>NC_069124.1:76554414-77837696 GCF_026914265.1 Mya arenaria
TGCTGTACTCACTGGCCACGCGCGTGCGTAACGTGCATTAAGCGCGTGTTTACGTTATACTGTCATCTGAGACTTATGCTCTTCTGGCACCGATGCCAAGCTTACTAAGAATGAATAGTAGCACTCCAACATTGTTACATAGTTTCATGCATGAGTTTGTTAAATAATTTTTGCGGCTTAGAACCATTCACGTTAAAGTATAGTGACTGCTATACGACCATGGATAATTGAAGCATTTTTTTTATTATGTTTTATGTTTAATTTTTGTAATATATGCTATTGTTTTTATTAATGATATTATCACCTTCGTCTTCCCTTTCGTCATCACCACAGATACTTATTAATTATTATTACCTTTATTATTACCTTTATAATAATAATAATTATTATTATTATTATTATTATTATTATTATTATTATTATTATTATTATTGACAAAATTATAAATTGCAATTAAAATCGTACTGTTAAATAAACGCATATTTCCCTCTAATTTCAATAAGATAATTGTTATATTACTAAGACTTTTTATATAGAACCTTTTCATCATTTGTTCAAGTTTATAAAAAACACGACACAGCAACAGTTAATTAATGAAAATAAGAAATTAAATCTTACACTTGCAACACTTTCTCTGCCGTCGATGCTGTTATCATCCCCCGACATGGTTCTAACAACACCAAAAGATTTTTTAGATAGATCTACAATCATGTCCAGAGAAGAATAGATCTTATATTTAGTTTCTTTCTGCTTTATATCAATAAGCACAATAATCCAATCCCAACTCTACAATTAATATTAAGAGCACGTGACTGCTACAGCGAAAATGATTATCAACATTAAATTATCTGAGTGAACTTTGACTTTTGATAGAAAGCTAGCGAATAGGCAGCCAATAAACGATTAGTCACGCCTCTAGGCGGAGTCGCATATTCATGAGGTCATTATTGGAATAGTTTTATAGTCTCTAAACAAACGAATATGTAAAGGAAAAATAAAATTTTACAAAGAAAGTACCAAATTGTAATTATTATGAACCAAAGCTATTAAACAAATAGAAGCAAGAATGTTTGCATCAACATGCCTTTTTTGCATAAGAATTTGGGGAATTAGGTTGAACTTTGTTAGAGGCTATAAACAAAGATGGCAGCCTCCTTTAAGAAAATAAACGTGAAAACGTACCAAAAAACTGGCGAAAAAGTCACCACTGATACATTGTACTGGAAAAATTTAGAGGTAATAACCTAAAGAGACGAGTACAGGTTGTGAAATACAGAGTTATGTAACAAGTTTTGTTTAATACACGAGTTGACAGCATATAAATGCTGGCATATTTTACCCCACCCACTAAAAATACAATGTGCGTTAAACGTTATGTATGTATGCAGACAACGCGAAAACTTTTTCTTCTTCACAGGACATTGCGACAGGTAAACACTGAAAGTTTACCTGTCGCACCAAGTTTTTACCTGTCGCAATGTTACAAACAGTATTCAGTTACATCAGCCTAAACCTTGATTTTAAGCCTCTTTTTCAAATAAGTTTTGTAATTCCCCATTATAACAGGTCTAGATCTTTTTGGTTAGATGTGTCCTACAGTACTATAATAAATTACAAAAAAAAGCCAAACATCATGTAAAAATAATCAATATTCGGATCTTCTAAATGTCATAATTTTTTTCTTCCCTTGCCTCCCAAAAAGAACTCATATCTGGTTCGTCTACCCATGGAACAACTAGATCTTATTCTTTAATTCATCTTTAAATTAAAGATACAGTACGGTTATAAAATGTAATGAATTGTACTACAAGTCAAACTCAGGCACAACATTTATGCAAAAACGAAAGTAGAGTTCTTGTTATTGGCAATGTTAAACAGAGCGGAAAGAAAGTCAGCTCGGTATATTAATCATCATATTTAAATTAACATGATTGCCGGGAACCACTTCGCCGAAAATAAATACATACGGAATTTTGTAATTTCCGAACATTTCCGTAAAATAAAAGTATTAGAGCTGAAATCGGAACCTTACGCGTTTTATCGGCTTTTACGGAAATATGTCGAAACGGGGTTTACAAATAGTGATACTGTACACGGATTAACACGCTGAATAATCATGATATAATAGTTAAAAATAACTCTGAACATTTATTTAGAAACTGAAAGTAAATTTTCCGAAAATTAAACGGTGCTGACTTTAATTTTTCACCGGACATTGTGACCGACCAAAACAAAAGTTTCGTCGGTCAAAATGGAAATATACCGGACATGTCCGACTGTCCGACGGACATTCGCATTGTCTGTGTATGTATTCTTTAGACCTTACGGTCAAGGATGACCCGTGAATGTGCAAGCATTTATTACCAACGGGGTCCTTTGTTTTTGCTAAAGGGACAGCACGCTGAAGAGACAGTGGTGGGATACAAGGAAGTCCGGGTGCAATACTCTAGCTCTGTTTGGAAGAGACCCCTTGGTTCTTTTACGCGCTCCGTGTAAAGCACCGATAGACTGGGTTCAACTTTCCTGGGTTAAACCAGTACTGACACCACTTTTCCAAGCACTACCCTTTAACTGCCAAGTGCCAGGCAAGGGAGCTACTTGTACCAACTTTAAACGATTTTTGGTATGACGCGGCCAGGGATCGAACCCACGACCTTCCGATCTGTGGTCTAGTGGTAACACACTTGACTGGCAATTCAGGGGTCTCAGGTTCAATTCCCTGCTGCAATATGTAAATAATAATCATCTTCTTGGAGGGACCTTAAATGGGGAGTCCTGTGTGACAATGCTCAGTGATTTTTTTTGGTGCAATTTACTGCCTTCAAAAGGCTGTTTCCCCTTGCAAAAACTGTCAATTTTTCCCAAAATTTTATAATACTTCCCAATTTGATAAATGCAGATTACGTTAATGAATAAAAAAGCAATGAATTTCTTGAAATATAAACAAAATCTTGACAAGACTTAGTCTTTCACAGCATAATGTGAGACTATTTATGACTTTGTACAAAGATTTTCTTCTTCTATTTTCTATTTATATAAAAAAAATAATTAATGGTGCATACACGTTATGCCAGACAGACAGGACCTTTGACATGAACTGGGAATAGGGCTTGGCAGTATTTCCCAAGATTCTTGACACACCTCAAAACCACAGAAATTTTGACATATTGTCCGACTCAAAAGTAGGAATTAGTAGGAGACAACATCTTGTCTGAATGATGTGTAAATCCTCACTGTGTGCCCATCAATGATATCACCATTACGCTCCGTTGAATATAAAACATTGGTAATTCACAATATTGTGTAAGTCTTTTTAAAAGTTATATATTATCCGAAAACTTCAACAGCATAAAAATAAAATTTTAGTTATTTTTGAGTTACTGGTCAATCAAAACAATTCCATATTCATTAATTTGTCTATATTTCCAGGTGCCAGTAGTAAAGAAAGAATATGGTGCTATATCTCACATTGACTTCAGTCCGATCTCTCCTTATCAGCTGGCAGTGACCAACTCAACCAGGGTAAGAACAACATTTAGTTTTTTCACTCTTCTCAATGAGGATATATTCAGGTTGTCTGTTTTACAAAAAATAAACTCCAGGCATTGTATGCTACGGCTTGTGGTCGTTTGTGTAACCTTTAGGCATACCTTGATACCTTTAAAGTATTCACATGAAATTGTGAAATTGTCCATTTGTCCTGTCCAGGCTGTAACTTTGTCATGCATGATAAATGTTTGGAATTACTTGGCTCAAAGGTCAAGGCCACATTTATCATTATGGAATGCTGCATATGTTCGGTACATAAAGAAGATCCACATCGCTACCTCTAACTGCATCACTCCTCCAAACTTCACGTCAGGCATCATGGGGCGGCATATGCTTATGGTTTATGACAGCTTTCCTGAACGCATAATCCATTGAACTGCTTGTCTCTTACTGTGACAACTTTTGTTCAGTTTTTCTCCTAGACTTGACTACAAATGTTCCCATCACTAGCAATGCTCAGGCCTTTCCATTTTGTAGTAGTAGTTTTACCATATTCTTTCCTTTACCCTATTCTATGGTTTACACTTTCTTATGTGTTACCCTATACTTTGTTTTACCAAACTCTATGTTTTACTCTATTCTATGTTTTACCCTATTCTATGTTTTACCCCTTTTTATGTGTTCCCCTATTATATGTTTAACCCCTTTCTATGTTTTACCCTACTCTATGTTTATACCCCCGACAAACGAAGTTTGAAGGGGGTATATTGGAGTCACCCTGTGGTCGGTCGGTCGGTCAGTCGGTCCGTTGCAATTTACCTTGTCCGGAGCATAACTTAAAAACTATGTGATGGAATTGGATTAAACTTCATACAATGATAGAGCATAATGAGAGGAAGTGCAGTGTACAATAACCACAACTCTATTCTTGGTTATTACTGAATTATTGCCCTTTGTTACTTTTTTGTCCGGAGTATGATTAAGTACTGGATGGAATTCATTGAAACTTCATACAATGAGTAAAGCACAATGAGAGGAAGTGCAGTGTTCAAGAACCATAACTCTACTTTAGCTTATTACTGAGTTATTGCCCTATATTTGGTTTTTTTTGCCGTCATTAACTTGCAAACTACTAGATGGAATTTATTAAAACTTCATACAATGGTAAAGCACAATGAGAGGAAGTGCAGTGCACAAGAACCATAACTCTTATTTCAGCTTATTACAAAATTATTTGATTTTTTTCCAGACATCAACTTGCAAACTACTTGATGGATTTTAATAAAACTTCATACAATGGTAAAGCACAATGAGAGGAAGTGCAGTGCACAAGAACCATAACTCTATTTCAGCTAATTACAGAGCTACTGCCCTTTGTTACATTTTCTTGTCCAGAGCATAACTTGAAAACTATTGGATGCAATTTAATTAAACTTCATACAGTGCTAGATCATACTGAGAGGGAGTGCAGTGTACAGGAACCGCAATTCTATTTCAGCTAATTACAGAGTTACTGACCTTTGTTACTTTATTCTTGTCCGGAGCATAACTTGAAAACTATTGGATGGAATTTAATAAAACTTTATACAGTGCTAGATCATAATGAGAGGGAGTGCAGTGTACATGAACCTCAATTCTGTTTCAGCTAATTACAGAGTTACTGTCCTTTGTTACTTTATTCTTGTCCGGAGCATAACTTGAAAACTACTGGATGGAATTTAATAAAACTTTATACAGTGCTAGATCATAATGAGAGGGAGTGCAGTGTACATGAACCTCAATTCTATTTCAGCTAATTACAGAGTTACTGCCCTTTGTTACTTTTTCTTATCCGGAGCATAACTTGAAAACTATTGGATTGAATTTAATGAAACTTCATACAGTGCTAGATCATAATGAGAGGGAGTGCAGTGTACAGGAACTGCAAGTCTATTTTAGCTAATTACAGAGTTACTGCCCTTTGTTACTTTTTTTTGTCCGGAGCATAACTTGAAAACTATTGGATGGAATTTAATGAAACTTCATACAGTGATAGATCATAATGAGAGGGAGTGCAGTGTACAGTAACCGCAATTCTATTTTAGCTAATTACAGAGTTACTGCCCTTTGTTACTTTTTCTTGTCTGGAACATAACTTGAAAACTAATGGATGGAATTTAATAAAACTTCATACAGTGATAGATCATAATGAGAGGGAGTGCAGTGTACAGGAACTGCAATTCTATTTCAGCTAATTACAGAGCTACTGCCCTTTGTTACTTTTTCTTGTCCGGAACATAACTTGAAAACTATTGGATGGAATTTAATAAAACTTCATACAGTGATAGATCATTATGAGAGGGAGTGCAGTGTACAGGAACAGCAATTCTATTTCAGCTAACTGCAGAGTTACTGTCCTTTGTTACTTTTTTCTTGTCCAGAGCATAACTTGAAAACTACCGGATAGAATGTAATAAAACTTTATACAATGGTACAGCACAATGAGAAGGAGTTCAGTGTTCATGAATCACTACACTTTTTTAGCAAATTACAGTGTTATTGCCTTTTTCTGTGTTTTTTTTGTCAAACTTTTGTCCAGACAGTATCTTGAAAACTACTTGATGGGATAGCATAAAACTTCATACAATGATAAATCATAATGAGAGGCGGCATTCGGGGGTATTAATCACCTTCAGTGATAGCTCTAGTTTACCCTACTCTATGTTTAACCCTATTCTATGTTTTACCATTTTCTTTGTTTTACCCTATTTTATGTTTTACCTTATTCTTTGTTTACCCTGTTCTGTTTTACCGGCCTATTGTATGTTTTACCATATTCTTTGTTTTAACATTTTCTGTGTTATTTTTGTTTTACCCTATTCTATGTTTAACCATATTCCTTCTTTTACCCTATTCTAAGATTTACCCTATTCTATGTTTTAACCTTTTCTATGTTTTACCCTATTCTATGTTTTACCCTATTATGCAAACTTCTATGTTGTTTTCCTATTCTGATGGTTCAGGGGACAGTCATGTGGAAAATGTATGGTCATTAAGATAGATTCATGACTAACCATTTCTATAAATATCTAATTTATATAAAGGTCTGACTGATAGATCAAACACATTTATTGTTTTGAATTCATTTATTATTTAAATTATACAAATGTGTCGGTTGATATTATGATAGTCAAGAATTCCTGACTATTTCGGTTTTGATCTCTAGATTTGTGATGCATAAAACAATAATAGGGCTGTGTTAGAACATCAGTTGCCACTTGAGATACTCTTTTAATTATATATTCTGGAAATTGTTTTGACTTCATATGATATCCTACATAATTCATCCGTTAACATTTTAATGCCTTTACCCTTGCAGAATTAAAACAAGTTTCTGAATGAGATCAATACAAATCAACACATTAATAATATACACAGAGGATTACATTGGAGTGATTTTTTAATTGCTTTATTGTCATTCTAAATATTTCATTATGTTTCAGTTTGTAGTATATTAAATTAGGTCTAGTGAACCTTTCTTACAGTAAAAATGACATGCCTGTTTTGAGAGTAGTTTGTTTATGCTGAAAATATGCCACCTAAGGCTAATTTAATGTTTAAAAAAATGCACAACATTGATTTATATAAGCTTAGGAGCTGGCAGTGTCTATCACAATTGTACACTTCCTAACTTGGCTAATTTTCATCAAATCTTTACCAAACTCAGTTACAGCCTGGCCTGAATACACCTGAGTTATGTTCAAATTGACCGTGTCCACTGTTTTACTTCAACATTTTTTATCTTTGCCAAACTTGGCTTCAATGTTTTAAAGGCATACTATTTACTATCTCAGACTAGTTTTGATGACCGGCATGATGACTCTGTTAAACCTGAGTTATCATGTCCTTTAACTGCAAAATTTGACATAACAGACCACTCGTATACTTGAACATTGCTTATACAATCTTTACAACACTCAGTTACAATGTTTACAAGTACAATATCTTGAACAAGTTTTTATTTCCAGCATGATCGCTTCAGGAACTCTTGAGTTAGGGCCCATTTATTTAAAAAAAATACATGACCAATTTACTTTGCACTTTCTGACCATATTTTATCCAATCTTCACGAAACTTTTTTGTAATGCTCATGGCATAATATCTCTTATCACAAAACTTTTTTGTAATGCTCATGGCATAATATCTCTTATTAGTTTGATACGCATTTCCTTGAATTACCTGTAACTGATTTTTGTGTACTGATGAATCTTTTGATAGGCATTTATTGCTTCCCCTTGCTGCACTCCAGCTCCTTCATCTTGGCACTAACCTTGTATCTTTTATGTTGTGTTTTTAACCCCAAACATATTGATTTATTTTCCTTAATTCTCTCAAATTTGCGCTATATTAGAGCATCTTCATTTTTGAATATTTTGGCAAAAACGGAACATTTGAATGACCATTTGTTGAACAGTTATTCAGAAATTGGAATGACTTGAAAACTACAATACTTATTAGAAGAAAACCACAATATTGAATTACTGAGTGACATTAGACAGTCAATAGATTGCCAGTGTATTAGTCTGGAATAACCAGAATTAAGTTAGCGGCATTTAAAGACAAATTGCATACTCATTTCCTTACAAATTTTTAAGATCTACAGCCATATTACTGAAATCATTTGTTTTAATAATTTCGTAGGAAACTGACAGTGTTTTGCTTACACAGTAAAAGACTGGCCATTCCATATGAATAATAGAAGAGTAATTAGACGATTCGTTTAACGTTTGTATGGAAGAGCTGCCCTAATTCATTTTATATTTCTAACTCAATGAATCTTCATCCCCCAGATTAGATTAGTCAATTATAACACTGCTTTCATTGATTCAAGAGAAAAAATACGTCTGGCACAGACTAAAGGCAAATTAAATGTATAACTGAACAAAAAGATTTATTTTTTGCCCCAACATTGCTAAAATTGGTACGTCTGATGCATAGGTACAATCGGAAAGAGCATTTAATTGGCAGACTATAAGTATTGTTTTGGAAAGTTCATTAAGTTTTTCCGACGATTGACATTTTGTAGACAAATGCTGTGACAAAGCTTATAAAACTCCCTTTGTGGTGTGAAAGGTATTTTAAATGCTCCTTCCCCGAAATGCAAATTATTTATGCTCTCCAATGTTGCCACTATTGAGATAGTGACATACGTTTTCATTAATAATCATTTATCGAGAATTGCTGCTTTAATATCGTATGATAATCACAAGACTATCATTGCATTAAAAAAGTATGAACCAAAAATACACTGGATAAAGAAAAAAGATCTTAAAATGTGATTTAAGGTATTCATGATGACAGACTTCGTCCATGTACAGCACTACTCAAAAGTCAACGTAAATAATTTCCAAGCAATATAATTTCTTAGAACTGCTCTGATTCCCTTATATGGTTCCTCTTTCGGGTGATAGACCCATGTTTAGCATTTCTGGCTACCCACTTTTCCTTCAGTTCTTATCATTATTACATGTAATATCCTTAGGTTTTCCAGTTGGCACAATGGTTAGTGCACTCGCTTCTCACCAACTTACTGCGACCAGGGTTTTATTCCCTGGCTGGGCTCATTTGAGTTTAATTGGTGGTCACCAAGCTGGGCAAGTGTTCTTTCTCTGGGTTCTCCAGTTTTCCAACAATACAAGACCCCACCCACTCTTGCGCAACATTGTGCCAACGACTTAGTAAAAGTTATTCTAACTTTTTTAACATCGTTGTAAAATGAATAAAAAGTTTAAAAAAATATCGTAAGAATTAGTACATTTTTCCTGAGGTGTCTCAGATCATCACCTTTTAAATAGTATTGAATGGTTATATTTGATCGGCAAATACTGTTTGGTGGCTTCTTCCGTATTAAAGATGACCTTACATTCTACAGAAGGTTTCCTAATTGACAAAAACAAAACTGAAAATGTCATTATGTATTTGATAATGAAGTATTTATCTTGAGCGAATTCTGTTGTTGATTCCATGGAGACCCCCAATAGTTCTTGGACTATCTTTCAGAATTTGATTAGCTGACATGAGTGCTGTTAGATGAATTAATATCATCCCTTATGTTTCAATATTGAAGTGATTAATTAGGCCTTTCTTCAGTTGGAGGGTCTTGGGAATTAAACTATGATTTTCATCATTATTTAAACATCTGGGAGATGGAATTCTTGTGGTAACATATTGATTAAAGAATATTAGATCTTATTAAAAATGGAACAATGATTTTTATGTTGATTTTTTTAATTCTCAAGGATTGTAACTTTTTTTATGTTGCGTTTGCTTGTTGTGTGGTAGTTGCTTTAGATAAATGGGGATTGATTCGCACATTGTATAATTTTAGATGTGTGATGAAGCAAAAGTGATCTTTTATTTTCCTAAAGTTGTTAAAAAAAATTAGTGTTTGAGTGAGACTTGGTTTCAGGCTTAGTTAGAATAGATTGTAAAAAATGTAAAAAATAAATATCAGTGTTTGTCCTCTGTGAACAAAGTTATGTACCTAACAGTTGCATAAAATTTGTCTCTCCCAGGTCCAAATCTACAACTCCACCTCTCTCCAGATCCACAAAACCTTAAGTCGTTTCAAGCAGGTCGCATACTGTGGTAGTTTCCGTAGCGACGGTAAACTGTTGGTTGCAGGGGGAGACGAGGGGTCCGTCAGGTTGTTTGACGTCGCCAGCAAAAACATACTCAGAATCTTCAAAGGCCATGCTGGGTAGTTCTGCATAAGTTTAATATGTCGTAAACCTAGATAATAATAATTATTCTTTTGATAAAAGACTATTATGTTACTCTTGCTATGTTTTAAAATATTAGTTGAATATTAGTATAATGTTTTCTGGATAAGTGTGATATGTTCCTTATCCTCTTCTTATCCTACAGGTCTGTACATGTATCGCGGTTTCTGTCAAGCAACACCCATGTCCTGACGGGCTCGGACGACAATACAGTGAGGATCTGGGACATTCCCAGTGAACAAGAGCTCGTCTCATACAGCGAAAACCAGGTGGGTGATAGTAATCCCTGTTGGAAATTGGTCACATTGCTTGGGTCAAGTGAAATAATGTAGGTGACTAGTTCAGATATATAAAACTTGTTAAATTTTAAAGGCTTTGTTTTTACCCATGCTTCACTATACTTCATGAGAATATTTAACTTCATGAAATCTAGACCAAGATTAAATACTGATCAAGTTCGGTCAAAAACAATGTCCCAGTTATAAGAAACAAAAAGTAAACTGAACACACAAGTTGTTGAAGATACTAGTACAACAACCTTACTTATCTTGACATGAAACTTGGTCAAAAAGTTTTTTTTGTAATTAAAGGGACTGTTCACCAGATTGGCACCAAAAAAAGTTTTTTGTCTGTAACGAAACTCAGGACAATTATTAGATAAAATGTTTTACTCTTTGATATCATAATTGTAAAAAAAAAACATACCAAAATGTAATAAAAAATCGAGTCGGAGACCGGCTTTGAACCGGTGTCGCCAAAATTGCAGTCCAGTGTTGTATCCACTGTGCTACGAAGGCTTTCCCAAAGCAGTTGGAATATTTAAACTATATACCTAACATGGTTATATCACGTGATAATATCGACTAGCCAATCACGCATAAGGAATGAAATCTACTAGGTAGACATACCTAGTAAATCTACTAGGTAGACATACCTAGTAATCTTTTTTAATGGAAAAATACGAAAAAACTGGGAAAAATAAGTTTCAATGCATTGTACACATCGATACCAATTTTATGTTTTCGACAATTTTCTTCTTTTTTCCGCTTTTTTCTTCATACGAAGTACAGCCCCCTTTAAATCCAGGTCAAATTGAGTTAAATCCAGGCCAAATTGAGGCCAGGATGAACGTGGCTCATGTACAGTTGAAAAATAGGTTAACACTCTAAACGCAATGACCAGAGCTTATAAAGGGTCATCTGGAAGAAATAGCTAAGACAGCCTTATTTTTGCTCCTTTATTTGCCTTTGCCTTCACAGTCTACATTTTTAGCTCATCTGTTTTTAAGGAAAATGGTTGACATATTGTCATAGCCTTAGCGTCAGTGTCATCGTTTTTGTACATTAACTTTAACCTTGGCTAAAACTCTAAAACCATTCAGGAATGCAAAGGAAACTTGGTACACATGTTGCCAGAGACAATTCTCATATGTGCAGCAAAGCTCAACATACTGGCTGTATTAAATATGGGGGTATGCTCACTTTTTTTGACTGAAAACCTTACACACAAAACAGACAAGCATTTGCATATGCTCTGCGCCACCTTTGTTTTCATTTTTCTTACATACATGTTAATATCAACTGATCATTTTTTATTTTGGCAGAGATTCATTTTAAGTTAAATTTTCAGAATTACAAAATAATTGTATTTATTTTGATCTTATTTTGTTTGAAAGAACTGATGAAATTGTAATTCAAGTAAGCCAGAAATTCAAAAACAGTGTAATTTGTAAATCTCAGCAGTTTTCAACAAGGATTTAGTTTCCTATTTACATGGAAGAGGATTTCCCTATCTTAATGAGAGTTCATTTTTTATGTTTGTCGATATTTCCTTGTGTTTGTTATTGTCCTGTATGTCATCTTTTAAACTAAAATTTAAACTTGTGATTGAATTAAAATTTAACGCTTGTTATATCACATATATCGGGCCCTCATATATGAAAAAATCTATAGTTAAAACAATGGTATTTCTAGTTTTGTGGTAAAATAAAGCAAAACACATGAATATATCATATGACATGAAATGTATGTTTTGAAGTTAATGAAATTTTTGCAGTACATTTATATTTGTTCACATTTCAATTAAATAACATTGGTTGGGTTAATAACATAAGGTTACAAAACACTCCATAGTTAAATGACGTTTGGTAGCTTCTGGCATTAATCACAAGGAATATATTCCCGTTTGTTCTTACATGGCCAGTGAAACAAAGACTGTAATATATGGGCAATATGGACGAATATAAATGAGAGTATTATTGTAGTGTCTAAAATGATTTTGACATGATAGAGACATCTTCTAGACATTGCCTCATAATGCTCTCTGTATTAGCATTAATATCCGTGGAAAATGACCATACTTAAAAATTAGCCATTATTGGTCCATTGTAATGATGTGGGATAATTCAGTTCATTATCAAGTGCCAGTTGGGTATTGGTTTCATTTTAGAAATATTGCCATGGTGTTAACTGTTTCTGAACAGTTAATGAGATATCTTTATGGGTAATATAGAGAGTAAGCCTTCTCTAAGAATTATCTGTCACAAAAGTGATGAAACTCTGTTGACATTTCCGCATCATTTAGAATGTCATGTACAATCCTCTTAAGCCAGGTTGCAATCTTATGCAGCAATAGATAAGATAAAATAATTTCATGTTATAAGTTTGATTTTACTGATAAATAATTATAACCTTCAATATCATTCACAACATCGTCAGAACATACAGTTTTTTCCAAGAAAACTTGAGTTGTATGTTTCGATTGGCTGTCAGTTGCTATGAGTGATAGGAGAACCCGCCTACTTGGTGGCGATGGAAATACCGGTAGCAACATAGGAATATCATACAGACAAATATTAAATGGAGTCTGTGATAGTGCAAGGGAAAGTGTCCATTGCGACAGTTCACTTTTTATTTGTTTTCGTATGAAAATATGTTTTTTATTTAAATGTATTTAAAATAATTATGTAATGTGGGTTTGGGTTGTAAAAAAATATGTCCAGGTGATTCATAATTTTGAACAAGCAGTTTTGCTATTTTTACTGTTTAAGTGTTTTTTATGTCACCTGCCAGCATAGCACACATATAAGGATAATGTTTTCTGAAATTGTCATGGTCCATGTCGTCATCGTCATCTGCAACCTCACACCTTCATTTCCAATCTCTAACTTAAGCAATTGTAGATGGCACTATATACTCAACTAAAGAGTTTTGGCCCTTGCATTGTCAAAATTGACCAAATTTACAACTCAAGCAGACGACATATTCAATTTCGCAGAATTCAAGTTTTAATATTTGTTTTCGGTTAAAGTGACGGAAGTTAGTTTATGACGATGGTTTTACTTTTGAAGAAGATGGTGACTTTAGTTGTCTGTAGATTTGGCATGCTGCAGCCCAGATAAGCTTACCGCAGTAGATCATCACCAATCCCGAGCCTGATGGATTTTATGTTGCATGTTCACTCTCTTGTCATCGTGGACAGGGTATAAAGATCATATAACAAGATGAAATTGAAAAAGAAATGTGAATAATGAACATAACAGAAATCTGGTGCCAAAAAATAATATTCAACAGTTGCTAGTCATTACTTTTTACCCACTTTAATTCTGTTGTCTGCATTTTTACACTGGCTTGTTATTAATAATCATACATTTTTAGACATTGACTCTAATTGGCTGTCAAAGATAGAAGTGATGTATATTATTTTGTATGAAGAAGCATTAACCATTTTTTCATGTTCCATAGCTTGTGTATTTAGAGAAGATTGTGAAATATATTAATATTTGATATGTTTTTTGTTTATCATTGGTAACATCATATTAATCTTCAGAAATTTAGGAAAGTTTAAGCTTTCAAAAAGTATAGGAAATCACTGTAGTTGCAGTCAGACTTGTCTTGGATAGTATTGAACTGACCAGCAGCTTCTGTTGATATTATTGAGGAAAGGTTTATTGCATTTCATGATTTCCTATCATTTGACTTCTGCCTGACCCATGTGATTGGAGATTATTTATTTTCTAACCAAGAAACATGATTATGGCACAATAAATATGTCTGACCTTGTTATTTAGGATGGCATCCGTGACTGGGTTAATGCTTTTAGTATCAGATCTGATTGATACAGACTTGTAGCACATAATATGTTAAAGGGTTTACACATCTATGTTATTGTAATTCAGTAGTGAAAAAGCCCATTTCATGATAGCCATTATGGACACAGCTTCCAACAAATTGTTCAACAAGTGAATTGAAAAAGAGCAGAAAAAACACCACCAGATAAATTGAGAAAGAGATGAAATAAGACGTTGCAGATTTGTAATTTTCACATACTAGTTTTAGAATAAATTCAGTCTGTAGACAGGTATTTCATAGAAGGTAGACACTCATTAATTAATGATCTTGAAGCAAATTTCTGTTTATTTTCCCTATCAGGTCTTATTAAGATACAATTAGTCAGTGTCATGAAGGGTTAACATGGAACTGCTGACTGATGCAGGTTGAGAGATACTGCCTGGCGCTGCAGTAAGACACAGGGGTTGGGTAAGGGCAAACAAGGCCGTCCTCAACACAGTGTTTCACAGTTTGATTGCAATGGCATGGTCCTATTGATGGCTCAACCAAAGACAGACATAACTCCTTTTTTTATATTTTTTTTAAGAAAAAAAGTCCCGGTTTTGTGACAGCCTTGGTGTCTGCAAGGTTGACGGCAACATCTTTGTCAATGTTGTGTTTTGTTTTTAAGCTTGGCCATTACTCAAAAAGTGTTCAAGTAATACAAACAGAACTTAGTAAACATGCTGACAGAGACAACACGCACATATTGAGAAAGGCCCTTAACTCTGGCTTTAAAATGTTAATTATGTTGAATGACTGAAAAAGAATGAGTGTTGGGGCATTTGGTCCACAGTGCTCTTGTTTTTAGCTCGACTATTTGATGAATAAGGAGGGCTATACTACTCGCCCCAGGGTCGACGTCCGGTTAAAGTTTTAGGGCAAGTTGGGATTTTCACTTATAAGTCCAATTCCCTTCATTCAATTGACTTAATACTTCACACAGTTGTTCAGGGCAATCACATAATGAGGTTAGATAACTCCATATTATCCTTGATACAAGTTATGGCCCCTGATTGACTATTGAACTTTGGTAAAAGTTTTAGGGCAGGTTGGGATATTTTTGCTAAGTGTGTTGATTCTGTGTTTCAGGACTACGTGCGATGTGGGGTGGCCAGTCAGTCAAGCAAAGACATTGTCCTCACAGGTATGTCATTGTATAGCCCTATTAACTTTCAATTGAAATGGCTCTGTTACAAAAAAACAACACACAAATTACCTGGATTTAGTTCTTTGGCACCAAAACCATATGTGCACAAAAAATATACAACAAAATGAAGACTTTCACAGGGAAGAACATTAACATTAAAATAGTTTTACAATTATATTAGTTTGGGCAATCCTGGATGAAATCTTGACTGTGAGAGCTTGGCTTAGCACAAAAAACCTTTGCTCTTAGGATGATCATCTATTCTACAGGTTCATACGACCATACAGTGCGGTTGTTTGACACGCGACTGGACAAGTGTGTGATGTGTGTGGACCATGGAGCACCAGTGGAGAGCGTACTCATGTTTCCAACTGGCGGACTCTTCGTCTCTGCAGGTTTGAGCTCACACATATTGTCTATGTATACAAGAGTTATGAATGAAATATAGTTGGAATGGAATAAAAGAACTTGTGTTTAATTTACAAATGTGATATGACTTGTAAACCTTATGTTGATGTATCCTCAGTTGACATGACAACTGATTTTTTTGTGGTTTAATTATGTTGCATAATTTTATTATGAACTTTTGTACTTTTTGTATATAAAAAAATCTCGTTATCCTGACTGACATCACTTAAATGCCAGTCATTCATTAAGCACCACTTGAAAACAGCATAAAACAATGCTGTTTTTCCAAAAATCTCTCCGAGTTACACAATCAGGTGCAAAGCCAAAACATGGATTCCATCTAGGAAGATGTCGACAGCCAACAAGGCATTATGATGCTGTTAATTTTCTTTTTATGCAATGTCATAATTAATTGAAATTGACAAGTAGCATTCTGTATAAAATGGGATTCAGGATGAAGATAGCTTCAGTTTGCATTTACGACACCACTAATTATTTTTACCATCTATTGGCTTGTTACATAGGACTGTTTAGTGCATTTTTTCATGAAAATTGTTTGGCAAACAAGTGCTTGCCACAGGTATAATGAAGGAATATGGGCTCACTGATGGCAGTTTGTTCTTTAAAAAAAAAATGAATATGTGTAAGACAATACTTAAGACACTTATCTTTATGTATAAATGCAATAGGGGTTGCAGCGAGTGCACCTATTAACAATGTTCTCAAAATTATCGAAGAATTACCGAATGTTGTAAAAATTACCATAAAATGACATTGACGTTTATTGTTAACAATATTCATAAACATTTAGCAGGCTTACAGAATATTGAAAAATGTTTAATATTTATAATGACATACTCAGCATATATAAATTAATGCTGCCATTATATATGTGTCTACATGTGTCACCATCATATATTTTAATACAACTATGACATATATAGTAATAGTATTGGATTATAATAATAGTTTCTCTTTGAAATAATAATAGTTTCTCTTTGAAATGAACGGACAGATGTACCCTGGGAGAAGACCTATCATCCAGGGAACCAAGTGATGAAAATCACCCAACATTCAATCATCCGAAATCATTTACATCCAGAATATATTTCTACAAAAACAATTTTAAAGTCTGCGCCAAAGAGTTCAGCACTAATTTCACAATTAATTCTGACTGACAGGAACGGGTAGTAAGCCTAAAGATAAAACTTCAGCTAATGGTGGCTTGGAATTTGTAAATAAACAGCTATTTACGATTTATCTCTTGACCTTACCAACATCTGATGTGCTGCAGCCATTTTTTCAAAATTCCATTTCCCAGAATACATTTTTCAATCCCATAATGCTTTGTTGTAGACTGGTAGTCATTCCTTGTGTTATTTGTTTGTAATTAAGTGTTATTGTAGTTTGGTTAATTAAGTGTTATATTTTCTGGGAGAAAATGTGAAATTGTGAGGTAGAATTCCTGATTAATGTTTGTGAAAGACATTAGGCTGACAAACACGAAACAATAAGAAAGGTTGATTTGCAGGAAAAATGCTTTCCTATCAGGGTTTGAGCACCTGATTTGTTACAATGGAATGAACAGATACATACCCAGCAGGAACCTTCAGGGCCATTAGAAGTAACCATCTCTCAGCAGCAATATTATCAAGTCCTACTAAACTTGATGTAATACAATTGTGCAAAACACTCTTTCTCCCCATTTTTTTAACAACTTTCTATGAGCCCATTAACATGCAAACAATGTGCAAGCTAAAACTTTTCAAAAGTATATAAAACAACAACAACAACAACAGTAAAGTTTTCAGGGGATATCTTGGAGTCGGTTGGTTGGTCAGTCAGTTGCATTTTTTTCTTGTCCAGAGCATAACTTGAAAACGACCAGATAGAATTAAATTAAATCTTATATGATGGTAAAGAATAATGAGAGAAAGAACAGTGAACAAGATCCAAAACTCTTTTTAAGCTAATAAGAGAGTTATTGCCCTTTATTACTTTTCTAATAAGAGTTAACTGGAATAGTCAGTATTCAAAAAGCTGACTGGAAAAGGCAGTATTCTGAGAACTGACTGAAATAAGCAATAATCTGAGAGCTGACTAAAAATAGGCAGTAATCTGAGAGCTGACTGGAAAAGGCAGTAATCTGAGATCTGACTGGAAAAGGCAGTAATGTGAGAGCTAACTGGAATATGTAGTAAGTAGAGAGCTGGCTGAAATAGGCAGTAATCTTAGAGCTGACTGAAATAGGCAGTAATCTTAGAGCTGACTAAAATAGGCAGTATTCAAAGAGCAACTGAAATAAGCAGTAATCTGAGAGCTGACTTAAATAAGTAGTACTCTGAGGTCTGACTTGAAAAGGCAGTAATTTGAGAGCTTATTGAAATATGAAGTATGTAGAGAGCTTGCTGAAATAGGCAGTAATCTGAGAGCTGTGTGAAATAAGCAGTATTCTGAGAGCTGACTGGAATAGGTAGTATGCTGAGAGCTGACTGAAATAAGCAATAATCTGAGAGCTGACTAATCTTGGCAGTATTCAGAGAGCTGACTGAAATAGGCAGTATTTAAAGAGCTGACTGGAAAAGACAGTAATCTGAGAGCTGACTGGATTAGGCAGTGTTCAGAGAGCTGACTGAAATAAGCAGTAATATGAGAGCTGACTGAAATAGGCAGTATTCAGAAAGCTGACTGAACTAGGCAGTATTCAGAGTGCTGACTAAAATAGGCAGTATTCAGAGAGCTGACTAAAATAGGCAGTAATGTGAGAGCTGACTGTAATAGGCAGTAATATGAGAGTTAACTGAAATAGGCAGTATTCAGAGTGCTGACAGAAATAGGCAGTATTTAGAGAGCTGACTGCAACTGACAGTATTCAGAGAGCTGACTGAAATAGGCAGTAATCTGAGAGCTGATTGAAATAGGCAGTATTCAGAGAGCTGAATGAAATAGGCAGTATTCTGAGAGCTGACTGAAATAGGCAGTATTCAGAGAGCTGACTGAAATAGGCAGTATTCTGAGAGCTGACTGAAATAGGCAGTATTCAGAGAGCTGACTGAAATAGGTAGTAATCTGAGAGCTGACTGAAATAGGCAGTAATTTGAGAGCTGACTTAAATTGGCTGTAATCTGAGAGCCGACTGGAATTATGCAAAATTCAGAGAGCTGACTGAACTAGGCAGTTTTCAGAGAGCTCACTGAAATAGGCAGTAATGTGGAAGCTCACTGAAATAGGCCGTAATTTAAGAGCTCACTGAAATTGGCAGTAATTTGAGAGCTGACTGAAGAGCTGACTGAAAAAGGCAGTATTCAGAGAACTGACTTACATTTTTGAAGTCAAACTATTACGTTACAAATGAAGCATGTTCATATAAGCGTAAAGAAAACTAATTTCTTTTTAGTTTTAAAACCTATTCTCTTTGTGAATGTGTGGCCAAGTTAATCAAAACCAGGATGAACATGGCACTTGTCATTTGCAACATAAAAAATACAGCATTAACAGAAATTCATCAAGAAATCGTGAACATTATAGCCGCCCAATTTCAAGCTTGGCTGCCATTGTGGATTTTATTAGAAAACATAGAATCATATGTTTGCCATATAATTTGGACAAGATGAATAAATAATATATAAGTAATTACAAAAAAAAATTAATGGGAGAAAGCTTTTTGTCAGGGCTTTTTCTTGCAATAATCCTATGCATAAATTAGGGGTTTCCCATCTCAGCAATTAAGTTTTATTGTTTGGTTGGCTTCTAATTGTAAGCAAATTTTATGTAATAATGGCATGACTGTTTGTAATTAATGAATATTAGGAATTTTCAGGAATACTGATGCAGTTTTTGAGAAATTGTAGAATTGTGCACCACTTTTACTATGATGTTATTGAGCGAGCTTTTATAACAACTTGGAAGAGTGTCCACTTGCAGGACAAGGGGTCATTGGTTCAATCCCGTCCAGATGCACATAGTAATTTGTGCGATATGTTACATGATTGTAAAATGGAGGGGGGAAGTGTTACCAGGTATTTGATATGTGTCATTTATACTGTCTCGCTATTTATACATTAATTTATACTGTCGCTTTTATAGCTACATGGTAGAGTGTCCAACCGCAGAGTGAAATGTCATGGGTTTGATTCCCATTAGATAAACTTAGGAATTTGTGCATTCAGTTACATTGAAATACTTATATTCTTCTTCATTTTAACTTCAAGTAGAAGAAAATTACCTTTCAGCCATACTTTGTGTCAGTTCTGTGGGAAGATGTTGTAGTTAAAGGTGTCTGGGTTTTTCATACAGGAAAAAGTCTAGTGATGGTACCTACATCATGTCATCATGGAAATCTGCGATGTGAATCACAGAGGTTAATGAATTAGAACCAATATAGAATGATTGTGAACTTGGCAGGGGGGATATAATAACCATATCGTACCCTTGCCAGTTCTTTGTTGGGATGAAAATACCATGAAAATCTATTTTACACCTTCTAATGATCCACATTTGATGCTATTCGAGAAGTGTATTTATGTATTCAGAAGCAATTTGCAATGATTATTAATGACGGTGGGCACAAGACAAAATGCCAACATCAACAGCATTACAATATGGTATCACGTTTATTTCCAAATTCTGATGAGTTTTCCATATGCAAGCTTGAGTGATATGTGGATATAAAGTGATGGTAAATGTTTTATATTTCTATGGCGTTTGATCGGTGTGCGATCCAAAGCACGGGTCACATGGTTCTATAGGGACAAAGTGGCGAAACAGACACGCTCAATTGCCAGGCTGTCGCCACGCAGTGAGCACAACAGATATCACATGGACTCTTTAATGATTTTATTGAAAGTTCAGATTTCCAATATCTTTTTATAATTTTTGGTTATACTCCTTATAGTTTTGGAAATAATTCAGATTCTTGAGGATTGAACGTTTTCTGCTGGTTGTCATGTATTTTGGCTTTTGTGTTGAAATGTTCTGCTTGACAATAATAATAAAATTAATGTTTCCCAGCCTTTATTGTTTAAACAGTATAAATTTGATTTATAGATTATATGGACACACACAATACCGGGGCTTGAACATATGACCCTTGACAGACACCTACGATACCTTGGCGTGAACATATGACCCTTGACAGACACCTACAATACCTTGGCGTGAACATATGACCCTTGACAGACACCTACAATACCGGGGCTTGAACATATGACCATTGACAGACACCTACAATAACGGGGCTTGAACATATGACCCTTGACAGACACCTACAATACCTGGGCTTGGACATATGACCCTTGACAGACACCTACAATACCGGGGCTTGAACATATGACCCTTGACAGACACCTACAATACCGGGGCTTGAACATATGAACCTTGACAGACACATACAATACCGGGGCTTGAACATATGACCCTTGACAGACACCTGCAATACCTGGGCTTGAACCTATGACCCTTGACAGACACCTACAATACCGGGGCTTGAACATATGACCCTTGACAGACACATACAATACCGGGGCTTGAACATATGACCCTTGACAGACACCTGCAATACCGGGGCTTGAACATATGACCCTTGACAGACACCTGCAATACCTGGGCTTGAGCATATGACCCTTGACAGACACCTACAATACCGGGGCTTGAACATATGACCCTTGACAGACACATACAATACCGGGGCTTGAACATATGACCCTTGACAGACACCTACAATACCTTGGCGTGAACATAAGACCCTTGACAGACGCCTACAATACCTTGGCGTGAACATATGACCCTTGACAGACACCTGCAATACCAGGGCTTAAACATATGACCCTTGACAGCACTCAGCTGACTGGGCTTTTGGTACCATATGTAATAATATGGTAATAATATGTTATATTCAATGGAAAATTATCTTATTCTTTGAACCAAAGAATGAGACTTTCTGTGTAGAATGTTTTGTACTGCGCACAATCCTGTACTGGGGGAATATATTTGATATGGGTGTCTAAAATATTTCATGAGATTTTTTTACAGGCTTTTAGTACAAAACTGTTCACACCACCTTTCACTTTTGCATTATATATAAAAGCATCATAATTCATCAAGCTTAATTATTTTGCACTGTAGAACCTGCAAAAATTCACCTCCATAGACTTGCGAGGAATTATGACAAGTTATGCAGGAGCAACTCAAAATATATCCAAACCTTCAGCTTCATATAAATTATCAACTGGTTGGCATGGCTTACTGGCATACGACCTGCCGCAGTTTGAATGTCATTTTGTTTAAACAATTGAATGTATAAAAAATACCTCCTTCCTGCCTGAGACTATCACCGTCGTATTTGTTAATCACTCTCACGTGCCTGGCAAAGATTGGAGAAATATCACCTCTATTATGATTCCTCATCAATTTTTTGTTTCACGTATATCATCTGAAGAGGGCTACGTCGCATTTCATATTATGAAATAATAGACAACATCTCCCATTGATATTACGTTACACTGGCATGATGCTTTGTCTTAATTATACAAATGCATCATGCGAAGTGTGTAAATTCCTTCAACATTACTTTTCAATAAATTTCTGAGATTTAACTGTGCTTTTTCATATTTAATTGTCATTTTCTGAAACAGATGTAATGATGGACCCATTATATTAATATAGTTTTGATATTTTAACTCAAAGACCTCTTGATTTATTATGGCTACATGACACTCTTATAGCTAATCTTGAAAGATATTATTTCCGTTAATTGAACCAGGATGTGATTTTAAATTCGACCAGAGCCAAACCATACTTCAGTTTAATTTCTGTGGAAATGGACTGCTGTCATTCAAATATAAAGTGTATTTTTAGTTGTTTCAGTTCAGATTTATGATGGATACTTAATTCTCTCTGTTATTTTGAAGTTCTTAAATTCCAGGGCTCTCTTCTGGGGAAGATTCTCAAGTTTGTATGGTTCTATGAACTCTCTGGAGTAATGTTGTCAAATTAACTGTAGAAATACTTTTGTCCAAATCAGTCTCCATTGACTGTTATCAGATAATTTGACTTTTTCTATTAAAATTCTCTTCCTATGAAAGGTGGCAGTGTCAAATACCAGGCATAGCCCAGTAGCGGACTTCTGCTGCTGTCAGGTAGCACCCTGCAAAGCTCAACTGTTCATTCAGGGCATTTATTTACCATTAAATTGGTGAATTATCAGGATGTCAGTAGTTTAATTAGCCATTGGGCCATTAAGGTCAAGGCAGGTCAGCGGCGGGTCTTGTAAATCCTGGCAGGGTTATCTGCCTTAGGGGCTCTTCACTCTGTGTTTTATCTTGTCCTCAGTCAGATATGCTCATCTTTGCATTTGTTTCAATATATATCTGAAGCTGCTGAAGAGATTGTTTATTGTTATTGCTAAGTGGTGCAAAAACATATTCTTGACATATTTAAGAGGCTCAGATTTATTCTGACACACTTACAGTTCTTTTCTGAGAGATAATGGACAAAAAATAATGTTATATGATACAGATTTGAAACAACGCAATGAAGGTAGAAAGAGTAAAGACTGGTGCAGGTTCGAAAGGCACAGCTAAGACCTAACTATTTCATTGGGAATGTGATGTTGTACTGAAGTCATCATCTAACATGGTCTAACATGGTCGTAAAATATCTAACGGAAATGATTAGAAGAAGGCTTTTAATACTCAAGGCTACTGCTGAAGGTGCCACTCCCAACGAGTAAATACATGCTCCTTACAGGTTATGTGACTTTCCCTGTGAAATTCCCATGAGTGCCAACAATTTGTGGCAAAAAAACATGATCCTCCATGTTTAAATTTCTTCCAGCCAACAAATATCTTACTAAATTTGTGGAAAGTATTAGTGGTAACAATAAGTCTGTTTGAAATGCATTACATTGATGAGACCGGACATTAAGTTGCAGACAGAATAATTCCATAGTTATGTCTCGGAAAAATTCTGTGTTCCGCACGGTTTTACATTTACCCCAGTTTAATGGAGGCAAAATGATGTAAAACATTAGTTGCTATATTGTTATACAAAACTGTTGATTTTCACGCTAAGGAGAGCATGAATATTTTCCATTACATTTTCTAATAGACACAAAAAATGGCACTGACAAGAAAATGATATATGATCATCTTCAAATCCATGTTACATTTATTAGAAACATGTGGCCAGCCTTTGTCTGCAGTTTGGTAGATGCGAATTATGACATTTCATACGTCAAATTGTGTTAATTCTTGCAACTTAACGAGTACCCGGCCAAGTGTCATTATAGTATTTTTGACATGTACTCGAGAGTTCATGCGCATTATTTAAAGTTTAAAACCAGATATTTGTATGATTTATATGAAGTTTTTCCATGTGTGTTCGGAAGTTTTCTATTACATAAATGCATCTCAGATACGATCAAGGTCAGACCAAATGATAAAAACCTACAGAGAAATAATGACAATTAAGAATGAGCAAACTTTTTTTGTTGAAAGCGTGCCTAAAGTGTAATTTTGACTTAATAATATTTCAGTTAGTACATAAAGGTGACATGAATATTTCATTTTAGATTTCCTGTTAGACATTAGCTGGTTAAAGTGTTGTTTATCTGATTATACAAAAACTAATCGGGACATTGTGCTATTAGTTATATAATACACTTGGTGATATGCAAATATGTGATCCTTTTAGAAAAAAACAACAGTGAATATGTTAGAAAAATACCTAACTAAATAAATAAGTGAAGTTGAGTCAAAGATTGTTTCTTTATTTTAGCCACAAGCATTGTTTATAATAGTATTTCAAAAATGAGCTGCATCTTGCTATTTTGAGCCTTTCAGACATTGGTTTGCTTGTTTTGTTTTATTGGGTGTTTCAGATAATTGCATTTCAGAAAGTTATGCCAAAAAGTTCACGGTGATGTCTAAAATTGTGTGAGATACAAGTTTACAAGGAACAGACCATGCATTGCGCATTTTGATAAGTTTATTATCTGTAAAAAATATATTAAAATAAGAAAGATTTGGCCACAATTAATCTGAGTCATATTGATTTAAAGGTCATACAGGTATATAGATTAGCGCTTTTTCAATATCCCTAAAATGGGCAACCCTATACAAATAAGGACTGCTTATCCTGCAGGAAGTTAGTTATTGCCTGGGAGGTCTAATCTGGCCACGAATGCCAGACATTTTTTTGTTACTGATTATTTCATTAGTAATACCGTATTATATCATGTATAGGACGCTAGCATAGATAGGACGCAGGCAAAAAAATAGTTAAAAAAACGGGTAAAAACCCTTAATATATTAGATAGGACGCAGCGGAAAAAATGTCAAAATCGAAGCCGGAAAATTGAGGTTGGTAAAGTATTTATAACATATATTGAAGTAAAAAAAAAAAAGTATATAAGGCATATTTCGATAATTGTCTTGTGTATTTCGATAATTATCGTCATATTTCGGTAATTTGGTGTACACAACAATGATTTAAGTCTTGACATTTTGAGAACATTCACGCATATTATAAGATTTATACAAATGCCGTAATAGTCCCGACACGCCTTCTGACTGACAGTCAACCGTTGTAATAGTCCCGACATGCCTTCTGAATGACAGTCAACCATTGCAACCGTTGCAAAACTGTGTATTGTCAAAACTGATGATTGTTTTGATAAGGCTTGTCGCTGCGCTGATTAAAGCATGTCAGCATAATTATTGTGTGTCGGTAATAAGCCTTGCCAGCGGAAGGCACGACGGGTATAGTGCGAACAAACAACCATACGGTATTACCATCTCAATAGTTTGTTCTATTGATGTTTTCTTATGACAGACAGTGGGTGTTTTTCACACCTTCGCACATTTGAAAAGATTTGATAGTGACAATAATGCTGCGTTATACACATTCCTTTATTATTTTTTTAAAACAGTAAGATACAACAAAAAGTCTTGTAAAATATCGAAACATTAAAATCATGAACAATGATTAATTGATATTTTCCTCCTTTCCCGATTTTCCGTTATAACTCAATTGAGTTAAAGTGCTGACTCACATCGAGTTTTTGTGAGTAGCGTCCCTTTTGGAAAAAAGTAAACACTCCTGTTTGTTTTCAATTTATTTTCAATAAATCATTTTAAAGTAAACATTCAATATATTTCTGCGTGTGTTAACTTGCGTGATTTTGACATATTTTTTTTAAATATCTTATATATTAAGGTTTTTACCCGTTTTTTTTCAACTATTTTTTTGCCTGGGTCCTATCTATGCTAGCGTCCTATACATGATATAATACGGTATGTCAGAAGTTCTCTTCGGTGACGCAGTACAGATACTTACTATTACCTCGTTCTTCCCCGGTCCGATATTTTCGATCTAAAATGGACTTGGAAAAATAAAACAGATGAAATTTTAATAGCATAGAAAGGACGCAGGCAATTTTTAAGACGAGAATTGGGGGTAAAAAAGTGCGTCCTATGCATGATATAATGCGGTAATTATGTCCGAAGGCCCAAAATCGTGTGATGCAGCTCAGATAGTTCTTTTCAAACTGTTAATAATTGCTTTATCTTGTCAGTTGCTTCATTCCAAACAGTGAACTTAAGGTAATCTTATTTTAGAAGTCATAAGCCTTTTTTTCAACTTCTTTTAGTTTATTAGGCGTTGATCTTTAGAATTGTGCCATATCACTTAAAACATTCTAGTAGCGCATAGTCATGTATTAATTCTATATTAAGTTAATTGATTCCATCAAATATAGATGAAGCCAAATGAAGAAATTGGCTCACAATCCTTAGAAATCAAGTTGATAGCCAATTTTCTGGGGAAGACAATGAAAATTCTTCCCAATGAATTGCTTAATTCATCGTTTCATGGGATGGACCATACACCATTTTCTAATTGTTTTGTCATTGTATTTAGCTTAATTTCGTAGAATCGTTCTCAGATATTTCTTGACTTTTTGTCCAAGTATTTTAGTCTCTAGTCGCTTAGTCTCTAAAGTGCCTTGTTGTTCTGGAAAAAGTTCTTGTTATGACATCATATTCCTGAAAAAATAAATTGTAACTAATGAATTTTTACACCTTCTCCCTGTTATTTTTTTAATTGACATTATAACAATCAGTTGTGGTATAAATTCTAAACTTAATGCTATCCCACTTTTGTTACTGAAACCACTTGGCAAATAAAGACCATAAAAAACGATGGGCCTTCAACATCCATGACCTCTCACACAAAACCATGGGAACAGCGATCACATTGTCCCCTTTTCTGGATGAGAAAACACTAAATCCCTAAACCGTAACATGTTTTATTGAAATCATTATTAAACAAAGAACATGGGAAATTGCTCATTGTTAAATTAACTAACGCTATAGCAAATCTTAAATGAAAATGAATAAAATTTATGACTTTATTAGAAAAAATAATTGTCATTTCTTGGTAACATATGATTTGCATTTATTGTATCACTGTAGACTCATTAAGAATGCGTTTTATTCAGATTTTGCAGTTGTTTCTTGTTTTCATCTAATAAAATTATGAATTACAGCACAAAACAAATGTGTCAGATTAGTGGAACTTTATTAAAATATTTAGCGTCATTGCAACTGGCATATTTCTAATGAAAATTGGGCATAAAAATTGTCCATATTAACGTCAGGTTGTAAAAGTTACGGCTTTCCATAGTTATTCTGCATAACCAAGCCATTATATACATGTTTATGATCATTTTTTGTATTCACAGATATAAAATAAATGTTTGTATAATGCATTCGTACAATTAGATTATTTAGCAATATTGCTGTTTATTTATGAGCCAGACTGAATTCTATTTCTTGTATTAGGTACAGATAATGGGCTTATAATTCATAGGGAACATTATTCCGAGTATATATTAAGCTGATCGTAATAAACAAACAGTAATAGCTTGTCTTTGCTAATAGACATCAGGTTAGGAAGTCTTGAAATTGTCGAGTTATTTTGTTAAAATTATGAAAGAATTTCAAAAACAACGCTACCGGATGTATTTCATACATCCATTTTGGCATATTTTGAATAGCTGACGGCGCAAACTGCAGCCCTTAAACTCTGGTTCCTTTGATAAGACAGACCATTGAAGTATTTATGAGCGTTTATTTTCTTACTCTTAAAACAAGCTTCTTTTCATATTCTGAAGCTTTTTCTGTTTTTGACGCATTTTCATAAAGAGAAAACTTAAAACTAAAATAAACCCACCTCAAGAACAATTTATTGCTGCAGTATGCCCAAAAAACTTTTTTTATTCATCAAGACCATAGCCAGCTTGGGTTGTATGACATTTTTCTGTTTTTAGTTTGCACAAATGTCTCGGCAGAATATGAATATATATGCGAAAGAATGGACTGTTATGATGAAGTAATGTTTTCTGAATACAATATTTGCTGCTGTATTTCAGGAGGTTCGTGTGTACGTGTGTGGGACGCGCTGGCTGGCGGGAAGTTGGTGACCACGCTCTCCCACCATCACAAGACCATCACATGCCTGGCCTTTGCCTCCAACCACCAGCGACTCCTCTCCGGGGCCCTTGACAGGTAAATAACTTACTAGAAAGGGGAATGTCATTCAATGAATGTCTATCAATCAACATGGACAAATTGAATAAGATTAGGTGAGCTGTTGCATCACATGCAGTGCTCTCCCTTTGTGGGTATGCTTGGAGTGGAGCAAGTTAATGTCCAAACAGTGATCATACTGTCAGATATTTCTTATCTTTGCATGTTTATAGTTTATTAAATTTATTTGAAAATATGCTCGAGTTCTTGGGTGGCCGAAAAATGTGCACCACCAGGACAAATGCAACGATATTATGCCCCAGTAGTGCATATGTTTTCATATAAATTTGATAACCTTTTAATTACATTTGCTTCAAAGAGATAAAATTAGTTACAGTTTTTAGCTCGACTATTCAAAGAATGTGAGAGCTATACTTCTCACCCTGGCATTGGCGTCGTTGTCACACCTTGGTTCAAGTTTTGTATGTTAGCATATTAAAGTTCATATCTCAGCAACTACTGAATGTTCTGCATTGAGACTTTTTGTACAACCATTCAACCTACTTAATCAAGGAAGATAACTCTGTTTTGTATATAATGCAAATTGTGACTCTATCACTTAAATTAAAAATTTGGTTAAGATTTTGCATGTAACCATTGTACATTTTTTACACCAACATTTGAAGCCTTTTAAAGAGCTTTAAATACAAAAAAAAATCCATTAAAAAGCTTAAAGGTATTGATATTAAAAATGGCTGAAATGCTGGGTTTAGTGTATGAACATGTCATTTATTTCCCATTCTTTGTATTGTTGTGTACCGTGAAATTGATGTCATTCATACAATTTTCCTATTCTTTTCTATGTTTTGATTATATATGAACTGTATATTCATGTATTATATGTTATAGATATGTTATGCTCTCCATCATTAGAGGAAACAAGAATCTGTGTATCCATTCTGTGCCGGAAATAGTAATTTTAGCTCTAAAAAATGTGCACATTCACGAACAACTTTCATAAAAAGCGGGCTCTTTTAGAAACAAATATCAGAAAACGTATTACTGTACCCAATATCTACAGTTTACACACCCTTTATCAAATGATACCAAACACTTGTAACAATCGAAATAAATAGGGAATTAATATTGCCTATGTAATAACAATAAATATTCAATTAGCTCATTTTAATGCAATTTTAATGGATTTTCTGTATTGCAATAATATTAAAAGGAGAAATTATTCTCTCATAGTTTAATTTAAATTCATTTTCTTGATTACAACTTGATTGGAAATGTCTGAGACAAGTTAGCATGCCTCCCACCATGATGTCTCAAATAGCTGAAGGAAGTTTTACAAAAATGTGATAATGATTAACTTGATTTTGTGATGAAAAAACTTGTGCCATTATAGACAAACGCAAAGTGACTTTTATTATACGACTGCCTTGTTATATACAGTAGACAAATATCTGTTTATCATTTTATGATTTCTATCAGGGAAATGCTAGCGACTTTATTGTTCTTTTTCTGTTTTCATCAAGATAATTGAAACTAGAATGTGATTATAGCAGGTTTAAACATACCAGAATACAGTCTTAATTAGGTTTCCTCTAATGAGATATTTTTCAGTTGAAATTGTTGAAACTTAATCTTCCTATTGTGATAAGCTTTTGCTACTAATTTTGCTAAATTTTGAAACAGTTAAAAGTGGAAACATTAAGTCAAATTTGTCTGGGCATAAAATCAAGAAAATGTCAAAAGCGCCATCTTTCCCCAAATATTTCCTCAATGCACTCATGTATGAACACAAATAGTTCTTCTTTATTACTGTATATTTTTTTATTAATCAACAAACAGTATTTGATAAACAAAAAGCATTTTGTTGTTTTTGAATCTAGTATAGAATCAAGTCTTTCACTTTCAATCAGAACATGTGCAATCATTTTCAGTAAATAGTCATTAAATATTCTGCCATTTTCAAGCTTGTCCCAGGTTTATGCCTCAGTTTTAAGACCTCAGCGTTATGTATGTTTGTGGCTTTAGGCTTGTGTGTCCTATCCCAGGAGCCCCTGGCCGTCCCTTGCTGCCATCTCCCCGCACTTCTGTGCCCTGGTCCTGCCCCCTCTCACCGGGAAGTAATGGAAATGAAACAGCTAGAAATAACTCTTCACACGATTCATTACCGCGTTATTACTAATATTTATGTATACTGCCATATCAACAACAATTAAGCCCTTTTACCCCAACATGTGTGCGTAAATAACTCAATATTACACCACTAAAACCTTTTTAATTTAATTACAGACAAGAAATCAAATGATATTAACTTATCACATCCACATGAATTATATGCCATTAAAGTCATCAGAAATGTCAGTATACCCCACCTACTCCTCTTTGCAGAGAGCTGGGGGCACACCATGTCAATTTGTCGATCATTTATAAAGTGCTATCATCTCTGTTTAGGAAGGGGCCATATGGCCGTCTTGTTCTTGCATTGTGGATTGTGGGTAGGATCTGTGACCTGACAAAATGAGAGGAATGCCTTTTAGTTGCCCAGAACCCATTATTTAATTAATAATGTTTTTAAAAGAAGTGTTATGTATCCATTAAATTTATGATAAAGCTAATTTATTCTGTTGTCTTCATTTGAGGATTTGGCATGAAGGAACAGCACATGCAATGTCTCATCAATGTCTGTGGAATATGGAAATATTTACTTTACAGCTGTACTGGGACCTTAGCTGGCTTTCTATTAAGGAAGCACAGCCCTAAAATGATTGACATGCAGTTTATGTTTTGTTACAATGATACCAAGTGTACGATAGTTTTTGTATGTCATTGTTTTACATTAATAGTTGCTGTTTTCCAATATGCATATTTGTCCTGAAATAATGGTAATGAAATGAGCTGTATATGTTAGGTTTACTCTTACAGTGAAATTAAGGGTATTTCATGAGGAATTATAACCACTCAGCAATGCACACAATTCTAGTCATGATTTATTACCAACAGAAGTACATGGAAGCTTTGATATGTAAAAGTATTATTCATTTTTTGACCCCATGTCTGGATCCATGTGAACGGACCCCAGCATTGTTTTCATAGAATTCCACAGTGAATGAAATGGCAATAAATATCCATTTAATTTTGTTTAAATCACTGGAAGTCTCTGCCACTCTCATCATTCCTCTTTATCAGCCTCCGGATCAAAGTGTCGAAATGAGTTTTGGGAAATTATTTGATATCTTCTGTTACTGATTCACAAGACAGCTTTCTAGGTGCCCTTCTGTTAAAGGTACATCAAACCTGCAACATTGAAATGGTTGAAGAAAAAAAGTAGAATAAAAGGTTCTGGTATATTTGCGGGGAAAATGAGAAAATTAGGTGTATCTCAGAACAAAAAGGGAGCAAAATTGCTATGTTATATTTTTTTGGCCACACATTGTTGTGTTTATCTTAGGTACTATTTTTGCAATGTTCATATTTTTAATCATACTTTACAAACATTTTTTTTCCACAGGTGATATTTAATGGTAAAATAATAACCTTTTTATTTTATTAAAAGCTATGAATAAAATAAACCTCATCCTTCACAATATGGGCCTTTAACCTTGATCTGATAAAAGAGCCTGCTGAATCTGATAAGCCCCGTCTAATTTTCACTTTCATGCTCGATTTCCAATCACAGTCATTTTCATCTGCAGCCTAATTAATTATAACTAATGTTTTATTTTTTTATAGCTTGTACAGTGAAGAGATTGTACAAGACTGACTGAGTTTGTCATTTTTTACATATGTTTTCGAAATTAAAAAAATAGACCTGGATCATGGTAGAATTTTTGATTTGCAGGAAAGTAACAAGAAGATACTTGAAACATGCCGTAATTACACTGACATTTGTGTTTTACAATATGTATACTCACAAGCCTGTTTAAATTCCATAGAGGGCTCATGGAAAACAAACAAAAAAAAACAATTATTAATAGGCCTATTGGGGTTGAACTCACATAACATTGATGGTCAGTTCTGTTGTGAGACAATGCATTCCCTGAAGGTACCTATAAAGTGTGGCAAAATGAAAATATCCTAGAAGAATTGAAGTGGTAAAATAAGATCAATTCATATTTAAACCAGTAATTAATATCTTTTCTGTATCTTTATTCTGCAAGCTGAGTGTATCCTTCATCCCAATACATATGGTTACAAAATTATAAGTTCAATGGCCACCCACAAAAGCCCTAGAATTCCATTTTTTCACAATTTGAAAATCATTATCTAAAAAGGATCATATGTAAGTGGAATTTCTCTGACATTTTTTATATAAAAGACTTACCATCTTAGCTTCCCTCATCTATCAAATAATTAACGTAAGTATGCTGAAATGGATAAACTGTGTATTAGACAATTAACACCTGTCATTTGCGCCTCACAACTCTTCATTTGAAGGTAGAAAACACTCAGAGATGAAGAATGAACTCTTCAATTTGGAGGTTTATTTCTTTAATAACAGAAAAATTAAAACATCAACCATTTTATGTTATTAAGTATTTTGAAGTGTTCATATTGGTATAATGGGGAATTTTGAACTGAAAATTTTCTATATTGCCTGATGTTTGCATTTATATAATAGCAATTTTACTGCCATTATTGCCTTCACTGGAATACATATCCATATTGATACACTTTGATAATGTTAACATTTAAGAAAGTTCTTATTTTCTTGCCAACATATTTGCATGATTCAGACTCTGAGACTATTAAACTTCAGATTTTCTTTAGACCCAAGACAAACGAAGTTTGAAGGGGGTATATTGGAGTCACCTTGTGGTTGGTCTGTCTGTCCGTCAGTTGCAATTTTCCTAGTCAGGAGTCAGTAACTTTAATCTACTGGATGGAATTTAATTTAAACTGCATGCAATGATACAGCACAATGAGAGGAAGTACGGTGTACAAAAACCATAACTCCATTTTAGCTAATTACAAAGTAATTGCCCTTTGTTACTTTTCCTTTCCCGGAGCATAACTTGAAAACTTTGGGATGGAATTCAATTAAACTTCATACAATTAGAAAAGCACAATGAGAGGAAGTGCATTGTGCAAGAACCATAACCCTATTTCAGCTAATTACAGAGTAGTTGCCCTTTTTTAACTTCTCTTGTCTGAACCATAACTTGAAAACTAATGGATGGAATTTAATTAAACTTAATACAATGGTAAAACACAATAAAAGGAAGTGCAGTGTACAATAATCTTGACTCAATTTCAGCTAATTACAGAGTTATTGCCCTTTGTTACCTTTTCTTGTCAGGACCATAACTTGAAAACTGACTGGTTGAAATTTAATTAAACTTTTTTACTATGGAAATGCACAGTGAGAGGGATTCAAGTATACAAGAAGAACCATTACTTTATTTCAGCTAATTACAAAGTTATTATCCTTTGGTAATTTTTTCTTGTCAGTAGCGTTTCTTTTAAGTTTTTCAATGGATTTTAATTATTCAACATACTTTTTGCCGAGCATGATGAGTGGAAATGCAGCGTACAATAACCTTGGGATTTATGGCATTTCTTCAAAGAAATTGTTTGCCATTCCTGTGTCCAGGCTATGACAGCTCTTGTTTTAAACATATGTACTGCTTTTTACTGAGTACATTCTGCAAACTCTTATTTCATATAAAAATATATTATACAAAAATATTATCTCTGTTTTAATTCTTTGAGACTATAGCATTTGCAAATATCTTTTTGTGTAATCTATTAGAATGTACTATTGTCTTGCTGTTTTTGCAATTTTACCTTCCCTGTAAAAACAACAGAAAGTAATGAATTGTCTTGAAGAATAAATTGCAATAAAACAACTTCTTATTAACTGAATTTGACACAGACAATATTTCATTGCCACAGAGTGATCTATATTGCACCATTAGAATTTAATTTCCAGCTTTGAGTATCCATCTTTCCCCAAATTGATGGATTTTTCCCCAAAGTGCTAAGTAAAGTGACAAACAGTAATTTAATAATAAGATATATCAGCCATTTTTCAGTGCCATAGGCCTAGACTTGATTGTTTTAGCATTCACTATATTCTCAAACTTCTATGTATTTTGAGCGTTTTTGCTGCATTTTTGACATGATTGAGAGAAGAAATGTTTTCATCAAAATGAATTTTGCATTTTATAACCTAACCTTTGCCTATGGAGTCTGGTGATCATTTTATGAGAAAGACTTCTCAAGTATTGTTATGTATTCAAAATAGTGGATGTTTCCCGCTACCCTCATTACGTACAAAGATTTCATTTATTGCCTTAATGCTGCATGACAAATAATATTTAACTATGTTTAGCATATACAGAATATTTTTTTTATTTTTTTTCTACGGATTGCTTTCTGCCCATCCTCTGAGTCTTGAGTTCTACTTAAGGTTTGCCCGAGTATCAAAAGGGGGTGGGGGTCGTTACACCCTCAAAGGAGGCTTAAATGTTTTTGGTATTTGGTATGCTAGTAACAATGACAATTTAACTCAAATTATTTATGTTGACCACAGAACATGTTGAATGGTAATTTCTTAGACTGACATTAAGGAACATGTCGACTCTGACTTTGTACTTGTACTTTAAGCTCACTATCAAGGCCTCACAAGAGGTCATCTTAATCCAGACAGCATCTACTGTAGGTGATGGCACTGTTGCAAAGAATTGTTAGAGTTATGAGAGTGAACTACCAGTTTGAGTGATCTTCAAAAGTGACTGTAAGGGGGAGGAGACCAAATGCCAGTGTTTTTGGCATTTTGTCTTTGGTCATCAAGGAGATAATGGGGGGTTATCTCATGTGGGTCGTGGCCCTGAAATTGTACAATTGCCGCCATTTTTTTTCACTCTGAGTACATTGACAAAATTGTATCTGACCATATGTTCAAGGCTTTAGCTTTACTGTGCAGCTTAATTATATTTTAAGTATTTTAAATAATATATTTCCTATAATGTAATTTTCATGTCTTGTTCTTGATTTGTTGGCTTTGTTATGAGCCTCACTGGAAGTTCGGAGAGTTCACTGAGCACCTTTGAGGTTCAAATATCTCCCGGTATCATGTAATTCATTTCAAGCTCATTATTTTCTCTAAAATTTTAACAAAAACCATCATCATTAAATCATATGATCTTGATTGGCACACTTACGACTTAAGTAAGAGATATATATTAACTTATGAATTACATGAGAAAATATTAAACAATAAAGATGTCAGAAGACAAGAGAATCAGTGCTAATGGTGAAAGCTTACTCAAAAATTTGGAATTTTGATTTTTTTATAGCACAATCTGAATAAAGCAGTTATTAACATGCAGTTTTTGTTATCCCTCTGCCTAATGTTTGGGCTACTGGAGATAATAATGTTTAGGGTTTGTGTATTTTGATTTAAGACTGTCAATTATATTCATATACTGACAAAGAATTGACTTTTTAATTATTTAAATGTTTGTGTTACATGTTGCCAAAGTCCTTGATCAGCTGGTTCGGACTATTTCCAGAATGCATTGAGATGCCTAATGTCTAGGGGTCAAGCCTAGGATCTTTAAAGTCAGGAGCTACAAACATCTTTGCACACATCACATCTTATATTTAATGTAAATATCACTTTTCTAGAAGTTTCTTGAGATGCGATCATAAAGTATGCATGAATTGAGTTGTAGAAGCAACTAGTTGACTCTCTTGACTACAGGCAATAAAACGGAAGTTATAATAATGCAAAAATAGCAGCACTATACAGAATGGGGTTGAGTTGATTAAGTGTAATAGTAAATGAAAAAAGGAACATGAGTTTTGATAGATATTTCCTACTCATCTGTCTGGTCATAAATCATCCATCAATTGACACCTGAGGTACTTAGCACCTCTACGTCTCCCAAACATTCATCAGGGCTCTGCTAGATGTTTAATAATGTTCAAGAGAAATGGGCCTTTGTTCTTGTTTATATGATCTGTAGAAAATGAAATTAATTGTTTTTGAGGGTCTTGGCTAGAAGAGCTGGAAGCAGTTGTAGTGTTTTGTCTTTTTGTTTTGTAGTATTTTGATTAATGTTGGTGAATTGGTGATATACGTTTTGCCACCCAAAAAAAATCATTGCATTTTTGCACTGCCTTTGTGCCAGTTTTTTTTAGCTGAACATGTGCTGTTTGTAATTTGCAATGTTAATTTGCATCAGATTTGAAGACATTGTTTACATGATCTGTATATAAACGAAATAAAATGACAGCCTGACAGTCAACCAGATGAGAGAGGTATTTTTGCATTGTTCAATCTCAGAAAAGTTAATGGAACTGACACCACACTTGCTGCATCAAATGCATATGCCATCACTAACTCAGCAGCAAGGTATTTTCATTATTATAGCATGCGAAAAAAATTCTACTTTGAAAAGCAGCAGTAGAGGTCAACGTCCTGTTGCAGGCAGGTACAAGTATTATTTTTCTTGCAATCTAATACAGCCAAAGTGATATATTTGTCCATGTTGCATTGCAGTCAAGATGAGATTTGTCCATTTTGCATTGCAGTCAATGTGATATTTGTCCAATTAACATTGCAGTCAATGTGATATTTGTCGATGTTGCATTGCAGTCAATGTGATATTTGTCGATGTTGCATTGCAGTCAATGTGATATTTATCCATGTTACTTTGCAGTCAATGTGATATTTGTCCTTGTTGCATTGCAGTCAGTGTAATATTTGGCATTTTGCATTGCAGTCAATGTGATATTTGTCCATTTTGGATTGCAGTCAATGTGATATTTGTCCATTTTGGATTGCAGTCAATGTAATATTTGTCCATTTTTGGTTGCAGGCAATGTGATATTTGTCCGTGTTGGACTGCATCAATGTGATATTTGTCCGTTTTGCATTGCAGTCAATGTGATATTTGTCAATTTTGAATTGCAGTCAATGTGATATTTGTCAATTTTGAATTGCAGTCAATGTGATATTTGTCCATGTTGCATTGGAGCCAATGTGATCTTTGTCAATTTTGAATTGCAGTCAATCTGATATGTCCCATGTTGCATTGCAGTCATGAGATATTTGTCCATTTTTGACTGAAGTCAAGGTGATATTTGTCCATATTGAACTGCAGTCACTGTTTTATTTGTCCATGTTGAACTGCAGTCAATGTGATATTTTTCCATGTGGCATTGCGTGAAATGGCAGTCAATGGAATATTTTTTTCATGTGGCATTGCATGAAATGGCAGTCAGTGTGATATTAGTCCATGTTGCATTGCGTGAAATGGCACTCAATGTGATATTAGTCCATGTTGCATTGCGTGAAATGGCAGTCAATGTGATATTTGTCCATGTTGCATTTCAGTCAATGTATTGTATTTTTCCCTGTTGATCTGCAGTTACTGTGGTATTTGTCCATGTTGCATTGTGTGAAACAGCACTCAATGTGATAATTGTCCTTGTCTTATTGCAGGCACATCAAGATCTATGATGTGAGCAGCTACCAAGTGGTTCATACACTGGACTGTCCCGGTGCTGTACTCAGTGTTGGAGTCTCGGTTAGTGGGATTGCTTCATATAAATTCTTGAGTTTTTATTTTCATTGTTCATTTTTATTAAGGAATATGAACAAAAAAAAACCCATAAATTAAAAATATATTAATATAGACCAAAAAATTTAATTGTCTGAAGAAGTAATTTATGTTCATAACTTTTCTAGATTTTATCCAACTTAAATGCTATTGTATCAGTAGGCAATAAAAAGTTTTGGGTATTATTTTCCTGGTTTATTTCAGCCTGATGACAGTCTGCTGGCTGTGGGAACTGTGGAGGGACTGGTCTCCCTGCAGCGCCGAAAACCAGACACTGCCGCAACACAGACTCAGAGCAAAAAGAAACCAATATCCTTCAGATATGGTCTCAGAGGGAAAACTATAGTGCCTAGCAAGGTAGGTCAGTGTGGCTGTTGTGCCAGCAGTTATGTCTAGTGTGATGGGCACTAGGCTAGTTTGGTAACTTTTTTTTATTCAGTACAAAAACCATATTCCTTTGCAATAACATAATTATTGCGTTAACTGACAAAAATCCAAAATTTGAATTGTGTCATTCATGTTTGCTTTTCAGCTTTAGATGTAAAGAAAATAAGTATTGATACTTCGTCCACTGTGACAGTGTATGTTTTCCTGACATTGCGTCTTTTGTTGCAGGATGACTATGTGGTGGAACACCGTAAGAAGGAGAAGCTGGCCCAGTATGACCGATTTTTCAAGAAGTTTGAACACAGCAAGGCTCTCGACTCAGCACTAGAGGTTTCATCTTTGTTTTCTTCTTTCAAAATGTCTGTTTTAAGCTTGTTTGTTTTTTATCATTGTCATGTATAAACTTAACCTTGGCTATAAACTTAAACCTTGGCCATAGCTCAAAAACCCTTCAAGATACTCAAATGAAACTGGGAACACATGTGAATGGAGACATTATGCATATGTTAAGCAAGGCACATAACTCTACCTTGATAATTTAGGAGTTACAACCCTTGTTTCACAGAAAAAATAAACAGATGAGTCTTGGTGTTGGTCTCGCTGCGCTCTTGTTTGACAGTTACTTTTTTTAAGTTTACAATTATTACTTTTTTTATTACCCTGTTTACCTTTGACAACAACAGATTAAGCATGTGTCTTTAAAAAATATTCATTGTCAATTCAAAGCAATGAAACAATCGCAGTCGACTTTGTATGTATACATATTATAATTTATCAATCATAATATCAAGTATTGCAAACATTTTTAGAGCAAGTTGCGTGCAACGATGCCACAGGTGACGGTGGGTGTGATGCAGGAGCTAGCCCGGCGGGGGGCTCTCAGGTCTGCGATTGCAGGGCGAGAGGGAGGACAGCTAAAGTCACTTCTATCATTCATACGCAAGTAGGTGGTGCCCTTTGTTCTTTGTTATAGTTATCAGTTTATAAGTGGTTATTTACTTTTAAAGTATTTTGGTATTATAATGATGAGGTAATATTCCTGTTAATATCAGGCTGAAAGGCTTGAAAGGGATACACTATACAGTATACACTAACTTCTTGATCTGAGTTTGAGAACTGCAAATCTTGATTTCAATGTAGAACTACTATTGGAAGAGCAAATATGGTAACAATTGCTGCATATGTTTGAAATGACATGTTTTGCGATAATTTGCACACCTTTTGTGAAAACGAGTATATTACAGAACGATGCTTTGTAACATTTTAAAATTTGCTTTTCTGTCTGAGTACAAGTCTCAAACTCCGACTCAAGACATCAGTGAATAGGGACCCAGACAACTATGGTAAACATTGAATGCCAATCTAATTAGTTTTAAATATGTTCCTCTTCTGTTTCCAGAAATATATCCAACCCACAGCTGATGCCTACTTTAATAGACGTAACAAACATCATATTAGGTATGTCATCCGTTTCCAAAAATTCTTCATTAATGATTGATATCATTTAGGTCTGACTGAATAAGTAAAAACCTTGATAATATATGCTTGTCATTTATAAACTAAATCTGTTTTAGAAAAAGATTTTGAAACAATCTGTCAAAACTCTATACCTTTGTGCTAATTGTGCATGTTTGCCTGCAGACATCTACGGTAGCCAGATGGGTCGGTCGTCTGTGCTGGACACAGCGCTCCATCAGCTCAAGGTCACAGTAGACCAGGAGGTCACATACATGACCCAGATGTTAGAGGTCATAGGTCAGCTTGACACACTCTTCTCCGCCTCCCAGGCAACACAGCCAGCCAATAAGAATGAAGGAAATGGTTCATGTGACCTAGGGGAGTTGTTGACTATGAAACCCTCCGAGTCTGCTACAGCAGCATTCTGAGATTAGTGGTGTTGTTGTGGATGATGTGCATGCATGAATGGCCATGTGTTTGTTAGAGGAATTATGATGTATCATTCAAAAGCCTGAATAAAAATAATAAACATTTAGAATGTTTTGTTTGTGTAAATTTAAGGACCCAATACATAGATGTTTGGAAAAAAACACAAGCTCATACATTTGCCTCAGATTAATGACCTCGACTTCTGCCAAACACTTTAAAACCACTACAACATACTTTGATGCCTTTTGTGGTTCTAATGTAGCATTATCATTTATATTATACTGGGACTGCTAATTAAGTCTTGTGTTATTTATTTTAATAAATAATTCCTTTCACTACCTACCATAGAGCTATATTAATGTGGCATAAAACAAGTCAATCTTATGTTCCATCTGTTTCTTTCTTATATATGATTCATATATTGCCAATAATAATTACTTCATTATCTTGTAATGATAAATAATTATAAATTTATTGTCTAAAACTCGAGCCAAGGTTTATCTTTATGATTCATTTGCATTCTCCCAATTAAAGTCCAATTAACATTTCTGATGTATATTCATATTTCTTTTGTGGTATTTTTCTTTAATACTAATGTCATGAAAATTTCACAATTAACATATCTCTTTTTGATACTTTCAGTATTAACTGACACAAAATTACTGCAAATAATTGTCGAGCTGTTCGTTTTGTAGTATAAAACAAATTAAAACAATGGTGTAATATAATCTGATACGCTTTCAAGGATTTTTGATGATTGAAGCCACAATAATTATGGCAGACATTCCTATTGTTAGGTGATATGGGCATATTGTTAAGATATTAGTCAGCAGATGAGCTTTAAAGGGACCGTGTCTATGCTGGAACTTGCGCACTGCCTAGCTCTCATAGTTAAAGAAGATAAAATAAGGACTATGTGACTAAACATCATCAATATGTCGCCGACACTGTCTGCAGTATTGAAGTCAATATCTTAACAATTTGCACAATATAGATTTCTTTTACCACATCTAGAGAGAGATCCTGATTCATAGAGCCATATTTCATTTATCAAAGGTCAAGGTCACAGTGATGATTTAGTGAAGGACACTGACATCTGGGGTGTGTTTTGAAAAAGAGATAAATGAACTTATCTAGAGTATAACATATAAGTAAAATATACTAGGACTAAGATTTAGCTTTAATGTCACTCAAGTTTGGTTCCAATTCACAAAGTATCTGCTACATAGTTCACCTGTTCGAACCTCCTTTTTCCATTGACTCAAAATGCCTGACAATCTGCCTTTAAGGTGTACTCTTCTTTACTGATTAAAACAATAAAATTGTATGACAATAATGATCACCTTGGTGTAATAGATTGCTAAATCACTTCAATTTCATTTGTCAAGCTACCCCATGTGGATTAAAAAAGATAAATGTGGATAGGCTTAGACAATACACTTATTGTTTGCCTCATTGTTACATTTTGGAAAAGTGAAACCATAATTATAATAATAATTTATAATTGTATAATTATATGCATGAACTTTCGACATATATTGATAATATTCATTATAATAATATCAGTATTTGTTAAAAGCTGAAAGTTCTTTGGAGCGTACTTTGGTGGTAGAAGAATTAAGACCCAACCATTTTTAACCTGAAGCTACGGTGTCCCCATAGACTCCTCCATTTATTTGATTCCAATTATACACATTCTATATTCTCTGGTATGACATTTTTTGGAACATATCCTTCCACATATGTGCTTTTTCATATTTTTAAACGATTTGCATATTCACCATAGGACGTCAGTAAATCCCTGTTTCTATATCCCTCCCTACGGCCGCGTTACTGGCTATAGATTGACATTTCGTATATTAAAATATTTAAACTAATTTGATGTTTATCTCCTTAACCAGATGTTGAACAATTAGCTTAAAACATTAATTAAACGTTTTATTCGACCTTCCAGAGGAAATGTCAACCCTTGGCATCGCGTTTTTTAAATAATAAATTCCTGTTGCCAATTGTTCGTGAAATCAAAATTCCGTTCTATTAATCGCCAAAAATACGAATCTTGAATTTTGTGATAAATTTGTTCCACTATCAAAATGAGAAATTTAATTCCATTGTTCAAATTAAAACTATATAATAGATCGCCCCAGATAAGAGAATTGGTGGCCTTTTCAAGCCGGTTGTTCGATCGGTTGGGTTTGAAAAGGAATCTTCACTCGGCCTGGATGGGGAAATCGAACCCCGCCGCGTGATAAATGTAAAATTAGATATTTGCATTGATAACGCGGGTATCAATTACACTGGTAAAAGTAATAACATGTTTCAAATATTCTGAATGATGCTTAAACTAATTTTAATAATCTTAGTCCAAACTAATTTGTCTTCAAATTCGGTGAAACCTAAAATTATGCCTTAAGACATAGAGCGACGTATACAAGTCTATGAAGAGGGACACGTACCGCCTGTTATAACAACTTCAGATTCTCCACTTTCAACTCGATTTGGCTTATCTTATATAAAACGACAAGTAAGTTGTTTGTTAAGACTAGGAGTAGGATTAAATTGTTTTGGTCCCAGGTTAAGAGTAGTACATCCCAAACAAACTAGTCTACAGATTTACACAACTGAACTCTTCCCACCACAATATTCAAATTTTAAACAAAGATCATTTTTCAGGCATGTTAACAAAGCGAAAATGTTCCATAGAACCAGTATATTTCGTATGCCATGCTCGTGAAAAGACAGTTATTGTTATATTGTGTTTAAGTATGGCAAGAGCTATCATGGACAGCAACTGGGTCGTCATGTGTCGCAGTTGTCCACTTTCAATATTTGGTTCGAAGAACTCATTTTCATTGGACGCTCTTTCTGCAGAGTACCTTAGAATGTCTGTCATCCATACAGAGTTCTGGATGACTTAGCTAGCAAGAGAATAGAGCCTTCGCTCTTGCTGGTCAGAAAAAATAACTGTAATACGTCCTATCACTTTCGGACGACGCCATTTAAATGTTCACCCTGTAGAGGCAGTTCTGTCATTCACTGTATAATGGCGCGGAAAGATGTCAATAAAGGGATTTATTCCGTCTAAAATATTGTATGATTTAAACATAAAATATTGACATCGTAAAACCAAATCCGTATTGCACATTTTGTTTTCTGGTTCCGCATCACACAGTAGCCTAGAGCGCATGCATGAAGACAATTATTATTTTAATTTTTAGAGTAATATATTAAGGGAATTAAATAAAAGAAATACTAATTCGGTCGATCTGTGGGAGTGTATCACTCCCCGTTGCTTGCGTAAAGACACATTTACTCGAAGAAATCAACCGACTTTCATTATTAAAATTATTATACCTATTTGTATCTAACTGTTATGGACTATAGGGTTCTGTCATTTATGGAATATAATAATAATATAATACCAGGCTATGTATAATATGTTTATACTTGGTTCAAACAGTGTTCACTTTCTATTTCTATAGACTCGTTAACCATTCCCTAATTGGGTTCACGTGGCTCCTTTAATAACACATTTTCCGGTTTTGTTTACATTTCACAGATCTTAGTTTTATCTGTTCATCAATTTAAGGCTTCGCTAATCGCAGCGTTGAATTCATGATATCGAACATGTCATACCATCAATATCATACGAATCTACGAAGTGAAACAATACTTTAGTCTAAACATATAAAAGAGTAAACGAATCTGTTTTCCTATGAAGTAGTATTTGACAGTTATCAATGAAATCTTAATTTTCTTATTTCCCGTCATTCATATGGAAAGACGCAGTAAATGAAATTCTTTATTGACCCGCTATATTGAGTCCCTAAAGGGCTCACTGAACCTTGGGCCATATTTAATGTTGCCCCTAAAATTAGAGCCCAAATCTAACACCGTACTGGCGCCAGGGAAAGGGCTCTGATGTATTAATATCATCTGATTAGGTGATTCTTTGTGCATTTTATCAAGCGCGTATTGTTTTACAGACGTCTGTGTTCCGTGTGGTCAACGGGGACACAGGACCTACTTTGTGTAAAATGACGAAGTAAACATTATTGCATTCTATACTACAGAAAATATGTTTTCTTCGAAAAATATAGATTATTAGTTTCTTCCATAGCCGAGAGTGTTAGAAAGGTTCATTCAAACTCGATCGTACGGCGTTTTTACCGAGTTTTTACAGAACACGTTGCGCGAGGGTTGGGATGAACCTATTTTACACGAGCCTTTTCTTCCGCCTCAGTTAAACAAACTTTAGTAAGAATGTAATTTATTATTTTTTTACCATCGGGTACTTTTTAATCTTTGCCTGTGGACAATATAAAGATATCCAGGATGGCCAAATATTTGGATCTACTTATTTGGGGTAGGAGAAACAGTTATATAACCTTGCGAAAAAATCTAATTAAAGTCATTATTCTGTAACCATTTATTGCCAATTGTCCGGTGTGCATTAAATAAGATTAAGCCACCATCTAAGCATTTAGCAATGATATCTGTAGATCACGTACAGGAGGTCTGGTATGTTAATTTTCCTGTCCTTTTCATCACCGTCGGTCATTTACCCAGAAAATCATCCGTGAATTTAAGAACACAGTGATGCTTCTAATTAGCAAAATGATAATTGATTTAAAACGACTAAGGTATCATGAGCAGGTTAAATGCCCGATTGTTCGTGCCTTTCGTTTTCCCACATTAAACGGTAAACTACTTCATACAGACAAGCAAAGAGCAAATGAAAGGAATATACTTAAATTTTAAAATATTTGATCCTGACTACCGCCGCCTGCTTTGAACGTTGTAAAGTGTCGTAATTTGTGTTGGTCAACTACTAACTTTGCAATCGCTTCATGAGCTGCATTGGTTAAGTCTGAAAATGATATCGCTTCATGGCAACTGAGACAAGTGGCGGACCCGTGGTTTAGTGGTTACACACTTGATTGTCAATCCAGGTGTCGCAGATTCGATTCCCCGCCGCACCGCGGGTAACTCAGCGTTACACTCTGTCTGGGCACTATTCTCCAAAACAACAACTGAGATAAACAAATGCAATCATGTATTATAAATGCAGCAGATAGTATTTATATATAAAACAACAACATGCACAAACAAAAGTTGGGCAAATTGTGTCCAAATGCATTCATATTTAACAGTAATAAGTTTTTGTTAATCTTTTTGCGATCGAAGCCATCTAACCAGCCTTGTGAGTTTCACAGCGAGCTTGGTGGTACCGTTCACAGGCTACAAGTGTCTCGGGTTTCATGCACGCGTTACCCGAGATTATATCAGTATAAGTGAAATTATCAAAATAAAAATTAACTGAATTAGCTCCAACTTGTTAAAGTCTTGTTCAGTGATTCATAGATAATTAAAGACGCGACGTGAACGTGTTTAAAAGTCAATCGCTATCTTCTTAAAGTTTTTTTGATTGTCATCGTTGTTTTGAGGCCCATCAATAGATTTCGATCTTATCTCACATGACACAATTTGACTCAAACATTCTACTTTGTTCAACTTACAATTTTTAAAAATAGATTAAAATATGACTTTTGTTTGTTTTCAAAAGATAATCTGTTTGAATCTGATGCGCGTTGTAAGTGAGATAATGAGTCACAAAAATGCATTGATATTTAATATTTGTTTGCAAAATGCGCGAGATATTTTACATTAAACATATTTTGTAAACGAGCTTAAATAGTTGTGGCACAATCGATTATTAGGCAATAATTTTAAAATTCATAATGTGAACTAATTACATACCATTTAGTGTTATTACCTTGATGACTAATACAATATCAAATTTTAAGTGTAGAAATTCTATTGCCATGACACGGCAACATTAAAATGCGCACATTTAGTAATACTCTCATGAAATGGTTTTACACGCATATGGCAGCGACTTTCTTTACTTCCTCCATTTGATATGAAGAGACATAAATAAAAGTCATAGAAATGAATAAATGGAGATATACGTATGCAATACACCAAGTAACACTACAATTCAACCATAGATCGCATGAATTAATAATTATAAACATCTAAGCACATGCATTTATATCAAATCAATATGTGCAGAAAAACAATATTAATGACATTATACATGAATGAATGTATGAATTTGCAGCACGGAGACACTTTTACTCTGTAGAGCTCCCAGTGGGAATTGAGGCAATGTTTTAGCAGTAATTGTTTAATTGAATTATATGAGCACATCATAAGGAATTTCGCCTTTTAAAGTTATGAATGCTGTCGTTAATCACATTGTTAACTTTGCACCGTTGTGAACAATCTGTCAACCAAGCGTGTAGTGCAACCGTTGTGAACAATCTGTCAATCAACCGTGTAGTGCAACCGTTGTGAACAATCTGTCAATCAAGCGTGCAGTGCAACCGTTGTGAACAATCTGTCAACCAAGCGTGTAGTGCAACCGTTGTGAACAATCTGTCAATCAAGCGTGCAGTGCAACCGTTGTGAACAATCTGTCAATCAAGCGTGTAGTGCAACCGTTGTGAACAATCTGTCAATCAAGCGTGTAGTGCAACCGTTGTGAACAATCTGTCAATCAAGCGTGTAGTGCAACCGTTGTGAACAATCTGTCAACCAACCGTGTAGTGCAACCGTTGTGAACAATCTGTCAACCAACCGTGTAGTGCAACCGTTGTGAACAATCTGTCAACCAACCGTGTAGTGCAACCGTTGTGAACAATCTGTCAACCAAGCGTGTAGTGCAACCGTTGTGAACAATCTGTCAATCAACCGTGTTGTGCAAAATCGTCAGATCTCTTGCATCCCAGTCTTCATGAAGGCGACTGTGAACACGTGACATTAAGGCTCAATTTTCTCCACGATCAATATGTACAGGAATGAATAGATCTAAAACATTATTTCAAATATAAATGGCAAACTTGTGTTTTATTTCTTCCATAACAGGATCAATGTCATAAACCCATATCAAATATCAGTATAATACATCGAACATATTAAACGCATTTATTAAGTTGTTTGGTAATGTCGTTACCATAATTCAACGACGCAAGGATCGCTTTGAAGACACATTTTGTTGGAGCAAACTTTTGTGCGCAGTATTGACAAATCGAAAAATAGCACGTTTTTATCAGAATTTATTATGTTTTAATATTTTATCATCAAACCAAATGATTTACTGTCGACTCAACAACTCGCAAATCATCCCCGGTAAAGTACTTCTCAGAATGCGAAATGAAACACTTTTTGTATGATAAAAATAGAAAAAAAAGATACGAAATAAAGCTCACAACTCAACAAATACGCACATAATTCTTTATTTAATAATTCACATTGCACTTCATGGCATCTTTGTACGAATTATTTATTTATATTTCAATTCTTAAAGCGTATACATATTTAAGATTCTTTTGAAACGACTACTGTGACCTGGCGTAGCTCCATGTATGTGCTGTAGGTGAAGGCCTGCAAATGCAGATAATGTGGCTGATTTCCCAAATAACCATTTCCTTCAATTTCTAAGATATTTTTAAGGAAAACTAGTTGATTTTGTTTAACCAGGATACAAACGACAGTGTGTGTCAATTAGTTCGTTAAGATAATGAACATTTACAGAACTACTGATGAATTGTCATATCATTCAGTGCTTTCAATTCCTTTTATCAAACTACGCACAAAATCAAGATAGAAAGAGTTAAAGCATCGCATTGTACAGACCATATCTGGCACGCGAGGGTCACTGTTTTTGTTTAAATATCTGTTTGGTATATGGTGACATCAAATGATATTATCGCATTATTTTTTATATTGTATGAGTTATCCTTAACACATTCCAAAACACGAACTGATATTCTCCTCCATGTGCTGATAACAAAGATGGTATTTTTATTGTTTTACTTTGGTTTCGCTGTCGTAAGTGATACAGTTTAAATGCTACATAGCGTGACACACACGATCCACACTTATCATAGAAGCATCTTATCAACTTGCAAAAAGGGCCTGTAAAACATTAAAATCAATGTAGCAAACTTGATACGTTATAATAGACTATAAGCATCCTAATGACATACTTTCCACAACATTGGTGCTAATAATTAAATCAACCTGGCTTCACTTTAGCGTAAAGAGAGTACATGGCTAAACTAGGACGTATGTCGTCTAACGTCAAGGTGCAAAACAGAGAGCAACAGAAACATGCATACTGAAGTTCAATGTACGCGGTCCACGGTCTAGCAACAGAAACATGCATGTTGTAGTTCAATGTACGCGGTCCACGGTCTAGCAACAGAAACATGCATGTTGTAGTTCAATGTGCGCGGTCCACGGTCTAGCAACAGAAACATGCATGTTGTAGTTCAATGTGCGCGGTCCACGGTCTAGCAACAGAAACATGCATGTTGTAGTTCAATGTGCGCGGTCCACGGTCTAACAACAGAAACATGCATGTTGTAGTTCAATGTGCGCGGTCCACGGTCTAGCAACAGAAACATGCATGTTGTAGTTCAATGTGCGCGGTCCACGGTCTAGCAACAGAAACATGCATGTTGTAGTTCAATGTGCGCGGTCCACGGTCTAGCAACAGAAACATGCATGTTGTAGTTCAATGTGCGCGGTCCACGGTCTAGCAACAGAAACATGCATGTTGTAGTTCAATGTGCGCGGTCCACGGTCTAGCAACAGACACATGCATGTTGTAGCTCAATGTGCGCGGTCCACGGTCTAGCAACAGAAACGTGCATGCTGTAGTTCAACGGGCGCGGTCCACGGTCTAACAACAGAAACATGCATGTTGTAGTTCAATGTGCGCGGTCCACGGTCTAACAACAGAAACATGCATGTTGTAGTTCAATGTGCGCGGTCCACGGCCTAACAACAGAAACATGCATACTGAAGTTCAACGTGCGCGGTCCACGGTCTAACAACAGAAACATGCATACTGAAGTTCAACGTGCGCGGTCCACGGTCTAACAACAGAAACATGCATACTGAAGTTCAATGTGCGCTGTTCATGGGCCAACAAGAGAAACATGCATATTGTAGTTCAACGGGCGCGGTCCACGGTCTAACAACAGAAACATGCATGTTGTAGTTCAATGAGCGCGGTCCACGGTCTAACAACAGAAACATGCATGTTGTAGTTCAATGAGCGCTGTCCATGGGCCAACAACAGAAATACGCATGTTGTAGTTCAATGAGCGCTGTCCATGTGCCAACAACAGAAATATGCATGTTGTAGTTCAATGAGCGCGGTCCACGGTCTAACAACAGAAACATGCATACTGAAGTTCAATGTTCGCTGTTCATGGGCCAACAAGAGAAACATGCATATTGTAGTTCAACGGGCGCGGTCCACGGTCTAACAACAGAAACATGCATGTTGTAGTTCAATGAGCGCGGTCCACGGTCTAACAACAGAAACATGCATGTTGTAGTTCAATGAGCGCTGTCCATGGGCCAACAACAGAAATACGCATGTTGTAGTTCAATGAGCGCTGTCCATGTGCCAACAACAGAAACATGCATGTTGTAGTTCAATGAGCGCGGTCCACGGTCTAACAACAGAAACATGCATACTGAAGTTCAATGAGCGCAGTCCACGGGCTAACAACAGAAACGTGCAGGTTGTAGTTCAATGAGCGCTGTCCACGGGCTAACAACAGAAACATGCATGCTGTAGTTCAATGAGCGCTGTCCACGGTCTAACAACAGAAACATGCATGTTGTAGTTCAATGAGCGCTGTCCATGGGCCAACAACAGAAGTATGCATGTTGTAGTTCAATGAGCGCTGTCCATGGGCCAACAACAGAAACATGCATGTTGTAGTTCAATGAGCGCTGTCCATGGGCCAACAACAGAAGTATGCATGTTGTAGTTCAATGAGCGCTGTCCATGTGCCAACAACAGAAACATGCATGTTGTAGTTCAATGAGCGCTGTCCATGTGCCAACAACAGAAATACGCATGTTGTAGTTCAATGAGCGCTGTCCATGGGCCAACAACAGAAATACGCATGTTGTGGTTCAATGAGCGCTGTCCATGGGCCAACAACAGAAATACGCATGTTGTAGTTCAATGAGCGCTGTCCATGTGCCAACAACAGAAATACGCATGTTGTAGTTCAATGAGCGCTGTCCATGGGCCAACAACAGAAACATGCATGTTGTAGTTCAATGAGCGCTGTCCATGTGCCAACAACAGAAATACGCATGTTGTAGTTCAATGAGCGCTGTCCATGGGCCAACAACAGAAATACGCATGTTGTAGTTCAATGAGCGCTGTCCATGTGCCAACAACAGAAATACGCATGTTGTAGTTCAATGAGCGCTGTCCATGGGCCAACAACAGAAATACGCATGTTGTAGTTCAATGAGCGCTGTCCATGTGCCAACAACAGAAATACGCATGTTGTAGTTCAATGAGCGCTGTCCATGGGCCAACAACAGAAATACGCATGTTGTAGTTCAATGAGCGCTGTCCATGTGCCAACAACAGAAATACGCATGTTGTAGTTCAATGAGCGCTGTCCATGGGCCAACAACAGAAATACGCATGTTGTAGTTCAATGAGCGCTGTCCATGTGCCAACAACAGAAATATGCATGTTGTAGGTCAATGGGCGCTGTCCACGGTCTAACAACAGAAACATGCATGTTGTAGTTCAATGAGCGCTGTCCATGTGCCAACAACAGAAATACGCATGTTGTAGTTCAATGAGCGCTGTCCATGTGCCAACAACAGAAGTATGCATGTTGTAGTTCAATGAGCGCTGTCCATGGGCCAACAACAGAAATATGCATGTTGTAGTTCAACGTGCGCTGTCCATGGGCTAACAACAGAAACCTGCATGTTGTAGTTCAACGTGCGCTGTCCATGGGCTAACAACAGAAATAGTTTAACGTGCGCGGTCCACGGTCTAACAACAGAAACATGCATGATGTAGTTCAATGAGCGCTGTCCATGTGCCAACAACAGAAATATGCATGTTGTAGTTCAATGAGCGCTGTTCATGGGCCAACAACAGAAACATGCATGCTGTAGTTCAATGAGCGCTGTCCATGGGCCAACAACAGAAACATGCATGTTGTAGTTCAAAGGGCGCAACAGCAGAAACATGCATGTTGTAGTTCAATTGGCGCAGTCAACGGGCCAACAACAGAAACATGCATATTATAGTTCAACGGGCGCAGTCCACGGGCCAAAAAAAATACATATTGTAGTTCAACGTGCGCAGTCCACGGCCTTACAACAGAAACATGCATGTTATAGTTTAATGGGCGCAGTCCACGGGCTTACAACTGAAACATGCATATTGTAGTTCAATGGGCGCATTCTACGGCTTACAACAGAAACATGCATGTTGTAATTCAATGGGCGCATTCCACGGGCTTACAACAGAAACATTCATTTTATAGTTTAATGAGTGCATTCCACGGGCTTACATCAGAAACATCATGTTGTAGTTCATTGGGCGCATTCCACGGGCTTACAACCGGAACCTGCATGTTGTAGTTTAATGGGTGCATTCCACGGGCTTACAACAGAAACATGCATGTTGTAGTTTAATGGGCGTATTCCCCGGGCTTACAACCGGAACCTGCATGTTGTAATTCAATGGGCGCATTCCACGGGCTTACAACAGAAACATGCATGTTGTAGTTTAATGGGCGTATTCCCCGGGCTTACAACCGGAACCTGCATGTTGTAATTCAATGGGCGCATTCCACGGGCTTACAACCGGAACCTGCATGTTGTAATTCAATGGGCGCATTCCACGGGCTTACAACCGGAACCTGCATGTTGTAGTTTAATGGGTGCATTCCACGGGCTTACAACAGAAACCTGCATGTTGTAGTTCAATGGGCGCATTCCACAGGTCTAAAACAGAATCATGCATGCTGTAGTTCAATGGGCGCATTCTACGGGCCAACAACAGAATCATGCATGCTGTAGTTCAATGGGCGCAGTCCACGGGCTTACAACAGAAACCTGCATGTTGTACTTTTATGGGCGTATTCCCCGGGCTTACAATAGAAACCTGCATGCTGTAGTTCAATGGGCGCATTCTACGGGCCAACAACAGAATCATGCATGCTGTAGTTCAATGGGCGCATTCTACGGGCTTACAACAGAAACCTGCATGTTGTAGTTTAATGGGCGCATTCCTCGGGCTTACAATAGAAACCTGCATGTTGTAGTTCAATGGGCGCATTCTACGGGCCAACAACAGAAACATGCATATTGTAATTTCATGGGCGCATTCCACGGGCTTACAATAGAAACCTGCATGTTGTAGTTCAATGGGCGCATTCTACGGGCTTACAACAGAAACCTGCATGTTGTAGTTCAATGGGCGCATTCTACGGGCCAACAACAGAAACGTGCATGTTGTAGTTTCATGGGCGCATTCCACGGGCTTACAATAGAAACCTGCATGTTGTAGTTCAATGGGCGCATTCTACGGGCCAACAACAGAATCATGCATGCTGTAGTTCAATGGGCGCAGTCCACGGGCTTACAACAGAAACCTGCATGTTGTAGTTTAAGGGGCGCATTCTACGGGCCAACAACAATAACATGCATGTTGTAGTTCAATGGGCGCATTCTACGGGCCAACAACAGAAACATGCATGTTGTAGTTCAATGGCCGCAGTCCACGGAGTTACAACAGGAACATGCATGTTATAGTTCAATGGGCGCAGTCCACGGGCTTACAGGCGAAACCTGCATGTTGTAGTTCAATGGGCGCAGTCAACGGGCTTACAACCCAAACCTGCATATTGTAGCTCAATGGGCGCAGTCAACGGGCTTACAACCCAAACCTGCATGTTGTAGTTCAATGGGCGCAGTCCACGGGCTTACAACAGAAACCTGCATGTTGTAGTTCAATGAGCGCTGTCCATGGGCCAACAACAGAAGTATGCATGTTGTAGTGCATTGGGCGCAGTCCATGGACCAACAACAGAAACATGCATGTTGTAGTGCATTGGGCGCAGTCCACGGGCTTACAACAGAAACCTGCACATTGTAGTTCAATGGGCGCATTCTACGGGCCAACAACAGAAACCTGCACATTGTAGTTCAATGAGCGCTGTCCATGGGCCAACAACAGAAATACATGTATGCTGTAGTTCAACGGGCGCTGTCCATGGACCAAAAACAGAAACATGCATGTTGTAGTGCATTGGGCGCATTCCACGGGCTTACAACAGAAACATGCATGCTGTAGTTCAATGGGCGCTGTCCATGGGCCAACAACAGAAACCTGCATGTTGTAGTTCAATGTGCGCATTCCACAGGTCTAAAACAGAATCATGCATGCTGTAGTTCAAAGTGCGCATTCTACGGGCCAACAACAGAATCATGCATGCTGTAGTTCAATGGGCGCAGTCCACGGGCTTACAACAGAAACCTGCATGTTGTATTTTTATGGGCGTATTCCCCGGGCTAACAATAGAAACCTGCATGTTGTAGTTCAATGGGCGCATTCTACGGGCCAACAACAGAAACATGCATGTTGTAGTTCAATGGGCGCATTCTACGGGCCAACAACAGAAACGTGCATGTTGTAGTTTCATGGGCGCATTCCACGGGCTTACAACAGAAACATGCATACTGAAGTTCAATGGGCGCTGTCCATGGGCCAACAACAGAAACCTGCATATTGTAGTTCAACGGGCGCATTCCACGGGCTTACAACAGAAACCTGCATGTTGTAGTTCAATGGGCGCATTCCACAGGTCTAAAACCGAAACCTGCATGTTGTAGTTCAATGGGCGCATTCTACGGGCCAACAACAGAATCATGCATGCTGTAGTTCAATGGGCGCAGTCCACGGGCTTACAACAGAAACCTGCATGTTGTAGTTTTATGGGCGTATTCCCCGGGCTTACAATAGAAACCTGCATGCTGTAGTTCAATGGGCGCATTCTACGGGCCAACAACAGAATCATGCATGCTGTAGTTCAATGGGCGCATTCTACGGGCTTACAACAGAAACCTGCATGTTGTAGTTTAATGGGCGCATTCCTCGGGCTTACAATAGAAACCTGCATGCTGTAGTTCAATGGGCGCATTCTACGGGCCAACAACAGAAACATGCATGTTGTAGTTTCATGGGCGCATTCCACGGGCTTACAATAGAAACCTGCATGTTGTAGTTTAATGGGCGCATTCTACGGGCCAACAACAGAAACCTGCATGTTGTAGTTCAATGGGCGCATCCTACGGGCCAACAACAGAAACGTGCATGTTGTAGTTTCATGGGCGCATTCCACGGGCTTACAATAGAAACCTGCATGTTGTAGTTCAATGGGCGCATTCTACGGGCCAACAACAGAATCATGCATGCTGTAGTTCAATGGGCGCAGTCCACGGGCTTACAACAGAAACCTGGATGTTGTAGTTTAAGGGGCGCATTCTACGGGCCAACAACAAAAACCTGCATGTTGTAGTTCAATGGGGGCATTCTACGGGCCAACAACAGAAACATGCATGTTGTAGTTCAATGGCCGCAGTCCACGGAGTTACAACAGGAACATGCATGTTATAGTTCAATGGGCGCATTCCACGGGCTTACAGCCGAAACCTGCATGTTGTAGTTCAATGGCCGCAGTCCACGGAGTTACAACAGGAACACGCATGTTATAGTTCAATGGGCGCAGTCCACGGGCTTACATCCGAAACCTGCATGCTGTAGTTCAATGGGCGCAGTCAACGGGCTTACAATCCAAACCTGCATATTGTAGCTCAATGGGCGCAGTCCACGGGCTTACAACAGAAACCTGCACATTGTAGTTCAATGGGCGCAGTCCACGGGCTTACAACAGAAACCTGCACATTGTAGTTCAATGGGCGCAGTCCACGGGCTTACAACAGAAACCTGCACATTGTAGTTCAATGGGCGCATTCCATGGGCCAACAACAGAAACCTGCATGTTGTAGTTTAATGGGCGCATTCCATGGGCCAACAACAGAAACCTGCATGTTGTAGTTCAATGGGCGCATTCCATGGGCCAACAACAGAAACCTGCATGTTGTAGTTCAATGGGCGCATTCCATGGGCCAACAACAGAAACCTGCACATTGTAGTTCAATGGGCGCATTCCATGGGCCAACAACAGAAACCTGCATGTTGTAGTTCAATGGGCGCATTCCATGGGCCAACAACAGAAACCTGCATGTTGTAGTTCATTGGGCGCAGTCCATGGACCAACAACAGAAACATGCATGTTGTAGTGCATTGGGCGCAGTCCACGGGCTTACAACCCAAACCTGCATATTGTAGCTCAATGGGCGCAGTCAACGGGCTTACAACCCAAACCTGCATGCTGTAGTTCAATGGGCGCAGTCCACGGGCTTACAACAGAAACCTGCACATTGTAGTTCAATGGGCGCATTCCATGGGCCAACAACAGAAACCTGCATGTTGTAGTTCAATGAGCGCTGTCCATGGGCCAACAACAGAAGTATGCATGTTGTAGTGCATTGGGCGCATTCCATGGACCAACAACAGAAACATGCATGTTGTAGTGCATTGGGCGCAGTCCACGGACTTACAACAGAAACCTGCACATTGTAGTTCAATGAGCGCTGTCCATGGGCCAACAACAGAAATACATGTATGCTGTAGTTCAACGGACACTGTCCATGGACCAACAACAGAAACATGCATGTTGTAGTGCATTGGGCGCATTCCACGGGCTTACAACAGAAACATGCATGCTGTAGTTCAATGGGCGCTGTCCATGGGCCAACAACAGAAACCTGCATATTGTAGTTCAACGGGCGCATTCCACGGGCTTACAACAGAAAAATGCATGTTGTAGTTCAATGTGCGCATTCCACAGGTCTAAAACAGAATCATGCATGCTGTAGTTCAAAGTGCGCATTCTACGGGCCAACAACAGAATCATGCATGCTGTAGTTCAATGGGCGCAGTCCACGGGCTTACAACAGAAACCTGCATGTTGTAGTTTTATGGGCGTATTCCCCGGGCTTACAATAGAAACCTGCATGTTGTAGTTCAATGGGCGCATTCTACGGGCCAACAACAGAATCATGCATGCTGTAGTTCAATGGGCGCATTCTACGGGCCAACAACAGAAACGTGCATGTTGTAGTTTCATGGGCGCATTCCACGGGCTTACAACAGAAACCTGCATATTGTAGTTCAACGGGCGCATTCCACGGGCTTACAACAGAAACCTGCATGTTGTAGTTCAATGGGCGCATTCCACAGGTCTAAAACAGAAACATGCATGCTGTAGTTCAATGGGCGCATTCTACGGGCCAACAACAGAATCATGCATGCTGTAGTACAATGGGCGCAGTCCACGGGCTTACAACAGAAACCTGCATGTTGTACTTTTATGGGCGTATTCCCCGGGCTTACAATAGAAACCTGCATGCTGTAGTTCAATGGGCGCATTCTACGGGCCAACAACAGAATCATGCATGCTGTAGTACAATGGGCGCAGTCCACGGGCTTACAACAGAAACCTGCATGTTGTAGTTTTATGGGCGTATTCCCCGGGCTTACAATAGAAACATGCATGCTGTAGTTCAATGGGCGCATTCTACGGGCCAACAACAGAATCATGCATGTTGTAGTTTAATGGGCGCATTCCACGGGCTTACAATAGAAACATGCATGTTGTAGTTCAATGGGCGCATTCTACGGGCCAACAACAGAAACCTGCATGTTGTAGTTCAATGGGCGCATTCTACGGGCCAACAACAGAAACATGCATGTTGTAGTTCAATGGGCGCATTCCATGGGCCAACAACAGATACCTGCATGTTGTAGTTCAATGGGCGCATTCCACGGGCCAACAACAGAAACCTGCATGCTGTAGTTCAATGGGCGCATTCTACGGGCCAACAACAGAAACGTGCATGTTGTAGTTCAATGGGCGCATTCTACGGACTAACAACAGAAACGTGCATGTTGTAGTTTCATGGGCGCATTCCACGGGCTTACAATAGAAACCTGCATGTTGTACTTCAATGGGCGCATTCTACGGGCCAACAACAGAATCATGCATGCTGTAGTTCAATGGGCGCAGTCCACGGGCTTACAACAGAAACCTGCATGTTGTAGTTTAAGGGGCGCATTCTACGGGCCAACAACAAAAACCTGCATGTTGTAGTTCAATAGGCGCATTCTACGGGCCAACAACAGAAAAATGCATGTTGTAGTTCAATGGCCGCAGTCCACGGAGTTACAACAGGAACATGCATGTTATAGTTCAATGGGCGCAGTCCACGGGCTTACAGCCGAAACCTGCATGCTGTAGTTCAATGGGCGCAGTCAACGGGCTTACAACAGAAACCTGCACATTGTAGTTCAATGAGCGCTGTCCATGGGCCAACAACAGAAATACATGTATGCTGTAGTTCAACGGGCGCTGTCCATGGACCAACAACAGAAACATGCATGTTGTAGTGCATTGGGCGCATTCCACGGGCTTACAACAGAAACATGCATGCTGTAGTTCAATGGGCGCTGTCCATGGGCCAACAACAGAAACCTGCATATTGTAGTTCATTGGGCACATTCCACGGGCTTACAACAGAAAATGCATGTTGAAGTTCAAAGTGCGCAGTCCTTGGGCTCTGATGTTGCGCTGTATGGGGACCTCACTTCCGGCGACATACGGTTGTCCTGCCGTATTTAGATTCCGTGCTGGAACAATTAATGGGCAATATCAAATGATTAAGCGGCCACTAAGATGGATTCGACCGCGATCTGATACGACATTGATTCCAGTATCACCGCAGATTAACAGCATTAGACACATTCTGCTGAGAAATATTGACTTTGATAGTACCGGCTTTTGGTGAAATGTAGAAAATCTACAGTTCATTTACGTTTTATTGAATTAGCTGCAACATAAATATTTAATTCAGGTCGCTTTAATTTTCTTCTCGTTGTAAATAGAAATTCAGACGGTTAAGTGCAAGAAGAAATAAGTATCGTCTGTGTGCAAAGCTCTAAATTATGAAACAACAGACAACAGTCGAGCAGAAACCAAATACGTTTGTAAAATGCGACGAACTATTAAAACATCTTACATATTAAATGGAGCTTTTAAAGGGCGTATAATTATTATGATAATCCAAATGATAATTTTCCGAAACTGAATATTGTCATATGAATAGTCGACGTCTGAACCGTCTGAACCGACTGCTCCACGACACGAATACTCTAATAGTGCTCTTTTGCGAAATAAAGCTAATCGATTGCAATTCAATAAGCAGAATAAATCGTTCTAGAAGTACGTGTAAGGCCTTACAAATTGCTATGCAAATTTGGTGGGGATCGAGCCCGGAGTTCCAGCGCACAAAAGACAGACACGAATACTTTGCTATGGAAGCTAAAATTGATACTATATATGGAATGCTCCTTCCAATATTTTAGTCATAAACGTATTTTAACCAGGAGTAGCCTTCAATTTCCTGAACAACTATAATCCGTATATCGGCCACTGCTGCAATTGAGCTGATTTTTTTTGTGTTTCTACATTTCTTAAAATAATATTACATTACTTCGAACACTATTCTAGCTATTTTGCAGTCTGTTATCCGTGGCTGTTCCCGGGAGAGTTTATGCGCTCGTGTCACGCGCTCCCGGTCCGGCCCTCGGCGCCATCTAGCGGTGCGCTCCCGCCATCAGACGCTTTTTCTAAACAGAGATGTCCCGCTATCAAATTACACAAGACAGAGATCCGGACTGACTTAATACATCATAAAACGCGGCGACGAGCGATTTCTTTTGTAATAGGTCAATCTAAATTTCTTGTCCCCGATGATTTAAGAATATCTCGAATCGAAGGGGCTGTCACGACATTAAAACATCATATATCGTCCCAAGATAAAATTCATATCATCGCTGAAATAAGAGTATTAACTGATAATGTTCTTAATGACTGACTCGGGTCCCCGGAGGAACTCTGCCTTTTCTTGGCAGCAAAATGAAACTATTTGACCCCATAACGGGAAATGCAAGTTTGATTTCCTCCACACGCTATTGGGCATTCTAAGAAATTCACACTGTTGTATGAATTACAAAATAGATCAAGAATTTTCCATTATCAATGTCACAGACAAATACTTCCGAATCCCATAAGGGCCCCGGCTGTAATTGATAATCGAGATATTTATTTCGAAAATAGGCTTGCATGCGCATTTAATTGACATGTTTGCTAGCCAGGAAATCGTAACAAATTGCCGCCATTTATCCTCGATTTACTTTCCATAATGGTCTATCAATATAAGGATCATTAAAGCGAATGATTTGAGAAAGATCCGCTCCCAGGGGCCCGCTTTCCTGAAAGAAGTGGTAATGTAATGCCGGCATAAATGACATTATTTTATTAACAAATTATACTCTCAGTACAAATAAACATACAATTGTCTTGATCTTTTGATTAATTATGACCTACGCATGATTTATTTCCGAGTTCGTTTTAGGCCATTTCTGAAGATATCCGACTGCCATAGCGGGAGTTTTGTGGTTTCGCTGGATCACTTACTTCAGATCAGACTATAGAATCTCTGAAGAAATATGCAATACAGCTTAAATACCACAAAGTCTTATCCCAGTGCACAGTTGTTTGAGCACTTTTCACACTTCAATAGTATGGATTTATATGAATATGTTTTTTTTGTATTTTATATACATCTATTATGAAGTGTTGCACGAGTGTCCACCGGCGTTCTTTTACATTTTGCATGTTTTCTCTTGGTTTTATGAAAAGCACCATGTTCTGGCCTTATTAGTGTATCATAATTGCTATCAAAATCTAGAGGAAATTTATCACTTCTGTACGTCATGAATATTTTGGTTTTTAACATACCAACATTTACCAAAAACGAAAATCACACATGAAATTGGCAAGTACAGTTTCCATACGAACAGAGAGTATATTGCAAATTAGAGATTGAACAGTCAAATTGATTGCTCTTTATCAAAGCCATCCTAAATATATTCTTGTAGAAGATTTTGCGTTTCATAGAAAAAATTTCCATAGGTCAAAGGGAAGTAACTCTGTCATGTATGATGTAGGCAATGTGTGCTGGAGTAGCGCTCCCTTGAATGCACAGATGGTGGTAAATGGGTTGCCTACATTGATATTGAAGACAAGAATGTGTTGATGACAGATTTGTTTTATTGCATATGTAGAAAAGTGATTTAATATCAAATATATACACAAAAGATAATAACAAATTTATTCAATTCCGAAACATCTTTTCGTATGTATAACATCACAGTGCAACTGAAAGCACTCACATAATGATCTATCAAATACCAAAAAGACAATTGAGTCATTTCAAAAACTAGCACATGATCTGTTCAATAAAACACTCAATTCTAATCCAAAGAGCTTATAAACCTTTTCAGTATTTGTTGTTCACATTTCATAATTGTTGGCACCATATTACAGAACACATTCTGTAATTATTTACAGTCCTAAGTACATGTAAAGTAACATGACAATGGCTGATTGGAGTGTTCGAGGTGGCTGTTGTATTCTTCTATCAGCCAGTCTCTCCCCCATCTGCTTGACAAACATCACACATGTCCAATTTATTCAGTGTTTGACCTCCTCTGGTCTTTCAGCTGGGACCTCACACCTGCATCAGATCTATTTTCCCCCGTAACTCCTCCTCCAGGTCACCCTGATTACGAAAACAGAAACAAGCTTAGTACATAATGCATATATGTAAGTAAAACAAAAATAAAGTTCAGCTTGTTGATATGATGGGATGTGCAGCTGCCACAAAACACTTCTCAACTGTCATTAAAGATTGGTTGTTAATTATTGCCTCATATTTGTTTAATAAATTAAGACATACCAAACAATTAATATAATCTACTGTCTAAATAGTAAAATATAAACCCAATCATTAAGACTTGATGAGGACAAATACAAGTAATGCCTGATATTATTAAAAGCTAAAGAAAAGAGTGCTATGCTTAAAGTTCTAAAATGACACTGTTTACTGTGTCTTTGAGAGTGACATACATCCAACCAAATTATAAATCGATGTCTTTAGTAGTGCAATACTGTTTTTACACCTTCTATTTTGATATTATTTTTACCACTTGTTTCTTGAGTTTGAAAACTAAAGACACAATTGATGACATTCTCTACCACTTGTTCTTTGAGATCATAGACTAAAGCCACAAGAGTTCACACTCCCTAACATTTGTTCCTTGAGTTCATAAACTACAGCCACATGAAATCGAGATCACTACCTCTTGTTCCTTGAGTTTATAAACATCAGCAACATGAAATCAGGCTCACTACCTCTTGTACCTTGAGTTCATAGACTACAGCCACAAGCAATCACACTCCCTACCACTTGCTCTTTGAGTTCATAGACTACAGACACAAGCAATCACACTCCCTACCACTTGCTCTTTGAGTTCATAGACTACAGACACAAGCAATCACACTCCCTACCACTTGCTCTTTGAGTTCATAAACTACAGGCACAAGCAATCACACTCCCTACCACTCGTTCCTTGAGTTTGGAGACTACAGACACAAGCAATCACACTCTCTACTACTCGTTCCTTGAGTTTGGAGACTACAGGCACAAGCAATCACACTCTCTACTACTTGTTCCTTGAGTTTGGAGACTACAGGCACAAGCAATCACACTCTCTACTACTTGTTCCTTGAATAAGGAGACTACAGGCACAAGCAATCACACTCTCTACTACTTGTTCCTCGAGTTTGGAGACTACAGACACAAGCAATCACACTCTCTACTACTTGTTCCTTGAATAAGGAGACTACAGGCACAAGCAATCACACTCTCTACTACTCGTTCCTTGAGTTTGGAGACTACAGACACAAGCAATCACACTCCCTACCACTTGTTCCTTGAGTTTGGAGACTACAGGCACAAGCAATCACACTCTCTACTACTCGTTCCTTGAGTTTGGAGACTACAGGCACAAGCAATCACACTCCCTACCACTTGTTCCTTGAGTTTGGAGACTACAGGCACAAGCAATCACACTCTCTACTACTTGTTCCTTGAGTTTGGAGACTACAGGCACAAGCAATCACACTCTCTACTACTTGTTCCTTGAGTTTGGAGACTACAGACACAAGCAATCACACTCTCTACTACTTGTTCCTTGAGTTTGGAGATTACAGACACAAGCAATCACACTCTCTACTACTTGTTCCTTGAGTTTGGAGACTACAGGCACAAGCAATCACACTCTCTACTACTTGTGACTTGAGTTTGGAGACTACAGGCACAAGCAATCACACTCTCTACTACTTGTTCCTTGAGTTTGGAGACTACAGACACAAGCAATCACACTCTCTACTACTTGTTCCTCGAGTTTGGAGACTACAGGCACAAGCAATCACACTCTCTACTACTTGTTCCTCGAGTTTGGAGACTACAGACACAAGCAATCACACTCTCTACTACTTGTTCCTTGAGTTTGGAGACTACAGACACAAGCAATCACACTCCCTACCACTTGTTCCTTGAGTTTTGAGACTACAGACACAAGCAATCACACTCTCTACTACTTGTTCCTTGATTTTGGAGACTACAGACACAAGCAATCACACTCCCTACTAATTGTTCCTTGAGTTTGGAGACTACAGACAGAAGCAATCACACTCCCTACTAATTGTTCCTTGAGTTTGGAGACTACAGACACAAGCAATCACACTCCCTACCAATTGTTCCTTGAGTTTGGAGACTACAGGCACAAGCAATCACACTCTCTACTACTTGTTCCTCGAGTTTGGAGACTACAGACACAAGCAATCACACTCTCTACCACTTGTTCCTTGAGTTTGGAGACTACAGGCACAAGCAATCACACTCTCTACTACTTGTTCCTTGAGTTTGGAGACTACAGGCACAAGCAATCACACTCTCTACTACTTGTTCCTTGAGTTTGGAGACTACAGGCACAAGCAATCACACTCTCTACTACTTGTTCCTTGAGTTTGGAGACTACAGGCACAAGCAATCACACTCTCTACTACTTGTTCCTTGAGTTTGGAGACTACAGGCACAAGCAATCACACTCTCTACTACTTGTTCCTTGAGTTTGGAGACTACAGGCACAAGCGATCACACTCCCTACCACTTGTTCCTTGAGTTCATCTAGTCTCATGTGTGCTTGGATGGCATCCTGAAACATGTATGTACTTCATTACTGTACTTGACAGTCTTCAAATTAAAAAAATAATTACAAAAAATACTTATTGAGTTACTGAAGCCCTTTCTAACCAGCAACAGAGCTTGTCAGTGGTTGATGTTAGGCACCATTTACAGTCATTTGATTTCCCTTCACCATTTTATTGTATAACATTTTTTTAAATTCTTCACATTTCCTACTAATGGTATTAAAGGGACTGGACACCAGATGATACAATTGCATGAAAAGGTGTGTGGTGTTTTTTTGAAAATTCATAAAATTGACATCGTTGTGTACAACACAATCAATCTTACATACTGATGCATTACATCGTTTCCTACAAATGCATCTTTCGCAAGTTTTTGCACAATTTTCCAATTCAAAATTTACTGGGGTTGTCTAATGCTTTAATCCCAATAAGTTTAAAAATAAGCGTTGGTATATTTGTCTGTACTCATAAACAGATATATTGAAACTGGGAAACCATCGAGAGCTATTTTTAAATGGGCAAACTCAGATGTGAAAGCAACATGATTGTTGCGTTAATTCTTTTGATCATGTGAAATGATGTATTATTGGCCTCCTACAAGCTCCCATTGACAATTCTAGGTCTGTTTTGAGGAAATACTGTATTTGACAAGTTTTGGACCATCTGGTGTCTAGTCCCCTGAAGACACAAGCCACTGAAAAACATAACAAGAATTTTTGAAAACATGATGAAAACATTTCTTCACAAGGTTCATAATACAGAAAGTAGTTTGTGTTACAGAAGGTGTACATACCGGTACAAGGCCATGGTAAGAGTCTAGCTTCTTCTTCAGAGGGACAATCTCCTGCTTCAACCGCTCCAACGCCTGCAAACACATATACAATTATACTGGTTAAATCTATAGAGGCACTTGAACAAACACGACTTACAGGTCTGCGGAAAAATATATCATGCCTTTTAAATTAAGTTTTTAAATTCTATTTGACAACCAACAAGTGCTGGATACAATACATTTTGCAATTACCAAGTCAAAAGGGAGTAGATGTTTTCAAAATAAAAAAGAGGGTAATGAAAATTGAAAACGTTGTTTTAAAAAAATTATAATATAAGTGCATGATTTCATCCACGGATTACCACAGTCATACAAATTTGCACATTTTGAAACTGACATGGTGTTTGGCCACATCTTAAACACCCAACACTTCCACTTCTCCCATACATTCCCTGAGCCCACGTCCGTTCCTCCCCTACATTACCTGAGCCCGCTCTGTGAGTGCCTGGTGATAGACCTCAGGCTCGACCCCCGTCCTCTCCAACATACCCTACAATGTATGAGGGAAAATTACATTATTATTATATTTTATGGGGCATATTTTGTAATTATAATGGAATCTTTTAAACCAAGTTCCAAAAAATTTCTCATTGAATTCAATATAATATTTACAACTCATCTTTATTCTATTCCTAAAGCATTTTGCTATGAATCATGAACACACAATAATACCAACACCAAATCAGTTTGCCTTATACACAAGTGATCAGATATTATACAACAGTCATTGAAATTAGAGTCTTTGATGAACAAGCCTGAATTCTTACACTTATGCATCATTTTTTTCAACCAACCCTGTTATATAAAATCAAAAGTTTGAGCAAGCCCAAATAGCATTCTACCATTGCAAGACTTGTGTGCTTATTATAATTTTCACCAATCTGATACAATTTGAGACTTCCCAAAAGTAGAACGTTGTATGTTAAAAATCCATACCACATAGATTTGTATAAATTCAGACTAATGCTTGTAAGTTAGTACTTTTAAGACTTGCAGATTTTAGCAGTTACCTCCATCTTGTGTGTGTGCGATCGGTACTCCTTGGCCTTGTTGCGTATGAACTGTGTTTCCCGTGCATGTCTCTCCATCTCCCCATGGTCCTCCACAGACCGCCGCTCAAGCTCCCCCAACGCCCTGATTGTGGAGATCAAATTATCACAGTCATACATATTTAAACAAGAGGCCCATGAGGGCCTATGCTCTACTGGTATCGCTCTTATGGTCATTTTCAATATAGAGCATGTATGTATGTATGTATGTATGTATGGGAAATAGGCAACATACTTATAGTTCACTTGGAACTATTTTAATATGTGCCAGTGACATTAGTTTATATCCAAAGCATGTACATACAAGTCACAGCACACATTCAATGTGAACCATACGTTTTAAAGGGTAAAGGGAGACAAACACTTCACATAATTCACAATTATCTGTAACAATTGTCTCATACATGCCTCATACAAATAATCAAGGATCTGGGGCCAAGCAGTTTCAGACAAGACGATTTTCTAGCATTTCCCTCTTTAAGAATACCAAACTTGTGAACCCCTAGGCGTGACCAGTAATGGCCCGAGGCAAGATTCAAGCAATTGTTTTCAGACGGACCCACAAACGACTGACAATGCGCCATTGCATAAGTCCTTCAGGCCTTCGGCCAGTAGAGCTAAAAATTAACCTCTTATACTGTAATTTTGACCTCTTTAACAAGGGCAAGGAAGGGTAAAACATAAAACCAACTGCACAATCTAAAAACAGGCTGTCTTTCTGAAAATTCAGACTTGGCTTAAAATGGCAAATTTATGGATAACCACAAGGGTCATAATCCAGTCATGCATGGCGGATCTGGATGTTTTCTCATGGATATCTTACTAATGTATAAGTTTATAAGTTACTGTACAAGTTTTACTGAGATGAAATAAAAACTAATGACTGTATCACGCTCACAAGCAATTTACAGCCGCACAGAAACACAGATGATGCTAATGTTATTTAGGCCTTTGGCCTTTGGCCCACCAGGGTCTATGCTCTACTGGCATGAATTTGTATGAAATATACTGAACTCACATTCAAAGGGAAGCAATCATATGTTTCACAAAGGGCAAAGGGAAAGAAAGTTGTCTCCTTCAAAAGAAAAAAAACAAACTAATACACAACGCCCTGTACAATGAGGTCTCCCTTAGAAAAAACTTTTTAAGGGCTGCCAATTTCAAGGGTCATAATTCATTCAGGCATGGGTGGATCTGGCTGATTTTAAAAAAAGGACCCGAGTTCTCATGCATATCTAACTAATGTATAAGTTTTATTAAGATACAATAAAAACTGAACACTGAATCGCGTACACAATTAACTGTTTACAGATGCATGTACGAAAGACTCAACATCATCGCATAAAAATACAAGAGGCCCACAAGGGCATATGCTCTACTGGCATGATTTGTTTTGGTTAAATACTGTAAAGCAATCAGTGAACTGTTTGTTTCACTAAGAGCAAGAACTAAAATATTGCACAACTCTCTGCACAAAGTTGTCTCCCTTAAGAGTTTTTTGCTTTTGAAAAAAAAGGGAAAAACCTACTACATGAACAATAATACACACCTCTCTGTACAAAGTTGTCTCCCTTAGAAAATACTTTCTTGCTTTGAGCAGAGAATAAAAACCTTATACAATAATACACAACTCTCTGTACATAGCCATTGGCCAGTAGAGTTAACAACTGATATTTTTTGTTTACAACATTAAATCAATGAAATACATGTAAGAGCAAATGTTGAAAACAAACAGAGATACTGTAGAACACATTAACCAACTCACTTTGTGAGATCTGCATGTTTGAGCCTGCCTATGTGTATGTTACGTGTGAGGGAGAGTATGGACTTCTGGAGGGCTCTGCGTGCCTCGTCCACACGACAGAGTTCTTCCTCCAGCTGACCTAGTGCTAGCAGGAAACTGGAATGGCCAAGGAAGCATCATAATGATATAATTGTTACATGTGATGAAATCAGTTATTACTTTACATTACTTTACATATCCAGGAGTCTGCTTCAGACTGATCATGTTAAAATTTATAATTCTTCTTAACTCTAAAAAGAAGTCATTGTTACATATTAAGCTGGCTATATTTATCATAAAGGCAAAACAGATAAGAGACTCCATAGTTAATTGAATATTAATGCTCAAACCCACAAGACTATAGTTTTGACTTTGAAATTAAACTACACAATTAAAATATAATTATAATTATAATATATAATGTAATATAAAATAGTCAGTTATATACTAATGTGCAAACACACAGTGCGAAAATTCAAATCAACAAATAATGATGAGTCACATGTATGCACTCACTCAATAAAAAAGACTTGAAGTTATTAGCTGCTGAACATTAACATATATATTTCTCAATGACAGATGCATGGATGTGATACCTGGTCTCTGAGGCATCCACGGTGTTGAGAGTAAGAGCAAGATTGGCCAGTGTTCGGAGACTCATGAGGCCAGACTGGGAGAGACTAGTGCTTGTCATACCAATACTCTCTAGGATCCCACCCAGCCTCACACCTGTCACAAATTTATTAACACATTTTTGTCTATGTATTTGACCAAGTAAGATTGTTTTTGACCCAAGTGGCCCATATTCACACTGGTCATAAATATTTTTTGAAGGTGGCTTTATTAAAGGAATAAGAAACTTTAATACAAAATTTTGTCTTAATATTTGACCTTGTGGCCTAGAAATTATTCATCTATATGTTAGTTTATGGAGTTATTACTGATAAAACAGGAATATGTATTTTGTTGTAATGATTATACTTTCAGCGGTGTACTCATCCGCCTTCTGCCTGTGGTCATGTATGAGGAGCTGGTTGTGTTTCTCTGCCCGCTTGTTTCTACGCATGATTTCTGCCAGGGTGTCCACTGTAAACTTGTTGAGCTCATAGGCAGGCACAGACTGATCACCAAACATCCCCTCCAGCCACACCTGCACCTGTGGACATAACTGTTTTTAGCCAGACTTCTCGGACAGAGTACTGGAAAGATGTACTGGATCTTTGGTCACCTTACTAGTTTGTCTACTTTATTTTAGGTAGTTGTTACGTCAACCTTATCATAATAAGCAATTAATGCAACTATCATGTCTTATAACAGGTGTGAACAAACCCTAATTTAGGAGGAAAGGAATAATTTCAGAACTATTTTGGTAATAGGTAATTTGACAAGCAGAGTGTGTGAAGTCTTTTAATACTTAAAATTTTAGTGTTTTTGCATATTCTATTTATTTATTTGACAAACATGACTGTGCATATATTTTTTTGGTTAATAAATAGAGAAAATTTAGATGGTGTTTAATAAATAGAACACAGTATTAAAAAGCATATACATTATTTACACAACAATCTCAATATGTTACAGATTTTTAAGACAAAGTCAATAATGAGCAATAAATGCGCACAAGTTAGTTTCTGAGTTGATTTTTCAACAATACATATTAATATAGCAATGACCCTTTACATACAGTCGAAACTCGGTTATGTCGACCTTGTCGGGACCTAGGGGAAAAAGTCGAGATAACGAACATTTGATACATCCGAATTTCAAAAAATATCACCAATCCCAACACATTTGTGTTTGATTTATGTCCGAAATTTCTTTGTCACATTACTATCAAAATTGTCGAATTTTCCGATGATGTCATAGGAGTCCTTGTGCGTTTCAATGAAAAGCTTGAGCAATAAATGTCTCTTTAATCAAAAACATAAACAAACAACTATTATTCACACTTACCAATTAAACTCCAATTATGACAGTTTATCATTTTGACTCGCGCGGTAATTAAGCGACATGTCGCAAACCATCTTGTATATTTTCGCACCTACAACCCGTCTACAGTTCGACATAAGAAACAAGGGAAATGTGTGAAAATCGACCACAGGGACTGAAATAGGAGATCGACATAGCAAAAAAATTGAGATAGAAAAATTAATAAAAGCAGATTTATTTTATATAGAATAAGAAGGAATAAATTCGGGACCGGAGAAAAAAGTCGACACAACCGGAAAGTCGAGATATCCAACGTCGACAAATCAAGTTTGGACTGTATATGGCAAAAAAAAAATCATCATGTCATCATTATGTACAGCATCTGATAAACTTGTGGGTTCGAGTCTGGCTATTTTGCTGACTGTCCACAGAAGCCGGTTGAGGGGAGCTTGTTCTCCTCAAAGCCGAGTCTTAGTCAAAGAGAGTCGAAGAGTCATCCATGGAGTGTAGCATATTTATTCTGTTAGATGCCGGCGAGGAAATACTCCCTGACCAAGCGAATCTGCAGGTAGACCTTTCGGATTCACCGCAGGAGGGTCCAAGATATAGAATCCCAGGATTACTCTACCAGCTTTGGTCTTGATGGAATGATGCTCAATGATGCTCAAATCCCAGGTTTACTCTACCAGCTTTGGTCTTGATGGAACGATGCTCAATGATGCTCAAATCCCAGGTTTACTCTACCAGCTTTGGTCTTGATGGAGCGATGCTCAATGATGCTCAACTTAGTTGTTTGTTCTGATTTGATCTCAGAGCACAAACCAGTTCTCTGAACACCACATTGAGCTGTTGATCAAGGTTCGCTCAACTGACTTGATGACCCGATAGAAAGGGCCACCAACCTTTGCTGCTGTTAAGTTCATTTGTTTAAACGCATCCCTATCACTGGCTTTGTTGGCTATGTAGAAGTCTCAAATACTACTTTCAGATACTTTGTTTCAAAGTGTAGAGGCGTGGTAGACTAGGGCTCATAGTCATACTGTACTCTTTGTCAGGTGAGAATGCTGTCAGTTTGTGAGTGTGGAAGGTGGGAGGGTCGGAAGGGTAGGGTTGTGGCTACGAATTAAGGACATTGTATTACTTCCGTTTCTAACATCACACAGTCAGGTCTTCACCTTTACCTCTAGAAATTGATATCCATTAACAGATGAATAATTACGACCAACTGAATGAACATTCTATCAAACCATAAAGGCGCATATACCTTGTTCCACGGACAAATACATGAAATGACCATACACCAGCCTCCGCATGATACCAATACACAACTCTAATACACAATTACCCCAGCCCGTGTATAGAACACAACTTCTTTGTATTGCTTTTAATCTTCATTACCGGCTGCTGTCTTATCAGATCTCAGATCTGAGTGTCTTGCTGTGCAGTACCGTGCGGTGCTGTCCAATACAGTACAAGTTTCATTAAAGAAATTAAAAGAACAAAGCATGTTATCATAGTTTGTTTATTTTGATCACGTTTTCCAACAATAATAAAAATAGTGTTAAATGCTTAAATTTAGACAAAAGAATAAACACAATGTAATATATGTAAATTGCCAGTAAACTGAAAAAAATACAATAACTCCCTGTATCATATAAACCATTTGAAATAGCCACAACCCTACCCTTTCGACCCTCCCCCACTTCCATACTCACAAACTCACAGCATTCTCACCTCACAAAGTGTACAGTATGAGCCCTACCCTCCATTTCCTCTACACTTTGAAATGAAGTATATGTAAGTAGTTTTTGAGACTTCTTCATAGCCATCCCCCTCCTCCGACTTCCCCACCCTTCTCCAACCGCACTCAACCATAACATGCAACCCACTAAAACACAATGCAGTATCAAACCCAGGCGTACAAACCACCTCGCACACTCTATTGTATGTACTTATGAAAATGAAAGGGGTTCCAGGGTTTTAGTCACCCCCATCCCCCTCCTCAGACTCCCCTACCCCTCTCCAACCACCAACAACTACGGCATACAACCACCTAAAATACAATGGAGTTTAAAACCCCGGCGTACAAACCACCACACATACTCCATTGCATGTACTGATGAAAATGAAATAGCAACCCCAGACCATTCTTACTTTTTTAAGTTAAATATAGCTTATTTATGGACACCATTGAAAGCAGCTCATTAAGACCTTTACAGAACATTTTGATTTTTTTAAATATCTTAATAAATAAAGAATATGAATTTTTGCCCTTATACAATCCTATTTAGCGATTCGCGAGTCGCGGAACTCGTTTTTTAAGAATTTTCACCATTTTTTTCATTACTTTAAACAAAGTTATATCCATAAAACTTGGCAATCTTGTGTGTTTTTTCTCCTCTTTCCATTTATTCTACTTATTTATTTCTTAATACATAGCTTTGTATAGAAAAATGAAAAAACAAACCCAAAAATAATACATTTTTTTACATTTTATTAAGGCGATCAAATCGATAGTATTACTGGAAAAAACATATTTAAAATCAACTGGAATATCAGAAGAAATAATTTCAATAATAGCTTATAACTTAAACTACATTAAAACAGAATTCTTTATCATTATAAATGCTATTCACAATTGCCATTTCTGGCAAAAAAATACAAGTTACACTAAAATTAGCACACACTAGTATCACATGACATTCAACTTAAAAAAAATAAATCTTGATATCCTTGATATTTAAGGTCAACTGCACAGTATGTAGGAAACAAGAGCCATTGTAAGACAGCACGCTCGACCACGCCGCTTTGACTTAGAAGTGAATACCAGTACAGTAGGCGAGTAGTTCTCGGACACTCGCGATTTTCGCCTCATTTTGGAAGTTACATATCAAGCACCTGATTTAAATCAATCAGGCGTTTGAAAAGTTTTAGCAGGTACCAAATCTTTTCATTAGGTACGGATTATAAGACGTTAAATTCCAAAAGTTTCCAGTTGTTTACAAAATCACATTTTACCTCCGCTGGGAATCACAATTTTAGTGCGCATGCGCAAAAAGCACAACTTAAAATACGGGCAACAGTTAGGTTAAACTATAAGTTCAGTATACTTCCTTTTTTGACGCAGATGACATTCTGCATTTACGAAAATATTCATGTTAAGTCAAGCGTTTACATCACACATGTGCTAAAAGTTGATACTATTTATTTCATTTTTATGAGCTTCATGATTTATGTATATATGTACAATTAGATTAGTTTTTAATGAACAATAATAAGATATATATTACCTACTGGTTTGAAAATTCCACTTTTAAATTTTTTAAATAAAAAAATCACTTCAGCGCATGTTTCCCGGTTTTGTTGATCATTTAAGGGAGCGTCCGAGAACTACTTCTGTCGAACTAAAATTTAACCCCTTTTGAGCACCACATTTGGAGCCTATGTAACCTCATCGGGTAATGGTCCTGAACAATTGTGTGAAGTATTAAGTCAATTGAATGAAGGGTTTAGAAGTAATTAATAAATATCCCAACCTGCCCTAAAACTTTAACCTAAGTTCAATAGTCAATCAGGGGCCACAATTTGTATAAAAGATAATATGGAGTTATCTAACCTCATTATGTGATGGCTCTGAACAACTGTGTGAAGTATTTAGTCAATTGAATGAATGGTATTGGAGTTTTAAGTGAAAATCCAAAGTTGCCCTAAAACTTTAACCTACCCTAAAACTTTAACCTAAGTCAACCAGGGGCCATAACTTGTATTAAGGATAATATGGGGTTATGTAACCTCATTGTGTGATGGTCCTGAACAACTGTGTGAAGTATTAAGTCAATTGAACAAAGGGTATAGAAGTTATTAATAAACATCCCAACCTGCCCTAAAACTTTAACCTAAGTTCCATAGTCAATCATGGGCCATAACCTGTGTAAAGAATAATATGGAGTTATCTAACCTCATCATGTGATGGCCCTGAACAACTGTGTGAAGTATTAAGTCAATTGAATGAAGGGTATTGGACTTATAAGTGAAAATCCCAACTTGCCCTAAAACTTTAACCGGACGCCGGGGCGAGTAGTATAGCCCACCTATTCTTCGAATAGTCGAGCTAAAAACCACTGTCTTCCAGAGTTTTTAGCCTCTGGCACAAGTCCACAGCACAAGATAAATTCTTCGTTCACTTTTTGTGCGTCTTTTCGAGCTGGCCACATGAACATACCAGCAGTACGACATGGTGCCATAATACAGCTGTAGTTTCATATACCTCTTCAACACATCCTGGGTACCAGGGATCTTGATATGAGATGGCAACATAGTCATATGCAAAAAGATTGGACTGAAGAGTCGAGAATTGGCTCCGATTCTGGTTTGTCAGATATTTTACTGGACTTTTTCCTCTTCTTCTTCGGTTCCACTTGCATGGTGTTGAAAGGTTCACGTTTGACTAAACTCTCCTCAGCCATGCTCGCCTTTCGCAGGTCACGACCACCACTTCGCGCAGCTTTCATGAGTATGGTCTTTTCATTCTCAGGTTTTTCATCCAACCACCTGAAAAGCTGTCTATTCCTTTTTATGAGCTGAACACTGGAGTGGTGATGGAACGATGCATTCGGCCTTCTGCGCTGGGAGCTGTCCAGGTTCCCAAAGTGGTGCTCACACCCCAAGTTGGTCATGTGGGAGAAGTGGGTCCTTTGTAGGTCTGATTTGGATGGTGTACCTGCATAGCGCCCACCTTCGAGGAAATCTACCAGCTGTTTCTCCACAGTTTGTCCCATTGCACCACATAGCACACTGATTATTTTCAGGAGCAGTTCATTTGTCGGGTTATTAAACAGTGTGCGGAACTTTTTGGTGTTGGGAACGCAGCTGTGGTCTAACCAGTCCTTTTCTAAAATGTTGGCAGGTGTCTCTTCACAGTCTGATAGGTACCTTCTGAGGCCGTCAATGAAAGGGTACAACTCGAGGTATCTGACTGTCCCTGAACTCACCAACCACCAATACCGACCGGTCACTTTGATGTAGGCTGCAGTCAGGGCTTTGAGCATGCACCACTGGCGATACCAAGTCAGCTTCAACAGCTTTGATTTTGTTGTTTGGACATTTAACAGTCTTGATGAAAGGGGTTCCTGGGTTTTAGTTACCCCCACCCTCCTGCTCTGACATCTCCACCCCTCGCCATCAACAAACAACTATGGAATACAACCCACAAACGGAATGAAGTACTTAATCCTGGCGTACAAACCACCACAAATACTCTATTGTATATACTTAAGACAATTTACGTTTTTTTCGGGGGTTTCCAGGTTTTCGGTAATTCCACCGACCGGACAACAACGGGTGCCTTTAACAAAATAACTGCATTCGCCTGCAGACTAATGTTACATTATAGATTATTTCTTTACTGGTTTCTGTTTTTTATTGCCCAAAAGTTCATTCATACAAACATTTATAAATGACATATATATGTATACCATTTAATACAAACCGTTATACTAAATAATATCAATGTGAACAAATAAATATTGATCTAACTCTTTGTATGAAAACTCCTATTAGCATTTGGGACTTGTTTTCTAAAAACAAAAGGTAGACAAAAAAAAAATAAAAAATAGAAGAGGTGGTGTGTATTTGATGTTTCGGAATAGTGTTCCTAACATAAATGTTAAATTTAAAAATGAAATAAGAGCCTACTAACTTTAAAAAACCTACTTACTTTAAAAAAAATGAATCTTATAAAGTACAGTTCTTTGGTGGATATTTCATTCAAATGCGCTTTACAATACTACTATATACTGGAGCTGTTTTACAAAGATAATAAGTGTTCTAATTGTTGCCATCGTCTATTATAGGTGTTGATTTTATTCTTCATTGTTGCTATTGTTTTCTCTATTTTTAGTCGTTTATTGAGATATTGGACAAACATGGCACATGTTGGTATCTTTCCTTCACATTTTGATTTAAAAATAAAATATTTTCCTATAAGTATCATAAAGTTTATTTGATAACCAAATTTTTCTTTGTTTGGCATTAAATCACATAATTAATCACATATTCATTATGTATTTTTCTTGCATAACAGACGTGTGTTTCCGGTCATGTGACCGGTGCTGGAAAAACTCATCTTACATACCCCATGTAAGATGAGTCACGCGCAACAACGCGCCTTTTCTTATTTCTTTAATTGTATGGTTTATGAAAGGTATATTATGCAATTTCAATAAAGAAGATTAAAAAATATAAGTATACAATACTTTTGATTAAAATTGAAAATAAATAACCGTAAAAGCGTGATTTTTAATGGAACTATTTGACGTCAAAAGTGATTTAAAATTACTGCGCTTTATGACGTCAGTACATAACGTCGCACGCGCTTTATGGTGAAATGTACAAAAATGTGTTTTCTACGTCATTTTGTCCTCAAATTCATAATTTTAGGTATGCAAGAAAAAATATCAATCATGTGTTTCCGGTCTGAATCGAAAAATCCGACCCTCTGGCACGCTGCGTAACCGGTAACTCGGCAAGCCTCGTTACCGGCTTACGCGCGTGCCCTCGGTCGGATTTTTCTATCCGTACCGGAAGCACATGATAGATACCTATAATATTGGAATTCCCGAAGTTTCGTATCTATTGTTAGTTTGAGCGCTTGTGTGTACACATTTTTCCATTGTTACGTATAGAGTTAAGATCAAATTGAGATTCCCAGTTTTCTTCTCGAGTTCTATTTTCAGGTTGTATATTAAGATTCTTGTAGACTATTTTACTAATTTTTGTATTTTCCTCCATTTTATCTACAAAGTAAGTTGGTGTGTTATATGATATGCCTTCATTTTTCAACCGGGTGTTCCAGTCATCAGGAATACTGCTGATTAAAGCATGGTATTTCAAAAAATCATGTGTACCAAGATCGTATAGTCTCGATAAGTCATAAAAAGTTTTTTTTTCTGTAGTCATACAAATGTTCGACATATTTTATACCCCTATTATGCCATTCTTTGTAAAAAAATATTTTATTATTAGGGAGTTTTATTTTGCTGTTGTTCCATATAATTTCTTTTGCTACGATCACAGTATCCGTCTTATATGTAAACGATGCCCATGATTGTATGACTTCTAGAAGAAAAGCAGATTTTAATTTAAGATTTTGAGTGCTTTTCTGATCCAAACAACTTTTAAAAATTAGATCTTCTCCAAACTGTTTGGTCATTTGCATATATAATTTAACCCATATAGATTGTTTGCTTAAAACAATTCTTTTTACCCAGCTTGCTTTAATTGCTTTGACAAAAATAGATATATTGAGCATTTTTAAACCACCATTTTCATATTCTTGAATTATTTGATTTCTTGATATTTTATCGGGTTTTCCATTCCATAAGAATTTGTACATTTTGTTTTGTATCATTTTTAAACATGTTTCAGATGGTGTTTCCAAAACAGTTAGTGGGAACAGAAGTTTTGGGAACGCAAACGTTTTGATTACAGTGATTTTGCCAAGTAACGAAAGATTCCATTTTTTCCATTTTTCAAGACATGCCTCAAATTCTAAAATCTTATCAGTGAGGTTTACTTTTTCCATCTCAACTGTGCCGTTGGTAAATGTTATGCCTAGCGCAGATGTTTGGGTGATTTGCCAATTATATTTCTTACAAAACGGTATGTCAGCGTAATTAAGTGGACCTAATCGTAAAACTGCACATTTAGCTTTATTTAATGTTAACCCTGAAACTTTTCCAAAATCCTTTAGACTAATCATAAGTTCTTCGAAAGATTTTTGTGTTCCATCCATAAGGAAACTGGCATCATCAGCAAATAACATTTGTTTCAGTTCTGTATTATGTACATTTATACCTTTAATATTTTTGTTTGTATTGATTTCAACAGCAAGCGCTTCTATACAAATAAGGAATAAGTACGGAGATAATGGGCATCCTTGGCGTACACCTTTCTTAATGTTGAAAAAGTCAGAAAGATAACCATTGTTGGTAACACAAGCCATTGCATTTTTATAAAATAATCGAACCCATTTAACCCTTTCCCGCATGATTGTGCCAAATTGCCCCTTTATCTATTCTATATTTTCACTGAAATTAAATTTTCTAAGACATTCAAACATAAATTTGTGATCTAAGCTGTCGAATGCTTTGTTAAAGTCTGAAAAAAATATGAGGCCATTTATATCATTTTCATTTACAAAATTAATAGCTTCTTGTAAAATACGAACATTTTCCCCAATATATCTTCCTTTTATAAATCCTGTTTGTTCAGTACCGATTATATTATTTAGCAGGGGTTTTATCCTATTAGCAATTGCTTTTGAAGCTATTTTATAGTCAATGTTTAATAAGGAAATAGGTCTCCAGTTATTGATGTTACTTGTGTCCTTGTCTTTTTTTGGAAGAAGTGTTATGACGCTTTGTTTTTGTAGCTGAGTAAGATTGTCGTTGTCTAATGAAAAATTGAGTGAGTCTTTTAGATAAGTTTTTATTTCATTCCAAAACATTTTGTAAAATTCTGCAGTCAAACCGTCAGACCCTGGGCTTTTATCAAGTTTCATATCTTTAAGAGCATTATAGCATTCAGATTCTGATAAATGTTCGGGTAGTCCAAATAATTGTACGTTGACAGATTTTTTTTAGATTTTTGATATGGCAAATCCTTCACGTACAAATTGTTTAGTATCAAAAGTGGGTAGTTGTTCCGATCAGGATTCCGGGTTAAAGCATATAGCGTCTATAAAATATCATAAAAACAAGAAATATTACCAGATAATGTTATTTTATATTAGTTCCGTACACAAAAAAGTAAATATCCAAGGCCTAAAAAAAAAATACATTTGGCTCGGGTTACCCGACCCTACCTACGGAATAGGCGCCGACCCTACCGTTTTTATAGTAAGTTTGAAAAAAAAATTGAAAAATAAAAAATAAAAATAAAAAAATCTCGTTTTTTTTTTAAATTGCTTTTTAATATTAAGTTTAAACCTTAAATGCTTATACAGAAGATAGCTTTAACACCATTCTCCAATGATGAAAATTATTTTCTTATATAAAACCTAATAAAAAAAATAAATAAAAAAAAAAAAAAGCCTACCTACCTACCCTACCTATTTTTTTTAAGGATGTAACCCTAACCAAACAATTTTTTTTTTTAGGCCCAACTTATAATTATGAGTTTGACGGCTTTTCTTCATTTCATTCTGTCAAAACATAACGATATATACATGAAGGGCACCTGCAAGGCTTTAGGGCACAGTTTTAAATCGCTCGGAACATTTCGGCCATGGCCGAGTTGTTACGATTGTATTAACGAGGTCTATCTCGAAGCTTTGTCGGAGGAGGCCGAGCTATTACGATTGTATCGAGTTGTTCCCCTTCGCATAATTGTTGTCTGTGTCAGTCAACTTTCGTTTTATTGGAAAGGTAAACAACTTGTTTTAATGCATTAAATGCTTGTTTAGTGCAAAATAACATTTCACTTACATGGTAAAATATGAATATAACTCTATGATCAATTTCAACCATAAAATACTTCACTTAGTTTAAACATATTTTATTCAGTTCGTATATACAAAAATAACAGTACAGCAATAGTATGATGAAATGGATCGGAAAACAACAAAATACTTCACTTAAAACAATTTCAATATTTTTAAAACACCCCCATTTTTTGCACATTCCCGTTTAGACGTTAGGGATTGGAAGAATCCCGTATAACACGTCTATTATTTTAGACTAAATGTTCGGTATGCATGTTTTCTTCAGTAATAGTGTTTGTAATGTTTGTCAGAAATCGTGAATTAATAGATTCTTCTATATTTTCGTCCTGTCTGTATAAAGATTCATAATACGACTTTAATACTCTAATATTTTATGTTTATCAGTTTTAATATTTTCATCAATATTAAATTGTGTGATTGTTTTATGCTGTGCACGTTTCTTTTCTAAATAAGCGAAATATTTTGTGTTCTTTTCTTATTTCTTACAAAACTATGCCATGATTTAGTATCAGACAAATACATTACCTCTTGGTGTTGTTTATTCATTGGTTTTGTTGTTGTTTTTGTTTGACAGTCGCGCGCTCGTTACAAAATAACTATACCGGACAGTAAATTTAATTAGTCAAAACGATCAAAATTCCACAGTCATCTTCAATACACTACGCAGTGAACTCCACCTTGCATAAAAATAATCATCGCGCTGACGAACTGTCAGACTATGGCTCTAGAAACGTTCATAATTGTAAACAATGTCACGGTCCGCTGTAGGTGGCGGATGTGCGTTCATAGTATAACATTCCGTTATAGACGGAAGTACGTTCATAGTACTTATGATTACTTGAAAAGTTACTGTATATAAAGACCAGCGGACCCCTTCAGGGTCGAGCATGCTTTTCTCCGAAGGGATCTGTCGGTGTTTGTTTAACGTCGCACGTTAGAACAACTAGTATTGCTTCACTGGTTTTCCGAATCTGACCTAACGGTCAAACAATAAACACGTATTAACTTTAGATAGTTTAATATATAACGGATTAGATGTACGAACAACTGCTTTCGGTAAAAAATGTTCAAGTCTGCTGCACCGATGACATCACTGCCTGACCAGCTCTAGCTCCAACCAATTTACGGAATCCTCATCTCAAATTGGAAGGGGGATGCAAGTTCGACATTGCTTGTTAGCATGGTTAGTTTGGTCCACACAGCACCTCTGGAGTATACATGTATGCTTGCCCTTAGTCTATGTGTTAATTGTACTTCTGTTTGTGTCTATGTTTCATTATTATGTTGTTCTTGTAGAGCCAGTGATCATTGTGTACCGCCCTCTTGTGTGTAGTTGCTATTCACTAGTTACGTATTCTTGCATGATTCAGATGCTGTTGCTTTATGTTGCTTGTTTTATTGTTGTTGTTATTGTTGTTGTTGTTTATATTTAGCTAAAACTTGCGGTCAATGAATCGTTTTCTGGTTTGCGTTTATAGAGTTTGTGTGATTCTGCCATTGTTATTAATATAATTGTATGTGTTTTGCCAATTTCAGCCATGTCATAATATATGTTATGATAACTGAATAACTGTGAGAACTGCAAAAATTGTGCAATCCGCTATTAAAAACCACGCAAAATACAATATAAACACACACTCGCATTTCTGTTAACATTCTAGTTATTGTCTTTAGCAGTCAGAGATAGTCTGCCCTCGATACATCAGTTTAAGGCACTGACGCATTTTACTTTTAAGTACTAGTATTATATAGCCATGCAAAAAGTACGTATTTGGGCCTATGCCATAGGGAAAAGTAACAATAACACACCCTACCATCCCCTTTATTTCTATTTGCTTGTAAATTGTCCTTTAATAGAAACATCCCTTTCTGATCAATATCGTTCATTTAACATTATCGCCAATGGCAGAAATAAAAATGACGACAAGCTTATTCATAGAACGGATTCCTTAATTCACATGTATTGTGTGTGTTATTTTGATATAGTTTCTTTAATGAACGTTAAGGTGAACTGTATAACCCCCACCCCACCCCATATTTGTGAAAATAGTGTTTAATAATAACATTTTTATATACTTTAGATGATGATAAAAATACATCTTAAGGCGTCTTAATACAAAACACATCTTATCTACATTGTGGCCGTCTATATGTAACAAACAACATAAATAATCAATCACTAAGACAATAATCAGTCACATATTCATATATACGTGGAATCACATGTACATAATAACTGTTGATTAATTTAGTTTAAAGTTGGTGTTGTTTAGTGTGTGTGTTTTAATAAAGCACCATCATGATCTATTTCAATTTAAGAATTACGTTATTCTGGTAACTAAGACTATTGTTTGATCTCTTTCAATGAAATAGACTGTATCATGTTTTATAATTATGTATTGCTTTTTGATTTGAAAAATTGTACCGTCAAACCAGAGTTCTTGTCTTCAGGTAAATGTTTCCAGAGAAGTCTGCTAAAATAAGTGAATTTACTTTTCATGCGTTGTTTTGTTAATCTAATTTGAGCAATATCCTTTTAAGATGCTGATCATAAATTGTAAAATTCATTTAAGGAATGAGTTGCGGGGTTGATGTCATTATCGGGGTATGAACACAATTGGGTTGGTCAATGTGTGTGGAGTCCGAAGGACATCAACCCCGCAATTCATTCCTTATATTTACACCAATAGTTCATTATTTCATTCAAGAATTGTTAAAAAAAATCTTCATTTCATTTAAGAAAACCTTTCAGTAATCCGTTCTTACCCATTCTGTAAAGAGAACGACCCGACTATAACCGGAAACATTTTTTTTCAAATGACGTCTCTTTTTGTAGAAAAGAGAAAAAGGGTACCAGTCTATCATCGATTGATGAACGCAATTGCCGAAAGGCAGTTCATTTAAGGAATGGAAGTTGAGGTGTAAATATTTAAACATAAAGTGAAACTCATCCTCTAATTAAATTTAATGACATATTTGACAATGACGCAAGTTTCTTTCTAGTCTAGTAATATCTGCCGGTATGATTGTATTCTTAAATTACGATCTACCAGTATGTATTTTTAATTTTGAGAAAAAATACGCTATTTTGTAATAGCAATTCCAAGATTTATTGACTTGATATTATCTAAATAAGATTCAAATTCAAATGAGGTTTTAAGTTCTCTATACGAAGTTAAAATACAATTTTTGTTGACATTTCTTTGCCATTGTTGTAATTTTTTTGCCTGTATGGCGTTGTTTACAAATACAAATAACATGAATCATAAAACCATATATTTTATAAAATATATCGTGTGAAAAGTTTCTTAATATTACTAAACCAGTTTGATTTAATATTATCAATATCTATAAGACTGATTGAATAACTATAGTTTGTTCCAAAAATCGGGAAATATAGTTCCTTAAAACAAGTCTCATCTGAGTTTCTCTGTTTAAAAATAAAGCATAATGTTTTCCCATTTAAATCAAATGTGTTTATGAGAACAGATGGATATACCGACGCTATTTTTAAACTTACTGGGATTAACGTGGTACTGTAGACAACCCTAGTAAATTTTTCATTGGGAAAAATGCGCATCGAAAGCGATGTGATACGCCAGTAAGATTCATTGCGTTGTACACAGCGATGTCAATTTTATGTAAGTTTTTGAAAGTTTTATTTTTTCTTGCAAATGTATCATCTGGTGTATAGTCCCTTTAATACAGTATTTTAAGATGCTTACGTATCTCTTTATATGTAACGGGTACCTACCCAATTCACCGTTCACCACAGTAAGAACTAATTCAAATGAGATTATGCATAATTTAACACAACGAGTTTAGTCTTAGCAATATTCCCTTTCTCGGAGAAGATATGGGCAGTAACGCTACGTGGAGTTTAGTAAGAGCTTTGACCGTTTGCAAATTATACGATGTGACAATTAGCTGGAGAAAGTGTGGCAGAGGTTTCTACAAAACAATCATCACACTTCATAAAAGAACAAAATCAGGAATTGGTTGATATTTTACGCCGATGGAGAGTACATGCCCCTATTTTAAACTGGCAGAAGTCTGTCGTGTTTGTGCACTTAAAACTGGAAATCGTAAGTTAACTAATGTGTCATCCATTATCCCGATCGTAAAAGTTAGGTTATCTTATGATAATGATAAAATCAGATACTGATACTGAACTGTCGTTTTAGAGTGTTTTTTGTTGGAAAAGATTGCAGGCTTTTTATAGCAATTTTGGGAAATAGTATTTGCATCTTAATTTAGCGAAAACCTTAAAAAATATTTGAAAAATATTAATGACTACGGTCACAAATCTGAATACTTTAGGTGGTTTTTATCAATCATCTTGGCGAGATTTATTGTAGTTTTGTATATAACATCTTTGGTTTATGTTTAAACATCTGTCAAAACTAAGTTTTACAATCTTATTAAGTTTATGTTGCAAATTTGTCATTTATTTTATTGACAGTTAATCTTCCTTATTTCATCGACAAATACCGATCACTTATAAAGCTTTGCTTACATTTGACAAAATTATGTTGAAACACATGAGTTGTTTAAATTTGAACTGAATTGACATCAAATTGAAAACAAAAAAAAATCAAAAACTTGATTGGTAATAAACTGCCAAAAGTCAACATTAAAATACATGTACTTGAAATTATGATTTAATAATCTTAAACTTAGCATTCTCATTCATCAGATGTTTCATAATGGTAAATCTAACCTTCAATCGCTTCAAAATGGAGTGCCAAACCATTACTAGGTCATTTTCCTGAAATCATCGCCGACCAGTCAAAATGCTAAGCATACTTTACTATTGATCACTGACCATCGATACGCTGTTTTGCCGTTAATTGATTTTTCATTAATTTTGTAAAGTTAATTTAGTACTCTGTTTTGATACGACTATGAGTTTTTTAGCAAAAATCTTTTTCCAGCAATTTACATTTCAGGGATGTGATTTGTCCGCGGGTTCGCGGAATTCCGCGGATCTAATGGCTCCAGGGACCCCCCCCCCCCCCAAAAAAAAACAACTTTTTTTTTAGCTGATTAAAAAAGATACTAGTGTGCTTTTGGTTGTTAGAGTTGATATCCAAGTTTGCTTCAAATTTAAAGTCAGAAGAACCCTCAGAAGAGCTTCTAAAAAATGGTTTCAGCCCTCCAGCTGCCAGGTCAATCACATCCCTGCATTTAAAACACAAGGCATTCAGTTACTTAATTTCATAATCATAAATGGACAGATATATTAATGAAGTATTAGTTTAATGCAAAAAAGTAAATCAATTATTTTATAAAGCTGCGAAACATAATATTATTCTTAAACAATCAATATAAGGTGCACATATTTCACAATATTGTATGTTTTATAACACAAGTACTAAGTTTTAAGGTCAATATGATTTCATTTTTAATGGAACTATAGTGAGGGAGGTGGGGGACAAAATAGTGCGAGTGTTCTTCAAGGGTGGAGGGTAGTATATTGGCATTGACACAATTAATTGTTCACACTTTCGTAGGATAATGAAATAGATATTTTGATATTTAAAACATCCAATCAAGTTCCATTTCTTTAAATACATATTTGATATGAAGCAGTTATTACGGAATATTCGCGAAATTAAATCATATCAAAAATATTTTCTAATGAAAATCCCTCAAATTTATCAAAACAATAAATGTGGTAATTATAAATAGATTCCTCTCAATGTCCTCTCGCGTGTCATAAACAATGGACCAATATTACATAATTCCCCCCCCCCCCCCCCGGCAGAGATGACACATAATTATGAAGGGGCCAAAAACCAATATCGCGCATTCCAATACACCAGTCCAATTAAATCTGGCTACTTATTAAATGGAAATGTACATTTGAAAATACGTGTAACAAACATTCAGTTTTCCCTGGATCTAAATTAATCAGATAATTTTTAAATTTATGTAGGATTAATTTCGAATGACAGATATTTATACCATATATGTGTATTGTCACTTCTTATACCTATATATCGCGGGTTTTCCAATAAACCTTAAAAAATCAACAACATGTAATTATCACATGAACATTTAAAAGTATCAAATGAACTGGCAACTTAAATGAACTTAGATTTAGATACTAAATATTTTTGACATTCTTAATTCAAATTTTTATTTTGAAAAAAAGTGTTAAAAACATGAAATCAATTATATTTTTTATTGTATTCATTCCAGTGGTTTATAGAGATATAGAATAGCAGTTTTCTCCTTTGAGTTCATTTATGCATTCGGATTTGTTCAGTTGTTATCGTAAACAATATGGCCAAAAGAATCAACAAAAAACTCTAAATTACTTCAAACATACACATGACATAAACATAATCAAGAAATACGAGTACAAGAATAAAACTACATTTACTGAACTGATTATCGAGAGTCAAACTAGAACTGATTCCCAACACTATTTATCAGCATATTTAAAAATTAAAATAAAAGAAAAGAAGTTTGTTTCAGTGTAAAATGGCGATAAATTTCACATCAGGAACATCAAAAGTAAATAATTAACATGTGGCTATGCTACTTGTGACATATTAAGCTTAAGGTGCTCACTAAGTGAAATATATAGCAAGTTTACAATGAAAAAAATGATAATAACATATATAAAAGTTAAGGTTTTGATGAAATAAAATTGTCAAAAGAGCAATAAGATCAAACAGTTTAACATGTTTAAAACAATGGCACTTTAGACTTGTTAAGTATATCAGCTCTGAAATACATGTACAAGTAAAAGCTATTGTATAATGTAACCTCTAAGCGAAGTGTTGGTTTTATTAGAAAGTGAGAAGCATGTTTGTAAGGATTGATTTGAGGAGACATCTGTTGCTGTGTAGGATGGTATTAGCATTTCATTGTCATTTCAGCTGTAATCTGATCCAGTATCCTGACATGTCCTGTCAGACGCACATGCCCTAGTAGATGCACAGGGGGTCTTTTCTGGAGTCTATTAGCTGATTCTGAGACTTGACCAATACTTTTAGCTTTGAAAAAAAATCAATATCCAAGTGTTCGGTGGATCATTTTATTTATTTATATAAAAGGGGGTGAACACCTCTGTTGATAGGTCAAAATTGATATTCAAATTGTTGGTAATTCTTTTGATCAAATAGTTGATTACCAAAAAGATTCTTTTTAAACTTGTAGTAAACTAGTATTATTCACTATAGCAATAGCTGGGGCCTTTTAACCCTTCTTTTTCTCAGCCCGTACTCGCCACGGACCCTGATTTTCTCCAAATTAGCGTCTAAATTTCCCCATGTTCTGAAAACGAATCCCAACAAAATCAAATTAATTCAATTCAACTGTGTTCATATAATATTTTGTAAACAATACGAAATTTGATCTGCAAAGATCGTATGACACGGTTGAATGATGTTATGCACCAACGGAGGATCGTATCGTAGGACTTGTAGCCTCTTTCTGGGATTTACCTTAACCAAAAATAACTATGGAAAAAAACAACAACTAGGGATTTATATAGTAAAATAATAAAATGAAAACAAACATGGATTCGGACTCTTCTATTGTACAACAATACAGAAAGTATGTCCTAAAATGCTATATTGCATGGTTTCATTTAAATGCACAAACGTTAAATCAAAAACCGGGGTAGTACATGTCATTCATATGTTAACGGCGAATTGAGCAATATTGCAGAGCTTAATTGGCAGCCAAGACAACAAAATTGGTGTGCCCGTTTTCTTAGACCCTTTACTGGCATGGTCATTTAAATATACCAAAAATATTAATATAATTAATAAGATATTTGATTTTAATGTCATTAGTCTTATAGCTTGTTATTATAAACTCTGTTATGAGACCCTAATTGACATACAGTACAGTATAGTGTAGTGTTATCAGGGCAAACAAACTTTATACATGTACATAACATCTCAGTTGCAGGCAAAAGGTTTATTTTTTCATTGATTCAACAAAAAACACTGAATATTCGAGTGTCGATTTTGACATTTGAATACCAAATGTTCGGTCAAATATTCGTTTGCATCCCTCCTTTTCATGAATCTATACATGATAGCAGATTTAAAGAAATTTGCTGAATGGTAGCAAATGGTTTATGTTGCAAATTATGTGCATTGTGTGTTTGATAGGATATTTACAGTATTAAATTGATATGTACCAATATATTGCCTGGCAACATTGTTTGGTATTTGGAGTTGTCAGAGGGTACATGTTATGCAGAGGACTGATCTCAGATCTCATCACATCTCTAAACATCTCATTACTTAAAACACATTTGAAACAGGGTGGTATCAAATAGATTTGCATTCAGTTTTCATTATGTGTACATGTAGAAAACAAATGTAGGTTGTTGTTCACTTAAAACAAACTGATCCAAGCGTATGATGTATATTCTGGTTGAGATCATTTTTGTTTACTGACCAGGCACACCACTTTCAAACAAACATGTCTGTCCTATACCGCTAAACAATGTATGCATAAGAAACCGAAGTAAAGCAATATCCTAACATGTAAGTACCGAGTATGTTTTGACTTTTCAACATGTCTAGTTCTTGACATTGTTTTCTTTTTTGATTATCAATATGATGGTATTATTCTGATACTGATGGTATATAAATATATTGAAAAGTTTTTCGTGTGTTTGTGTTTTGTCAGAGATAATTTTCAGTGATACTTTCTGAAATAAGTAATCATTGAAAAAAGTTTTTGATTAAAATTCACTTTTTATGCCCCCGAAGGTGGGCATATTAAAATCGCACCGTCCGTCCGTCCGTCCGACTCAATAACTCCGAATATTATGGACAGATTATAAAATAACTTGGCACATGTGTTCGGCATACCAAGACGACATGTCATGTGCCAGATCCGTGTCCCTACTTCTAAGGTCAAGGTCACACTTAGGTGTTTATTCCCAATGGAATGCTGCATATAAGGACATAAAGTATAGGTTGTTGTGTCCGGGCTGTAACTTTCCCTTGTATGGACAGGTTTTTAAATAACTTGCCACATGTGTTCGGCATACCAAGACGACGTGTCGCGTGCAAGAACCGTGTCCCTACCTCTAAGGTCAAGGTCACACTTAAGTGTTTATTCACAATGGAATGCTGCATATAAGGAAACAGAGTATTGGTTGTTATGTCCGGGCTGCAACTTTTTCTTGTATGGACAGATTTTAAAATTACTTGCCACATGTGTTCGACATACCAAGACGACGTGTCATGTGCATGACCCATGTCCCTACCTCTAAGGTGAAAGATACACTTTGTGTTTATTCACAATGGAATGCTGAATATAAGGACTTAAGAATGTAGGTTGTCAAGTATGGGTGGTATTTTTTTAATATATTTAAAATAACTTGCCATATGTATTTGTTTGATCTTTAACTTTTCATGTACTGACCTTGTTCATAGGTCAATGTTACATTCGGGGGCATTCGTCACATACTGTGACAGCTCTTGTTTTAGAGAACATTTTCAAAGGGGTTGCCTTTCATGCAATGGCAGCCATGGTGGCCTCATGCTAGCTTGTATTGAAAATTATAGTCTTGTTTTGTGGAATCAATGTGTAACTGTAAGCCAAATTTGGGACCATCTGGTGTCTAGCCTGTTAACATTCAAGGTTACCATTCATTAAGTAGCATGTGGTATATTTTAAAATTGTTGTATTTTATCTGCAAGCTAATTATTGCACGGAATCTTAACAAAAACATGAATTTTTATAACAGATTCATTAAAATTTTGTAGACCAATCACCTTTTTATAAAGTTATATTAACAGTAACAAAACAATAAACAAATCCTAATTGAAATCAATTGTTTATTCTATACTTGAAAGTCAATTATGTTAATTGATTAGTTTCCACTTCAGAAGTTTAATAGCAATATAAATGTTTATCACTTAAAAGTTTCAATTATGTGGTCTAAAAAACAACAAGCTGGTTGAACTGGCAATGACATATTAGAAAGCCTGATTGGTTCATTATACCCCCGACAGACGAAGTTTGAAGGGGGTATATTGGAGTCACCCTGTGCTCGGTAGGTCGGTCCGTACGTCCGTCGGTTTGTAGGTCGGTCCGTTGCAATTTCCTTGTCCGGAGCATAACTTAAAAACTACTGGATCGAAGTGGATTGAACTTCATACAATGATAGAGCATAATGAGAGGAAGTGTAGTGTACAATAACCATAACTCTATTCTTGCTTATTACTGAGTAATTGCTCTTTGTTACTTTTTTTGTCCGGAGTATAACTTGAAAAGTACTGGATGGAATTCATTGAAACTTCATACAATAGTCAGGGCTTTTTCTATAGTACCCACGGGTCCGACTATCGGACCCATTCCCAAAGCAAAATATAAGATATTTTTCCCAATCTTCAGAAAAAAATCCCAATCCCAAAAAAAAAAAAATTTTTTTTTTTTTTTTAGAAATTCTTTATACCTGTACTGGTTCATTTTCAACATTCTAATAAATTACGTGATGTGAAGTTTTTTTGGTACTTGAACTCAGAAATCATTGATTTTCATCACATTCAGAGATATGAAATATCTGTCATGATTTATTGAAATAGATATTTACACCCCAAGGATTGATATTTCAGCCATTGTGGGTCTTTTAAAGAGAAAATAAACTAATATTAAATCATTTCCTAATTCACAGGAGACTAGACAGCTTTTTCTTTTCACTGTAAAATTTCCCAATTTCCGCATTTTCACGACGCAAAATTTCCCAAAATGTCTAGGGTCTTTTTCCCAAAATGGGCAGAAAAAGCCCTGATAGTAAAGCACAATGAAAGGAAGGGCAGTGTTCAAGAACCATAACTCTACTTCAGCTTATTACTGAGTTATTGCCCTTTATTTGTTTCTATTGCTGTCAATTTTTTTCCCAGACATTAACTTGCAAACTATTAGATGGAATTTATTAAAACTTCATACAATGGTAAAGCACAATGAGAGGAAGTGCAGTGCACAAGAACCATAACTCTATTTCAGCTTATTACAGAGTTACTGCTCTTTGTTTCTTTTTTCTCATCCTGAGCATAACTTGAAAACTATTGGATGGAATTTAATAAAACTTCATACAGTGATAGATCATAATGAGAGGGAGTGCAGTGTACAGGAACCACAATTAAATTTCAGCCGATTACAGAGTTAGTGCCCTTTGTTACTTTTTCTTGTCCGGAGCATAACTTGAAAACTATTGGATGGAATTTAATAAAACTTCATACAGTGCTAGATCATACTGAGAGGGAGTGCAGTGTACATGAACCACAATTAAATTTCAGCCGATTACAGAGTTAGTGCCCTTTGTTACTTTTTCTTGTCCGGAGCATAACTTGAAAACTATTGGATGGAATTTAATAAAACTTCATACAGTGCTAGATCATACTGAGAGGGAGTGCAGTGTACATGAACTGCAATTCTATTTCAGCTAATTACAGAGTTACTTGCATTTGTTACTTTTTTCTTGTCCGGAGCATAACTTGAAAACTATTGGATGGAATTTAATAAATCTTCATACAGTGATTTTATTTAATTCCATCCAATAGTTTTCAAGTTATGCTGCGGACAAGAAAAAAGTAACAAATGCAAGTAACTCTGTAATTAGCTGAAATAGAATTGCAGTTCCTGTACACTGCACTCCCTCTCAGTATGATCTAGCACTGTATCATAATGAGAGGAAGTGTAGTGTTCAGGAACCGCAATTCTATTTCAGCCAATTACAGAGTTATTGCCCTTTGTTACTTTTTTTTTTGTCCGGAGCATGACTTGAAAACTACTGGATGGAATGTAATAAAACTTTATACAATGGTACAGCACAATGAGAAGGAGTTCAGTGTACATGAATCACTACACTTTTTTAGCAAATTACAGAGTCAAAGTTTTGTCCGGACAGTAACTTGAAAACTACTAGATGGAATAGCATAAAACTTCATACAATGATAAATCATAATGAGAGGCAGCGTTCGGGGGTATTAATCACCTTCAGTGACAGCTCTAGTTATTTCTAGAGCTATCGCTTATCATTTCTTTGAAACGACCAGGGAACTGTTATACAGAGCATCAAAGTTTAAGCTTTGATTGACAGTATAATACAAAACGCTAAATCGAACCTGCCTCCACATTCTTGTCGGTCAAAAGCTATTCATAGCTTATGTTAAACTGTTGATGATAGTACCCGACAATAAATAAATATTGACTTGACTTGACTTGACTTGTGATGAATATTATACAGATAATACATAACTTGCTCTTAAATTGCCCTTGTAAACTTACGTATAATTTCAATTACCTAAATGTCTTTGTTTTCACAAGGTGCCCGCAGGATATAAGTAACAACGGTAATGAATTTTAAATGAAAATGTTTTTATCAGGAAAATCCAATATGATTATGAACAGTTACCGTAAATCACCAATTAAAGGACCTGGGAGTGTGTCTTTTTAAGTACCCTGCGTGCTAAATAAGGCCTGTTTTCCCTTTTCATCACCTTTTTAAAATCTTCTTAATTTGAATGTTAGTCCTGTATATATAGTAAAACCTATGAAATATCGACTGCACTTGAAACACTTACCCATTACCTAGACAGAAGGCAAAGTCAAAAGCCTGCAAATGACCAATCATCATAGCCATGAACACCCCTGGTGTGTAAACATTACATAACCTGTGGCAAAAATGAGGAATGTTTGTTTCTTTGAACCAGTCATCGAAATTAGACTTTAGGATTAACATGCCTGAATTTTTATACTAGTGCTTGGCATCAATTTTTTAACAAGCCCTGCTATATAAAATTTTTATATCAGAATTTGAGCAAGTCTTAAAGACATTTTACAAGTGCAGGGCTTGCGGGCTTGTGTTAATTTTGACCACCTAATGGGTAGAAATTGTTGCAAATCTCGAGACAAAAAGCATAAATTTTATTAATAATCACTAAGAAACTGGTCCAAAACAGGTGAGTTTGAACATTAAATTTCTTTTAGATGCAATACAGACTCAAAAAATTTCCTTATTTTCTTAGATTGATGGCACATAAAACCAGTACAACTTTGAATACTAGTAGTTGATGCCCTTTTTGCCTAAGAATGCGTCACATGACCTACTGTATTATACTATGTCAGTGCCAGGATTTGAAAAGGGCAGGGTGGAGTTTTGAAAAGGGCAAGCTACATGAGTCGTGTAGGGGCGATTGGGGGTGGTTGTGGGAGTTGTCCACCCCTGTCACAAGGTTTTCTGTTGTTGTTTTTTTTTTTGGGGGGGGGGGGTCTCACCCTAGAATTTGTTTTGTTTTCATACTCAATTTAAATCATTTTCCATGATTTTCAGACTTGAACAAAGTGGGTCTTTTTCTCAAAATTTAGAAGGGTGTGTTTTAACTTTTAATATCAAAATTAAAATTTGTCTTATTGTCTGTGGTATAGTGTAATTGTACTTGACTGGAGTCATCTCTAGTGCAATGTGACATATTTCTCCTAAAAATCATGTAAAATGAAGAAAAACACAAAGACAGTTAAACATTTGAAGCAATCAAATAAATAAATACACAAAAAACAAATATGCAAGGGACGAATATTAATTTGGTACGTTCAGGATTGGGTACGAATGTTACATTCAGCCTGGCTGTTATTTAATTGTCTTTAGTAAAATAATGTTTAATATGCTGATGTTTTAGAATAAAATGACAATAAAAATCACTGCCCTTGCTTAAAAAGTCACTTATAAAACATAGAACATTGATAAAATAACTCCGAAATTCGGTCTGACAAAATGGCGGTTTCGGCGAATTTTGACAAGATCGTGGACATGATAGGTAAACACTATATAAAGCATCAACATATTTTTGTGGGTTACTAAGAAATTTTCATCATCAATATTTTAGAAATAAACTTTCAAAACATTTACTGAATAAGTGATGTATTTGATTGTGTTAGCGCCACTTTTCCTGTGTTTATAAATCGGCAGTGACCGTCTGCTTCAAATCAACACTGTTTAAAATGGCGAGTCTCGTCTGTACAACACAATAAACAGTTATTTTAAAATATTTAATTGTGCTTGACAACATTTTTCACCATCCCCTCACATTTTCTATAGCATTTTACGAACTTTCAGCATTGAATAAACGAGTTCTCAATGTATATTCTGATTGGCTGGTATTCAATAGCTCTGCCTCCTGCCGATGTTCCCTATTTGGCTTTTCCTAATTATCGGATTAAAAGATGACCGGTTATGAAAACACAGGTCGTCTGCTAACTACACAATACACAATTAGCTGTCATATGACTCGGTCAAGGCACATGGGAAGATGAAAGGGCAGTACGGCATATTTTAAGCAGTCGGCAATGGGGCAGCATGGTGACATATAACGTAATTTGTCTCAATTATGACACCGGCTGCCGATCTTTAATAATGATTTAAATAGTAAAAAAGGCACTAACGGGATATTTGGCGCTAATAGAGCATTTGTGAAAAGGGCACTACTCAAAAAAGGGGCAGGGTGGTAAGAAAAGGGGCACGGGCGCTGCGCCATTGAAAAACGGGCTAGCTGGAGCACTGTATGTATAGGACGCTAGCATAGATAAGATGCAGGCAAAAAAATTGGTGAAAAAAACAGAGTAAAAACCCTTAATATATAAGATAGTATGCAGCGGAAAAATGTCAAATTCGGAGCCAAAAAATTTAGGTTGGTAGAGTATTAATTACATATATAAAGGTAAAAACAATAAAAAAAATGAATATAAGGCATATTTCGATAACTGTCTTGTGTATTTCAATAGTAATCGTCGTATAACGGTAATTTAGCTTAGTTCGGTAAGCCCAATATCCGCCATATTTGTTTTGATGATTTATTTTTTGGGATCGTGAAAATGGCAAAGGTCATTATAAACCATGCTATATTAAATATTATAGCAAACTGATATGTACTTTGTTGTTAAATTTATACATTAGATACGCAAGAAAAGTAACAGTAGCACAGGTAATAATATGGTTATGGTTTTATTCCGTCACCCTGAAGACGCTTTTCTTCAATTCGCCTTCGTCGTCTTCTGACGGTGTATCGTAAAGAACAATGATATAAGTCTTATAGTATGCGTGAATGTTCTCAAAATGTCAACACCCTCAGATAAGTATTAAAACATGTGGTTAAGTGCGAACAAACAACCATACGGTATTACCATCGCAATAGTTTGTTCCATTGGTGTTTTTCTAATGACAGACAGCGAGTGTTTTTCAGACCTTCGCACATTTGAAAAGATTTGATAGTGACAATAATGCTACTTTGCGGTATGCACATTCCTTTATTATTATTTTAAAACAGTAACATACAACAAAATGTTTTGTAAAATATTGAAACGTTTAAATCGTGAACAACGTTTAATGGATATTTACCTCATATCCTGATTTCCCGTTGCCGTTATAACTCAATCCAGTAAAAGCGCTGACTCGCATCGAGTTTTTGTGAGTTGCGTCCCTTTTGTAAAAAAGTAAACACTCACGTTTGTTTTCAATTTATTTCTTAATAAATCATTTTAAAGTAAACATTCAATATATTTCTGTGTGTGTTAACTTGCGTGATTTTACCTACGCCAGTTGCACTCTTCGGTGGACACTGAGTATCGGTACTTTCCATTACCGCGTTCGTCTCCAGTGCAACATTTTCGGCCTGAAATAGACTTGTGAAAAACAGATAAAATCCGAATAGGATAGAAAGGACACAGGCAATTTTTTAGATGATAATCTTGGGTAAAAAAGTGCGTCCTATGCATAATATAATACGGTATTGATTATCATGTGACTTTTATCTTTTATGGGTTTACTGTATAATATTCATTGCATCAATTCAGCCTGAGCAGGTGCTCTATATTGGCACCTTCCGGGATGCTTATCATTGGAACAAATTACTTTTTTTATCCCCCGCCTATGAAATAGGGAGGGGGATATTGAAATGGCGTTGTCCGTCCGTCCTTCCGTCCGTCTGTCTTTCCTTCCGTCCGTCCTTCCTTCCGTCCGTCCGTCACCTGCGTTTTCTCAGTAACTAGCCGGTAGAATTTCATGAAACTTAAAATAAATATGAACCACTATACTGGAATGATGCCCGTCCAAAAAAAAAATTGATTGGTCAATTGTCCTTGGAGTTGTTGCTCTTGATTTTTTGAAAAATGCACATTCACAGCCACTTCTCAGTCACTAGCTGGCAGAATTTCATGAAACTTAAAATAAGTATGAATTACTATACTGGGATGATGCCTGTTCATTTATTTTTGGATTGGTCAATTGTACTTGGAGTTATTGCCCTTGATTTTTTGAAAACTCTCATTTACAGCCATTTCTCAGTAACTAGTTGGTAGAAATTCTTGAAACTTGAAATAAATATGAACCAACATACTGCGATGATGCCTGTTTATTTATATTTTGGATTGTGTAATTTCTATATGAGTTATTTGCCCTTGATTTATTAAAATATCCATGTTTGCAGCCTTTTCTATGCAACTAGCTGGTAGAATTTCATGACACTTGGAATAAATAAGAACCAACATACTGTGATGATGCCTGTCTATTTTTCTTTTGGATTGGTCAATATTCCTTAGAGTTATTGCCCTTGATTTATTAAAAAATCATTGTTTGCAGCCGTTTCTCAGTAACTACCTGCTAGAATTTAATGAAACTTGAATGTTATATGAACCAACATCCTGCAATGAACTTCTTCGGTGAATTTCTACGGCTACAATTTTATCTCAACTATTGAGTACTATTTTGCAATGATTGATGTTTCCGAGTATGCAGTTTCGGAAAAGACAGTTTTATTTAATCATCCCTCTGATTTATTTCGTTAAAAATTTTTATCATAAAGTAGTCCCGGTCGATATTTTATAATTTGGCTCGGAAAGGGATAAACCAATGTGCTTATCTTATTCTTTCTGAGATTTTTTTTAACCTTCAAGCACAAACAAGCCATCAAGCACAAACAAGCCATTGTTGGCGGGGGATATCTTTTCACTGAAAATGCTTGTTTAGAGTTAAGGTAAGCCTTGTTCATGTTACAGAATTGACAATGTAACAATGTCCGGAAGTTCTTACTCACGATTTAACTCTATCATGATTGTAGAAATTAGAAATTGTTAGGAAAAATGTTAGCTCAAACTATTTCTGTTTTTTTTTTTCATATTCAAGTGTTGAGTGATTGTTAATGAATACTATTTTGTAAACTTATACATAGCACAAAAAAAGTGAAAGAGATTGATTGTCTTGTGTTTGGAAAACAACAACAAACAAATATAAAAGAGACTAGACACCAAATGATACAATTGCAAGAAAAAGAAAATTGTCAAAAACTTACATAAAATTGATATAATTGTGTACAATGCATTTAATATTTTTTACTGATGTAAACACATCACTTACACACAATTATCTTTTGCGAACATTTCCAATTTACTGGGTGTGTCTGCCACGTAAATCCCAGGTAATTTGAAAATGTCAGTATATGTATTTTTACTAATTACGTGACTTTCTCATATACACATTATAATCTGGGAAACCATCATGCTGTATTTTTAAATGGGAAAACTTAGTTGAGATAGCAACAAATTATTATTTTTATCAAGTAAAATCATGTATTATCGAATCATGTATTATCGCCCTCATACTAATTTGTATTGACAATTCCAGGTTTGTATTGTGGAAACAAAGTATTGCTGATTTTGAAACTATCTCGTATCCAGTCCTGTAAAAGAACTCTGTACGCATTACTTCCTTTAGTAATCTTGATGCACCAGTCAATTGAAACCACAGCCCCTCCGAGTCCGGGGAATAGCGGGGACTTTGACTTTCGGTCCAGCCAACCCCGGGTATAATCTCCGCCCTGAGGGGACAAACTGGTGGTAAAATCCCTGCCAATTGCCCCCGCACCCCAGGGACCCTATGTAAGGCTGCTATATTTTGTGCGACTCAAAACCACCGCATTCACCCTTCACTGCGAGGCCACCTGGAAGGTAAAAATTGACTAGTGCATAACTGGTGGGGATGAAGCTGATATGGAAGCTGATGACAGGTGTTTCATCATAGATGACAGTTATTTCAGATAAAGGATGTTCATTGACACGTAATCAATCCTAGTTCTGTGTTTGTCTCTGTAGATTCGTTAAGACCGTTTCCGTTATTTTTCCAACTAGCAGCATGTGCGTCACCTAGCATTTCTGTGTGAATAATATATTGGTCAGACTTTATACCACAAAATCTCTCTAGCAATCAATGAAATCTCTGCTTAAATGCCACACATCCCTTGGGTTTCAAACTCCCCATGCATTGATTCCTGTAAGGAAATTCATGTTGCTGTGCCTGAATATTATATCTCAAATTTGTAACAGTCATGTTATAGTTTGCTCAAGTTTCTTAAATCTAAAAAAAGAGGGAGTGACAGTGTTAAATGTATGGAATGTGGATATTGTTTTTGGCTAAATCCATGAAAATTTATCGCATAAGAAATCTTGTCCATGTAGCTTGTCAGGGATAGAGTTGGTTGTTTTGTTTAAAAGGGAAAACTCTCAGACATTGTTGTCATTCTTTTCTTTTCTTTGGTATTCAACAGACGATCAGTTGTTAATTGTTTGTGTATGATAGGTAGGGATATGTTTTACCTTGTATGTTTGGAACTCTATCATACAAATAATGTAATTTGTGTCTGTTGCCGGCCAGTGACTGCGAATACTGAAGAAATTGTAGAATACAGTGGACATATTAAACATGGTATAAAGGTTTGGATGTTCCTGTTTACAGCTGTTTATGCTAGTCTTTATTGATGAACTTTTTCCCTGTCAGTATGTAAGTATAATAGTTGTAATCCGTTTGAACCAATGGGATGGCAGCATTTTTCAAAATAATCATCTTTTAAGTTCCATAATGATGGATGTTTTAGGTGCCATACTCATTGGTTGAATGGCTAATATATTGTCGTCTATAACAGTGGTGTAACAAAAATGTGGGTATTTGCCATGCAGTTCTACTCAATAGAAAACACAATATTTTAAAATGCACAATTCATATCATTTGGAAACTTGACTTTTAAACTATGTATAAATCACCACAATAGGTGAGTTTTGCAGATGACAATGCTGGTCCGTTAGTCAAGGAGCACAAGTGTACCGGTACATCTATTTGTGCCTGATTTCTAATAATGAAACAATAAAAATTGTATTGTTAGTCCACTTCTGGGTCATTTACTGTTTAAAATTAATGGTCAATATCTTTTCATGATGACAAAAATTCCACTCGGACTGTCATGCATGAAAGATAAGACCTTTGAAGATTTTATTCAAAAATAAAAGGACCAACAACACAAATTTTAACTAGTTCAAGTATATTTGAGTCCAAAACTTGATTTAATGACATCTTACAACAGTGCTCCAGCCAGGATTTGAAAAGGGCAGGGTGGAGTTTTGAAAAGGGCAAGCTACATGAGTCGTGTAGGGGTGATTGGGGGTGGTTGTGGTAGGGGTCCACCCCTGTTACAAGTTGTTTTTTTTCTGGGGGGGGGGGGGGGTGTCTCACCCTAGAATTTGTTTTGTTTTCATACTCATTTTAAATCATTTTCCATGATTTTCAGACTTGAACAAAATGGGGCTTTTTCTCAAAATTTAGAAGGGTGTGTTTTAATATCAAAATTAAAATTTGTCTTATTGTCTGTGGTGTAGTGTGATTGTACTTGACTGGAGTCTTCTTTAGTGCAATGTCACATATTTCTCCTAAAAATCATGTAAAATGAAGAAAAAAACAAAGGCAGTTAAACATTTGAAGCAATCAAATAAATAAATACACAAAAAAAAAAATATGTAAGGGACGAATCTTAATTTGGTACGTTCAGGATTGGGTACGAATGTTACATTCAGCCTGGCTGTTATTTAATTGTCTTTGGTGAAATAATGTTTAATATGCTCATGTTTTAGAATAAAATGACAATTAAAATCACTGCTCTCTCTTAAAAAGTCACTTATAAAACATAAAACATTGATAAAATAACTCCTAAATTCGGTCTGACAAAATGGCGGTTTCGGCGAATTTTGACAAGATCGTGGACATGATAGGTAAACACTAGATAAAGCATCAACATATTTTTGTGGGTTACAAAAATTTTTTCATCATCAATATTTTACAAATAAACTTTCAAAACATTTACTGAATAAGTGATGTATTTGATTGTGTTAGCGCCACTTTTCCTGTGTTTATAAATCGGCAGTGACCGTCTGCTTCAAATCAACACTGTTTAAAATGGCGAGTTTCGTCTGTACAATACAATAAACAATTATTTAAAAATATTTAATTGTGCTTGACAACATTTTTCACCATCCCCTCACATTTTCTATCGCATTTTACGAACTTTCATCATTGAATAAACGAGTTCTCAATGTATATTCTGATTGGCTGGTTTTCAATAGCTCCGCCTCCTGCCGATATTCCCTATTTGGCTTTTCCTAATAATCGGATTAAAAGATGACCGGTTATGAAAACACATGTCGTCTGCTCACTACACAAATACACAATTAGCTGTCATATGACTTGGACAAGGCACATGGGAAGATGAAAGGGCAGTACGGCATATTTTAAGCAGTCGGCAATGGGGCAGCATGGTGACACCTAGCGGGAACATTATTATCATAAATATTACGTAATTTGTCTCAATTATGACGGCGGCTGCCGATCTTTAATAATGATTTCAATAGTAAAAAGGGCACTAACCGGATAATTAGCGCTAATAGAGCATTTGTGAAAAGGGCAGTACTCAAAAAAGGGGCAGGGCGGTAAGAAAAGGGGCACGGGCGCTGCGCCATTGAAAAACGGGCTAGCTTGAGCACTGTTACAAATTGCATACAATTCCTAATAGTCAACAATTTTTTTGCCAATGTAATCAGAAAGATACATATTTTAAGGATAAAGCCATGAGCTTGCATGCTGGCCTTTTCCTTCGAAGAATGGTTCCTGTATATGTTGTGATATAGATTTGGGCGTTCCCATCGCCATTTTGCACCTCAGAGCACAGTGGCAGTTGTATTTTAAATCTGGGTCACTTTGGCAATTCAATTCAAAAGTGTACACTATTAGGATGGGTGGATTGGGAGGGTGGGGTGCTTGTATATTTGTCTATGTCATGTCAGTAATGGTAATTGGTAATTAAATCTGTGGCAAATATATCATTTTTATTCAGGATCAGCAGCTGCTGCTACCTGGTCTTTCTGATAATACACAACTTGTTTATTTTTGTTATCACTGCTTAATATTGGCTATGTCTGGTTAATATATCTCATGGCCTGTATAGTATGGCCTAATACGCAGTAGTAGATATGCAAACTGAACTATTATTTCATACTTTAAAAAATGTTTGTATTAAATGTTACATAATATAACGAAAAAAACAACTAATAAAACTGGATGAAAACAGGCGTGAATAATTTTTCTGCTGTGACATCCGATAGCATAGATTTTAGGGATATGCCAGATTGTTGGAAATTCAGGATTTTTTCTTCCAAGGGTGAGGGAGGTGAACCAATTTGGTTGACCAGTTTTCATGTGATATTATGAATTTTTACACAGCATATATCTGTGCTGATTGTCAACATTATTATGTCTTACACTTTGTTTAGAATATTTGTGCCAGTGTGAAATAAACACTTGGTGCATGAGGATCAAAGGCTTTTATGTGATGGAAATATCCATGTGCCATATATAAAGTCGTCCTTCTTGTATGAGGAAATCAACAAAATACTATGGATCTCTTATCTGGTCTGTTGACTTCATTATTAAACAGGACCACAGCCACACATATTTCAGTGATGAGAGCATTTATAGTTAATAAGTAATGGACCATAGCCGCACAAATATAGGTAATGGGAGTAGTAGGAAACAACCAGGCACACATAGTGATATTTTACGGCCACTTGCATGACTTGCAATAGTGCTAAAGACTGTAATTGGGAGCAAAGATGTAATTTATTGGAGACACATGGGTGGATGAAAATTTGATTATTGAATTAAAAAGGGAACTTGAAAAGCAAAAAGAATAAACTTGAAAAAAATATCCATTTTTATGTGTTTTGATGGGACCAGAATACACCATTTACTGTTTCATTTACCTTAAAGTGTCCACAATGCAGAAAGGGGTCGTCGCGTGCTAGTCCCTTCCTGCATCTATCCTAGCATTGTCGGTGTCTGAATGTATTCCTGGTGAAAGCTCTGTAGTTATATTGGTAAGATAGTGTGAGTTGATCACATGTTTAGGCTGGTAAAGAGCATGTCATTGAATTATGATGAAGTTGAAAGTCATTGCACTTCTCTGGTGCTTCCTCTTATAACTACCGTATTAGGTTGATGGTATCACAGTTTTACACTGCTCTTTTAGGACATAACTTTAAATCAATGGAAACCTGCCTAAAAAGCAGTTGCCAAGGTTAAGAAAACTATTTTTTTTATAAATTCCATATTGACGGACTTGTTTATAAATTCATGTACAGTCTTGCACCAACTGGTTTTGACTAGGAGTGTTTATAAGGTGTAGATATTATTGTTGAGGAAGTCTTTCAGTTAGTACTCAAGTCGCTATGGTATATTTATAGGGCATTGTAACAGTTTCAGGGTAAGCTTAAATTGTTTTTGGCACGTGTTCATCTTGGAGTAATTGTCATCTTGTGGAAAATCTTATTATTGGATCCTTTGGGGTGAGTTTCTTTTGTCTGTGCACGTAACCTGAGGGTATTTTTTTATGATTATTTTCTTAGCACCATTTTGAAACTTTAGACATAAATACAAATGAAATAATCAATGACCAAAAGAATGAGTTTTAATTACTTTCAAACTTCTTCCTTTAAATGGATCGTCATCACTTTCTTGACATTATTATAATAAGTTAATTTTTAGCTCGACTATTCGAAGAATAGGTGGGCTATACAGGGTTTCCGCCAGGAAATTCATAAGGCATGTTGGGATGAGAGGGTTATGACGTCGATTTTTTTATATTTTCGTAATCAAAATGGTGCAATTTCCTGCATTTTAAACACGTTTATAGTTATGTTCCTATGATTTAGAATTACCAACTCAAGTCCGATTTACATTAAGAATATTTGCGAAAAGGTTTAATTGTTACTCTTCATTTATTATCGCTGTCTGCATGCTGGAACACACAAGAGCCTGGAGCAAAGCGACTGCTCGAGGGTGTATTTAAAGCTGCAACAGCTAATCATTTTCAAGCCGGGTCGGCTAAATAATAACTCAAAGGGAATGTAATGAGTTTTTTCAGATTTATTTATCTTTTTTTCTAAATAAATTAAAAGAACAATAAAATAATCAAAGTTTAAAAATAAGCAACACAAAATGTAACTTTATACAAAACTGAAGATGGGAACGCGACTCAATTACATACGACGACATAGCATATAACCCTTGTTAACACAGATATCTTAACACGGTTCTCAATTACAATTTAATAATTGGTAAACAAAAATCTATTAACAAACGCACTCCGGATCAATACAAAATTAAACGACACATAATTTATGTTCCCAAAATCAATTTACACTTATTATTTACTTTGCATTCATAGGTGATTAAAGGGATGAAGGTCGCAATTATGACAATGGTGTTTTTCACATATTCTCATTTTGATAAAGAATAGGAGGAGTTTGGTTAATTGCACCGTCGATCCTCACCGACACGCCTTCATGGATCCTGAATGGCTAATACAAATGCCGTAACAGTCCCGACACGCCTTCTGGCTCTCAGTCAACCGTTGCAACAGTTGCAAACGCAGCGAAACTGTGTATTGTCAAAACTAATGATTGTTTTGATAAGGATTGTCGCTGCGCGGATTAAAGCATGTCGGCATAATTAACGCGTGTCGGTAATTAGCCTTGCCAGCTGAAGGCACGTCTGGCTCGACCAGTCATAAAGGCCTGGCGGAAACCCTGCTAAACTATTCACCCCAGTGTCGGGGTCGGCGTCCGGTTAAAGTTTTAGGGCAAGTTGGGATTTTCACTTATAAGTCCAATACTTTTCATTCAATTCAGTTAATACTTCACACAGTTGTTCAGGGCCATCACATGATGAGGTTAGATAACTTGATAACATATTATTCTTTACACAGATTATGGCCCCTGATTGACTATGAAACTTAGGTTAAAGTTTTAGGGCAGGTTGGGATATTTATAAATAACTTCTATACCCTTTGTTCAATTGACTAAATACTTCACACAGTTGTTCAGGACCATCACACAATGAGGTTACATAACTCCATATTATCCTTAATACAAGTTATGGCCCCTGATTGACTTGGTTAAAGTTTTAGGCAAGTAAAAGTTAAGGGCAAGTTGGGATTTTAATAAAAAAACTTCTATACCTTTCATTCAATGCACTTAATAAAATTCAAAATTATTTACGACCATCTTACAACAAGAAACATAACTCCATTTTAACCCTAAATACAAATTATGTCCCTTGATTTTTTTTTTGATTTTTTTTAATTTCTTTTGACAGGCACATTTTTGAATCTTAACCTGTTTTTTACCAAGGGAAAACAAGGAGGGCTATACTATATGGCCCCTGAATTTTTTTTTTTTTTTTTTTTTTTAATTTTATTTTAGTTTCTTTTGAAAGGTATATTTGTATATTCTTTACCACATTTTCATAATGGGAAATCAAGTTATTTGAATGACTTGCGTCATTTTTCGGGTGGTGGGAGGGCAGCATCAAAGTCACCTTATGTATTGAATAATTTTAGTTAGGTTTGACATAAACAGACCAAACTTACTGTAATATTACATTGTTATTGTATTCACTTCTAAGTCAAAGCGGCGAAGTGGAGCGCGCTGTCTTATGACAGCTCTTGTTGTTTACATAGTAACCACATCTTTTGCACTGTATTGTTGGCTTGTTCTGGCACTGTATATAGGCTGACACAATGATTAATAAGTAACAAAAGATTATAACCCTTACAATATTTATTCACTTGACTTGAGATTAAATTACAGGGTTCGAATTTAGCAGTCGCTAACTCGCTAAATGCGAGTCAAATTCAGAAAATGCGAGTAGAATATTCTTGCCCACTCAATATTTTTAGCGAATCACTTTTTTAAGTTCAAAACTTAGTTATTTAAAAAAATATCAGTAAGTTAACGAACACCTCCAACAGTTGTCTCAGTGATACGCACTTTTGAATTCTGCGCATTAATAAATCAATCCTGCACCTGTCCCATGTTTTTAAAACCTGTTTGCACTTTTGACGTCGTACTCCCAGAATACTAAGAATGTATGTTGACAAAATGTAGATTTTTTAGACAGTGGCGACTTCGCTATTTTCAAATCAAAGTCTGATTCGCCGAAATTTACGATGATCATAGAGCGATATGCTCTGCCATTTAGAGCTGCAAGCCATGTGATGAATGCTTGTTTATTCAGTTCATGTCTGTTTATTTAATTAAAGTATATAAACACATGTAGAGTATTCAACGCCCAAAGTGAAAAGTGATTACCGGTCTGGTTCTGACCAGTAACTGTGTCCATTAGCAGCAGTCAAACTCAATGACGTGAATAGCTCCACCCATTATGCAAATTGACAGATACCTTCGGCAGTTTTCGCCAACTGTGATGGCTTCGAAAACAAAAATGCTAAATAATCAAAGTTGATATTTTATTCATTTCGTTCAAATATGTTTTAAATAATCTATCAGCTAAAATTAAAAGATGCATCTTAAATTTTTTAATTCGTAACAGAAAAATATACATATATTTCACATATTGTCTTAAAATTGCTGGAAACAGGTGCCCGTTTACCTCCTGTCAATTGTAATGAAAGTGAAAGTAGAACTGTTGGACAAAATAAGTCACTGTCAGTGTACAGAACAGTAATGTTCTATTCTATACCTTTTTATTGCTTTGTCATTTATTTAAAAGGACGATTATTGACCATGCGGTATACAGTTTAAAACTGAGTTTTACTGTCATTTGAGTGTTTATTAAAGCTGGCATTATGATTTGTTATTGGTCCCAGATTAAAGTGAGGAATAATGGTCTCTTACCTTGTTGTACAATAATAAACACAACATCCATAAAATTTAATTTTAACTAACTTAAATCAAAATAATATTGAAAGCCATGTGATTTAAAGTTTTTTTAAAAAAGCAAGTAGATTTGACAATTTCGCAAGTAACTTTTTAGGCCACTTGCTTTTTTAGCTCACCTGTCACATAGTGACAAGGTGAGCTTTTGTGATCACAATTTGTCCGGCGTCCGTCCGTCATCCGTCCGTCCGTAAACTTTTACTTTAAACGACATCTCCTCATAAACCGCTTAGCCAATTTCATCCAAACTTCACAGGAATGTTCCTTGGGTGGTCCCCTTTGAAAATTGTTCAAAGAATTGAATTCCATGCAGAACTCTGGTTGCCATGGCAACGGAAAGGAAAAACTTTAAAAGTCTTCTTCTCCAAAACCACAAGGCCTAGAGCCTTAATATTTGGTATATAGCATCATCTAGTGGTCCTCTACCAAAATTGTTAAAACTATCCCCCTGGGGTCAAAAATGGCCCCGCCCTGGGGGTCACTTGTTTTACATAGACTTATATAGGGAAAAATTTAAAAATCTTCTTCTCAAAAACCACTAGGCCTAGAACCTTAAAAATTGGTATGTGTCATCATGTAGTGGTCCTCTACAAAATTTGTTCAAATTATTCTCCTGGGGTCAAAAATGGCCACGCCCCAGAGGTCACTAGTTTTATTACATAGTGTTATATAGTAAATCTTTAAAAATCTTCTTCTCCGAAACTGTAAGGCCCAGGGCTTAGATATTTGGTATACAGCATCATCTAGTGGACCTCTACCAGATTTGTTCAAATTATTGCCACAGGGTCAAAATTGACCCCACCTAGGGGGTCCTTGTTTTTACGTAGTGTTATATAGTAAATCTTTAAAAATATTCTTCTCCAGAACCGTAAGGCCAGGAGCTTAGATATTTGGTATACAACATCATCTTGTGGACCTCTATCAAAGTTGTTCAAATTATTGCCACAGGGTCAAAATTGGCCCCGCCCTGAAAGTTATTTGTTTTTATATAGTCTTATATAATAAAACTTTAAAAATCCTCTTCTCCAAAATATAAGACCTAGATCTTTCATATTTGGTATATAGTGTTACCTAGTGGACCTACACCAAAGGTATTCAAATTATTGTCCCGGGGTCAAATTGGCCTTGCTCAGGGGTCATTTGTTTTTACATTGTCTTGTCACTTAAACATCTTTTCCTCTGAAAGCAAAGGTCAGAATGACTCCATACTTGATATGTAGCATCCTTACATGGTCCTCTCTCAACTTTGTTCAAATGGTTTTGTTTGGCCCCTTTTAGGGGTCACCAGAGCAAAAAATAGAAAAACCTTTAAACAACTTGATCTTATTAACTGCTTGATGGATCTTCAAGTCTGAAGCATCCTAGCATGGGCCTCTGTCAGGTCTTTTCAAATAATTTTGTTTGGCCCCTTTTAAGGGCCATCAGAGCTAAAATTAGTAAAAAAATCTTAACATTTTCTTCGCATGAACCCCTTGATAGATCTTCAGCAAATTTGGTTTGAAGTGTCCTTGCATGGACATCTCTTAAATTTGTTCACATAATTTTGTTTGGCCCGGTTGCCATGGCAACCTAAAGGAAAATGTCAACAATTGGTTATAATCATCTTCTTCTCCTAAACCGCTTTGACAATTTTGATGAAACTTCATAGGAATGATCCTTGGTTGGTGCTTTTTCAAAATTGTTCAAAGAAATTAATTCCATGTAGAACTCTGGTTGACATGGCAACCTAAAGGAAAAGTGTCAACAATTGGTTACAATCATCTTCTTCTCCTAAACCCCATGGACAATTTTGATGAAACTTCATAGGAATGATCCTTGGTTGGTGCTTTTTCAAAATTGTTCAAAAAAATTAATTCCATGCAGAACTCTGGTTGCCATGGCAACCTGAAGGAAAATATAGGCTGTCGTGTCCGCGCTGTGACTTTCTCTTATATGGACAGATTTTAAAATGACTTGCCATATGTTTTCGACATACCAAGACAACGTGTCATGTGCAAGACCCATGTCCCTACCTCTAAGGTGAAAGATACACTAAGTGTTTATTCACAATGGAATGCTGAATATGAGGACATAAAGAGTGTTGGCTGTCATTTAGTATGATTGTTTTTTTTTCTATGCTCGGAGGCAATTTAATATAACTTGCAATATGTATTTGACACATAAAGGCAAGATCAACTTTTTATGTACTTGTTCATAGATCAATGTCACATTGGGGTGCATTTGTCACATACTTTGACAGCTCTTGTTTAATATTCTTTGAGAAACAAGCTATGTTAAACTCTTTTACTCAGGTGAGCGATTTAGGGCCATCATGGCCCTCTTGTTTAAATTTGAGCCCTGAATTACATCGATATGAAAACAACTGGCAGCGCTAATGGAAAAAAATCATCGTTTGTAAAGTATTTTATTTTTTTAAATTCTTAACCTATAAACAAGTTAAATTTCCCTGTTTTCAAAAACTTAAACAGTCACCCATCAACGATTATTAATTGATAGAATTTTATGAAACTCAAGCATAATCATACAAATTACTAAAACACTGTGAATTACAAATGATCTTTAATATAACTTTATTCTTTTAATTAAATTATTATAACTTTGAAAATGTCAATATTTGATACGCAGCGCACTGGGAACCCTTGAGCAAAAATCTATGCTTTTTATATATGCCTGATACAGACTACCGCATCGACTCCTAGATGGACACTAAAAAAGTGCATCAACTACAGCTCCATCTCAAAAATGTGATTGATTGCCTTAGATTGAATCAACTTCTAAAGCTTTGATTAGTCTGAAAATAGAACCCGCTGAAAATATGGCAATTAGAATAGATAGGCTAGAATTGATATTTTCGCCTTTACTTTTCAGGACTAAAATAAAGCAATATTTCAATGCACGGTAAAAATTAACACCCTATATCACAAATATATGCCGCTTATATGGCGAGATGAACCTGCAAGGGGGGGGGGGCATGACTGGAGGTGTGGTTAATTCACCCGCCTGGTGTTTTTCAATTCCTGCAGGGTTTTGCAGTAAATAGTTTACAAATAAAACAAAATTAAGAAGGATATGTAATAACAGGCTATGAAATTTACTTTTGCAATTTACCAGCCCTAACTTGTTCAGTATCAGGTTTTTCAATAGCTACCTGTTTCTGGAAATTAACTTGCTCTGAAAAAATATTCACCTGCCCCAAATGATGCTTGTAAAATGTAGACTGTAAATACTCAAAAACAAATGGTTGTATAAGGAATATTTTTACTCTTAGTGTGCTATACGTATATATCATGTTTTAATGCACCCGAAGGTGGGCATATTAAAATCGCACCTTCTGTCCGTCCGTCCGTCCGTCCTTCAGTCCGTTGGTGTGTCCGGCTCAATAACTCGTGTCCGGGCTGTAACTTTCCCTTGTATGGACAGATTTTAAAATAACTTGCCACATGTGTTCGGCATACCAAGAATACGTGTCGCGTGCAAGAACCGTGTCCCTACCTCTTAGGTCAAGGTCACACTTAGGTGTTTATTCACAATGCAATGCTGCATATAAGGACATAGAGTATAGGTTGTCGTGTCCGGGCTGTAACTTTCCGTTGTATGGACAGATAATAAAATAATGTGCCACATGTGTTTGACCTACCAAGAGGACGTGTCGGGTGCATGACCCGTGTCCCTACCTCTTAGGTCAAGGTCACACTTAGTGTTTATTCACAATGGAATGCTGCATATAAGGACATAGAGTATAGGTTGTTGTGTCTGGGCTGTAACTTTCCCTTGTATGGACGAATAATAGAATAACTTGCCACATGTGTTGGACATACCACGACGACGTGTCGCGTGCAATAAACATGTCCCTTCCTCTAAGGTCAAGGTCACACTTAGGTGTTTATTCACAATGGAGTGCTGCATATAAGGACATAGAGTATAGGTTGTCGTGTCCGGGCTGTAACTTTCCCTTGTATGGACAGAATTTAAAATAACTTGCCACATGTGTTCGACATACCAAGACGACGTGTCACGTGCAAGAACCGTGTCCCTACCTCTTAGGTCAAGGTCACACTTAGTGTTATTCATAATGGAATGCTGCATATAATGACATAGAGTATAGGTTGTCGTGTCCGGGCTGTTACTTTCCATTGTATGGACAGAATTTAAAATAACTTGCCACATGTGTTCGACATACTAAGACGACGTGCAAGAACCGTGTCCCTACCTCTAAGGTCAAGGTCACACTTAGGTGTTTATTCATAATGGAGTGCTGCATATAAGGATATAAGGATACAGAGTATTGGTTGTTATGTCCGGGCTGTAACTTTTTCTTGTATGGACAGATTTGAAAATAACTTGCCACATGTGTTCAACATACCAAGACGACCTGTCACGTGCAACACCCATGTCCCTACCTCTAAGGTGAAAGATACACTTATGTGTTTATTCACAATGGAATGCTGAATATTAGGACATAAGAATGTAGTTTGTCAAATATGGGTGGTATTTTTTTATGTTCAGAGGCAATTTAAAATAACTTGCCATATGTATTTTGTTTGATCTTTAACTTTTCATGTAACTTGTTCATAGGTCAATGTCACATTCGGGGGCATTCGTTACATACTGTGACAGCTCTTGTTTATTTGATAAACCAGACCAAGCCCTGTTACAATTTGGCAGACAATGACAAAAAGGAAACCAGAAACTAAATAAACACAGCGCTGGTAACTGATTTATAAATATTGGTTCCAGACTGATCATTTTATGCTGACATCAATCACAGCTCTATAAGATAAAGAGAAAGATGTGATAATCTTTACTCTTTGTAGAACTCTGGAATCGACCATGTGGGATTTGAAATACTGCTCGTCTAATAAAATGATGTGATCCTTGGTATATTTTCTTATGGAAATCATTTTCAAAATTATTGTGTTTTAATAGAACAAGGCAAACCAGATTTTCCAATTTTTATTTTCTGCAAGTCCGGCCAATAAAGTTAAAAAAATTTGCTGCTCAAGCCAAAAATCACCTGCAACAGTTGGTCCGGTGGGTTCTGATTTTGACTGATGTGATTGATGATTTAACTTATTTTGTTTTCAAGTTTAGTTAAGTATCAAACTTGAGTGCTAAAACATTTAAATACATTTAAGTATTAAAAAGCTATCGCATTTCTTTTTCCAGCTGATACTGAACAAGTTATCAATTTTCAACACATTGAATCTTCATTTGTTTTTAGACTGAAACTATAACATAAACACGAAGAGTTAAAATGATTTCTGAAAGTATGACAATATTTTCTTTGAAAGACATACAGCTTTCCTTATTATTTTCGCAGAAAAGAATGCAACTTGATATCGCTTAGTGAATAAGAGAGGTATTAAATACAGATATGTATATTTTATGTAAAGTAACATGAGTTTCATCCTTATAACGCTGGCATATTTAAGGCAGTTTGAACACTGCCAATGAGTGATCCTTATTGATGATGGATACCAGAAATTTAATGATAAGGTGTTTTTTTCTTACAATTTTAGACTGTTCAAAGAATAAGGAGGCTTTACTACTCCCCCCGACTTCAGTCTCTGCATCAGCGACCGGTTAAAGTTTGAGAACAATTAAGTTATCATTTTCACTTATAACTTCAATACCCTTCATTAAATTGACGTAATACTTCAGACATATAAATGACAACCATCTTACAATTAAGTTACATAACACCATTTCATCCTAATTACAAATAATGGGCCCTGATTGACTTAGGAACTTAGGATAATTTTTTGGGCACAGTGTGCCCGGTTAAAGTTTAAGGACAGGTTGGGATTTTCACTTATCACTTCTTATCCCTTCATTCAATTGACTTAATAATTCACACAGTTGGTAACAGCCATCACACAATTAGGTTACAAAGCTCCATATTAACCCTAAATACAAATTATGGCCCTTGATTGATTTTTTTTTATTATGATTTTTTTATTGCTTTTCACAGGCACTTTTTTCATAGTTATATTTTTTTTTTATTTTTAACAAAAGTATTATAGATTGATGTATGACGTTGGGGTGGGCTGGCATGACGGTATGGCCAAACCCACCTATGGTAATGTATAATTTCAGTTAGGATTGACATATTGTGACCAAACTTGGTATATAGGAAGAGATTATGCAGACCTTTTATAGAATTGCGTTTAGGATCCCCAGGATCAAGGTCAAGGTCACTGTTACTAAAAATAGAAAATGGTTGGACTGATTAACTTGAGTTAGGGTTGACATATTGCAACCAAACTTAGTTATGAAGAGTTTATAGAGACCTTTTATACAATTGTGTTTTGGGCTCAGAGATTTATGGTCAAGGTGACTGTAACTTTAAGTAGGAAAAAAGTTAGTACTAAATAACTTTAGTTAAGATTGACATATTGTGACCAAACTTGGTATATAGGAGGATTTGAGGGAGACCTTTCATGGCATTGTGTTTGAGGCCCATTGGGTCAAGAGCAAGGTCACTGTTACTAAATATATAAAAACACTTGAAACAAAATTTCACAATGAAGGCTGAAGTTATTCTGTAAATGATTGAAAACCTGGTTTTGTGGCATTGTGGCGTTTCCTGTTTACCTTTTAGTCTGACTTTTTTATTGCTTTTGACAGACGCATATTGCCTCATAACTGTACTCATTTCTAAGACAAAGCGGTGTAAAAAATATCGTGCTATCCTTTGACAGGTCTTGTTTTCATTGAAAAATTTAATCCTGGCTAAAAAATTTTATAACAAAGTGTTAAGTGCTAACATACAAACATGTTCAATAATGCCCTGGTTGAACAATCTCATTTAAAGGTGAACAGGCACAAGTTGACATCCATTCCATTTCACAGTGACTCATCATCTTTTGTGTTCATACTTTCTCTTTTAAAATGTGAGTGATCAATATTTCCAAGAGGCATGGGAAGGTCGTCTATATACTTAACATCTGTCCTTGAAGACAAATACTAATGGCTGTCTATCCAATGAGGCTTTTTCGGGGCATTTCCTTGGACAACTTTTTGGCATAATATAAACGCAGTCGGATCAACCTTTCATACATTTTTATTTTGAACCTATTTTACTGAATATGTATGAACAAGACTTAGTGTGGGGTGTTGAAGCAAGCCAAATTTTAAAAAAAAATATGCAAGTATGTGTTTGTTGTTATTTCAGCAATGGTGAAGGGTGATGGTTCTTTCGCAGACACAAATCCCTAATTTAGGGTCTGGGACAGTGTACACCCGCGTTGAAAGACAACTTAGCGGACAGGTGAGGATCATACATGTACAACGATCAGTCATATTTCTACATCACTGGAATGTAACAATACACTGCAGTATATAGGGTACTCAATAAGTTTAGGCTGAAAAAAAATGTCAGCACACATGGTGGGGGGAAGAAAATTCAGCGGCATCATTCCCAGTATATGATGTCATTTGATTAAAATTTTGCACGATTTTCTAATTACGTTTCAATCAAATGCATTTTAAGAATAAAATAAAAGGAGAAAACATTTGTTTTAGTGCAAGATTGCATTATATTTCAACTGAAGAACACCAAAAGTAAATATTTTACTCATGGCTAATATAGCTTTTGGTGCTCACTCTGTGAAATATAATTCTATCAATAGTTCTCCTCTATATGTTTTAGTCATAGCTGATGTATGTTCATTGACTGTTTATGTAAGATTAACATTGCGGATTGTTCAATTTTGTGCAGTGTATTGATTGTCTCCAGTTTATATGTAAGTTTAGGCCACACCAAATTGATCAGGTGTTTTTTTTTAGATAAACCTCACTTTAAAAATAAAGTATTTTTAGGACAGCTCCATCATTAAATTATTCACCTTGAATCTGATTTGTTTAAAGTATCAAGGTTTTTTGAAAACTTAAATTTCAATTATCTTACACATTTCCTCCCCATTGCATGTATGGTTTTGCTTTGAAGGAAAAGTAACAGATTTTTGCGGTTTTATCAGATATGAACTGGTAAAGCATGAGTGTAATTTATTTCCAGTGCTTTTGGCGACTTACTTTATAATTTTCAAATAGCAATGTTGCTTTACTGCTTGTGACAATATAAATGAATGAATTAAAACCAAACTCTTTAAAAGGCATTAGTTTTTTAGCTCACCTGAGCACGAAGTGCTCAAGGTGAGCTATTGTGATCGCCCTGTGTCAGTCGTCCGTCGTCAACAATTTGACTGTTAACACTCTAGAGGTCACAATTTGGGCACTATCTTAATGAAACTTGGTCAGAATGTTGCCCTTAATAAAATCTTGGATGAGTTCGATATTGGGTCGTCTGGGGTTAAAAACTAGGTCACCAGGTCAATTTGAAGGAAAAGGTGGTTAACACTATAGAGGTCACATTTATGACTGTATCTTCAGGAAACATGGTCAGTATGTTAATATTAATTCTCTCTAGGTCAAGTTCGATTCTGGGTCATGTGCTGTCAAAAACTAGGTCACCAGGTCAAATTGAAGGAAAATCTTGTTAACACTCTAGAGGTCTCATTTATGACTGTATCTTCATGAAAGTTGGTCAGAATGTTTATTATAATAATCTTTAAGTCAAGTTTAAATCTGGGTCATGTGCAGTCAAAAACTAGGTCACCAGGTCAAATCATAGGAAAAGCTTGTTAGCACTCTAGAGGTCACATTTATAAAGGTTTCTTCATGAAAGTTGGTCAGAATGTTTACATTAATTATCTCTAAGTCAAGTTTAATTCTAGGTCAATTTTGGTTAAAAACTAGGTCATTAGGTCAAATCATAGGAAAAGCTTGTTAGCACTCTAGAAGTGACATTTATGACTGTATGTTCATGAAACATAGTCAGAATGTTTATATTAATTAGCTCTAGACCAAGTTTGAATCTGGGTCATGTGCAGTCTAAAACTAGGTCACCAGGTCAAATTAAAGGAAAAGCTTGTTTACACTCTAGAGGTCACATTTATAAAGGTTTCTTCATGAAAGTTGGTCAGAATGTTAACATTAATTATCTCTAAGTCAAGTTTAAAACTGGGTCATGTGCAGTCAAAAACTAGGTCATAAGGTCAAATCATAGGAAAAGCTTGTTAGCACTCTGGAGGTGACATTTATGACTGTATCATCGGAAATCTTGGTCAGAATGTTTATATTTATTACCTCTAGGCCAAGTTCGAATCTTGGTCATGTGCAGTCAAAAACTAGGTCACCAGGTCAAATTTAAGAAAAAGCTTGTTAACACTCTAGAGGTCACATTTATAACTGTATCTTAATGACAGGTAGTCAGAATGTTTATATTAGTAATCTCTAAGTCAAGTTTAAATCTAGGTCAATTGTGGTCAAAAACTAGGTCATTAGGTCAAATCATAGGAAAAGCTTGTGAGCACTGTAGAGGTGACATTTATGACTGTATGTTCATGAAACTTAGTCAGAATGTTTATATTGATTAGCTCTAGGCCAAGTTCAAATCTGGATCATATGCGGTCAAAAACTAGGTCACTAGGTCAAATTTAAGGAAAAGCTTGTTAACACTCTAGAGGTCACATTTATAAATGTATCTTTATGAAAGTTGGTCAGAATGTTTATATTAATAATCTCTAACTCAAGTTTAAATCTGGGTCATGTACGGTCAAAATGTAGGTCATTAGGTCAAATCATAGGTAAAGCTTGATAGCACTCTAGAGGTCACATTTATGACTGTATGTCCATGAAACTTTGTCAGAATGTTTATATTGATTAGCTCTAGGCCAAGTTTGAATCTGGGTCATGTGCGGTCAAAAACTAGGTCACCAGGTCAAATAATAGGAAAAGTATTTTAACACCATAGAGGCCACATTTATGACCATATGTTCATGGAACTTGATCAGAATGTTTTTGTTGATGATCTTTATTGGATCAGGTGAGTGATTCAGGGCCTTCAGGGCCCTCTTGTTTAAAAAAGTTTCCATCATTGGATTTTGCTGTGTGTATCCATTTCAGCATGTTTGTGAAGATAATGATAAATTTTAAAATGATGAAATTAAAACTGTCCAAGCTTTTTAGAGACTCCTATGCTGATAATGTTTATTATCTTATTAAAAATTCTGACAAAAACAAAAAATTCAGACTTAAATCTCGTACAAAATCAGTACTAAAAGGACCAATTGTTAAAACAATAAACATGCAAAATAGTTACAATACTAACAACTCCGACATATTAGAGTATACTATGTAATTGTGTTTTGAATGTTACAATTTTTTTCAATCTTATGCTCATCTTTAGAATATTATATTTAAAAATGCAAATTGCCTTGGGATCACATCTTTATATCACTGAAATTGAAACAAATATTTTTGTGATAAATTTACTCAATGGCCAAATTTTTTCTTAAAAACCTGTATAACAAAAAGTCATTTGGTGTGGCCTTTAGTATGTAGACAATCTGGTAGCCACACATTTTCTAGGTATTCCTCTGATTAGGTTTGTACATTCACATTATTTATTGTGCTTATTATTTCAAGTGAATTCATTTAATGTATTTCAAACTTTTTACCTTTTTAAAACGCTTTATAACAGGTTGTTTTGATATTTTGAGCTTCCTTTATATGTTTGTACCCATCAGCAACAACTAGTTGATACATTTGAAAAAACACTTTTTTATATTTCTCCTTTATGTTTACAATAGACATAGTGCACCTGCTCTATTTGAGCCTGATGCCTTTATTTGTTTACTAGAGACTGCACGTGTGGCCATTTTTTCGTGCGGAGAGTGAGGTAGGGGCCTGTTACTGTAGTCCTAGAGTTAGGTTATACACGCCCGGTCAAACACCATTCCTTACTCTCTGATACCTCCAATAGTAACAAGACTGCCTCTTATTTACAAAATAATAGGATAAAAGGATTTTTTTAGTTGTTTTGTTGTAATAGTAAAGTGTATTCTGAAGGTGATTTAACTATTTCAGTTTAACACACTTATTCCCCCAAGAGCCATAAATCACCATTTGGAATAAGACTATCGCTTTTAACCACAAACAGGTTTACTGCAGTTCTGCTCATTTTATTTTAACACAAGTGTTTGTTTGGGAAGCACAGCAATGTAAAAGCTTAATATCAGAAATTTGCCATGCTCTTGTCACATCAATCTTTTATTTAGATTTATGGTGAATATGTAGGCCTTATTGATGACAAGTGTGCATACCATGGCATTTAGATTCCTTTAAAATCATGAGAGAAACACTCCATCAGGTGATTACACCTAAAAAAAATAAAAAAATAAAGTAATTAATACCATTTTTTTTATTATTCTTTCTTATGCTACAGACAGTGAGGTTTGTCAGTATAGTCTTAAGTATCTAAAAAAAGACTACCATTTGATCACAAAACCAGTGCTGCTAAGCGCTTGGAAACATTTAAGGGCAACTTTTGTTTACGAAAATATCATGTAGTTTTGAGCACCTGACATGTGACCATCTACTGTGGTGGTACCTGGCAGAGGTTTCTGTGACTTCATATTACCTACCTGTAGTGCCTGTTTGCGAGATTCCCATTGAACCAATATGATGGTATTTATTATATACTTTGTCATTAACTGTTTTAAGCAGCCAAGCTATACATACATTAAATGGTTTTGGTGCTGGGCAAGCGGGGCGTGTAAAACCTACCCGTGTGTTGTGACAGAGATTCTTGCTTTGTTTGTGTTGCATACTGATATTTTGTTAAAGTACCTATATTCCACTGGATTTTGTGTCTGCATGCCAGTTTCATCAATTTTGTAAACTGGGTAGAATATTTATATTAATATTTTGTTCAAGAAAGGTAAATCTTAACAACCGTATTTTAATGAAATGCAGTTATTTCCCTTTTGACACAGAAAACAATGGTAAAATAACTCTAGGAAGAAAAAGACCTGAAAATAATCAAGTTAATTCCCTTCTGAAGTCCAAGACTGGTATACCATTTAGTATAAATGTCATAACAGTACTTGATTTTTTAATATTTTTTTTTTAACCAGGTTTTCAACGAAAACCGGGTTATTAGAATGAGGTTGTTGTTGGGCGGGCGGGCGGGCGTCAAACATGGGTTTCTGTTCAATAACTTTAGTTAGCATTGACAGATTTTGATGAAACTTGGTGTGTAGGTAGCTTATGGGAAGAACTAGCTTGGGATTGCTTTTGAGGGGGGTGGGGCTAAGGTCAAGGTCACTGTTACTAAAAATAGAAAAATGGTTTCTGCCCAATAACTTTAGTTAGCATTGATAGATATTGACGAAACTTGGTGTGTAAGTTGCTTATGTGAAGAGCTAGCTTTGGATTGCTTTTGAGTGGGGGGGGGCTATGGTCAAGGTCACTATTACTTAAAATAGAAAAATGGTCAAGGTCACTGTAACTTAAAATAGAAAAATGGTTTCTGCCCAATAACTTTAGTTAGCATTGACATATATTGATGAAACTTGGTGTGTAGGTAGCTTATGTGAAGAGCTACCTTGGGATTGCTTTTGAGGGGGGTAGGGCTAAGGTCAAGGTCGCCTGTTACTAAAAATTGAAAAATGGTTTCTGCCCAATAACTTAAGTTAGCATTGATAGATATTGATGAAACTTAGTGTGTAGGTAGCTTATGTGAAGAGCTAGCTTGGAATTGCTTTTGAGTGGGGAGGGGCTATGGTCAAGGTCACTATTACTAAAAATAGAAAAATGGTTTCCGCCCAATAACTTTAGTTAGGATTGACAGATATTGATGAAACTTGGTGTGTAGGTAGCATGTGAAGAGCTAGCTTGGGATTGCTTTTGAGTGGGGAGGGGATACGGTCAATGTTATAGATATTGATTAAACTTGGTGTGTAGGTACTAGTAGCTTATGTGAAGAGCAAGCTTGGAATTTCTTTTGAGGGGGGTGGGGTCAAGCTCACTGTTGCTAAAAATAGAATGGTTTCTGCCCAATAACTTAAGTTAGCATTGATAGATATTGATGAAACTTAGAGCGAATGTAGCTTATGTGAAGAGCTAGCTTGGGAGATGGGGTCAAGGTCACTGTTCCTTAAAATAGAAAAATGTTTTTCTGCCCAACAACTTAGTTAGAATTGATGGATAGTGATGAATCTTAGTGTGAATATAGCTTATATGAAGCTGCAGATTGAACTTGCTCATACAACAAACTAATTGGCTATAATTTCTGATTGCCCATAACAAAAACCTGGTTTCGTCGCATTGCGGCGCTTCTAGTTTATAATTTGGCTTCTCTGGTCATATAATAAGAAGTTGTAACTAACGCCTAGCGAGACATACATAAATGTTTTTTATATCTTGGCTTCTCTGGTCATATCCTACAATTAGAAGTTGTAACTAACGCCTAGCGAGACATACATAAATGTGTAGGCCTCTTATGGTAAGATTGAAGGAAATTTATATTTAGAAATGCTTGAGAACGATTTTTGTTGAGCCCGCATGCATTGAAAGTTGTCACAATGGCGGTTCTGTGTGCATGTGTGTGTGCAACTTTCCGGGATGAATTTGTCGGGGCTGTATCTTGACCATGCATTACAGAATTTTCAAAAAACTTCCCATGAAAGTTCACCATGATGAGGCGTGTTGCGCCGAAGACCCAAGTCTGTATGTCAACAGTCATGGTTAAAGGTCAAAGGTTGAAATAATCCTTGTCTGAGCTGCATCTTGACCATGCATTATAGGATTTACAAAAAGACCTGCTATGGATAGTCACGCTGTCGAGGTGTTGTGTCCTGCACAAAACCCAGGGGTGTTACACTGTACCTCAAAGGTCAAGACTAGAGATCAAAGGTTGAAAATCCTTGTCCAAGATGTATCTTGACCATGCATTTTAGGATTTTCAAATAACTTGCGACTTGATTCTATGACCACAATAGGGGTCATCTACTGGCCACCCCCCAACCTCATACAAGCTTTGACAACCTTTTCGCATAAAAGGTCACTGTGACCTTGACCTTTCATGGGACTACATTTGGGGCCCCAAGGGTCAAGGTCACTGTTACTTAAAATAGAGAGACAGTTGAACAGTTTCTCACAACTAAAGCTGAAGTTCTGTAGTCAATTATTATCCCCCCTTTGAAGAAGAGGGGTGTATTGCTTTGCGTATGTCCATCAGTTTGTCTGTAAGTCTGTCCGTAGGTGGACATAAGCTTGTCTGAGTGATAACTCAACAATTTCTGGACCTATGGTCATCAAACTTGACAAGAAGGTTGGGCCTGACCAGTTGTTGACCCCTATTGATTTTAGAAGTCATAGTGTCAAACGTCAAGGTCACAGTGACCATTAACACGAAAAGCTTGTCAGATTGATCACTTGACAATGGGTAGATTTTTGGTCCCCATTCTTTACGTGCTGGGCGTAAGCAGAACATTGGTCATTAAAATTTACGTCATATTTACTTATTCCCTGCTGCTAAGAGGATACATGTTTATCTGAAAATATCAGTCATCATCTGAACATAATTAAAAACCTACCTACTATCCTCACACTTTGTATGGTCATAATCTTAAAACTGCATCAAAGGCATCCAATGTTAATGAAAAATAAGCTCTCATTTCAGTCCATGCATATTTCATTCAATTGTCCAAATATTCCTGACAACATGGCACTCAGGGGCGCATAATGTTTGACAAACATCTCTTGTTAAAAAACTGTTGTTGTTTTTTGGCATTTGTATTGTTTATCGTTCTGTATTGCAACAAGCAATAATATATTTGCATTTTGATGATTTTTGCATTTTAGTCTCTCATAATTGCATGGCTAATAAAATAATAGTTACGCCAAAGAGCCTGGAAATAGAAGCAATAACAGTAAGTGTCTGCATAGAATTCCTTCTTATTTTTTTTATGTGTTTACGCTGTCAATCGGTACAAGACCAAGTCTGATTTTACTTTAATATTTTACATTGGTGACAAGCAGCATTGTCATTAGGTGTGAAAGGGCTGGAGAACTGGGATTATGCACTTCCCATGAGCCACACATGATACCCACCTAGAGCCCTATATAGCTGGCATGAAAAAGGCATCAGATGACAAAATTGCTTGAAATTTTCAGAAAATGTATTCAAATACTCAGTCTCAGTATCACTGACAGGAACTATTTGTTAAACAGCAATATAATTTATCAACTCTTGCAGTAAACAAGTAAGCTAGCTTCCTTGCTAATTTCTCCACAATAGCAGACCATGTGTAGTATAGTGGTATAGGAGTCTGCCTCTCTCCCATGAGGTTTTTGGGTTTGATTCCCACCAGAAGTACCTTCTCATTGCTTCTCAAAATAGACTCTAGTAATGGTTTCTGCACATCAGACAGAATTAAGCCTTATTCTATCAGCCTTTTGCCTCAATTGAGCTAAAAAGAAATGAGTTTAAACTAAAAAAAAACATATACTACCAGAGCGAAGAAAAAATATAGTTTTGTATGAATAATTATCATAGAGATTCTGTATGTCACGATTGTCATCCCACATTGGCAATCAGTCCCAGAGATTGTAGTGTAAGCACGGGAAATGGAAAAATAATAACATTTGCATGGTTTTCAAAAGAGGTAAGCACTTACGCAGAATAACTTGTATATATGTGAGCTTGTTCTCTGTTGTTGGCCATTTCAATGAGCAGAGTAAGGAGTGGGTTTCCAAGGAGCTGCATTGGATCTCTCATATAATTATGCTTTATTCCTGGGACATGAACATCTTGTCTTTACCTTAGCTAACAGTACAAGTACTTCCAAGGCAAATGGTAAACTGATGGAAACACTCCATTATGTTGACATTTACAAAATCTAAATGCTCCCAATAAGAGTACTCTGTTTGGGTAGCTTGTACTACAATTCTGTGTAGAAGATGGATGATCATAATTAAAGACAAACATTAGCTGGTTCCAAAATAAAGTCACTCCTAATGAAAGTTTACAGATATGGTGTTATTTTGTCAGGAATTATTAATCAGAATTAGGTTGTGTTAGTTTACCACTACATATTGTTAGCCTTTTATTTCACAGATGGTTTTGTCTCCAAGTTCTTGGTACAGTTCACAAGCTTAAATGCTTGCTAAATCAAGAATTGTATTTGAAGAGCAAATAATTTCATCCCTGACAACACATTGATGCAAAGCAGTCAAAATTAAATTTTTTCTCATTTGAAATGCTGTCATTTTGCAATTTAAATCATTGAAAACAAAAACAGAGCCACATACCTGACTTGTGGAAACAACAGTAACCAAGATGGTTAGGCCTGGTAACAGTCTTGTGGATACAACAGCAACCAAGTTGGTGTGGCCTGGTACCAGTATTGTGCAAACAACAGCAACTACGTAGTGAGACCTGGTACCAGTCTTGTCGGAACAACAGCAACCCAGGTGAAGTGGCCTGGAAACAACAGCAACCAAGATTGTGAGGCCTGGAAACAACAGCAACTAAGGTGGTGAGGCCTGGTACCGGTCTTGTGGAAACAACAAGGAGGTGAAGCCTCGAAGCAACTGAAATCAAGATATTGTGGCCTGATACCAGTCTTGTGGAAACGACAACAACTTAGGTGGTGATTCCTAAAAACAACAGCAACCAAAGTGTGGAGTCTTGTATCAGTCTTGTGGAAACAACAGCAACCAAGATGGTGGGGCCTGGTGCCAGTCTTGTGGAAACAACAGCAACCAAGATGGTGAGGCCTGGTGCCAGTCTTGTGGAAACAACAGCATAACAGGGGAAGTGGCCTGGAAACAACAGCAACCAAGATGGTGAGGCCTGGAAACAACAGTAACGAAGGTGGTGAGGCCTGGTACCTGTCTTGTGGAAACAACAGCAACCAAGGAAGTGAAGCCCTGAAGAATCAGCAATCAAGATGTTGAGGACTGGTACCGTTCTTGTGGAAACAGCAACAACCAAGGTGGTGAATCCTAAAAACAACAGCAACCAAGGTATGGAGTCTGGTACCAGTCTTGTGGAAACAACAGCAACCAAGGTGGTGAGGCCTGGTATCTGTCCTGTGGAAACAACAGCAACCAAGATGGTGAGGCCTGGTATCTGTCCTGTGGAAACAACAGAAACCACGGAGGCATCCTGGAAACAACACCAACCAAGGTTGAGCGGCCTGGTACTAGTCTTAAGGAAACAACAACAACCAAGGATGGAGCCTAGAAACATCAGCAGCCAAGGTTGTGAGGCCTAGTACCTGTCTTAAGGAAACAACAACAACCAAGGAGTGAAGCCTAGAAACAACAGCAACCAAGGAGTGAAGCCTGGAAGCAACATCAACCAAGGTGTTGAGGCCTGGTACCAGTCCTGTGGAAACAACAGCAATAAGGATGGCGGCCTGGAAACAACAGAAACAAAGGTAATGAGGCATGGTACCAGTCTTGTGGAAACAACAGTAACCAAGGAGTGAAGCCTAAAATAACAGCAACCAAGATGGTGAGACCAGGTACCTATCTTAAGGAAACAACAGCAACTAAGGAGTGAAGCCTAGAAACAACAGCAACCAAGGTGGTGAGGCCTGGTACCAGTCTTAAGGAAACAACAGCAACCAAGATGGTAAGGCCTGGTACCAGTCTTGTGGAAACAACAGCAACCCAGGTGGTGAAACTTGGAAACAACAGAAACCAAGATGGTGAGGCCTGGAACAAGTCTTAAAGAAAAAACAGCAACATCGGTGGTGTGGGCTGGTGCCATTCTTATGGAAACAACAGCACCAAAGGTGGTGAAGGCTGGAAACAACATCAACCCAGGTGGTGAGGCCTGGTACCAGTCTTGTAGAAAAAACAGCAACCTAGATGGTGGGGCCTGCTACCTGGAGTGTGCAAAAAAACAGCATCAAAGGTTGTGAGGCCAGATACCTGTCTTGTGGAAAAAACAGCAACCCAAATGATGAGGCCTGGTACCAGTCTTGAAGAAACAACAGCAACAAAGATGGTGAGGCCTGGTACCTGTCTTGTGGAAGCAACAGCAACGAAGATGGTGCGGCCTGGTACCTGTCTTGTAGAAACAACAGCAACCCAGTTTGTGTGGCCTAGTCCCAGTCTTGTGGAAACAACAGCAATGAAGGAGGTGAAGCCTGGAAACAACAGCAATAAAGGTGGTGAGGCCTGGTACCAGTAATTTGGAAACAACAGCAACAAGGATGGTGAGGCCTGGTAGCAATCAAATGGAAATAACAGCAACAAAGGTGCTGAGGCCTGGTACCAGTAATGTGGAAACAACAGCAACAAAGGTGGTGAGGCCTAAGAGCAACAGCAACCAAGTGAGGCTTGATACCAGTCTTGTGGAAACAACAGCAATCAAGGTGGTGAAGCCTGGTACCTGTCTTGTGGAAACTCCAGCAACTGAGATGGTAAAGCCTGGTACCAGTATTGTGAAAACAACAGCAACCAAAGATGGCGAGGCCTGGTGCCTGACTTGTGGAAACAACAGCAAACAAAGATGGCGAGGCCTGGTACCAGTCTAATGGAAACAACAGCAACCAAGTTGATGATACCTAGTACCAGTCTTATGGAAACAACAGCAACCAAGTTGATGATACCTAGTGCCAGTCTTATGGAAACAACAGCAACCAAGTTGATGATACCTAGTACCAGTCTTATGGAAACAACAGCAACCAAGTTGATGATACCTAGTACCAGTCTTATGGAAACAACAGCAACCAAGTTGATGATACCTAGTACCAGTCTTATGGAAACAACAGCAACCAAGGTGATGATACCTAGTACCAGTCTTATGGAAACAACAGCAACCAAGTTGATGATACTTAGTACCAGTCTTATGGAAACAACAGCAACCAAGGTGATGATACCTAGTACCAGTCTTATGGAAACAACAGCAACCAAGTTGATGATACCTAGTACCAGTCTTATGGAAACAACAGCAACCAAGGTGATGATACCTAGTACCAGTCTTATGGAAACAACAGCAACCAAGTTGATGATACTTAGTACCAGTCTTATGGAAACAACAGCAGCCAAGGTTGGGAGGCATGGTACCAGTCTTATGGAAACAAAAGTAACCAAGATGTTGGAACAACAGAAACCAAAGTTGTAAGCATGAAAACAACAATAACCAAGATGGTTAGGCCTGGTACCAGTCGTGTAGATACAACAGCAACCAAGTTTGTTTGGCCTGGTACCAGTTTTGTTGAAACAACAGCAATGATGGTGAGGCCTGGTACCTGTCTTGTTGAAACAACAGAAACCAAGGTGGTGAGGCCTGGTACCGGTCTTGTTGAAACAACAGCAACAAAGATGGTGAGGCCTGGTACCTGTCTTGTTGAAACCAAGGTGTTGAGGCCTGGTACCTGTCTTGTTGAAACAACAGAAACCAAGGTGGTGAGGCCTGGTACTAGTCTTGTGGAATCAACAGAATCCAAAGTGGTGAAACCTTGAAACAACAGCAACCAAGGTTGTAAGCCTGGAAAAAAAATAGCCAAGATAGTGAGGCCTGGTACCTGTCTTGTGGAAACAACAGCAAACAAAGATGGTGAGGCCTGGTACCTGTCTTGTAGAAACAACAGGAAACAAAGATGGTGAGGCCTGGTACCTGTCTTGTGGAAACAACAGCAGACAAAGATGGTGAGGCCTGTCACTTGTCTTGTGGAAACAACAGCAAATAAAGATGGTGAGGCCTGGTACCTGTCTTGTGGAAACAAAAGCAAAGATGGTGAGGCCTGTCACTTGTCTTGTGGAAACAACAGCAAACAAAGATGGCGAGGCCTTACACAGCAAACAAAGATGGTGAGGCCTGGTACCTGAAGTGTGGAAACAACAGCAAACAAAGATGGTGAGGCCTGGTACCTGGAGTGTGGAAACAGCAGCAAACAAAGATGGTGAGGCCTGGTACCTGTGGCCTGGTAGCAGTCTTGTGGAAACAACAGCAAACAAAGATGGTGAGGCCTGGTACCTGGAGTGTGGAAACAACAGCAAACAAAGGTGGTGAGGCCTGGTACCTGGAGTGTGGAAACAACAGCAAACAAAGATGGTGAGGCCTGGTACCTGAAGTGTGGAAACAACAGCAAACAAAGATGGTGAGGCCTGGTACCTGAAGTGTGGAAACAACAGCAAACAAAGGTGGTGAGGCCTGGTACCTGGAGTGTGGAAACAACAGCAAACAAAGATGGTGAGGCCTGGTACCTGTGGCCTGGTACCAGTCTTGTGGAAACAACAGCAACCAAGGTGGTGATGCCTAGTACCAGGCTTATGGAAACAAAAGCAACCAAGATGGTGAGGCCTGGTACCTGAAGTGTGGAAACAACAGCAAACAAAGATGGTGAGGCCTGTCACTTGTCTTGTGGAAACAACAGCAAACAAAGATGGCGAGGCCTGGTACCTGGAGTGTCGAAACAACAGCAAACAAAGATGGTGAGGCCTGGTACCTGTGGCCTGGTACCAGTCTTGTGGAAACAACAGCAACCAAGGTGGTGATGCCTAGTACCAGGCTTATGGAAACAAAAGCAACCAAGATGGTGAGGCCAGTGTTTAATATTATGTGCATTATTATTAATACAGAGCAATAATGCAATTTTCAACTACAAAATTAAACTAAGCTTGCCTAAAGGACTGTAATTAGTTTCGCCAGCAAACCTGATAGACACTTGAAAAGCAATACTGGTTCATATTGAATCCTGACTTTCCTCAATTTCCTTTTTTAAGTTTTCAAAGCAGACTTTTTGTATCAAAACCATCTCCAATTGTTCTTAAGCAAATGAAAACTGTGTAAACATTGTAGAATTAAACTGAAAGTCATTAAATTACACAAGTTGTGGTTAGAAAACTAGAGGCTTGTTGTGCATTTTTAATGAAAATTCAAGAAAAAAAAATGAGGATAAATGTTGACATCCATTAATGAGTATCAGAATATAATTGCAGACTGTGATCTTATTTCCACATATTGATCATATTATGGCTATACAAATTAAAAAGAGATTAAACAGCATGAAACTATGATTTTATGATGTTTTATTTATTGCTTACCTCAGTTTGGATTCTTTTTATGCTTTTCATCGGGATTAGTTTTAACATTAACATTTCCATTTTTTAACTGAAGGAATAAAATCTAACATTGGGTTATAAGGATGGGCATGCAGGCTGGATGTTGGTTTGGCGTCATCATTTAATGTCTGGTCTGAAACAGACATGCCATGCATAAGGGGATTTAAAAATTACTTGGCACAAATGTTCATCATATCTTTGATAAGTTGATGTGTCACATGTAAGCCTCATGTATTCAGGTCAAAGGCAAAGGTCACACTTAAGGGCCATTGGTCAAAATTCCTTGTAAATTGCTGGATCGGGCTGTAACTTGCATAATTAAGGCAGTTTTGAAATGATTTCACGTAAATGGTCACTAGGACAAGATGGTGTGTCACATGCAAGACCTATATCAGTTAATCAGTAGTTTTCACAAAAGGGTCATTGGTCAGAATTCCTTGTATTTTGGCTTGTCTTGGCTAGAACTTGGCTATGTGTTGGAAATTGTAAGATAACACAAATGTCCATGCCTGAAAAAGCCAATGAAATGAGTTCCATATTCATAAAAACACAAAGATATTTATTGAACAACCTTTCATAAAACTGTCTCATTATTTCTATTTTGCGGCAGTCTGATATTGTTCGCGTTTTGCTGACCAAGCTCTAGCATATAAAGCCCATATAGAGAACCCCTTGACCGTCTGAAGGCCAGTGCATCCGTCATTTGATTTGCCCAAATCTTATGATTGTGTCTTGTTCTTTTTGTGTGTAAAAGACTGGCTCTCACCCCAAAACCATCAGCTTTTACTTACAGATTAAGCTGCTGCCAAGATAGTTAAATAATTATTGTCATTTACATTTAATTAAAATGGAAAAACTGTTAATCTGGCCCGATTTGCAGCTAACAGTTTGATGTCTTTGGCATTGCTAGACACTGCCTTTACAGAAGTTGAAGCGTGCTAATGTTGCTATGAATATTTTATGAACACAAAACATTACAAACTGTCAAGAAAAGAGACACTAATGTTATCTATCTTCCAGGGGGAACTGAAACAATTTATTGTAACTGTATGGTAAAGAAGTTTGTAATTTGTAGATATTTGACTCTTTGAGTAACACTGAAATTTTAAAATGTACTATGGATTGATCAGTATTGTAAAAAAATGCCTTCATGAATGTTACGGAAATCCTACATACAGTAATGATGGAATTCTGTCAATTTTTACTCAAGAATTTCACTGGGAAACATCATCTTCATATATTGGGAATAAGTCATTCTGATGGAACTTTTAATTTAACTGTATTTCCCATGAGCTTTAGGGCTATTGAGTATGCCATGAAAATATGATACAGCAGTATTAGGTCATTATTGTGCAGAGTGTTCATTCCGATATATCCATGTATCAGAGTGTGAGAAGGTGTTTTGTAAATGGTTGCATGTCTGCATAATGTCATATTTATATGACAAGATGATTTACCTTTGGGGGGAAGGGGAGTCAATATGCTCATAATCAACCCATCGGTAGCTAATTTTCCCCTTGTGGGTATTTTATGTCATATAAACACAAAGATATGTTTGGCTGACAGGGTATCTTGATTTTGACAGTAAATAATTGACAAATATTTACAAAAGAAAGGAAGGAATTTGTTATGAATACAAACTTATTGATTCTATCATTATTTTTAATGTATATTAATACAAACTTTTGGGATTCATTCAAAATACTTATTTTTTTCAATTGCCATATAATTGTGTCCAAAAATGTCACCAGGAGCAATTTTGCATACATCTTGGGCCATTGATAACGAAAATTCACAAAATAATACAGAGACAGTCATGTGATAGGAATCGATTTTTCAATATCTGGAATTCCCAAAGTTCTTTCAGTTGAGTATATGGTTTCATAATCAAAATTCACACAGTTTTCTATGCATAACGCTAAAAGACACATTTAAAGGGACCAGACACCAAACAGTCCCAAAATCAGCAAATACAGCATGGTCTCATAACAAGCCTTGAACTGTCAATGCCAGCTAGTAATTTCATCACTGATGTTGATCTGTCAGGCTCTGTGTCTATGTTTTTTAGACTATCTGCGCATGCGAGCAGGTAGTCTTAAGACCACAAACTCCAAAGAACTACTTCTATTCATGTCGTTTTAACCCATTTTTTTGTCTCAATTGGCTCTTTGTTTAGCAGAATGACGTCGAATCCATACAAATGGATTGGTCGTGTTGCAGTCCGAGTATGAGTTTTTGCTTGTTCGGCTATTTCCGCGCTGTAATTATGTATCCCGGCGTTTTATTTTTAGCAGAATATATAACTATTTTTAGATCGTTATATTTATCAGATTAATGAGGGTCAAGATAATGGAGGCTCTGGTAGGAAGATAACATACAGTATTGATATTCACTCTAGTTTAGCCCATGATGTTTCAGAAATTAGTACCGACCGCAAGTGTCCCATCGCCTGCAGGATTTGTTATTTATACCTGACGTGACCCTGAAGCACGCTTATTTGTAATGGTGATTTTTATTTGACTTATTCACAGCAGTATTCCGCTTCCTTGCAATGTTTGTTCTTCCAGAAAGCCATGATGTTTGTATATTTATCATGTTAAAGTAATGTAATTAGTACAGATAAATATACCTGCGCTATTTTTAAACTTACTGGGATTTAAGTGGTTATGGACAACTCCAGTAAATATTTAAATTTGAAAATCTGCCAAAACTGAAAGTTTGAAAAGCAATGTGTTACATCAGTAAGTAAGATTCATGGAGTTGTACACAATGATATAAATTTTATATGAGTGTTTGACAATTTTCTATTTTTTCTTGTAATTCATCTGGTGTCTTGTTCCTTGTCTTGTTGGTGCCATATTTTTGAAAGTCTTCCCAGGGGATTTTGTTCATAAATCCAGGGGATTTTGTTCATAAATCCAGGGGATTTGAGTCACACACCAGGGAATTTTCATCATTGCCATTTTCCATTCCACTTTTTTGCAACATCCAGAAGTATTTTATTTACACTTCATTAAGTCATTGATACCATTAATGAGACACTGTCATATTGCATAATAAAATCACTCAATTGCATTACAAAATATTTTATAGAAAACTATATTTCAGAGACAATTTAATGCTTTTAAGAGAAAGGATAAAAAATCTCCTGACTATCAGAAATGATGACTTTCAGACTAATAGAGAGAATGGAATGAATATCAGTATTTTTCATTTCTTCCAATTCCCAAATACTAGTCCAGACTTCGCCAAAACAGTCGGTCTGACAGTCCTGACTGTTTAAATTTTTATCTTTATCAATTATCAAACACAGCTTAAAAGTAAGAATAATTTATTTTGGTTAACAGAAAATCACGTTTTTATCAATGATATTGTCAAATAACCATTTGTTTACGAATCCGATGTCTTTTTCGGGTAGTGTAGATGTAAGAATGCGTACCGCACTAAGTCAAACACCATGCAGCATTTGCCTCCCTTTGCAATAAATTACCAAATAATGTTTACTACTGTGTATATATTGGAACAAATTTGGAACATGTTATTCGATTATGAAAAAAAATGCCAACAAATAGACCAATCAGAATTTTCATTGCAATTAATCGTGAGTGTCAAATAATGGCTACCTTAAAATTATATTCCGGGGCAAAACCTGGCAAAAAAAGAAAGAACGAAGCAGACGAAAGCAGAAAGAATTTTTTGTTATTTCTGTTCATTTTAACTGGTTAATATCTTAATACATTTTTATTTCATGTAAATGTAAAATTAGCAACAAAGGCTTTGAAACAAGTAAGTTTCCAAACAAAAATTGTCGGACCAGCAAATTTTCTTTTTGACCGACAAAATATCAGAGGCTGTTGGTCTGAATGACTGAGACTATTTCTGAACTTTCGCGATGTCTGCTAGTCAGATTTGTTTGCATTTAATCAAAAAGTAAATTCATCCTTTCTGTTAAGATTCATAAACATCTTCCCTTTAGGCATTCATCAACATAGAGTGCATCATCATTGTAATAAATATAGACTGAGTCATTCTCTCTGAGTTGTTTACTTTCAGTTTCACTTTTGTCATTTTCCCAAATTGGCGATGAAGGTCAATGCATGTATGTTACATGTAGGTGAAGCATGACAAAGAACAACATTGTCTAATAGTTATTTTAATCTCATTCTGTATCTGTCACTTTTGAATATTTATCCTTTAATTTAAAAAGACATTTGTTTGGAACAAAATGTGAAGAATTCGTAATATGTTACATGCTCTCTGATTGGAACGAAAATATAGTTCAACCAATGAAAACTGACCTTTCTTCTGATCAGTCTACTTGACACTTTTTACTCAATTTCTGTCAGTTTCAATCAAAACAATGCAACACATGTGCCTTGCTGTTTGATTTAGTGTTGTTTAAACACATCATCAGTTTATAATCTAATTAAGCTTCAGAAAAGGAAGGGCATTATAATTACTGTAAACATGCTTAAAAAATAAATAAATGCAGAAATGAATTATTTTTTTAATTCCGGGGGACAGCTCAAAATTCCAGGGGATATGGCATGTATGATACTTTCGTTTTGAATATATTGTTCAAACTGCTGTGTGGCCCTTTCAATAAGCTGGTGAAGATATGGATTTAAGTCTGAATGATTCACTGCGCATCTTAGGTTATGGAGATTATTCATAAAAAAATAGTTTTTAAATATATAAAGCCAAATAAAGGTCAATCTTTTAGTAGAAAAGATCATGGGCAAGTTCAGCATATAAAACATCATTTTTGTTTTTGCACAGAAAAGCCAAATGCAACAGGGTATTGACTTTTATTATTGGGTTGCAGAACCAGGGTCATAAAACAAATCTATTGACCATACCGATACTGCTTTCTTGCATGGTAATATCTATATCATTATACCCAGTAAGAAAGTGTCTGTGGGATTTATGTTGGGCTGCCGCCTTGAGTTTGCCTTGAATATTTGCCAGTGTTCTAACAGGTTCATATCGTGATTCTTGGCTATAAACCCTGGAACTTGTAGTTCTGACTTTGAAAAAATATCATTTCACATTAATTTGATATACGAACAAGTGTGATTTTCTTGTTATTTTGATGAATCAATTAATTCATATTTATAAAATGCACTTAAAAACAGTGATGCAAACACACAGGAGGAAAGTGAATGATTTCCCATGAAGTGCACACGGAGAGTGTATCGGTATTGGTGCAGTTTGTCGGCTGTATGGCGGCCTGTCATACTTCTCACTTAACGTGACAGCACAAGAGGAAAAAAACGTCATGCTGTCCACAATGAGATGATGGACTCCAATTCTGGATTGGATGGCGGGTTGGCTAGTTGTGGCTAATTGTGGGAGCTGTATGGATCTATTGTCACACTCATTGGCCAATATAACAATGATTGGCTGCTTTTTTTAATTAACAGGGCTGTGAGGATTAAATGTGGTGTGTTGATAAATAACACTAATTAAGTACGTGTAATTGAAATGTAAGGATGATTGGAAATTAAAATTTAATGTCTTGCAACCAGATATTTAATCAAATATGTATTGACATATTGATCTTCATATGTGATTTTTATTTCAAAACATCAGTCTAAAGATAGTCAATATGACATTTTGTTGTAAAATGTGAGAGTTTGGAACACAGTTCTAGTAATCACTGGTATTTATTAGCAGTGAAATGCAGGGTACTAAATTAATTCATAGCAGTTGGTTTTTAAGAGTTTGACCTGTATCTTCACGACTATAGATAAGCCTCAGCACTTGTTCGGAAAAAATGCATTTAATGTAAATGCTGGAAAACAACAGGCCAAATATACGGGGTGGGCAGGGGAACATCAAACAAGAAATAACAAGCATTTCTATCAATAAAACCATTACACAAAGCTTTCAGGGATGCTCAGATAGTAGTGAATTATTATGTTATAATGTCATAGTCGTTTTTGAACTTGGGATATATTTTGTGCCAAGAATTTACTAACTCAGTGCTTGTAATGTTGGCAAATAAGGGATTGTTTTAAATGAGGAAATTTTTCATAAGTCTAATCTTGTCTTATACAGTTCTACAGAAGGCTCTATTGATTATAGAACAATAAATCCTTTAGAAAATATTCCAGCTATGGCTTAATATGAAATTATTGTAAATATATAACTTACTTGTTTTCATTTGTAAATAGTTATTGTTTTTAAAGAGGAAAGAGCAACTGTATGCAAAGTTGCAGTTGTAAATTCCTGTCTGCACCAAAACAGTGAAAATCTCTGACATGGAGGCCTGAGCATCCTTGTTTCGGTATGGATGAAGGCAATTAAATAGTGTTTTTTTGTCTCACGAACATATCTTTATGTGTAGGATCATGCATTGTGTTCATCTAGCATGCAACCTTGCAACTGCGGGACCATGTTTTAAACATATTAATTCTGCTGTTGTTTTCAGAGGAAATGATAATAATTCTGACAGATTTTGACACATCGGACATTAAATTATAAATTTCTGAAGCCATGCAAGCTTTCTTGCAATTAATCTTGTAAGCACTTTGATACGCTACGTGACAGTTCTGTGACAGTAGACGGAGTTTTTATGCTGACGTCACAGAAAGATACACTGTGAACGAACTTAACTAGATGCAAAGTTAGCATTAATTAATCGTAAAGCTTATGTAAATAACAAGTTTACTGGAGCAAATTATGAAGAAGTTAGCTAGTGCGTTTACTGCTGCCCCAAACGGGATGTTGAAGGTTCAGCATGATGGTGAGAAACACCATTCTCGCACGAGTCTCGCCTCCATCTTTGAGGATCTCGCTACCATTCGTAAAACAATTCTTGGCACTGGTTCACATGAAAACTCGGTAAGCTGTAATTTTTAAATCAACAACTTTATATTGTATACATTTTAATGCATTTTTTCCAGCTATGTACTTGATACAGTAGAGTATGGCTGAATTTTAATGAGCATGATATACTCATCTATTTTCAAAAAGAACCGTGTGTCTTCCTTATAATGATTGATTAGAGAAATTTGTAATATGGATTGATACTTGCTGAATACAAAATGACATTCTTAAGACTTTGACAGAGTATTTGTTATGTGGATTTAACTGCATGGAAGAACACCATGGAAACGGGCCAGCAGCAACTAGCTTTAAAATATAAGCTGTAATTGCCTACTAAAACAAAAAGAAGATTAAATAATTCAATGTTTGAGGACATAACAATGCAGTGAAGGCATGTGCTATATGGGGAACAGTTACTTAAACTGGTTTACATAATGTATTTCTAAATACAATGTAAATTGCCATGGCACAGCTAGTACTGTTTGGAAACAAACTTAGCAAACCATGCTCTTCAGTGAATTAAACAAATCACATCACAATGCCATCTAGCTTTGAGGGACAGTAAATTTATACCACCTAACTGGCAGATTCCAACAGTCAGTTTTAACACTTTTCTTTGAAGCATATTTTGAACCTATGATTGAATTTGATCATGGAAGTAAAATCAGTGTAAACTGTACATGATTATGTTATTTGCTGACATTTTTCATTTGATGGCTTAGCTATGCTTGGTAACCTTGTGGTCTTCAGAACAATTGATTAATTTGTAACTGATAAGTATGATCAGTGGACATAGGTGGGTGTCAAAATAGCAGTCAGTAGAAAATACCCAAACATTGTTTATCCTCCACACATTCCCAAATGCCCAAATTAACATGTCAAAATCACCAATAGACACACACGTCAAGCTGCTGATCCGTTCAGATGATCAATCGATATATCTGTTAATTGGCGGATGATTGTAAGCGGTCCAAACACATGGTAGATCACAGGAGACACAAATAAACAAATTATGTGCTTTCAGCTAACCATTGGATTACTGTTGAAATCAATCAGTTTGTAATGAACTGGTTATGCTGCCAATCATAACATGAGATTATAAATGCTATGAGTTAATATACTTACAACGTCGTTCCGTTTGGGGATTACCAAGCTGGACTGGCAAGCCATTCAAATTTGAGTCTGAAAGTTGGAAATAGCAAGCCAACAGAAAATGAGATTAGGGGAAATAATGAAAGTCCGAATGGCAAGTTGTAGATATTATCTAAACAAATCTTAACCACTGCAATCCAGTGGCTCACCACTCTATTCAGTGGCATGTCAACCCAATTCAGTGGTTTTCCACCTTGATCCAGTGGCTTATCAACCTGATTCAATGGCTGACCACCCTATCTAGTGGCTGACCACCTGATTGAGATTTCAAAATTTTAACTGTCCTGCTGCAATGTATAATATGTGTCCTATTGAATTAAATTTTTAACCTGGTGTATAAAAATGAAACCTCTTGGTTGTCTAGTCAGGTGCTGTTGACATCTTAAAAAAATCAGTTGTAACTTACAGATAAATTTATGCTTTAACATAAATATATGCAAAATGAGCAATGTCTAGGTTTGATTCAGACAGCACTTACATTACCACATTTTGGCTGACCTTGTCTTTAGCTTGGCAACTTGTGGTGAATTTCAATTAGTGAAGAAGTTGTTTTTTCGTAGAAAAATTTATTTTGTGCATGAGATAAAGTTTTGTTTTTTTTGCTTCATGTAAGTTTGATATTTTAAAAAGCTTCTCAAATTATGTTTGACTGAAATAGAGTTTCATTCTGAAGGTAGGGTATAAGCCAGATTTTATTAAGGGACAGGGTGTTCAGGGAGAAAAGTGCTCTTTGTTTCAGGTTATGCAGAATTCGAACATTATGGTTTTGACCGGAATTGTTAGTTTTCAACTGCCAAATATGTAAAATTTGTATGTGTATATAATCATAGTATAAGTTTTAATCAAAACAAAGGAAATATTTGATTATATTTAGCATTTAATTCCATAAAGGCATATTTGGGTGCTACCAAAAAAGGACAAAAGATCCTTAACTCTTTAGCTCAAAACCTTGAAATGTGTCTATAATGGTCTGTTAAGATTACAGTAAAGACACAGTTTAATCTCTATTATCATTCTATTGATTAACATTGTTATTTAGCAAGAGAAAGTCTGTAAATGAATCTACCTTTTTCTCTATTTAATTATTTTAAGAAAAATTGTAGCTTAAACTAATAAGAAAAAGGTATTACTTTTTTACGATAAGCAGCTCAAGTTCATGAGTGTATTCACTCACCTTAGCATATCGATACATGACTATTGACCTATTTTAACCTTGTTTTGAAATTTGACTATTAATAGGTCAAGCTCAGTTGGTAGTGAATATAACAGTGAGTCACCTTAAATGTTAATAAAGTCAAGATTAAATGGTTAAACATAACATGCGATTATTTTCTTTTAAGAGTCAGAGATCATGGATCGAGAAGACGTTCACAAAGAGAGAATGCAGCAAGTTTATTCGCAGCAATAGGGACCATGGAAAGTAAGTAAATGATGTTAATAAAAAAAAAAATACTTAAAGATTGGAACATTTTTTTCTGATTCAAAGGTCAGCCTGTCATTGTAAGATTGTAAGTTCAAATAAGATTGTTTATATATACACTCTGGGATGCAGTTTTTGAGGTAAAAGTATTTCAATTTGTTTATGCTGGTACACCTAAAACTATCACCTAGAGCGGTCATTATAAAAGCTATATAAAAATTACTTCTTAGTATGTTTTCCTTTCAAGATATTGTCACTTCCAGATTTCTATGTGGAGAAATTTAGGCAGTTTGGGCTACAACAAACATGTCCATATTCTACGGCAATTAAGGGGGGGGGGGGGAGCTTATCCACGTCCCACACAGGAACTTTTATCATGGGGGGGGGGGGGGCTTATCCACAGGAATTTTTATCCATCCCCCAGTAGGGGGGGGGGGGGGGGGGGTGTGACAAATAATCCCCAGAATTTTCATCAGTAGTTAACAGTAATAATGCCCTTCCTGTCCTGAAGTTGAATTGGATTGTCAACTGATGGTGTATAAACAACACTACATGTAAATCAATCAGCTAGGCACATGTGTCGCATTGTTTTAATTGAATCTGACAAAATTTGCGTAACAAGTGTCAAGTAGGCTAGTCAGATGAAAGCTGAATTTTCATTGGTTAAAGTATACTGTTGTTCCAATCAGAGAGTATGTAACATATTAAAAATTCTTCATATGGTCTTAAAAAATATGTCACTTTAAATAAAAGGTTGACCGTAATTTATTCTCCCTCCTTATTTGAAAGACAAGACACAATCAATTTTTCTAACAATTGTCTTAATCGACACCAAATTGATGTTTCATTCACTGGATTTATTTGCACCTTTTTTTCTTCTTTTTTTAAACATAAAAAAGATCATTTTTTTGTGCTATCGCACCTATATATATATAATACACCAAAACCTGGTAAATAGCTTTTTTATTTGTAAAGGGTAGAAACCAAATGTGTGAAATTTTTAGCTTGACAATTCTAAGAATAAGGAGGGCTATACTACCCTAGGCACTCGCCTTGGCGTCAGGTTTAAATAACTCCAATACCCTTCACTTTAATCACAGAGTTGTTCAGGACCATCACACCATTAGGTTACATAACACCATATCAACCTCAATACAAATTATGGCCCTTGATTGACTTTTTTGGGGACTTTTTTATTTTCTTTAATGCATTCATTTCTAAGACAAAGCTGCAAACATGTATAAGTGCGTGCGGTCCTATGTCAGCTCTTGATATATTAACCAGTATCACACTGGTGTCTATCATTTCCAACAAAATGCCAGCTTTTGGTAAACATGTTGTATTATTTTCCAACTGAGTTAAAATGTTGTTTTACCCATCAACTTCAAAGAAATTTAAAAAAAAATAACAGTTCTTGAAAAAAAAAAAAGCCTATTATTTGACTGTTAAATTTCTGTCAAGATGATAAGAAATACAAGTTGTGGTTTGTCCAACCTTTTTACTATTTTAACGAATCTTTTTTGCTCAAAAGGCTATAAATTTTATCAATCTAAACTAGAAGTTATTCTGATGACCATGATATGACATAAAAATAGCCTTAACCCTACCAGACAAAAACAACAATTTTAAACAAATATATCTGGTCACAAATAGTGATCAGTAAAGAAAGGTACACTGGTTTAGACAGACCGATAAACTGATACGGCTACTTTTATACCTGTTTCCTTTTCAACAGAATCTGCAGGGATAAAACATCTCCATGGCTTTAATACATAAACTTCATTTAAAAAAACACATACCATTGCCTTCATAATGATATTCAAAAATAAAAAAGTGGAGTTGTATATGGACTCCTTGATTTGTTTATGCTGCCTCTGTGAAAACATGCTAACATTACAGTTTTTGAATATCCAAAATCAACCAATACAGTCTTAATACAGCTGCAAATGCTTTAGTGATTTAGGTGGGTAAGTTTTCTAACAGCAGGGGTTTTATTTATTATGAATAAAAAATGAACATTTTTCTTATTTTCTGTTATGATTTTCTTGGAAATTTTGTACCGGTATATACTTTTTGTGTTTACTCAAAACTATTGAGAAAAGAGTACGTATTAAACCATTTTTTTCTAGACATTATGTTAGAGATTGTGTTCAAATGGGTGAAATGGTTAAAATATTTCTTCTTTAGATTGATAGAATATTACAAAAACTTAATTTGTAGTTTCCTAACATTAAAAACAAAATTAACACTCTTAATGCCAAAGAATAAAAACAATATTATCATTTTGTGCATAAAATTGCTGAGAAGAAGTTTTTAAAGATATGAAAAAATCACCGATCACAAACACTTCAGAACATAGGGCACCTGTAAGAGAAAATGAAAACGACCAAGCCAAATTATTTTCAATGACATTGGGGAATTGTTTGTTGTCTATCAATCCATTCACCGTCCATTAATTGTATACATAAATGTTGAGTTGATAACTGTTAATAGTAAAAGATTTGGGAAATAAGGTTTGATTTATAGCAGAAAACACATGTTGTTTGAAGATTTCAGGATGATCATCTCACAAGCATTTAGCGAATTAGCCGTTGGATCAGCTGATGTTTCTGACAGGGTAACAATTGAATGATGGTTACTTGTACCTACGCCTTTTTGTGCACTATGGCAGTCTTGACAGGGTAGCATTATGAAATCATGGGTTTTCTGTCAACCTTGTTGTGTACTATGGCAGTACCAGAGGGTAACAATGAAATCTTGGGTTTTCTGTCCACCTTGTGATGCACTATGGCAGTACAAGAGGGTAACACTGAAATCATGGGTTCTCTATCCACCTTGTGATGCACTATGGCAGTACCAGAGGGTAACAATGAAATCTTGGGTTCTCTATCCACCTTGTGATGCACTATGGCAGTACCAGAGGGTAACAATGAAATCATGGGTTCTCTGTCCACCTTGTGATGCACTATGGCAGTACCAGAGGGTAACAATGAAATCATGGGTTTTCTGTCCACCTTGTGATGCACTATGGCAGTACCAGAGGGTAACAATGAAATCATGGGTTTTCTGTCCTCCTTGTGATGCACTATGGCAGTACCAGAGGGTAACAATGAAATCATGGGTTTTCTGTCCACCTTGTGATGCACTATGGCAGTACCAGAGGGTAACAATGAAATCATGGGTTTTCTGTCCACCTTGTGATGCACTATGGCAGTACCAGAGGGTAACAATGAAATCATGGGTTTTCTGTCCACCTTGTTGTGCACTATGGCAGTACCAGAGGGTAACAATGAAATCATGGGTTTTCTGTCCACCTTGTGATGCACTATGGCAGTACCAGAGGGTAACAATGAAATCATGGGTTTTCTGTCCACCTTGTGATGCACTATGGCAGTACCAGAGGGTAACAATGAAATCATGGGTTTTCTGTCCACCTTGTGATGCACTATGGCAGTACCAGAGGGTAACAATGAAATCATGGGTTTTCTGTCCACCTTGTGATGCACTATGGCAGTACCAGAGGGTAACAATGAAATCATGGGTTTTCTGTCCACCTTGTGATGCACTATGGCAGTACCAGAGGGTAACAATGAAATCATGGGTTTTCTGTCCACCTTGTGATGCACTATGGCAGTACCAGAGGGTAACAATGAAATCATGGGTTTTCTGTCCACCTTGTGATGCACTATGGCAGTATCAGAGGGTAACAATGAAATCATGGGTTTTCTATCCAACTTGTGATGCACTATGGCAGTATCAGAGGGTAACAATGAAATCATGGGTTTTCTATCCACCTTGTGATGCACTATGGCAGTACCAGAGGGTTACAATGAAATCATGGGTTCTCTATCCACCTTGTGATGCACTATGGCAGTACCAGAGGGTAACAATGAAATCATGGGTTTTCTGTCCACCTTGTGATGCACTATGGCAGTACCAGAGGGTAACAATGAAATCATGGGTTTTCTGTCCACCTTGTGATGCACTATGGCAGTACCAGAGGGTAACAATGAAATCATGGGTTTTCTGTCCACCTTGTGATGCACTATGGCAGTACCAGAGGGTAACAATGAAATCATGGGTTTTCTGTCCACCTTGTGATGCACCATGGCAGTACCAGAGGGTAACAATGAAATCATGGGTTTTCTGTCCACCTTGTGATGCACCATGGCAGTACCAGAGGGTAACAATGAAATCATGGGTTTTCTGTCCACCTTGTGATGCACTATGGCAGTACCAGAGGGTAACAATGCAATAATGGGTTTTCTATCCTCCTTGTGATGCACTATGGCAGTATCAGAGGGTAACAATGAAATCATGGGTTTTCTGTCCACCTTGTGATGCACTATGGCAGTATCAGAGGGTAACAATGCAATAATGGGTTTTCTGTCCTCCTTGCGATGCATTATGGCAGTCAGTCGGACAGGGTAACAATGAAATCTTGGGTTCTCTGTCCACCTTGTTGTGCACTATGGCAGTCCAACAGGGTAACAATGAAATCTTGGGTTCTCTGTCCACCTTGTTGTGTACTATGGCAGTCTGACAGGGTAACAATGAAATCTTGGGTTCTCTGTCCACCTTGTGGTGCACTATGGCAGTCCAACAGGGTAACAATGAAATCTTGGGTTCTCTGTCCACCTTGTCGTGTACTATGGCAGTCTGACAGGGTAACAATGAAATCTTGGGTTCTCTGTCCACCTTGTTGTGCACTATGGCAGTCCAACAGGGTAACAATGAAATCTTGGGTTCTCTGTCCACCTTGTTGTGCACTATGGCAGTCCAACAGGGTAATAATGAAATCTTGGGTTCTCTGTCCACTTTGTTGTGCACAATGGCAGTCTGACAGGGTAACAATGACTCAATGGCTTCGCTGTTCATCTTGTTGTGCACTATGGCAGTGTGACGGGGTAACAATGTCTCAATGGGTTCTCTGTTCACCTTGCCGTGCACTATGGCAGTGCGGCTGTTCAGACGTGCATTGATTCCAACTAATAAGCTCTCAGTAATCAAAATGAGAGAATGAACAGACTCTGTTTCTGGTGACAAGTGATTAATTCACTCACTCACATGGCTTCTTGGCTTCTTCATTCTGAGTCGCTGTAATAATATGTTTCAGCATCATTGCAGACAAGTTCATTCTTATAATGATGATAGTTGCAAGACATAGAAATCTGCAGTTGAAACCTCATTAATAGGAACTTTCTAACACAAAGCTGATAGCTTTTACCTTCAGACATTATGTATGCTTAAAATGTTCTTTTGAAATAAAAATTGTTTAAAAAAGAGTAACTTTTGTGTGATTAGGAAGATTTTTGTTTGTTCCTTTTTTCCCTGTGTTGTTTCATTGGAAAGCTTTTGTTTGAAATGCATCATTGTACCGTATTTGTTCTTGTAATTGATCTGAAAAATATTAGCTTGAATAATATTTAAAAAGTGTTACCATGAAAAATGATGAAAACCGATAGTTCTTTTACAAAACTTTGGAATTTATTACCATCTTACTACTGCTCAAGAGGGTCAGATATTGTCTTGATGCAGAAAATTGTTCAGACTGAGTGTTTTTCCAACAATGAAATTGGTTCATTATTAGGTAAATAAATCTGGTTAAGGGAATTCAATCAATTTGCAAATGGGATCAAATTTAAATAGAAAGATGAATAGTTCTGATGGGGAACATTTTGTATTATTTTTCTTACATTTGTTACACATTCAGTCATATATTTTAAATATAAGGGTAAATGACCAGCCAGATGCTGTAAGACATTTCCTAGCATTAAGGTAGTATCATACACATTATGATGTGTGTTTCAGATGTTGTTGTGGCCGACCGGAGAGCTGGCAAGGCCATATCGTACAAGTGCTGGGAGTACCTTCGGAGGAGCGATGGCATCCGTACCGGCACACAGAGGCCAAGACCACCGACGCTTACGGTGTTTTAGAGTTCCAGGGAGCACCTCACCCCAGCAAGGCCCAGGTGGGACTCCGACATATATACCTGTCTGAATAGATTTCGATATAACCTGAAAATTCGTTCCTCTAGCCTTGTCTCACACATTTAGTTTCATTAATATTTGTATTATTTGATTTCACCACAGCTGTACAGTTGAAAATGCTCATTATTTTCCCTTTCTATTTAAAGTAAGCTTATTCTCCATAGATCTCTTCTTCTGTACTGATTTTTACAATAATTAACTCTGAATTTGTCTTCAATGACACATATAATGAAGTTTTTATGTGGAAGGCTGTCTTATTTAATACCTGTGGTGACACTAGAGTGTAATATACAGAGGGACTGATAGATTGTTTATCATGCAAGAAAACTGTGTTGTCAGCTTAAAACATGACAATCATAAAATCTTCATTCCCTTTTATGCGTGGTCAATGTTTAGCAACTGTTGCATTACATGTTAATTTCCTAAGATGAGGCTATGTTGAAAGAGAAAAAAATAACAAGAAAATATATAAATATTTAATTTTTTTAATTTAAAAATGCTGTCAAGAAATCAGTGATTGGTCGAACTTTGTATACATTAGAATTGCTGAGATTTCTGTGAAATTGTTCGACTTAAATCAATCATTGTTGTAACTTTAGTCTTACTTTATCATTTTTACTGACAAATTTATTTAACATTATCAAAGATATTTCAGATATATATTATTTTATTTTCCTGTCTACCCTCGATAGTTTACTGCCCTGTGTCTCCATATATAGATTTATATATCCCCAGTCATATAAACAAGACACAGATGAATGATTTAGACCCTTCCGAGTTTGCAAACAAATTAATGCTCAATAAACTGGTATTTCTGTGCATGACATATTTGACATAATTATGGACGCTTTTTTCAAGGATAAAAACAGAAATCATGTTCATAGATACACATGAATGCTTCCAACTGATTTTGCCTCAAAATAACTCAATATTTTTATGTGCCTTACTGCTTTGGTGGTGAAAAATATGGATTTGCTTTGTTATTGTACCCTTTGTTTCTATAAAATATTCATTCTATTCAGAGTAAAAATCAGAAGTTTCCTATGTAATCAAGGTCTCCTCACATGTTCTCTTGTTATTTATTTAAGTTGTATCATTTGTTGGAATCAAAGAAAGCATGATAATGACGTGTATTTTATGTGCTATTGATTCCTGGTAGAGCATCGATGAGTTACAACTCCTGGAAATCCTCATGTGGATGAAATTGCACAGTTGTGTTTCAAGTTTTCATTTTAATTATATTCCGTTGTAAGACTCTGAGGCTTTTGATATTCAGATTCTTTCCATAGAATTCAATTTGTAGCCCTTGACCTTGCTGAGCTTAGTCATGTTGTTTGGAACTAGACATCGGGCCAATTGTTTAGAACATTGTAAAAGGTAACAATGTTGTTAACTGGATCATTGTTAACTTTCAAATCTTGGATAGTTTCATGGACACGCATGTGATCTGCGGTACTTTTCACAAATACTGTGACAAATGAATCACCTTTGATACATACTATAATACATCTGATTCAGCAAATCTTTAAATATTTCATGTTAAAAAGCACAAAATTATGCCGTAAACAAAGTTGTTTCTTCTTTGTTACAATCAGCCCATTGTGTTTGCTTCTAATAAGAAAAAAATGGGACAATGTTGATGCTAGCAAAGTTAAACAGATAAAATCTTTTTGAACTCTTATGCTTTTAACAACTGCCACCCCTAAATTCTTCATTTCATAAGTAACATGCTCTCTATCTTCATTTCAGTATGTTCGGTTAAGCAGCTATGACACGAAGGCAGACCAGGTCTTACAGCTCTTACAGCATCACTGGGGCCTCGACTTGCCCAAACTCCTCATCACCGTCCACGGAGGCATCCTCAATTTTGATCTCCAACCGAAGCTGAAACGGGTATTCCGAAAGGGCCTCCTCAAGGCAGCCAAAACCACAGGGGCATGGATCATCACCAGTGGAACGAACACAGGTAAGGGCCATCTGTAAACCTTAAGGACAATCTTGAATGGATGAGTCTTTCATGACTGCTGCTTAAGTATTTTCATAGAAGGAAATTTCAGATTTATTTTGCTGATTTTGTAAAATGTGCTTTGAAAAGTTAGTGCTTTAAAAAGTTATTGAATTCTTTTAATTTGCAAAGTAGGCTTAAACAATCTATTTGATCTTTGTATAATTATTTTAGATTGTTTTGCAGTTTAAACACTGATTATATGAAACAATTTGAAGTTTCAATTAGCTAGCAATTGTTTAATTAGTTGTTTATGTTGTTGAAGTTCTTGCAGAGAGTTACATAGACTCGGATACGAGCTCTTTGTCAGGTAGACTAATGTGGCTATTGAAATGTAACTCATCACTGGCTAATTTGACATTGATTATTTATGTGAATTACATAATAACAATATAAACATGTCATTGTATGTCAAGTTGGCCAATTTGACAGTTGCATATTAATTATATAAGGGGGAGGTGAAATCCTATTTGCAAAACCTAAAGGTGTACCGTTAAAAGCTATGTGAAAATATACTTTTTTTTAGCAAATATGAATCCTGTTTGCCGTCATTATTGTTAATTTTTTTCTTTCAAATTTCTTGATTGGATTCAGATACATTTCCAAAATACACCACATTGCAAGTAAGATAAACAAATCCATGTATCAGTGTTATTGGACATTTCTTTTTGAACTTTCTTTATAATAAGTTTATTTGTCTCCCAGTTTTTGATCTAGGTGGTTTCTAATTCAATTACACAATCCTGTCCCCAGGTTTTCCATTAGAGGAACATTTTATTTGATGTTCTAGTGTCATGCCTTCCCAAGGGAAAGGTGTCTCGAAGCATGTTACAGTCATGGTACATGGATTTTCAATTTCTTCCCCTTTTATGTCGGAGAAAATCCAGCGGTAATTTTAAAGCACCATTGAAGAAAGACATAAAAGGTTTTATTCAGGCCAGCTTAGTGATGGATGCAACCAGGAAATGTTCCTTCATTATGCCTATTCTGTTCCAATATTCTATTATTTAATCCCTTCCAATGAAGCACAATAATTCTCTCCTATTTATAAATAGATCTTTATGAAAATCATTGTTATGAAATTATTTAGTATTGCTCTTTCGATGATATTGTACAGAAATCATTAAGGTGACTTTACTTTGTTTCAGAGCTTCTATAATTTGTTTTAGAGAATATGTAGAATTAGTAAATATTATGTCTACTAAAATATATTGAGTTGTAATCTTTGAGGTTGGTTTCAGATTATTTTGTACAATAGTTCAACAAAGAAATCAATATAGTACTTATCTCCAAGGCAGTGAGTGATTGTTTCAGAGAGAAAATGCCGGCCTGTCATACGAGATGTTGTTCAAATGACAGTTGTCATACATATGTATTATAATCTGAAAAAGAGAAAATGTGATGGAATTGTCTGCAGAGAGGAGCTTGGCCTAAATCACAGAAGACTTAACATATAGATGTTCTTGAAAAAATATCTCCACCTCCGAATGCCTCTCCTTATGATACATATGTGCTCATGGTTGATTCAAGGCTCTAAAATTAGACGTATAAAACAACAACATGGTGTCTTGTCCAAACTGTCTGAACATTCTTGTTGAATTTTTGTTTAACACTTGTTGTCTGGATGTATAAATAAGGGAAATCTAAATGCAACTTTGGTTAGTCATACATGCAGATAAAGTAGTTAAGCATGTTTTATCTCCGTTTAATTAGCTTGCTTGTTGAAATAGTCAAGGTATTGTGATAGCCCTGCTTTTGTTGTTGTTTAAGTTGTTGATGTTGTTGTTGTTGTGTTTAAACAGATTCAAGATGAATACTCTTAAAACATGATGTTTCCATTGACAATACTCCTATGTTTAGTATGGCCCATAACTCTGGCTCAAATAATTGACAATTTTGACCTTTTTACCAACAACGACAAAGGGACAAGTAGTTTGTTCTATTTGCGATACTTTTGTGTCTTTCTGTGTGTATTCTTTAACTAATGATGAGATTATCATTAGCTGTTGTCAATCTAATGCTTGTCTATATTTTCCAGGGGTTACACGTCATGTGGGAGATGCCATCAGTGACAGGACACTTAAGGCAAAAAATAAAATCATCGCCATCGGAATTGCACCCTGGGGTATCGTCGAGAATAAGGACGAACTCATCGGGAAAGATGTTAGTCTACTTTCTATGGCACAATGGTTCAATATTACTCATAGAGTATAAGATGAAACATGTCATGAAGTTGTTCATTCATGACTACAGTCAACTTATATAATATATGGCTTGTGTTGATATTTAGCCAACAATATTGTTTCACTTGTTCTTTGAATGCACAGCTGATGTAGGATACAATCTTCACTAGTTTTATGATTCCGGATGTCATTTGTCATGTTCAACATTAAGCTATTATATAAGAATGAATAATATGAAGCATAATTATGTAAATTATGATTATATTTCTGAAGTAGATAAATGGAAAATCCATCTCTTTATTCAAAAGATTTGACATTTCAAGTCTTAAAAGTGGAACAATATTGAGATTGATATAGATAACTCTTATAAATTTTGCATAAATCTTTTGTTTTAAAAATAAAAGGGAAGTGAACTCATTTGTATATTTTGCAAATTATTTAAATTGGAACTTCCAGCTGTCTTCTAAGAAAGTGGGGAAATAACTTTATTATGCAAAACAATTTTATGTTATTTTACTTTTATTCAAGGTGAAATTTATTTATTGTATAATAAAATACAACCCAGAGGTCGTCCTGCTTAACATACATCCAGAATTTGACATTAGAGGGGGTTTAACTTTGGGATGTAACCTTTTGACATGCCTCCCCCCTTCCCCTTAAATCCGTTTGTTGTCTGCATTGGTGGTCTGCATTGGCACTGAATTATAAAGCAGTGTCCATGCTGAGGGTACCAGTGACAGTATACAGAATTCATTCACACTATCTGTACATTGTTTGTTACAGGTGATAGTGCCATACCACTGTGTGTCGTCCCCACGCACAAATTATGCTGTCCTCAACAACAATCATTCCTACTTCCTGTTGGTCGACAATGGCACCGTCGGAAAATATGGCGGGGAGATCATCTTCCGTAAACGTCTTGAGAAATACATTGCTCACCAGAAAATATGCATCAGTATGTAGTTGCTTTTAAAAACATGTTGTTTAACTACTTTAGAAAAAGGCATGGACTGATGGCAAAATCATAGCACTGTTAACACACTAGTATGGTTTTTTTCAACAGAAAAACGTTTTCATGGTAAGGAACAGACATTTCCTTTGTTAACAGTCTTACACTGCAGTAATTCAATGAAAAATTGCATGCTATAACACAACCATTGAGACGCACTTGAGGTACAATCAACTCCTCTTCATTAGACATTACAACCTTGTCTGGACCTGTTTCCTGGTTCTGCAGGGCTAATACAGGATATCAAGTGGATAATCAGACTGCTGGTCACATCGTAATTATTTAATATTTGGTCATATATGATCTCCACTAAAAATGAGGCTTTTGGTGCATTTGTTCCTTTTGAATAATTACAAAAATGACATTTGGTTTTAAGCTGTTTTCACAAAAAAACATCTTCTTAATTAACTAGCTTCCGTACAAAGCTATACTTATTTATTGCTTTGCTGCATCATGGCTAATATTCTGAAGTCACATTAGCGGATATAACAATGACAAGAAGTCCGGGAAATGCTGACAGATCATTTTGCACTGTTGTTGGCAAGATAATAGGCCATCCGCAACACTTGGCATTTGATTTGAGGGTGAACATTCATGCTTTGTCTATGTAGCATCGGTCATTACTAATGACAATCATAACACATTCTTTTCACCAGAAATCATCCTGTTTCTAATTGGTCTATGATGCCAAAAGTACAAACGTTTTTATTGTTATTGCCAGAAGAATTAGGTATCTCCTCTACTGCTTGGAGAGATGTTGATGACGATGTAAGCTCAGGGTGTTTTCTGTTTCTTAAGCCTTAAACAAATCAGCTGTAAGAAGGACAATGTTTTCCTTCCTGATGATGACAATGTTGGGAAAACAAGTTGTTCAAACTCTCCTTTGCTAAATGACTTATTGTCCTCACAGTTCTTGTCAGCATTATCAGCATTAAGACAAGGGCCTAACTAGAGCAAGGTTATGTTGTTTATTCACCTTGAGGGCTGTGGTTGACAGCTCTATTGATGTGAGGTGTTTTTTTGTCTGTATTGTGGTCATTGTTGACCAGGTGAAGTCAGTAACTGACAGGACAAATCAAGAATTCTAACCGCCAGATTAATGAGGGTCACCAGTGTCAACATCTTGTAGTGAGGCTTACTAATATGGTGATGTTCAATTAGGATAATGTTATGTGAACTTATATGAAATACTTAAGTTTTGTGTACATCCATTTGACAGGAAATATAAGTATAATTTAACCAAAAAAAAATCACTTCATTTAAGACATCTTGAAATTAAAATGGCCAAATGTGTAATTCAGTTCAATTTAAATGTCTTTATATTTGAACTAACAAATAATGTTTCATCATTGAGGCCAAGTGAGCAGAGCATGATACCCATACCATTACAAGAATTTATTAATTAACTACATCATATTTGTGAGTTTGCCAGGATGTGTTTGAGTCAAAATGTAATAAATGATTTGCATTATTCGGGGACATGGTTCCCGGTCATAATGTCAACTCCTTGAGGGGACATGTTCATGTTTATAGGGTTAGACATGAACACAAATAATTTTGTGTGAGATAACAAACTTAATTTTTGTTTCAATGATCAAACATCATTTGAATTAGAGCTTAATTGTAAAAACTTATCTTTAATCTTTAAATGTCAGAAAATGCTGTATATTGCCCAAAAGCATAACAGTATTGAAAATTGAATCATTTGAGGCACAGATTAACAAAATTCTGTATCTGCCCAGTTGGCTGTGGGGTGTTTGTTCATCAAAGTAAATAAAATAAAGGAATTTCAACCATGTCAAAGGATTGTTGCCCCCACAAAATCTGTGAGCATCCTTTAAATCCCCTTGAAACATGTCTCATTATAATATGGGCTTGTTCTTGTCAGTTATGTGTTATGGAGAAAATATTTAAAACCATTGTTAAATCATTAACTACATACATGTATAAAGATATAAGTGTCATTTGAATAAACATACAATTTTTAAGGAATTAATATAAATTTAAGGATAACTAATGACAGTTAAATTGTTGTTTTGAACAAATACCAATAAAATTATGGAAAAGACCATGTGTGATTTATTGCAATATATATTCAGTTTCATTATTCCTTTGTTGCCATAAGTCAGAACAATGTATAAACATGTTGTCATATATATGATACTACTATATATATGAAGATTAACACTGATCTCAGTTAATATTTATTAATTATGAATTATTGATTTCAATGTTTAAAATTCAAGACACTAAGACAGTTGAGATTTAAATAAAATACCATTACAGCAAGTAGCAAAAACTCTTCTTAGCAAAAGAATGAGAAAAATATGTCATCATGAATTCTGCATTTAAAATTATCACACAATATCTTTCAGCAAATGGTGTACGAGGTCGTGGTGTGCCTACAATCTGCGTGGTGTTGGAGGGAGGAGCCAACACGATCCGCTCCGTGCTTGAGTATGTCACTGACACGCCCCCTGTCCCTGTCGTTGTCTGTGATGGCAGTGGGCGAGCTGCCGACCTCCTCGCATTCTCACACAAGTACTGCTCTGATGACGGGTAAGATATGTGGTCATTTTCTTGTCCACTGGCCGGCTCTTGAATCTATGTCATACATCATCTTACCCTTTTGGAAGATTCATCTAGCTCATGCTCAGTGTCAGGAAAAAAGAACTTGTATGTCATAATAAAATGTTTCCAAAATCCTGAGACTGAACTATCACTAGTAGTTTGATGAAAATGTAGATCAATGCCACATCAATTATTTTGACACAAATTAAGTAAGTTGTTTGTTATTACTGTCATTGTGCAAAGACTATTAGGTGACCAGCACTTGGAAATCACATGAGACATTAACATGCTAATGTGTACATGCATTCACAATTAACAAAATGCGGGGCAAGTCCTATCATTCTGATGGTTAAGATCCTTGGTTACATTAGAGAAATATGCGAGTGTTTTTATCATCTTGCAGTGCTGTTGCTTTTATTACAACAAAACATTCTTGTTAATGTTGTGCATTGTTTCCTTTTAAAGATTTTCAGTTATTTCCTGAAACCTAGCATTTTTCATGTCTCAGTCAAGACTGAAAAATGTAACTGTTCCATTCTTAAGTTGACATTTTAATCGGTTTAAAGTCTAAGCAAATGTCATTTTGGGAGAAAACAATCCACTTTCAACTGTTCTTCCTTAATAAAGAGTTTCTGTCAAAAAGAGCAGTGTAAATGTTTTCTTTGTTGCTTTTCGTTGTTAAGTAGATAAATGATGACATGATAATGTTCTTTTAATGACGTGTATTGCTCGAACAAAACAGTTTTGAAAATAAAAAGTGCTGAATTACAATTTAAATCATTCTGTCAAAGAACATCCTAACTCCCATTTTGAAATAGGGTTTCTCAAATTGGTGTTTTTGCTGTCAGAACACAAACTTTTCTGCATTCACTTTAAACAGCAAAGTCCTTACTTAAATTAACCTGTTCACGGAAGAGAAAAACTGACTGTCTTTGTCGATGCAATGTCACTACTGAAGACATCAACTTCAAGCTTATTCACATAACTTGACCAACCAGTATCTTACAGAACAATGCTTAAGAGCAAGCTTGTATTCATAAAATGTCTTAAGTTATTTCTTAGCATATGTTGTTTTCCGTAATAAAGTATTTCAATTATCATGAAACACTTACTTTTTTTAATATGATTGAAAATGCATATTTTTATGTTAAAAATACTTACATTTTTCATTTTGACTATAAATATTGAAGGAAATTGACTTAAGCTAAGAAATGACTTTATATGTTTTATGAATCTCGGCCCAGGACTCTATGTTACAATCAAACACAAACAAAGGAAAATCTGCATCAAACCTGGTCTCATTATTGTATACCACCATTTTCCAGAACGATGCCGGAGAGCCTGCGTGACCAGCTGATACTCACCATCCAAAAGACGTTCCAGTACACCCCCGAACAGGCAGAAAAACTCTTCATCGAGCTCATGCTCTGTGTCAAGAAAAAAGAACTTGTAAGTCTGGACACCATAAATAATGAGGTTACCGAAATCCTGAGAATGAACTATCAGAGTAGTTGGCTGTAAGAGTAGGTCAATGCTACATCAATATTAGTTCACAGAAATTGAATAAGATGATGAGTTTGAATAAGTTTCAGCCCTTCATAACCATTATGAATGGCAAAGTGCAGGAACCTTTTTTGTCCTGCTTGTAGTGTTATGTATGTCACACATTCTTATGAAATTGTTCTGGTAAAATAGAGTTGATAACATTTCTCTGCTCAATTAAGATCTATTCAATCAGTGGAGGAGATGATCTAGTTTTGTCATCCCACACATCATGCACGGAGCTTAATCAGGAATATCTCCAGTTTTGGGGAAGGATGATATACGACTTGCTTTGTTTCCATAAAATCACGCAGTGACATTCTTCATATTACTTTCTTATGGGCTGACAAACATGTCCAATATACAATCAGCCAATATGGCAACGACATTTCTTCACCACAAATGAGGGTAAAAAAGCTCCCTGCCTGTTAATTGACATAACTACGACCTGCTCTTAATTAAATAATCATGACAAGTGAAAATGTAAGAATGCAGCTGAATACACATGTACTTGCATTTCAATATTCTGTGTCACATAAACATGATGGGTGAATATTATAATGTTATAATTAGGTGATTTCATATTGGCCTAGTTATTTGTCTGAGGTTAGCTGTATTTGCTTGAGCCCGAAATTTCAGCATTTAAAAAAATAAAGAAATCTGTTTGTTTCATTGGTGACATGGTGGGATCACATCTCCCATTGTTGCCTTTTTAAAGGCCTTCTGTATTCATTGCTTTTCTGCTGATCCTAGCATTACAAAGATTGTTATCATAAATCGCTTTAAGGCAGACACAAGTAATTTGGCATTTAAATTTATTTGTCTGATATATTTGTAATTTGGAAAAAGCTTCAATTCCAATGGAACAAGTCAGGTCTAAACTAGAATTACCTGATGCTTCAGTGGAACTCCTGGTTAACAAATGCCAGAGAAAGTAGTTTTTATGGCGTTGTTTTCTGGCCCATAGAATATAAGGAGCAAACTAATTGTCCCAATGCTGACCAATGATTGAGTGTCTGTAGACTATGGGACAGAATTGAAATGTAGTTATCTATCCAGCTGGCAAATGATGATGAAAATAACGTCTGGAGTGAGACCAATGTTTGCTATTAAAGGTTTTCTTAGGAATTTCATAGTTATCTTCTGATTAAAATATCTATCGGGTGTTTCTGGTCTGAATAGAAAAATCCGACCCGAGGGAACTGGTGTCAGTCGGTTACAAGGCTTGCCTAGTTATCAGCCTCGCAGTGTGCCTGAAGATTGGACCTATGATTTCAACAGGAAAACATGATATATATTTTTCTTGCATACCTAAAAAGATGAACTTTGGGAAAAATTGAAGTAGAAAATACATTTTTGTACATTTCACCAAAAAGCACATGTAGCTTGTTTACTGATGTTATGGAGCGTAGAAATTGTAGGTCACTGTTGACATCAAATAGTTCGTCTTAAATTGTGGTATAAGATATTTTTATTTTAATTAAAAGTCTTCCATACTATATATTTAATTGCACTCTTTGAAATATCATAATGTACTTTTCATAAACAATACAATAAAAGAAATAATCAGTGGCATGTTGTGAGTGACTCATCTGGCATGGGGGTTGCCAAATAGGACTTTTCAGTATGCTTAGATTCACCATAAATGCTTCTGTAGCATGCAAGAAATATTCATTCGATCATGATATCAATTTTGTGGTTACATGGGTTGACATATCAATTGTAAAAAAATACATGGATGTATGCACTACCTTCAGCAAAATTTGTGGGATAATTTATTCCATCAATATGCACGTCTATCTTAATTATCATTGTACAAGATTTTCAAGCCCAAGTTGGAATTAATTAACGGGGTTTTGTTACAATAGCACATTGATTTCAGCTATTTATGGAGATTTCCCCTCCTATTCCTTATACAATATTTCCAAGCCCAAATTAGAATTTACAGAATCTTGTTTCAAGACCAAATTGATTTTGGGTATTTATGGCAGTTACAGCCCCCCATCCCTTACATAGATTTGCCCTGGCGGTGAATGTATGACCCGGAGGACCTATTGTTAGACATAGACATACAGTGTGTAAGGAAACCAACAAAATGTGTCGATACTGACTGGCAACTGTCATATTCCGGTTTCATCTTGGGCTAAGCCAGACAAATAAACAAGCTATAAATTGTGACAATGATATGGCTGGTTATGGTAACATTATAAATCTCATAGAAAGTTATGTGTTAAATGCAATACAAACTTAAGGCAATTTGTCCTCATTTGTCTTTTGCATGTTGTTGGCACATTTTCTCGATCATCATGATTCTGCTGTTATGGTGTTTTTTCGAGACGTAATTTGTAACAGATTGTTTGTTGCACAACATTTCTCTGTATGTTGTATGAGGTAATCATGTTTAAAAATAAAGTTTATACATTTTATTTCAGATAACCGTGTTCCGTATGGGAGAGGGAGCACAAGACATTGATCTTGCCATTCTCACAGCTCTACTTAAAGGTACATAACTGTCACTGAAAGTACAGTAGCCAATAACTTATCTCCCCTGATATCTTCCACGAGATGCAGTGTCAATGCTGTGGAAATCCAAATATAATCAAATTTAAGTTTTTAATGAGTTTGGGTAACAACAAATTTTGCACATTTAGAAAGGTTTGCCAGTTTATAAAAGAAATATTGAATATGTTTTAGCACCGTCAATACATATATACTTAAATGCACTCGGCAATGAGAGGTTGTTTAAAATTTATTATTGTAACACATTTTCGTTTAAAGCATTGTCAAACATATGTCTCTCCATCTATCTTTTGCTTTGTATATGTGTATATTGCATGGTCTTTTTTTTTTTTTTTAATATTCTCGTTTCTTATTATGTATTTTTTTGTCTTGTATTCTTATGCTGTCATGTTAATATCATGAACTGGGTTCTTTGAAACCTGTATTTAAAACTTGTTATTATGCAATAATTAATACAAAAGAAAGTTTATTAATAACTTTTAGCATTATATTCATATGTATTGTAAATGGTATTAGCAATAAGAAGTTTGCGAAAACTAATTTCATTCTTATTTCAGGTACAAATGCAAGTGCCCCAGACCAGTTAAGCCTGGCCCTGACTTGGGACAGGGTGGACATTGCTCGCAGCCACATCTTTGTGTATGGACAGGAGTGGCCGGTAAGTAAGACTGTTTGAACCATAATTGTATAGTTGCTGAGTAAAGGTTACAGGCTTCTAATTGATTTCCTTAATACCTTGCGGATGACACAATTGTTATGCCCCTTTAAAGAAGAGGGGGTATATTGCTTTGCAATAGTCGGTAGGTCTGTCAGTAGACCGAAGCTTGTCTGAGTAATAACTCGACAATTCCTGGATGTATGGTCATCAAACTTGACATGATGGATTTTGAGGTCAAAGGTTAAGGTCATTACTTATATTCATCATTAAAATTTATGTCATATTTGCTTACATCCTGGTGCTAAGAGGATTTTTATCTGCAAAAATCAGTTATCATCTGAACAAGATTAAATACTGTACCTTCTATTCTATCCACTTTGATTGGTCGAAATCTTGAAACTGCCTTAAAGGCATCCAATGTCAATTACAAATCAGCTGTCATTTCGGGCCATGCATATTTTATTCAATTGTCTAAATAATCCTGCCAACATGGGGCTCAAGGGAGCATAATGTTTGACAAACATCTCTTGTTAAAAAAGCTGTGATAACAAGGATGTGGAATATTTTGATCTATCGGAAAAGATAAATGCATTTAAAAGTGATTATTTGGCAGAAATTGTAAAATGCAAAACATTTCTTGCAAAAAATCCTTCTTTTACAAAGCTGTTTGTTCCCTATAGTGTGGATCTTATGGTCCATTCTTTAATTATTATTTTACTTCAGTGAAGACAATATGGAAATTTATCTGATGAATTCATCAGGTCCATAAATCAGCATTTAGACCAAAAATGAAATACAAAAAATGTTTGAAACAAAAAGTTGAAACAATAAAACACATGGAATTTTTAAACAATTTATCATAGTAGGTCCTATATAAAGATCCTTAAAACGCTTTTGATTGTCATCTTTATGGTGTGTTTTTTGTCTGGAAATCCTGTAGACATATTTCATCTTCTCCTCATGTGTGGTCACAGAAAGGTCTTTATGTGCTAATCCAGCAAGAACCTCCTGTCCTCTTCAAAGAACACCTTTAAAAAAAATCAACTTTTTTATTTATAATATGAATGTACTATGTTGTAAAAGTATCCTGCACTTAACAGTGGGTCATCTATACCATACTCTTTTTTTTAAATCTATCATGTATACTATTAATACTATTTAGAATATTAATATTGACAAAGGTGTTAACCTTGTACTGAATCTTGTCTAGTTGCAAAATCATACGCCCTCTGTAGATCTACTGAGATGGGCTGCCGTTGCTCTACAGCTGATTTTCCCTGTCTTAAGGTCCTTTGACACTGATGCGGATGCATTGTTTGATGTTTATTCCTGGCTTCCAAATTAGAATAAAAATCTCTAATCAAATTATTTAATTCGTCAGATGGAAGGTTTTAAGATACTGCTGGGAAAAGTTTTCTACGTAGATGGTATTGAAAACATTTCACCCCTGCCTAAGTGCATTATTTTGCATTTGCAGCATCTTTATTTTCCAATATTTGTTGTTTTTATTTATCTGTAAAACAAGCGATATTTTCGGAGAAGCCATTTTCGTTTACAGAAGTAACTTTTGTGACATTACTAAGTTTCTTACGTAAGGCAATTTTGTGCATGAGAAGTTTCGCACAGGTCAATAAATGTTTAAGGTCCCTACCACGAGTTGATACATACCCCGGTATTTTTATAACACATCATGTGAACACGTTTGAATGGTACTCGCAGAACAAATCTGATTTACTGATAATAAGTATTTATTTAGTGGCCCTTGAAATATAAAAAACCAAAGTTTCAATTTGAGAGCCAATGTTTGTTGCATGGATATTAAGTAATAGATTACTCAGTTGAGGAGTAGCTAAAGATCTTTAAGTATTTTAATGTGCTAATGTATCAGTTTCATGAAGTAATTTCCAAAGCCTGTTTGTATTTTCTCAGGAAGGTTCCCTGGAGCAAGCGATGATGGATGCCCTCATCAATGACAGGGTGGACTTTGTCAAACTGCTGTTGGAGAATGGGGTCCATATACAGAGCTTCCTTACCATTCCTCGCCTAGAGGAACTTTACAACACAGTATGTATGGGTTGTAAGGGCAGAATTTGGATGTGGGGGCAGGGAAGAGGGGTACATAGGATGTGAGGGGGGTCACACTTCCAAGGCAAACAAGCTTCATATACAAAGCTTCCTGACCTTACCCAGCATAGAGTAACTGTGGGATGAGGGGGAAGGGAGTTACTTTGGGCTGAGGGGAGGGGAGTAACTTTGAGGTGAAAGGAGGGGAGTTACTTTGGGCCTAGGGGTGGAGAGTAACTTTGGGATGAGGAGAGGAGAGTAATTTTGGGCTGAGGTGAGGAGAGTAACTTTGGGCTGAGGGGAGGGGAGTAACTTTGGGCTGAGGGGAGGAAGGTTACCTTGGGATGAGAGTTACTTTGGGTTGAAGGGAGGGGAGTTACTTTTGGGTGAAGGGAGGGAAGGGAGTTACTTAAGGGTAAGGGGAGGAGAGTAACTTTAGATGAGTGGAGGGGAGTAACTTTAGGGTGAGATGAGTGGAGTAACTTGTAGGTGAGGGGAGAGTAATTATGTCTTCCCCATTCATGTACATCACACTTCGTTTCCGCTCTATAATTAAAGAAGGCTTGCACCCAGGAACTTCATACTTGGTATACTAGTTGGTCATGACTAGTTGATGACCCCTATCGATTTTGAGATCACTAGGTCAAAGGTCAAGGTGACCTTGAGGTGAAGAAAGGGTTTCCGCACAATAATTAAAGATCCTTTGGGTCCAGGAATTTCATACTTGGTATGCTAGTTGTTCATGACTAGTAGATGACCCATATTCTTTTTGAGATCAAAAGGTCAAAGGTCAAGGTTACCTTCAGGTGAAAAAAACGATATGTTGGCGGTGACCTTAAGCTTAAAAATGGTTTCTGCTCAATAACTAAAAAACGCTTTAACCCAAGAACTTCATACTTGATTTGCTAGTTGTTCATGACTAGTAGATGACCCCTATTGATTTTGATATCACTAGGTCAAAGGTCAAGGTCGCGGTGACATTGAGGTGAAGAAACAGATTCCGCTCAAAAGCTAAAGATCCTTTGGGTCCAGGAACTTCATACTTGATATGCTAGTTGGTCATGACTAGTAGATGACCCCTATTGATTTTCAGATCAAAAGGTCAAAGGTCAAGGTTACCTTCAGGTGAAAAAAACAATATGTTGGTGGTGACCTTTAGCTTAAAAATGGTTTCTGCTCAATAACTAAAGAATAATTGTACCCAGGAACTTCATACTTGGTATGCTTGTTGGTCATGACTTGTAGATGACTCCTATTGATTTTGAGATCAGTAGGTTAAAGGTCAAGTTCACCATGACCTTGAGGTGAAGAAACGGTTTCCGCTCAATCACTAAAGAACGTTTGCACCCAGGAACTTCACACTTGGTATGCTAGTTGGTCATGACTAATAGATGAACCCTATTGATTTTGTGATCAGTTTGTCAGTCAGTCAGTCAGTCCGTCAGTCTGTATGTCGCACTTCGTTTCCTGCTCAATTAATAAAGAACACTTGCACCCAGGAACTTCATACTTGGTATGCTAGTTGGTCATGACTAGTAGATGACCCCTATTGATTTTGAGATCAGTTGGTCAAAGGTCAAGGTCGCAGTAGATATTCACTATTTAATATGGGTGAATAATCCAAACTTCACTGTTGGTTCGTCTCCAGTCCAAAATTACAAATTTCATGTCCATCATTTATTTTTACTCAGATAGGACCACACAATAGGGGAGACAAGTGCTTTTTTAAAAAAGCAATCTCTAGTTACTTATGGGTGAGGGGAGGGGAGTAAATTTGGGGTAAGGGGAGGGGAGTAATTTAGGGTTGAGGGAAGGAGGTGATTTATATTACATTATTCAGTCTTCTTGACATTGTTGTTAGTTAGTAAATTTACAATACTTCACTTAGGAACTAGTTGATATTGATGGCATTTAAAATTAACATTTCCAATTTTATATTACAGAGGCAGGGACCATCCAATACTCTTCGCTATCTAGTCAGGGATGTCAGGAAGGTATGACAACTAATTTAAATTCCCGACTGATACTGATAGCTTCAAGTAAATTTGTTGTTTATTAAATAAAGGAGTTTTCCACTTTAATAAGATATAACAAGCACCCATTTTGCTCTATTCATTAGTGAAAATATTATCTGAAGCATTTTAAATCCAAGGTTTGCAGTTTTTTGTTTTCATATATATAAATGAATGTGTGGGTGCACATTGTTAAAAAACACATTTGTTCCAGCACCTTCCTACAGGGTATCGTTACACACTGTTGGACATTGGGCTCGTTATTCAGCACTTGATGAGCGGGGCATTCCGAGCCACGTACTGCCGAAAAAGGTTCCGACAAAAGTACAATGCTCTCAAGAGAAATGTAAGTGACACTTTATAGCTTTTGATATCTGTTATGTCATGTTAATCATCATGAAAAGAAAAAAACTATGGTCAAGCATTGCTGTAGTCCAAAAATAATTTGTGTTATAAAGCAACATAACATGCTGGTGGCTACCATTTGTTTGGGAGAAAAATCACATTCAATTTGCATTTCATCATAAGTGCAGTCACAACTCGCTATGTTGAACTTGTTTAGACTTAGTGTAATACTTTCAATATTACTGAAATACAAAACATGCTAAACTCAACCCAAACAAATTTTGAAAATGGTTTGACATAACTGGAACAGCAAGGTAACAGAGTTCATCATAGTGTGTTTCAACAGTATATTTATGTATGTACCTGGATAGTCTGTTTAAGGCAATTAAATGTTTATAGAATGATAATACGCATAATTATGCTGTGTTTAAGTTTTGTGCCTGTATTACTTTACAGATTATAAAATAAATTTACCTAAATGTGTTTATAATCGCCTATATTAGTCCAACACGTTAACAATAATGTGTTTAGGGTAAAGGTTGTGAAGTGATTTATGTCTGTCTCTGTTGTCCTCGGTTTCAGCCCCACCAAGGACACTCTTATGGCTTCTCAAAATGATCACATCTGTTTGTTTCTGCCTTGGTAGTAAACTCATTGTTATCAAGTGTCAACTGCTGACCATGATAAACAATATGTTGTAAGCCCACTTTTTAAACAGAGCAAATAAATTTCAGGGAGCTTCCCAGGTCAACATTGGTCAGCTGGTGACGACTCTGCCGTCCCTGGTGAACACGAAGCAAGCGGAGGAGCTTTTTCCATACCCATTCCACGACCTCATGATTTGGGCGGTGCTCATGAAGAGACAGAAGATGGCCCTTTTCATGTGGCAACACGGCGAAGAGGCCATGGCTAAGGTAGGATGAAGGAGTTGGGCAATTGATGGGATACTTATTGCCAATTCTGCTTGCAATTGGTTGATTGTGTTTTAACAATTTTAAGTATGCAATTTAAAATCTACAAATAAACTGGATGCTTTAAATGCATATAAAATGTCTCTTTTCAAGATCCTCCTCTAAATATAAAGAATAATTGTTACTGTTTTCAAACCAGAGTATGATTTATCGCTGTAGGCATTGATGGCATGTAAACTGTACCGAGGTATGGCACATGAGGCGGACCAGGACGACTTGGAGATTGAGATCCCAGACGAGATACGCAAATATGCCAAGTACTGGATTGCTTTATTTAATTGTGGTCTTTTATTTATATGGAAAAAGCTAGAATCCATTCTTATGTTCTATAATCTTTGATAAAGATTTGTAAGGAATTGATAGGTATTATTTGAAGAAATAAATTTCTGGTTTCAAATACAACTGTCATGTTGATTTATTATAGTCTTTATGTTCATAACCATTAATCCCATCTCCTGTTTCATACAGTGAGTTCCAGACATTGGCCCTGGAGTTGCTGGAGCACTGCTACAAGATTGATGATGATTACACCCAGCAGCTGCTCACCTACGAGCTGAAGAACTTCTCCGAGCAGACCTGCCTCAGTCTCGCCGTCGAGGCAAATCATCGTGAGTTTGTTGCCCACACATGCTCACAGATGCTACTGAATGACATGTGGATGGGTGGACTCCGGATGAGGAAGAATACATCCCTCAAGGTGATTAGTGGATAGGGATGTTGGATAATTCTCTCTTTAATTCAAACCTGGTATTATGGAATAACTGAGTTTAAATAATACGGTTCTACAGTAATGCTCTAATTTGTTTAGTGATTAGATTTTATAATTAATAGCTTCGTGTACATTTATCCGGACTGATGGTGTACTGTTAAATCATACCTATTTCAATTATAAAAAAAGCCTTGCATTATTATAAATACCATTAAAACTAAAAAATTCAAAAATGAATTGTTGAGGCACAAGGCAAGGACTAAAATGACTATGAACTAGAGACACAAACATATATACAAACAACACAAACAGATCACACTCTCATCAAATAAGCCCCATTTACCCACCATTTCTTTTGCTCCTGATACAGGTGATTCTGGGTATTCTGATACCGCCTTACATCATAGCGCTCGAGTTTAAGAGCAAGGAGGAGTTGCAACTCATGCCCCAGACCATGGAGGAACATCTCGACGAGCTCAACAGCGAGTACAGCGACCATGAAAACATGTCCTTATCATCCTTCGATGATGACCAGGTAACCCGAGAACTGCAGGCTTAATATAAAATTCTATACTCTAAATAAGAAATACAATTTGGAAATAGCTTGGGTATGTTTGCTTTAGCTGTTATTAAAAATAAATTTTAGTTTGAATTTGTTTGGGGAGTTTATGAGTGATATTCACACTCTACTAATAGCTACTCTCATAGACTGAAAATACCAAGTTTTTAGTGTTTTATACATTACTTTAAAGTAATACCTGGTTTAAAGATATTTGATTAACTTCATTTGTGAGCATTCAAGGATTGATTGCTTTTTTTCTTGTGTTTATGCTGTATGAATGCGTTAGGGCTCACGATAAAATTCCATGAAGCCCGCTAGCACATCTTGATCGTTTGCTCGCTTGTCCTTATGCATTTATACAGCATAAACACAAGTGAAATGCATTAAATACTTAGATTTATATTTTAAATTTTTAAAAATTAGCAGTTTCTTCTGCAATTGAGTTTGTTTCTAAAGAAATGTAACAGATAACATAAGTTTGAATAAAAGTATATCAGAATTTTAGTTACATCGTATGTCATTGGTTAAATGACGTCGCGCTTATCCATTTGGAGCGCAATATTGAAATGAACAATGACGTTATAACTCCTTGCGTGATATACAATATGAAGATTTATCGATAGAAAGGACTAGGCAAATGTAAATATACATCAATGTCTTATTTATAATATGTACTGCTGTTGGATTTATTTTGAAATGTTACAGATATAGAAAAAATGTTAAGTATACCTCTATCTTTTACAGAATGACTATGCAGATGAGTTAGAGTCAAGCATTTCCGTGAATCCAATGGCGAGCCCCGTCAAGGAGAATGGAGTTGTCATGGGTGACACCAGTGTCTACTCTAGCCATGTACGGAAGAAAAAAAGTCCACTGAGGCTTGGCAAGAAGATCTATGAGTTCTACAACGCTCCCATCACAAAGTTCTGGGCAAACACTGTATGATCATATTTTATTTGTATATACTGTGAAATCATTAATGTTCGTGGGCATGAAATTTCGTGGTTTGCCGAAAAAAAAAACAATTTCGTGGGTACTTAAATTCGTGGATTTTCATTTTTGAAAAAAAAAATCGAAGATGCGATCGTCCTAGATCGTCTGCATAATATCCACGCGCTGGCCCGTGATTTCCGTCTTCTACGTCACTCGATTTATGACACTCGCTAATGTGGTACGACATGCCAATTAGTGCATATACCCATGTCACTTATCGATTTAATTGGGAATAAAGGTAATAAAAGAAGATGTACCCTGATCATAAGTACAGATAGGGGAAGCCATTTAATGCCAATTAAGAATTTTGCAAACTGTGAAAACACCGAAAAGGTGCGTATATTGTCACGTTCGGTGCTTAGTAACCTTCAATGTACTAGTAATCGATTAATTATTTCATTAAATAAAAAAATCGAGTACAGACACTCATCACGCACATCTTGTAAACTTGGAGATTTTCATTAACAGCACACGTTTAAACACGTGCTTATAACTGTCATTTGCTGCATAAAACACATTTAACCCTTTAGCGCATGTATACGAGATAGGCCGACATAGCTCATTACCAGATGTATACGCATTTGGCCGACCTTATCCATTACTGGATGTAAACGCATGGCCCGCATATTTCAATAGGGTCATTTCAATATTTCAATTTTGCATCTTTCTTTTTGTAAACAATATCCCGGATGTTTATAAAATTAAAGTTTAACCTTTTGTGTATTGATTTTCCCTTGAAAATATCGTCTGCTAAATTGAGAAGGTGTTTATACTCCCAATCGCAGGTGTGATATCCCATTGTGACGTAATAAGACCACGAGCTAAGTACTGTATGGAATTTCCCCCAAATTCATTGATGCGTAAATCATTAAATATATTACGTCAGTTCAGTTTACCATTAAAATCAATTGAGATTATATTTACTTAAAGGTAATATTTTGTTTACAAACAAAAGAAACAATTAGTAAATGAGAAAATGATGGGTAAATTTTCTGTGAAGCTTATATAATGTCCATCATAGTTTTGGCTGTAAAATAGGTCATGTGCAAGCGTTTTGTTTGATCTAGATCTTTTTATTCATACCGGAAAATCATTTATCGGCTTTCTTTTTTTTGTAAACAATTTTATGAGGGGGTAATAAAGTTAAACAGACACCTTGGACTGGATCTCTCAGCTGGATGACACCGGATATTCCTGACATATTTCTGTGTATTAATACACAAGAACATAAATTGTCGGCTTTTTAATCCAGATGGGTCTTTTTTATGATAGGGGTAATAAAAATTAGATCGATCCCAGCATTTTATAACCCTTTGGCTTTGATTTAATGCAATTATGACATTTCAAAGAAATGTTACAAATCCATCTTGAAAATTCATTCACAGCTGAAATAAAATAATTTAATATTTCATCATTGACACCATTTATTAGATAATTTAATTATCTATAAAAAATGAATTCACATAAAAAAGATTTGGACACAATTATTTGGAGTAACATTGATTTTAAGGTCATACTGCTGTATTCATTTTCAAATATCCAGAAAAGTACCTATGCAGATAAGGACTGCTTATCAGTAAGATGGCTATTGACTGGGAGGTGTAATCTGGCCACTTGTCTATGTGCTAAAGGGTTAATTGATTTGGTTCATTATTTGTTAAAAGCAGTTATAATATGTTAACAGAATAATGATCGTAAGTTATACAGTGAGACAGGTTTTAACACTGTATACTGCGACCTCTGTAAATAATATACTAGAGTATGTACGTAACAAGGCAATTGAAAAAGTGAATAAAGGATTTATATTTCGTGGGATCTTGAATTCGTGGATCACCCAACCCACGAAAACCACGAACATTAATGCCCCACGAACATTAATGATTTCACAGTAACTTGTGAAGTATAATCCTGGTGTTCTCTTGATTATGATTGGTCGTCTAGTTAAAATCCATTCAATTAAATCATTACATGTATGTTAAAAACATAACTGATCTCATAAATGATACTTTGAAAACTAAAACTATTTCATGATATACTTGGCAGAACATAATGTTCACACTGCATTTTTTTTGCAAGTATAGTTTTTACATGTAAGGTACAACACACCATGAAATGCATCAGCAATATAAAAATGCAAAAATAAAGTCCAATGTGTTATGTATCAGCTGTTCTACTCTGTGTTATGTTTCAGCTGTACTACTCTGTGTTATGTTTCAGCTGTACTACTCTGTGTTATGTTTCAGCTGTTCTACTCTGTGTTATGTTTCAGCTGTACTACTCTGTGTTATGTTTCAGCTGTTCTACTCTGTGTTATGTTTCAGCGGTTCTACTCTGTGTTATGTTTCAGTTGTTCTACTCTGTGCTATATTACAGCTGTTCTACTCTGTGTTATGTTTCAGCTTTTCTACTCTGTGTTATATTTCAGCTGTTCTACTCTGTGTTATTTTTCAGCTGTTTAACTCTGTGTTATGTTTCAGCTGTTCTACTTCGTGTTCCTGTTCATGTACACATACATTGTGCTGGGGAAGACGCTGCCCAAGCCACGCTGGCAGGAGTACTATGTAATGGGATACATTGCCACTCTCGCCATTGAGAAAATAAGACAGGTATACACATGTTGTTTGAGTAGTTGTACAATGGTTTCTTCCTGTTAAGGTTTTTTGTGTATGTTTTGGATGAGTTTTGTCAATTGAGTGGAAATGTTGGGTGAATTTTTGTGACATTTTGTTTGCTTTGTTGGGTAGAAAATGAATTAGACATGGGATGTTTTCAAAAACTAGAACAGACTTAAAAAAGTAGGACATTAAGATATATATTTTAACACATTACCTCCCTCATCACGTTTTAATTTTCTCAGTCATAAATAAATATCAATCTATTATTGCTGGAAATATTAAATCATGGGATCGGTTTTGTTCAGTGCATTATGGTTTGTGCTGTCAGAATTATATTATTATGTAACCCAATAGCTCCACACGATTCTTCGGTACAAGAGCCTTGCATGTGTCATGTCAGAACTTCATAGAGTTGTGAATGTATTGATAAAGGCATTAATCATTTCACAAGGCGATTGTTAGCAGTTATTTTTGCTCTTATGGTGTGGCGTTTGTCTATAATGACAGAGAGCACTGGGTTGGACTAAATGCTCTCTACAAAACCCCCCTAGCAATTTCTGCATAGGCCGATGAAATTCCCCACTATAATATTGAACTTGCCAGTTTTCAAGGTTATTTAACATAATGTTAAAATTGTATAGTATATCAATTTATTACATTTCACAACATTTCTACAAACAAACAACAATTAGTGGGGGAAGAAAAACAACACCTTTTTTATGTATTTTGCATAGTGATAATTCTCACAGCATGGAAATTGTTGCACACAAGATGAAAGAATGGTACATTTCATGATTATTGGCACAGTTACACATTTGGAGTGAGGATACAGGTTTGAACATAAATGTTTTTCACCTTTGCCGCTGGTGCTACTGTTGAAAAAGTTGATGGTCAGGTATTAAAACCATGTAGGATAGGTTGTTAGCTTAGCACTCTTAAGAACAAATCCTTTGCAATGGTATGCGATTTAAATTGGCGGTCTTGTGAAGAGCGCTTATTTGATTCAGTTTGTTGCATAGTAAACTGTAAAAACATTCTGGAAGTGAGTTAAATCTTTCCTGCTATTTTTTTTATTGGTTAACTTATTCTATTTCTTAGCCTTAACATGTTGAGAATCAGGTAAATGCTTAGATAAGGAGAGCACTTATATAGTAATCTCAAAAAGCCTACTTCTTCGTCAACTTTCTTTAGATTTTCATCAATAATGCATGTGGAAACAAGGAAACAGAAAACAAAACTCAGATATGCATATTGCACGGAGACATAACATTTCTCTTGAAATATTTGTTTAGAGTAGCAAACAGTAATAAACCTTGTATACTCTCACTGATTCTGCTTATGCAACAGATGTTTGTTCAAACGATTCCACCATGACCTCCTTCCACTGCTAAAAATGTTAAATGATGTTCTTGCATGGTTTAACTAATTTCAAAACTAAGGCTATTAGTAAAAAAAATGGCCTCTAAAAATATGAAACAGTGTGTTTGAGAAAAGAATTAGAAATAAGAGCCTTCCTATTTTTGGCACCGTAGATTTTGGTTTATGCAACCCTAATGAAGAATAACTTTATACAGGGATGTGATTTGTGATTTGATCTAATGGCCCAGAGACCCCCCCCCCCCAAATTACCTGAAATTTTTTTGGTTGCTTTCAGGTGTTTAAGTTAATATTCAAGTTTGCTTCAAATTTTAAGTCTGGCGAGCCCTCAAATGAGCTTCTTAAAACCCATTTTTTCTTCTACAGCAGTGCGCTTTTGACCCAAAGAGCGCCCCATAAACCCGTGGCCGAAAATGTTTCAGCCCTTCAGCTGCCAGATCAATCACATCCCTGTTATACTAGGGTTTTAGTAGCATGTCTTCTTGTCTTAGACCTAACTTTATAACCATTTGTTATTATTGTGTTGCCTATAAGTGTACGTCCATGATGCCATCTCTGTATTTAAGATTGAGAATACTACTTAGATTGTTATTTTGTTTATGTCTGAGTGATGCACATAATTTATAGTTGTTATACATTAAATTCAGTCCACCTGCACTCAGACAGAAAAAATGCGTAAATATCTCAGAGATTAGATTTTTTGCTGGAACTAAAGCTTGCTGTCTTCTGGCTTTATGTAAAATGGATTCCTTAAAAAAAACATGCAAAACTTCTAAGTGATTAAAATTCTTAGTAGGCACATGACATACCTTCCAGCCTAATGTAAAATGGATTCCTTGAAAAATAAATCATGCAAAACTTCTAAGTGATCGAAAATTCTGAGTAGAAACATGACATACCTTTTTTATCGTTAAATCAATTGGGTTTGAATTGAACTTTAAGGAAATGTATGGTTGTCATATACATGTACCTGAAACGTTAGAAATGGCAATTTTTCCAATGTTAAGTGTTGTCTGCTTGCATTGAATGTATACGACAATTAATTATTAGTATTGTATAACCAAAAACATGAAATATAGTTAGTATGTTTGACGACTGTTGCTGCACTCTGCTGCATCATGATAGCCGTGTTTATGTAAGAGTGATACACATTGTTTATAGTTGTTATACTTAAAATTCAGTCCACCTGCACTCAGAGAGAAAAAATGCATATCTATGTCAGAGATAAAAAAAAAATTGCCGGAAACTGAGCTTACTCTCTTTTGGCCTAATTTAAAATGGATTCAAAGTATGCATTATCCAATCATAACCAATCATAATGACATTTTTTTGTGGGCATAATGTCTCTTGTGGTGTAGTCCCCTCAGTTACTTTTACATTAAAATACTGCTGGCTTTCTAATCATAAATTGAATGATATGAATGATCAGACAAATATTTCCTTTTTCTTAAAAGTTTTGCTCCCTTTTAAATTAAAATTGGTTTGACTTTGATGCGGGCTCCAAACAGGTCACACATCCAATACCATATTCTTAATTAGTTTCTTTTTTTTGAAATTTTACTGAAATAAGTAACTTCCTAACTTGATGACATGTGTTATACTCCTGATGAAAATAAAAATTTCCCAGACATAATAGTTAATACTTTTCGTCCAGAAAATGTTCTGAAATATCCTTGTATTAATTGTATTCATGTTTTCAACATCAATATTATTGTGAGAGTACAATGTATCCTTTTTCTGTTCTGATGATAGCAAACACTGTTAATTGCCGAAATATAGACATATTATGAGCATTTATATAGATTTGTGTGCCTAAGTAGTTGTGTTAATGCAAGTTACTCTCTTTTTATTTGTTCTGTAAATTAAGGCAATATTTCTTAATAGATGTAATGGGAAATGGTAGAAATACATCTGTTTGATCTTTGTTGACAGTTGTGAGCTGAAATTAGCTATGCTTCTTTGCAACTGAAACAAACACTTTGTTTTTATCCTGTTAGTAATTGTAATGACGTAATAGGTATTTCAACTGTTTACTGCGGGGTCAATAATCTTGCCATGGTGGCTAGGATACATTTAGAATTTATTGTTTTTTCTATAAGGTTTTTCTTATATGTTTACACATGGAAAGTCTGCATGTTATGAATATTTTAGAGAGACATTACTGGTTAGGTGAGAAGAGCCCTTTTCATTACATATTTCATCATCACTTATGTCGTTGAGACAATCCTTGCCCTCTCTAGCCAGTCCCTGTGTGGGGAAATGTGTTGAGTGCCTCTGAAGAACCGTTCAAACAAGCCAGATTACCATGTTTGGTATTACAGATTGCTTTACAAAAGCCAGCAATCCTTGCTAATGTCTTTTTGTTTACTCCCAAGTTCAATTAATAACAGTAATGCTCCTGTGTGTTATGGTGTGGCAGTGTCTGTATTGTTCTAAAGAGAAGTCATTTGGTGTATTGTTTTTATTCTGAGTGAAAAAGTAAAACAGCCATTCTTCACTGAACTACGTATTGTCGCTGTATAGATTTTCAATTCTATAGATGAATGCTATTTCAGAGTAGCTTTTATACGTAATTCATGAGAATAATCATAAACAACAGATTTGGTCATATATATAATTCTATTTTCTTGCTATAAGAGTCTTGAGTGCATTGGTACTTGATTAATGGCGTCACAGTGTGTTGCATTTTGTGTCCTCTCAGCGTTCACTTGCATGCAGTTGTGTTTTAATGAAAACATTTTATCACACTTGCTTAAAAATTCAGATTCTGAACCTCTTTTTAACAACTCAAAGTAATGATCAGGGGCCGTATTCAATAAGCATCTTAGTTAATATTTTCATCTTAGTGAAAATTTCTTGATTTTTGACAACAATTATTCTAAATACGTGCAATTTTTTCATCAGATTTATTCATATGCATATATTGTTAAAACCATTTTCTTGCTTATTTTCATATTTTTGGTGTATAGACATTGTCCATTTTCTTAAAATTCAGATTAGAAAAAAGGCAACTTTTCACTAAGATGAAAATTGTTACCAAGATGCTTATTGAATACGGCCTCTGGTCCCATTTTCTCAAAACATCTTAAATCCCTTTTTAAAGGATTAAGATATGATCACTTTTTCTTATTTTTTTGGTATATTTTGTTTGATCTTTACATTATTCAAATTATCATGGAAAAAACAATTTTTACTTACCAGTAGTAAAATCTAGATCAAGTAAGAAATTTGGCTTAATGGAATAAGTTACATAGCCAAATAGTTTACTTAAGCGTATATGGCGAAGAAATTTGGAAAAATTGTGGCCAGTGGTTAAAGGTTAATATGAAAAAGCTTACAAATTCTAATTCTCTACACATCTAACAATGCTAACTGAAGAAGTCTTGAACTGGACACTAGTGAGATTGCTGTCATCTACCAGTAACAGAAGTCATGTTATGCTAAGACCACGTTCAGAATTGTTTTATCAATTGTTCCTAGTCAGTGCTGTAGCCTGCATTGCAGTCAGTAGACTTGTGTTCCAAATTAGTGTGCCAGCTCAGGAATTAGTGTAGTTTTTACTTTTGTTGAAGCTCATAAAATAGATATGGTGGTCAAACTCCCTTAACCTGTGTACCCAGTGTCCCTTGGTCCTACGTGGTTGGTGGTGAGAGGGGAGATGGTCTTGTTCTGGTTGAGGATTCCTCCACTCTTGTACAGCATGAAAAGCCTGAAACAACAATATCATATTGTCTGCTTTGATAATACTTGTATAGCAGGCAGTAGACAATGCTTTTTGGTATAAGCAAATAAAGATTTTTGTTACATTATAAAGCAATATATCAAATTGTGGAAGCCTTAAAAGGCCTACAATAATATATAAGTATGGTTTCTGTGACATGCCTGATAGAATGAAAGTAGGAAGGTCAAAACCAGGGCTTCTAAAACTGAGAATTTGCCAGTCTGGACAGATTTGGACCTTCCCCGACTGATTTCAGCAACAGAAAATGGCTTAAAATTTGGTCAAAAATCTGTTTATTTTTCTTTCAATTTTGGTCCCAAACAGCTAAGTCAGTAACAAAGTAGAAATTGTGTTTGTCATTAATCACTTAATACCAGGGGAAATCCTTAAGGCGAAAAGCGTGATAACTTTTTTGTGAATGGTCTGTGTTAATTTACTTTGCTGTTTTTATGACTATGAATATCAACAGAGACACACTTGATTAACTGCAGAGATTTACCACTGCGGAGCTTACATCATTTTAAAGAAATGTTATTAAAAAATCGTTGTAACAAATGGCGACAATGGTGATCGCCAGTAGAAATCCTTTAATCAGGTACAGAACATTCAAATTCTAATTTTCATGACCAAAACAATGAATTAAAGTCGGACTGCTTTCCGTTGGGGATCAGTCGGCCGAAGGATTACGGTAACAGCGTTCCTTGTTAAAAATAACAATCTTATTTGAAATAAATGAAATATAAATTACCATCTACCGTAAGTCAAATTGAGATTTCAAAGTTATAGAAGCCTTGGTCAGAACTGAAGATGGCTTCCATTTCCTTTGCAAAGATACAGCAACAAATGTTCAGCAATAACCAACTGATCCCATTGATTTGTACTCATTGATTTTTCACTGCACTTTTTTGCACCATATTTAATTCATTTGTACCTGGTTCTTATTCTTACTAAAAAAAATTTACATAAGAATCTTCGAGCATGCTGTTTATTTACATGTTCAGTTAGGTTACCAAAACCATACAAATTATTTGTTACACTTAAATTAATTTCATGTTTGCTTGTTGCAGAATTGTGTCCCAAAAGAAAACATCTCTTATTTGTCATGCATAGTTGAATATGAATACAAGTCAGAGTGGTTTTCTTGCGATATTCTTCAATGATGTGATTTGGAGAATTATTGAAAACAGATTTTGTTGGAGATTGAGACAAATTGGTTTCTTCTTACGCATTATTGTCATAGGTTACTAAGAAGGGGTTTTAAAAGCATGCAAACATACCCTATCAGACTAGATAAAGTCTCAGTCGGCCAATTTCTTTTGAGGATGAACTGTCTTCTTTACATTTGAGTGGTAAAGAAATTAATTCAAGTATTTGAGCATCTGTAAAACACAGTTGAATATGAGATGTGAAGTACAGGCACTATGTTCATGTAAAACCAACACAGTGAAAATATGTTTTAAAGTTAAATACAATATAAACATGATTAATTTCTATTTCAAAGACCTTAATCTATATAAGAACTAATTCTAATAGATAGAAAGAATGTGGCAGCTAATACAAACACAAGGCATGAAAGTGAGAGAGATAAAAATACCTTAAAAAGACTGAGATTGAGTGCTTGAACGACTACTCTTACTTCCTGAGTACATGTTGCTCATAAGAGGAAACGATGTCTCCTGCCCGCTTCCGCTGTGGCTTGCACGGAAATGCAGCCTCGGCTTGGGTTTCCGTTTCCGTTGACACGCCCTGCACACTAGCTTGATAAACGCACGGCGGAATGTCTGTCCAGTGATGCAGTACAAGAAGAAGTTGATAGAATGGTTAATGTACAAGAATATGTAGCAGATCACTTTCACAAAGAAAATGTTTGCAAGGTGTTGAGTAGTTGACTCAGAGTTAACTGTACGTATAACAGTAAACAAGGCACTGGGAGTTGTTGTCAGTATCCACACAAAACTGATACATAGCAGTGTTATAGCTAGTTTCCTGTGGTTGTATCTAGTACGCTTGTCGTCGCGGGTCATCTGACTGGTGATCATCTGTCTATGTCTAATTAGACTGATGATGATCAGAATGTTGAATATGAGCAGGGAGAGGAAAGGCACGAAGGAGTAGAGTGTGAGGTGTAGCCAGGGTATCACCTCTTGGTACAGGAACCGGTTATCCTTCAGCATGGCGCAATGGACACGCCCAGAGTCCCCAACCAGCTCTGCTGTCCAGAACAGGTGCCCATTTAGCATAGCAAGGGTCAGAGCCAGGCCCACTGTAGTGAGCTTGGCCCGGCGCATGCTGCAGATGGATGAGGCCCTCAGTGGGAACCAGACCACAATAAACCTTTCGACGGTCACTGCCACTATTAACCATGCAGACAGATGCAGGCTGAAGTAGGTGAGAAACGTGAACAACTTGCAGCTGAAGTCTGATATGTGCAGCATCTCGAATCCGGAGAAAGTGCGAATCCATGTTTTAAATGCACTCATAAATAACACAATTGTGTCTGCAATAGCTAACACTGCGAGGTAGAAAAATGTTGAAGTTTGTCTCATCTCTCTCTGTAACATCACCATAAAGCTAAAGATATTTCCCACTGTTCCTAAAGTGATAATAATGGGTAGTGTCCACAGCAGCAGTCCTATACCCATCTTATATATGGGCTCATCCTTCGGGCTCCCTGCTATAGGAAACACAGCTTCTGCTTGGGTTGTCATATTGTACACTTGGTTAGCTGGATTCGTAGTGTTCCTTGCCATGTAAGTTACTGTCCAATTCTCCATGGTTTAGATATTGCTCTTTTAGATACTTTCTATTTAAAAAAATGTTAAAGTAGGAGCTTAGTTTTTGGCATAAATAAAGTGACCTTTATTTTCTCATATTTTTTATCCCTAAGATTGAATTCCTTTTCTCTTATTTCATGGAAGGTCCCTGTATAGTCAGAGATATCAATGGTATTGGCATTGGCTGAAGTCAAACATCCTATTTAAGTGTGAAAACATGAAATCCAATGACATATAGATGAAGCCCACTGGTGATGTCAGACAGCGGGAGGCTAGCTGGGCTTTTATACTAGTTTCCAATACAGATCACCACTGCACAACTGTCAACCTGGGGCATTAAATACTCTGTCCACATGGATATCAGATATTCCCATGTTGTTTACGACACAAAATGACACTGGTCTTATATAATTCCTGTTTAGTTTTCTCAGAACTCATGAATTTGGTTGATTAGTTGTCTGCCAAAAATTAAGAATGTTATTGCTTTTGTAATGCAAGTGACCAACCCCATGAATATGATTTCAGACAAGATCTTGTTTCTTTCAGTTTTGCATTATTTTTCATTTGCAAATTGTTGGCCCCATATGTTTTGCAAATTATTGGACCTATCATGCAATTTCCAGAAAATTGTTGTAAGATTTAGTACCATTGTTAACATAAGAGCCAGATCCATGATTTCACAATTAAAAGGCTTATTGATGATGGCAGTTAATTAGGAAGATCACTAGATTGTTGCTGAAAGTGTGTCCGCTGCCAGAGCACTGCTTTCATCAATTGGCTGAACTGAAGAAGTAGAAAAAAGACATATATCGGAAAAAGAGTGGGCTGGTTATTTCCTTGCCATCATATTGTAATTGGTTTAGCATGTTACCTATTTCTTAATGACACTGTTTTGCAGAACTATAAATGAATGTTATTGTCAGAATTCATTTCATATCAAGGACAACATAAAGGGAGTAATATAATGTTTGCTATGACTTTGTTTCTTCTAGCTGCCTGTCATATCTTGGGGATTTTTTTTTTCTTTTACTGTTTTACAACACCTCAACATCAGAAACCATTATTTCTTAAAATTGCTTTTTCACGAGATAACTGAGTTTTTCAATACCAAACCAACTCCCTTAAGAGTGCAATTAAATTGCAGTCCATGTGAGCTCACTGTACAGTTCATGTGACCTCACTGTACAGTCCATTTTATCTCACTGTTCAGTCCATGTGAGCTCACTGTACATTCCATTTTATCTCACTGTTCAGTCCATTTGAGCTCACTGTACAGTCCATTTTATATTACTGTTCAGTCCATGTCACCTCACTGTGCAGTCTATGTCACCTCACTGTATAGTCCATTTTATCTCACTGTTCAGTCCATGTGAGGTCACTGTACAGTCCATGTGAGCTCACTGTACAGTTCATGTGACCTCACTGTACAGTCCATGTCACCTCACTGTATAGTCCATTTTATCTCACCGTTCAGTCCATGTGAGCTCACTGTACAGTCCACGTGTGAGCTCACTGTACAGTCCAGGTGAGCTCACAGTACAGTCCATGTGAGCTCACTGTGCAGTCCATGTGAGCTCACTGTACAGTCCACGTGTGAGCTCACTGTACAGTCCATGTGAGCTCACAGTACAGTCCACGTGTGAGCTCACTGTACAGTCCATGTGAGCTCACAGTACAGTCCACGTGTGAGCTGATTTTACAATTTATGTGAGCTCACTGTTCAGTCCATTTGAGCTCACTGTGCAGTCCATGTGATCTCACTGTACAGTCAATGTGAGCTCACTTAGTAGTCCATGTCCCCTCACTGTACAGTCCATGTGATCTCACTGTACAGTCTATGTGAGCTGATTGTACAATCCATGTTAGCTGACTGTACAGTCCATGTGAGCTCACTGTGCAGGTCATGTGATCTCACTGTACAATACAAATTTACTTTTTTCAGATTATAGCATCAGAACCACGGAGTCTCCTTGGGAAGTTCAAGGTCTTCTTTGGCAATGTGTGGAATGTTTGGGACACAGTGTCAATCCTGTTCTTTGTGACGGCTGTGATTGTGCGTCACTGCCCGGTGAATCCCCGAGCAGCCAGGGTTCTCTACACCGTAAACATTACATTCTGGTACCTAAGAGTGATGGAGATACTCAGTGTAAACAAATACCTCGGGCCGTATCTCAAGATAATCGTCAGACTGGTAGGTGGTCACTTAAGAGTCACTCCGGGAAAACTCTGCATTCCTTGATTGCATTCTGGGAAACTTGGGTTGCAGTGATAGATCTCAAGTGTTGGCCATTCTCAATTGATTCTAGTTTAATTGCAGAATAAACATTGCATATTGAAAACAATCTGGTCCTTAGAAGTCTTTATCAAACAGTGGTTGATCCAAATAATATAAATGATGAGGATTGTTTTTACAACATGAATCTCTTGTGTTCATTTGGACCAGTTGTGTGAATTGAAAATCTTTATGTTCTTTTAGGTTTAATGATATAGCCCAACACAACTTTATATAAGATACCAATCAAAAAGTTTTGTTTTTAATAATATTCTATCAGTTTGAGACAGCACTTATTAGTCAAACTCAAGAATGAACATGAACACATATGTATTCTTAATATAATTAATTCTAATTTTTTCCTCAGCTGCGTGAGATGTGTTACTTCCTGATTATCCTGCTGATTGTGGTTGCGAGTTTTGGGGTGGTACGGCAGGCGATACATTTCCAGGACGAGGAGCCATCCTGGTTCCATGTGCGAAACATGTTCTTCTACCCATACTTTATGATCTATGGGGAGCTGTTTGCGGATGAGATTGACAGTATGTGTCACCTAGTTGACATAACTCCTTATCATTACTCAATTTCGAATTTAGTATAATTAGTATTATATTCTCATATTTTGGAGTCTTGAAGTATAATTAGTATTATATTCTCATATTTTGGTGTCTTAAAGTATAATTAGTATTATATTCTCATATTTTGGTGTCTTATAGTATAATGAGTATTATATTCTCATATTTTGGTGTCTTAAAGTATAATTAGTATTATATTCTCATATTTTGGTGTTTTAAAGGAATTTTTTTAAGATCATAAACTGTATATTGGCTATATTAAATAGGATACTTAAAACTTATAAACTGAAAAACCTGAAGAAAACCTCATGACAACACACAATTGTCAAAATATCATTAATTGAAAAAGTTGACTGAATATATATGTCTTTAGTATTCTAAACCATGTCATATTAGTAATAGAGGATAATTGTTTGTTTTTGGTTTTGCAATAAATCTCACTGAGTTAGCACCAGAAAGATAAATTAAACAACAATACTTGTACAAATATAACAGTGATCATTTTTTATACGCTTAAACATAAGCAAAAAAGTGTTCTCTGAACAAAGACTTACAAAGCTGTACTGTAATCATGTGTGTGGTTAGCAGATTTAATATAAGAATTTGAGTCATAAAAAGGGATTTACGATTGTTGTATGTTAATGATGTTAGTTTAAATCTCCTTTGCCAATGCTGTAATAATTTGCTTATCTCTTTAGCTTGTACAGACTTGGTGCGTATAGCGATATATGGTTGCAGAGAGGTTAACAGAGTGTGGACTTATGGCTCATGGATTGCCGTGTTGTAATATTTTGTTTTCTTCTGCAGCGTGTACAGACGTGGTGCGTATAGAAATGTACGAGCGTGGCGAGATTGACTCTGTGTGCACGTACGGCGCGTGGATCTCCCCACTGTTCATGTTTCCATTCCTGCTCATGGCTATTGTCCTCATGGTCAACCTCCTCATCGCCAGATTTAAGTATGAACAGATTTTTTGTCAAGGGGCGAGGTAGACGGGTGTAAGACCAATTGGGATGAACTGCTGTGATAGACTCTCATGCTTACAAATATGATATAAGATATTACAAATGAACTTCAGGACAATGGAAAACACATCTTACATAAAAGATTTAGTATTATAGGAAACAGAATATTTCATATTTGTATTTATCAGTAGATGTTTGATATTTCAAGGTCACGAAATACGAATATCAATCAATGTCTTAAACACTTCATGCGATTATTAAAACAATGCTTTATTTTCTTGTATCCAGTGCATGTTTCATCCGCATGAACCCAGACACCATGAAAGTGTGGAAGTTCCAGCGTTACAATCTGATAGTGAGTTACGAACTGCGCCCACTCCTGCCGCCTCCCCTCATCACATTGTCCCACATCTACCTCGGGCTTAAGTTCATCAAGCAGTGCTGCAGGGGAAAACGGGACCACTTTGACTCAGGCCTTAGTAAGTATTATATGGTGTTGATTTTTGCTTGTTATTGCAGTGGCCATCTTTAAAGGTCTCCTTTGTTACAGGATTTCAACCCTTTTTTCCGAAAAATAAAAGTTGATGGCCCCACCCTCCAAGCAATATAATAAACACTGTAGTATAAAGTAATTTCCTTTCACATGACATAGTTCTTCTGGGAAAGGGAAAGTTTTTTGGTGTACCTGGGTGCTAGGCCGCCAGTATGAAGTCTGATCAATAACTATAGAAACTTTTGTCCAATCATCATTAAACTTTGTCAGAATGTGTATGGGCATAGTATCTTGAAAATATACGATAATATACTATATTGCTTGAGCTACTCGAGAGTTATCGCCCTTTAATTATAGAAATTACCTAAAATTGATATTATCTGGTCACTAAATTGTCCAATCATTAAATCACCAAAATTGGTCAGAATATGTATTTTAATAACTTGGACAAGAGATGATAATCAGCTGAATGGCTTGATTCATTTCAGAGTCATTTCCCTTTAGTTATGGAAATTACCTCAAAATGGTCTGGTGCCATTAATAACTTTAGGAGCCTTTGTCCAATCATTACAAAATTTGTTTAGAATGTGTATCGGAATAATATCTTGAAAAGGTTTGTTAACCAACCATATCACTTGAGTTATTCAAGAGAAATCACCTTTTATTTTTTTAAATCACCTCTAATCAGTCTGATCTGATCAATAAAAGCCTTTGTCCATCATCACCAATTTAAGCCTCAATGTGTATGGGCAAAATATCTCAGTAAAGTTTGATTAGCAGCCATCTTGCCTTAGTCGCTCCAGAGTTATGACTCTTGAATTGCAAAAACTGTATTTACCGTGTAAGATTTCTATATATATTTGAATTCCTCAAATTAGGAAGAGAATATTTTGCAACAGTTGGCGCTCTTGTTTTATGGTGAATTTTTTTAACAGTTATTACTTTAAAGCCTGCAATTTACAAAACTGTTGAATTCAATTTTCTCTAAAATAACATGTTTTAACTTAGAATTATACCAGCGTTAAATTGGCATTATATAAGATCACAAAATTTATAGAAAAAAAAATTACTCCTGCCTTAAGATAATACAAAAATGTGTGATAATTATCTATACTATTATTTGAAATATGAGATGATCTATAGGATATAATGAAAAGAACAAATTAATTTTTTGATGGATTTTTCTCTCAGTTTTATGAGATTACTTTGAAGAATAACAGTCAGTTAATGCACCTTTCCATGTTAGTTTGTTGAAGTGAAATCAGGAGCAGTTATTGAATTTTAGCAATTGCAGTACTTGTATATTGCTTCATACAAATTTACAGACTTCTGCTAATTGTAATGTTTTTGGTGCATGAATATTAAAGAATTGATTTTACTTTTATTCCTTCACAAACAGCATTGCTTTGTAAGAAAAATCATTTGCTTTCTGACAGCAGACATGGTAGCATAATTGTTTAGCTGATATGTTTTGTTTAACAATATTATTTTTGAACCTGAATATACTTGTTAAAGAAGATAGCTGAATGCTGAATATACTTGTTAAAGAAGATAGCTGAATGTTTTAACATGTGCACTTGTCTTGTAGTAAATGTGACCAACTTCTGCTTAACTTTTTTCTTAGATGACTTGCAATTTATTTATTTTTGTCCTGTTTATGAATTTTGTTTCGTAATTGGGAAAAAACCTGGGAAATGGAGAATTTTTATCTTTACTGGAGTTATATACTTTTGTAGCGCTAACTTATTTTGTAATGAAGTTATTAAATAACTAGTGTTAACTCGCCTTCAACTGGAAGTATGGTCATACAAAGCTGCTATGGTTTCAGGAGAGCATTCCTTGCTGGGTATAGTAGTGATTTAACCATTATCAGTTGAATCAAATAATTGTGGCTGAGAACATCTCTTTGTTAACAATCAATTTCGTAGGCCTAGAATCAATGTTAATACTTGTACAATTGATGCAGTGTTTATTTGCAAAATAACAAAGTTAGGTCTAATCAAACCATATCCATGATGTGGCCATACATAATTAAGTGTTCGCGTTAAATATTTCCAGTATCCATTCGGGTGTCACTTGTTCATAAAATAATAGTAGAGTACAGTTTATTTATTAACATAAAAATATGAGGTGATCAATGTACTTTTTATTTTACTCTTCATGGCTTCATCATTATACCCCCCAAAACAAAGTTTGGGGGGGTATACTGGAATCGGGTTGTCCGTCTGTCCGTCTGTCTGTCTGTCTGTCCGTCCGTTTTTTTTTTGTCCGGGATTCATCTTTGTCGTTATTGAACAAATCTTTTTCAAACTTTCAGATATTAATGGCCATGATGTAAACTTGCGCCTCTGTGAAATTGGTACGGGTCACATGACCCTGACCAGAGTTATCTCCCCTTGATGTGTTAAAGTAGGCAAAATAAGCCCTGTCCGGGATTAATCTTTGTCGTTATTGAACAAATCTTTATCAAACTTTCAGATATTAATGGCCATGATGTAAACTTGCGCCTCTGTGAAATTGGTACGGGTCACATGACCCTGACCAGAGTTATCTCCCCTTGATGTGTTAAAGTAGGCAAAATAAGCCCTGTCCGGGATTCATCTTTGTTATTATTCAACAAATCTTTATCAAACTTTCAGAAATTAATGGCCATGTTGTAAACTTTCGCCTCTGTGAATTTGGTACAGGTCACATGACCCTGACTGGAGTTATCTCCCCTTGATGTGTTAAAGTAGGCAAAATAAGCCCTGTCCGGGATTCATCTTTGTTATTATTCAACAAATCTTTATCAAACTTTCAGAAATTAATGGCCATGTTGTAAACTTTCGCCTCTGTGAATTTGGTACAGGTCACATGACCCTGACTGGAGTTATCTCCCCTTGTAGGCAAAATTAGCTTTGTCCGGCCTAACTCCAGGGCAAACAACCTAGTTTGTATTGTTTCTGTCTGCAAACTTAGCACCTATATTATGTGTGTTTCACCAGTGCCTCTCATTTTAACTTTTACAAATTTGTATACTAAGGCCTCTACAGTACATTAGACTCTAAATCTACTTGCCCTTACCATAAATGAACTTTCTAAAAATTATAAATTATATATGTTATTGCTCTTTGTTAATTTTTCATATCTGGCACATAACTTGAAAAATATGTGTTGGAATTTTATTAAATTTCATACAATGGTAAAGCACAATGATAGGAAGTGCAGTGTACAAGAATCATAACTCTATTTCAGCTAATTACTGTGTGACTGCACTTTTTTTCTTTTCTGGAGCATAACTTTATTAAACTTTAAACAATGGTAAAGCACAGTGAGAGGTAGTGCAGTGTTCATGGACCATAACTCTATCCATACTTCACAGTATTTCAATTTTAGGTGGGATTGTTTAATATTTAACTGCCATTTCCTATGAGGACTGGTATTTTTCACATTCAGTGATAGCTCTAGTTTACTTCTAAAATACATAAATCAACCAAATAATAACATATAACTGGTTAAGTGTCTCCAAACTGAGCTGCATCAATCTGCGTAGGACATCCAATACTCCTAGCTCTAGTCTATGGTTAACGCAGTGCATGGCAATAAGATAAGCTGGGGCATGTCTCTCTTCAAAAGGGCTGTGACGCTATGATGTTTACCCATATTCACACTGGCCCTATCACAACCAGTGGCCGTCAATGTTTCCTTCCATTCCTAGACAGCTGAATAACTTCTCCTTCCATTCCTAGACAGCTGAATAGCTTCTCCTTCCATTCCTAGACAGCTGAATAGCTTCTCCTTCCATTCCTAGACAGCTGAATAGCTTCTCCTTCCATTCCTAGACAGCGGAATAGCTTCTCCTTCCATTCCTAGACAGCGGAATAGCTTCTCCTTCCATTCCTAGACAGTTGAATAGCTTCTCCTTCCATTCCTAGACAGCTGAATAGCTTGTCCTTCCATTCCTAGACAGCTGAATAGCTTCTCCTTCCATTCCTAGACATCGGAATAGCTTCTCCTTCCATTCCTAGACAGCGGAATAGCTTCTCCTTCCATTCCTAGACAGCTGAATAGCTTCTCCTTCCATTCCACAGCGGAATATGGCTTTTTCCATTCCTGTCACTACGCTGATAGCTTGTACATGTTTCATTGCTTGAATGATCACGTACACAGGCATAGAACCCCTATTACCAACTGAAATGACAGTGAAAAATGTTTGTATATGCAGTTACTAATTTGTTGGAAATCAAAACTACCTAATCAAGAATATGTGTTTAAACTAGGGATGGCAACGAGTAGTAAAATTAATACTCGAGTACTCGGATGATCGTTCGATCGAGTACTCGAGTACTCGATTACTCGGAAAAATTGAATATGTGTTCGCAAAGACAAGATTGTGTATACATGTATCGTTAATGACGTATATTGTGCGTTGGTCGTATTATTGGTCATTTTCTACCTTTAAAGTAAACTTTCATTATGTATTTTAACAAAAAAATGATATTAAAAGAAAACAAATGCTGCTTAAGGCTTTTAATTTGTCTTATTCGTTTCATTTTATACGAGTATGCACTGCAGAAATGAACAACAATCAGAATTACAATGAACGAAAATTAATAGCATACATAAAAATAGTACACGAAATTCAATACGAAGTTCAGTTGTTTACTCCACAATTTTTTTTTTAATGATAGTTTTTCGTACTGTGTAATTGTTGTTTACCTCATTAATATTCATAATTCTTGAATTAAAATATCAACCAATCAATTGTGATAATCAGTGCAAAAATAGTTAAAATACGCCCATTAAGAAATCAATTTTCGTAACGGTCGAAACTCTTTCGCTCATTAGCGTCCATTGTTTGGTGAAAGGTCTCTAATTGGTATACAATAGAATTGTGTAGATGAAAGTACCGCTATCAAAACTTCGCTAATTGACATCAGTGCTAATTTAAAATAGGGGTCCTTTGTTGACAGTTTGCAACTATCAGAACAACTGTCAACTAATTGATTGAGGTCAATTGTGTACACAGCGGGGATTAGAGGGGCCGTAAATTGTCCTCTAAGCAACTAACCAGATCTGATATTTGTCTGTAAATCGTGTATTTGCTGATTTTTATATATTTTTTCGAGTACTCGAGTAGTGATTTGGTACTCGAGTACTCGGACGTTCGATCGAGTACTCGAGTACTCGGGTACTCGTTGCCATCCCTAGTTTAAACAGCTGCTTTTTTCATATAAAAAAATAACAGTAAATCACTTGACATAATGAATTACGCATTAATTATTTCAGTAGCAAGTGTTTTGTTAAAGCATATGCCTACAAGTGCAGACTGGAAAAATATCAACCTATAAGAAAATATATGATCTAAAATGAGATACGGAAACTTACTGCTCAGACATATACCAGCTCTTTTCCCACACTGGCACATATGTGGCGCCATCAAACATTGGACTTGTTCAATATATCATCCTGATCTTTATAGAAGTAAGCCATCTGTAATGAAAGAGAAAATAGCATACTGATTAACATTAATTCGCTTTGAATTATTTGTATTCCACCTGTGTATAATACTGTATCAATGTGGCACTGTAGAGCTTTCCCACCTGTGTATAGTACTGTATGAATGTGGCACTGTAGAGCTATCCCACCTGTGTATAGTACTGTATCAATGTGGCACTGTAGAGCTATCCCACCTGTGTATAGTACTGTATGAATATGGCACTGTAGAGCTATCCCACCTGTGTATACTACTGTATGAATTTGGCAATGTAGAGCTATCCCACCTGTGTATAGTGTTATTCAAATGTGGCACTGTAGAGCTTTCCCAGCTGTGCATAGTACTGTTTGAATGTGGCACTGTAGAACTATCCCAGCTGTGTATAGTACTGTATGAATTTGGCACTGTAGAGCTATCCCAGCTATGCATAGTACTGTATGAATGTGGCACTGTAGAGCTATCCCAGCTGTGTATAGTACTGTATGAATGTTGCACAGTAGACCTATCCCAGCTGTGTATAGTACTGTTTCAATGTGGCACTGTAGAGCTATCCCACCTGTGCATAGTTCTATATAAATGTGGTACTGTAGAGCTATCCCAGCTGTGTATAGTACTGTATGAATGTGGAACTGTAGAGCTATCCCAGCTGTGCATAGTACTGTATGAATGTGGCACTGTAGAGCTATCCAAGCTGTGTATAGTACTGTATGAATGTTGCACAGTAGACCTATCCCAGCTGTGTATAGTACTGTTTCAATGTGGCACTAAAGAGCTATCCCAGCTGTGCATAGTTCTATATAAATGTGGTACTGTAGAGCTATCCTAGCTGTGTATAGTACTGTACATATGTGGCACTGTAGTGCTTTCCCAGCTGTGTATAGGTGCATATGAATCTGGCACTGTAGGGCTATCCAAGCTGTGTTTAGTACTATTTTAATGTGTCACTGTAGAGCTATCCCAGCTGTGTATAGTACTATTTGAATGTGGCACTGTAGAGCTATCCCAGCTGTGTATAGTACTATTTGAATGTGGCACTGTAGAGCTATCCCAGCTGTGTGTATAATTGAATGAATACAGCATTGTAGAACTACATGTATCTTTGCTGTGTTAAGTACCATATAACCTGGCACTGTAAAACTACATGTATATCTGCTGTGTGTAGTACCCTGTAATCTGGCACTGTAGAACTACATGTATATCTGCTGTGTGTAGTACCATATAATCTGACACTGTAAAACTACATGTATATCTGCTGTATGTAGTAATGTGTAATCGAGCACTGTAGAACTACATGTATTTCTGCTTTGTGTAGTTCTGAATAATTGGCGCTGTGGAACTACATGTACATGTATATCTGCTGCTGTGTATAGTACCGTGTGTAGTATTGTATAATCTGACTGTGTTGAACTACATGGATCTCTGCTGTGTGTAGTACGGTATAATCAGGCACTGTTAACTACATGTATCTGTGTTGTCTGTAGTACGGTATAATCAGGCACTGTAGAACTACATGTATCTGTGTTGTCTGTAGTACGGTATAATCAGGCACTGTAGAACTACATGTATCTCTTCTGTGTGTAGTACGGTATAATTTGGCACTGTAGAACTACATGTATCTGTGTTGTGTGTAGTACGGTATAATCAGGCACTGTAGAACTACATGTATCTCTTCTGTGTGTAGTACGGTATAATTTGGCACTGTTGAACTACATGTATCTGTGTTGTGTGTAGTACGGTTTAATCAGGCACTGTAGAACTACATGTATCTCTGCTGTGTGTAGTACGGTATAATTTGGCACTGTTGAACTACATGTATCTCTGCTGTGTGTAGTACGGTATAATTTGGCACTGTTGAACTACATGTATCTGTGTTGTGTGTAGTACGGTATAATCAGGCACTGTAGAACTACATGTATCTCTGCTGTGTGTAGTACGGTATAATTTGGCACTGTTGAACTACATGTATCTCTGCTGTGTGTAGTACGGTATAATTTGGCACTGTTGAACTACATGTATCTGTGTTGTGTGTAGTACGGTATAATCAGGCACTGTAGAACTACCTGTATCTCTGCTGTGTGTAGTACGGTATAATTTGGCACTGTTGAACTACATGTATCTCTGCTGTGTGTAGTACGGTATAATTTGGCACTGTTGAACTACATGTATCTGTGTTGTGTGTAGTACGGTATAATCAGGCACTGTAGAACTACATGTATCTCTGCTGTGTGTAGTACGGTATAATTTGGCACTGTTGAACTACATGTATCTCTGCTGTGTGTAGTACGGTATAATTTGGCACTGTTGAACTACATGTATCTGTGTTGTGTGTAGTACGGTATAATCAGGCACTGTAGAACTACATGGATCTCTGCTGTGTGTAGTACAGTATAATTTGGCACTGTTGAACTACATGGATCTCTGCTGTGTGTAGTACGGTATAATTTGGCTCTGTAGAACTACATGGATCTCTGCTGTGTGTAGTACGGTATAATTTGGCTCTGTAGAACTACATGGATCTCTGCTGTGTGTAGTACGGTATAATTTGGCTCTGTAGAACTACATGGATCTCTGCTGTGTGTAGTACGGTATAATTTGGCTCTATTAAACAACTAGATGTATCTCTGCTGTGTGTAATACCATATAATCGGGCTTTGTAGAACTACATGTATCTCTGCTGTGTGTAGTACGGTATACCTGGTCACTGTAAAACTACATGTATATCTGCTGTATGTAGCAATGTGTAATCGAGCACTGTAGATCTACATGGACAACTGCTGTGTGTAGTACGGTATAACTGGTCACTGTAAAACTACATGTATCTCTGCCATATGTAGTCCCATATAATCAGGCACTGTAGAGCTTCCCTGCTATGTGTAGTATTTTATGAATCTAACACTGTGGAACTAGTCTTTTTTTGTGTATTTCTGTATGTGTATTTCTGTATGTATATTTCTGTATGTGTACAACCATCTGTTTTGTTTTGTCAGAGTTATTCCTGTCCCATGATGACATGGAGAAGCTGCACGATTTTGAGGAGGAGTGTGCAGAGGACTATTTCCGTGAGAAGGAGATGCACGTACAGTCATCAACAGACAAACGCATACAGCTGACTAATGAGAGGTGCGTCTAGGGGTTACATTTAAATCAGGAAAAGGTTGGATTGGTATGGGAGTTATATTTAAAAAGTACAAGGGTTTGTATTGGTGATAAAGCTTTCTGCATGTAAAAGGAGTTGAAGAAAGGCTTCCAAAAATTAATGTTTTTAGAAATTGCTGATTAATATTCATTTCTGAAAAAAAGCATACTAATAGTTCTAAGAAATTTCATTATCAGATTCTTTTATTTCCCATGTACAATTAAATTCTCTATTTTGTGACATCTGGAAAGGAATGTAGATAAGTTATACTTATGAAATTTTGTAAAATTGTTATAACTAAGACAAAACATGATGTATAATGATGTTTTCCTTATGTGTATATTATGTCCCTCCTATTTAGGGTTGAAAACATGAACCTGCGAATGGATGACATGAACCAGAAGGAGAACTTTATCATGCTCAACCTGCAGACCATCGACCACCGCATGTCCATCCTTGAGGATCTTGCCATACAGAACATGGAGGTACAGGAAAACATGCAGGGTGTGGCAATGGTCGGCAGGGCTTGAATTTCTAAAAAAGAATGTACTCGCCAATGCGAACTCACAAAATCTGAAGTTCACTCAGAACATTTTTGTTAACCCCTTTTTTTTTGTAATGTAATCAAAAATGACAACAATAACAATTCACCTTCTAAAGTCATTAGATTTGTAAACATAGAAAACGTATAGAGGAAGTCTGATACACAGTCTGCATAAAATATCTTTCCCATTGTTTTGTCTGTGTTAGTAGTTTTTATGGATGGTTTATTTACTTTTGGCAGGTTAGTTTGATCATCCCCATCAGCTTCCATAAATTTTAAATATCCATGCATAAAAAACTTGTGATATTTTTGCTTGTCATGATGATGGACTGTGCCAAATACTGCCGCCTTAAATCTGACCATAAAGTACCAGTCTACAACGTGCCCCCCAAAAAAATCAAAAAATAGTGGAAGAAAAGTCTTTGATTTAGGGGTTGAAAAGTCGTCAATATGGCTATTAAAATAATTCAACTAGGGCTTGAAGTTTTTAATATAGGGATTGAAAAGTCCAAACAGGCAGGGGTTGAAAAGTCTTTGAAATAGGGGTGAAAAGTCTAAGGGTTGAAAAAGTCTTCATTTTGAGAAGGGGTTGAAAAGTCCTGCTCCCACAGTACCTGTGCAACATGAATTTTACAATTTTCACTGGCATTTTGTAAGTGAGCAAGCACTTAATTCAATTCCTGGTTCAGCCAGGGCTTTTTAAGTTAATTGATGTCTTAATGCAATCTTAAGCTTTTTGTTGCTCTTATTTGTTATTCATATTTCATTGATTATCCTGGTTTCAATCAAATTGATTTCAGCAATAAAATGATACAAAAAATAATGAAGCCTATACTAGCCTTTGCTTCATAGAATAACATATGTATATATATTTGCAACATTTATGTTTTGCTGAGGGTCATTTAACATTAATATTTCTGCTATCCAGGTTCTTGGGCAGATGAAGTCTGTGATGTCACAGTTTGATCTTCGGTCCTGTAACATCAGTACCTCCAGTACTCCGAGCAACAGTCGCGCACGATTGGATAGTGAGGAGTCCACAGATCAGATAGAATATGATGACTTCATATCCCCTGGCCAGAAGGAAGGTCAAACATCGGCAACAACTAGCAGGAGAAGAAAGCTGGAAGGGTTAGCAAGCTCCGAGAGCGGGAAATCACTCAATCCGGAAGCCAATTCCATAATGAGATCACTTCCATCACCAATACTGGTGCATTCCCAGAAGGCAATCAAGGATGACAGTCTGCAACGTTATACTGACTTTAGCAAGACTTCGACCAAGTCTGCAATGTCCCTGACACGTAGGATTGAGAGGCAGTCTAGTCTAAAACATCGACGATCTCTTCCTCGTGTGCAGGAACGTGTGCAGGAACATGAACCAGCAACTACAGAAGAAGATGCCAGCCTAACTAATGACCTGCTCGGTCGCCGACATGGCCACATCCCGAAACTTCACATAGAGCCTGTGAATAAGCAGGACTCAATTTCCAGTACAGCTGTACCATCTCATGTATATAGTGATGACAATACCAACTCCAATGCTGCATCTAGCGAGTTGGGAGGTGTATACAGCATTGCACACCTAGACACGGAAACAAATGTCTCTTCACAGCAGCCTGCTCAGATAGATGTCAAGTTTGCCACAGTAAACCCTGACCTTTCTATACCTCTCAATATCAACATTCCCACGCCAGAGATAGAACATACGGACTTGTACCAAGCAGGCAACTATCAGGCAGCCCACATAATCCCTTTCACTCCTATTCTTACGTCCAGATCTGCAGAGTACACAACTATCACAGATGAAATAGACACCTCCTGCATGATGAGCCGGTCACCTCCAAGAAGCCCAACTTCGGCCAACCCATACAATGACAACTGGGACGAGGAAAAGGAGGAAAATGTAGCCTCACGCATTGAGAAGGCCGCCCTGAGACAGGCGGAGGAAATGGAGCACCGGCGGATGGAGAGGGTCATCCGGAACCGCCTGCGTCAGATCTCCATGGATGAGAGTGATAGCATCAGCGATATTGCTAAACTTGCTGTCAGTGAGATGGAGATTGAGGACACACACTCGGACCATGAGGATGACGAGAGCATCCATGGATCCACGGAGGACCTTACCCAGAGTGGGCGCACACAGAGCTTCACCTCCCACACATATCGAGCGGTCACAGAGAACGCTAGCGCTACCGAACTTGAAGATTCCGGGCCAATCCAGTTTGATGCTGGGGTCGAGATCCGTATACGCAGGGCCTCCACTCTTGATGAAGATCCTCATTCACCCAAATCTGTATAAGAATTTATTATGATGATTAAATTAGATCTTGACAGTGAATTCTGTGATCAAATTTCTTTCTTTATGCATTTATATTTTAAGTGATTTTAATACAAATTTTTATGTTGAATCTCTCAAGGGTATGAATTACATGCATGTATTACCATTTTTACTGTATTGTCTCTGTTGATCAGAGATACTTCGATATCGCAATTGTACAAAGTAACTATGTATTACAACAGATGTTGAACATCCAATGCAAGAAACTGTAAAGTCTGTTTAGTAGTTTCCATGCACTCAGTTGTAGGCTGCTTGTTATACGTAAGATTTTAATCACATTTTGCAAAATTCTTATCAATGGTATAATTATTTATTATGAATGATATGAAAAATTTGAATTGATAAAAATATTTTTTCTTTGTTTCAATAAAGTTAAGATTTCCTTTGTATTGCAGTACAGAAAGTTCTTCAATTTAACACACATTCTCTTTCAAGATTTTATTTCAAATTTTGTCAAGGCAAATGCATTTTTTCAAATGTATATGATAATATTTTGTATGATATAGGTTCTTTTTTTGTTGCATAGTTGTTGTTGTTTTGTCTGACATTGCAGGGATCGTTTGCGATATTTGAATTTAAATATTGTACATATTCTCTTGTTTAACATTCGCAAAAAGCTGTTGTTAATATGTTATTGTTATGCATCATGTAATGGTTAAAGGTTAGAAGTATGCATTGACCGAAATAAATGGTTTAAGGGCGACCACATGTGTAATAAGTGATGTGGCATTTTTTGCAGGAAGGATAAGCGCTCAATATACAGTGTCGTTTGCAAGAGAAAGCACATAATTAACTTAATATCATTAAGAATGCAAACATATCGAATACACTGTGTAATAATACAGGGTGGCAGGCACTTGAATGTGAATATCTTGAGTTCTTTTTCACACACTCTTTATAAGGATGCCATGTTAACGTGATTATTGTGGTGTGTGCAGGTTTTGTCCACAATTTACTCTGCATTCTTATCCTTTTTTTCTACCATGAAACATGTACCATATGTACCATAGGCAGAAAAACTTAATTATGAGTTCAGTTTCTTGTTGATAATTTTAAGAAAGTGGCATCAATGACTTTATATGGCTATTATACAAGCTGTTTTCATTATAGAAAAGCATGTTAAATCATGCTGATTTTAATTGTGCCTACAACATATCCTAGTCTAACAACACCAAGAACTGTATTATGACGCTCCTTGCCATACTTTGTGTACAGTTGTATTATTACTGGTGCATTAGTTTATTGACATTCTGTCATCATTTACGGCAAACCGGTGCCATTTAGAATCTCTACACATTTATGTGTGATGTTGATCAAATTTTAGTCACTTGGATGATTGTTAAGTATCAGTTATGGTTTATTTCAAGTCTGTAAGGAAATTAATTATTCAACTCTTGCACAGTGAGACGAATAATTAATTTTCATATAGACCTACAGATGAATTAAAATGTATATAATGGTTGAAATGATTTTGTTACCGACAAAGCCCGCCTTATTGACCTCTAGTCGATTTTATCTTTTTTTCTATCACTGAACATGACATTGTGTTTGTGTAGAAAATAGTAAATGAGGCAATGTGAATGTAGTTGTTAGTATATTTAAGTATAAGCATATATATTACACATCATTCCTTGTCTTTTACATGATTGCTTATTCTTTTAATGGAAACGTACCTGTGTATTTCGTACAGCAGTGTCATATTTCCAGGTCAAATTCCATATAAAGCATCTGATTGTTTGATAATTTTTACTGCATAAAATAGTAAGACAAACTATTCAGTTTGACCTTCAGTATGAACGACCAATGTATTTGGGGTGCAACTTTTTAAGTAAAGCATTTATACAGCAATATATAAAATATTGATTAATAGTAATATAAAATGTCAAATAATTTGAAAATACTGTCATCCCATTGATTCAAAAATGATTTCAGCCATTATTGATTGTTATTGTATGAAATGTTAATGTTGTATGTATGTTTGTTTAGCATTGTTTGGTGCTAGTAATAGTAATGGTCACAAGTGCTATACAAGATACAAATGATAATATTAATGATAGTTCAACCCTGTCAAGGGTAGTGCTCAGTCTGTGTATTCATGTGATAAATGCCTTTTCGACAAATGTCTCCGTTGAAACCATTGAAACTTCATAGGTAAACTTTCTTGAAGTACATTTCTTACAAATATAACTTCCAATAGATGGGTATATATTACCTGGTTGTATAAAGTATGGCAACATACAGAACACTGCATACTAGATTACAGAGATAAGTTGAGTTCTATTAATTTCATAGTTCTTCTTCCATACGTATACTGAGCTGGGCTTTTAATAGGGTGTACTGAGCTCAACATTGTTTTACTATTATTTTTTTTACAGTACATGAAGATCAGAGAAAAGACATATTATTGTATTTATCATTGTTTTACCAATAGTGTATTACAGATCATTGTGCAATTCGTATGATCATCATCTGAATAGATATTGTATTACTCATAACCAGATTTTCCACTGGGGTTTTATATACTATTAATAACACTAATGTTATTGCTTAAAACTTGGGTTAAATATTAATGTGTTAAATTTGTACTGTTTTTTTAGATGCATGGTCTGGAATCCCAAGGATTTTGGAGAAGGGGTATTGATCATTTTCTGCAATGTTAAACATTTCAATTCTTGTTAAAGTATATCAAGAAAGCCCAACTTTTTGAGGTTTCTTTTCATTGTGATAAGCAGTCCAAAGCATGTTTTAAAGGCCTTACCATGCTTTTAATTTTGGACATGAAAATAATGAGGGTTTACTTCTTCTTCTTAAATATTTGTTCTTTTACAAGTGCTTGTATTTAGGGGTCTGGAGTGGTTCACATGTTTCCCAATTTCTCAAAACATCATACGGTTGTATCAAACTTTAGTATCTTTTTTTAAATTTACCAAATCTCTTCAACTTCATTTTCTGAAATGAAAACATAGCTTATTGTGATTATCATTATAATAACTTCTTCTTAGAACACATTACAATGGGAACACTGTACTAGATGCATTGTTTTGTTTGATAAAAATGAATATTAAACTGATAATGGGTATTTGATAATACTATGATACACCTACAAATGATGTCATCGTTCTGTGTATTTTTCTTTTTTGTTTTCTTTTCACCTATAGTTTTTACTTGAATTCATAGTATCTGTACAAAGGGTTTGGGTTTGATTGTTTGTTGGTCTAGTCCTTAGATGTGATGTGCTTTGTTTAGTACAGCAATATCAAGTACAATGATGTATTATACCTTTTTCAAACGAAAAAAATAACAGCTATTTGATGAAATTATTTTAGAACTTTACATCTTGCTGTGTAACTCATTGATAGAAATATATGTTGTAACTTATTCAAATGAAATATGTATACCAAATGTCTATCATATGAATTGTTGATGTTACAAGCAATAAAATGAAAGGTAACTTGGATGTCTTTTTTTTCGTTTAAACCAGAACATTTGCATAATTACTGTTGTATGTGATTCGGACTGTAACATTTCTGTACATCCTTGTTTATCCACAAGTTAAAGTCCATACATTGGTTTGGGTGTCAGGTGAACATTAGGTTTAAACATGACGTCAGCATAGTGGTAAACCAGATTCCTTTCATTTATTTTGGGATCGTCAGGTTTCTCCATGGTTTGCTGGCTTTAAATGCGTTCATGTTTTAAAATGTATGAAACTATTACATAATGAATCACCGCTTTATAAGTTATATATAAGTTATAATATTAGCATTTGGAGATCCTGAGGGTATATTCTTAATTAACTGGGATTTCCAGTAATGAGTAACCAGTTAGATCGTATTAGTTCATTATGTTTTTATTATATAAGTGATAAAACAAATAATGTAATGCACAGATGATCCATATATTCAAAATAAATAATGACCAATTTATCCGTAAACAGAAACATTATGATCAATGTATCCACATACAACAATGATAATGTACAATTTTAGACATACATGTATAATGATAAACAACATGTTAACGAACTATTTATCCATATATACAGCATAGATAATTAACAATCGATCAACATATAAAAAAACATTGGTCATCCAAATTTACGCACACACATTGATGAGAACAAAACATTTAACTGATTAGGAAACCATCTGATTATCTGAGTTAGTGATAGCACAAACGGAAAACTCTGTAACAACGAAGTTTATCTCCTCCTCAGACCATTGTCCATCCACCTGGTCACCGCCCGATACCAATACGATCTCTTCAAACACGTAGAAGTATCGCAACCGCAGGAAGCGGTTCACCAGCACCAAACGGTCCTTCCGCTTGTCGTAGGCGAGAACTTTACCATTATACAGAAACATAACTTCAGTTCCACGTTTGATCTGCGTGAACCACGTCTCTGTGTTTGTAACGCCGACATTCTCACCGTCGGTGACGCCGATGTACCACTTACGGTCATAACTGGCAAGTGCCACTTTCAGGAACGGCCGGCCTGTGATCTCTAGTTTAGAAATTTTTATAACACGTTTGTCCATATCGTTTCCCAGCAAATGGTTGGCCGTTGCAGCGGTGGGTGTAACCTGCATATACTGGTCTGTCCCTTTGACGCGGTACATGTGTTCCACCTGAATTTTCAGCGGCATATCCTCTGTCGGTCTATTCAGCGTCAACCGCGTGTTTTGAGCTCTCACCACACTGTGTGTCCTGTCCACAGACACCCTCGATAGCTGAGCACTGATCTCGTAACAACATACACTGCCATCCCTGATTTCTCTTCGGACAATGAGATGAAGCCTTCTGTGCCCATCCGTTTGCTCCTTTGCGAAATAACCCAACACCGCTTTGTGTTTGTCGTTTGGTACAAACTCATCTTCTATTGTAATGATTTCATCATCATTATCCAGCTGTAATTGCTGGGCAACGCTGCCCTCTTTCACGTTTGAAAAGAAATGCTTGTAGGTTTTAAGTTTATTGACGTCTTTTTTGTTTTTGCATTCTGTTGTCAATGCTGCCCCAAAATCGGCAGAATTTGCAAGTTTTATGGGGTGAGATTGCACGGTAATACCCGTACTACACGGATTCCAGAAGCTTTGAAATCCGCAAAAGGAAACGTGTTCCGGAAAATCTGGGGAATCCGGAAACGGGACTTCAGACACGTGCAGCTGTTCTATATTCATCATTGAGATTTCAAACAATGTCAAACCAAGTTTAAGTCCGATGTGTACACAGTACTGAACTGTAATGATTAGTTCACAACATTGCGGTACATTTATGTTCACATCTGACTGGGAATTCCGTATATACTATATTTAGTACGTTTTCGTATAAGTGGAAAGTCCACCCGTAATTTATGTTATGTACGTTTTCCTTCCATCACAGTGGACTTCCAGCCTGGTATCGCATGATATATTTAATCAACATAATTGATCAAGTGACTTGGCAAACATTTAACACATGCACACGAGTAGTTTTGTACAGTGATGCGCTGCTGTCCTATTTATAAACATCCATACAATTTAACATGCCTCCATTGTTAATACTAGGTACAATACGCACATTTATGTAATTGAACATCAAGCAATCCGACTTCTCGGCCAATAACAAAGCCCACAGGAGTGACAATTGGATGGTCCTCATTCAATGCACTGCAGTAGTTTTGTTTTACTCGAAGATACATATGAATGTAAACTTAAGTCGAACTTGAGCTTTTTTTGTTGTAAAGCTTTGTAGTTGGAGTGGTGATCCTTGGGCGTTATACCTTCAATATTGGTCTAATCATCTCCACGTATTGGTCTCATCATCTCCACGTATTGGTCTCATCATCTCCACGTATTGGTCTTATCATCTCCACGTATTGGTCTCATCATCTCCACGTATTGGTCTCATCATCTCCACGTATTGGTCTCATCATCTCCACGTTTGACCTTACATGTACTTTCACTAGTAACTTCTATGTGATGAGATTTACCTGCCCATGTGAGCAAATTTACTCATGGGACAAATACGTGCATGAACGCAAATGCCCACGAGGGTATACTTACCCCCCCCCCCCCCCCCCCCGAATCATATTTACACTAGGAGCAAATGTTTGGGATATAAACGCAGCATATGGCTTTGAAATTTTATGTTACGCCATGATACTGTATTAAGGGTGATGTCGTTTTTATCGACAATTCTGAAATGTGGGTAGGGTAATTCGAATTTAAATATAATTGTTATTTGACGGTAAAATTCTTTTAAATTTTGTTTTTGAATTCAGGAAATGATACACATAAAGAAATTATCCAGCTGACCATAGTTTGAAATGGTGTCCATTAGGGGTGTGCCACCTTAAGGATAATTCATGCCCATTGAGAGTATGCCATTTTTTGTTTTTATTTTATGATTTTCACGTTTTGGTCATTTTTAAGGGTTTGTTGGTCACCCAAAGATACATCGGATTAAGAAGAAGCTAAAACTTATTTTGCTATTCAAAGTTTGTTTGTGTTTCAGGGTGCGTTTCAGAGACGATCGTTAAGGCGATCGTTAGCTGATTTTGGTAGTACGACAAAAATTACCGATCGGCACCGTTTCAGAGACGCAACGTGCACCTGCTTTATCGTTAATTCTGATCGTAAACCTACGACCGACTAGAGGCACTCGTAAACTTAACGATCAAGATGGCAGATGAAGATTTTCTCCATATCAAAGTATAATATAACATGTCCTGTAAAACATTTCTTGATATTCATATTTTTCGGATGGTTTTTAATTCGGATAAATAAATGCCTGTACAATAAACAGATTCAGTGTAATATTACCGGCCTCTATGGCATATTATAGTCAGTGAATTATTAAACAATGTTACCATTTATTGAATCATTTCATGATATAAACATTTAATTCTTTTTCTTATAGTTAAACATCTTAATCTGGTGCTATTATCTAGATAAAGTCTGTAAATATACCTGTACTGCAAACACCATTGTCACAACCAATTAGTTGGTTTATTCATCTTCACTTGTAAAAGCTACTTGTTTTTACTAAGTTTCATATGTTCTTTGTAGAACTTTGCAGTATTACTATATATATGTATACATGTGAGCATTCAAATGACAAAAGATACATCTTTTTTTTTTCAGACATACCATTTGATGGCGTGTGTACAACAAAAACCTAAGATGAAAGATTGACAACAAAGTGTCATGGTCTTGATGGAATATGCTGTGCTCCTCAGACCTCTTAGTTAGACATATATTTAATAATGGTATGGAAAAGGGAAATAAAATCTAATGCTTGTTTTATAAAAGATAATATACTGTAGGTATAGTTAACATATGAACACATTGTCATAAGGACTATTAAAGTAATTTAACTGCAAAACCATTTTATGTATCTGCAGTTAACGCACAGGCTATGTGCAGATGATAATTGATATTCTATATTCTCACTTTTTAAAGTTTAAAATTCAATAGGACACAAACCAATTTTATGAATAATACAATGAATTTTATATTAATACCTTGTTGAGCATCTTATATAAATTTTGAACAGTTAATACTGGTATAACATATGTGATATTTAGCTAGGTATAAACATTGAACTAGAAATAAATTGGTAACAGAATGGTGTGTTTCATGTTTTCTTACATACCCTACTTATTTTCATTTTTTTAAATTAGAAATAGTTTTTATAAAATATACAAACATGTAAACTATTAAAAGGTGTAACATGAATGTATTGTTGTATTATGTTGTGCTGTATTAAACAATATATTATAACTTTTTGTCTTTTTCAGGCCACTGAGTAATCCAAGGTTTCAGACATCTAGAATATGCTCATGGTCAGTCTTCAAGATACTCACCCAATCATTCCACTGTGAATAAGGATACTGTGACAAAACAGTAATTACCAACATCCACTGGAGATACCAGACCAAGCAGACTTTAAGCTATATATATATGGACACAGACAATACAATTCATTGCATATTCCAACACAGCATAATATTTCAAACTGTTTCATAGGCAGTGAGGCATTTGTGCTAACCTCATACGTTGAAATGATTTTTGTTTTTTTAAGTTTGACTTTGAATTGGAAAAGCCATTAACATTTGATTTTCCAAAACATTATATTTATACAGTGTCATCTGTCCATTTGTACATATTTTCCTCCAAGCATTTAAACAATTTTGAATTATAAAGGAAAAATTTAAATGAAACATTTATTGAATCCTATGATAATATATGAAACACACACAACCATGGTTGTTCATGTAATATTACCATGGATTTACTATTTCGCTCCATTGTTCGATCTATGGTACTCGATGTTAGACGGTTAAAATGCATTTTCTTTTATCAGGTGTAATTGTTTATTAGATGTTCATAAGATAATAGTACCGAAATATATCGTGTATTTCAAGTTTTGAATTTTCTTTAAAATGTTAAGGTTTCAAGTTTAATTGGCAATATTGGCAATAAATATGTGTTATAAAACATAATATTTTCCATTTACAATTTTACTTTAAATATTAAGACTGGTCAACCTTTTGACCCTCATAAATTATGTATTATGTATTAATAAGTGCTAAACTAGTCCATGTTAACGCTACTCTTGCACGGAGAGGAGAACTCGATAGAGATCTCCGTTAGTCTGATTAGCTCCAAAGTTGGCAATATAATTATATTTAAACTATCACTGTCGTTTGAAAGTCTTGATATTGCGATTTAACACTGTCTGCATGTTAGTCTCGTCTTAGATGTAATTCCGTTGACAGATTATGCCGCATCAGCATCATTTTCACGGAGAGCATACATTTACACGGACTTCACTCGCACTAAGTTCGACGAGTACGTGTTTTGAGACTCGGGCGGACCTATCCACACATCGCCAGTCTCCGTAGTCATTTCCGAGGGATAAATGAGCGTTGCGGGCCCGTGCTGCGCGCTCTCAGGTCCGGGAGGCATCGGAGTCACAGACGCCGCCTTTGTGTGGACTGTCTTCGATGGCCCCGCGGTGATGGTGCGAGATCCTATGTCCAGACTGACACCTGTTTCCGGCCCGACCTTGTTAAAACATTTTAAATGTCGAAACATCCGGCGACGAATGCTTTCCGTCGAGTAGCAGTAGAGGACAAAATTTGCGATCCCCTGGGCGCTGTCTCCAATACCCTGGTAATAGGATACAGATTCATACTATTTTGCATTTGCATGACACATGTAAAGGAAGATGGTCTTATATTACCTGATTCAAAAATATTACATAAGTCAGTATGTTTAAGTACATTTTGATGTACACCAAGTTACTATTTTCAGTAACTACGACATACGGTCAAATATGTTATGTTATTCCGTAAAACGGTATAATGTCATAAAGACATATTAATTGAATGTTTTATTTATAAATAAAATGACGTAATTAAAATTCGAAGAAGCATACGCAAACATTATAACCTACATTTCATAAAAATAGTGGGAAATATGATAATGTTCCGAGATCATATAAAATTTGCGTCTATTACTAGCATTAGTATTGATGAGTAATTTACATTTATAAATCCGTAAAAAAGCCAGTATTATACTCAAGTGTTCATGTGACATATAACGAATCCCGCGATTGCAGTGGCGGTGGCGCTACCTGAAGTGGGTTTATCCACGTCACGTATGGCTTGTTGACAATTTCATGCCCAAAGTTGCCGATGAGGAAGCGCAGGGTGCCCCAAATCCGGCACACAATAAACACGAGCGGAACGAACGTCAATTTCCGGTTCGCCTCGTCCATTACGTCCTTCCGGATCCGTCGTCGTGTCACCATCCGAATCTTCTTCTTAGCCTGTATAAGATAAGTCTGACATTTTACTGGAGGCAGATGAGTTGTTTTCACAGTAAGATGCTGTTTACAGGTACAACATACGTGACGGAAGACATTTAATGAAAAGACGCCAGTACATAACTTTATCTGATCATCATTGCGTATAACGCCAGACCGGTACTAGTTACCATTTGTATCAAACCGGAACCTCTTGGGTTAGAGCACATAGTCTCTTACTTATAGTTTAGACTTAAGACACATTTCTGATCAAATATTTCAACGCACGGTCCGTTACTTTAAATTTTAAAATTTCTACCAGACCGACCTGTCTGCTAAGGAAGACCTTAATGGCAGTATAGAGGACAACAGTGGCGATGTAGGCGGCGATCTCTAGAAACTTGCCAGTCGCAAACTGCCAGAGGAGCACGTGCGGCGACCGGGGGTCAATCCAGCACCAGCTCGCAGTCTCCAGACTCGTGTCCGTCCCCAACACGCCCAGGCACAACGCCACCACCGTGATGATACCTGTGTAACGTACAGAAAGATAGAAAGAGAAGAGGTATTGTAGTCAGCCGCTGTAGCTTTTTGGGCAAAGATCCTAACAATAGAATAACTGTATAGATGGCAATAATAGTAAGTGTATTCCTGGATTAAGCTGCCATAAAATATAAACTTAATCCAATAAAAAAACTATTATATAAAGTTTATAAACCATTACACTTTCAAAAAATATCATCTGTATATTGTTTTTTTCTTCCTGGAAATGAAAAGCAGAACCTGGTGGTATCCAAGACACTATGTGAAACAGTTTCATATACGTGGCTGTAAACTGAGCCTTTCCAAGCACGACGGCAGCGAACAACGACACACCCATTATCACGGTCCAGGAAAATGACGTCATACTGAAGTAGATGGTCATGGCGCTTTGGAAGTCACAGTAACCCTCGCTCTTGTTTATGACGGCGTAGTCGCTGTATAAATACCAGATGATCCCCAGCAGGTTTCCAAGAGCAAGCAGTGCGTCTGAGGCCGCCACATACAGCAGCAGCTGCCGCGCCGGCGACCGTAAGTCCTTGAAGGTCAAGTATAGGATGCATATGGCCGTGCCGCCAAATATGGAGAGCCCCGCCGTGATCGCCGTGAGTGTCACGTAAATGTACTCTGACCGCGGTATTCCGTGCTGGGGAGCCGTGCTTTCATTCAACATGTTTAATGTTGTCAAGAAAGAAATGACTATTTCTCCTTAACCTAGCTTTTGTCGGGCATTGTTTTCCAATGAACTAAGACCGCATTACGTGAAATCCTTGAAAAGCCAGGGAAGTAGCGCTGAATTGAGAATCTATAAAATAACGCTCTACAACACCGTGGTCCACACAGGGGATATATATGAATCCATCTAGGAAACTGTTCTTCAAAAGGAATACGAAACATGAAAGACAGCAAACAAACGGAATCAACCTTTGCAACACCCTCTTCCCGTACACGCGGTATTCAGAGGGATTAGACGCTACACGCTACAATTATTCGACCCGGTCACACTATTAGTGTGTTGCATCCTATGATACTGATAAACCAAGCTATAATCTCTCTATGCCATTCCTATTTATTATTCACCATTATTTATATAAAAGAAATAAAAAAAAATCAAAGTTCTACTGTAACACATAAAACACAAACGCAAACGCACACGCACGCACACACGCGCATACACACGCACGCACGCACGCACACGCACACACGCACACACACACACACAACACACGCACGCACGCACACACACACACAACGGCGTTGAAGTCCATCGTTTATAAGTTCAATGTAAACGCTCCTCTGTTTCGCCCAATTCCTGATAACATTTTTCAAATATCCTTGAGTTGGTGCTAAGAGTTGTATTTACTGCGACATATCGGCCGGATATTACACATTTCACTGATATTATTTACGGGAACAATTAAAGTGATTTTGCCCGCCGACATGAATGCAGTTGCGCGGAAACAGAAACTAGACAAATTTTGATGCAAGACATCATAGACGAGACTGAAAATGCTTTAAAGTAAATGTGAATAATAATATGTTCATCATGATTCGAAGGAGGTTTAATATAAGATTAAACATTCCGACACTAAGTGATTGAAATGAGCAGGGATGATATGAAATGATATGTAACATATAAATCCAAGAGAGTGCCATGTTGCCACAAACATGTTGAAGAGTAAAACTTGTATCCCCACCCCCACCCGAATGGCACCTCCTCAATCTCTTTACGAAGTATCCGAGTCTCAGACGACTGACGGCGCTCTTCAACAAGCTGTTGAAACCGCGCTCGATCACGCAAAAGTTCTTCGCGTAGATTATCATCAGGGGAGGGTTTCTTTGGAGACAAGCGTATTAGTTAGTATGTTATAATGATTTGAACTTAACAGCGTACTGCTCGACTAAAATAGTTAGTGTCAGGGCTTACGAAGTTCACATAACTGATGTATGTTTTAGCGTATCCGTTGGCTCGATGTTCTAAGATAAATAACAAAAATATATAAATACAGACGAAGTTAAGCAGAAAGGGGTCTTCATAACTTATGATGATTTTCAGGAGAATATTTTCGGAATAAACACGCTCTACTGTTCCCACAACGGTGTGCATAGCTACAAAACAAAAACACTTTCGCCAAAGTAGAAACATGTTTTTCAACGTGTTATATATAAATGTATTTAGAAATACTTGTGCATAGTTTGCATATGTCTTATTTTGAAATTCAAAGTCTCAAACCGAGGTGGCAGCACAGTTACGGTATCAAACCGAGATGGCACAACAGTTATGGTCTCAGACCGAGGTGGGAGCACAGTAATTGTCTCTTACCGAGGTAGCAACACAGTAATGGTATCATACCGAGGTGGTACCACAGTGATGGTCTCTTACCGAGGTGGCAGCACAGTAATGGTCTCTCACTGAGGTGGCAGAACAGTAATGGTCTCTTGTCGAGGTGGCAGTTCGGTTATGGTCTCAAACCGAGGTGGCACCACGGTAACGGTCTCTTACCGAGGTGGTAGTACAGTAATGGTCTCTTGTCGAGGTGGCAGCACAGTAATGGTCTCTCACTGAGGTGGCAGAACAGAAATGGTCTCAAACCGAGGTAGCCCCATCGTAATGGTCTCCAACTTAGGTGGCACTACAGTGATGGTCTCTTACCGAGGTGGCTGCACAGTGATGGTCTCTAACCGAGGTGGCTGCACAGTGATGGTCTCTAACCGAGGTGGCTACACATTGATGGTCTCTAACCGAGGTGGCTGCACAGTGATGGTCTCTAACCGAGGTGGCTACACGGTCATGGTCTCTAACCGAGGTGTCTGCACAGTGATGCTCTCTAACGATGTGGCAGCACAGTCATGTTCTCATACCGATGTGGCAGAGCAGTAATGGTCTCAAACCGAGGTGGCAGTACAGTAATGGTCTCTTGTCGAGGTGGCAGTACAGTAATGGTCTCTTGTCGAGGTGGCAGTACAGTAATGGTCTCAAACTCAGGTGGCACTACAGTAATGGTCTCAAACCGAGGTAGCAGCACAGTAATGGTATTAACCGAGGTGGAACCACAGTGATGGTCTTTTACCGAGGTGGCAGCACAGTTATGGTCTCTTACTGAGGTGGCAGTGCAGAAATGGTCTAAAACCGAGGTGGCACCACAGTGATGGTCTCTTACCGAGGTGGCTACACAGTGAAGGTCTCTAACCGAGGTGGCTGCACAGTGATAGTCTCTAACCGAGGTGGCTACACAGTCATGGTCTCTAACCGAGGTGTCTGCACAGTGATGCTCTCTAACCGAGGTGGCTGCACAGTTATGGTCTCAAACCGATGTGGCAGAGCAGTAATGGTCTCAAACCGAGGTGGCAGTACAGTAATGGTCTCTAACCGAGGTGGTAGTACAGTAATAATCTCCAACCGAGGTGGCAGTACAGTAATGGTCTCAAACTGAGGTAGCAGCACAGTAATGGTATTAACCGAGGTGGCACCACAGTGATGGTCTCTTACCGAGGTGGCTGCACAGTGATGGTCTCGAACCGAGGTGGCCCCACAGTTATGGTTTCTAACCGAGGTGGCACCCCAGTAATGGTCTCAAACCGAGGTGGCAGTACAGTAATGGTCTCTTACCAAGGTGGCACTACAGTAATGTTCTCAAACCGAGGTGGCACCACAATAATCGTCTTTTACCGAGGTGGCAGTACAGTAATGGTCTCTTACCGAGGTGGCAGTACAGTAACGGTCTCTTACCGAGGTGGCAGTACAGTAATGGTCTCAAACCGAGGTGGCACCACGGTAACGGTCTCTTACCGAGGTGGCATTACAGTAATGGGCTATTGTCGAGGTGGCAGTACAGTAATGGTCTCTTGTCAAGGTGGCAGTTCAGTAATGGTCTCTTGTCGAGGTGGCAGTTCAGTTATGGTCTCAAACCGAGGTGGCACCACAGTGATGGTCTCTTACCGAGGTGGCAGTACAGTAATGGTCTCTTGTCGAGGTGGCAGTACAGTAATGGTCTCTTGTCGAGGTGGCAGTACAGTAATGGTCTCTTGTCGAGGTGGCAGTTCAGTTATGGTCTCAAACCGAGGTGGCACCACAGTGATGGTCTTTAACCGAGGTGGCAGTACAGTTATTGTCTCTTACCGAGGTGGCTGCACAGTAATAGTCTCAAACCGAGGTGACACCACAATAATCGTCTCTTACCGAGGTGGCAGTACAGTAATGGTCTCAAACCGAGGTGGCACCACAATAATCGTCTCTTACCGAGGTGGCAGTACAGTAATAGTCTCAAACCGAGGTGACACCACAATAATCGTCTCTTACCAAGGTGGCACTACAGTAATGTTCTCAAACCGAGGTGACACCACAATAATCGTCTCTTACCGAGGCAGCTGCACAGTAATAGTCTCAAACCGAGGTGGCACCACAATAATCGTCTCTTACCGAGGTGGCAGTACAGTAATGGTCTCTTACCGAATTGGCAGTACAGTAACGGTCTCTTACCGAGGTGGCAGTACAGTAATGGTCTCAAAACGAGGTGGCACCACGGTAACAGTCTCTTACCGAGGTGGCATTACAGTAATGGGCTATTGTCGAGGTGCCAGTACAGTAATGGTCTCTTGTCAATGTGGCAGTTCAGTAATGGTCTCTTGTCGAGGTGGCAGTTCAGTTATGGTCTCAAACCGAGGTGGCACCACGGTAACGGTCTCTTACCGAGGTGGCAGTACAGTAATGGTCTCTTGTCGAGGTGGCAGTACAGTAATGGTCTCTTGTCGAGGTGGCAGTACAGTAATGGTCTCTTGTCGAGGTGGCAGTACAGTAATGGTCTCTTACCGAGTCGGCAGTACAGTAATGGTTTCAAACCAAGGTGGCTGCACAGTAATGGTCTCTTACCGAGGTGGCACCACTGTAATGGTCTCTTACCGAGGTGGCACCACTGTAATGGTCTCTTACCGAGGTGGCAGTACAGTAATAGTCTCTTACCGAGGTGGCACCATAGTAATGGTCTCTTACCGAGGTGGCAGTACAATAATGGTCTCAAACCGAGGTGGCAGTACAGTAATGGTCTCTTACCGAGGTGGCAGTACAGTAATGGTCTCAATCCGAGGTGGCAGTACAATGATGGTCTCAATTGCCTAAGTGTTCTATGTTAAAAGGGAATCAGTGTTTAATCTTAATTCGGGATGCATGCATGTGGATCTAAAATCCGTAATATATCGGTCTAGGCAGCTCTAGGTCGGAATTGCGTGAAAAGAAGTCGGTCAATATGGACTTAGATTACGGAAGATGCTGGTTATTTCCAGAGACACCTAGGTGATTATTTGTAACGGATAGTCGATAACTGACCTTTATTTTCTATCATTAACCGTTAAATAAAGGATCCACATTCAACGTTGAAAAATGACCCTTTGGGTATTTTAAACTGGGTTATTGAATGCTACTCCGGCGTTTTTCATTTGTCTGAAATGCCTGCATTTATAACTTATACGTAGGTACACGTCGAACAACTGCGACACAAATTGTAATCACCAGCATGATACTATTCCAAGCACCCCAAGTGAAGGTCATTTTCGTGCTCGTACTTCGCAGCCTGAACGACCCACCAAACAATCAGAACCACGCATATAACTCGACAGTGACAGTCAACGTTTGTGCTTCAAGCATTTTAGTCAGAAACATTAATTTATGACTTTTGAGTAAGATAAGATTTCTTTTCAATAGTTTGTGTTTTTCTGAGATAAACGCCATTTTGTTATATTCGTTATCATGACTTTCAGAATATGAAGCATGTATCATTTCTTTGCCATAAAAATGTCATAGCGGAACTTTGTAACAAAAACCTTTTTCTCGAATAAATTGTCATACCTATAATTAATATGCTTGGAAACCTAGCTGAAACATGAAACGGAAGATTGCCTTATTGTTATCTAAATTTGGTATCAATTATTAAGTCAGTGTTGATATGTTGTTGTTGCCTTCCTTGATCTACATATTAATTCTTTTTTACAAATAATGTTTTCTAATTTTTGCATTCCTGTTTTTGTTTTATATATTTCCTAAGAACAAAAAATCAAAGTATATTTCTCAAAAAAGCATTGGCATTCCATGAACCACATTACGAACAAAAAGCGGCTGTTGAAGAAAGGCTATCGGCGGAAATGTAAATACATGTCATCTAACTGACATCGCGAAGAAGTTTAGTCCTCGTATCAATTGGCCATGATTGAACTAGGGGATGATGATGATGATTATGATGCTGCTGCTGCTGCTGCTGCTGATGATGATGATGCTTCTGCTGCTGCTGCTTCTGCTGCTGCTGCTGCTGCTGCTGCTGCTGCTGCTGCTGCTGATGATGATGATGATGATGATGACTACGACGACGACGACGACGACGACGACGACGACGACGACGACGACGACGATGATGATGATGATGATGATGATGATGATGATGATGATGATGATGATGATCGACGTATCATTTCGTATTATTATTATTATAATTATTATTGTTATTATTATTATTATTATTATTATTATTATTATTATTATTATTATTATTACCATACATCATCTTTTTAATGACGAATTTATAGTATATAGTAACCTTTGTACTTGATAAGTTGTACAAATATTATCTCCCTTATTTGCAATATTACCATTCCAGGTAAATTCGAGTTCGCAGGTGATATGTTTTGTTACACATACATGTGATTCCCTTTTTATTCCAAACTGACATCGATTATCTGTACTTACACTAATATTAAATGTGTAACATTTAAAACACATAATTTACGAAGTTTTTTCCTTACTTCTATTTTTTTGTTACGTAGGATTTTTAAATGAGCCAGGCTTTTATTTTAATGATGTTTAGCCTGGACAGCAATTTAGAATGACTAGTGGGCCACGGTCCGTGGTTGGGCCAAAAAAATGGTTTGGTTGTGGTCACAGGCGGCAGCTGCATTGACATGACCCACCCTATTGCCACACCCCTTCCTTAAAAAAGTCTGTCAAATGTATTTTTTCAGGACTAAAACTATTTGGAACATGATCATCTATCACAAAACCCTAAACTGCTAAATATCATCCAAAATTCAAAGGAAATAAATACTAATATTCAATTAAAGGTGGACATGTTGAGACTGTCATACTGACGATGGTGTTTTCGTAAAGCAGTTCAGTTATGGTCTCAAACCGAGGTGGCACCACGGTAACGGTCTCTTACCGAGGTGGCAGTACAGTAATGGTCTCTTGTCGAGGTGGCAGTACAGTAATGGTCTCTTGTCGCGGTGGCAGTACAGTAATGGTCTCTTGTCGAGGTGGCAGTACAGTAATGGTCTCTTACCGAGTCGGCAGTACAGTAATGGTTTCAAACCAAGATGGCTGCACAGTAATGGTCTCTTACCGAGGTGGCACCACTGTAATGGTCTCTTACCGAGGTGGCACCACTGTAATGGTCTCTTACCATACATCATCTTTTTAATGACGAATTTATAGTATATAGTAACCTTTGTACTTGATAAGTTGTACAAATATTATCTCCCTTATTTGCAATATTACCATTCCAGGTAAATTCGAGTTCGCAGGTGATATGTTTTGTTACACATACATGTGATTCCCTTTTTATTCCAAACTGACATCGATTATCTGTACTTACATTAATATTAAATGTGTAACATTTAAAACACATAATACGAAGTTTTTTCCTTACTTCTATTTTTTTGTTACGTAGGATTTTTAAATGAGCCAGGCTTTTATTTTAATGATGTTTAGCCTGGACAGCAATTTAGAATGACTAGTGGGCCACGGTCCGTGGTTGGGCCAAAAAAATGGTTTGGTTGTGGTCACAGGCGGCAGCTGCATTGACATGACCCACCCTATTGCCACACCCCTTCCTTAAAAAAGTCTGTCAAATGTATTTTTTCAGGACTAAAACTATTTGGAACATGATCATCTATCACAAAACCCTAAACTGCTAAATATCATCCAAAATTCAAAGGAAATAAATACTAATATTCAATTAAAGGTGGACATGTTGAGACTGTCATACTGACGATGGTGTTTTCGTAAAGCTCGTAACTACATTTGTAACTTATTTTTTAACCAATTGTCTCCGATTTTTTTATCAGGCTTTTTGTAAGAATGTTAGTGCCATCATCGGAGAATAGTGTAAAAGTAATCTTCTTTATTAATCTTTAATTAAAGGTTTTAAACCACATAATAAAACACACTTAAAAACATCATTTTTTTAATTTTTAAATGTCTTTGTGAATGGTAGGGTAGGTCACCATTTCACAGATAGGTTTGGGTCACCCGAACCAAATGTATTATTTTTTTAGGCCTTGCATGAAATTTAAACTGAAGATTTGTTGCAAATCTCCATTTACCTATGTTTGAAGTATTTAGTTTGTCATCAATCTTAACATATGCAATGATAGTTTATTGAAACAGTACATGAATGATACTGTTAAGTTTTTGTCAATAACTTTTTCTCATTTTGCTTTCAGGCAAGTGCAAAAAAACACAGGATGAGGATTTCTTTAGTCATTTTAAGCTGCCTGCACTTAATGACAATAAGAGCACAACAAGACGAAGATAGTACTTCTTCTAATTATTTTGATGGAAAACCTGGGCCAATCTACTCTCTTAGACTAGCACATGTTTTGTTCCGCCATGGGGACAGAAGTCCTATACATGCATATGCAAATGACATTTATAATGAGACGGACTGGCCTCAAGGGTTTGGCCAGCTCTCTATTACTGGAATGCAGCAAGAGTATGAGCTCGGAATGTTTTTACGTGATAGATACATGCATTGTTATGGAATAGAAGATTTGGGCATAGACTGTAATGGGTTCCTTAGTCCAACATACGAACGAAATGAGATGTATGTTAGAAGTACATCATTTGACAGAACTTTAATGAGTGTCTATAATGTCCTGTCCGCCTTGTATCCACCACAAGGATCTGACCTAGAGGAGGATAACCTTACCATGCCATACTTATTTAATGCTTGGCAGCCTATTCCTGTGCATACAGTGCCTATTGAAGAAGATCATCTATTATGCACAGACTCACTATGTCCCCTCTTCATTCAAGAGAAGGCCGCATTTGCTGTCAGCCCTGAATTAGATGAAATAAAGAATAAATATAACAAATTATTCGAAACAGTTTCTCAATATTCAGGAGAGGAAAATAGTTTGAATGGCACTTCGCAGGTTATTGACCCGCTGTATTGTCAGAAAGTGAGCAATTACCCTCTTCCTGATTGGGTTACTGATGACATTTTTAATGAATTGCTGGAACTTAAGGAGGCACACACAGAATTTTGGATACCCAAAGATATTGCATATCTTAGGGGAGGACCTCTTGTAAAACAAATGATGGAACACATGACAAAAATGCAAGCATTTCAAGATGATTCATTACAGCATCTGTTTATCTACTCAGCACATGACTCGACCGTTGTTTCCTTACTACAGACCCTGGATTTGTTTAATAACAAAGTGCCACATTACACAGCTTGTGTTTTAGTGGAGCTGTTTGAATCTGATGATGGATTCTTTGTTCAAGTATCATACAGAAATGAAACAGATAGTGACCCTTACATTCTTACTATTGATGGCTGTGATGAAATGTGCCCTTTAGACAGTTTTCTAAGGATATATATGTCCCTGCAAACCCTTGATATTGAAAAGGCGTGTGCAGTGAATTCCAGTGAACAAGTTCATTCAAGCCCTGTTTTACCAATACTTAATATAATTCTAGTAATGTTTATTTTGTTAGCAATGATTTTGTTTGTTATTTTGATCTTGTGTATACGCAATAAGAGTAGAAACAGTGTTAATTACATGCCAGTGCCTACAGAAATGACAGAAATTGAACTAAGATAACCCAGATTTTTCAACACAAGTTAACTAGCGTAATTCTTTTCTTAAATCTTTATTGTATTGTTATGACAAAGGCTCAAACATACATGTATGCATTTACTTATAGACACTGAAGTCTCATTTCTATTATCTGTTCACATTTTTATGACAGTGTTTATTTTTCACTTATAAAAGAATGGTGGCAGGGTCAGTTGATAAGGGTAAACTAGGGTCATTTAAGCAAAAATAGGAATTATGCTTACATGATTCATTTAAAGAATTATCTCCATCTCTCTGATCTTATGTTTCTGCTTATAAATGCTATTTTTTATTTTATGACAACAAACATAAATTGAACTCTGTGCTGATATACAAATCATGACATTATAGAACATGTATAAGGTTCTTTTGCTACATGTGATTGTACAGTAATCTAACACTGACTGTGATGTTACTATAACTACCAGTATGAACATGTATATCAAATTTGTGATATTTTAAATTTTGTTTGTCCTTGGCTTTGTGGCCATTTCTACTAAAAAATAAAAAAGGTACACAGTCAAACAGTTTAGAGCAGTCTCCATGGAACTTAATGAGGGTTCTTGTTTCTATCCAGGTTAAAGATTGATTATCACTAGGACAATTTTTTGAAAACCATATTAGCATTCTGTCAGGTCTACAATATCATCCCGATCTTCTTGAAACTTTGTCAGAACGTCTGTTTAATAATTAGCAACCCCAGACCCTTTTTTTAAAGTGAAATATAGCTTATTCATGAACACCATTGAAAGCAGCTCATTAAGACCTTTACAGAACATTTTGATTTTTTTAAATATCTTAATAAATAAAGAATATGAAATTTTGCCCTTATACAATCCCATATAGCGATTCGCGAGTCGCGGAACTCGTTTTTCAAGAATTTTCACCATTTTTTTTATAACTTTTGTTTAAACAAAATTATATTCATGAAACTTGGCAGTCTTGTGTGTTTTTTCTCCTCTTTCCATTTATTCTACTTATTTATTTCTTAATACATAGCTTTGTATAGAAAAATGAAAAAACAAACCCAAAAATAATACATATTTTTTTACATTTTATTAAGGCTATCAAATCGATATTATTACTGGAAAAAACATATTTAAAATCAACTTGAATATCAAAAGAAATAATTTCAATGATAGCTTATAACATTAATAACATTAAAACAGAATTCTTATATTTTCTTTATCATTATAAATGCTATTCACATTTTATTGAAATAAAATACCACTAAATCATAGAGAAAAAAAAGACAATTGCCATTTCTGGCAAAAATTACAAGTTACACTAAAAATAGCACATACTAGTATCACATGTCATTCAACTTAAAAAAAACAACTCTTGATACCCTTGATATTTAAGGTCAACTGCACAGTATGTAGGAAAAAAAACACTGTCTTCCAGAGTTTTTAGCCTCTGGCACAAGTCCACAGCACAAGATAAATTCTTTGTTCTCTTTTTGTGCGTCTTTTCGAGCTGGCCACAACGCAATAGTGTCGTAACTCCATTTTTTTCCCAAAATGATGTTTTTGCAGTTTTCACATGCTTTAACAGTTTTCCATCTGTCATAAAAATATTTTTGAAAAATTGTCATGAACATACCAGCAGTACGACATGGTGCCATAAAGTTTACAACAGCTGTAGTTTCATTAACCTCTTCGACAATTGAATTAATTGTCTACATTTACAAATTAACAATTATAATTATTTTATAAAGACTTGTTTCACCTGTACCCATTAGGGAAAAAGCTATTGTTCTGTAATGGACATCTGAAACAAAACCTGTATTCATTGACTCTTAGGTGAAATTTCTGACAACTTTAATAGGAAAATGCCGTTTTTTCTATGAATTTAAAGAATACTAACAATGTTTAGTACAACAAAGGTATGGAAATATGTAAGACAATGGTCTAAATTGTAATTCATATGAATAAATCTGATTAAAAGTTGAGGGGAATCCATTTAAACATTGTTAAAAACTAAATAAAAAAATCAAATGTTTTTATAAGCTTTTATTATTTCGATACTTTTCTTGCTTATTTTCATATTTATGGTGTGAAAATAGTATTAGTTATCTTAAAAACTTCATGATTTGTGACCTGTTCAGAGTGTTAGTTGACCCTGCTAGTAGCTTAATAGCTGCCACAACCATATAATTTGTTTATATTTTGATTTGCTTATTTCTCAGAACTGACGCTGTGCATTCTGCTGTGCTTATGTTAGATGTTGATTTGTGCACTATACTTGTAACAATTGTATTGTTTGTTTGTTTTTTGTCTTATTTCATTTTTAGAAATAATATGTGATACATGTTACTATGCAATAAATTATTTTAACTTAATCTGCAGTTATACATGTAATAACAATTTCCTTCCCTATTGAAGCAACCCTGTCAGACATACATGCGAGTTAGTTTAGAAGATAATTATGTGAGTGCTGTGAGTCAATATACACCCATCAAAGGAGCCGTCAGTTAACACGAATCAATAACAGCTTAATTCGAGGAAGTAGATCTGAAACGCTTTAGCTTCGGAGATATCGTGTGTAAGAAGTTTTTGTTAAGTTATGCAAATATAGTCAAGTTTTAACAATTTGACCATATTAACTAGCGAGTTAAAGAAGCAAAAAAACAGTTTTGTAGACAATTGGATGTTTGGATGTGGACAGGTCAAATTGAAAATCCAGTTGGCCCATAGAATAGAGATTGAACCGGTATTCAACCTATTTCAACCGGTATTCCCTCGGTTTACTGGTCCGAGATTATTTTTTTGCCTGGTCGAGGTTTTTTATGCCCCCAAAGGGTAGGCATATTAAAATCCCACCATCTGTTCATCTGTCCGTCAATGCATCTGGCTCAATTTCTTGTGTCTAGACTGTTACTTGCTCTTGTATGGACAAAATTACTTACTACATGTGTTCCACATACCAAGACGACGTTTAGCCTTAGTGTTTGTTTACTATGCAATGATGCATATAAGGATATAGAGTAAAGGTCGTGTTGGAGCTGTAATTTTCTCTTGTACGGACATATTTAAAACAACTTGCCACATCTGTTCCACATAACAAAGTAAATGTGTTGCGTCCCTATCGCTAAGGTATCGCTAAGGTAAAGATCACGGTCCGGGCTGTAACTTTCTCTTGTATGGACAGATTTTTAAAAAAAAACTTGCAAAATGTGTTTGACGTATCAACACAATACATCGTGTGTCCTTACCTCATAGGTAAAGGTCATATTTGGTTCACTATGCAATGCTGCATATATGGACATATGGGTGTAGGTTGTGAAGTATGGGTGGTATTTTTTATGTTCAGTGGCAACAACTTGCTATATATGTATATATATGACACATAAAGGCAACGTCACATTTGCAAGACCCATGCTGTATCATTGGTAAGCTAACAATCCATAAGGTACAGGACTTAACATGGACACTATTGTTGTCTCTTTTGATGGTCGCCTTGGTGGATGACAAGCTTATGAGCTAGTACTCTCACAGGATTGTATATCATCAACCTTGACACTAAAACACTAATGATAAACACAGAAAGAAATGGACTGTCTCAGAAACAACAGAAATATGCCACGGTACTGTTTTCCTATGATTTCCTCAGCATATGTAAGGATGCTTCTGTTGTGTCCATTCTCAACATCAGGTCATTTCCATGTCATAAACATTACCTCATTAATCACCAGATTGCGCACTGATATAACTGAACAGAAACAGGACTGCTGATTTCACTGACTTTGAAGCTAACTTATACAATTGAAGATCTGACAAGCTCAGTGTAAGTGATGGAAAAGGAGGTGGCCTTGCTTGCCAAGAAAACTGTATTTACTCAGTGTACCAAGTAAGGTTTTTATTCACAGCTTAAAATGCTTTTTCAATCTAGTGATGCCACCTACCTGCAATTGGTGATCTCATATGTCCTGTAATTAAAACATGCCTAAACAATCCTGCTTTACGACAATATTTCCAATCGGCATCACATGAATGTTTGAATTTGGCACTGCTTAAAATGCTGTGTCACAGGTAGTTTTGAATTTGGCACAGCTTAATATACTCTATCACAGGTATTTTTGATTTTGGCACAGCTTAATATACTCCATCACAGGTATTTTTGAATTTGGCACAGCTTAATATACTCCATCACAGGTATTTTTGAATTTGGCACAAATAAAAATACTGCATCACAGGTATTTTTGACTTTGGCACAGCTCATAATACTGCAATACAGGTATTTTTGAATTTGTCACAAATAAAAATACTGCATCACCGGTATTTTTGACTTTGGCACAGCTTAAAATACTGCATCACCGGTATTTTTGACTTTGGCACAGCTTAAAATACTGCATCACCGGTATTTTTGACTTTGGCACAGCTTAAAATACTGCATCACCGGTATCATACAAATGTGCCAACACCAAATAGAAACAGTTAAAATATTGAGATTGGAAATATTTTCACATCTCCTTGTAAATAAGTTGTAATGTATTTCAAAACTAACGTAAGTTACAGAAACTGATAAAGGATTCTGGTATGTTATGTACATTGACATAAAAAATGATGCAGGATACTGGTTTGTAATGTACATCGACTTAGAAACTGACGTAGGATACTGGTAGCTGATGGACGTAGAAACTGACGTAGGATACTGGTAGCTGATGGACGTAGAAACTGACGTAGGATACTGGTAGCTGATGGACGTAGAAACTGACGTAAGCTACTGGTATATTATGTTCATGGACGTAAAAACTGAGGTAAGATACTGGTATGTAATGTACATGGACGTATAAACTGACGTAGGATACTGGTTTGTGGTGGACATAGAAACTGACGTAAGATACTGGTATAAAGTACATTGACGTAGAAACTGATGTAGGATACTGGTAGGTGATGGACGTAGAAGCTGACATAAGATACCGGTATAAAGAACATGGGCGTAAAAACTGACTTGAGATACAGGTTTGTAATGTACATGGACGTAAAACCAGACGTAGGATACTGGTGTGTGGTGGACGTAGACACTGACGTAAGATACTGGTATGTAATGTACAAGGATGTAGAAACTGATGTAAAATGCTGGTTTGTCATGTACATGGACGTAGAAACTGACGTAAAATGCTGGTTTGTAATGTACATGGACGTAGAAACTGACGTAAGATACTGGTTTGTAATGTACATGGACATAAAAACTGACGTAAAATGCTGGTTTGTAATGTACATGGACGTAGACACTGACGTAAGATACTGGTTTGTAATGTACATGGACGTAGACACTGACGTAAAATGCTGGTTTGTAATGTTCATGGACGTAGAAACTGACATAAAATGCTGGTATGTAATGTACATGGAAGTAGAAACTGATGTAAAATGCTGGTATGTAATGTACATGTATGTAGAATCTGATGTAAAATGCTGGTTTGTGATGTACATGGACATAGAAACTGATGTAAAATGCTGGTATGTAATGTACATGGACGTAGAAACCGACCCAAGATACTGGTATGTAATGTACATATACGTAGAAACGGACGTAAGATACTGATATGTAATGTACATGGACGGAGAAACATACGTAAGATACTGGTATGTAATGTACATATACGTAGAAACGGACGTAAGATACTGGTATGTAATGTACATGGACGTAGAAACTGACGTGAAATGCTGGTTTGTGATGAAAATATACGTAGAAACTAACGTCAGATACTGGTTTGTAATGTACATGGACGTAGAAAAGGACGTAAGATACTGGTATGTAATAACCATGGACGTAGAAACTGACATAAAATGCTGGTTTGTAATGTACATGGACGTAGAAACGGACGTAAGATACTGGTATGTAATGAACATGGACATAGAAACTAACGTAAGATACTGGTATGTAATGAACATGGACGTAGAAAAGGACGTAAGATACTGGTATTTAATGACCATGGACGTAGAAACAGACGTAAAATGCTGGTTTGTAATGAACATGGACGTAGAAACGGACGTAAGATACTGGTACGTAATGAACATGGACGTAGAAACGGACATAAGATACTGGTATGTAATGAACATGGACGTAGAAACGGACGTAAGATACTGGTATGTAATGAACATGGACGTAGAATCGGGCGTAAGATACTGGTATGTAATGAACATGGACATAGAAACGGACATAAAATGCTGGTATGTAATGTACATATATGTAGAAACTGATGTAAAATGCTGGTTTGTGATGTACATGGACATAGAAACGGATGTATGATAATGATATGTAATGTACATGGACGTAGAAACTAACGTAAGATACTGGTATGTCATGTACATGGACGTAGAAACTGACGTAAGATACTGGTATGTAATGTACATGGACGTAGAACCTGATGAAGGATACTGGTAGGCGATGTAGGTAGAAACTCACATAAGATACTGGTACTAGGTGATGGACGTAGAAACTGAGGTAAGGTACTGGTGTGTAATGGACATGGACATTAAATAATCTGAAGGAAGACTAAGACATCCGCTGATTATTTATTTGTGAAAACAATTCATGATATACTCAATATATTTAAAACAATGCTTTAACAAACTCAAATATTCTTCTAATAAACAACTATCAGTTGAAAATGCTGTGTAACAAACAAAGGAAAAAAGCTTTATCAAAACTGAATGATTTGAACTGGATTTGAAACCATTGACTATGAGTATAAAAGACAAAATATTCAAAATCTAATGAAAAATAAATAATAATAAATAAGAAAAGCTCTGATCTACAGATCATTTCTAATGAAAGCAGTTCAAAAAGTTACACTGACAAGTTCATGACAAACAGGCAAAAATGGAAATGTTACTTTAGTATTGAAACTAAATTATCCTATTAATACTAATGGAATGTATCTTAAATTACATAAAATGGCTACTATGTCTGGTCATTTTTTAAGAAAAAATCCTGTATATGCATAGCTTTCTTGTTGTTGTTGTTTTCATCAGTTGAGTAGTGCAAACATTTCCTAGTACCATAACTCAGAAGCCATTCAAGAATTATATTCATATTACATAAAGGATACATGCTAGTGGTGACAATTATTATTATTTTTCACAGTGAATGCTACTGTTGATGACACCAAGGCAATGAAACTAAAAATAACCAAGTAAAGTTTCATGCTTTTATTTAGTTTAATGTATCGTACTTATTAATTTAAGCCCCATTGTGAAGACAACAATAAGCTAACATGAACCATCCTTGAGTGCCTTTCCTGGAAAGAAACCAGTTTTAATAAGCTACATCCGGTAGTGGCTCTTGAACCTATGACCTTTTGGGCCAGAGGCGGACATTTTTACCACTGTCACTACTTTATTTCTTTAACACATACACTTAATAGCCTGAAAAGCACAATCAGACAATAATTGCACATATCTATTCCAATATTACTCATCCATAGTCTAAAAATAACCCAAATTAATCAACATTACCACATTAATAACAATGCCCAGAGCAGTGTAAAAGTAATTTTGCAATACAAATGACATGCACATGAATGGTATTAAATGCTAGTATCAGACTTAGGCTCGTCACATTTGTGGTGGACTGACACTAAAACATCACTTGAATTTCAAAATTTTACATTTCATAACTTGAGCCAATCATTATTAATTAAAAACAGGCTTCCAACAAATGTCTTCTTATGTATAAAGAAATTTGTCACACAAGTATAATGTATAAAAAAATTAGATAAGGATTAATCAATTTGTCTCGTGTGCTCATTCTTTGTGAATGCATGACGCAGAATGCATGAGGTCTCTCAAGCTGTGCTAATCCTTGCATATTAAACAATTATTCATCAAAATTAGAAATAAATACAATCTTCAGCGATGATTATTTATTGTTAAGGAAAGGCTAGCAAAAATATATGTTTAAATAAATGACAAGCCTATTGTTATGTCATATCATGATTGGTTAAATGGCACCACGCTAATCCAATTAGAGCACATCACTGATATAAACAATGACATTGTAACCACTTGCACTTCATACAATATGCAAAATAATAAAGATTTCTCTGAAAAATACACTAAATGAATTTGAATAATTCATACTGCAATTCATTTTAGGTTACAGACTGTATCAGACTTAAAGATAGGATTAGGGTTGATTATATATCTTAGGTTAGAGTTAACCTCATAAATCTTGGTTAGGGTTAACCTCTTAATGTTTTGGGTTTTTCATAAAAAAAACAAAGATGCAACAGAATGATAACATGAAAGAGTGGCATTTTTGTGGAGACATAAATAATTTGTTCTTACACATTCACATTTCATTAACGAGAAAAATAGTTTGTATTTCTTTGAACACATTTGATTTTCAAATGATTTAGTCTCTGAAACAACAAGTGTATCTATATGCACCAAGTAAGAATAAAGAATATAGAAACTATGCAAAGATATGTCGCTGGGTTTATATTATCGTTGGAGTTGAACCAACTATGGTGGGCACCTGTAAAACAGTTTGTGTAGTCATTGGTGGGTTCAAAACTATTCCTCTACTACAGAATCACTGCATATCACAGACGAGAAAAGAACTGTAAACACAGTAACCCCATGAATTAAAACAGCATCAATATATTCATTAGATACTTCTTTACAATAATACATGTATTTTCACCATAGCCAGATTCTCACTTACTCTACATAATAATGTGATCATATAAACGAATGAAATGTACAAAACAACATGGCAACCAATACAGGCTTTTGAAATAACAAAATGCAGGAGTGTGAAAAGTAAACACAGAGGTAAAGTATATACTACATTCATGTCAGACCATCTCACAAAACAGCATCAACAATGTACCTGGTATATTTACTGTCAATACAACCAGTCGGAATCATTTTCTTTTGACACTGTTTTACAATAGTTATACAATATTACTGAACACAATGTTTACTTAAAAGAAAATCTACATGCATTCTTTAATAAACAAAATGAAAAAGAAAATCCCTTTAAAGTATATCTTGTTTACAATGAAAAATATCCCTACATTATATAAAATCCTATTTCTTCTACTCAATTTCCACTGGCATTAGCAGTTATATCTACTTTTTACTAGCTCAAATTATCAAAATGCTATTAACAAATGACTGAAATCTCAATATATGCACACAAAATTGAAAAATAAAATGTCAGACTATAGTATAGGTGGTTTTTGTTTGTAGGTTTGGTGGGTCTAGTCATCGTCCATGTACCTGTCATAGTCCAGGGTGCTGTGTCTGATGTAGGCACTGATTGGTGTGAATGTGTACTGTTGATCCTTGGAGGCCGGACCAGGTGAAAACGGGAATGATGAAGTCAACACAGTAGAGTTCAGCAGTTCGGAGAGATTAGACTTGTTGGTTTGTGATCCAAATATAAGGTTATTCTTTGATCGGAACTTGACATCAGAGTTGCTGGTAAGCTCCAGCTGTTTGACCTTGTGCTGGAGCTGCGCTATCTCTTCTACCATAACACACTGCTGGAGGTACTCTGTGGGCGTGCCTCCACTGAGGATCTGAGCGGGGCTCTGCCATCGTAGGTAGCACTGCCTCCAAAGCTGCAGCACCTGTGGAGACTCCTCTGGTACTAGCACATCACGACGCACCGGGTCCATCTCTGCAGAGCCTGCACCCATAACATTGTTTTCTTGAACCATCCGCAATGAATTGTTTCTAGAGTTCTGACAAACTCGCCCAGGGCGTGATAGTAAACGAAGGTCATTTATGGATGTCCTCAGTTCCTCATCATGAGTAATAAGGTACAAGGGGTTTTTGAAAAAAGACAAATCTTCGGAGCTGAATTGAAAGTCCCATTTCCAAGCTGATGGAAGTTTGAACTGTCTGATGTTCTTGTTATCATTCTTTGAGAATGATACTCGCTGATGATCATTGTTGAAGAGGAATGTGTCGAAGATGCCGATGAGGGCTGAGTCCCACATTGTGGTGAGGAGAGTCTCTGTAAACTCAAAGCTCGTGGGAAACTGCTGCATCAACTGCCATATACAGTCCAGGAATAGGAGGAAAACCGGAGTCTGAAACAACACAGAAGCAGTTTGGTATACATTCTTTGTGCTCCCAATAAGAATGCTTTTATATCTATGGTTGGATTTATGAATACGGATTAACAACATAAACATTATTTGATTCATTTACAAATTTCCAACAATAAGAGTTGATTAAAAATGTTTATATTTTGATCTTTTAGTAAATAAAACTTCTTATCAGTCTGTCACTTTACAAACTTGTTTACAATTCATATAGGTTAAAATACAATAGCCAATCTGATATCTTTCTTTTTGACAATTTCCAGCATGCACAACCCACACCTGTTCAAGGCTGGACTCGGTGGGGGTAACAAGGGCGAGGTATTTCTGGAAAGGGTGCCCAGCCCGTACCCACTCTTTCTCCACCAGCCCCTGCAGCCCCGTCATTGTACGGTAGTGCGGGTCAAGTAGGACCTGGGCCAAACTTGACACCAGGCACGACATATCACAACCTGTTGCCTCTAGAACAAGGGAATACAAAGTAAACATCATAATATAAGAAACCGAAGTTCTTGACATTTTTTAAGGGTGGAAAAGGGCCTTAGACCCCTTTTGAAATAGTTTCCAAAGTAAATTATATTCATTTTAAGGAATTTCTTTTTTTTTATGCATATGTCTGAGCAAAAAATAATCTTTACAACTGTACAATAGTCTGAAGTTAAAAGCTTGCAATCATGATTTCACGGCTTCAGAACCCCTGTAAAAGAAAAAGTTTTAAAAATACTGATTATTGGCGATTTAAATATATTTTTAAAAACAGAATTTTTGATATTTGGTATAAAGTTAAAGCAAAATTGTATCAGCTGTCTGTAAACCTCATAATCACACATAAAACTCTATTACTATATGTTTATCAAACTCTAAAATCCTACCCTGAATAACTACGGTCCGTTTCCCTGAGATAACATGTTCGCAGATGTCTTTCGCAGCCTTAAGACATCTGGCCACAAGCAGCAGCCAGCGGGAGCTCTCCAAGCTTGTGAGCCATGAGGCATCCTGGTCCACAAACTCCTCTATAGTGTCTGGGGTAAGGATTAGAGGAAATTTGTTAGCTCAAGAGATGCTTTTTTTTTAATTGGGTTCCTAGAATTGCTACATTGTTTTTTTTAGTTGAATCTAATTTCTGCAGGGTTTTTAGGCTGAAGTACAGCCCAGCTTCAATTAAGGCTGTGTTAACACTTGAACTAGTTACACATGGTTTCTATTTGAAAAAAAGTGAAGTAACAATTAGTCCTATGTCAATTTCAAAAATTCACCAAAAGGCCCCAAAACATGAAGTTTGTCCTTTATTTCCATGTATCGAAACCACTTTAGACCTAAAAATATAGTACATTGTAAAATTTGCATAAAAATGGGAAAAAAACCCTGAACACTGTGAACGTAAATGATTGTTTATCAATCATAATCTTTGTCACATCAAAAGCATTATTAACTATAGTAGCAAGGTTTGAATATTGCACAAGCGGCCATAGTGAGTGTTGTTACCGGACATGCACATTTTTCTGAGTCTGGTGAAGCTCTCCTGCACCTCCTGGCATGAGGGACACTCCTCCTCGATGACCACAACCTTCGGAGAGTTCCTCTGGTTACTAGCAACCTTCACTGCGTCCAGCATCCTGCAGGGAACCAGATGTTGCAATATTTGTTGGGCAATGTTCTACACTTATAAATCTGATCCTTTTACAGATTTAAGAATTATTTTAACATTTGATTGTCCATGTAAATGCAGCTGAATAAGTCTATGATTTACCGGTAAGTGTTTTTTATCCGTAGCATTACAATGTTTGTCTTCGCAATTACTAAACAATATAATTAGTTATTTAATAAGCATTTAAACCTTCCCTGCATATAAGTATTAGGAATATTTACAAAGTGAAGCATTTGAAATTTGAAATTGAAGCAATAAGAGATGGGAAATTGAAAGACAGAAGTTGATAACAATTTCGTCAGTCACATGCTCCTTGCTTCCTTTCCCCTTAACATATTTCATTGATATCTCATAATGAATATCCAAATATCATATCTTAACATACAGTATAATAACAGTTATAGAAGTATTTTTATGTTAAAGCATTGCAATAGTATGTTGTTTTTCCAAGAGCCACGTGTATCAGTAGAGACATACATGAAGGAAGAGGAGGAGATAAGGAGAATAACTGTCAGTGCCAGTGTAAGATAGCAATACATTTCACTGAGTGAGCACCATAAGGCTATATTTCATGAGTGGCATTGAATCAAGTGAACTATTTACTCATTATGTTCACAACGTGAAATATATTGCTGTCTTATACTGAAACAAACATTTTTTTCTTTTATTATATGCTTAAAAAGGATATAAAAAGATAATTAATTGTAGTTTTTCCGAAAAACGTGAGATATTGTATGAAAATGTAACGTCATTTTCAAAATGACGTCTTAGAAATTGTATCCAAGCCGTGTGCTTGCAGGTTTTATTTGGTAGTAAAAGCAAGGTAAAATTTCAAAAGTGAAATTAATCAAACTGTTTGAAACAGTGAAATATCATTTTTATTTCACTGATGAATCTTAATAAATAGCTTGAAAGCATATAATATGTACATGTGAAACACTATAGGTAGAGACTTATACTCACTTATTGTCTTTTTTATTATTACTACAGAGTAAAATCAATATGGCAGTCAGTTACGCTGGAACATTTTGAAATAGGGATAAAACGATGATTGAGGTTGTGACCGATTATTTACAAGCAAGGTTGCCAAGAAAGGATTCCATACTATTATTTATAAATATTATACTAAATTGATTATCTCCATGTAGCTACATTCTATAAAATAGAAATATACAGTAGAGCAATTGAAGTAATTAAAAAGTAGTGTATCTGGCATTTACCTAAAAACCTTACTTAAAAGCTAAACACTGAAAGTTACTTCTAATGAATAAAACCTTTTAAAAAATAATTGTGTTTTTTCATAAATTGTTTATTAAATGTACATCAGTTAACATGTAAATGCAGTTTGTATTTAATTCATAACATGATAAATTTTAGCACAATATTAAATTTTTGATTTTGATTTAATATTTGACTATTAATTGAAATGGCTTATCTCATCATTTCAGATGATTAATTATCATTTTGGACTGATTTTTAATCCCTACTTGTAAAGATAAAAGCAATTTATATTAATATTTATAAACAACTAATATTCATGCATATTTGATATAAGATTTGTCTAGCCATTTGTAAACATTACCCAAATTGTAAAAAAGGTCTTAAAAAAACACCCTGATTTTTCTTCCACAAAAGTTGAGGACTTAATGAATGATTATAAGTGGGAATGCAGTAGTACATGGTAAATCAGGACTGTTTAGTGATATCATGAAGTATTCTTACCGCTGTTGGAACTTTGTCTGGTCCGAGCTAATGTCCATGGCCGACATGCGGACCAGGCTGTTTCTGTTGATATGGGTGTAGCACCATACCTGTAACAGATAATTGGCAAAACTACACTCTCAACATTTATTATTCATCTTAATATAGTAACTGCAAAAACCGAACACAATAATTATTTCTAGTTCATACTTAAACATGATCAAGTGACATTGAAATTGAAAATGTTATAGAACCAACTGAATTTCAACAACTAAACAGTCTTATTGCATAAATATTAACCAATAAATTTCCGTGATGGCATTTTAAGTTTAAGCTATTTAAGCTTTGTTAGGTAGTTCAAAAAGTAAGATTTTGTCCGAAAAGTCTGATTTTCATTGCAGTCTATACTTCAGACTTAACAATTCTAGAAAAAGATACATCCGAAATAACAACTAGAAACACTGCAATGACGAAATCAGGTATTCAAAGACGAAACTAGGTATACAATGACCAAACCAAGTATTCAATCAGAAATTATAGCCAATTAATTTCTTGCTGAGTAAGATAAAAGTATCAGCCTTTTACCTTTATCACTCTAATTACTTTAGTTAAATATCTTATGTGTTTAGTTTCCATCAATTATAACTTAAGTTGTAAGGCAGACACCATTTTTATATTTTTAGTATCAGTATCCTTGACCACACCCCTTCTCAAAAGCAATCCCATGCTAAAGATTCACATAACTTACCTAACTCACCAACTTTCATTACTATCCATCAATTCTATCTTAAGTTATTGGACAGAAAACATTTTATATTTATAGTAACAGTGACCTGAAAGCAATCTCAAGCTAGCTTTTCACCTTGAAAACCTGGTTAAAAATTGTGAAGACAATTTTGATTACCATACAGCACACTTAATGTTTTTATGATCTTAAAAAGACAGTCCTAAGAGTCTATAATCTTACTATAAAGCAGTTATTCCAAAATGGTTCTAGGCAAACTTACAGGAATCCTTCTGTCCTTGAAGTGAGGGGCAGCTTTCTGGAGATCAGTATTCATCAAGGCACTTGGCACAACAAAGTACTTTGGTAAACTGAAAGAAAACCAGAAGGTACTAATGTCGCTAAATTAACAAAATTTTGACAGTATTTCTAGTGCATTTTTTTAACAAAAGTTAATTACCCAAATTGCAGACAAAACAGAAAATAATTATGATCTCATATTAAATTTGACCATCATATTTGGGGTTCATTTGAAATGTCCTTTTTTGACACAGCTGCTGTCTTTTGGCTGTTTCCTTTATGTTTAAAATTACTTTCATCTTCAACAGATTTCACATTATACAAGTAGTGTCTTGTGATGGTTTGAATTGCTATTGACACCCGCAAAATAAAACCATAACACTGTCGTAAATACAAAGCAATCTATATTAAATACAAGATACACTGCAATGCAATGAAACCAGGTTTTAAGTATTTGACAGTAGCACTTATGCATGTGTTGTGAGAATGTATATGTAAGTAAGCTAATTTGTTGAGTGTTGTGTGTATGTTAACACAATCCAATGAAAGGTCTCCATAAACTCTTCCTACATACCAAGTTTGGCCATAATATGTCAACTGTTTTCTATTTTTAGTAAAAGTACCCTGACCCTAAGAGTCCAAATGCAATACCATGAAAAGGTCTCCATAAACCCTTCCTATATACCATGTTTTGTCATTATATGTCAACCCTAACTAAAGTTAATTAGTACCAATCATTTTCCTAATTTTAGTAGCAGTTACCTTGAAAAAAGGGGCCCCGAAGACAATCCCATAAAAGGTCTCCATAAGCTTTTTCTTTATACCATGTTGGTCACAATATGTCAACCAAAACTTAAAATATTTAGTTTCAACCATTATTCTATTTACAGGCACAGTAACCTTGACCTTAGGAGCCCCTAACACAATCTTATGAAAGGTCTCCATAAATTCTTCCTATATACCAAGTTTGGTCACCAAGCATTAATGTGTTATTCAGTACCAACTGTTTGCTATTTTCAGAAACAGTGCATGACCCTGATTCTAGCAGACTAAAAATCAATCACATGAAAGGCGCTTTGTGAAAACCTGGTTTAATCATATATGCCTGTACCTCTGAGAGAGGTCAAAGTGAATGTTGACATCGGTGACACGCCAGGTCTTGTCAGCATGGCAACGACGGAGCTCCTCCTCCCAATCCAGTATACAATCAAACTGAGGGCACTCCAACATCATCTGACGACCTACAGGAATGCAGAAAGTCTATAATTTACAGTCTTACAGTGGAATGTGATATTAAACATAATAGAATGGGGCTGGACATTATGAAATAAGATAGGGGGATTTTCATGTACTATGAAAAAAAGAATTAATTTTAGGTAAGATCTAAAATTATGATGTTATGATCTAAATTGACTAACCAGGCCATGTTATTTTATCAACTTAAGGATGGAAATGTAACTTTTTGTTGCAGAGGAACCTGAGAATTATAATTAATCAAAATTATCTCAATTTATTGATCTGGTGAATGGACTTTTGACAGCAAATATGAAACATATGTCACTATACCCTTACCAGAGAGGAGGTTGTTCCTGCCATACTCGTAGGCAAATAGCAGTGTGTCCTTTGTTGTGAATGCATGGTGCACCAGCATGTTCACAAACCGTTTGTTCTCGTCTTTCGGCGTGAACTTGAACCCAAACTTGTGGATACGGAAATCCTGACAAAAAGTACAAACAATTACTTTCAGGCAATTAAACCCATCTCTATTTCATAACATGTATTTCTTTTTTAAACAAGAGCTGTCGTAAGACAGCGCGCTCGACTATGCCGCTTTTACTTAGAAGTGAATACAATAACGATGTAATATTACCAAGTTTGGTCTCTTTATGTCAAACCTAACTAAAATTATTCGATACATAAGGTGACTTTGATGCTGCCCTCCCACCAGCCCGCCCGAACAATGTTGCAAGTCATTCAAATAACTTGTTTTCCTATTATGAAAATGTGGTTAAGAATATACAAATATGCCTTTAAAAATAAATTAAAAAAAAATAAAAAAAAATAAAAATTCAAGGGCCATAATTTGTATTTAGGGTTTAAATGGAGTTATGTTTCTTGTTGTAAGATGGTCGTAAATAATTTTGAATTTTATTAAGTGCATTGAAGTGCATAGAAGTTATTAATAAATATCCCAACCTGCCCTAAAACTTTAACCTAAGTTCCATAGTCAATCAGGGGCCATAATCTGTGTAAAGGATAATATGGAGTTATCCAACCTCATCATGTGATGGCCCTGAACAACTGTGTGAAGTATTAAGTCAATTGAATGAAGGGTATTGGACTTATAAGTGAAAATCCCAACTTGCCCTAAAACTTTAACCAGACGCCGACGCTGGGGCGAGTAGTATAGCCCTCCTTATTCTTCGAATAGTCGAGCTAAAAAGTGATCAGAGGAACCTGACAAATGCCCCTGATTCCAAAAAGGAAAAATAAGATAACACTGCCATTAATCAATGAAATGTAGTTGCAGCATAACATAAACAAAAGGAAACTAAAATACAATTCTCAGTCTGAGCATTGCCTTTTTTCACTGAAATTCAGATGCATTTGAATGTAACAACTAGAAAAATTTAAACACAAAACAAGAACAACACAACTGGGACTTAACAAGTACAAATGAGTTATGACTTTAACCCTATTTTCATGTGTTGCAAATTTAGCAGGGTGCATTGAAACTTTAAATTTATATAGCAGGAATTTTTAATTTTTTTGATGCAAAGCACTAGTACAAGAATTTGGGCTTGTTTCGATGACTATAATCAGCAAATCAAACTCTCATCAAAATTACTCATTTCATAACAATTCTCATCTATAAATTATCCTGTCTATTTTAATTAATTTATAAAACAATTGTTATTGTGCATCCTTATTGACATAACTATGGCCAAAATCTGTCAAATCAACAACAAAAAGTCTGTGTGTGGCCTTATTTGAACATGTGTTTATTTTAAGGTAAAATCTTGTTTGGTTTAAACAGTATTTATTCCTATGTTTTGTTAATATATCAGCATGTTACAAGTATACAGGGTAGGGATTGAAGAGATAGCTTAGAGCTAATATTAAGACTTCTCTCCTTATTGGTATAAACAACTTATGGCAATATAGAAAAATACATATGGTACGGTTCTCGGAAGTCACAAATGTATCGTTTTGTACAAAAACTAGCGTAGACAGTAAAGTATTTTTATTCATAAGTAAAATTAACTTAAAAGGAAAGAATCGGTAGAAAAGATAAAAGGAAGTTGGAGTTAGGTATAAAGATTCTTTATGCAGAGTTTTGACCGGTTGTGGCAGAGAAAGGAGATGGCAGGAGAGAAAGAGGTAGTAAGAAGTAGGGTATGTGAACTGGTTTAGGGTCATGTTTCGGGGACACTCCCGAGTAGGCCTTTATAATAGATTACGAAAACCTTTCCGAGGCTGAGATGAACTTATAAACATGGTGAAATAGGTTACGGTTTGTTATGTCATCAGTATGAGGACTTCCAAATAATAGTTTGTAAATTAACTGGTTGAGGTGATTGGTGATTGAGAATCTGTCTCTGGTTGCGATATAGGTGACAGTGAAAGAAGTAGTGTTCGGTCGTTTCTGTCTGGCCGCACTGACAGTAGGGGTCTGGAATTATGTTCTTCGAAAACAAGTGCTCCTTTAAAATACTACAATGGGTCCTTAACCTACAGTGCATCATGGAGTCGAAACGATTGCCTTTATAACAATAGGTTGGTGGGTTTGATATTTGATAAAAGTGCGGATAGTCGTGACTTAAAAATCGACACAGTTTCAGACCCTCGGATATTAGAAGGAAGAGCGTTCCATAAGGATGGGATGAATGACTTAGCGAAAACTTGTGTGTTATTAAAGTAATTTCTTGTAGAAGCAGAATTCCGTAGATTATAGGACGTAACATTCTGTACTAAGTTCGGGACAAGAGTTGAAAGGTAAGTTGGTGTCATGGAATTTATCATCTTATAGAACAGTGTGAGTCTATGTTGCTGTCGACGTGACTTAAGTGATTTGAACCCAGCCTCTTTATAAAGCTTGTCAGAATTTACAATTCTTAGTGTTTTTATCAAGACAGGGTTTTTCATGAACAAAATGATATACTGATGACTAATCATTTCAAGAATATTTTGTATTTTTTAATGCATATCATATATGGATTACAAGTACAATGTTCTTATCAGCCAGATTGATACAACTATCTGTTGCATATAGTATAATTACAAACAATGCAAGGGTTGGAAATTAACTGTGACCTACTTAAAACATTCACTGAATGGACTACTTAAATAATTACATAATGAAGCCGCATACTTACTTTACAATGCACTTCTAAAGTTTCAGTTTTTGCCGAGGTTCTTGAGCCTAGTGTTAATTTCTTCCTCTTGCCATTTGAAGCCACTGAAATCAGTAACATAAGTATTAACTATTCATTACTCTTCATATAGTATATTTCCCACGAGGAAATTATAGCTTCTTTGTCAAGTATAACCATAGAGAAATCTATAACACAAAGCATACCCCAGTGATTGACCAGTGCCTACTAAAAAAAGCATGTATGGAGTGTTTCTTAACAAGTTAAACATGGGTAACAAATATAACTAGAGCCATCACAGGAGTTATAAGGGCCCTGAATGAAAGCATATTGTAAAGGAGGTGCACTTTAAAGTTTAAGGATTGCCAAGTGTTGGTGGAATATATATGGAATGACCGTAAAAAATTAAAATAACATTAAAAAACATGACCAGATAAAATTATAACGAGGCAAAATTTGCATTAGAGTACCATACTTGATTGTACAAAGTTTCAATGCAATACATCAAGTGGTTGCTGAGTTAATGACTTCAATCTGCTTACATGCGAAACATTAACCAGAATTTTTGAGAAAAAAACAACAGGGGCAAAATCTATATTATATGCAAGATATCAGACTTCAATTTTTAAAAAGGTTGGATGGTTTGGAGCCCTTGTTTTAAGTTTCAATGCAATACATGATGTGTTTACTGAGATATTCACTTAAATGTGATTACATGCAAAACCTTTACCAGAATTGAAAAGTTAAATAATAAAGGGCCAGTATTTGCATTACAGTAAAACTGAGGTCGTTCAAACAAGCGGTCGTTCTAGAACTGGCGGTCCCTTGAGGTCGGAGCTTGATCCTGAACATTTTTCCTTCTATTTTCATATAAAATATACATACGCTGCATCATAAACCAAAATATGTCGAGAAGTCGAGCAATATAGTCAGACCCAAGTACACAAATCATGCACAAAACCATATGGCTCCCTCAAGGTCATAATTTCACACTTTTTCTGAACTTGTATTCCAAAATCAACAAATAATAGCTAGGTGTTAAAATTTTCGCAAATTGTAAAAATTGCAATGACAGTTGAAAGGCAATTTGATAAGATGTGAAAAACCGTTTATCACAGTTAATGCATGACCGATAGTAGTTGATAAGAGCATTTGAGAAGATAATTATGAGAAGTTAATAACGAGAAATAAATTGTGAGAAATGTAAATTAGTAATAAAAATATGAATTAACATATCGATCCAACATCGGAATCTCTGAAAAGAATTCCTTCTTGTCACTTTGCTTTGCAATATGGCAATTTTGTAAAAATAAACATTTCTATTTATTCATTTATTGATATTTCTTTTACATTTTACATTTAGTATACGACAGCCTTTGAACATACATGTATGAGCGATTTCCACAAAGCAACTCATAATAGGTGTCTTAGTAAACAGTCCGTTTGACAACTTCAATTCACTGAAAGGTATTTCATAACAGACTGGAAAATTAAAATTCCGGTTGTTCGAAACATCGGTTCCCTCAAGCTTTTGCCTCAGTCCCCGGCGCCCTTGAGCGATCGCAGTTTTACTGTATATGCAAAATACAGTTATCTAACTTGGTTATTAAGTAGGTTGGATGGTTGAGTCCCGTTGTATAAAGTCTCAATGCAATAAGTAGTAGTTGCTGGGATATAAACCTATGTGTGCTTACATGCAGGGTGCTAGGGTAAATAGTGCCTACATATAGAGACAATACAAATGGAGTCAATACAAGTTAGCGGAATGTCACCATCTCCTGGTATCTTATTATGATAGATGGAGTCAATACAAGTTAGCGGAATGTCACCATCTCCTGGTATCTTACCATGATAGATGGAGTCAATACAAGTTAGTGGAATGTCACCATCTCCTGGTATCTTACCATGATAGATGGAGTCAATACAAGTAAGTGGAATGTCACCATCTCCTGGTATCTTACCATGATAGATGGAGTCAATACAAGTTAGTGGAATGTCACCATCTCCTGGTATCTTACCATGATAGATGGAGTCAATACAAGTTAGTGGAATGTCACAATCTCCTGGTATCTTACCATGATAGATGGAGTCAATACAAGTTAGTGGAATGTCACCATCTCCTGGTATCTTACCATGATAGATGGAGTCAATACAAGTAAGTGGAATGTCACCATCTCCTGGTATCTTACCATGAAAGATGGAGTCAATACAAGTTAGTGGAATGTCACCATCTCCTGGTATCTTACTATGATAGATGGAGTCAATACAAGTTAGTGGAATGTCACCATCTCCTGGTATCTTACTATGATAGATGGAGTCAATACAAGTTAGTGGAATGTCACAATCTCCTGGTATCTTACCATGATAGATGGAGTCAATACAAGTTAGTGGAATGTCACCATCTCCTGGTATCTTACCATGATAGATGGAGTCAATACAAGCTAGTGGAATGTCACCATCTCCTGGTATCTTACCATGATAGATGGAGTCAATACAAGTTAGTGGAATGTCACCATCTCCTGGTATCTTACCATGATAGATGGAGTCAATACAAGTTAGCGGAATGTCACCATCTCCTGGTATCTTACCATGATAGATGGAGTCAATACAAGTTAGTGGAATGTCACCATCTCCTGGTATCTTACCATGATAGATGGAGTCAATACAAGTAAGTGGAATGTCATCATCTCCTAGTATCTTGTTACGGTTCCGCTTGCCAGTCTGAAAGGACAAAATAGAAAAAAGGGTAGCATTTCAAATATGGAAATATGCTTTTTAAGCTTACAATTAACAATGGTTCTGATAGCTGATGACTGTCAATCCAAAAAAATAGCTGGGGGTCAATTTGAGTACTGGTATGAATGATTAATGCCGAAAGTAGGGTAAAGAGGCAAAGACCCCTTTTGTATCGTTTCCAAAGTCATTCAACTCATTTCAAGGGGTTTTCCTATTGCTTTTGTTTCAACCATCTGACCAAAAATGTCTGAGCAAAAAACAATCTGTACAACTGTACAATAGTCTGGAGCTTTAAGCTCTCAATCCTGATCCAGGGTTACTGCTTGAATTTTAGAGCCCCTGACTTAAGCATTCAAATATTCAAAATAGTGCAATAAAATGTGTTTGTTGTTAAAGCACGTTCTTCTGTGAAAACAAATCTGAAAATAATGTTAAAATATCTTATGCTAGTTGACATGGCAACCATCATAGCATATTAGGTATTTCCCTTAAAAAGCGTGGTTCCTTCCATCAAAAGTAGGGAGCTCATAGTATCTTACTTATGTCATTAGATCTATATCAAACATTCACTTCTATAATTATTACTTTTAACTTATGCTTGTTTTGAACATAAAGTCATGTTTGTACATGTGAAGTCAAAATAATTCAAAGATGTTTACAAATTCATTTACCAAACTTTGAAATGTATACTGTTTTAAAGTAGCATATTTCAAACAGATTTAGAAAAAATACGTCAAATTCCCAGAGATGAGGAATATTTCTTTGCATGCATTTATTTTCCTTTTTTTTTAGCATTTCAGTAATTATTGCAGGTTTTCACAGGGACTGGCTCACTTAAACATGTAGATGCAGAATTTTGCATCTGTTTTTAAATTAGTTTGTTTTAAATGAATACCTTGGCTCTTTTAACATGCACTTTAAAATCTAACAAATTATCATATCATAGGATTATCACCCAAATCAAACAAAAACCTATGAGTTATAAAAGGTAGAACTCACCATTTCATATGAAGACCTGTCTGCAGTGAGAAAGCCAAGCTTATAGTTTGTGATACAAAGCACGCCAGACCAACCCTGCTTGCCAGCCGAATAGGGCGCATACTTGAGAACTCTGTCCACCTCCCCAATGACCCGTTCACCTATAAATAATGAAACCTAACATTAATTCTGTGGTATCATGGTACACCCCTGATAATTTAAATCTGTAAGTAGTCAATAATTCTTCCTAATTGTGTTCAGGTCGGATCATGTGAGCTTTTAAAACAGGCTGCTTCACTCTGTCAAATCAAGCATTATATATTGTCAACTCAAATCAAGTTTATTACATTCCGTTTGCATCAAACATGTAATGAAACAGTGATGCTGCATGAATTTATTACATTTCAAAGTAAATATGTCAGTAATCATTTTTATTTCTGACACAACAATATCTGCAGGTTTACCTGTCAAATGTAAATGATACCCTTTTCTTTCTGTTTGGCACACTTCAGAATGTTAATTTTTAAAACTATGAACCAGTGGCATTGGTTCATGCTCAATTGTAGACAAGGAAAATCATTATCAGTATCAGTATTAGCTACATGTACCTGGCATCAGGTTTGGTTGCTGGGAGACATCAAAGAACTTGGAGGCCGACTCCTGGACCTCGTCATCTCCTCCTGATACCAGATACTGAAAACACAGGTAACAAGAATACAGTTCAGGAAAAAAACAATACCACAGTAAAGATTGTTAGTTGTGCAAGGGAGGAAACAGGTAACCAAAGTCTTAGATCCATTCTAACACAATTGCAATATATCACAAAGGTTACAGTGAATCATAAGCATAAACATACTATAGGGACATTTTATACAGTATATACATTGTGTTTATAAAAGCATGGAATACAAAAGATGCTAAAATGTTAAATACATGTAGATAATACACAATGGTCTCATTAAGAACTTCCTGAAGGTCAAATTGCAAGGTTCAAAATACATTTGGCCATTTTCAAATTTGGAAAAAAAGTGAATTTTAAGTGGATTAAGAAGAACCTGGTGGGTTACTCTACTACATGTATTTGACGTGTTTCTTTCAACAGAAACTTATTGAGAACCCTGAATAAATGTCAGAAATGGGTGATTGCATCTATATAAAGCAGCAATGAAGTTATGAAGCTCTATAAATGTTCATATAAAAGCTACAGCATATTAAAGACTACTATTACATGACAATGCTTGAACATACTCACATCATTCTCATCTTGTGGAGCATTATCATCTTCCTCTATGTAAGATTTGAAACTCTAGAAGGTCAAGGTTACAGCAAGGTCAGGGTTGGTAATGCAACAGGAGGGTAAGGGGTAGAGGTCATATGAAAAACAAACAGGAATACTTTTCTTGAGATTTATGGCAGGTTTTACTTCATCAATTAAACAGCTGAGTAGTATTTACTTCTAAAACTCACGGTGTTTACAGCATTATCCATGATTATGTAATACTTTTAAGCAGTTTTGACTCTTTTTTAAAGAGAGGATGTGAATGTATACATTGAGTCTCATAGTTTATGAATACCTATATTAATGTTCAATGTTTTACTTCATCAATTAAGCAGCTGAGTAGTATTTACTTCTAAAACTCACGGTGTTTACAGCATTATCCATGATTATGTAATACTTTTAAGCAGTTTTGACTCTTTTTATGAATACCTATATTAAGGCAATATGTAATACATAATCATGGATAATGCTGTAAACACCGTGAGTTTTAGAAGTAATACTACTCAGCTGCTTAATTGATGAAGTAAAACATTGAACATTAATATAGGTATTCATAAACTATGAGACTCAATGTATACATTCACATCCTCTCTTTAAAAAAGAGTCAAAACTGCTTAAATGTATTTACAAGTCAACGTTGAAGATGTTGGGCTGATTGTTCAGAACTAAATGTTCAAGTCAGCAATGTGAATTATAACTTTTTTGTTAACTTCTAAACGTAATTTAGTATGTGCAGATCATTTTAATACACGTATAAACAAGTACATTTGTCTCGAATCTTGTAAGAAAAACAGCAGATCACAAGTTGCTGTTAACAACTTTGTTGACATTAAATAAGTTCTCAACAATCGACCCAGTATCCCTTTAAAGCATATGAATTCAGCAAGAAGTAGCCAACATACCATAATTATATGTCCTGATAGACGCCTTTGGTGTGTGTCACTTAAAGAACCACATGCATTAAATATCAACCACAATTTAGTTGTTTATGACTTTGCCGTTCTGATGTTATGTATCCTACATATACTGTAATATACAAGAATAACCAGTTATACATGTAATATTAAATGAGATCTGACTTAGATATCAATAAAGGAAGTGGTTGCATTTGTTCAAGATTTAAATCAGTTTATGATTTATTTAGTTTAAGAATCAGACAATATTACACGTACCATGAAAATGTATAAATCACAAAAGAAATGAAGTTTACACTTCTTATAATCTGAATTGCATGAACAATGAACACAAATATGCTATGGTCTCTATTAATAAGCAAATAAATGAGGTACTTAATGCCTCGAAAAGAAGAAGATAAAAGGTGATCATGAGCACCCCAAAATGCACATAAATAAGGGCATGAGAAACTATTAAGCTCTTATGATTTTATATTTTTTAGAAGAAAATAAGTTTATTGTCATAACTAGGATTTCGGTATTTAGCTCTTTTCTTTTTTTTTAAACTACCTGAATTATGCATATATAATATTATAATTATTATCATTATAATTATGTTGGGCAGGATCCCAAAGCAAGTACAAATTTACCTTTCCTTGAATATATAAAACCTTAATTTTATCGTCAAAGCAGTAACTAGAGAGTTTATTGCGAGCCAGAAAGAGTAAATTACTATTATTTGAAACAAAACAACAAATAATACAAGTAAAAGTTATCTACAGATATATATAGGATATAGTTATGCAAAATTCCATTCATAATATTCATTTTCTAACAAAGCTTATTGTAACTGTTGTAAAACTTAGCTTAACTGTAACAGGAGAAGTCGTACCAACACAAACTGACTCGTACCACTACAAGTCTTGCCTTATACGGAGAAGTCGCCCAATATATATGCGATAAGGTCCGATCAAGATAATGTGTTTGATTTGTTTCAATAATTAATGGATATCAAATTACATTTTCTGTGATAAATTTGCCTTAACATTAAAATATTGGAAGTTCAATGTACATATATTTGAGATCGCCGAGAGCAAGAAGAGCAACATTCACAGGGTGTTTTAGGTTCATAAACCTAGCTTGTCATAAAGATACGGAGTACGCGATTCACGATATATCACGATATGCTTATATCTATATATATATATATATTTTTTTATTTTTTTATGTAGGACTTAAATGTTTGCCTATTTTGTAAATTGTTGAGCATATCCTTACCAAAACTGCATTTTTTAATGTTTTGTAAATTGTTTGCCATATTATAAAATGAATATTATTTGTTAATGATTGCTATTTTCAAATTGTTGATCATATTTTTATTAAATGAAAATTGTTCATTTAGTTTTGCCTCTTTGCTAAATGTTAATTGTTGAGCCTATTATTGTTATTAAATGAGTATTATTTATTTGTCTTTTGTTTTCTTTACTACCGGTAGTATTTCCTTCCGCCATTCTTGACTTTGCAAATGACTGAAAATGTCAAAACAGCGAATGCCACTTCAGCCGCATTTTCGCAAATAGCTAGCTCGCAGATTCCAGTATTTTCCATACCTTTTGTAAATCAAATTGCAATTTTTTTAATAATTTTATTTTCATTTTTCATTTTAGTTTGAACAATAAACACGGTGTAGATAAGTAAGATGTAACGTACTTTGCTAGCTCTACCTGCTGTTTGCGAAAATGCGGCTGAAGTGGCTTTCGCTGTTTCAACAGTAAAAAGTGAAAGTTAACAAATTGATCGTGCAAAGATGTTTGGAAAGTGTTTTAAGCATACAAATCTTAAGTCGAGGTAACGAATCTAAGGATACGCGATACACACATTTTTTAAAAATGCGATACGATACAGTATATCGTCGGGTACCGAATCGCGATTTCACGATTCACCGATGAATCATTACAGCCCTACAAGATGATTCTTCAGGCCTAAAAAAAACAATACAACGCACAACTGCCTACAGCGAGCGGTTACATTACTTTCCCCTCTGAGAAGACTCAACCCTAGTCTTGGCCTGGGAAACTCGTGGGTAAGGCAACTCCGGTACGGCAGTTGTCTTCATCCCACCACTGCCACCATTTGTAACGTGCGAGGCCAACAGATCCCTTCAAAGAAAAGCATGCTCGACCCTGAGGGGGCCCACTGGTCTTTATAAACAGTAAATTGTCAATCCACACGGAGACAGGCTTTGCTAATTTGCATATTACCAAACAAGTATATCAACGTTATATGAACATACTTCCATCTATAATGAAATGTTATACTATGAACACACATCCACCTATTGAAAAGTCTTATATATTTTTCACCTTTTTATAGTTTTTCATTTTTTTAAACTGACTATGAAAACAGTAGGGTTGGCGCCTATTACGTAGATAAGGTCGGGTAACCCGAACCAAATGTGTTTTTTTTTAGGCCTTATCAATAAAATAAAGTTGTGTGTAATGTATGACGGTCATAACATGTACTATATCATCCAACTAAAGGGCAACTTCACCGGATATGGAACGACTTGGTGCGAGTTCGTGTTTGAACGACTTCTCTTGTAGTCAGCTAAACCGTATTTTTGATATTGATCATTATCATTCATTCCAAAATATTCCATTTCTGCTAACATATGGACTGTTTTGTCTGGTCTTGGTGAGAGTCACCTAACCAAGACAGTAACCTGAGCAAAAAGGAATTATTGCAACACAAATTTCAAACTAAACATTAACAGTTTCCGATTTCTATCCAAAATACAGCCCTAAGCTCCCTTAAAGAACCTGTTTGCTAAGTTCACAACTGATTGAGAGTTCACTACGCAGAGTTAAATATTATTAGTAAACATATTACCGATTTTCTTGAATTTCCAGCAACAGACTGAGTTAAATAAGAAATAAATTTGGACTTCGGCTGGCTCATGTTGCAGTCATTTTTGTCTGATAGTTAGAGAACTTTATTTTGACAGACTGCCTCCCCAATGTTTTACTTCCGGTATATTTGTACTCACATTGGTTCGTACCAAACGTACTTAATTTATCGAATACTTTTCAACGGTTTTATCTCACGGGCGGAATACGAAAATAAATATTGCGACATTGTTACAATGTAGCCGATCCTTCCGAGGGGTGACTATATATAAAAAGATAACACACCTTCCTTAACGAACTAATGCTCGCCGAATGGGTAATACCCGATGGCGAGGGTTAATACTCGATCTCCCCCTTTTTCTGTAACCGGGTCAGGCGAGACCAGACCTAAATACAACCTAAAGCAACACTTTTATTAGGATGTCCCAAATTCTAAAAAAAAATGGCTAACAATTTAGCCTTTCTTCCACTTGGGTAGACAGTCTACCACCAAAGGTGAACTGTGATCTCTAACAGGCCCTTTGACCAAAATTGTAAGCACAAATGTATGCTTTGATAAATCCCAATTTCCTAACTATCTTAAGTAAGCCCTTTAAGTAACCACGATCTACAAAAAGGTGACCCTTTAATGAAGAACAAGAGCTGTCACAGTATGTGACGAATGCCCCCGAATGTGACATTGACCTATGAACAAGGTCAGTACATGGAAAGTTGATCTTGCCTTTACGTGTCAAATACATATGGCAAGTTATTTTAAATTGCCTCTGAACAAAATACCACCCATACCTGACAACCTACACTCCTATGTCCTTATATTCAGCATTCCATTGTGAATAAACACTAAGCGTATCTTTCACCTTAGAGGTAGAGACATGGGTCTTGCACGCGACACGTCGTCTTGGTATGTCGAACACATGTGGCAAGTTATTTTAAAATCTGTCCATACAATAAAAAGTTACAGCCCGACACGACAACCTATAGTCTATGTCCTTATATGCAGCATTCCATTGTGAATAAACACTAAGTGTGACCTTGACCTTAAAGGTAGGGACACGGGTCTTTCACGCGACACGTCGTCTTGGTATGTCAAACACATGTGGCAAGTTATTTTAAAATATGTCCATACAAGGGGCAGTTACAGCCCGGACACGATAACCTATACTATATGTCCTTATATGCAGCACTCCATTGTGAATAAACACCTAAGTGTGATCTTGACCTTACAGGTAGGGACACGGGTCTTTCACGCGACACGTCGTCTTGGTATGTCGAACACATGCGGCAAGTTATTTTAAAATTAGTCCATACAAGGGAAAGTTACAGCCCGGACACGACAACCTATACTCTATGTCCTTATATGCAGCACTTCATTATGAATAAACATCTAAGTGTGACCTTGACCTCAGAGGTAGGGAAACGGGTCTTGCACGCGACACGTTGTCTTGGTATGTGGAACAGATGTGGCAAGTTATTTTAAAATCTGTCCATACAAGGGAAAGTTACAGCCCGGCACGACAACCTTTACTCTATGTCCTTATATGCAGCACCCCATTGTGAATAAACACTAAGTGTGACCTTGACCTAAGAGGTAGGGACACGGCTATTGCACGCGACACGTCGTCTTGGTATGTGGAACACATGTGGCAAGTTATTTTAAAATCTGTCCATACAAGGGAAAGTTACAGCCCGGACACGAGTTATTGAGCCGGACACACGGACGGACGGACGGATTGACGGTGCGATTTTAATATGCCCACCTTCGGGGGCATAAAAACTACAGGCCAGTAAGTATTCTACCAGCTATAATCAAAACCTCTTGAACAATCAATCTCTGTTCTATTATTCTAACACATTTTCGAAAAAGAAATGCTTTTAGATTGTTTCGGTTGCCAAACAACCCCTCTAAGGCAATAGAAAGGTTGCCATGGAGAGACATGAATATGTTGCAGCCAATCTCATGGACCTGTCAAAGGCATTCGAACATCTCCTTTGTCAGCTGATTGTTAAAAAACTTTAAGTCTATGGGGTCTCGTCCTCTTCTACTGCACTCTTAAATTATTATTGTTCAAACCGTCAACAATGTGTCAGATTAGGTGATTACCGGCATATTGAGTGGATGTACATTGCCAAAGTAGTCTTGAGGGATCAAGTTTTGGTTCTCTGATCTAGAGTATTCTCATGAATTATTTTCTTCTTTATAAAAAGGGTCAACTGTTTCAATTCTGCACACGATGACACTCTCACTAATTGGGACAAATATATCAACTATTTAAAAACAATATTCTTGAAATTGAGATTGCAGTTTTAATTTCATAGTTTGAAAGTAACATATGCAAGCAAATCGCGAACAGTTTCAGGCAATATGTATTGGTTCAAACAAAGGTGATTATCTTAAGGATTTGGAAATTGATGAATACATTATTTCATGTGACACTAGTGTAAAATTGTGGGAATTGACATTTATAACATGCTAAATTTTGAGCAGCATGTGTCTACTGTCTGTAATTAAAGAAAGCAGCAAGACAAGCAAATGTACTGGCACGATTATACAAGTCTTTAGACCATGATATTATACTTTATTTATACATGTTTTATATGACCAATTTTAACTTATAATTGTCCACGTGTCTGGGAATTTTGCAGTAGGTAAATATATAAAACACGATAATATGCGTACAGTAAGTATAGTATTTGTTATTCGTTAAATTCGTTCAGTGAAATTCATAATATTTGGGCTACGCTAATAATATTTGTTTATGTATGGTTTCCGTGATGGAGACATTATTCGTTGGACATTCTAAAGGCAAATGAAATTCTTCGTCCAGAGTGTTACGAGGTTGGCATTTTCTTTCATTTCTTGGAATTATGTGTGGTTTATGCCATCGTACCATTTCGTTTTTTCCAGTCTTTGGAAAGATACCCTAGGTTGGCCTTGAAAGAGCGTTCCTTTGATGTTTATTCCGGATATTGTCACATACGTCATTTTTGCTTCAAAGTTAACGTCGAAATCTAAGCGACAGGGCGCCTTTCTTCAGCCACTGGTCCATGCACGAGTCACCATTATAAATGGGAATGAAATGGAAAACATAGTAAAGTTTCTTCACAACAGACAAACGTTACTGTCATCTAAATTCATTTTATATTATTTGGTAGTGTTCTTGTTTTTAACCACTGAATTTATTTAATGTTCACATTTTCGCACAACAAGAACTTTTTCTGTTGGCTTGTTGTTATATCAACAAAGTAACATGAGGTTTGTGACAATGCAACCATGAATGTCTGGAGCGGAGTGACGGGCAACACCAAACAAAGCAGATGTATCATGAACGATAAATGGGAGACCAACAATGTCAAGCTTCTGCCGTCTTGACACATTTAAATCATATGACTATAACCGCAACCGTTATAAACATATAGAAAGTCGACACAAGGGTATACGCAATCCTACGAAAGTTCTCAAACACTCACTAAGGACTTAACCAAACTAATGTAATTCAGTACTAACATTTTTTGTTTGTTTTAGTAACAGTGACATTGACCTTGGCCATGATTCTCGGGCACAAAACACAATCCCATTAAAGGTCTTTACAAACTCTTCCTATATACCAAGTGAATTTGGCAACAATATGTCAACTCTGATTTAAGTTATTAAGAACTAACCATTCTTCTATATTATAGTAATATTGACATTGACCCTAGGGGCCCCAAACAGAATATGATGAAAGATGGGTGAGTTTGACGCCGTTCTCCCATCGGGCCGCCCGCACAACGACATATACGTCATTCTATGACCAGGTTTCACTTTTAAAAATATATAAAGTGCCTGTCAAAAGCAAACAAAAAAGTAAAAAGTTCTGGAGTTTCGTAACCTAATTGTGTGATGACTTCTCTCGGGTTAGTATGAAGGTCACTGAATAAACAGATCTAAGTTAAACCCCAAAGTTGCCCAAAAACTTGAGCCAAATTTGTTTAGTGAATCGAGGACCAAAATTTAGTATAATACGGAGTTATGTAACCTAATTGTGTGATGGGCGTACACAACTATGTGAAGTATTCAGACAATTGAATAAAAGGTAAATCCGAGCTTGCCCTTAAACATTAATCAGACACATTGTGCCCTAAAACAAGACCTTTTATCTGTATGGAAATGGTGATGGTGGGTATAGGAAAATTTGGACAGCGGATGATTTCCGACAGGCTCGGTGAGATCGCAATGTGGAAAATAGACATGGCCATATTTTCCCCCAAAGGATTATTGGTGCCTGGAGCAACTCCGATCCTCAGAATTTCGATAAATTCGCTGCTCTTTTTAGAAAAAGAAAATAACAAAATTGTCTGAATCTCCTAGATGTGCCAGCCGCACCCCGGTTGGGTAGGTAGGTACATACATCCTTATATGGTAGTGCATGTATCTTCATTTCTGCTTTATATATTGAGCCTACATATTACTATTCATGTTTATTTACAAAATATAAATATAAAAGCCGAACGTTTTCCGATTGGCGAAGAGCATATCATACTTTCACGACATTTCACCATCCCAAATTGCGTTGCGCATCTGTTCGGCTATCAAAGACTTTTCATGAATTGTGCCCATTCAGCGATCGTCGATTGATCAAATGGTTATATTATTTATTTATTTTTTAATTTGGACCCAATCCGCTGGTTCCGATCCTTGAACTTGCCAACATTGAACGGTACTCATATACTCACAACAGTGTAACTTATACGCGGCCAACTGACCATGCATAACAATGATAGAAACTGGCCAAATGTGATGTTTACCGTTGGCAACATGTAATAAAAATAATCATGATTATATGTTAATTATAAAACAGCTAAATTAATTATTCTACGTGAATATTTATTCTACGTGAATATTTACAAGTTTGCTTTTTTCAACTTTCGGTTGAATTCCGATTGCGACGCATTTCCGCGCTTTTATATTTTCATTCGATTTTGTTTGTCGTGCCTGACAGTTGACTTTGAAAAAAATCATTTAATAATAGCAAAACTGCATGGCCATCCGTTTGCAAGGGAAAAGGTAACAGAACTACAGGTAAGTGAATACATGTTTGTATATCTCCGGCATATGATAAATATGACTTTATAATGATGATGAAAATAAAAAAAAAACACATGCTTGAACACATTGCACCAGTTACTGTATGAATAGATAAAACATGTTCATACTTATAAGCAAACCTTACCATTTAATTAAATAGAAATGCAACAATGCTAACATACAGACACATGCAGGTTTGTACTGATCTGGGAACACTGTGTCGCCCGTTACCACTGAACCACTTGGAAAAAAATTCATCCCAAAATATTTCATACACAATGTTCACATTGTTTAAAAAATGAATACCATATTCAAAAGTGTGCAAATACATGTACATTTGTATATTTGGCAAGTAAATCTATTCTTAAAATAAGGGTACATTTTAAATCTTATCTCATTCTTATTTTTAGACCATTGGACTAACTTTCCCTCTGTGAAATTTCAAATACACAGTATTTCTCAAGTTATTTAAGACAAACATCTATTTCATATCGAAAAGTCCCTTACCAGTATACATTTTGTGTATGGTAAACACATTTTGTGTATGGTATCATGAATCTTTAAATAGCATACGTTTTGTGATGTTACATGTAGGCTAAAGCATTCCTACATTATAAAGTACATGTAAATGTGCAATGATTAAGCACTACTAGTCTTATATCCTTAATTTACATTACACAATTAGAGTCTAGGAACTGTAAAGGGCTCCCAAACATGTGAATGTATAAGTATATTTATTCAATATGTCAAGAAACTTAGCAAAAACAAGTACCAGTAAATTGCATTCACATAATGATCAGTGTGTGTATACCACGTGATAAATAACGTCATACTGTATATATATGCTATGTCGGAAGGCAACATTTTGCTTTAAATGAAGACTTAAATTTTAGATAACTTTTCTTGCACAACACCATTTTAAATGAAACAAAGGGCAGTCTGTCTCTTAGAGAGCCCTGCTTTTGTTTTATGACCGAAATTTGGTAAAGTTATTAGTTTCATCAAACACTTCGACAAACCTGTTTCCAAAATCATGTTTTGACAGTGCTACGTCAGACGGCCGTATTGAGAAAAGGTTTGTCGAAGTGTTAAAAGAAACTAAACTCTCAATCAAACTCTGGTAAAAGACCAAAGGCAGGGCTCTGTTAACGGCGTAGACTGCGCTATGTTTCATTTAAAATGGTGAAGAAATAGAGAAGTTATCTTTGTTTAAAGTATTTTTCCAATCAAAATATTGCCTTCCGACGTGGCATTTATGACGCAATTTATCACGTGGTATACACACACTGATAATGCTTCCATTTATAAACACAATGCCTGCATTTGGTATGCTTGTTTACAATCACATCCCGTGTCATTAAACTAGAGCTATCACTGAATGTGATTAATACCCCCGAACGCCGCCTCTCATTATGATTTATCATTGTATGAAGTTTTATGAAATTCCATCTGGTAGTTTTCAAGTTACTGTGCGGACAAAAGTTTGACAAAAAAACACAGAAAAGGGGAATTACTCTGTTATTTGCTAAAATAGTGTAATGATTCATGTACAATGAACTCCTTCTCATTGTGCTGTACCATGGTATACAGTTTTATTACATTCCATCCGGTAGTTTTCAAGCTATGCTCCGGACAAGAAATACGTAACAAAGGGCAATAACTCTGTGATTGGCTGAAACAGAATTGCGGTTCCTGTACAATGCACTTCCTCTCATTACGATCTATCACTGTATGAAGTTTTATTAAATTCCATCCAATACTTTTCAAGATATGCTCCGGACAAGAAAAAGTAACAAAGGGCAGTAACTATGTAATTGGCTGAAATAGAATTGCAGTTCCTGTACACTGCACCTCCTCTCATTATGATCTATCACTGTATGAAGTATTATTAAATTCCATCCAATAGTTTTCAAGTTATGCTCCGGACAAGATAAAGTAACAAAGGGCAGTAACTCTGTAATTGGCTGAAATAGAATTGCAGTTCCTATACACTGCACTTTCTCTCATTATGATCTATCACTGTATGAAGTATTATTTAATTCCATCCAATAGTTTTCAAGTTATGCTCCGGACAAGAAAAAGTAACAAAGGGCAGTTACTCTGTAATTAGCTTCAATAGAATTGCGGTTCCTGTACACTGCACTCCCTCTCATAATGATCTATCACTGTATGAAGTTCTATTAAATTCCATCTGATAGTTTTCAAGTTATGCTTCGGACAAGAAAAAAGTAACAAAGGGCAGTTACTCTGTAATTAGCTGAAATAGAGTTATGGTTCTTGTGCACTGCACTTCCTCTCATTGTGCTTTACCATTGTATTAAGTTTTAATAAATTCCATCTAGCAGTTTGCAAATTAATGTCTGGAAAAAAATGACAGCAAAAAAAATAATAAAGGGCAATAACTCAGTGATTATCTAAAGTAGAGTTATGGTTCTTGAACACTGCACTTCCTCTCATTGTGCTTTACCATTGTATGAACGTCCAATCAATTCCATCCAGTACTTTTCAAGTTATACTCCGGACAAAAAAAAGTAACAAAGGGCAATAACTCAGTAATAGGCAAGAATAGAGTTATGGTTATTGTACACGGCACTTCCTCTCATTATGCTCTACCATTGTATGAAGTTTAATCCAATTCCATCCAGTAGTTTTTAAGTTATGCTCCGGACAAGATAAATTGCAACGGACCGACCGACAGACCCACCAAAGGGTGACTCCAATATACCCCTTCAAACTTCGTTTGTCGGAGGTATAAAAGGGTATACATACAAAATATACACAAGCTGTATTACAGAAATTGCATATATGTATACTCAAGCATACCAAAAGCAAAGCACATGTATAAAGTTGTACATAAAACACCAATACATAAATGCTGCCAGTTTTTTTTTCACTCTATATTGTATTTACCTATGATCTTAAATTTAATCAAGAAATTATATAATAGATGTATTGCAAATAGTAAAATAAACACATTTTCTATCAAACCTCAAATTATTGTAAAATAGGACAAGTGATATATGGGATTGAACTATTGGGGTAAAAAATTAGTTTGCATGCTAGTGATATGTGATGTCCTCCTCAGTTTCAGGTCAGTTTCCCTTCTTTATGTCCAAATCTGGTGGTTCAACAGTGTTGTCTTCTTCTGTGGCCTGGTCTGTCTCTTCTGATGCTTCTTGATTGTCATTTGAAGTGTTGTCTGAAGAACTAGCTTCATGCTTCTTTAATGCCCACTGTGCTACACTAAGAACCATCTTAACACAAAGCCACATAAACACTGCTGCTGCAAATAGCACCACTGTCAAAGACACACCTGTAAGCTCATATGTTTGTGGAGGTGTCATTTTTAAACTATTTTTCAATCTTTTCTTTTTTAATTCTTGCAAATTAAAAAGAAATTAAAACTTTATTTCCATCTAATGCAGTGTTGAAGAGTGACTTTCATATTATGTGCAGAACACATAAATGGGAACAACCATGCAGGCCACCAACCTATGAAATAACAGAAAACAAGCATGACCTACTGATGATTGCAAAGTATAGATCTTTGAAAAAGTCAAATGACTTAAAAGTAGGTTCAATAGCCTAGAGTCAAGACTCTAAATCTATTAATTGCTTTAACAAAATGTTAATATCTAAAATTGAAAATGCAAAACTGTATAATTATATATCCATCATTAATGCAAATAAACACTAAGTACATGTCTTTTATAGCAAACATAATGCTATCTCAGTATAAGTTGTACTTGGCCACTGAAGAACTTACTCATAGAATGAAAATATAATAAGTTTTGCCAAGCCCTCTCATATGACCTGGACTGGTACATATTCAGAAAAGAAAGCACATTTTGGGAAATATGACTTTTCAAGTTTTTTTCCAAAATACCAGTTATACATATAGCCTATGAGTTGGCGTATAAATGTTTAACAACGTATTTAATATGAACTTATATTTTAGAAGTTTTTGAAGACGTAGTGTTGCATACTATTACTTATTTACTAGCTACGTTGCATACTGGAGTGTTCGTATGTATGTATGTATGTATGTATTTCTTTAGACCTTGTGATCAAGGATAACCCGTGAAAGTGCAAGCACTTATTTCCAACGGGGTCCTTTGTTTTTGCTGAAGGGACAGCACGCTGAAGAGACAGTGGTGGGATACAAGGAAGTCCGGGTGCGAGACCCTAGCTCTTTTTCGATGAGACCCCTTGGTTCTTTTACGTGCTCGGTGTAAAGCACCGATACACGGGGTACAACTTTCCTGGGTTAAACCAGTACTGAGTACACCACTTTACCAAGCACTACCCTTTAAATGCCAAGCGCCAGGCAAGGGAGCTACTTGTTCCAACTTTTAACGTCTTTTGGTATGACGCGGCCAGGGATCGAACCCACGACCTCCCGCTCCGTAGGCGGACGCTTATCCACTAGGCCACGGAGACGGTAAATTCAAGTTAACTTTTGAAAAGATATAAATAAATAAAAAATACAATGAAAAAAGGATATGAGGAGAGGTAAATTTAATTTTAATTAGCTGTAAGTACTTCGGTGTGGCTTTTAGCAGGATCCCTCATATTTTACTAAGTCTAAGACATTATGCACCAGTCAATTGTAACCACGCCCCCCCCCCCCCGCCAAGGTACGGGGGTATACCGGGGATCGGGGATAGCCGGGGAAATGGGCTGTGTTTTTACCTTCTCGGTGGCCCCGCAGTGACAGGTGAATGCAGTGGTTTTGTATTCACACCAAATACAGAGGGGAATGTGCCTTACGAAGGGTCCCTGTTGTGCGGGGGGGTTTTGGCGGGGATTTTACCATCAGTACGTGCCCGCAGGGCGGGGGTTTTACCCGGGCTTGGCTGGGCCGAAAGTCAAAGTCCCCGTTATTCCCCGGACCTGGAGGGGCCGTGGTTACAATTGACTGGTGCATTACTATGTCCGAAATAATCGTCCGGAATTTATACAATTTACTAGGTCTACAAATTGGAGCAACATGCTTGAAGCAAAACATTTTTGTGTAAAAGACATATAATGCTTACCTTGTTCAATAGCAACAGCAAATAAATTTCAATTTTAAAAGTTGTTGTTGCTTCGCCTTGAGTCTGATTTTGCTAATTTTACAACAAAACATATTGTGTCGAGCACAATGTCAGGGATGATTGTAAAATCGCTGACAAAATGCATATTTCATCAAAATACCACATATTCAGTTGCCAGGTTGTATGTTATTCAACAGGCCAAATATGCAGTAGCTGCACCTAAAAAGGGTATTTCATTTTCTTTAACGTACATCAGTAAATATTTTTCTAAAGTTTATCTAGGTTACAAACAACTAAATTTATCACACACGCACACACACACACACACACACACACACACACACACACGCACACGCACACACACACACACACACACACACACTCAAGTAAGTAATAGCAAGGACATAAACTAAGTTAACCATATGTCGGTGTTAATAGTTATTTCTTTTATACTTATTAATTACGTATCAACAACCCTCGCCCAGAACAACAGCGGCAGCTGGTTAAGTTAAGCAAAATAGAAGTAAATTTATAATTTCTGCAAAGTTTGAAGTAGTGTTGGTGTGAATGTCGGTATACACATGTTTTAGCCAGAGCACATTGGTGAGCTGCAAAACCCCAAATTTATGAAAACAATTCAATCACTGTTTGAAACTTGATTGGGTTTCTTTTGTCAGACATCACTGTTTGAAACTTGATTGGGTTTCTTTTGTCAGACTCCCAGCTTTTTTTAATCAAACTCAATCTGGTAATCCCAGAAAAACTAAAACTAAAAGCTGCACTCTCACAGATGGACCATTTTGACAACTTTAAAAAAAAAAAATTGTCTGAATAACACAATTTTTGCGTAGATATCTGAAAACCAGTGATTATTATAAGACTGCTGGCAAAAGACTAGATCGCAATTTTTCATATTCATATACAAAAATGAAAGTTTTTGGCTAACAGTGTTACTAACGCTTTAAATTAGATTTCAGAATAGAACAAAAATTATTGAATATTATCTTGAAAACCTGCAATGATATTTTGGCTGCAGTCTAACAATATCTCTTGGTTTTAATGCATTTACGGAAATATTGGCTCATACCAAGAATTTTTTTTTTAAAAGTTGTCAAAACGCTCAATCTGTGAGCTTTAAGTAATAAATAAATTCTAAAGCTTTTAATATTGATGTTTTTAAGGCACATTACGAGAGATATTTTAAACAAATATTTCTTAACAACTATTCTTTTGCTTGTAACTAAAGGAGCGCCATCAAAATCGGGAAAAAAGTTTGAGGTGGAGACAGATGCTGATGTGTTGTGTACACGTCTGTGTGGAGGGAACATTTACAAGGAAGGTGAAGACCCTGTGCTGGGGAAGGATGAGGACTACCCAGAATGGCTCTGGAAACTCAAGACTGAGAGGACTTTTGTACCGCTTGAGGAACTTGATGAAGAAGACCCACTCTACTGGAGGCGACTTAGAAAATTGGCCTTCAGAAACAATAATAAATTAAAAGGTCTTAGCAAATTTTAGGCATTGTGTGTTTTGATAACTTGTGAAAACAATGTCATTATGTGTTTCAAGCAAATAAGGCTTTTGTGTTTTTTCAGGTTAAAATGTTCTTTTTCTCACTCCTGATATAATTAACAGGAAAGAGTTGTATTTTTGTTGTACTGTAGAATAGGTTCTATGAGTGTACAACTGTTAAAGGTATACATGTATGTGCAAAATATAAAATATCAGTTAAGTAGTTTTATATTGAATGTTCAACTGCAAAAGATCTCACAAGATTGTGCATGTATGAATTTCCTCAATATTAATTTAAAAACACCTTTTGTGTACTATGTCTTAAAAGTAGTTCATTTATATGCATTTCAAGTGCTTGAACCTCCTGTTTAGACTGCTGTTGTGCCAGTACCTGCATTTCAAATTAGGACAGTTGCATAAATGAGCAATTTATAACAGCATTTTTTAGTAAAGGTATTAAAAGTGATATTGTTTCTTTACTGGTATGTACAAATCGGATAAAACAAATCGGTGAACAAGAAGTTGATGGGACTCAAAGGATAAAAGACACTTGTATGCTGGATTATATAATATTTTATGTATCAGGAAAGGGTACTTTGACCATATCATGTATATTTGACATGAGCAATGTATTTACGGCCGAAGGTTTGGTTGGAGGGACATAAATTTGGCATTGTCAATCTGTGTTTCAGTCTGTCCATCTTGATGTTTTGGAAAGAAATAGAAGTTTCATAATTTCACATGCTTCGCAGCATAGAGATATTTTAAAAAATAAATTACCACAAAAAAACGTCTTCACCATGGAAAGACAGTGCATTTTGAGCAAGACCTATGTCTGTAGGTAAGGGGTCAAGGTCTTACTTAAAAGGTTATAGGTCAAAAGTCCTTATAGTTTGGCCATGCATTTCAGGACTTTTAAAATAATTATAATTTGGAGTATATGTTCACCATCAGAAGCAAGCACCACGCTACAAACTCCTGTCAGTAGGTCAAAGAGTAAGGTCATGTTCGAGGGCCATTGGTCAACATTCATTGTTGGGTCTGTAATATGGAGACTCATGTCGGTATGTAAAAGTTCATGGTCACTAAAGTTAAAGTTATATTGGTTAGAATTTTCTGCCCTTCTTCAGCTTGTCAATGCATTTTGGGACTTATTATTTGGCACAAACGTTAACCACGAGGAGATGGCATGTCAAGTTTAATATGTTTGTCAGTATTTCAAAGGTCATACATTTGTCAGTATGTCAAAGGTCACACCTAAAGAGAACTCCATACTTAAACATCGCCATGTTGACATAGGACCAGTGTGAATATCGGTCATCTCGGGTCAAAAAGGTTGGACCATTGTGCTTGTGGACAGCATGTATACTCAATCCTCTATAATCATACATCCTGCTACAAAATGTCATTTGTTTTAATATCATAAATGTGTTTTCCGCTTTAACACATTGATTTATATAGAAAAATGACCCCTCGATCACTATTCGTTATAAAGTTATACTGGCACGCGAAATGTTGGTTTTAACGAAACCGCCCGCCACCTTGTTAGAAGATATTGTATTCTCCATTTGTAGAGTTCGGTGAGACCCAATTTCACAATGAGGTTATAAGCTATGAAAAGATGTGATAAAGATTTCCCAGTAAACAGCTTTCATGAAAACATTTTTATTGTGATACTCATCAAAAATTAGAACCAACATAATTTGAAGAACTTTAAACATGCGTACAGTTTTTAGATTCTTCATCCGAAGAATAAAGGACGAAAACCGCTGCCACCTCCATGTATGACCACAGGTGCAGCCTGCCTTCTGCCACGACCAGTTAATGTGTTACTGCCTATTTCTAGGCCTGGTTTAATTCAATTTCACAATCCTAACCTGCATATTGTCAGGGTTTTCTCCCCACTATTACATGTACGGCAATTTTACAGTCAACTGATGCGCATGTTCACGCTGTTTCCTGGTAAGGTATTGAGAGAAATAGATACCTGAAAATTGCGGATCATTTTTCAACTTAGGAACATCTAAAATAGTGAGGGTCTTTTTGGGGGATATTTCATAGAATTGCACTATTAATTCTAGAAATGAGCCACTTTGTATGGTGATAGTATGAGGTCTTGCGAATATTTTGCAAGCCAGACCCCAAGCGTCAGATCGAGGGTTCTCCCATAATCCAAGATGGCCGCCGATTATTTGCCATTTGGGTGACTTGGATTATTTATGAAATTAGTGCCGTCATTATACTTTATTCAAACAAATTTTTATTAAATCCTATTTGTTATAAGTTAGTTATTAAAATGTGATAGTTTTCTAAATAATCATAAGTCGAGGTCAAGGTCAAACTCGAGGTCAAATTAAAAAAAAGTAAAAAAAAAAAATGATTTCACCACGAATAAGCACTGGTATTGAAGCAATGTGATGAAAAAAGGTGAACAATGTTTATATATTGGAAGCCCAATTCATGTTGTTTCATTGTATGATGCTTATGATATTCTAGTTGGTAACCATGACAACCAAATATGGTTTCTAAGGTGACTATCATTTTCCCTGTGGAGACAAAATTTCCGTTTATTCTAGTTTTGTCCTCTTTACTGGTCCTTGATATTAACATTAATCTGAAAATTCAAGCAATAAATAAAGATAAAGTATTAAGATCAATTTACATGACAGATTAATATTTGTTTAATTGTCTATTTAAGCTAAGATAATGGGTAAGAATGGCCGACTGTAAGTATGTAAGTATGCGAAAATATCTAAAATCAATCAATAAAACACAAAGATATGATTTGTTTTAGAAATGTGGAACATAAAGCATGTTTTTCTTAATATATGCATTTAAATATCAAACTATTTTATAGTATACAATAGTAAAGAAGACAGTGTCTTACTTAAATCCCGGCCAGATACCAGTAATGGCGGCAGATCAACCATTATTTGCCCTTGCTAAATAAATTCAGTGGACATGGCCAAATGATTTTGATGAGGAAAAGTTTGTTGTGATGTTTGGTGGTCTCCATATTGAATTAGCAGCCTTGAAAACAATCGGGGATTTACTTCAAGACAGTGGATGGAGTTCTGTACTCACACAAGCAAATATTGCTACACCTGGCACTGCAGATTCATTTTTAAATGCAACAAACATTTCTAGGACCAGACATGCACACCAAGTGACAGCAGCTGCCCTGTATGTACTCATGAAGCAACAGTATGATGAATATGTTGAAGCTACAAAAGATGAAATAGGCCCCGAAATGAGTCTTGAAATGTGGGTTGATGTACGACAGAATGAAAGTCCCATGTTTTTGTTCTGGGCATTGATCTTAACTCTAGAACTTACAAGTTTCACCTTCATTCGCTCGCTTAGAGAAGGAAACTTTCAATTATATGTGAACTCTCTGATAGAACTAGTGCCATGGTTCTTTGCACTTGATCACAATAATTATGCCCGCTGGATTCCAGTACATATCAAGGACATGTTACTTCGCAAGAAGAATGTTCCTGTGGTTGCAACTGAATTTGAAAAGGGACATTTTTGTTTGAAGAAGACAGCAAGGAGATTTTCTGCACTTCCACTGGATCAGGCACATGAACAAAACAATAAATTGATAAAAGATGATGGTGGGGCAGTTGGTTTAACAGAAAACCCGGCACAGTTATTACGTTGGATGTTATGTGGTCCTGAATTAGCCAGGCTTATTCATAAATATGAAGATTCCAACAGTATTTCTGCAGCTCAGATGAGCAATAAACATCATGAACAAACAAGAAGTATTCAAGTCACGTTTCAGCAACAAGTGAGTGAGTTGGTATCTGTAATACATGACCTCGGGAACCCATTTGCTGAAAAATCAAATGTTTTGTTAGTTCTTGACACAAGAGATATCGCTGATCAATCTGTGGCTGAAAGCATCAAAACTGTAACAGAATTAGGCAAAGCTCAATACAATACATACGTACGTGAAAGGCTTGAATCACAAGTAAAATCAGTGGCTGATACAATTAAACAAAACAGTAGACGTTCAGTACGAAAAGCAACAAAACAGAAGCTTGAGGTTTCATCGCTGAAAGAGAACTGTGCCCTCTTTTCGCGGCTGTATGTGTCATGTCAGGTTCGGAAAGGTGATCTTAGTGAGTTTTTTTGCACATGAAAACAGTAGCCACCCTCCTTCGCTGTCACAGTTTGGTGAATTACCCACTATGCCGATAATTGAACGATTTGTAGTTCTCATGTATGACAGATCAAGTATATGTGAAACAACTAATAGTGCCCGTCAAGAACTCTTCACACAGAAAGCTCGCTCCATCGATTTGATACCACCCACATCTGATGCCCTGTACCAACATACACAACGGGCGGTATACCAGGCCGGCTTCTGTTGGGGACAATCCCTAAGTCCATCGCCAACACTACCTTCCCCAGCTTCGCATGGTTGGACAAAGAAAGAATACCCCAATTCAACATGGCAACCAGTGTGGTTAACACTCTTACCAGCAGCAAAGTCATGTATGGATCTTCTGAAGTGTGGATGTGACAGGGACAAGGGCTGTCGTGGGCGATGCAAATGTGTGAAGGCTAATCTTCCATGTACAGCCTTGTGTAAATGCACTGGGCTTTGTGATAGACTGTAAATTTATTTTAAATGTGTAATTTCACAAGTAGAGTTTTACAGTAAACTATAGTGTAGCTATTGCATAACTTTGTGTATCATATTATGTCTTTATTGTGTAAGCTTGGTTTACCATACCCATAATTTATAAAAACTTGTCCTCCGTAGTAAATGCAACCAGTGTGGCTGCTTTACACGATCTTCTTATGGTATTGCTTATGATATTTCCCTGAATAATAAAGTTATAGAAGTATATATATATTAATTATATACATTGTTTACAGCAGAAACATAGTTTGTAATATATTATGCAAAACAAACTTATAGTACAACATTATGACATTAACATACTTCGATTTATTATGTTATATCGTATCAAACTCCGCGCAGTGTTACTTCCCTTGCAGTACAGTAATCACTGCCACCACAAGATTTTCATCCAAAATTGGATGAAAACTTTTAATGGCATTTTTTTTAATCACATATATTTATTCTTATATCCTTTCTTAAATAATTACTTTACGCCAGTTGATAGGCATAATATGTTTTATAAAAAAATAACAATTAAAAAAAACATTCGGAAATGTTCGGTCTTTTTTCAAATTGAAAGTAGGATTTACAAATTACAATATCAACATGGATGTGTTGTTAGCTATTCAGACATGTATCGAACGTTTTGCATTTTTTCCTTTTATGGAATAAAATCGTTTATTTTCTAAACAAATGAAACATGTTGCTGGAATTTCTTTTAAAGGTGTTCCGTCCATTTTGTAAATTGCAATCACGTGCCGTTTCTATCATCACGTGATATTTGTGAAGGCAGTGATTACTGTACTGCAAGGGAAGTAACACTGCGCGGAGTTTGATATCGTATATTTTTCGTATTTTTTATTGGTTGACTTTAATATGACCTTGACCCTGACCTTGAATTGTCCTTAAGTGTTTTATTCTAAAGCCTACTTCTACTAACAACAGATTACTGTTTATTGGATTTGTGTATAGCTGATACTTACCTAGAAATAAGCTTATCTATCTAAATAACTATAAATGCTTCAATACCAGTGCTTATTCGTGGTGAAATCATTTTTTTTTTACTTTTTTTTTAATTTGACCTTGAGTTTGACCTTGACCTCGACTTATGATTATTTAGAAAACTATCACATTTTAATAACTAACTTATAACAAATAGGATTTAATAAAAATTTGTTTGAATAAAGTATAATGACGGCACTAATTTCATAAATAATCCAAGTCACCCAAATGGCAAATAATCGGCGGCCATCTTGGCGGCCATCTTGGATTTTGGGGGACCCCTTGATCTGTCGCTTGGGGTCTGGCTTGAAAAATATTCGCAATACCTCATACCATCACCATGCAAAGCAGCTAAATTCTAGAATTAATAGTGCAATTATTTCCAAAAAGACCCTCACTAAAACAGTCATCTTATGACCAAAGTTAATAGTAATTCGAACCGGCCTGACTTTATTTCTTCCCGGAAAGACCTTACCTCGGCGTTCTATCATCACTCTCTTCTGGGTAGTGTCTTTATCGGAGATACATTCAGGGGGTCCAACACAATTCGGACTTCGTAAAGGTTGATCGACTGTCGACTCTATATTTTTACTTACGTCTTTAATTCAAAAATATATGAACGAAAATAAACGATTGTACGTTATATTTGTCGATTTGATGAAGTGTTTTGACACTATTTATAGAAATGCACTGTGGTTAAAATTATATAAATGTGGTATTCAAGGGAAAATATTGAATGTTATGACAGATATGTATGAGAATGTTAAATCTTGTGTAAAATCATGTTCATCATACCCAGAATACTTTAGTTATGCAGTTGGCTTACGACAAGGGGAGGTAATGTCCCCAATATTTTTTCACTATTTGTCGAAGACCTAGAATTATTTTTACAAGATACATTTTAGGAAAGACACCGGCTGTAACTCAACATCAGTTGGATTAACTTAATACTTATTGTAATACTTGGGGTCTCAAAGTTAATACTAATAAAACCAAAATTATGGTATTTCGTAAGCGCGGACGTTTATTACCGCAGGAAAGCTGGACCTATGATGGCCAAAACACCGAAGTCGTTAGTGAACTATCTATAGGAACTGTTTTTAACTATACGGGTAATTATGCATAAAAGCAAGAATATTTAGCTGGAAAAGCTCTAAAGGCTTTAAATGTGTTACTGTATAAATGTAAAGAGTATGATTTAAAGCCTCGTATAAAAATATTTTGTCAGTTGTTTGATGCCGCTTTGTAGGGTCTATATTAAACTATTCATGTGAAATATGGGGTTATACTAAATCGAAAGAAATAGAACGTATTCATTTGAAGTTCTGTAAAAGATTATTACATGTTAAAATCAATACTTGTACTGCTAGTTTATATGGAGAATTAGGTAGATATCCTTTATATATTACTAGATACTTGCGTATAATTAAGTACTGGTTGAAAATAGCTAATACTAATAATATATTGTTAAGTGTTGTATATCTACAAGCAGTAGCTGATAGTAATAAAGGATATTCCAATTTGGTTAAAAAATTCTTAACGATTATGGCTTTACACATATAATGATAATGTACAAAATGTAAACGTAAACGCATTTATTCACGAATTTAAATGTAGAGTTACAGATACATTTAAGCAGGAATGGCATGGCTCATTATCTAATAGCTCTGTTCTTGATATGCATAAGGTATTTAAAAATGCATTCCAGTATGAAAAATATCTGAATATTTAACCAAGAAAATACCGACTTTATATTTGTAGATTACGATTATCTGTACATCCATTAAGGATACAAACTGGACGATATGCCAGAAATAATATTCCGCGTAATGAACGCTACTGTATGTGTTGTAACCATCTTGATATTGAAGATGAATACCATTTTGTATGTAAATGCCCATGTTATTTAGTTATAAGACAGAACTACATAAAACGTCATTATAATGTTCGCCCCTCCGTGTTTAAATATCATCAACTATTAAACTTTGTTAATAGATTTGCGTTTATTAAGCTCTGTAAATACGCTAAGGAATCACTATGTATCCGTAACTGTATTCTAAACAATGATACATAACTCTGTTCATCCTCTTTTACAACCTGTTTATGAAGCTGTTACACTACTGCGTTTACATATTTATACCTTTTAGAAGTTAATTATAATTGCATTACGCTCCTGTAACACAAATATTTGTTCAACTTTAAAACTTACCTTGTACATACACATGACATATTTAAGTGAATTATTATGTGATTAGACGATGTACGATAGTATAAGTCTTAATAAAATGTCTGTTCTGTTCGTAATTTATTTTTGCGGAAATTTAAGTTAGGGAAATGTAAGATGCGGAACAAAATTGCCGTTTATGAAAGTATTTTGGTGTTTTGGGAGGATTTTTTTATTGATAGTTTCACTTCGGAGCATTTCAAGTAGCGGAGTAAAACTCATATCAATTTTTTGTTTTGCTTGGGACTGTTTCTTGTGTCTAGGGCATTTTGATCTCGGGGTAGGTTATTCACAATGCTTTAGCGAGTAATAGAATTAAAAATCGACATTTTTCTAAGAGGTGACTGTGGTTTATGGGTTTTCAACAGCAATGCATTTCTTTGAAGGCGGTGGGTAGTCATAGGATTTTGTTTTGGAAACCAGACACACACATAATACAAAAGAAGTTTCTAACCTTACACGTCGACTCTCTAAGGGGTCACTTGAATTATATCTTTATAAGCAGAATGGGAAATGTGGAATGTTAATATAGAGGATACTTGTTTGCATCAGTGAACAATAGCACTTTGCATTTCACCGAGTGAACGCCAAATGCAATAGTAATTGTGAAAAACGATCGATACAACGCTCGGTGAACGCATGTTATTCGCAACAATTACTCAACTAAGGAAAACATGTGATGAAGATGGACAATTCCATAAAATGAAGTGAAAAAAAAATCCCCAAATTTTACTAAGCCTTAAAATGCTTTATATGTTGAGTTATCTAAGAAACGGAATGTGTTTTTTGCACGCAGTTTCTTTATTCCGCAAATATATGTCACGACTGCCCGTGTTTTGCCTTTAATAGCGATCCTTGTGGTCAAAATGTGGCAACTTATTTGGGGAATACAGATCGTTTCAGAGAAATATGTTTAAATGATTAATGTTGTGTTTTTAAGTCATTAAGAGTTTTCATTATGATTAATGTTATCATTTTATGCAGATCCTCTTACTGAAAATACCGTTATGACATAAAGTAAAAAATAAGAAGTAGTCCTTAAGATGGATTGGAAATATGATACATATCAGTAATACAGCGACACCTCTCGTAAATTGTTACCAAGGAATTCCATGTTTTTGTTGATGCCTTTTTCAACTGACTTTATTCTGATAAATAGAAACTTCATGGTACGATTGTTTGTGCACGAGATACAGATTCATCGCTTATCAAAAAAAGATTGGGCGTATTTTTTTTTTAAAAGGTGGTCCTTTTGTTATGCGTCTTAAGACGTCCGAGAAACTTTTCTGGAATTCATCCCGGAAACGCCCAACTGCATTGCATCTATTCGACCAAATATATTAGATAGGTCCGGTCATAAAGCTGAGTGCGGTTAAGCAACTATATATATATATTACATGCAACTTTTTGTTCGCTGTGGTCTACGAACCCATAAATTATATGATTCCTTTCTCGGAATGATTTATAGCATGTTTGCAACTCAATCTTAAATCTTTACATTACGTATAGGCTATTTTTTATATTGTTAGATAGAACGCAATACATATTTTTAAGCATTTTTGTTATTGAATCGTTTAAAAACACTTTACATTGCTGTTAAACCTTCATGCAGACTCTTGAGTTTATTTCTACAGTTTTTAAGCAGCTATGTTGCAATGGGGAACACAATAATATTATATCGATGGTATTAATTTAATATTCGACGTGTACCTTCTTCCCTTTCTCAAAATCTCAAGTACTGACACTTCACAAAAATCACACAAAAGAATAATTTTAAAGCCAAATTAATTTCTTGCACTGAAATGTTCATCTTGACCGCTTTGGTTACTGTAGATGTGAATTTCTGTATGAAAGGTTTTCTTTTTAAGCGCAACACCATGAAGCTGAAAGTACACTCTTTTGGGTTACTGTCCAAGCAGATGGAAAACAAGGACTGTCTCAGGAATGTGACAAATGTACTAGCGAATCAGGAGGGGGGATACCCCAACCCCTTCTGCCAACACTAAAAATCAAATAAATATCGGCTCGGAGCCGGGAGGGGCGCAAGTCAAAGGTTATGATCCTAAGTTATGCCCCCTCTGACGGCGAATCCTTGATCCGCCCCCGAAAGGCCTCGTTGCACAAATAATCATTTGTATTAATTACGGTTTATACGGACAGAGAGCTTTTAGTATTTACATATTTTCATGACGATCTTCCCAGGCATTTGTAAATATTGATCGCTAACATATATAAAGGGCATCTTATGAACACAAAGATGAAAAGTAACTACATGATAGAGTGGATGTTAACTCGCGTCTGTATCATGTTTGTATGTGAACATTTAACATAATCTTCGAGATGTGTTTGCCAGGATTCATTTTTTAAATGATAAATGAATGAAAAAAAGGTTGCACTGAATGACTTTTAAGTGAATGATGTAAGTAAATGTTTTTTTTCTTGTTTACCGTATTGAAATCCTGGTACACGTGTATCCATTATCTTTAGAGGTCTACCACTGGTTGGTAGTGTTTAAACTAGCTACCAAATATGCGGCTCCTAGTATCAAATGTTCATCAGTTATTGACCGTAACCTTTGACCCACTGATCTCAAAATCGTTAGGGTTCACCTGCTGGTCAAAACCAACATTAGTGCCTAGTTCTAAAGTTATTGATCTAAAGTTATTGATCGGATATGGATCATCAGCTATTATAAGAAGACCTTGACCTCTGACCTCAAATCAAAAGGCGTCCTCGTTTGGCCATGACCAACCAAGTAATTCCCTGTGACAGATCGTTTTTCATTTATCGGTCGGAAATTAATAATAATTTAACTCAAGATCACCACGACCTTGACCTACTGGCTAAAAATACATCGTGGTCATCTACTAATCATTACCAACCTGCCTACCAAGTTCGATGACCCTGGGTCCATGAATTCTTCAGTTACAAATCGAAAATGGATTTTTAAAGGTCACCACCACCTTGATCCACTGACTTAAGAATAAAAAGGGTTCATCCACTGGTCATGACCAACTTGCCTACAAGGTTGGAGGTCCCTGGACCCCAGCCTTTCTCAGTTATTGATCGGAAACGGATTTTCAGCTTAAAGTCACCACAACCTTGACTTTTGACCCACTGACCTCAAAACCATTAGGGTTCATCTGCTGGTCATGAGCCACCTGCCCATCACGTTTGAAGGTCCTTGAGCCTATGCGATCAGGAGTGATCGATCGGAAACCATAGTCTGATGACTTTAATCAGCTGAAAATACTGTGACAATGTTTACAGTAAGTCTACTTCATTAAATCCGTAAACGTATGTATGGAACTAGCATTAAAAAAACAGGGACGTGCCTGTTTATGCAGAGTTGACTTGTCATGACAATTCTGTTGGATTTATTCATTTTATTTACACACTCAGAAGTGAGAATTTATAACAAAAAAAGCTAAAAATAAACCAACATTAGTACACATAATTGATATACTAGGTCACTTATTATAAGTGATTATACAAGGAAGTGAAATGAAATATACAGTGAACATTTTTAAATCAGAGATCAAGCAGATTAGTATTAAAATAGTCCATATACCATTTAAATATCATTTTACTCCTGAATCAGCTCAAATGATCATTTCAATTCAGACAAATTGATTTCAACAGTTTTAAACTATTAAAAGTCTTAAAACCACCCCTTAACTACATTTTTTTTAGTTCAATTAAAAAATGTTATACTTAGAATTAATAGATTTACATTCTATGCACATTGCCAATTAGGTATGAGCTATTTGATCTTTGGTCTTAGTTCTGGTACATTAATTTACAATAAAAGATATTTTTTGCATTACTTTCCAATTCATTTTATCAAATCATTTTTACACATTTCATCTAGCAAAATGCACATAGCTTTTCTAAATTTATAATGGTACATGTAATGTTTAATTCTTTTAATTATTTTTCGTTGACGAGGGATGGTTTTACACATTAAAACGTCAGTATTAAACATTTGGCATATTTTTGGTATTAAAAAAGCAAATAAACACTAAACAGTGACATGCAATGGTTAGACATTATAAACAAAACCTGAATATCGCCTACTGTGTAAGCCCTGAAGTAAATACTCTTGAACATTATGTCATTTGTCACAACTATACACTCAACATAATATTACCTGAATACAAATGTAATGGTCATTCATGAAATTAACATTCAAAACTTTAGAACATGATTTATCAAAGGTCATAGCAATAATCAGTGAGAATACACATAATACAATGACATTTTCTAATGTCAATTGGTGAGAATCATTCTAATCCAACCATCAAATAGCCTTGTAAGGTACGAAGGCATGATGTGTTAAAATAACTTACATATTACACTTTAATTTGACAGCACATTTAATTGTCACATATATCGATTTTAAAATTTTGTTCAGAGTTGCACTTAGAACTGCATTCCACCTAGATGTCACCTGTATTCAGTCCAGCTGCGTCATGACACCCTCAAATTCTCCTCAGGTGAGGATTTTATTCTTATGTACCATCAAACATAATTTAATTACACATGTACTTTCAACTGATATAATCCCATACATGAACTAAGGAACAACTATTAACCTGAATAGAGCAGATGTAAAGTATTAACGTCATTATAAGTCCTGTTTTCTCTTCTGTCCTCCCTGATCTATGGGAGGTATGGCACCTCGACTGTTATAGTTATGGTCGGTTTTGTAATCCTCCTCGTTTGACACGTAAGTAACATTGGATTCCTCTACAGATTTCTCAATCTGTACAAAAACCACTTTCTCTTTGTGTTTGTCAGTTTCTAGATCAGTCCCTGTGTCACCAGTGAGCTCAACACCATCAATCTCAATGTCATCCACAATCTCTTTACCAAACTCCATGACTGGGGTCTGGGGCTGTTCCCAGAAAGCCCCAGGCTTGACATTGATGCCATACGGGTTATTTGTGTCTCCTACACCAAAGTCATCGCCTGCTGACTTGTGAAGCAAGTTACGGGACTTGCCTGGGACAGGAATGGACTTCATCTCCTCCATGGAGTCTGCGTCACGGAATGGGTTAAAGTTGGGGACAACCAAAAACGCAAATGACAGCAACAGCACCTGAAAAGTTGACCATATCTTAACATCTGAACCTGGTGTATAAGAAAACTGGAACTAGAGTAAAGGACAATTAGGTTCACTATAAACTGTAAACAATGTCAGATGGTTATTTTGTAAATTTTCCGACGTCAATGACCAACGTATTACGAGCTTTTGCAAGATAACCTTTGACCAATAATGCATAGTTATACAACAAACTAAAGTATGCAACAAAATATAAAATGAAACAGAAAAACCTTCTACAACTATTATTTGTTGACATAAAGACCAATACAGCTTTACATGATAGCATACCATAACACAAGTTGAGGCCTGAGCTGTACGCGTTGACTTCAGTGTGATAATTGTCTGCAATTTCTTCAGCTGATTCATCAGCGACCTGAGGAACAACAACAAATATTAAAGATTACCATGGCTGAAGTGATCCTAATATGAGAGTCTGTATCATTAAGGTAGGAATAATAGACATAAATTGACCAGTCAATAATGAGTTTGATATTTAAATGTATAGGTATGCCTTTTAAGCATACCATTGATATTTTCAGACCTTAGATTATTTAAAGGTGCTGAAAAAATCAGTTTCAGTCAACAACCCAAGTGTAAGAGTGCTCACATGTTATTCTTCTCCAGTGTTTCTACTTTCTTCTGGAGAGATTGGTTTTCATGTGTGCATTTCTTTACGCGCTTCTCCAAGCCATCAACATAGTCCATCTTCCGCTTACGACTTTCTTTGGCAGATACCTGTTAAGAAGAAAATAGCAATTATATAAAACATTTCCCATGCTGAGTATTAATCACCAAGTATAAATATTAGGCTTTGCATTTCATCTCAAAAGAGATATTGCAATGTTTACATGTTCTAATGCATTGCGTCAATTTATAATACTGCAACAAGGTAACTTAAACACTTAAAAACTTATCCAATTTATTAGTAGAAGATAATTTCTTATACATATGCATGAGTTATAAATCAATATACAGTCAAAACTCGTTGGCTCGATATCTCATGGCTCGATATCCTCGTTGGCTCGAACCAAATTAAAAGGACTGTTTTTTTATTTACTCTTTGTTCATATAAATTTCAATCGGATGGCTCGATATCTTGAGGGTCGATATTTCTCCACGCTCGAAGTGGTTTTCGCGGTCCCAAACAAGAATTTCACACTTTGATTTGGTTGCTTGGGTCGATGTCATTTTCGCGGGTTCAGTTAAGAATCTCACGCCTTGATTTGTTTGATTGGCTTCATTTAGCACAAGGCGCTAATCGATTAAAATTGCTTGACTGATATTATAATTATTATCGAATTTAAATGGTTTAACAGTTTGAATAAACATGCCATCACTTTAAGATATGTCTCTAATTGTTATCCATCCCTAAATTACTATGCATTTTGATATAACTTTTAAGCTATGTTTGTGTTACCCACTGTTTACAATTGCTTGTTTTCGCATAAATGTATTTTTATTATAAATAAAAAATAAAATGATATTTTCTAATAATCGAATAAGTCATATTACGAAATTTAGGGTGCGTAACTATGCCCAATAAATACTCTTCCTTCTCTTGGGGAGATAGCGTAGCCAATAACAAATGAGGTAAATAAGACTTTATGTAACAAATGAAAAAATAGCATTCTGTAAGCAATCCCGCTTGGCTCGATATTCTCGAGGCTCAAAGTACTATGGCCGGTCCCTAGAATATCGAGCCATCGAGTTTCGACTGTAATAAGACTCAATTGCATATTTCATGGATAAACAACAGCTGACCTTATTCCTTATTTTCCTGCGGATGGACTTGAGTGACCTCTCTTCCTCCTTGGTGAGTGGCATGTCAGTTGGAATGCTCACTCCCTCTCTAGCCAACAGATCCTTCTCCTCCTCTGTAAGTTTCAACTCTGGGAATGAGTGGCCAGAGCTCTTTGTGTCTGTCGACAAGTCTTTCATTGAAAAAGGAAGTGTATCTGTGTTGGCAGATACCTTGATGATTTTGATTGTTTTGGTTTGGCTGCCATCTGGTTTGACAAATACATTTGTAGCAGTGTCAAAGGTCATCAGGTCTGAGTGAGTACCTACAACACACATGCACCAGAGAAATAAGAAATCTTGTTGAAATAAGAAATCTTGTTGATGTTTAGTGAAATGGGAAATCCTAATTTATGTAAAAAACGTCGCATTTTTTCAATTAGAAAGGCTCTCCAAAATGAGGAAAAATCCCTGCTGGCATTATGAAATATCATGATCTTCATGGCATATAATTGTACGTCTGATCAATCTTACCAAATCTTCAGACTGAAATCAGAGGGCCATTTCTAAATAAGTCCAACCATACAAATTATGTATCAATTCTCACCTAAATCAATGGACACATTGTCATCAAAGGTATTCTTCAATCCAGGAGTTTCATTCATGAGCGCACTTGGATCAATAGTGTCAAAGTTCATGTCAATATCAGCAAAGTCAAAGTTTTCTAGATCAAGTGCATCCATGTGCACTTGGTCTGGGCTGTTAGACAGCTGGTCACTAAGAGCAGCAGGGCTCATTTCTCCCTGATTTAAAACTGTCTGTGGACTAAAGTGGGACTGGTCACTTGCTGGAGAACCTGACATCATGTTCATATCACCACACAGCTCAGTCATACTGCCATATGATGCTCTGGGGGAGTGCCCTGACTCTACGGACACTCCACTATCACTGCTAGCTGGTGACTGTGTGGGTTGCATGACATAGTCATGGTCTGTGATGGTGCTGATTCTTGGAGAGTTGTCTGTTTCTTTCAGCAGGTCATCATCAAAGAAATCGTCAAAACCTCCTGTCATTAACCCAAGCGAGGACTGAAAATAGAAAAAAAATGTATATCAATTTAAAATATTTATTTCAGTAAAGATCCAACGGTTTCAGCTTCATAATGTACCATAGTTGTTGTTTTACTGTTGATATACATGTGTTTACAATTGATGTACAATTGTTGGGATGATTTTCATATATTTTTTTTAGAGGATTTACAATAGTTTGAGTATTAAAACTGAATTTGAAAGATGAATAAATTACCAAATTGTCCCAATCAGTATCAACATCTTGTATTACAGTATAATCACAATTACTCAGTACTGAAAAAATATTAACTGTATCCATTTTGCAGAATTTCAATAAGTTGTGATAGAATGTCTTCACATAGAATGTCTTCACCTTACACTTGATTGAATTTGGCACTAATGATCACATGAAACTTATTGAAGAAAGATCATTTCTATTTATAGATCACAGGAAATATGATACTTGTTTACATTATCGAAACAGAAACTATTATTCATTGTGAAAGTCCAAATTATGGTTTTATAAAAATGAACACTTCAAATTTTCTACTGCAAATAAGCATTCAGATTTTGTGTACTGGTACGTTTGTTCATAAATTTAGGCTAGACACATATGACTTAATGAAATTCTTTCGGAAAATAGATGACTGGCAAAATGTTTATGATTATCTTACAAAGTCTAACGTGTGTATATCTGGGATAGTTTCCTTTGCTAACACTCCATCAGATTGGTCGAACAACAAATCCAAAATTGCTGTTGGCTGACCCGCCATGTTTCTAAGTTGAGGTCAAAGTTCAATCACTGAGTGACTTGTAAGCTATGACATCGATGGAAGCCACGTCACTGAAAACAGAGTGTGTGTATTTTATGAATAAAAAGCCTTGTAATAATAATCCCTTCCCTCTTCAGGCTCTAGACACTGAGACTTGTTTACATCCGGAGTCATGAGAACACATCAACACTTCAATATTGCGCATGTGGTGAAATAAATTAATATATATGACATACATGTATATCATAAGCAAGAAAAAATAATGCTCCCCGATGTATTAACCGTTTTTGCGGGGATTTTGTTTTCAAAACAAGACAAAATAGGTGGATGATATGACACAACACGACTGACGTGTTCCGGAAGTTGACGTAATGTTACTATTTTTAAATATTGGGAAATTCAAGGTACCGGCTAAATATTTTTCGACTTATCCAAAGATATGTTCCGTATTATTATCGTACACGTAATAATAGTAATACTAATTTTGCGATGGCACCGGTTTTCCAGTACTAGGCCGCACACAGTATTAGATATGAAGACTATATTTATGTAAATATGTTTGAAACAAAAGTTTGTTTTATCATGCAAACTCTTAAATTGAATTTTGTATTTCACATATTGAGCAGTAGTCTAATCAGGAAAACCTAGGTTTTTGATGATCGAATTGTTTTCAATTCAAATGTTATTAAAGTTTGCTAAGATGTATCTGGGACCAATAACACTCCGAGGATGTATTAATTATGAGCAAACTTAAGTCATATGGCATATCATTTTAAGGAAGCGAAGAGATATTTAAAAATGGGGTTGAAAATAGATAGAAAATAGATATATGGCCAAGACACCGACTCATATACACAATTATATATCAATGTTATACATATTATTGCATTAAATGCCTGTATCGCGCCAATTTACGGTTTAAAAAATATTTTAGAATCCGGTTTGAAGAATTCTCATTTATCAGAGGTTTGATAATGATGTCTAATTAATTCTGTACGCATAGCATCATCGCTCTGGTGTACGAGAATGGCTTAGATGTTAACACCAAAGTATTGCCGCAGTATTCGATTCTTTAGTTGTGCCTATCATTATGTATGGTTGTGACGTGTGTGGGGGGGGATGAGCTTATTTACCCTCGCCATCGGGTTATACCCATTCGGCGAGCACCGGTGGTTGTGACGTCTGGGGATTTTATAGTTTGATACGTCCACGGACCTATAAACCATAGGTTAATAAATAGTTGATACGACAAAGAAATTTTTCGAATTGCGTTAAAAAGATTCAGACTCGGAGTGCCCATTCCTTGGAAATTGAAACCGAAAGACACACTCACATTATATGAGATACAAAACTATCTACTATTGTTGAATCAGAAAATATTTTTTTGTCTTTCATGTATTGACCTGAGAAATAAATATATAATAAACAGATCGTTTAACACTATTAACAAATTTGTATCTATCTTATCTGGTTATAATATTACGACTATCAGGAACCTCGCGAATTTTGTATATTTTGCCATATCCAAATGATAATATGTACTTGCTGCCGCTGTCTCTTAATTTGTTTAAATGCTACATACAGTAACATTTTTATTGTATTGACATATGTGTGTGTATATGCTTGAATATGAGCATGTGTGTGTAATCACGTGTAACTTGATATACTTATATATATGTTTGTATGTCGATGTGTTTCTCTGTTTTTATTTTCCTTTTTTGTTGCCATCTTTATGAAATTCGATTTTAATTTTACCATTGAAGGCATGTATTTGCTGATATTGCCAATACGCTGAAACTGAAACTTTACACATATTCTGAACAACCTGTCCTGTTCTCAAAACACTTTCTTGTCAATGGACTTACCGCGAGTCTTACTCATCCTTTTAAAATATACTATTCTTACAAGTTAATGATTTTTAAGATACATGTTATATCACAAACTTCGTCAAGACTAGAGAAATGAAATCATATCCAATAGTCAGCGCTGTGTGACCAATCTAGCAGGCGCGTAGGAAGCAAATTGACATTGGGGCCGCGATAAGGGGTGGGCTTGGGTGTCTCCTCCGGTCGTCGAGATTTTTTTTTTCAATTTTAAGCATTGAAAGACTCGATTTCCAGTGAATTCAGGTTTTATTTTCATGTTTTATTTTAAACCTTTTTCGGTTAAAATAGTTGATAGATATAAATCTAATGGCGTTTCGTAACGTTTTGGCATTGTCATTATAAATCCATCAGTATTTATCTACTTTTAAATAATCATACTCTTGCAGTCTCGCAATGTATGTTAATTAGCCAATTGGCACAGTAACCTATTTATAGTGAAGACCACGGGTGACTTTGGAACCATTGTGAGTTGAATGCTCTGTGTTCAGCTTTTTGAGTGCCAAAAGATCTTTTTGGAAATTTATATTTGTTAGGCTGATTTGGAACGTCCATTTTAAACTTTAATGTGGCGAGTTCAAAATATTACATATTGCTGGCTATTTAATGGCAGTTCTGATTCTGATTTGACGAGTAAATACAATTGTCACAATCAAATAGAGTTTTTGAAACATCAAAAACGATACAAATAATTATTGTCCCTGTATATACCGTCTGTTCGTTTTACGTTTTTTACAACTGAAAGTAAAAAACGAAAAATGAGTATTCAAATCCTTTTTCGTTTTTCTAATGATTGAAGAGAAAAACCAAAAGTGATAGGTTTTTTCCTTGTGTCGCATAAAACCATTCTCTTGTGTAAGTACAACCTAACAACCTTTTAACCATTACTTAATGAATATTATACACTTTTAAAATTCAAATCAAATCGCGTAAAGCGTTGACAGGCTATCGACCTGCTACATCATGGTCATGTAATGCCAAATGAAACGGAAAGAATGTGAATATTTCTCAGATTGTCTCAGTGATTTCAGTCCAATATCTTGAACATGTAGCATAATGCATATGCATATTTAATAACAACTGATATAAATCTGTTCATTTTGTCACCGAGTGACATATGTTGAGGGCATTATTAAGATACATGTACATCAAACATACAGGGAATACATAGTATATGGGTGATTCGATCCAGAGGTATTTGACGTTGTAGAAAGAAGCCTGAAACAATAACCTAATTTTGTTGGAATGCATTTGGTTTAGCTGGCATACTCTGGTAGTAAATTAAATACGCCAAGTCAAGTTTGAAGTGTAGAGTAGATTCTACTAAAAGTTCCTTAATGCTATATCCGTGGCAGTGTATTGTTTATGAAATCAAAGCTCAAGATAAGGTTTTATATGATATTGAGAATTACTCCATACCTTATAAGAAACTATTTGACGTATTTCACATTACAAGTGATTTATACTTCATGATCTCACTGAGAATCAACATTGAACTCTAAAAGTTTTTTGCGAAGGAAATTATGAGCGAGCATATACTATCTTTAGATGGTTATGTTAATAATTATGTTAAATATACAATTACATGACTATTCTCACAAAACGCTGCAGGCCGAAAGCCATTCAACGCATTAAGCGCTTTGATTAATTATTACCACGGAATACAAAACAAGGAAACTATTTATTTATACCGTTTTCTGTTGTTTTTTTCGTTTTACAAGCTGTCCTGTATATACCGTTTTTTCGTTTTTCGTTTTTTTTTATGATTGAAAGTTAAAAACGAAAAAGGAACATTCAAATCATTTTTCGTTTTTCTAATGACTGAATAGAAAACTAAAATTGATAGGCATTTCCTTTTCATTTTTACACACGAACATCAAGACAAGAAATTGATTCATTAATACCGTTATTCGTGTTTTGTAATAATTCACCGAGCATTGGAATACTTGCCTTGTTGCAATTCGGCTTACATGTAATCCTATCAGCATGCCTAAATGTATCAATATTTATATGGCATCAAATGTAAGCAGGGAGGGTGGGGGATGGAGGTAAGAGAGATCTATTTTCAGTAAAAAATGGTGCATCGTTGAGTATTTAGTACTATTTATTTAACGACAGTTTGAAAAAAAAACGTTCACAACGTTGACTTGCCGCCCCAAGTAAAGTGCCCCCCTCCCCCACACTCCTCCCGGCCTCAGGTATGAAGACCTTGATTCGCCAACGGTATTGACATCCGCCTCAGCTCGGTAAATTATTAAATCATGCTGCAGGAACAAAATATTACAATACATTTGATAAAAATACTCACCTAAGAAATAAATCTGTGTCAACTTCACGTTGGATTCTTGAAAGGCATCTGGAAATCTCGGCCCTTATGTCGTTTAGTAGGCGTAACCATATATGGTGACGTCATCAAGCACATGTGAAAACAGGAAATCGCAGCGTCACTCATTTTTCGTTTTTCGTTTTGCGCTTTGTAAAACAAAAATCGAAAAACGGTATTAATGAATCAATTTTTTGTCTTCATTTCCGTTAGTAAAATTGAATTCATGGAATAGAAAAAGCCTATCGGTTTTGGTTTTCTATTCAGTCATAAGAACAACGAAAGATGTCATTTAATACAGATCTCGCGGCATTTTCGGTAAAACAATTACTCCTTTTCGAATATCCCATCAACCGATGGATTTTTCCCCTATGGCTTCAAAATTTTGTTCAAGTCGCACTTGGAGACAAGCCATAATGTAGTCTGAAACAATACAGGTTTAAAAAGGAATTCTTCTATGATTTAAAATAATACAATCGTAAAAAAATAGCCATAGTGCAGCCATTATAGTGCGCGGGCAAACCTTTTTAAAACTCAACAACAAAACTGATTGAAAACACACTTGGCAAAACGTGCATGACTAGGCCAAAACTAAGACAGTCACACAGAACATTTCATCGCACACTGTTGTCCATTGCAGCTCGGTCCAGTATGGACCGTCAATCATATAACTGGCACTCCCAAAGACTTTATTTTAGTTCAACTTAGAAGTTTTCCATCGTGAAACTTTAACATCTTTATTTGCTGTCTTCTGATGTTCACAAAAGTCAGACTGATGGCAATCGTGGATAAGGGTGGAGCTAACTAAGGGTGGAGTTAACTCCATCACTATTCAATGCTTCAAGCTCTCAAAATGCAAACTCTATAAATTTGCAAAAAAGTAGTAGAATTCGGACATTTGGTCAGCATATAGTGAAAACACCATGATTTGATACGCAACATACCTCTTTTCGGTGAACATAATTAAATTTAACTTTATTAAACTCAAATTCACATAACTTTTAAAAATGTGTTCCCCTGTTTATCAAGTTAATATTAATTTCTACTCTTATAGCTTAAACTACTGCATTTCAAACTCACCTTTTCTTATTACCCTCGTCTTTTTAGAGTGCACTAAACAGTAAAACAACAGTTAAATAGCTGTCCTCAGTGTCTTTTTCTCGTTTAAGGGAATGGTGGCGGGGCCCTTTGCATGAAAGGGGAAAATAGAGTCGTTTTGGCAAAAAGGGGTAATACACTTACATAATTCATATAATGTTCATCTTATTTTCTGGCAATGAAATCTTTTTACCCGCCCTAAACCTCTAGTTACCTTTGCTGTTACCATATTGAGGTACTATTCTAAAATAATAGACGTGTTATACGGGATTCTTCCAATCCTTAAGGATTTGCCATATCAAAAATCGTAAAAAAGACTACAATTACTTGGACTAATTGAGATACAGACCCGATTCATTAAAGGGGCTGTACTCCGTATGAAGAAATAGCGAAAAAAGAGAAAATTGTCGAAAACTGACATTAACTTGATATCGATGTGTGCAGTGCATTGAAACTTACTTACTGAATTACCACATAGTTTACAATTAATTTAATTTTCGCAGTTTTTTCAAATTTTTCCATTAAAAAAGATTACTAGGTATGTCTACCTAGTAGAATTCATTCCTTATGCCTGATTGGCTAGTCGATGTTATCACGTGACATTACTAAGTAAGGTATATAGCTTAAATATTCCAACCGTATAGGGTTGTCTTCGTAGCACAGTGGATACAAAACTAGCCTGCAATTTTGGCGACACCGGTTCGAACCCGGTCTCCGACTCGATATGTTTTACATGTTGGTATTTTTTTACAATTATGATATCAAAGAGTAAAACATTTTATTAAATAATTGTCCTGAGATTCGTGACAGAAAAAATAAAATTTGTGGTGCCTATCTGGTGTACAGTCCCTTTAAACATAATTATCAAACTGACTCGAGCTATGGTGGTGTGTAAGCTTATTTATACTTGCACTCAAGCAATGGTCATTCAGCGAGTGCTCCTATAAGATTGTAAGTCATATTAGGTTTTTGGAGCATTGTCAGCACATAGTGCATAGTGCAATGTTATAGTGCACAGACAGAATGTAACCCTAGTTAGAGCTACCCTAGTTCTTTAACATGCACTATTATATAGTCACACGGAACCAAATTTATTTCTTATTCCAAATTATCATATGTCCCTTAATACAATCTAATTCTCCAGACTGCTAAACTTCCTGCCTTATTCTCATAAATATAATTTTACCAAATTGCATTCCCAATTACAACCAGTCTTAAAGCAGTTGATTTTTCCATAAAAACTAGAATGATGAAGAAATAGATCCATGAGACTTTGGATTTCACTGAAACGCCGTTAAATTGCTGGCTCAAGTATGTTATTTATATACCTGCCATCTTCTAACCAAAGAGAAAATTAAATCTGTATTACTTGAAGTAATGTTTTAACTGTTTGGGCGTTACCTAAACAAAGGGAAAAAAGGAGCGACGGTGGTTACACACACCAATGCTGAAAAAATTCTTCCATTGTTTGATTATCACAAAAGAAACACACACATCGGAATTAACTTATGAATTGTAGTGTGAAGATGGGAGGGCAACACTAGATAGATGGATATACAACATGTATAAGATATCACTGCTTTAAGAAAATAGATCAGCAAGCAAAAAACGACTGGATATGTATTATTTAAAATAAAACGAGGATCATTAAACTCAAATGTGATAAATTAAACATTAGTTTTATTTTAACTATATTAATATGACGTTATAACTTCTCCTTTTCAAAATGAAGGTAGACTGCAAACGTGCCGACCTTCGTCATGACTGCACGCATCATATTGCAGTATGATTGGAAGTCAACTCTCGGTCACACGTTAGAGGTGCGGATTATATTCGCTAGCGCTTTACGTGTGATGTGCTGGATCGTTACAGTTTTGCACACGTTTCAACATGTCTCATTGGACAAATTGTTAATAAATATTTTACAAATAAATATATTTAAATATTATTCATATTGATTAAGGTGTGTTCAACAGAAAAAAATGATGTTTCATAAATCATAAACAGTTTAATCCCACAGAACACTGGGATCATAATGCATGATCTTTTTATAGCAACAGGGATGTATTCACCTTACTAAATTATACACTGTCTGGCTTGGCTTGTCTTTGTTTTAAGTCTAGAATCGGGAAGACCATGAATGGATAATACAATGGGAACTGCAGCGACAAGTCCAGTAGCCCAAAACGTAACTATACTTGTGGTTTAAGGGCAAACATACACCTCACCAGCTTGAGAGAAAATTAAGAAAAAAAATGATGCAAAGTTCGGGATATGGGAAAAAGAGTGAAAATAGTTCACTAACCTTTTATTATGTGAGCCTGTCAATGCCAAAAATAGTCCACGCTCATTTAAAATACTACAGTGCACACACATATATATATATATATATATATATATATATATATATATATATATATATATATATATATATATATATATATATATATATATATATATAGTGCTACCTTGACAGTTTCAAGAACAAAACGTCAGTCATTTATATTATTTCTTTGAACAGGATATTTGTAAAATTTCTAGTTCTACCCTGGCTTGCACTCCTTACCACTCGACCATCTCCGGCAAAATAGTGATATTTTGCCAAATAGCCGAGCCTTTCAGATTAAATGATGTCTGAAAAAACCTTGGCATTTCACAGACAATGTAAATGTAATGTTTCAGAACCTGCGTGTAAAAAGCCGAACAATATAAAAAAATAACAGTTACATATTTGTACAATCCATGTTTTCCCCATGATCACCATCAAAACTACCTACATTGTATTAAGCAGAGCAACACATACTTTCATCCAGACACATCAAGAAAGATCAGCATATGCGGTAGGGATACTTGAAGAGGTTCAAAAATAAAAAAAAGATTTGAATATAATGTGGTATTTGTTTTATTTAAAGAAAGTGTTAGCGGAGGTCAAATGTTTTTTTTTTTAAAGCAACGACATGATAACGGCCCTGCATTTAATATCGACCTTGAGAACATTTTTACAAAACCCAAACTCTCCAAAACTATGGCAAAGGACTTGGAATACATTCCAATTATGAACTGATATTAATCAATTTTGGTAATCAATAAGCTCTTGACCCCACCGACCCTCAGTAAACCTTCCACAAGAAAATCTCCGAAGCACAATAGCTGCATAATGCCTTATGTTACATAAGTTTATTTCGTCCAAAAAAATGTCATATTACATTGTTTTCATTTCTTTCAAACCAGACGTGGTGTTTAATTTAAGTTACCCATTAAAATGATAAGTAGTTGTCATTAGCTGTTCTTATAAATTGACTTGCCAACAAGGTAAAACCTTTGTGCATATCTGATGCGTCGTTTAATTAAGTTTTAACATGGCTCTTATACAAATAATGCATTGCTTTTCAAATAAGAACCTGTTTTAGATGTTATGATCAGGTCAAAACTATCTAATTGGAGGATGAACAAAAAATAAAAAAATATCACTTTATAAATCATAAAAGATCCTAACATTGATGCGGTCATAATAAATCCTAACTCTGGTGCTATTGATGCAGTTATAATAAAGAATCCGAACTCTTATGCTATTGATGCGGTCATAAAGAATCCAAACTCTGGTGCCTTTGATGCGGTCATAAAGAATCTTAACTCTGGTGTTATTGATGCGGTAATAAAGAATCTTAACTCTGGTGCTATTGATGCGGTAATCTTAACTCTGGTGGTATTGATGCGGTAATAATGAATCCTAACTCTTATGCTATTGATGCGGTCATAAAGAATCCTAACTCTGGTGTTATTGATGCGGTCATAAAGAATCCTAACTCTGGTGTTATTGATGCAGTCATAAAGAATCCTAACTCTGGTGTTATTGATGCGGTAATAAAGAATCGTAACTCTTATGCTATTGATGCGGTTATAAAGAATCCTAACTCTTATGCTATTGATGCGGTAATAAATAATCCTAACTCTGGTGCTATTGATGCGGTCATAATGAATCCTAACTCTGGTGTTATTGATGCGGTAATAAAGAATCCTAACTCTGGTGCTATTGATGCGGTTATAAAGAATCCTAACTCTTATGCTATTGATGCGGTAATAAATAATCCTAACTCTGGTGCTATTGATGCGGTCATAATGAATCCTAACTCTGGTGTTATTGATGCGGTAATAAAGAATCCTACCTCTGGTGTTATTGATGCGGTCATAAAGAATCCTAACTCTGGTGCTATTGATGTGGTAATAAAGAATCTTAACTCTGGTGCTATTGATGCGGTCATAAAGAATCCTAACTCTGGTGCTATTGATGCGGTTATAATGAATCTTAACTCTGGTGGTATTGATGCGGTAATAAAGAATCCTAACTCTTATGCTATTGATGCGGTCATAAAGAATCATAACTCTGGTGTTATTGATGCAGTCATAAAGAATCCTAACTCTGGTGTTATTAATGCGGTAATAAAGAATCCTAACTCTTATGCTATTGATGCGTTCATAAAGAATCCTAACTCTGGTGCCATTGATGCGGTCATAAAGAATCTTAACTCTGGTGTTATTGATGCGGTCATAAAGAATCTTAACTCTGGTGCTATTGATGCGGTAATAAAGAATCCTAACTCTTATGCTATTGATGCGGTCATAAAGAATCCTAACTCTGGTGTTATTGATGCGGTCATAAAGAATCCTAACTCTGGTGCTATTGATGCGGTAATAAAGAACCTTAACTCTGGTGCTATTGATGCAGTTTTAATGAATCCTAACTCTGGTGCTATTGATGCGGTAATAAATAATCCTAACTCTGGTGCTATTGATGCGGTTATAAAGAATCCTAACTCTGGTGCTATTGATGCGGTTATAATGAATCTTAACTCTGGTGGTATTGATGCGGTAATAAAGAATCCTAACTCTGGTGCTATTGATGCGGTCATAAAGAATCCTAACTCTGGTGTTATTGATGCGGTAATAAAGAATCCTAACTCTGGTGTTATTGATGCGGTCATAAAGAATCTTAACTCTGGTGCTATTAATGCGGTAATAAAGAATCTTAACTCTGGTGCTATTGATGCGGTAATAAAGAATCCTAACTCTGGTGCTATTGATGCGGTTATAATGAATCCTAACTCTGGTGCTATTGATGCGGTTATGATAAATCCTAACTCTGGTGCTATTAATGCGGTCATAAAGAATATTAACTCTGGTGTTATTAATGCGGTAATAAAGAATCCTAACTCTGGTGCTATTGATGCGGTTATAATGAATCCTAACTCTGGTGCTATTGATGCGGTTATGATAAATCCTAACACTTATGCTATTGATGCGGTCATAAAGAATCCTAACTCTGGTGTTATTGATGCGGTAATAAAGAATCCTAACTTTGGTGCTATTGATGCGGTTATGATGAATCCTAACTCTTATGCTATTGATGCGGTCATAAAGAATCCTAACTCTGGTGTTATTGATGCGGTAATAAAGAATCCTAACTCTGGTGCTATTGATGCGGTTATAATGAATCCTAACTCTGGTGTTATTGATGCGGTAATAAAGAATCCTAACTCTGGTGCTATTGATGCGGTTATAATGAATCCTAACTCTGGTGCTATTGATGCGGTCATAAAGAATCTTAACTCTGGTGTTATTGATGCGGTAATAAAGAATCCTAACTCTGGTGCTATTGATGCGGTTATAATGAATTCTAACTCTGGTGCTATTGATGCGGTCATAAAGAATCCTAACTCTGGTGTTATTGATGCGGTAATAAAGTATCCTAACTATGGTGTTATTGATGCGGTCATAAAGAATCTTAACTCTGGTGCTATTGATGCGGTTATAATGAATCTTAACTCTGGTGTTATTGATGCGGTCATAAAGTATCCTAACTCTGGTGTTATTGATGCGGTCATAAAGATTCCTAACTCTGGTGTTATTGATGCGGTAATAAAGTATCCTTACTCTGGTGTTATTGATGCGGTAATAAAGAATCCTAACTCTGGTGCTATTGATGCGGTTATAATGAATCCTAACTCTGGTGCTATTGATGCGGTCATAAAGAATCTTAACTCTGGTGTTATTGATGCGGTAATAAAGAATCCTAACTCTGGTGCTATTGATGCGGTTATAATGAATCCTAACTCTGGTGCTATTGATGCGGTCATAAAGAATCCTAACTCTGGTGTCATTGATGCGGTAATAAAGAATCCTAACTCTGGTGTTATTGATGCGGTCATAAAGAATCTTAACTCTGGTGCTATTAATGCGGTAATAAAGAACCTTAACTCTGGTGCTATTGATGCGGTAATAAAGAATCTTAACTCTGGTGCTATTGATGCGGTAATAAAGAATCTTAACTCTGCTGCTATTGATGCGGTTATAAAGAACCCTAACTCTGGTGCTATTGATGCAGTTATAAAGAATCCTAACTCTGGTGTTATTGAAGCGGTAATCAAGAATCTTAACTCTGGTGCTATTGATGTGGTAATAAAGAATCTTAACCCTGGTGCTATTGATGCGGTAATAAAAAATCTTAACCCTGCTGCTATTGATGCGGTAATAAAGAATCTTAACTCTGGTGCTATTGATGCAGTTATAATGAATCCTAACTCTGGTGCTATTGATGCGGTTATAAAGAATCCTAACTCTGGTGCTATTGATGCGGTTATAATGAATCTTAACTCTGGTGCTATTGATGCGGTTATAATGAATCCTAACTCTGGTGTTATTGATGCGGTAATAAAGAATCCTAACTCTGGTGCTATTGATGCGGTCATAATGAATCTTAACTCTGGTGCTATTGATGCGGTTATAATGAATCCTAACTCTGGTGTTATTGATGCGGTAATAAAGTATCCTAACTCTGGTGTTATTGATGCGGTAATAAAGAATCTTAACTCTGGTGCTATTAATGCGGTAATAAAGAATCCTAACTCTGGTGCTATTGATGCGGTAATAAAGAATCCTAACTCTGGTGTTATTGATGCGGTCATAAAGAATCCTAACTCTGGTGCTATTGATGCGGTAATAAAGAACCTTAACTCTGGTGCTATTGATGCAGTTATAATGAATCCTAACTCTGGTGTTATTGATGCGGTAATAAATAATCCTAACTCTGGTGCTATTGATGCGGTTATAAAGAATCCTAACTCTGGTGCTATTGATGCGGTCATAAAGAATCCTAACTCTGGTGCTATTGATGCGGTTATAATGAATCCTAACTCTGGTGTTATTGATGCGGTAATAAAGTATCCTAACTCTGGTGTTATTGATGCGGTAATAAAGAATCTTAACTCTGGTGTTATTGATGCGGTAATAAAGAATCCTAACTCTGGTGCTATTGATGCGGTTATAATGAATTCTAACTCTGGTGCTATTGATGCGGTTATGATGAATCCTAACTCTGGTGCTATTGATGCGGTCATAAAGATTCTAATTCTGGTTTTATTGATGCGGTCGTAATGAATCCTAACACTGGTTTTATTGATGCGGTCATAAAGAATCTTAACTCTGGTGCTATTAATGCGGTAATAAAGAACCCTAACTCTGGTGTTATTGATGCGGTCATAAAAAATCTTAACTCTGGTGTTATTGATGCGGTAATAAAGAATCCTAACTCTGGTGTTATTGATGCGGTCATAAAGAATATTAACTGTGGTGCTATTAATGCGATAATAAAGAATCGTAACTCTGGTGCTATTGATGCGGTTATAATGAATCCTAACTCTGGTGCTATTGATGCGGTCATAAAGAATCCTAACTCTGGTGTTATTGATGCGGTCATAAAGAATCCTAGCTCTGGTGCTATTGATGCGGTTATAATGAATCCTAACTCTGGTGCTATTGATGCGGTCATAAAGAATCCTAACTCTGGTGTTATTGATGCGGTAATAAAGAATCCTAACTCTGGTGTCATTGATGCGGTTATAATAAATCCTAACTCTGGTGCTATTGATGCGGTCATAAAGAATCCTAACTCTGGTGTTATTGATGCGGTCATAAAGAATCCTAGCTCTGGTGCTATTGATGCGGTTATAATGAATCCTAACTCTGGTGCTATTGATGCGGTCATAAAGAATCCTAACTCTGGTGTTATTGATGCGGTAATAAAGAATCCTAACTCTGGTGCTATTGATGCGGTCATAAAGAATCTTAACTCTGGTGCTATTAATGCGGTAATAAAGAACCTTAACTCTGGTGCTATTGATGCGGTAATAAATGCGGTAATAAAGAATCCTAACTCTGGTGCTATTGATGCGGTTATAAATGATAAGTAGTTGTCATTAGCTGTTCTTATAAATTGACTTGCCAACAAGGTAAAACCTTTGTGCATATCTGATGCGTCGTTTAATTAAGTTTTAACATGGCTCTTATACAAATAATGCATTGCTTTTCAAATAAGAACCTGTTTTAGATGTTATGATCAGGTCAAAACTATCTAATTGGAGGATGAACAAAAAATAAAAAAAAAATATCACTTTATAAATCATAAAAGATCCTAACATTGATGCGGTCATAATAAATCCTAACTCTGGTGCTATTGATGCGGTCATAAATATTCTAATTCTGGTTTTATTGATGCGGTCGTAATGAATCCTAACACTGGTTTTATTGATGCGGTCATAAAGAATCTTAACTCTGGTGCTATTAATGCGGTAATAAAGAACCCTAACTCTGGTGTTATAGATGCGGTCATAAAGAATCCTAACTCTGGTGCTATTGATGCGGTTATAATGAATCTTAACTCTGGTGGTATTGATGCGGTAATAAAGAATCCTAACTCTTATGCTATTGATGCGGTCATAAAGAATCATTACTCTGGTGTTATTGATGCAGTCATAAAGAATCCTAACTCTGGTGCTATTGATGCGGTTATAATGAATCTTAACTCTGGTGTTATTAATGCGGTAATAAAGAATCCTAACTCTTATGCTATTGATGCGTTCATAAAGAATCCTAACTCTGGTGCCTTTGATGCGGTCATAAAGAATCTTAACTCTGGTGTTATTGATGCGGTAATAAAGAATCTTAACTCTGGTGCTATTGATGCGGTAATAAAGAATCCTAACTCTTATGCTTTTGATGCGGTCATAAAGAATCCTAACTCTGGTGTTATTGATGCGGTCATAAAGAATCCTAACTCTGGTGCTATTGATGCGGTAATAAAGAACCTTAACTCTGGTGCTATTGATGCAGTTATAATGAATCCTAACTCTGGTGCTATTGATGCGGTAATAAATAATCCTAACTCTGGTGCTATTGATGCGGTTATAATGAATCTTAACTCTGGTGGTATTGATGCGGTAATAATGAATCCTAACTCTTATGCTATTGATGCGGTCATAAAGAATCCTAACTCTGGTGTTATTGATGCGGTCATAAAGAATCCTAACTCTGGTGCTATTAATGCGGTAATAAAGAATCCTAACTCTGGTGCTATTGATGCGGTTATAATGAATCCTAACTCTGGTGCTATTGATGCGGTTATGATGAATCCTAACTCTTATGCTATTGATGCGGTAATAAAGAATCCTAACTCTGGTGCTATTGATGCGGTCATAAAGAATCCTAACTCTGGTGTTATTGATGCGGTCATAAAGAATCTTAACTCTGGTGCTATTAATGCGGTAATAAAGAATCCTAACTCTGGTGTTATTGATGCGGTAATAAAGAATCCTAACTCTGGTGATATTGATGCGGTTATAATGAATCCTAACTCTGGTGCTATTGATGCGGTTATGATGAATCCTAACTCTGGTGCTATTGATGCGGTCATAATGAATCCTAACTTTGGTGCTATTGATGCGGTCATAAAGAATCTTAACTCTGGTGTTATTGATGCGGTAATAAAGAATCCTAACTCTGGTGCTATTGATGCGGTTATAATGAATCCTAACTCTGGTGCTATTGATGCGGTCATAAAGAATCCTAACTCTGGTGTTATTGATGCGGTAATAAAGAATCCTAACTCTGGTGTTATTGATGCGGTCATAAAGAATCTTAACTCTGGTGCTATTAATGCGGTAATAAAGAACCTTAACTCTGGTGCTATTGATGCGGTAATAAAGAATCTTAACTCTGGTGCTATTGATGCGGTAATAAAGAATCTTAACTCTGGTGCTATTGATGCGGTAATAAAGAATCCTAACTCTGGTGCTATTGATGCAGTTATAAAGAATCCTAACTCTGGTGTTATTGATGCGGTAATCAAGAATCTTAACTCTGGTGCTATTGATGCGGTAATAAAGAATCTTAACCCTGGTGCTATTGATGCGGTAATAAAAAATCTTAACCCTGCTGCTATTGATGCGGTAATAAAGAATCTTAACTCTGGTGCTATTGATGCAGTTATAATGAATCCTAACTCTGCTGCTATTGATGCAGTTATAATGAATCCTAACTCTGGTGCTATTGATGCGGTTATAAAGAATCCTAACTCTGGTGCTATTGATGCGGTTATAATGAATCTTAACTCTGGTGCTATTGATGCGGTTATAATGAAACCTAACTCTGGTGTTATTGATGCGGTGATAAAGAATCCTAACTCTGGTGCTATTGATGCGGTCATAATGAATCCTAACTCTGGTGTTATTGATGCGGTAATAAAGAATCCTAACGCTGGTGCTATTGATGCGGTCATAAAGAATCCTAACTCTGGTGTTATTGATGCGGTCATAAAGAATCTTAACTCTGGTGCTATTAATGCGGTAATAAAGAATCCTAACTCTGGTGATATTGATGCGGTTATAATGAATCCTAACTCTGGTGCTATTGATGCGGTTATGATGAATCCTAACTCTGGTGCTATTGATGCGGTCATAAAGAATCCTAACTCTGGTGTCATTGATGCGGTAGTAAAGAATCCTAAATCTGGTGTTATTGATGCGGTCATAAAGAATCTTAACTCTGGTGCTATTAATGCGGTAATAAAGAACCCTAACTCTGGTGTTATTGATGCGGTCATAAAGAATATTAACTCTGGTGCTATTAATGCGATAATAAAGAATCCTAACTCTGGTGTTATTGATGCGGTCATAAAGAATCTTAACTCTGGTGTTATTGATGCGGTAATAAAGAATCCTAACTCTGGTGTTATTGATGCGGTCATAAAGAATATTAACTCTGGTGCTATTAATGCGATAATAAAGAATCCTAACTCTGGTGTTATTGATGCGGTAATAAAGAATCCTAACTCTGGTGCTATTGATGCGGTAATAAATAATCCTAACTCTGGTGCTATTGATGCGGTCATAATGAATCTTAACTCTGGTGCTTTTGATGAGGTAATAAAGAATCCTAACCCTGGTGCTATTGATGCGGTCATAAAGCATCATAACCCTGGTTCTATTGATGCGGTCATAAAGAATCATAACTCTGGTGCTATTGATGCGGTCATAAAGAATCCTAACTCTGGTGCTATTGATGCGGTCATAAAGAATCCTAACTCTGGTGCTTTTGATGCGATTATCAATGATCGTAACTCTGGCGCTATGAATGCGACCATAAGGGTTCGTATCTCGGATGTTATTGATGTGATTATTATAGATCGTAACTCTGGTGCTATTAATGCGATCATAAAGGATCGTAACACTGCTGCTATTGTTGCGATCATAAAGGATCGTAACTATGGTGCTATCGACGCAGTCATAAAGGATCCTAACTATGGTGGCATTGATGCGATCATAAGGGATCCTAACTCTGGTTCTATTGACGTGATCATTAAGGATCGTAACTCTGGTGCTACTGATACGATCTTGCGCACATTAGAGCTAGGTCTACAATGTTTGCCTATATATAGACATTTCAATGGACCTTTAATAAATGACGTCGACTTTCGTTTGTGATCGAAAATATTTGTAACAAAGCGGGCGTCGCCGGCGACACGAAACTCTACAAAATCGTTCGAGCCAGACAGACGGGCAGTATATATTAGTCTAGATAAGCTTTTATATATATATGTTTCAATCTTTTTCGGTCGAATTTTGAAAAAAAAAGTAAATTAAAAAAAAGTATATCAACGTGCTCCGTTTTAAGTTTAATCTGTCCACCATGCCAATTTAATAATTTGGATCTCCTTTTTATCTTGTGTCTATACATCATCATGAAGAAAGTGAATGCCGTACGAACTAGATATAATAATTTTATTCTATTTATGTACTTATTGCGGCTTTGTTTCAGATTATATAGCATGATTTAACGAATATAACTCGTTCATAATACACTATCATATAGACAAAACAATCTATGTTATACTGGTAATTCATATAGCAAAAACTTTAATTTCGATGATGGATTAACTACGCACTAACTTAGACAAATATTCTAAAAACGTGGCATTTTCACTTACTTAGTCAAGTACATAAACAATGGTCAACACAAATGGAAATACCGAAAATCATTTATGAATGATGATATACTAAATATATGTATCATTATGATTATGATTGGAATGTTTTATCAAGCATTGAATTGACGTTTTTAACAATTACATTTTCCGCCATTGACACTTGTTCGAGCGTTATGGGCGGAGCGTATCGGTAAGATGTTCACATGCATCGTTTACATCGTTTAAAATTTAACTCGGCGTGGTCGGAGCTGGTTCAATTTACCGAGCTTTATTTATTGAAAACACACTGTTGCGTAGAAGACTTTTATTAAACAGAATTACATGCAAAGTTCAGTGAATGAAATAAAATAGAAAAAGAAGATGCAACATCAGAAGTATTTCGTTGTTTCGATTTATTTACTTGGACTGCTGGGATTTGTTTCGAGCCAAAAATGCAGAGAGACCTGTCAGCCTCCGGATTGCTCATGTCCAAGGTTCAGCTACCCGATGGACAGGCACGAAATTCCGCAGATGGTCTACTTTGGCTTCGACGACGCAGTGAATCCAGTGATGTCTTCGTTGTACGATAAAATATTTATTGATGAGAGAACAAATCCAAACGGATGTCCGATTAAAATGACTTTGTTTATATCTCATCAATATACGGATTACAACAGAGTGAAAAGGTTTTATGAAAACGGCCATGAAATAGCAGTTCATAGTGTCACCCACTCCGCTATTGATAATGAGATAATATTGAGAAAGGAGGCTAAAGAACAGAAGGACAATTTGGTTAAATTAGCAGGAGTTTCACCGGAGGATATCGTAGGATGGAGATCGCCGTTTTTGAAGCCTGCTGGGAACAGTCAGCCGAAAGTCCTGAAAGAGCTAGGTTACGAATATGACATATCATTGACGTATTCTAGACCTCATTTGGACGTTCCAAAACCATGGCCCTTTACTATGGACAATGGCTGGCCATACAAATGCGGCGTACCCCCTTGTCCTACTGGAGCCCGCGTTAAAAACTTCTGGGCCGTCCCTGTCGTAAGCTTGATGGACCACAAAGACCAGTATCCATGTTCCTTCGTGGATGGTTGCGTAGTTCGAGCATCCAGTGAGAACAATGCGTACAAGTACCTTATGGACAATTTCATGTCATATTACAACACTACACGGACACCCTTTGGTCTGAACATGCACGCTGCATGGTTCTACACGCGCTACAACCTCAAGGCGATGATTCGTTTTGTGGAAGACATTGGCAAGCTGGACGATGTATATGTGGTAACAGTCAAACAAATGCTTGATTGGATGAAGAACCCGACTCCCGTATCCAACATTAAGAATCTAAAGTCATGGCAGTGTTCTGACAAACCAGCAGCATCTGACGGCCTTGCAGGTAAATAATTCGCACTATACCACACTTATGGTACCGGTATTTTATAAGGCACGGTTTCAAATTTATAAATCAGCGCCTGTATAAGTATTGGACGGCCAATCATGTGCCGGACAAGTCCTCTAACAAGGCAGATAGAATCGCCTGGCTTGGTCAAGTTGATAAGGCAAATTCAGTAGAGTTAGAAATTCACGCGTCGTTGATTCCCTTCAATATTTAGTTTGGTTGGCAAACGTATCTTATATGTCGTCGATTCATACAGTATGATTTTTGATGGTTGTTTCCCGGACATGCAATGCCAATTTACGCCACTGATTAAAGACAAGTTTAGAGTGGTATTTCAAAAAAAAAACCTATATATTTTTGCGTAGTGATATTTAGGTTTGTATTGTCCTATTTATAGCAATAGCATTTATACTCAAATGAAAATAGGTAACGATAACAGGGTTTATAATGTACCAAAGCAATCCATCTAGTTAGCAGTGTAGAATAATTTTCACGTCCGAAAAAAGTGCCAATGCGCAATGTTAGAAAGAAGGCAGAAAAAACGGAAATAGCCACAAATTATCGTCAGAATAATTCAAATACAAATAGAAAGAGCAACGTTTTTTGAACATTCCTATTTCCTCGATCAGTTTTCTGGCCCTCATTCGAAAAATCGCCCGTTTACCATAGTGTTTTTAATTTGATAATATTTATTGCACGCAAATACAAATGACAATGAAAATATAATGAAAATATAAAAGCATAGTGTGACAAAAATAATAAATATCAAATATGCAAGGCGGTTGTGCCACGAGTTTAACCAACACCTGTTTCGGCCTTTTCCTTGTCATGCAAAAGTGTTTTAAAATATTATGAATGATTAATTATGTATACACTTTATTGTCAAGTAAAAACATTAGAGATATGAAATTCAAGAGACAGCTATGTTGGGGTAAGAAGAGATGTCTGGAATAGACGAGCTTCTGATTGATAACTGAGTGAAATAGTTGTTGTGGCTAATAAGTGACCAGAAAACAACATTGGGTAAAATTGTAGCAGCCCTTGAGCATTTTTTTCAAACACAATATATGACAAAACTTGTATTCTCAATAATTATTTTAAGCAAAACGATATATAATCAAACGGTCATCAGAAATGTTTTACGGACAGTTCTTTCCCGTGCATGTCAACTGAACATATACATATTCAAATCGACCTGAAGATAACTGACATATATAACTTACATATCAAAGGCATCACTCAATTAACATTGTTTAAAATTGTTGTAACAGGTTAACGCCTGTCTGTAAAATCATTCTTGACATTATGATGCAAATAATAGTATGCACATATAATAGTTTGACCTTCAACAGTTAATCATCCTCTAAATATTACCATTAAGAAATCAAATTGAAATTTAATCTTAACAAGGGGCTGCCTTTATATCACTAGAATTGGTAATTGTCCTTTTACGAACAAAAACTTTTCGTTTTGTTTAATTAATTATTATAATGAAGCAACGCACAATTCATAAGCATCCTAGTTTATGTCATAAAATGGAAACATTTAATATTTGCGCACCTGTTACTGTTTTCTCGTCTCATATGTTTGCATAAGTTCCCAAATATTATTCTTATATTCAATATTAGATATGCAGTTGCATGGTGACATGACAAAGGCCAAGATATATAAAATTAATAACAGCACGTAACGCTCATGCTTTGACATTTTCTCATTTTGTATGCACCGTTTTGATATGAATGATGAACCTGATTTTCCTGTCTAGGTTCGTACGCGATTACACAACATAAGTATGTATTAATTACATCTTTATTAAATTCATGTCGACTGTGAATGATGCTTGAACACACTCAGCTTTTTGTCCGTTATAACTCTCCGTCATCATCCAGATACCACAACAATGTATCCATTATTACCATCATTCATTCCAGTTCATGTTTTGTTAATGGTTACGTTTCTGGTACAACATTTATTAAGACAATACAACCTTTTATGTTAGAATGACCGCATTTTAAAACTCGATTGCCTGCCTTTTACCTTATGTTAACATAAAATTATGGTCCAATGTATGCTATCCTTCAAAATCAATCCGTTAACATCTTACTATATTGTATGATTATTAACTAATGCTTTTATGTTAGGACATAATAAAGTATAGTAGATCTCATATATGGCTTATTGCCTCCTGATAATTATCCTATCACCATGTACCTAATAAATATTTTATATTGAATGCCATGTCAAAGTGATAATCTTAAATATAGATTCATTTTTAATTTATATTTAGTCTTTGCAAATAAAACAATATGTCAGAGCACACAAAGACAGTTTTCTACGTGAATAGTTTCAAGTTTGTTAAATATATAACACATAATTGGCGTGGAACAGGGTGGCACAGGGGTGACACGATGTACCACCACGTTCCAAGAGTCTGCTGCCTCCCTGTAATAATGGGAATAAAATCGCACATGCACTCTAAAGTTCCACTTGCAATCATCATCTGATAAGCCAAAACCCAAAACTGCTGAAGAATTATAAAATTTGTCTCGATCGTGCAGATTTTGTTTCCATACATAATTTATTTCATGTTATCACCAATTAAAATCTAAATACCGCAATGATCATTTACAAGAATGCTAATGAAAAGTACATTTTAATTTATTGAGTGTATATATTTTTATTATAATGACATCGTTTGTTAATGAAATAAAGTGCACTGACAATTAATGAGCGATTTGTTTTATGGCTTGAAAATAGCAGCATTCGTTGAGAAACATATGCTAGGTTAATCTATATTAAAGTGGGTGATTGTTTTAATTGCCATTATGAACCAATACAATAGTAAAGATGGAATATTAAGAATAGGTATCAAATTGATTGAGAATAGAGAGTAACAATAGTAGCAATCAGAGTGGCACAGGTCATTATCCCATCAGATTGCTGGATTTCCAATAAATTAATGTATACATAAAATATATAAGAATATGATTACTTCATTTCTCATTCCTAAATAAAATAAAACAGTGTTTTAAATCGCTTAAAATATACATGTATCTATATACTCTTTATTTACCACCCTAGAGTGATTTGAATGTTAACATTTGGAAACAATCATGTACACTATATGAAGCAGTACAAATAAGAAATACTATGCACACAACTTCAAGCATTTCATTAATAATCATGTCATAATATAATATGTATATGATGAAAAATAATGAAATATAATTTAACTTGCTGTGCAACTAAGTTAACGATCGGTTTTACGACTAGTCTTGTGACTCTAGCCTGTGACAGGAACGGAAAGTGTCCCGGATGACACTAAACGAGACACACAACGCCACAACACAACAACTGTATATATATATCAACGTTTATATGCATATTGAAAATACACAGACCTCAAAAAGTAATCTTAATTAGAGTCTGATAGAAGAAAGTACACCTACATCAATTGATAATACTGTGCTCAAGCATCAAATAATAGGATACACACCTATCTAATTGGATATTTTTTCTGATTCAGCGTCATATTGTAAGCTTTATAGGTACCTAATTCGTTAATAATCTGAATCAGCATCTTATAGTCGGATATACAGCTGTCCCCTATTTTTTGTTCTTGTGCAATATCTAATTATTGGAAATAAGCACCTTATTTGGAAATATTATTGGGCGACGACTTTTTAAAGAATATCCAAATAGCTGGATATAAGTCTGGAAAAGATTTCTTTCTTAGTACGCCGTAGTGTACGTGTTCATGTCGGCACAGATGTCGCTCAAGATGTGAACATGCAATGATAAATTTTGGTTAACCAATAAAAATGTATATATGAAGGGAAACTATGCGATCTTTTAAAATCAAAGTATTCATATAGACTGTCTTCTACTATTAAGAAATTAATATCATAATATCGTATTACCTCGTCGGTTTCTTAGAGAAAAAAGTCGCGGTATTGTCAATGCATCGTTGTCGTCGATCAAGTTAAAACATAGTGTAGCATTAACTGTAATTGCATGCTATATGCACTGATTTTGACGTTATTAGTTACAAAAGCATATGCAGACGCCAGTTGTTAATCACTTATTGTGGTGTCTAGCAAGAGAAAACAAATAGTGAAGTTTTAATGGCTGGTAAATTCCACTGCTTAAGCCGCAAATTAACCGGCAACGCTTAAGACCAACAAAACAGTCACGAATGCAGACCAGTTGGTACGTGGTTAATTAAACTATGACCATGGTCCGTTTTATTGAGGCACTCTAAGAATATCTTAATATTAATAATTTGTAGAAGAAAGTACAGTTCAAACTTACGATGCTTCTGTAATATCGCCAACGATGTGAATTAAACTTGACTCAATTAAACCAAAACAAAACAAGACAGATGCGTGCCATATATTAATATGTTCAAAGGCCTTTGATATATCGCTTCCCAAAGAAAAAAAAGAGAATGACCAATCACATCACAGCTAATTGTGAATACTCTTTGTTCTTTCTTCTGTAATCTTGTCTGGTTTGCGTTTGAAGAGATATTAACAAGCTCAAAATTGATGTTATACGTCTTGAACATAAAGAAAAATATATATTAAGTGCATAACAAATTGTTCAAACCAAAACAAAAATTTACAATACTGTGATTTCATATAATTAAACAGAGCACCTGATGACCGTAACTGGTAATACACTTGGACGTAATTATGTTATTTCTCCTGCCTTATAACATGTATGATAAATTGAAAATTCATAATTCAATTATTTTTTTAAAAATATTTTAAGCATGCACATGTCAACACTATTAAATGATATGAAAAAGAACCATGGTACGTAAAGTGACACTCTTATTCAAAATCGATACATACACGTGTCTAACAAACATAAATTTAGCTGATAAACCTTTAACTACTTACTAAATAATGCATGTATGGAAAATATTAATTAATGAAAACAAGATTGTAAACGTGCATTTAATAGCACAAAGCGCAAAAATATTAAATGATTGGTGAATGCTAAAAGATTTACTGTGGTCTTCTATAGTCTCCTAAGGTAGAAATACCGTGTTTTATACTCATTTCTTTCAAATTCAACTCGGTAATCTTCATAAGAAAAATTGTTTTCGACATTTATTCATCCTTTTTGGAATATTAAAACAATATTATTAATTGTGGTAAATCTTATTTGGGACTAACAATGCATCTTTCATATTCTGCCGCTTATATTCTGCCCCTCTTCAAACATGTCCATGTCTCTATTTTTAAATGGATTGAGAAGAATGTTTAGGGCACGTCCCATTTCCAAAAACACACATGATAACTCGAAATACGTTGGTTTAAATTTCAGTTTGAAGTAAATTATTGAATTCATTTTTAAACAAGGGCAAGGAATATGAAATATTGGTGCATAATAAACATTCCACAATATGCAAATTACTCCTTTGAAAATGTCATTATTATATTGAAATGGCTCATTTGTAGAAATACACTTAACGAAATATTTTCGCGAGGACAAACGTAATAAAGATGTATCGTTTTGGGTTTATCCTGTTACTACCGTAACCAATACTCGCGTAGATTATACACATTGATTTCAATAGTAGCTCATGAGGTCATAATAAAAATTGGCTGAAACCCCCGTCGCCAGCAAGCACATCACCTCGATGGTTTTGTCACATTGAAGTAACCACAACAAAGAATTTGTTTCTATTTTGCAAAGTCATACTGTAAATTATCAAGTGTTAGAAATACATTAATTTCAAATGTGGTCGTATGATGTATGGCTGTTTTCATTACAATATGGTAGACAGTTTTCTTTTGCTCGTCATTTTTCTATAAATGAAACAATTCAGGATATGCAAGATACTTTTTCCTCCCCCCAAAATTCGAAAACCCCTTACTCAAATTCGTTTGACGTCGAACAAAATAATAATGTACCTTTTCAAATTTATAAAAACTAATGAAGAGACCAATGAACAGACCAGAACAGAAGATAATTTGAGCATAAACAGCTCATCGTAATAAACACAAAAAAAGATAAAGGTTTATACCTTGTGAACACCAAAAGTAAATACTAGTAGTTCACTTGTGGCTACGCCACTCGTGAAATATAGCTTTGGGGCCCCATCGGTGAAATATATTGCGATCCTTAACTGAATTACCCTCTATATACCTCTATCCCCTGTTCTTTATTTTGTTTAATTTTGCGATTTCTGTCATGATATTCTTTTAAAATAATGTTTTCCACGTCAAATAATCTTAATTTTGTAAAGTCAACCCGAAAAAGCAAAAAACAAAACAAAACGTTTTTACTCAATAACATAGCAATTTTCAACTTCTCGACCCATTGTAAAGCTGTAAACAAGCAAATTTCAATTTGTCGCGCAAGATTATTGGTCGACGAGTTGACATTTTCACAATAATTAACGTGTGAATGTCAGTCAACTCGTCGGATCAAGTTGTAGTGCCTGTATAAAAACGTTGAATTTAACACTTTTATTAACCAGTTTGTGATTGTCATTAATTTCATTTTTTTTTATTAATTTATATCGTTTACCTAATGACAGAGATGCTGAAATTTCATTGTGCATCTGTTAGAAAAGTTGTCAATAACCGGTATATTTTCTTAGGGTGTGTATTGTTTTGAATAGTTTTATTATATCTGTAAAAGCAGATATACTTTTTCAACTTATTTGCAATACAATTTTGCAATATTAATTTACTTGCAGTCTCTTCTCCGCTTCCTGCTACGACCCGCAGGCCATTTACTCGCCACCCCCTAAACCAAATACCCACGAACAACCAGTGGCCGATCCCGATGGAGTGGAGAAACCAGATTAGCAGGAACAGACCATTTGTGCAAGTTCGGACCGCTCCCAGATCAACACCCACTACAAAAATCACGCCTAAACCGACGACTACTACGACAACCACTACTACACCTAAACCGACAACAACTTCAACCACAACCACCACCACCACCACCACCACAACAACAACACCTAAACCGACAACAACTACCACAACCACACCTAAACCGACAACGACTACCACAACCACAACGAAGCCCACTACTACAACTACAACTCCCCAAACCACTACGACCATAAGAACAACCAGAACACCGAAACCAACTACATCAACAAGCGAAGCAACCGAGCTCATCGAAAATGGTCCCATTGAGGACCTATTTGGTCACATTTCTGATTTTGAAATACCAAATAATCCTCCTCGACCAGCCGCGCCAGCTCTGCCTTGGTGGAAATCTGTAGTTGATACCTCAGCGATAGACAACGAAGGAACTTTATGTATCCAAGGACTAAATTGTCACCTTCCAAATTGCTTCTGTCAGGGAACTATCGTTCCAAATAACATGAAGTTAAGCGACATACCTCAACTAGTTTATTTGACGATTGATGGGTCTGTCAATGCACCTCTTTACAGACGGTACAGACAGTTTGTAATCGGCAAGCGAAACCCGAACGGATGTCCAGTTCGAGGAACAGTCTTTGTCACTGGCATGGGTTCCCGTCCTCGCCTTATCAAAGCACTGAAAAACATTGGAGCTGAAATAGCTTTACGTGGATTACACCAGCATCACTACGATACCGCAAAACACCTCGAAGTTGAGCTAAAGGCACAGATAAGAGCAATGAAGACTCTCAATATAACAGCAGAGGGCTGGAAGACTCCAGAACTAAAGGCACTCGGAAATGACCAATTCAGTCTTTTACAGGAGAATGGTATGAAGTACGATACGACCATTTTAGAGAGTGTACCGAAAGCGGGTGAATTCAAGCATTGGCCGTACACTCTTGACTACAGCTACAATGGTGACTGTACAGTCCCCATTTGTCCTACAAAGAAATTCCCAGGAATCTGGGAGCTACCCTCAAACTCCCTACATGACTACAGAAAAATGTTCGAATGTGCCTACATTGACGGCTGTATGTTCAACCCTCCTACCATGCTTCACACCGAGAACTTCCTTTGGGATAACTTTATGGAAGGCTATGAGACAAATAAGGCACCTTTTGGTATACATTTGCGACAAGTCTGGTTCTCGCACCCAGCATACAGGGATAACCTGCAGGGACTCATGAATTTTATAGACAAACTTTTAACGCTCAAAGATGTTTACCTAGTCAGTGCAGGCGATGTAATCACATGGATGAAAAATCCAGTTGCAGTAAAGGACATGACGAACACTACTCCTTGGAACTGTGTTTGAGAAATGTATGCAAACCGACATAACTCGATCCTTTTTAGGTAGAATTAACTATTTAAGGTCCTACCAATGGAGGGAAAACTATAAAATGTCATGTTTGTATTTATCAATGGTGAAAACAAGCTTTATTACTTCGAACATTTATGTAAAGATGATATGAAAACGCCTAAAGATGCGCATATCAATGCATCCGTGATAAACCTTTGAACTCGGACAGACTGCACAAGCATCATAAAACGATTTATTATAAAATGGGGGTTGCCGGCTTGGGACGGTCTATTAAAATGACGGGTCTGTTGTCAGAACAGAACCAATATTTTATTGTAAACTCTTTTACATGTAACTGTTTTTAAATAGAAATACCGGCATATGATGCTTAGCAACGGCATTGAACGGTGTCATGACAACGATACATTTCTTCATATCGTTGTACCGTGCACACTAGACAACGTCAAAATCATATTCACAAAGCAAGGCAAAAATAAAACAAATTCCCCTTTATATAGGTTACAATTTTAAATGTAGTCATAAGCAAATCGTTCGTAACAATTGAAATCAAATGATGTCATAGCTTGTTGGTTCTTCGTTACTTAATCTGCTTGCAGAATATTGTCTATCTGCATGTGCAGAATATGGTCTATCTGCATTTGCAGAATATGGTCTATCTGAAAGGGCAGAATATGGTCTATCTGAATGTTTGGTTGGTTGAATGAAATACATATTTAAGTACCTGTACTCCTTTCTTTGTTAATGTTGGTGACGTTTGTGTACATTAAATGAGTAAATTAGTAAAAACAGGTGCTACTGATTATACTATTTATTAAAGGAAATAACACATTGACACATAATTAATATTATCATTATACATGTAAATTATCATCAGTCTAAATATGAGCGATCGTCATAACCAGAGTGGAACATAGTTTATGATACTTGTACGTTATTTATTCAATATCATTAAGGAGGATCTGATGGTGACACTTTGTTTAGAAATAATGATACATGTAATAGGGCATCATCAACATAAATTTTAAGTTATTAACATGCTTATTGAAATACCCTTGTACATACTTAGTTTGATTCCGTTGCTGTAAAATTGCATTTGCGAACTATTGCATGTTTTAAAACAAATAAAGAAATTCCCACTCCTCAGTTTTCGTTTACTTCATGTGCATTATTTGAAGACGTCTCTTGAAATGATAAATTCAAACAATGTCATATAACTGCAGTTTCTTTAAGAATTTGCTGGTTACCTGCTTTATGCAGGGTATAAGGGGATAAGAGAGCGAGGTTGACATGGTTATACCCGGTTCAAACGACCGGCGAATGCAGAAGGTCCCAAGCCTCTCCCTCTCGTCTTCGAGTTTCTATGACCATCTTCTCCCATTTTATAATCCGGTATCTTTCACTGTTATTTGTTTCATTGAATGCGTTCATAAACTTTTTGCCTAATGTAAACCTTTTAGACTATTTGAGGAGAAGTGGTTTTGCCTGCAAGCTTTGATTTTTTCGAAAAGGATACTACGATTATTGCGCGCACTGTAAAAACTTATATTGGTCGCATTAAATTGCGGACGAAATATCTGACAATTAAGGTTATAGCAGAAAATGCGGACATGTTGAAGAACCAACAGATCTACTGGAAAAGAGCTAGGGTATCAAATGCAGATCTCCTTGTATCTCACTCAGTTTTTTCAACTCTGTTTATTTCTAGATGTGACTATGTATTGCGATCACTTTTAAAGCATTGCCTTTAAATCATTTAAATACACTTTAGTCGTGATGGTACAATATAGCCAATGAGCGCTGGCAGACCTTTACAAACTCTAAAAAACAAGGACCTCGTGTGCCAGATAAAATACGAACACGAAGTCGAACGAGCTCATCTGTGCCTTAACACCGATTATTTTAGAGACCATGAAGCACATTGTAGCCGAGCGACTCTCTGACCCTCGGACACAACCCACGGAACCTCTGTAATAATGGTCTCGAACACGTTTCCCTATGCTGAATATTCCATACGCATGTATGTTTCTGGAACAGTGTCCAGAGCATTATCTTTTTTTGGTACCAAACTGCTTAGTTTAGGTCGTGGTCAAAGTATTAAGTGTTGATGGCGCGCGGCCTTCTACGGAATATACAGCTACTCGCCGCGTCATAGTTTTGGCCTCTCGGAGTTGTTTTGTGCGTGATTTTCTATCACACATACTAGGGTTGCAGCAATATTTTGTCGTCGACATGTAAAATGATGAATCTGGTGAAATATTCGTGAACCTTTAGGCTGACTTAAACATAACATAGAACATAACCGGCCTGTTAACGGTTTGTCTAATCGGTCGTAAAGTCAACCAAGATCGTTAAGAATGATTTGTGTGTACGTCCCTTGCTGTGTGTAGCGCCATGACCTACAAGATCTCGTTCAGAATTTTGGTTGACGTGTTTTATTGTCCGTCTCTCTCACAAACCCATGACGGGGTGGGATAGAAAGTTACCTTCGTCATCATCTTGGCTGCAGAGTCTATGTCCCTTCATGGCGAGTTAACGGATGCCGTGCAGGTTAGTCATTAGCCGGCGACGGATTGTCTTGTTATCTTGTATGTTGGCGGTAGACAGCGTCTTCCTGATATCCTTGGCCTGTCAAGGGGAATGTCACGTGCCTTTCAAACCATTCCTCATGGTATTTGGTATTTGAATCTCCGTCTCGGCATTAACTGTTGCTGATGTCCGCAGTTGGGCCCCCCGTTCTCCTTAGTGTTCCTGACGCTGTTTTAAACATATTTTTTTCAATATAAACAAGAAAACAATCACTAAACATAACCATAGGAAATTTAATATAGAAACATTTCCATGTTGAAGTTTATCTCATATATAATTTTAAATAATTAAAATTCTGACAGTGATTTAAAAAAAATGCTTAAAGCTTATCCGATATGTATCTCTTCTGTTCCCGATGTTGGCACCCCCATGGCTATTCTGCAAATGAAACAGAAGGCTTGGTCTATGGCCTGGAAATAAACAAGTCTCTATTAGATGAACATGTGAACTATTAATCTATTTTATTACTCTAGCAAATGCTATGGTTTTGAACAAATTTATGTGGATTTTACTTTTATATTTTGAAACGCCCCGACATAAATACATGTTAGTATTGCTGTAGCAGCGGTGTTAACTGTGAGTCGACTGTTGTCGTTCTTCCGATGTACAGGAAATCGCCAAAGCTGAAAGAGCCTTTTACAACAATGATTGCACATGGATGTAAAGGAACGTGCTGGGTTACTGATTTCATTTAGTTAAATTACAGACGAGGGCCATTCCAGAATATCGTGACAGCCGAGGTTTAAAAAAAGGGGAATTGGAAGACATTTTCGGACAACAATTTAATGACGACGTCAAAATCGCCAAATAATTTGAATCTGAAAATGTTTTTCAAGAAACGTGGAGTTTCTTTAAATGGCGCTGAACAACACTTTTTAATGTTGCATGTTATCTTTTTAAATACGCATCATCCTAATATTTATTAAACTCCTTGTTTACAAAAGATAGGTATTATATTTTTATGTGGTATTCTTTTGAAGCGTTTGAAGATTAATTTTCATTTATCATGATATCACAAGGATAACAACCTGTAAGTAAAAATACTCAATACTTATGCTCATGCCTCTGTAAACAGCTATTTTTAATCCTCGCGTATCATTTACTTATAATTTTCCTCAGAATCTAATAACCACATTTCATTTTTCACTGCGCTGTGTTATCGCCCGAAATCATTATTTTTGACATTTTCCTTTTCCGTTATTGCTTCTCCCAATGCCCTCGTTCTAGAAAATTCATTTTGAATTTGTTATGCAAAATGTTTGGTGTAATTAAGCAGGCATTAATACGATTAACGTCTCAGTAGTTAGTTCCTAAAAATATCAACTATACACCAGAATTAAAATACTTTGTACCGGAAACACTTGGCGTGCGCCCGTTCACTACAATTTACAAGATACAAACACGGACCTATATAGGTCCGTGATACAAAAATCTTTATTTAAAGTGGGGTGTATATATAATAACAAAAATAGCTCACTGAGCTGTCCGACATAAAAAAGCAAACCTACATATCATAACAATACCTAGAAATACAAGAGTTACAATTGGTTTATTGGCGAATCGGCATGTTCGCTTTGGCCATTTACAAACAATCTACTTATGGCAAAGACACATTAGTATAATGATAAAGCAATTATGTGATGACATAGCATATGTATTTAAAAAAAGCAATATTCTATTAAAGTGAAACTCTTATTCAGAATTAATTCATACACATGTATATCAAAAACAAAATTTGAGTGAGAAACCTTTAACTACTTAATAAATAATGCATTTATGGAAACTATTAATTAATGATAACAAGATTGCAACCGTGTATTTAAAGGGGCGGTCTCACGTATGATAAAATAGCGAAATAAAAAGAAAATTGCACCGATGTGTACAATGCATTGAAACTTACTAACTGAAGTACCACATAGTTTACAATTTATTCAAGTTTAGCAGTTATTTCGTATTTTTCTCTTAAAAAAGATTACTAGGTATGTCTACCAGGTAGAATTTATTCCTTATGCGTGATTGGCTAGTCGGTGTTATCACGTGATATTACCGCGGTAGGTGTATAGCTTAATTATGTCACCCGATTAGAATAATCCTTTGTAGCTCATTGAGGACTGCAATTTTGGCGACACGGGTTCGAACCCGGTCTCCGACACAATTTTTTTTTACAATTGGGTACTTTTTTACAATTATGATATCAAAGCGTATCACATTTTATTAGATAATTGTCCTGAGATTCGTTACAGAAAAAAAACTTGTTTTGGTGCCAATCTGTGACACAGTCCCTTTAATATCTGAAAACGCAAAAATATTAAATGATTGGTGAGTGCTTTTTTTACATTTATTCGTCTCTGTGATCCTTTTCGGCATATTGAAACAATTGTATTAATAGTGGTAAATATTATTTTGGAGTATGAGTGCATCTTTAATATATACGCAAATCATATGATAACCAATAGAAGCAGCTAAACTTCTAACGTTTCTTGTCTTAATTTCAAAGCACTATAATTATATAAAAAAATAAAGAGGCCAAAAAGAAACCACACGGATGTCCGAACCTGAAAACTAGAAGCTGTTGCGCAATGCTTCACTTTAATTCTCGAAGTCTCTAATAGTTCAGAACCCGCCCTAAACAGTACAAAATTATACTTTAAAGCTTTCCTATATATTAACGTGATGTTCCCCAATCGGCGTCGAGACACGAACTTGCCATTTCTATGCCTTTCGCTGCTTATATAACCTAGCATCACGTGTTCAAAACGGAATGATACATTTTAACAAACCCTATGGGTGAAACCATTATATATTATACTTACATTACAGACTAGTGATGTCAAGTTCACTAATCTTTAGAAAAAGTAGAAACCAAGAATATAACTTCTTTCGTATCAATCTTATACTAAACCATGACTTTAATATTAAATACACAAAAAATCCTGAAGAAGTAATAAGAAAACAGCGAAACTCTTAAAAAATAAATACTTTATCAATGTCACTAAAACAGGAATGTTTATTTTGTGGGCTCCGGACTACATGATTCCAAGAACATTACACAAGCAAGTAGAAAAAAAATAATGATATTCAGACTTCACAGTGTCATGTAAACAAAGCTTACATTTTCTGTCTTCTCTGTTAATATCAATATATCGACCAGTCTCTATTTCCAATGAATGAGATGATAGTCTAACTCTTGATGATTCTTTTCTGTGTTAATCATCACTGAATTAGTGACCTGGAAATAAAAGCATATAGTTTTAAAAGGTTACACATGGGAAAAGTTATCAACAAAAACAGTTTATAATAATCATCAGTAATATACCAAGACTTGGTCGCTCCTATGATTGGGTCAATCAGTACTTAAAGGCTACTAGCAACATCTCTGCCAGGCCACTCTCCAGACAATATCAGCACATTTTTATGCAAGTTGAAATATATTATTTGCACATTACGGGAGGGAGCCGTTCAGGTGCAGGTAAGCCTTTTAAATTCTAGCCGGGTAGTTGAGAGCACCTTATTTCCTTGTTTAGGCTTTTCCACATCTGAGTGGCCTCAAAGCAGAAAGAGTTCTTTTCATATTTAGGTGTTCTTACTGATGGCGCATTTTTCATATCTGACATTAAAATTTCATGTCTTAAAGCTTCAAGGTTTGGAACATTTTCTGGTGAGATACTGTAGATACATTTGTTAGTTTCAATAGCGATGGCGATGCATCTTACTCTTCTCAATCTCTATATAAAGAAGATTTCCATAAGTTGAGGTGTAATCATTGAAAACAATTTTTAAAGTTCTGTATTGAAACTTTTTGAAATTTCTTCTGTGTTTATCTTGCTAAAAAGGTGCCAAACAACAGGACAGTAGTTGAAATTGAATCTGAAAAAATATTTAAAGAACTTAAACTGCCTAAAAGTTTCGGAAAAAACGTTCACACTTGTTCCCAATTAATAACTGAATATGGTGCAACAAAATAAATGTGTCATTGATTTTTGGACAACCCTCGTACCGATCCACATATATGTGAATTTTGTATGCCTGGTTAGCTCATCTTTTTAAATGTCAATGGGTTTTGTGCAGTAACAAAAATAAAGAAATACCCAAAATATGTTTTTTAAATATGTTTGACTTTTAGAAATTGCAAAAGTGGTACTATTACGTCCGATTTCAGAAGAAATGAAGAGCAAATTTACACCCTGTATTACAATGTATATCCGGTGTAGTTTGGGTAATTTGTTTGCATAAATTATTAATAATACAAAATTATATGGTGTCACTGTATTAACATTTACCATTAAGGTTCCAGAACTAGCGTTGTTTGTGGGTCGGATTCCTTAAAAACTTTTTTTTAAAATCCCTCTCAATTAAATACTAGTTCTACGATAGATATATACAGCAAAATACGCCATAGGGGCTAAATTACTGGACAGTTAAATGTATATACTAATTGTATTTTTAAGGGCACTGTATATTACCTGGTATTTCAGGTGCGCTTAAGGGCTCAAACAACTTGCCAGTTTTAAACGTACATAAGAACTGTACTAATTTAAGGGCACTGTTTGCAGCTTCAATACTGCCTTAGTAACAATACACACTCATGCATTAAGCAATTGGTGGTGTCAGTCTTAAAATTGTCTTACCTTAATCTAGGACCAATATTTATCTTTTTCCCAACCCGTTAATGCATGTAGTTCATAATGATATGTGTGGTAAGACTATAGATTAAAACTTATAATTCTATAATGCATCACACTTTGTTTCGGTCATATAGGTCGATACATTATAATACATTAACTGCACAGCATCAATCGATTAGACATGTCAAATTAAATAATTATAGATAAAACGACCTTTATTATTATAGTATTTTTACTGATTTCAAGAGTGTATATTTATTTATACCAGGTACTGTATATATTAATTCATTTATAAAACATAATTTAATAGTTATAAAAATATAAACGAGTCATTATGTAAATGACAATCAGACTTTAAAAAAACCCCTCCCAATTAAATACGAGTTTTATGATAGATATATACAGCAACATACGCCATAATTAAAGCCGACCAATATCTGTCCTTTTTCGCGGCACTGGGTACGCTGTAACGACGGGAAATAGCTAGCCAATATGGACGACACCAGCATGGAAAAAGAGATAAACACATCAGCACATGCAGATTTTGACGAGCTTGGTCTTGATGAATGGCTCGTTAATCAATGTAAACAAATGGGATTATCAAAACCTACAGAGATTCAGCAGAATTGTGTTCCACACATTTTGAAAGGTATTATAGTCACTTTATCATACTATTTCGCGATGGTGTAAAAATGTCAAACTTTCATCAGGTTCAGGAACATCCTAAATTTCGGTATTATACTTATTTATAATATATGCAGCGTTTCCGTCAGGATTTAACGAAGGCTTGATGAGCATGACTAATGGGGTGGGTATGGGAGGGTGATTTTTTGATAATTGTTGTGCACATCGTGTGATTTCCTGCATTCTTAGCTAAACCATGGACCTATAAACCATGGATTGGCAACTCTCATCTGTGTTAATGCAATAATCTCAAACTCATGCGTGCAGCGGGATTTCATTCCGAGATCTTACCGTGTGGTCATTTCGAGACGCCCAAATCGGCCGAATATATATATGTAGGAAAACATTAATTAAAATTGACTCAAATGCATGGTACATTCATTTGAGTTGATAATAGTCTAATTGAATCTGATTAAAATCACAGTAATTAATTATAATTAAATCTATAACGAACACGGTATTATTAGCAGAGTTGGCGGAAATAACCGAAGATTGCCGTTAATCACCGATCAGAGATTCGGCGGAATTTTTCGATATTTGCCGAGCGCGCGCTAAGGATTGTGGGTAAATTATTATGTCTTATTGTTTCACCGATATGGGGCAGTTGCCAATCCATGGTTTATAGGTCCGTGGCTAAACTAATCTGTTATATAGGCCAACTATAAAATTGTTTTTTATTAGAATTGTTTTGTATTCTTCAAAGTGTTTTAACCCTTTCCGCATGATTGTGCCAAATTGCCCCTTTATCTATTCCCGCATGATTGTTCCAAATTGTCCCTTTATCGATTACCGCATGATTGTTCCAAAATGTCCCTCTATCGATTCCCGCATGATTGTTCCAAAATGTGCCATGCTTATTTACGGTCATTTATTAACATATCTGTTGCTTATTTTTTCGCAACAAATGCATTTTTGTGTAATATAAACATCGATAATTATATAAATAATTAAAAAAGATGATGTTACTATTCAAGATTTTCGGAAAATCGTGACTAAAAGAGACAGGGGTCAAACACGCCTTAAAAGTTTACAGCGCATGCTTGACGCGTGCTTGTCTCGTTTTTTTAAATGGAAAATCCCCATACACGTCACTAGCTATTTAAAACTACCAATAATTAATATCAAAAATAAATATATCCTATTGATCACGCGCTAATGACGTCACCTGCATGGTTTAGAAATGTGTCAAAATGGCTGATTTACGATGTAGTAAACAAGAGTCTGGCTTGAATAAACACATGTCATTTGTCACTTCTGTTTCCAAAAATGGAATGTTAATCCGGTAATAAAAATGTCCCCTTACGTCTGTTAATCAAAGTTAGTATTTTGTTGTGAACACTCGGATAATAATAAAATTATATGTGATATGACCCAGTTTGACAGCTGTTAAAACACGTGTTCTCTCGACTCGATAAGTACACAAGAATGTTGTCGTAATTGTCCATGCATTTCAGAACTTCATTTATTGCCTTGTGTTGACAGATTTTAATTATAATATTATTACGGAATCACTAAATTTAATTTAAATAGCCATTCTGACTATTAAAAATTCGAGTTGTTCGGCTTGTTGAGGGAAATATCTAGTACGTTCCCAAAGTTTTTAAAACAGTGCCAGTAGCAGACCCAGCCTTTTATTTTGATATTTACAATTATTTTATTCAATTCATTTCAAAACAACGGACATGCCAATTTTATTTATGAGAACAATGAATCTGAAATAACATTTGTTGTTTGCCCAATTAAATTGTGTTTATTTTTTAACAATGCATGATTTCTGTGATTTGAATATTTGTTTACAGTATTGTCAAAACATTTTTAGATTAAACTATGATCACTAGATTCGAAATTCAATACACTACAAATACTATATTCATTATTTGAATTTCTAACATTATTTTAATCAAAAGAAATACTACAAAATATTAACGTTGTTATGCATAGGTGTCAATGGAAATATACAGTACACTCCACGCGGAACTACCACTTTCCTCGGTGACTCGGAGGCGTTTTTAATTTATCGCGAATTTCCGCCGAGTACGCAACCTTTTTCCTCGCTAAATTTCGCCGAGTTGCACCCAGTTAATCGTTTTCTATGGAGGGTTTTATTGCCGGTAGCGCCGGTGATCGTATCGATTTATTGACCTAATCGCGGAACTCGGCGTTTTGTGCATAGCTACTACAGTACATTGCTTCTGTTAAAACAGTATTAAATAATTAGATAATTAATTTTTCAAAGTACAGTAAGTTTCTTTTTAAAAACAATTATTGTAAATTTTCATCAGCATCGTCAAACAACTGTTGTTTTTCACATTATGTAATTAAAAGATATACCTTAGCGTGCGTTTGTTATTGTCATCTTTCTCATACTATATTAAGGTGTTGAGAACTTTGTAAGTGTGAATATTTTTCGGTCATTATTTCTTAATTTGCATTTTACCACTTATTAATTTATCCGTAGTTATCAATGGTTCTAAACTTATTTATTACGCATATAAGTGTAAATCCTTCATCAAGTTAATTAAAATCCCATTAAACACCATTTTATACATGCATTGAAATGAATAACACATTCTATCGGCTTCAGATCAAACAGTCACACTGTGTGACGTCACATAACTCACAGTTTTACCCACGAGGATCTCATGGAGAGCATGTATATTGTTATGCAGGATTAATGTGTCTGAGACAATCGAAAACACCACTCAGACTCTGAGTGGTGTTTTCGAATGTAACTTAAGTTTTGCATTTTCAACTTTAATTCATCACATTAATTAGTTACCTATATCATTGAATGTGTTGACTTTTATTGAGGATTCAATAAGTATAACTGTACATAATTGCTTCTTACAGTCTATAAGTGTGGTACAAGTTTTATTATTGGCAGATCGTTTTACAAAAATGTCATGTCTTTGTTTTCTTAATCCCTTGATTGCCTTTGTTGTTTATTTAATCCTACAATAAATATTTCACACTTCCTCTTTCTACATGCAATACATCGTTTAGGATAGGTATTTACTAATGAACTTGTCAACAGTGGTGTATACGGTTAGGTAGATAGATAGATAATCTTCGTCTTTGAAACTTGGTAAGTGTGAAAGTTACGATTGATGTTCTTTGGATGTCCGAAAATTAGCTATTTTTATAAATAATTACGGGTGTAGCAAAAAATATCAAATAAATTAAACAAAATTAGCTACAGTGGGAGATTCTTATCGGTTTTCCTCCGAGTTTCGCGGTGGTTTTTAATTATACGGTCCACTGATCAGCCTCGGTGGGTGAACGAGTAAAAACGCCGAGGAAAGAGGATTATGATCAATTGGATGTCGTGTCCGCGATGACCAAAATCCGCGGAGGAAAACGGAAAGTGGTAGTTCCGTGTGGAGTGTACTGTAGTATAATATGAAATCAATTGAAACATCTTTAATTTTTCACAGGAGTTGTGTTTCTCTATAAATATTCAACCAAATAATTGAGACAACAGTATAAAAATTATACCACTGGGTTGGAAATTCATTTACCAACAAGCTTTATATTGAACTATAATTGATTAAACCAAAACAAATACTAGAAAAATAAGTTAGAAATTCATAGGGGGCAATTTTTCAATATTCTCCAATAATCTCCTATGCAGTAGGGGTACTTATAGGGGCTTATTATCTATTGGCTACTGGTTATCAATGTTCTGATAAGCCATGCAGTGGCAGGTCTAATATGGCTGATTTGACATGAGGGAAAGGGTTAACTAAACAATTTCACATGGTAGTGAGTAGTATTGTTTTTATTGACACCGGAGATCTACTGTACCCAGTGAAATGTGTAAAATGCGGTCTCCCTGGAGTCTGCTGTCCTTGTACATATAATGCACCAGTCAATTGTAACCACGGCCCCCCCAGGTCCGGGGAATAGCGGAGACTTTGACTTTCAGTCCAGCCAACCCCGGCTGAAATCCCCTACCTGTGGGGACGAACAGATGGTAAAATCCCCGCCAAATGCCCCCGCACCCCAGGGACCCTAGGTAAGACCCATTCCCTGCTATATTTAAAGCGAATACAAAACCACCGCATTCACCCGGCACTGCGGGGCCACCTGAAAGGTAAAAACACAGCCCATTTCCCTGGCCATCCCTGAGATCCCCGGACCTGGGGGGGGGGGGGGCTGTGGTTACAATTGACTGGTGCATAAAGCTCAGTCAATGCGAATGTCCGTCGGCCAGTCGGTCATGTCCGGTAATTTTCGGTGATGACCGGCTGAAATTTCTGTTTTTGTTGGACACAATGTCCGACGAAAATATTTCCAGTGAAAAGAAATCAAAATCGGACATTTATTGTCAGGAAATTTTATAAGTCCTGATGAGAAAAGCCACTTTTATTTCAGTGAGGTTTGAATTTTACCTATTTTTATGCCCCCACAAAGTGGCGGCATATAGGGTTGCCCTTGTCCGTACGTACGTACGTACGTACGTACGTCCCGAAGATTGTTTCCGATCTAATTCTTGAAAACCGTTTGTCCAATCCTCACCAAACTTTAAACACATGTTTGTGACCATAATATCTTGATCAAGTTCGATAGTCATGGAAATCGCTTTAGTCATTTAGGAGTTACGGCCCTTTTTTGCCAAAAATTCCCGAAGATTGTTTCCGATCTAATTCTTGAAAACCGTTTGTCCAATCCTCACCAAACTTTAAACACATGTTTGTGACCATAATATCTTAATCAAGTTCGATAGTCATGGAAATCGCTTTAGTCATTTAGGAGTTACGGCCCTTTTTTGCCAAAAATACTTCAAAAATATATGTTTCCAATCTAATTCTTGAAAAGTATGTGTCCAATCCTCACCAAACTTTACATACATGATTGTGACCATAATATCTTGATCAAGTTCGATAGCCATGGAAATCGCTTTTGTCATTTAGGAGTTACGGCCCTTTATTTGCAAAAAAAGACTTGAAAAATACGTCCCGAAGATTGTTTCCGATCTAATTCTTGAAAACTGTTTGTCCAATCCTCACCAAACTTTTAACACATGTTTGTGACCATAATATCTTGATCAAGTTCGATAGCCATGGAAATCGCTTTAATCATTTAGGAGTTAGGGCCCTCAGATTATCCTGAATAATCATTATGGCTTATTTTCTGTGACAAAAAATCGAAGTGGGGGCATCCGTGTCCTATGGACACATTTCTAGTTATTCACTCTGACACATGTTTACGTTTGCAATAAAGCTAGCTCTGTTTACGCTCACATTCGGTTACGACTAACTCAGCATGACAGCGAGAGTGTCGCTGTATTTCATTGGTTCATGGACATTTTCTTAGCCAATCGTTATTTTTATTGCATATATGCGTTCCGCTCTGTTTGTCCTTGTCATAAACACCGAGGTCACGTCAATCAAAGTCAAAGGTTGTATTTTTCGACCTATTATAAGTCAATTTATAGTGTGTTTGTTTTGATTTGTATTAATAAACAAGTATTTTTTGTCATTAGCTTGTGTTATTTATTAAATTAAAAGGATCTTAATAGAAACAATCACGTTTTAGACCCAAGTGACAACTTCTCCAGACAAACTTTTTGACAGTTCTGAATAATAATATTTTAGTATTTTCTCAAACTACGATTGCAATTAACCATTTCAGATTATTTTTTTAAAATATTCTAAAGATGCTCAGCCAGGGCGTAAATTGCAAATTTCATCTGCAGAGCAAAAGAAAAGACCCCCTGTAGACAGAAAGTTTGTTTCATCTTGGAAAGAAGGCAGGCCATGGCTTATCTTCAATGATGAAAAGAAAGTCATGACCTGCTCATCATGTATTGAATTTTATGGAGAGAATGCACCATGTAACCCAAATTTAAAAGGGCAAAATAAATTCCTTGTGGGCTACAATAACATGAGGGTTAGTGCTTTGGTGGACCATGAGAAGTGCAAGGCGCACCAGGATGCCTGTAGTAAGTTTGCAGCCAAGGCAGCTTCTCTGGTCGAAGTTAGCCAGTCAAAGGCTGGCAAGGCTTTAACCTTACTGAAGGCGTCTCAAAGAGCCAAGCTGGCATTATTATTCAGAAATGTTCATGCTATCGTGAAAAACAACAGGCCCCTCAAAGATTGTGTATGGTTGTATGACCTCGATGCAAAGAAAGGTTTAATGGAAGGTGAAACTTATCACTCCCAGAAGTCTGCTCTGCCTTTTCTCTCTTCCATTTCAAATGTTGAGCGTCAGAAGATAGTAGAGATGGTGAAACAAGCCCCCATCTTCTCATTCCTGATGGATGGAAGAAGAAGAAGAAGAAGGAAAAGAGGAAGAAACAGATCTGTTGGAGGATGAAATCAGTGACATGTTTGGGGAAACAGACTCAGAGGATAAGATTACGGACTATCAAAGTGTTGAAGAAAATCTTAGGGACATTGAGTTTCTTTGTTGGGACATTTGAAATTATGTGTATATGAAATAAATGAAATAATTTAGAATAGTCTATTAGTCTTTGTCACTGTAACTGCTATAAGCAATGCATTCAGTATTGTAAGAATTAATTGTATTGGGTAGAAGTTGTCGGACCGGGTAAAAAATGTCGCGATAGGTTAAAAATGTTGCGACAGGTAAAAAGTTGTTGCGACAGGTAAAAATTTGGTCCTTGTCTGTCGCAATGTCCTATGAGCTAGAAAAAGTTTTCGCATTGACTGATTTAGCTGGGATCATGTGAATCATTTCGTCATTCTCAATTAATAATTAAATGCAATCAAGTTATACAAATGTACATCATACACTTATTCATTCAAATAGGAATCAAGTTGGAAAAATACCTCTAGGAATGACGTCACCATTACGCCATATGTACTTCCGTTGTGTGGAAAATTCTCAATAAAAAAAAAATGTTCTTATGATTGATAGATATGTTTTCACATGCTCAATACACTGTAAATCAAAACTATCATTATTCCTGAAACTTTTATACATTTAGTATCTATTCTTGCTTGATTAGAGATTAAAGCATAAACCTATAGTTGAAAGGTCATTTTGGAAGATCTGCCATGGCGGACAGTGCAATTTTTAGAGTTTGTTTTTTCAAGTAGAGTGATTTTTCTTAGGAATAACTTGACACCCCTTTTTTATTGGCTTAAAAGGTAATTTAAAGTTGTACTTTAAGAATATATGTGGTTATCATAGTCTGCATTCGCTCGAAATGCCTTTAAATGTTGTCTAAAAATTATAATTTTACATTGAATTATATAGGGAATAACACTGGTGGTGTGTAACCTCTATATACGATTATATTGCGGTGAAATATTGTGAGCTTCACCTTCAAGCCGTCTGACGTCACCTTCAAAGAGATGCATGTATTTCCTTGAGGAGCATGAGATCACCAGACTCATCAGAGGCATGGGGAATTTGCGTTTAGACATGTTGAAATTCTTAGACTGGGAATGAATTGTTTTTCATGAAGACTTACAATTGAAACTTCAATTTGAATTAGCATTCTTGATTCGGACAATATGTTATTCATGATTTTTTGTACTGTTTTTTGTTGTACTGCTTATTCTTTTGATATTTTGCCAGTCAACGAAAAAAGACTTGGATTATCAAACCCAAATTCTTATACCATTGCTTGGCACCAAATTTGTTAACAAACCCTGCTATATAAAATTCAGAATTCGAGCAAGCCCAGAAGACATTTTACTAGTGCAGGGCTTGCGGGCTTGTGTTAATTTGAATCATTGCTTTGCACATTATAAGATGTGGAAGGTGTTATATATATAAACATTCAACCAAGAGATTTTTGAAATTTTGTTTTTTTAAAACACAGATTATAAATTTTCAGTATTGAGTTCTGTTTATCAACAGAAGTTTATAAGTTCATTAAACCAAGTTGTTCAATTCAAGTTGTGGCATACATGTACCAGAATGGGGAGGGACGCTTTCTGAGGTTTATTCAAGATTACCTTCTTCAAAATTCAGTCTCAGTGTAATCAGTTTATTGTAGAATAAACAGTATTTGAAGCACAGCTGACACCAAAGTGTAACATTTTTAACAAATAATACAAGTGTTTAATTTGTCTAGGTGAAGACTGCATAGGATGTGCCAAGACTGGAAGTGGGAAAACAGCAGCCTTTGCCTTGCCCATCCTACAGAAGTTGTCAGAGGATCCATATGGGATATTTGCGCTCATTCTCACCCCGACTCGAGAACTGGCCTTCCAGATCTGTGAGCAAGTCAGTGTTTTGGGTAAACCTGTCGGAGCGAGAGTGACTGTCATCACAGGGGGACTAGGTATGGTACCTGATTAATCTAAGAATTGCTATTTTCCTGTAACCTCTTTCCATTTTCAATAAAGGATATATATATATATATATATTATGCCAAAAAAAATGTTTTTTCTCTTGTCACACATTTAGCTAGAACAGTAAACTCTGATATAAAGTACTCCTCGGGACCTTTCAGACTAATTGCTTATATCTGCAGTGTGTATAATCAACTAACATTTATAACAAACAAGACTTTTAAGCACACATGGAATGTCCAATTACCAAAACCACATTTCATGGCATTATTTTCTTTTTCAAATAAACTTCATGTTTTTAAATTTTGATATAACAGTATGTCTTTTTCATTTATTTACCTTTGCATGATCTCATTTTTACCTCCTTTGAGAGAGTTTTAAGGAATAGTTACTGCAATATCATTTATTATGTCTCCCCCTCTCTGGGGGAGACATATTGTTTTTGCCCTGTCCGTCAGTCCGGTAGTCCGGTAGTCCGTCAGTCCGTCAGTCCGTCAGTCCGTCCGTACGTCACACTTCGTTTCCGATCGATAACTGGAAAACCGCATGACCTAGGATCACCAAACTTGGTAGGGAGGTTGGTCATGAGGTGTAGAAGATCCCTATTGTTTTTGGGGTCACTAGGTCAAAGGTCAAGGTCGCGGCGACCCCCAATGTAAAAAACATTTCCGCTCAATATCTTGACAATGGTTTGACCTAGGTTCACCAAACTTGGTAGGGAGGTTGGTCATGAGGTGTAGAAGATCCCTATTGTTTTTGGGGTCACTAGGTCAAAGGTCAAGGTCGCGGCGACCCCCAATGTAAAAAACATTTCCGCTCAATATCTTGAGAATGGTTTGACCTAGGTTCACCAAACTTGGTAGGGAGGTTGGTCGTGAGGTGTAGAGGATCCCTATTGTTTTTGGGGTCACTAGGTCAAAGGTCAAGGTCGCGGCGATCCCCAATGTAAAAAACATTTCCGCTCAATATCTTGAGAATGGTTTGACCTAGGTTCACCAAACTTGGTAGGGAGGTTGGTCGTGAGGTGTAGAGGATCCCTATTGTTTTTGGGGTCACTAGGTCAAAGGTCAAGGTCGCGGCGACCCCCAATGTAAAAAACATTTCCGCTCAATATCTTGAGAATGGTTTGACCTAGGTTCACCAAACTTGGTAGGGAGGTTGGTCGTGAGGTGTAGAGGATCCCTATTGTTTTTGGGGTCACTAGGTCAAAGGTCAAGGTCGCGGCGACCCCCAATATAAAAAACATTTCCGCTCAAAATCTTGAGAACGGTTTGACCTAGGTTCACCAAACTTGGTAGGGAGGTTGGTCATGAGGTGTAGAAGATCCCTATTGTTTTTGGGGTCACTAGGTCAAAGGTCAAGGTCGCGGCGACCCCCAATGTAAAAAACATTTCCGCTCAATATCTTGAGAATGGTTTGACCTAGGTTCACCAAACTTGGTAGGGAGGTTGATCATGAGGTTTAGAAAACTCCTATATTTTGGGGGGTCACAAGGTCAAAGGTCAACGTCGCTGTGACCTCTAATGTAAAAAAATATTTCCGTGCAATATCAGGAGAATGCTTTGATCTAGGTTCACCAAACTTTGAAGTGAGGTTGGTCATGATGTCTAGTTGATTTTGCAATCAGTTGGTCAAAGGTCAAGGTCACTGACCTTGAGGTGAAGAACCGGTTTCTGCTCAATAACTCAAGAACGTTTACACCCAGGAACTTCATACTTGGTATGCCAGTTAGTCATGACTAGTTGATGGCCCCTATTGATTTTGGGATCCATCATTGATTATTTCTCACCTACGACCACACAATGGGGGAGACATGCGCTTTTTCAAAAAAGCAATCTCTAGTTTAGTATCAGTATGCATCACATTGCATTTTGCCTTTTGGTAAAAACAACAGCTCGTTTAAAACATTAGCTTCACTGCTCATTTTTCACTTACGTCTAGAAAAAGTCTGGAGTTTAGTTATATCCGGAATAGTTTATATCTGTATTTTATACATTTAATTAAGACACATAATGGAAAACGAGCCAAAGTATTTCTTTGTTGTATTATTCTGGAGGTTTGTTATATCCAGAGTTTACTGTAAATGTCTGTCTTTTTCATAATGGTTGCTGTATATAAAAGCTATACCACTTTGATACTTTTTAGTTTTACAGGTCTCTATCTCTGTGAATTTGTCATTAGTGATGAACACAATACGTTTTTTTTAGACAACAAATTTGACAAAGACAAATCTTGTGCTGGTCTGATCCGTGCTGTAAATGAATTTTTAACAATTAACTTTATTATTTATACGGTATTTGTTATATCTGTTTGCTATGAGAAACTAATGGCAAAATGTAATGCACCGGTCAATTGTAACCATGGCCCCCCAGGTCTGGGGGTATACCGGGGATAGGCGGGGAAATGGGCCGTGTTTTTACCTTTCAGGTGGCCCCGCAGTGGCAGGTGAATGCGATGGTTTTGTCTTCGCGAAAAATATAGCGGGGAATGGACCTAACCTAAGGTCCCTAGGGTGCGGGGGCATTTTGCGGGGATTTTACCATCAGTTCATGCCCGCAGGGCGCGGATTTTAGCTGGAGTTGGCTGGACTGAAAGTCAAAGTCCCTGCTATTCCCCGGACCTGGGGGGGCCGTGGTTACAACTGGCTGGGGCATAATGTAATATAAGTGCCATTGTTAGAAATGTTTTAGTCATACCTAGCAGCCAGTGATTATCTAAAAAGTTGATTAAGTTTATGTATCACCTTCAAAGCATGGCAGAAACATAGTGATATCCGCATCGTTTTTATTTCCGATCTATAACTTAGGTACAATGTATGACATGTTGTAGAGTCTTTACACTTGCTATATATAAACACATTGGTGCTTATAGATGACTAGTTATATGTAAATAACAAACAATACATCAATTTAAACCATTGTGTATATCAGTTTAACAAATGTTTTTTTATGAATACATGTTTATATTTAGACTTAAAGAAATCTGCCTCATTTTTTATAAACCACAAGTCCTTTAGAGGTATTTGTGTACGTCATTACTGCGTTCAGATTTGATACTAACAACGTCATTCAATCACTCACAATTATTCTTTCAATGATTGGCTACTAATAATTCCTGTTAACCGAGATAATACTTTAAGTGTGATAACATTCTTTTGTCAAATTTCCTTTTATCTTTATAAAAATGTCATTATATAACACTTATTTTTTTACTGATGAAATAACAGTAAAATGCACGTAAGTTTATTATGATTGATAGACATTCTAGTGTGTTCAAGTTTAATGAACAAAGTAGGGTTTTTTCCAAGAATTGCTAGCATGCTTCAAAGATTGCTGTCACAAACATGTATTGTCAATAAGTACAACTGACCAACTAATCTCAGTGATGTGGTGAAAAATGCCTTTTTCATTGATAGGCTTAACTAATTATTCTTTAGAGCAGAGTTTCTTTGCAAAAAGATAAATATTTATTAGTTTTATTATAATTATTGAAGTGAAACCCTATAACAAAAAGCCCAAATCAACATATAGGTTAAGTCCTGCATGGGTTTTCTCCGAGGCCTTCTTATAGAAATAGAAATATAGTGTGGGCAGTCCTTATTTTAAGAGTGAAACAAAATTCTCATAAAAAAACATCAGTTTGAGTTTAATAAAAAAATATATCCTTATATCTGCACTAATATCTGATGACCCTGTGTCTAATATTAATATCACAGCCCATCCTCATAGTTTGAATGTTCCTGTCATAGTTTGAATGTTCCTGTCATAGTTTGAATGACATTTTAGAATGAAATAAATAAATGTTACTTGTTTGTATTTTTGGCAGACATCTGTAAATGTGACTTGTTTGTATATGTGGCAGACATATTTAAAAAAAATACTTGTTTTATTGTGTGGCAGACATCTGTAAAAGTGACCTGTTTTATGTGTGGCAGACATCTGTCTATGTGACCTGTTTGTATTTGTGGCAGACATCTGTAAATGTTACTTGTTTGATTGTGTGGCAGGCATCTGTAAATTTGACCTGTTTGAGTGTGTGCCAGACATTTGTAAATGTGACCTGATTGTGTGTGTGCCAGACATTTGTAAATGTGACCTGATTGTGTGTGTGCCAGACATTTGTAAATGTGACCTGATTGTGTGTGTGCCAGACATTTGTAACTGTGACCTGTTTGTATGTGTGGCAGATAATGTTTTTAAATGGAACTTGTCTGTGTGCCAAAATACTGTAAATGTGACCTGTTTGAGTGTGTGCCAGACATTTGTAAATGTGACCTGTTTGAGTGTGTGCCAGACATTTGTAAATGTGACCTGATTGTGTGTGTGCCAGACATTTGTAAATGTGACCTGATTGTGTGTGTGCCAGACATTTGTAAATGTGACCTGTTTGTATGTGTGGCAGGTAATGTTTTTAAATGAAACTTGTCTGTGTGCCAAAATACTGTAAATGAGACATGTTTTTCTGTGTGTCAGACTACTGTTAATATGACTTGTATGCATGTGGGTCTGATAATGTAAAATTAACTTTTAATGCTCTCACAAAAAGGGGGGGAGCATAATAATTTGCCCTTATTTGTCCATGCATGCAAGCTTCCGTTATTTCGTCTGTAAGTATTATGCCAACTTGTATCGCAGAAAACTCCAAAACTATATAACCTTATGTCATGAAAGCTTCAGAGAATGTTAATTGGCCATTTAAAGTTTTGCACCAGGAGTTTCGTTCCCCACTGCACTTTGTAAAACCAGAGTAACAGCTCTTGAATTAGCAAAAAAAATGTTTGTATGTGTTTGTGCCAGATAATGTAAATGTGATTTGTTGCAATGTGTATCAGACATGATGCAGCAGGGCCTGGATCTGCAGGTGAAGCCCCATATTGTCATCTCCACTCCAGGCCGCCTTGCTGACCACCTTGACAGCTGCGATACATTCTCTCTCAAGAAAATCAAGTTCTTGGTGAGAAAACTTTACCTTGTTTTATATATGCAGACTTTCAAGTGGGTCCTCCTTTTTCTCCCTTTTCCTTGAAAACCATACTATAACTACTTTTTGCCTGTTCATAGAACGGGACGTAATATTATAGTTCAACCTGTGGCATACGGGCAGTAGGGTGTGTTGTCAGTGTCCAGTATGTTGTCCAATAAATAGCTTTAGAAGCCTGTGTCCTCATCATCAAATCTGTTGAAAATAAATATAGTCATAATAACTTGGAAAATAACCAGTCATATCTCTTGATTCATTAGAGACTTATTGTCCTTTAATTATATCAATTAGAATTGGTCTTGACTGATCAATTATTTTAGAAGCCTTTGGCTTATTATGCCCCCCTTCGAAGAAGAGGGGTATATTGCTTTGCACATGTCGGTCGGTTGGTCAGTCGGTCTGTCGGTAGACCAAAGCTTGTCCGAGTGATAACTCAACAATTCCTGGACGTATGGTCATCAAACTTGACATGAAGGTTGGGCCTGACCAGTAGATGACCCCTATTGATTTAAGGGCTCATCGGGTCAAAGGTCAAGGTCACAGTTACCTTTAATGGTACAGTCAAACCTGGTTGAACGGTTACCTGCTTTAAATGGCCACCTGCCTTAACGGGCCACTCCAAATTCCCCCCTTACGTTTTTACTATATAATGTACGTGCTTAAGCGGCCAACTGTCTAACGCGGCCACGGCCACTAATTTTTGTCCCCATGAAGCCATATAATCACTGATTAGCGGCCACTAATCCCTTGTCACTGACACTTACGCTTATAAATGTTTCCAATACACAGCTTTAATTGCATATAGAAGTTAACGGAAAAGAACGACGGCCTCGGGTATCTCTCAAAAATGTGTGTGTACATGTAGTTGTGTAAGTGTGTAGACTGATATGTGGTGTGTTTTGTTTATGCCTTGTATCAACATTTATCTAATGTATTTTATTTATAAATTTGAAATAAAGTTATTTTATCTATACAAATGTATTTGTATTCAACCTTCTTCAATAATATTGATACAGATGTTATTGATTGTGGTATGAGGTGGTGGTTAAACCTGGATTAAGTGGCCACCTGTCTTAAGCAGCCACTTTGATCATTTCCCAAGGGTGGCCACTTAATACAGGTTTGACTGTGAAATAATTTAAAAGCTTGTCCGAGTGATAACTCAACAATGCCTAGACCTATGGTCATCAAACTTGATATAGAAGTTCGACCTGACCTGTAGATGGCCCCTATTGTTTTTGGGGGTCATCAGGCCAAAGGTCAAGGTCACAGTGACCTTGAATGGTAAAAGGTTGTCCGAGTGATAACTCGACAATGCCTGCACCCATGGCCCTCAAACTTGACTTGGAGGTTGGGCTTGACCAGTAGCTGACCCCTATTGTTTTGGTGGCTCATTGGGTCAAAGGTCAAGGTCACAGTGACCTTGAATGGTAAAAGGTTGTCAGAGTGATAACTCAACAATGCCTGCACCCATGGCCCTCATAATTGACTTGGAGGTTGGGCCTGACCAGTAGATGACCCCTATTGATTTTAGGGGTCATTGGGCCAAAGGTAAAGGTCACAGTGACCTTGAATGGTAAAAGGTTTTCCGTGTGATAACTCGACAATGCCTGCACCCATGGCCCTCAAACTTGACTTGGAGGTTGGGCCTGACCAGTAGATGACCCCTATTGTTTTTGGGGGTCATTGGGCCAAAGGTCAAGGTCACAGTGACCTTGAATGGTAAAAGGTTGTCCGAGTGATAGCTCGACAATGCCTGCACCCATGGCCATCAAACTTGACTTGGAGGTTGGGCCTGACCAGTAGATGGCCCCTATTGATTTTAGGTGTCATTGAGTGACAACTTAACAATGCCTGCACCAATGGCCCTCAAACTTGACTTGGAGGTTGGGCCTGTCCAGTAGATGGCCCCTATTGATTTTAGGGGTCAAAGGTCAAGGTTACAGTGACCTTGAAAGCAAACTCAACAATTCCTGGACCTATGGTCATTAAACTTGACATGAAGGTTGGGCCTGACCAGTAGATGACCCCTCTTGACTGGGGGTCATCAGGCCAGGGTCAAGGTCACAGTAACCTTTTACACAAACAAGTTAACAAATCTTCTCCCAGTGATATCTCAACAATGCCTGAACCTATTATCATCAAACTTGACATTGAAGTTGGGCCTGACCAGGAGATGACCATTATTGATTTAAGGAGTCATTGGGTCAAAGGTCAAGTTCACAGTGACCTTGAATGCGAAAATGTTTCAAGTGATAATTCGACAATGCCTGCGTCCATGGCCCTCAAATTTAACTTGGAGTTGTGTCTGACCTGTAGATGACCCCTTATGATTTTAGGGGTCATTGGGTCAAAGGTCAAGGTTACAGTGACCTTGAACGAAAAAAGCTTGTCTGTGTGATAACTTGTCAATGCCTGCACCCATGGCCCTCAAACTTGACATTTAGATATTTGGTGACGAGCTGATGGATTTTGAGGTCATAGAGTCAAAGGTCATGGTCATAACACACTCTATCCTCAAACTTTGAATGGTCATAATCTTAAAACTGCCTCAACGGCATCAAATGTCAGGGACAAATCAGCTGTCAGTTCGGTCCATGCATATTTCATTCAATTGTCCATATAATCCTGACAACATGGCGCTCAGGGGGGGGGGCATAATGTTTGACAAACATCTCTTGTTATCACCAATTTTGGTCAAAATGTGTATGGGAATAATATCTTGGTCAAATTTGATAACCAGCCATGTGGCTGGAGTTACTCAAGAGTAATCATCCTTCAATTAATTCAAATAATAACCTAAAATAGGTCTTCTCAGTTCAAGAACTTGAGAAGACTTTGTCCAATCCTCACCATATTTGGTCAGAATGTGTATGGACAAAATATCTCACTTCAGAGTTATGGCCATTGAATTTGACAAAACTGTATGTACATTGTCTTCTCTCTAAATTTGGCTTAATGTAAAGGTACAACAACTTATCACCAAACTTAGTGTTCTGAAAAGATGCCGGGTATATGTTGTGATAGGTAGCCCTCTTGTTGTGAAATAGTTTGGGAATAATATTGCATTATAAAATGTGTTAGAAAATGCCCTCAAAATGCAGGAAATAAGTACTCAATTTCAAATGTTTCGTATGCCAAATATCAGTTAAAATCATTACAAGTAATAATACATGTCAAGTTTATTGAAATTGAATATAATGTTTTTCCCAAGTAATCAAAAATTTCGTAAAAGATAAAAATAATTTAATAAAAAGTAAAATGTGAATTACTATCCCAGGTATTAGATGAGGCTGACCGGCTTATTGAGGACGACTATGGGGAACAACTGGAGGCGATATTCCGAGTGTTACCTAAGAAACGGCAGACCCTACTGTTCAGTGCCACCATGACACAGACTCTCCAACAGCTCCAGGAGGTGGCACTCAACAAACCATTCTTCTGGCAGCAGAACTATGAGTAAGGGGAAACTGATTGGTATTATGTTCTGTTTTTTCTGGTGTTGGATTAAGTTATAAAAAAATTGTGTTCAAATCTTTTGTTGAGACCACATTAGATAATTAAATATTGCCAATAAATAAAATGGATAAAAATTTTATATAGCATGTATTACCCAAAAACAAAATGGATGAATTTTTGGATAGCACAAATTAGAGTTAGATCCCGATATCTGTGGTAGTAAATGTTATATTACATACAAGTTTTATTGTTTCCTTGGCAAATTCACTTTGGGTCGGATTCTGTGATAGATTAACCATGCTTTTTTAAGGTGTGGAATGTAATATGATAATGAATGCTTTTATTACTCACTATTTAACAATAAAATATTTGTAAAGGATGATTTAATATAATAATAATCATTACATAAACACAATTTATGATATATATGGAATACAGAGAGTAAATCAGCCTTTTTATGAAGAGGAAATAATTTATGCGAATTGATTGGCATCTTTATGGCAAATTATATACTTGGTGTCCTATCCATCAGTCCAAGAGTGCAGCTGGTGGGTTGAAATAGGTTGAGGGATGATTTAGGGGATGAAATGAAACTAAATATAACATTTTTATCACATATCTTAGGATTCAGTTATGCATATGAATTATGTAAGAATCCTGCATGATTTATTATTCACTAATTCCTCCAATGACCCTATTTTGTGATCATGTATTCGAAATTAACAGTTCATAAAAATCATTGTATAAAAGAAAAACAAGCTAAATTGTTGTTTTACCATATTTTTCCCAATTAAAACCACGAGGGGACAATCAATTACCAAACATGCAATCAATTGGTGACCTCGTATTAAACTCACGTTTTGACAATACTTGATATGCATTTTATCCCTAACATGTATATGAAACAAGTGTTGTTTTTTTCACCATTTTGGAAATGATGCTCGGGCCTCTGATTTGGAAGAAAGCATCATTTTCACCATCCTCGGCACCCCAGTGTATCATAACCTATATGATATCCTGGGCAAATCAGCTGTAAAAATCTCATACTCATGAATAATTCTTTCCTTTTTGTTATTGGATAATTCATTGGTCGGTAAATGCTTATGAATATTCAAGATTACGAAGTTTTCGAAAGCTAATTTGCCCACGCTGGGGTGCCGAGGATGCATATTGACTTGGAATTCCAGTTATTTCCTAGAAATGAAAAAGAATGCTTTAAGGAATTGACCGAAAAGACAAAAGAAAATGAATTGTTTCTTCCATTTAAAACAAAAATGAAAAGGAATTTTATTTTCACTTTTTGGAAAAAAGTATATAGTATGTTTAAACATCAAGGATGGGGTTCCAAATTGGTTCAAAAACACACTGCAAAATGAAGTTCTGTTTTCTAAGTTCTTATTCAAAAGTAACCTCACCGCCACTGTAATGTACGTTTCTGAATGCAATAAGGCCTTTGAAGTTTATTAATTTCATTTTTATGACAGCATCGCTGGTGGTCGCCAGTTTTTTAACTAGAACGAATCAACCATATTAGCACAAGAAACTTTTGTGGTCTGTACTGATTGATTGATTGAATAAAGGATTGATTGATCTTTTTCAAGTTTGAGTGTGTTGTGCCCTGCTATGTTTTGAATATAAAAAGGCATTTTTGGTAAATCAAATGACCGATCTGGTAGGGTTATTTTTTACTGCTATAAAGTATTTGTAAAAAATGAAAAATGAAATAGGTTGGACCCTATATAAGGACCATTGCGAAAATTAATTACAACCTTAATCATGAAACTAGAAACAGAAAATTTGCTTTTTTGACTAAAAAGCACTGTACATATTGCATCTACATGATTGTTGAACAAAAAGGCAGACTGCTACAGGTATGCAGGTATTACAACAATAACCCCCTCTTGATTTCAGTGTGGTGACGGTGGAGCAGCTGAAGCAGTACTATGTGTTGATGTCTGCTGACGTAAAGGATGCGTACATGATGCACTTGCTTGATGTCTACTGCACAGACCATCCCAAATCCTCAGTCATGATCTTCACATCCACATGCAAGTACGTGCTTCACTGGTCAGCAATGATTCTTGTGGCTAGATATGATATGTAGTATTGTGTATAAGTTTTATGGACACTATCTTTTGTTCATGTTGTTTTGCGCATTTCAAGTTCAAATTTGTCTTTGCCATATCAATAAATAGATGTAAGATGGACTTGAAAGGTTAAGTTAATTAATTCACAGTCTGTTTTAATATTGCATACAAGAACACCATTTATAATTTTATGATAATTGAATGAGATAAATTACTGTGCTTGCTCATAATTCACAGACAGGCATTAAACTTTTTAATGCTGCAGAATCATATATCATCATTGAAGTTTGAGGCTGAGTGCTTCAGTCCGTTTCTGACCTTGTTATCTGCTGTTTTTATCAGGAAACTGTGCCAGATTAAAAGCCCCGTTTTGAATTTATTTTAGGTCCTGATTTTATTCCTTCTTTGTTTTTAGCTCTAGTGGCCAAAGGCCAGAAGAGCTTATGCGATGGTAATGTGTACGTAGTATGTGCGTTCGTGCGTTCGTGTGTCCGTGCGTCTGTAAACAATTGCTTGTGAACATGATACAGTCTTCAGTTTTAATTGTATCTCGATGAAACTTGTACAGTATCAAGATATCCATTAGAGCTGGGTTCCTTTCGAAAACCAGCCAGATCTGCCCATGCATGCCTAGATTATGGCCCTTGATAGTATAAAAAAATGCTATTGTGTAAACAATTGGTTGTGAACACGATACAGTCTTCAGTTTTGATTGTATCTCAATAAAACTTATACAGTTTCTAGATATCCATTAGAGCTTGGTTCCTTTCGAAAACCAGCCAGATTCGCCCATGAATGCCTAGATTATGGGCCGTGAAAATTTTAATGAAATGCTTTCTATTTTTAGCCAGGTCTGCATGAGCGAATTCTATTTTTAGCCAAGTTTACATGTACATGTAAATTCAAGTCTAGAGTTAAGGGAGACAATTTGCAAGTCTAGGATTTTGAGAGACAATTTGCTTTTTGCTTCTGCAGTTGATTTTGTGAATTACTGGTACTCTGCCTTGTTCTTGTTGAAAGCCCAAAAGCCATTTTTTAGCTTTAAATTCTGTAGTTTGTGCATTCATCTTAACTAAATTGGTTGTGAATGTTTAAGTTATGCACCTGGTGTCATTACTGGCCATACCCAGGGTTCACAGGTTTGGTTAACATAAATCTGGAAAGGTTTGAAAATCTTTTTGTGTGTTCGTGCATCCATCTCAGCACAATTGATTGTGAATGTTTGTTCAAATTGATCAATGTTGTCCTAGGATGCCCTTGACTTTGACCTTTTGACCAACTTTTTTTAACTTTTAAAACTACAGAAATTTTTACTATGAGTACAGTTTTGAAAGCATTTTTTTTTGTCAGATGACTTTTACTTGGCACATATTAAAATAGTTCATGCAACTAATCTGCTTACAATACTTTCTGGGCTCAGATGTTGAACGTTCTACGTTTTCAGGTAACCCAAACACAAAACATAAACTATATGTCTGTTGCCTTTTACCCATACATACATGCTCTGGATTGATATGACCACAAAAGCCATGCCAGTAGAGCATAGGCCCTTTTGGGCCTCTTGTTGTTGTTTTTTTTTACCAATAATCTGAGATGGCTATTTCAAAATAATCCCTATTTCAAAGCCAAAAAAACTGCCCCGATTTCGAGTTTCACATCTATTTATCAATCCTTGTTTTGAACTGGAAAATATCAAAGTTTTCCCACCATACTTTCTATAGCACTCAGGCATTGGCTTAAGGTGCTAATGAAGTTTAAGAATGACATAAAGCATGTGTATGTAACAAACATCGGTGTCAAATAATGTCCATTTTTTTAGGGTGGTGTAGTAAAATGTCTATCTCATCAAATTGGATCGGCACATTACTCACTGGACCTGCTACCGAGCAATCCAGAGAAGGGCCCAGTTAGCCAATTGTTTCTACTGTTATGACTGCATACATGTGAAATGCATACATGTGCTGTCATTTTGTTTTACATTCATAATGTGGTTTTAATTAAAAAAATATTAAAGAAGTAGACTTCTAATAACATATTATTTATCATTTATGAAACAATAATTCAACAAACACATATACTCAACATTCACTCAACATATTGGTAACCTGTATCCGACATTGCATTCTTTATGACTTAATATTTTGGGGCAACAATAATTCGTGAAGAACGCTGTCATTTTCAAAAAATTGTTAATCCGAAATATAGTTATTCCAATTTTTTTATCTAGGTCCCGATGACTTGGGATTAACGGTGTTTCAATGTATATTATTTTGATAGGAGATCAATTGAATTAGTAATAAAGTGCAGCTTTCATAAAAAAATGGGGGTACCATGCTTAATTTTCTGTATGATATTTAGCTTGGCTATTTGAAATATAAATAGGCTATACTACTTGGCCCGGCGTCTGCATCAGCGTCCAGCTTAAGTTATAGGGCTAGTTGGCATTTTTACTTATAACTCAAATAACCCTCATTCAATTCACTTAATACGTCACGCAGTTGTTTAGGACCATCACGCAATGAGGTTACTTAACTCCATATTATCCTAAATGCAAATTATGGCACCTGATTCAGATTGACTTAGGAATTAGTAGTTATAGTTTTATGGCACATTGTGTCAGGTTAAAGTCTTTATGGCTAGTTGGGATTTTTACTTAAATCCAAATACCTTTATTCAATTAACTTAAAGGGACTAGACTCCAGATGATATAATTGCAAGGAAAAAAGAAGATTGTCAAAAACTAACATAAAATTTATATCCTTGTGTTCAACGCATTGACTCTTACTTACTGATCTATCACATTACTAACGGCACATGTATCTTACGCAGTTTTTGGGTATTTTTCCAATTAAAAATTTACTTGGTCTGTCTACCACGTAAATACCAGTTAAATAGCGTCGATATATGTATCTGTATTAAATAAATGAATTTCGGGTATATATACTGTAAACTGGGAAACAGTACGCACTATTTTTAAATGAGTAAAGTCAGCTGAGACAGCAACAGAATATATTTTAATCATGTAAAGTGATATATTATAGGCCTAATACTAGCTTGTATTGAAAAATCTAGGCTTGTCTTGAGGAAATACTGTATTTGCACTTTTATTATGCAACGTGTACTTGTATGGCACCCAATCGTTTTAAAAAACTCTGACACTTTTCTCTGAAAACTGAATATTGAAAAATATATTTTCATGATGACCAGTTCTGTATTCATCTTGTAAGTGAACATGCCATAGTAAGTTTTAAAAAGAGAAAAAATAGACAAGATATCCCCATTTTTTCTTTTATGTATTTTGACCTTGAAACAAACTTGACCTTGACCTCAAAGAGATAATTCATGTATGTAAACACCAAACATGAAATAGATGCATGCCATGCATTTAAATACTTATGTCTAAGATTTATAGTGTTACACTTGTCCAATTTGCCATATTATTGAGACTCGATGAACTACAGTATATGTAAGGCAATGTAAGTACAGTAGAACATTCAGTTTATCCAAAAGTTATGAGTATCTTGATTGGACAACACATCTTCATTTGTTCCCAGGTACACCCAGATTCTGGGGATGGTGTGTCAGGAGCTGGGCTTTGACTGCGTGGTCCTCCACTCCATGATTCGACAAAAGGAACGTCTTGCGTCTCTCGCCAAGTTTAAGTCCAACCAGGTGAAAATCCTCATCGCCACAGATGTCGCTTCAAGGTGAGATTTTTCAAGGATTAAAGACTGGTCTTTTATGGGTAAGTTTTCCTGGCATGAACAGTTTCATATATTGAATAACACTTAAAAGCTTTAATGGTTTATTTATCTGAGTGCTAATGACATGATGTTGTTGTTGACGGTTTTGCTATTGCATTTTAAATGTCCAAAAACCACAAATTTTGAATTTATGAAAGTATGTTTAAATGTTCAGTTTTAGTGTAATTTATAGTATTTATGGTATAAACACCCAATAATTGTTTTTACATCAATCAGGTTTATGTTGTTCTTTATCTAAGGCTACTCGTTTCAAAACATCATAAAGTACATGTACATGTATATATAACTTATTAGGTAAAACATAATACCATATTTGGATTGCAAAAATATAAATCAAGGACGGTGTTACGAAATATTTGTCACGGTTGGTAATTAGAACAATAACATCTGGATTGTTATCATTACTTTAAAAGTTAAATCAAATAATTAACTTAGATATCAGTATTATCAGAATTGATCGGTTTCTTTGTTACTAATTTAACAGTATTGCGGTATATTTGTCACGTTTTTTACAGTTTCTCATGACCCAAGCACATTTTGTAAATAGATCACAAAGTTGTTGAACTGGACAATATGTAAGTGGAGATGTCTCTTTCTGTTGAAGTGATCTTGTTTAAACAATATTTATTAGCAGTGATTAGGGCAAGAATATTTTAGGGTGATCCTTTTTGTCTGCCCCAATAGTTTTTATTTGACAAAAATTTGTGTTGGCAAAGAAATCGTGAATATGGTTCCAAGTTTGAACATACTACACACTTTTTATAAAAATAATTGTTTAAAATGTGACAGGAGTTTTTTTTATTTGATTTTTATTAAATTATATACAAGCACCTGCCACATTTGTTTTGTTAAAACTGGATAGATATCTTAATGGGCTACAAGGAGAATTATATTCTTCACTGAATTTTGACCTTTTTTGTAACATTACTCGAAGGAATTCACCGATCTTTTCATGTGCAAATACCATTAGCATGATTTGTAAATTTCCTGGAAGTCCACAAGTTAATTTTAATATCATTGCATACTTATTAATCAAAGTGTGCTAATGCTGCACGTTTCTGCAATTAGTAAACTTAATTTGAAATAAAACCTTTCATGTTGTCAAATTAGATATCTGATGGCCTAGAAAAACAACTTCGTAGTGATTATTTGACATGATCAAAAACATTAATGGACATTACTTGTATTTACGACCTCTTAAGTGATTCACACTGCTCTGCAAATAGTGCGGTTATCTACTGCCAACCTGTCACACAAATGTTGGAACATTGTAGCTTAAATGTTATTTTAATTGTCCAAAAATGGTGCTTGCACCTGTGCTCCACCAAATGTGAGATTTGTTGGGGCTAAAGTACATTATTTAAATTGCCAGTTTTTTTTTATTTAACCGAAGAAAGTCTATACTAAAATGCCTTGTTTTCAATTTCATTATGTAATTTTATTGTAGTGTCATGCCTTTGAAACTTAAAGTAATAGTTTCATGATCATACCAGTATATCAGTTTGGACCCATAATGTGACCCTCATACCTAGCACTGAATGTGATATTGTGCCTTTTTTGGACTGGTAATTTTGACCCTTGTACTGAATGTGATATTGTGTCAGTTTTGTCAGGTAATATGACCCTTGTACTGAATGTGATATTGTGTCAGTTTTGACAGGTAATATGACCCTTGTACTGAATGTGATATTGTGTCAGTTTTGACAGGTAATATGACCCTTGTACTGAATGTGATATTGTGTCAGTTTTGACCAGTAATATGACCCTTGTACTGAATGTGATATTGTGTCTGTTTTGACCAGTAATATGACCCTTATACCTTGAATCAAATGTGAAATTGTGTCAGTTTTGACCAGTAATATGACCCTTATACCTTGAATCAAAGAGATATAATGGTAAATGTTTGGACCGGTAATATGACCATCACTCTTTAAACCAAAGTTGATGCTATGAATAAAGTCATATGAACTCCATACTTTGAACCGAATGTGATATTTTGTATGTTTGGACTGGTAATATGACCCTCATACCTTGCACTGACTGTGATAGTGTGTATGTTTGTACCAAATGTGATATCATGTATGTTTGGACTAGTAATATGACTCTCTCTGACTGTGATGTTGTGTATGTTTGCAGAGGCCTGGACATTCCGACAGTTGACCTTATCATCAACCACAACATTCCCAACAAACCAAAGAACTACGTGCACCGAGTAGGCAGAACCGCCCGGGCAGGTGAGAAATGTTTCATGTGTTTGAACTCTTTATCACAGGTCTCTTTATTTTGTATTCGTGCAATTGACTTTAAACTGCCTTATAGGATTGAACAATATAATGCCAGCACATTTGAAAGTTATTTTTGAAAGCATGAGTACATGTTTAATCAACTGGAAGTTACCTTATGATTGTTATGCATGTAGCATTAATTATGTACGAGTTCCTATTTTGAGTTTGCCAACCTATATGCAGGTCGGGGAGGGATGTCTATATCTCTGGTGACCCAGTTTGACATCAAGTTAGTCCACGCCATAGAAGCCACTGTCAGTAAGTATAAGTAGAGACAGTTACCCTCCATTAACCGTGCTCTCGTGTGACACAAACTATCACGGTTTCTATTTAAGCACCTGTTCTTTAGTCTTTTACAGAAGTTATAAATTATATTGTGATTTTAAGATCATTTGGTCAAAGGTCAAGGTCACAGTGACCTACTGGTGAAAACAATTTGTTAGGGGTAATCTAAAGCTGAAAAATGTTTTTCGCTCAATAACTAAACATGGCTTGCACCCAGGAACTTTATACTTTGTAAGCCAATGGATCATGACTAGTAAATGACCCATATTTATTTTTGAGATAAGTAGGCTAAAGGTCAAGGTCATGTTCACTATTGAAAATGGGTGAATAGGTCATACGTCAGGGTCACTGTTGGTTTGTCTCCAGTCCAAAGTACAATTTCAATGCTTTTTCAAAAAAGGAATCTTTAATTTTTCCCCAGAAAGTAGAGGTCATTTGTTATTGTTTCAGCAAATGTAACAATATCTCATCTGATTACCCACCCAAAAGCTCTCTTTTGTTTGTAATCTAGCATGTTCAAAACACTAGTATTATGAAAAGAAAACATCAACCAGTACTTAATAAAGTTATAGAACATGCTAATAATGTTTCGGTGAATTTTAGAGACAAAGATGGAGGAGTACCCGACAAAGGAGAAGGAGGTGATGAAAATCCTCACTGAGGTCGCCGTTGCACGCAGGGAGGCAGAAATTGTACGTACTGTTTGTAGAAGAATCAGTTCATGAAAACATGCCCTTGTTTTATGCATTGTGCAAAAACACTTATTTTTTCATAGTATTGAAACCATTCAAGATATTTATATGAAGCATTGTACCGGTACACAAGTTCAAAATGACAGTACCTCTAAGCATAAGCAAACATAAGGTTCTCTTGCTATCTCTTATCACTCTAGAGTACATATATTTTGAGTATAACCTTAAATAAGCTAAACAAACAGGTAGGTGCACCTGTGTGTGGTACTTCTCATTTGTAATTTTAAGATATCTGTATACATGCACATGCATTTGTATGATAAAAATATAGAATACTACAATATACATATACTATATGTAACTACACATGTATCAGAGATAGAAGAATAAGTTCTTTCCTTCTTTTTTAACTCATATGGTGTCTGTGATCTACACCATGGTTTAAATTTTGGATCAAATGCTTTGACTGATGTATATTGATAGTTGTTCTATACTTGGTATTCCCAGGAAAGATCTTGCATGTTTTGTATTACGTCAACCCAAATCACACATAATTTATTTTACAGAAGCTTGATGAGCGAGATTTCGGAGAACAGAAGGAGATCAACAAGCGGAAGAAGCTTATACAGGAGGGCAAGGTGTGTGTGGGGGTGGGGGGGATGTTTAGGGGAGCAATTCATCTAGTAATGGCATTAAAAATAAGTTTTTGATATTTATTATTAACACATTTGTATGTTGCATCTGCTGGTGGCTTTAAAACATAAATTAAGTTTCATCGCATCAAAACCTCAGGGAAGTAATCAAAATATTAAATTCGTTATGCAACGTTTTGATTATTTCTCTGACGTTTTGATTCGATGTTGATGAATTTATAAAAATTACATTTCATTATTTTTCCAAAAAACACTCAAAGCCAAGAGGAAATAAAGACATAACAATCTTAGAGCGATAACCGGATCTCAATAGATTGAGTTGCAATTCCAAGAAAAGACCATCATGACTAGAATCAATCAAATAGGAATACATTTTACACCTTGATTGAATAAAGACATGTGGTTTTGTGTTATAAATTTAAAATAATTATCAGCATGTGATATCAATAAATTTTGTACAACATGAGTGTTAATTATGGGAAACAATAGACATTAATAAGAAATTAATTTAAAATGTTGGCAATCAAACATGGGCCGCATCAAGCAATTTAGGGCCTTTCAAATTATATTTCATTTGATTGTTTATTTGGTGGATTGTTATTCATGGTATTTGGGTGAACGGATCTTTCAGGAAGCAATACTGAAATTTTGATATCACTTATATTATGAATGATATGTAATATTCAAGTATGAATGTGCATTGCACATTTTGCATTATATAGTTTGAAGTCACAAAAATGACGTCAATCACATGATGTCACACAAATGATGTCATAACAAAAGTACCTTAGGCCACACCAAATTGATAACTTGTTCATCGGATTTTTTCCAAAAAATAATGGGGTGAGCGAGCGAAATAATAATGAAAATATTTTGTTTTGCATTTAGCAAAAAAGAGGAGCGAGCGAAGAGCGAACAATTTTACTCACTTTTGCTCACATTTTATTCACTTATTAACTAAACAATGATATTGTAAACAGTACAAGAATAACATCCAGTGAAAGAATGATAACACTAAAAGATAATTCTATACAAATATTTGTTTTTAGATCAAACAAATGCTATTTGAGATCAAGCAAATGTATTTCTTTAAAATATTTAATAAATGAGAGAACTCAAAACCACAGTTTTTCAGTTTTTTAAACCTTTTTGATTTTTTTTTTTCAAAATACCCTATGCATGGCTAAGTTAAAGCCTGGACACAAGTGCCAATGGTCACAGCCACCTGCCTGCCCAGTGGTATATCCAAATCTATAAACTAGGATTTCCACTTTTCCTTAGGAAAACTTGGTTAAAAATAACTCTATTAAAATACATTGTCATATCTCATGCCATGGAAATGACTAGAGACAAGGTGACTTGAAAAATAACTCACAAAATAAATATAGGCATTTGCAATCAAATATAAACTACAGCTATCACTCTTGCAATGACTACACGATTGGCCTGGTGGTAGCCATCTTAGTTCTGGAAGAGAAGTTACAAAAATCCTACACCGTAATGTAAACCATTTCAGCACCAACTATGTCACAGAAAATTCCAGCCAGCGCCCGAGTGATTTTAGGCTTTCTCAGAAACGCCTATCATTTTTAAACTTGCAGATTTTCCTTATTTTTTTTAGATATCTTGTTCAAATTTAGACAAGTAATAGAAATACAAAAGACACTTTTACTTCTTTTGTACTGCAAATACTGATTGTGTCAATTTTCTTATATAGCAATAAAATATTTTAAGAAAATACAAGAATATGCAATATGTTTTCATAGACAAAAACCAATCAGCATAAATATTTAACACTTGAATGATTTTCATATATAGTTTAAATATACACATGAACATCTAAAAAATCTAAAAACATTTATTCGCAACACAAAGTGTGATTAAAACCTTTTTCCAAACACACAGTCTGACACCATTTTTTTATCCTTTTTGACTAATATTTACAAAATATACACATTCCGGCTTGTTTGATGTTTTTTTGTGAATGGTAAAACTCATGGGATTCCATGAAGCACATAGGAATGTCAGTCAGGTTAATTTTTAGCGTCATCCTACTGTCCACGAACATTGACTCACCGGGGACCAAGGCCTCCACCACGAGCACGCCCTCATTGCCTCATGGGGACAGGAATTTCATGATCCGCTGCATTGGAGGAATCTGAAATTTTAATAAGCAATATTATACATAATTGTTCATTGTAGTATAATGTAGTATGCATTACTGAAACAGTTTGATGATAACACAAGAAAAGTAGTGCTCGTTTCTTGGCCAAACTTTATTTTTCTATTACTGTACATGCATTGCATTTGAATTAAATAAACACTATACTCTGATCTGTAGCAAAATAAAAACAAACATGCATAAATCATTAAATATATATTTTTGAAGGCAACAAAAAATACATCATATTTGCTAACAACAAAGTTAAAATACACTCCTGAAGTTTTTACCTGGACAGGTGTAGTAGGTATCTGAATTCCCGTCAAACATGTCCGAACTAAATTCAAACTTTGGATAATCACTGTCATTCACGACAAAATTCAGCACTTCTTGCTCAGTATATAATTATATGTTTACTTTAAGCGGAAGCCAAATTAAAACAAACACATTTGTCCAAAATTTAATCAAACTTTAAATGGTGGTAGAATTGTCATTTGTTGACGTAATTTTCAAGAATCAGGAAATGAAATAAATGTTTTCATATTGCCAATTTAATCTCGATCATCTAGACGCTTGTATCCGGGTCTATATCGTTCATTGACTCTAAATAGAGCGGCTGCATGATTGAGACTAGCCGGTGCTTTGAACGAAAAACACGGTTATAAGGGAAAAGGCTACATTCTACTAAACAAATAAGCGCTCGTAAAAAAAACCAAACTCTTTTTTTAGATGGTGCGGGCGCAAGTAATGAAAAAATAATTTTTTTTTTTTTTGCTTTTCTGAAGAAATAAGTGCGGGAAATCCGATGAACAAGTTATTAATTTGGTGTGGCATTACTTAAATGATATGCATTATTATAATATTAATAATTCAACTAGCTGATAATTAAATTTTTATCCTAGCATAAAATTTATATAAAATCTAAATAAAGAACAGTTAAAAGATTTCTTTTAGCATTTTTAAACATCCAGTCATTTGAAACAGACACAATGAATGCAGTTCAAATAAGTCAGAATGATAGCTGTGGTTGCTATGGAAACATAAGTAAACTGTTACTTAATTGTCAGAAATCGTCAAGAAAATGATGTGCCAATGACAATCCTTTTAGAGATCGAAGTTAAGAAGAAAACACACTGAATAAATAATTATTTTTCACCTTTTATGAAAGATTACATCATTTGTAAATATTATGTAAAATGTCCCAAAATAGCAAGATCTTGCTTATGTATCTCAGTTTTGTTGTTGATTTTTCCGACCAAAGACAATAAGAATAATGTGATGACATTAAAAGGAATTGAGACAAGAACAGGGCTTAGTACATGTCACAAATTAGTTGAGTCCTTATTCAAGCTCATCTCTCCCTGGGCCAGTATGTTCTGACCGGCATATTGCTTACAAATGAAAGATGTGGAGACAATGTTTGTGTTCTTGAATATTCTCAGGTGAAAAATCATGTTTTTTCCTAATATCAAAGAAAGGACAAGACCATCCAGTGATTTAAACTGCCATTGCTGTTGCATAAAATCCTATTTTTTTTATCATTGTTAAGTTAAATTGTGTAATGGGATGTTATCTTTATATCATTTTTTTGTGTGCAAAGTATGATTTGTTTGAAAGCCATCTGTTCTGGTTTGGTATGAATTAAGTCCATCATTTTGTATCTGTTATTCAGTGGAACGCTTATTAAAGTTATTTTTATTATGTTTGAAATGGTGACTGATTAAATGATGGTATAACCTGTAACTGACACAATATGCATTATTGTTCCCACAAAAACTGCGTGGTAGGCTACATCAGTTAGGATATTTACGTTTGTTAGTTCATTATAGAGAATGAAAACTACCATTATTTTGTTGATGACCTGATTTGTTTGGCTGAACAGGAGTTATTGTGGAAGAGTTTAAAAGATTTATTCTGCAATTCTGTATTTAGTTGTCAAAATGATATTTTGTCTGATGGGATGGCAATATTTTTGATGTGTGTGCATCTCATTGCACCATTTAATTTGATAAATACATACTAATGATCTTAAATCTTTTGATTTTGAAACGCATAAGTACTTGAATTACTTACACAATCAATTACCTAAAAGAATGGTGAAACTTTAATTTTACCATAATTAGGTACAAAAATCCTCACGAAGTTTCTACAAGAATCTTGTTTATTCTTAAACCTATATAGATGGAATAAAAAGCAAGTTTTAGTACATTCTTAAAATAATTACTTTTAGGTCAATTATTAAAGCTGCACTCTCACAGATTGGACGTTTTGACAACTTTTTTATTTTTTGTCTTGGAACGAGCCAATTTTTGGGAAAATCCATGGAAACCTGTTATTTAAGATTGTTGACAAAAATTAGATCGCAGATTTTTATATTTCAGTTCAAAATTGGATGTTTTAGGCATTTTTCTTAAAACGTTAGTAAACCACAAAACATTAATCTTCGAAGGGAAATATGAAACATTATGATCTGATTTTTTGTCAGCAATCTTATATCATTGGTTTACAGATACTTACGCAAAAATTTGCCCTTTCCAAGACAAAAAATGGTAAATCTGTGAGAGTGCAGCTTTAATGGAACTAGATTATTAAATAAGAATTACTGAATACAACAGAATTCTTAATGGAATTGCCCACTTTTCTTCTAATTTCAAAAAATTTCAGGCAAATATCGTCTATTAAATGAAACGTAAAAAAGAAAGTAATAACATCTGTGTTAATCAATTTTAGAACCCAGATGAAGAAGAACGGAAACGAAAGAAGATGATTAAACAGAAATTCCGCAAACATCGGGCAAATATGGCCGTACAGGAGGAGCGGAAAATACAGAAAAGAGATAAAATTCTGGCCAAGAAGAAGCTGAGGGCCAAAGGGAAGGGAAAAGTGACTTGAATGTAGAGTTTTATTGTGGGAAATCATGTTTATCTATGATCCATGTGGGCTTTCAAAACAGGCGTGTGTAGTACTTGTTACTGGGTATTTTCTCATCTCCTGTATGCTGTTTTAAAAGCTGTATTCTTTTCATGAAAGTGTTTTTTCGAAATGTGCTAGAAAGATATATTAATGCTTAAATTTATGATCTACTTTATATTAAGGGATGATTGATTAATATATTATAATATCAAGCACACGTTTTGTTACTATATGTGAAGACAACTGCATTCCTGGTAATAATATGAAAGATTGAACGAACTGATGCCATCATTAGTATTATTTTTTCATTTAGATGGTGTTTGGGACAGTGTTTTTGACAAATGATGTGAGCAAAATAATGAATTACAGCAATGCAGTTTATGGGTTTCAAGAATATATAATTGCATCAGTGGAAGATTTATGGATTGTAAATTCCCTGAAGCTAATTGGTATGCAACCTATATTGAACTGCTTGATTGTAATAGATTACTGCAAGGTACTTACTATTATTGATTGAGTTAGCGATATTCTTTGACACTGACCTATACTTCATCAGTGCAACATGATGTTGAGAAGTGTGTTAACAATGAATGTGAGGGTTTTGCTGTTTGACATTAATAATGTTACTTCCATGAAGATATTGATGTATGTAGCAGAAAAAAATAAATTTGAAAATCGTTAATTTATGTGATTTTTAGCTCTACTGGCCAAAGGCCAGAAGAGCTCATGCGATGGTAATGTGTACGTAGTATGTGCATCCGTGGGGTCGTGCGTCCGTGCGTTCCTGCGTCTGTAAACAATTGCTTGTGAACACGATACAGTCTTCAGTTTTAATTGTATCTCGATGAAACTTGTACAGTATCTAGATATCCATTAGAGCTCGGTTCCTTTCGAAAACCAGCCAGATCCGCCCATGCATGCCTAGATTATGGCCCTTGATAGTATAAAAAAATGCTATTGTGTATACAATTGGTTGTGAACACGATACAGTCTTCAGTTTTGATTGTATCTCGATGAAACTTGTACAGTAAACCAGCAAGATCCGCCCATGAATGCCTAGATTATGGGCCATGAAAGTTTTAAAGAAATGCTTTCTATTTTTAACCAGGTCTGCATGAGCAAATTCTATTTTTAGCCAAGTTTACATGTATATGTAAATTCAAGTCTAGAGTTTAGGGAGACAATTTGCAAGTCTAGGATTTTGAGAGACAATTTGCTTTTTGCTTCTGCAGTTGATTTTGTGAATTACTCTGCCTTGTTCTTGTTGAAAGCCCAAAGGCCATTTTTTAGCTTTACGTTCTGTTGTTTGCGCATTCATCTTAACAAAATTGGTTGTGAATGTTTAAGTTATGCACCTGGTGTCATTACTGGCCACACCCAGGGTTCACAGGTTTGGTAAACATAAATCTGGAAAGGTTTGAAAATCTTTTTGTGTGTTCGTGCATCCATCTCAGCACAATTGATTGTGAATGTTTGTTCAAATTGATCAATGATGCCCTTGACTTTGACCTTTTGACCAACTTTTTTTAACTTTTAAAACTACAGAAATTTTTACTATGAGTACAGTTTTGAAAGCATTTTTTTTTTGTCAGATGACTTTTACTTGGCACATATTAAAATAGTTCATGCAACTAATCTGCTTACAATACTTTCTGGGCTCAGATGTTGAACGTGCTACGTTTTCAGGTAACCCAAACACAAAACATAAACTATATGTCTGTTGCCTTTTACCCATACATACATGCTCTGGATTGATATGACCACAAAAGCCATGCCAGTAGAGCATAGGCCCATTTGGGCCTCTTGTTTATATTATGCCTGGGTATTGAGAGTGCTGCTCTCATAGACTTACCATCTGAGCTAAGTATGACCGGATGTTTTTTGGTCTGACTGGATACCTAGTATTACCTACACTGATATTACATGGCATTTCCATAATATGTGAAACTTCTGTTTTCTTCCTAGTTATCATTTTGTGTAAACCTCCTAATACCAAAGATTTAAAATTCAAATCCAGAGGAACTGCAGTGCAATAGCAACAGAATAAAAAACACTCCAAATCCTGTGTATAAAAATCATATGTATGTCTAAGGTCATCCAATTTGCTTCATGACTACCTTTTGTTTTTCTGGTCAGAATTATAGGGCCACCAAAGCTCACTTGCTTTTGACTTAGTTTAATATTCATGATAATACTTTTAATTCTATTCTGTTGCTGATTTGAATGTATAAGGTACCAGTGGTTGTCACAATTACCTATTAGTTGTTTTAGTATGCACCAAGCTCACTCCAAGAATGTGGATTCTTTTGCACTGAAGAATATATTAATGTTATCATTAATGCGTTCCAGTCAATCAATCAAATGAAAACAATTTTGATTTATATAGATCAGGCTGTTTTTTCAACAAAAAGTTTGATGAATTGTTTATAGCCGTGGTTGGATTGTGCAAAAAACCTTTATGTTAACCATAACTAATTCGTTCAAGATAATTATGCATATAAAACTGGGTACAGATGTTGCATGACACCATGAGCAAATGGGTAGAAGCCCCATGGCCTCAGCAAAAATGATTGTTGAGATATGCTGTTTTATGGACTCAAAAACATCTGGCAATCATCGGCAAATCTTGTTAAACAAATATGCTGAACATCTCAAAAGTTAGTGAATTGAGATTTTCATTTTGATAAACATTTTATTTATTGTACTTTATTTTTTGAAATACAACAAGACGTATATAGCCTATTTTACAAGAAACATTAAAGTTGTTGGATAAAATTTAAAGTTGTTGGAATTTTTTTATAGTTGTTGGATAAAATTGCGATCTCCACCCTCCTACTACAAAGGTTTTAATACGCTGTTCACAGGATGGGATGTATGATAGTTTTACTTGCGGCGTGTTGTTTGATTAATTACATAAGTGTTCAAGCGTCATGGAATTTCGTCAAAATTTATATGCTTTGATAAGCAGCCATGTCGCCTATGTCACTTCAGAGTAATGATCCTTGAATTAAAATGAAAACTTATTAACATAGGTTGCTCTCTAAATTTGGCTTTAGGTTCAACCACTTATCACCAACCTTGCTGTCCTATAAAGTGGATGGGCATATTTGCGATAGTTGGCACCTTAATTTGTAATAAAAAAGATGGTTAACAGCATTGATAAAACTGTTTGCAATTGCTGGTATGATACTTTTAATTTAATGAAAACAGTTATCTTTGAGATTTTAGGCTTAGCATTCATTCATTTTATTTCAAGCAATTTATATATTGTAGTTGTGTCCATTGCTGAAAAATATTGTGTTGCATGCATATTGCATATCAAAGATTATTGAACCTACATTCATAAAACTACCGGTATATAGTAATGCTTATCAGCATGGGCAGTTGTGCACCTTGAGTTTGGGTTGATTCTTCGTTGGGTCAAACAATAGTTATGACCCTTGACATGGAAAACAATGGTCTAAACAAACTTGTGTTGCATGCAGATAAAACAGTATTGCACTTTCAGTCTTGTGTTGCATGCAGATAAAACAGTATTGCACCTTCAATCTTGTGTTGCATGCAGATAAAACAGTATTGCACCTTCAATCTTGTGTTGCATGCAGATAAAACAGTATTGCACCTTCAATCTTGTGTTGCATGCAGATAAAACAGTATTGCACCTTCAATCTTGTGTTGCATGCAGATAAAACAGTATTGCACCTTCAATCTTGTGTTGCATGCAGATAAAACAGTATTGCACCTACAATCTTGTGTTGCATGCAGATAAAACAGTATTGCACCTACAATCTTGTGTTGCATGCAGATAAAACAGTATTGCACCTACAATCTTGTGTTGCATGCAGATAAACAGTATTGCACCTTCTCTCGTGAAACATATCCTAGTTATTGTTGGTCAGCATGAAAAAAAATATCTGAAACATCTTGGTCAGTATGTAGCACCAAAAACATTTCGCAGCTTGGGGATTTTTTTACATTCTATAAAAGCTTACCGGTTAAATCTCAAGAACTATTATTTAAGGCTGATGGAAATTCATGCAAAATGAAAATCCACTTTGTTAAAAGCATCTCAATACATAATGATAAAAGTATGCAGTTGCTCCTCACATTTTTAATCATTACTGTATCCTGGCAATGTCAGACTTTTATTTAAAGTATATTATTGTTGTGGTTACTCTACCAATAATTTGCCTGCTGTTTTCAGATATAAAGCCACCACAGTGGGGAATTTTAAGGCAATAATGGCTTTTAGTTTTCATGTTCATTTTGCATCCCACCTGCCCATTTAATTGTTTAGAAAAACAATAATAAAAACACTATCTATTACATAATATTTGATCGAAGATAATTGTCCTATTAGTGTTTAAGAATGACAAATGAACATAAGGATAAGCTATATTTGTTTTAATAGATACACTATTATATGAAGATCATTTTGAGATCTTATGCAAAGTTCATATACAACTGTACGTGTACTTTTACAAAATGCTATTTCCAGTATAAAACTAAAAGGCTTTTAATGTTAAACTGTAAAACAACTGAAAAAGCCTATTAAAACATCTACCGGTAAACTTTAATTTCCATGTATTTTAAGGTTCAACAATTTCAAGCAATGTTTTGATCATGATTAAAACACTTAAAGGGACTTTTCCTATAAGGAATATCAGCACAATTATTTAATAAAATGTTTTACTCTGATATCATAATTGTAAAAAAATACCAAAATGTCAAAAACAAATTGAGTCGGAGACCGGGTTCGAACCCGTGTCGCCAAAATTGCAGTCTAGTGTTGTATCCACTGTGCTACCAAGGCTACCCTAAACGAGTGGAATATTTCAGCTATATACCTGACTTGGTAATATCACGTGATAACATCGACTAGCCAATAATGCATAAGAAATGAATTCTACTAGGTAGACTTACCTAGTTATCTTTTTTAAGGGAAAAATACGAAATAATCGCTAAAAGTAAATTAATTGTAAACTATGTAGTAAGTTTCAATGCATTGTACACATTGATACCAAGTTTATGTCTGTTTTCGACATTTTTTTTCGCTATTTCATCATATGGAGTACAGCCCCTTTAAAGGCAATGTTTGAACATATTTTGCACACAACAATATATTTACTACTGGTAGTTTTACTGACTGTCTTATTAAGACTAGAGTCGCCATAAAACCAATTATCTTTTTTATAATTACCATGCTATACTTCGGTCTAGGTATCCTGAATTTTGTTTTTTTCTTACAAACAACATTATAAATACAACCATTAAATGAAGGCTGAATTTCAGATATTTTAATGTATTCAAACTTTAGAACATTAAAATGATGAAATGACATATATGTCTTCATCGACTGGGAATTCTTTTGAATTTAAATTCATGACAAAAACACAAATCTTGAAGCATAATCATTATGATAGAGATCTTTTGTTTTCATTGTGTAGATGGTTTTTTATATAGTAAAAATATGTGCCAGCAAATTTGAAATTAGATAGACATTTGATTTAAACAATTAATTGACAATTGAATTACAAATGGAATAAAAATGAATAATCAACAAACAATTCTATTGTTTTTATATAATGTAAAAAGCATAACAATGAAATATGTTTTTTACTCATAAATGGAAATAACCCATACTTCACAAATATGCTGTAGGTGGAGAAGTTACTCCCCCTTGATGTATTAATATCACTTGTCCAAGTTAAATATAAAGTCTGGGATTTTGACTAGTTTCTGTTCAAGGCAATCATCATTTGGAGAAAACCTTTTTACATTTTAATGTAAGTATTAATATTACAAAGCATTGATTATTGCAGTATATAAATCAGGTTTCGTTTGTTAAATCTGTGTGTCTTACTGATATAATTTTAGATGAAAAAATAGTTTAAAATGATCTAGGAAGATTGAAATACTAAATAGAAAGTTGGAACAGGAAGGTTAAAATGAACTGTTAACTTCTTTGTATTAGTTTTCCTCATTAAGAAGGAAATATATCAACCAGTAAGATATATGTGAATCTGAATTTTAAATGAATTAAATGTACATTGTTTATTATAAATATAATTGTGTGTATATTTTTCATTGTGAATTCAGAACTACTTCTTAGTATGAACAATTTTGGAAATTTTTAAAATATTTTGTATTGGAAACCCACAGTTTCTATATATGTGACAGGTTGACTCACCACACAGGCAGCCCCCTGTGATCACCTAAGGAGCAGAATGGGGGACAAGGGAACAGAACTCGAGGTCAATATGAGGGATTTGGGCCCAGAACCCCATGAACAAAATAATTCAGGATTGAAGGAACTCATCAAAACTCTAATCAAGAAGGTAATATAGTATTTTTTTCAGAATTTGCTATTTTAGATATCATTATACACATGTGTTGGTTAATTTAAGAGTTTTGTGGTCATTTTAACCCAATGAAGGTAAAAAAATGTCTAAATTCAATTTACATTTGCACTGGGACCAATAACAAAGCCTACTTCAAGGTTTGCATAATTATAAAAGAGTTCACTTTCACTTTAGCATATTACATGCATGATAAGATATGATACTTTTTGTTTAACGAAAACAAGCATTTTTAGCTTGACTTTCAGAAAAATAAGGCTGGTTATACTACTCGTTCAGGGAAAGTGTCTGGTTAAAAGTAAGGGCAAGTTGGCATTTACACTCAATCTTATAACTTTACTGAAATTCACTTCTTACTTCACTAATTTGTTCAGGACCATCACACAATTAAGTTCCATGACTCTAATCATCCTAAATACTAATTATGGGCTCTGAATGACTCAGGGCATATTGTGTTTTAGGGCATTTTCACTTACAACTCCAATACTGCTGAATTCACTGGACGCATTGTACTTCACACGGATGTCCACGGCCATCACACAGTGATAGTTCATAACTCCATGTTATCCTAAATACAAATTACGGCCCTTGATCCACTTAGAAAGTTTTAATTGGTTAAAGTTTTAGGGCATGTTTGGATTTTCATCAAACCCTTCTTTCAATTCACTTCATACTTCAATTGTTGACAGCCATCATACAGTTAGGTTAAATAAATCCATGTTATCCTTAATAGAAATAATGGCACTTGATAGACTTAGAAAGTATGGTTAAAGTTTTATGGCAATTTTGGGTTTTTAACTCAGTTCTCCAGGAATGTTCACTCCATAGACTTCATAATTCACACAGTAACTGATGTTAAAAGTTCACAGCCATCACACAATTAGGTTACAGACCTTGAAATGAACCTTAATACAAGTTACTGCCTTTGATTGACTTACCGGTAACCCTTTTGTAATGACCTTGAACACACAAAGATTGTCTGATTGATAACCAATGTCCTAAAGTCCCAAAATTGGTAGAAAGGTTGTTCATGACCTCCAGATGACCCTTATTGATTTTGATGTCATCATATCAAAATTCAGGGCCACAGTGACCTTGAACACAACACTTTGGCTTACAGTCTTCAAACTTGATTAAGAGGTTGGTTATGGCCTTTAACTACCCCACAAACATTTGATGAAAACAATAATGGTCTAAATGCTCCAATAATGGTCTAAACTTTTAAGTCTCAACTCAGTTTATATTGTTAAATGTCCCATTAAACATGCATGCCCTAATAAATGCACCGGGGATCTTTTCGTGGATCTTTTTTCCTAATTTGAGACATGAATAATGGATAACTTAACCCTAAACTCCAAAACTCCTACTTCCCCATTTTAAAGCACTTGCTGAAGTCATGCATATACAGAAACACCATTCCCTGTTGTACACAACAACAGTCACACTAAAATTGCTGAAAATTGTGTATTGACTTTTAACCCCTGTGTGCCGTGGACCACTTTATTGATTTATAAAGAAGGATGTGTTTTATGTAAAAAATTTGACTGATTCAAAAATATACTGAATGGGGAAAATGTTCCTTTTTGTGCGTGCAGACTTCTTAAAAAGCCACATGCCCTGCATGTTTAATAAGACATATACGGTTATATTTTTAATTTCAATCCCAAGGTGACAGAGATGGAATCAAAGGTGAGTGAGGTTGGTGAGAAGATGGACATATTGAGGCAGGAGGTGCACAGCTCATTGCTACGGCGACAGAGCTCGCGACACAGCTCCTCTATATCCTCCAGCAGCTCTGCGTTCATCTACACCGGACGTCGAGGGGAGGACCAGGGCCTGTCACACAGTCCTGAGAGAGGCCGCCCCATACTTGATGAGATGGACACAATTACTGAGAACGATGTTGCAAGTTATTCACATAGGTCCAACATCAGACAGAACCACTCTGCACCTAATCTTATGTCACCGCAGGAAAATGTTGACATAGCACCATCCTTTCACCCAAACATTTCTCCATCCAACAGTGATAGTCATTTAGGAATTGAAGGTCCAGTAAACTATGGGAAGAAAGAGGGGGAACAGGTATTAGGAAAATCAGGTGATTCTGGTGATTCACTAAATGGTTACGCTTCACCTAGTGAAAAGAGACAGAAGAAAGACTCTGTGGCAAGCTTTTCTTCAAGTGGCTTTGACTTTGGTCAAGATACATTGACCAGAAACTCTTCAGAAACAGAGGTTAAAGAAATAGATGATGATGATGAAGCTTCAACCACTGAAGATACTGAAAGAAAGGCAGTTACATTTGGTGGGAATGTGACAGATTCTGAGGCAGCATTTGACCAGGATCAGAATGACTTTGAAGTTAGGGAAGATAACACTAAAGAAAATCTTGAAGAAATTGAGCCAGAAGTTAAAAAGCGTCCAAGACAGAAAGGGCCCAATGGTCTCAATTTTGACATAGTTTCTTCTTCTGTTTCAAGAGTATCACAGGTTCCATCCAAAGTTGGAGCACCAAGAAAGATTCCATATTCAAGTCTGAAAGGAAAACAAACCAAGTTTGCCTGGGACAACAGGCCTGACTTCCTGATGAACTCATTCACAGTCGTTGAAGGTTTGTTAGTATTTTTTTTCTCAGAGTTATAGGTTGTTATGTTTTTCCATTTATAACAAAAGTGAAATATTTCCTTTCTTAAATTACTTTCCATGACATCGGACTACCCTGGTATAACTAAGTCATAATTGTTTAACAGTGGGGAAGACACTTAGTAGGTACTTAATAACCTGCGACCAACAAATGCATGTTGATTTGGGTTTAATATAAAAAAAAAGTTAAACAAAGTAGGTAATTATCTGATTTAGGCATCATATCAACTACATGTTTAGCTAAATGGACAATTCAACTCCAGGAGCTGAAGAAGTTAAACCCAAACCCAAGCAAGATGATAAGTCTTTAAACATGGCACCTCTGCTGCCTCCAAACCAGCAACATCAGCAGCAGCAAGCAGCCCAATCACAGAAACAACAGCAGCAGCAACAGCAGCAAACAGTAGCACCATCACTGAAACAGCAGCAGCAGCAGCAACCAGCAGCACCAAAACAACAAGAACACCAAACACCAACATTCCCTCAGTCCCCAGAGTTTGCGACCAACAACCAGGTGCTGCCCCCTTCAGGGCTGAAGAATGAACACGGAGATGAAGACAACAGGTGAGAATGGAAGTGTTGTGATACAAAATCGTGCAAAGTAGCTATACACACCATTGGTATCAAGTTTCTCAATTTTGATTATTAGCATGATTCTTGTTCATAAATTTGTATAGGAATGGAATTAAAACATGGTTTCACTGTACAAGATATTAAACAATCACCACAAGGTTACATTTCACAGCATACCAAACCATGCCTACCATTGGAGATCTGTAAGATAGTTATTTCCAGGTTCCGTGAGGAGGCCCATGAGGAGATGTTACAGTCGGGGCCTCCCTACAGACGAATGGGTGTGCTCTCGAATGGGAGTCTCATCAGGAACGGCCTCGGTCAGCGACACAGGGATCAAGTCGAGGATGCCCATATTCAGGAACTGATACAGAGAGAAAAAGACCATGGTTGGTGGTAGTAAATCTTAATTTGATTATCAAAGTGTTCAGCATGTTTCTATCTTTGGCCAGTCATGAATGTCTGTGTTATCATTTTCAATTACATCTAACTGGTGTACGTCTTTTCTTTGTGTTTTAGGATGTAAAATTTAAAAGTTGGTAACAAAAACATAAAATTTTAGTAGGAAATATCACAATGTATTAAAAAAACTAATTGTTCATACGGTAGCATCTATTAAACTTCTAATATCTTCAAAACCTTTTGAGTTTTCCTTTTTGTACAGCCCATGAATGCAGTGACGTGAAGTCATCAGGAGTGGACACAGTGATCTGTCTTGATGTCTCTGACAGTATGCAAGGGGATAATTTAGAGAAGGGGATAACTGCCATCCGACAGCTACTGGATGGTAGGCTCACCTTAAACACTGCCCTGATGAACTGAATCATGAACAAAACTGTTTCTGATTTTTATCAAATATATGTATGAAAAACTGTCTGAAAATGTCTGCTTGTAATTAAATAAGTTACTATTTTAGATAATAAATTAAGTATTCCTGCTTAAACAGCAAAGGTGATGCTACTTAATTTTGCATTAAATGGTAGTTTAATGTGAAAAACAAAGACAACGTATGTTGAAATAATCTTGAATAATTTTGCAAATACTTATTCCATTTATTTGGATGATGAGAAATCGCCACTCCCTTATTCTGTCAATAATATGACATTTTATAGGTTTTGAGAACAATAGTATAGAATATGACTTGGAGGAGAATGTTGCCTTGGTAACGTTTGGGAAGAGGAACACCATTGTCCAACACCTGACCAATGACTTTGACCGGATCAGGAAAACACTAGGTGAGCATGTTACTGTTAGATATTAAACACGCTTGAGTTGCATTGTAGAAAAGATCTTCTCTCTACATGTAGTCCATTCTGTATTTATCTGTTAAATATTAAGAAACTTATGAGAATACTATAAATGATCACAAAAAAGTAAAAGAGTTGTACTGGTATGTCTTTTTTGGATGGCAAAAGAGGAACTGACCAAACCTCATGATATCAGTTGTCATCAGTTGTCATTTTGAGCACCTCAAGATAATCTTAAAAGAAGGTAATTCATTTTTCAGAATTCATTAAAATGGTGATGACATTGTATTTCAGAGTGTCTGGAGGTTGGAGGCCCCTCTCCCTTGTGGCTGGGCCTGGCCTTGGCGCTAACAGAGCTCAATGAGAGGGGTAAGGCATTTACGTGACTGTTTTTCAGAAAGCAAGCACCTTCTGTTGTACTCTTTATTACTTTTGTCATTTCCACTTTATGGTGCCCATTGAAATATCCACTTCAAAACTTTATACATTTCCTCAAAGTAACAATACACTCTCTTATGAACTTATTTAATACTAAATAATGTCCCTTTTCAACGAATCAATTAACTTTCCAGCAGCACTTTAAAGGTTTGGAAGGAGTCATCATTATGTCAACCGTTAAACTTTTTTGATAGGAAATATAAAAAAAAGATCTTTTTACTTTTGAAAGATTGGTTAATAGCTATATCAACGTGTGCACATTTAAAAAAACTATAACTTTGTCATATTTTCCCCTTATTTATTTCCTTGACAACAAAGTAAGTTGTTTTATGTTTAATGAAGAGAATGACAATCATAAATTGGTTGATTGCAGCATGTTTTTATATCCGTTTGAGATACCATAACTCTGTGATCTATATCTCCCAAAGTTACAGCCCCTGATGTTTTGATGTAAATAAACCAAGATTGGGATTTAAGAATAAAAATAAATCAAAAAATACTTTTGCTTTGCACAGATGGCAATGTGAATTAATGTTGCAAGAGCTTTCATTCTCATAACAGTACCTTTAAACATACATGTATGCTGATGATCAATCCCCCTTTGTTTATGTTCAAATATGGTGTTATTCCAGTATAAACACTTTGAAAATAATTTGATACAAAGTGATATTTCTGACAAAATGTTTGTATGATCTTTGAGGAAAATTTAACTGCATGGCCCATATTAACTTACCGTATTTTCTCGACTATAAGACGGGGAAATTGGGTCCCGATTTTTACCCCCAAAGTAGGGGACCCGTCTTATAAGCGAGTCGATAAAATATTAAAAAAAGATTCAAGTCAAAATCAGTTAAATTTTACATAGGGTATTCGTCTATCCAGTCTATCGTCTGCTGATATAAGTATGGGGCAATTAAGTAAACAACAACACGAAATCTCTTCACCGCGCGTGCTCTGACGTCACACAGTGTACCGTTATATCTGCATTTTTTCTCATGGCGCGTGTCAGTATAATTAGTATGACAGATATATCAAATCAATAAATTGGAATGTTAATATGATGTAGGTACCTAACTGTCAATTTGATTAAGCAAACAAATGACAATGCGAATATGAATCCTTTATGTTCGTCGCCAATCAAGGGACAATATTGCCTAAAGCATTATTGCTAAACCAACACCTATTCATGCCTCGGCTTTTCGCAGTTATGTTATTGAAGCCATTTATTTTGCCGAAGAACTTCATTGGTGTCTTCAATAAAAAATAAACTAAAACAAACATATGTTGTTATTAATTAATTATTACAATTTCGATAAGTAACGGCCTGTCCTGCAAACGTATGTACTCAGTTTTAACCTACCTCCAAATAGAGAGCTCACAGTTGCCCGCCATTTTCTTTGAGTAAAACAAAAACAGTTACCGCGAAAGTCGATAATTGTCCGTTGAGCTTGAACATTTTTACACATTAGGAAGAATTTTAGCATTTTAGATTTGCTTAAAAATTGACCCCGTCTTATAAGCGAGTCGAAACAAAAAGCACCAGATTTCATAGGCAAAGTTAGGGGGCCGTCTTATAAGCGAATCGCCTTATAGTCGAGAAAATACGGTAGTAACCCCTCTTTACTTTATCACTCCCTCTTTCCTATATGCTATCATTCTCAGCCCTTATCACATTTTGTGACGGCTTTAGTTCACATACTGTTTTGTTTGGTAAGAAATCTATTCAATTTTTCCTATAATAACAAAAACTTGGACTTATTTCAAAATGTTTTTTACGATGTTTGTCAATTTCAAGACTTCTTCTGCTATTGTTACAATTTTAAAATCACTGTCTTTATTTCCTATACTTTACCATAAAAACATTTCCAGGAGGAATAGTTGATGTTGGTCAGCTGAAGGTTCGCCCCAGGATCATCCTGATCACAGACGGCTTCGCTACAGAGAAGCACAGGCTGAGTGGGACAGACAGCAGTCGGGTTGAGCCTCAGGTAATCATCACGAAAAAAAATCATCGTAGTCCAAAAACTTTAACCATAACCATGACTCAAAAACTGTTGGAAGATATTAAATTTAATGTTGTGCACATTATTCAAGAGACATTTTGCACATGTATATCAAGTCCCTTAACTCTTTAATAATTGTCATGTTATGCCCCTTTTTGGACTGACCATTTGTATTTTCTAGCAGCACTCTTGTTAATGCATTTAAAATACCATCAGTTTCACTAAAGAGGAGTTCGTATTATATCATTAATGTTGAAATACCTACAATGCATGTATGCTTAGTTTCTATGAAGAAAAAAAAACTGTTTCTCTAGCATTGCATACAAATAAACCATAACCTTTAAAAAAGTAAATCTGCTATTATAAGACAAGTAAAAGTTCTGTGTTCTCTACAGAGTTATTGCCCTTGATTTTCAGGCATTCCAAGAACTCCAGCAGCTGTTGGCCTCAAAGCGTGACGTTGTCCATGGCATTGACTGTCTCCTCGTCTCTGACAACTATGCAAAGGTAAGTCACTTGGCTTCATGCTTATTGTCTCTACCACAGGTCAGTTATGTAGCGACTGGCTTCATGCTTCATGTATTCCCGTCCTAGACATAAGACAGATATTGATGTGTAATCCAAGATTAATATCGAGTTAGATGGGTAGATTTATGCTGAATGCAACCTTAAATAGAAAAGCCTAATTTAAATCAAACTTGTCTTATGTTTATTATTTTGCTAGCATTGTATATCTTTTTGTGTATTATATTTTCATTTTCTACAGGATGTGCTGGCTACTGTTTCTAACAACAGACTGTTTCCATTGGATTGTATAGAATACCTCACACAACATTTCAGAATCCAGGTTAGTTTACACATCACCTGATTGAGTGTTCAAGCATTTATTTCAAGTTCATACTACTAGTATTTTTTATATTTTTTTATGCCCCCGAAGGTGGGCATATTAAAATCGCACCGTCCGTCCGTCCCGCTCTGTAACTTTCCCTTGTATGGACAGATTTTAAAATAACTTGCCACATGTGTTCCACATACCAAGACGACGTGTGGCGTGCAAGGCTGGTGTCCCTACCTCAAAGGTCAAGGTCACACTTAGTGTTTATTCACAATGGAGTGCTGCATATAAGGACATAGAGTGTAGGTTGTCGTGTCCAGGCTGTAACTTTCTCTTGTATGCACAGATTTTAAAATAACTTGCCACATGTGTTCCACATACCAAGACGACGTGTTGCCTGCAAGACCCGTGTCCGTACCTCAAAGGTCAAGGTCAAACTTAGTGTTTATTCACAATGGAGTGCTGCATATAAGGACATAGAGTATAGGTTGTCATGTCCGGGCTGTAACTTTCCCTTGTATGGATAGATTTTAAAATAACTTGCTACATGTGTTCCACATACGAAGACGACGTGTCCTGTGCAAGACCCATGTCCCTACCTCTAAGGTGAAAGATACACTAAGTGTTTATTCACAAGGGAATTCTGAATATAAGGACATAATAGTGTAGGTTGTCAAGTATGGGTGGTATTTTTTTTATGTTCAGAGGAAATTTAAAATAACTTGCCATATGTATTTGACACATAAAGGCAAGATCAACTTTTCATGTACTGACCTTGTTCGTAGGTCAATGTCACATTCGGGGGCATTCATCACATACTGTGACAGCTCTTGTTGTACATTTTATTGTTGTACCGGTAATATTAATAATTCTTTAACAATTTAACTTTCACTTCAACCTTAGCTATTCCCAGTTTGCAATTTCAACAGTTGGCATGGATATTTGAATTCATTTGATTTAGTTATTGAAGCGTGTCTGTTTTTCGAAGATTTTTTTTTGAGATGTTGCCATGCCTTGGTATCGTTTGCATGCAAATTTTTAACCTAGGCCATAACTCAAAAAAACATTCAAATATTCAAATGAAAATTGGTTCACGTATTGCCAGAGAAAATAAGCACATGTACAGTCATGCTAATAACATTGTTGATTGCTTCTTGATTTGGTCTTGTTCTGTTACACAATACACAATAAAGGACCTGTTGCTAAATTGCGCATTTCAGCAATTATGTCAAACATTTTTAATGTAGTGTATTTAAATGTTTGTAGTTTTTTCCCCATGCTTATTATTTGTAACCCAGGAGAAGGCTAGTGAGGTGTTCAGGCGGCTACGTGGAGGCTCCCTGACATTTGCCCAGGTACCGGAGGACCTTGCGAAGTCACAACTCAACCATCTAGCCCAGGTACGGGTTGGGCAAGAGATCTGGGAGTTCTTGGAGAATAATTCTTAAAGCATTTCATGTACAAATAATATACATGTGTATACATGTAATAATGTCCTCTCACCCATAGATGTAAGTAACCTTTATATATTACCGTAGTTGTTGTGATTTTTATAGAGTAATACTATCTCCAGTCTATATTCTTATGGCTGTTTGTAGAATGAGGTGTTGCTGATGTTAAAATCCCTGGACCTGGGTCAGCAAGGGGGCAGCCTTGACCCAGATGCAAGCATCAGTCTCCCAATAACTGGTACAGTTGTATTGACAGTACAAAAATAAAACTTCTCTTTATAAAAGAGTAAAACTTCATAAGAATGTTCTGTTAGGTATAAGTTTTTAACAAATCCTGCAAATATTTACGTGTACTTAAATGACTTCCTGGCATGGCCAAGTTTGGTAACTGATACAATCATGTTTGATATTTCCACATCTTGTATTGTTTGACATGCAATATTAGATTGTCTCAGAAAAACATCAAAGAAAATAAGTAGTGAGCTTTTGTCACAAACCATCTAGAAAACCAGTCGAGGGAGAGTCCCAGACAGTCCCCAGTTCGGGAGCCAAATCCCCAGCCAACAGAAGAAGACCACCTGAGCACTCAGAACCAAGGTGCCAGACCAAAACAGAAATCCCTGGGCAATCCCTTACCCCAAACACTTAGTGGGGCAAGCCAGGATCTCATGGAGTCCAAATTGCCCTCAGACCCCCTTTCCCTGGGGTCCCTGGAGGGGCCCGAGTCGCTGGAGCCCATAGTGGATGAAGTAACAGCACCTGAGTTTGGAGCAACTATCAAGGCCAACCCAGACTGGGTTGGATACCAGACCCGACACAGCTTAACAGGGACAGTCATTAGTAAGAGGAAAAATGGTGAGAATGGAGGTTTTTTTATTTTTTAGGTTGCCTATTAATAATTGCTTTTAAGGATAATCATTATTTTTATATTTTTTTTGTTTATTTAAATTGACATTTTTTATTATTCAAACAGTATGTACAAAATATATACAAACAACCAAAGTAACATTTATACGTACATATATGATATAAATGGTATTTCTATCTTCTGATTAAGTAATTTTGGAGTCAATTTTATAATTGTTGGAATCAAACATATATGATTTTATACTTTGGTGGGGACACAAAGCACTTGATCTTGTATCAATAAACTGTATAATTCTGTGATCATTTATAAGAATATGATAAATACAAATGCATAAACAATAAGATATCATTTTAAGGTCTATTATGTTCATTTAGAACAACTCCTAAAATATATGTGCATCAGAAATTCTGTGCCCTTTTGTCTCTCATGTTTATGGCTTGCAGGGATGGTGAAGGTTGTATGGAGTGATGGTACCATTGATAAGCTCAGGTACGGGGTAGGAGGGGTGTACGACATCACCCTGGTGAAGAACCAAGGTGGGGAACAGGCAGTCATGAGCATCGGGGCACTCGTGGTCAGAGGTGAGAGTCTTATAGATGGAGGTAAATCTACTAAATTCAAGACTTTAAAATGGACAATACCATGATAAACAGAGGTAAGATTGGTTACATTTGAATATATGAAAGCAAAATGTTTTTGGAGAATTTTTTTTTTAATTACAATTCAAGAGTAAAGAAAGGCTTAATAAACCACCACTGCAGTGTCGCTGATGTTATTTAAGGTCCAGACTGGCGCTGGGGAGAGCAGGATGGACGAGAAGGGAACACCGGAGTTGTCCTCAAAATTGAGAAAAGTGTCCTACATGTAAATATTTTTTTCTACTGTATAACAACTTTTTGGGGACAAAATGTACATATAAAGGCTCATAACTTGGGCTTTAATAATTGTTGAGTTTAACCCCTTTTTGACAGATTTTGGTGCACTGAATAAATACAGCTATTAGTTTGTTATCCCCTGCCGAATCAAAGATTCCCCCGGGAGGGAGATATTGTTTTGGCGTTGTCCGTCCGTCCTTCCGTCTGTCCTTCCATCTGTCCAACCATCCAGTACCATATCTTGGTAGGCATTGATCAGAAAATGTTCAAACTTGGTCAGAATGTTCCCCTGGATCAACTCTCCACCACTTGTAAAAGTGGATCACATGGGGTCAAAAACTAGGTCACTAGGTCAAATCTTAGAAAAATCTTTGGAACATACTAGAGGCATTATACATGGTCAGATATTAACAAAACTTAATCAGAATGTTTTCCTTGATGAAATCTTGTTCGTAAATAAAACTGGGTCTTATATGATCAAAAATAAGGTCACTAGGTCAAATCTTAGAATGTTTTTGTCCGGAATTGAAATGATTGGTTGGATTATGTTCAAACTTGGTCTTGATGTCACATGGGGTCAGAAATCAGGACAGTAGGTGGGATCTTTGAAAAATTGTGTCCCAAACGAAACATTGGTATTGAATAGTCAGTTATGTTCAAATTTGGTCATAATGTTTGCCTTAATGAAATTTTACAAGAATTTTAAAATTGGTCACATGGGGTCAAAAACTAGGTCACTAGGTCATATCTTACAGAAATCTTGGGAACACTCTAGGGGCAATACATCTGCTCTAATTTCCATGAAACTTAATTAGAATGTTTGCCTCAATGAAATCTTGGAATAGTTTGAAACTAGTAGGTCATGTGGGTAAAATCTTAAAAAAAACACTTTTGAACACTCTAGAGGCTATATTTTTTGCAATATATCTGGACCGATCTTAATGAAACTTGATCAGAATGTTTGCCTTGATAAAATCTTAGATAAGTTTGGAACTGGGTAACATGGAGTCATAAACTAGGTTTCTTGGTCAATTCTAAATGTTACATTATATACAATATTTTTTTATTTCAAACAGTTGCAATCAAACTCAAACTCATATATAATTATTTCACCAACAATTGATTTCCATTCCTTGACTTAGCCCAATCAGGTGGGGGATATCAATTCAACAAATTTGCTTGTTGAAAATTTTGTTCGGTGTGATACTGCAATTGTGAAGGAAATTCTTTACTCAGAATTTTATCTCCAGGTGATATGGCAACATGGTGGCCAGGGAAACTACAGATATGGATACAGCAAAAAATATGACGTTAAGCTGCTGTAAGTATAACAGCCATTATCTACCTACCAATATACAGTTGCTTTTCTCATGTCTACATGTATGTATGTCATAGGCATACAGTGTTTAAGATCTAAAAATGTTCATTTTGCAGTGCACTGTGATTGAACTTTAACTTAATATGTTAAGACTCACAAATGAGTCCCACACATGGGTGTGATTCTAGAATGGGCTGGGCAGGGTCCCACACACAGGCGTGATTCTAGAATGGGTAGGGGAGGGTCCCACACATTGTGTGATTCTAGAATGGGCAGGGCATGGTCCCACACACAGTCCTGATTCTAGAATGGGCAGGGTAGGGTCCCACACACAGGCCTGATTCTAGAATGGGCAGGGTAGGGTCCCACACACAGGCCTGATTCTAGAATGGGCAGGGCAGGGTCCCACACAGAGGCTCGATTCTAGAATGGGCAGGGTAGGGTCCCACACACAGGCGTGATTCTAGAATGGGCAGGGTAGGGTCCCACACAGAGGCTCGATTCTAGAATGGGCAGGGTAGGGTCCCACACATGGGTGTGATTCTAGAATTGGTAGGGCAGGGTCCCACACACAGGTGCGATTCTAGAATTGGAAGGGCAGGGTCCCACACATAGGCTCGATTCTAGAATGGGCAGGGTAGGGTCTCACACACAGGCGTGATTCTAGAATGGGTAGGGTAGGTTCCCACATACAAGTGTGATTCTAGAATGGGCAGGGTAGTATCCAACACACAGGCCTGATTCTAGAATGGGCAGGGTAGGGTCCCACCCACAGGTGTGATTCTAGAATGGGCAGGGTCCCACACACAGGCGTGATTCTAGAATGGGCAGGGTAGGGTGCCACACACGGGTGTGATTCTAGAATTGACAGGGCAGGGTCCCACACACGGGTGTAATTCTAGAATGGGCAGAGCAGGGTCCCACACACAGGCTTGATTCTAGAATGGGCAGGGTAGGGTCCCACACACAGGCGTGATTCTAGATTGGGCAGGGCAGAGTCCCACACACAGGTATGATTTTAGAATGGGCAGGGTCTCACAAATTTTCTGATATGGTAATAGATCCCTGTTGGATCTCTGTTGGGTCCGGGCTGATCCAGCACAGCTGGGGGATGGTTTTTGAAGACAGAAATGGTTCTTGACTGTCCAGATCACAAAGGCAGTGTTAAACAGTCCAAAATTGCCCTGGGTGTTATCCCGGACCGTCGGGACCAAGTGGGGGGGGATTTTTCAATCTTGGGTAGTCTGTGTAGTGACCGTGTTGGCTCTGAGAAAGTCTGTAGCATAACCATGTTGATCCTGGTCGGTGTTGCTTGTTGGACAGTCTGTAGCTGATCTGGGATATCATCCGTGTTGGTCTGGGAAGGTCCTGGTCATTCCAGGACAGTCTGTGGTGCTGTCTTTGTGATATCAGGATAACCTGTGTTGGCTCTGTTTATCCCTGTTCATCCTTTAAATCAGAAGGATCATGATACTGTATACACCTCAACAGGGACCGGTCTACAATTTGATATTGGAGGGGATGTATTGGTGAGAACTTGGACAATTTGGTGTGGGGTGTAATGTGTGTGTGTGTGGGGGGGGGGGGGGGTTTAGGTGACCATTTCATCTCAAATCTCAATTGTGCAATTTACATTTAATTTATTCTGTCCTCATCATGTTTTGTTATTTTAAAGACCGAATCTATACTTGCCGCTGAAAACAAGCTTGATTACACCTTGTGACTTTTTCCCATGTCTGTGTACGGAAATGACATCAGGGCCATGTTGAATCCCACGATGTAAAAATCTGTTTCCTGTTCCACCACATCAGCATCACTTTGGAAAGAAATCTGCCTGTTGAGGAAATCTATTTTTAAGACATTCATGTTGTTGAAAAAAGTCAGTTTGTTTGGCCCTTCCGTTTGTGAGTCCTATTAATGTTTTTAAAAATGTGCTTAAGAAAGTTCATACTGGTGGTGTTTTTGTCTTAAGTATTGTTTTTATATATTTTCAGAGAACCTGGTCCAAAAGCAGGTAAGACATGTTTCAGGTATTTTAGCAATGGTTGTCACTTCAGCTGATTTTTATCACAGTGTATACTCCATGTATCAAAGATATATCAACTTGCCATTGTTTCAAGTAAGTAAGCTGTAGCATGATGACCAAATATGTGGCAGATTTTAATGACGGTTATTCAAATATATGTGTGCAAATTCCTCTCCAAATTTCCCCAAAGGTCCAAGCCCTTCCCCGCCAGTGGATCCCCGGGTTTTGTGGCAAGTTTGTGACCCTGAGGGCATCTGGCGGCCATTTCCCCCAGAGGTAAATGCAACCACAGAGAAAATGTTCCAGAAATCACCAACCATCGCATTCCTTGTTAAGATACAGAACAGACAGTAAGTTGACTCTCCTGGCTTTCCTTCAGATTGATAAATATTATACTTCTTCTGGTATGACTTTCTTTAATGACAACTGTTTTGCAGCAGATATTATTATTCTTTGTGAATGAATAAAATGATATTGAGCATATATGTCATTATTGCTAAAAGTCAGTTAAAGTAAAGTAATGAATGTAAGTTAAATACATCTGTGTTTTTTAAGTCAAATAATTCAAGTTTTATTTTTTTCTAATAATAATTTGTTTCTGTCTTTAGGTGCAAAGTATTGTTAGGAGAGAAAAAGCTATGTGACCTGTTAACTCAGAAAAACTACCCAATACGCAGAGAAGGTAGGTCGCGAGATGTGAAATGCTACGTTTATATGCCCAACATTTGCCTAATATAAAGCAAATTTGCCACAAAGAGCCCCTGGGCATATTTTTGATGTTTATAAAATTATGGCAATTGAATAAAATGATTAATACTTTAAATAAATATCAATTTTTAATGATAATAAATGACTAAAGAAATCTGTGTGTCTTTCAGACCATTTTTTGTAAGGATGACAGAAAGCTGTTAGTTTCATTCTCAAAACAAATTAAGAATCAAGTATGACGTAAATGTGTGGTTACAGTCCTGAAGCAACACACAATGAATGTTCATAAAAATTTAATAATCTCCACGATAAATATATGTATACAGTTGTACGGAACACTGGTAGAAATGATTTATACACGGCCATCAAAATTGTCTTGTAGCATAAGTATTAGTATTATAAATTTGTAAAATAAAGTAGATGCCTTAAAGTGACTCGCTTGTGTTTTTGGACCAAAAATAAGTTTTCCCAGTAATGCATCTGAAAACACTTATTTTATCATTATTTCACTCTATGATATCGATATTGCAAAAAAATACAGTTATAGCATAAAGTAATTTGGTTTCAGTGGGTTTCGAACGTACGCCGGTAAAGTTAGAAAAAAAATAGAAAACAGCTAGCTAGTCCACAAAAGAGGTGGATATGTTGACCTTTAAGGATACATTGATAACATCACGTGATAATGTCAATCAACCAATCACGCAACACCACAGCTGTAATTAATTTTCAATCGCATTATTAACCCTAGTGAAAATTGTGGTCCTCAAAGACGATATTTGTGCAAATATCAACATTTGCTGAAGGGTTCAAGCTTTTGGTATTTTTGTTAATTTCATATTTAAAAATAAAGTGCATTTTACAGACCATGAGCGTGTTACTTTAAATGTTCCTTATAAATATACGTGTATTTGTAACACAAATGAAATAATATCTTAACTGTCTCTAATAAATATATTTGTAACAGAAATTAGATGCCTTAACTGTTCCTAATAAATGTTCATGTATTTGTAACAAAAATTAAGTGTCTTAACTGTTTCTAATAAATATATTTGTATCACAAATTAAATGCAGGCGGGTAGCTATTCTACTAGCTGGGGCCAATTTGGGATTAAGCAGATCGATGCCTTGGTGTATATTAACCCCTTCACCCTCTACCCCATTTCAGGTTTCATTTGGTATGACAAAAACTTTGACCTGTCAAAATACAATTACGCAACTGTGTATTTGCGTACTTAAACATGTAATGGAGCACCTTACAGTTTGAAGTCTAGAATACAAGTGACTCTTTATGTTTTTTTATCAAACATCTTGTTGTTTTTAAAGGTTATAGAAATAAAAGGAATCTTTGAAATGTCTCACTCAGAATTAGTTAACTTTAATTGTTCAGCTAAAGCCTGTTGCTTAAAGATTTATCTAGAATTTAAATGAATTGGTGCTAAAATCAAAGGCAAAATGTAGACACAAGAAATAAGAGTTTGTTTAAGAATAAAGCCTTCAGATAAAATAAAATAAATAGCATGTATCAAATTTTGCAAATAATTTAAAGGTACAGTATTTTAAAGAATATTAATGATATTACATAACAATTTAAGATTCACATCTGAACAAAGAAAGAGACAATATATACATCTGAATAATGGGATCTATAGTAACAGAAATATCAAATAAAAGTAAACAAAACATTAGGAGGACCATTTGACGCAAACAAAGTGTCATAATATCAGCTGTATTTGCGTTTATATGCACATATATGACACAGGGCAAATTTGCACCCAAGTATATTTTTTATCATACTGTAATATAAGAAACAGTAAGAGATAATACTTTGTGTACTCTCAAAAAAATAAAATAATGGGTCACATATTAAGATATTTTTAACTCTACTGGCCATAGGCCAGAAGAGCTTATGTGATGATAATGTGTATGTCGTATGTGCATTCGTGCGTCAGTGTGTGCATCAGTGCGTTATTAAACAATTGCTTGTGAACACGATACAGTCTTCAGTTTTGATTGTATCTCGATAAAACATGTACAGTATTTAGATATCCATCAGATATTCCTTTCGAAAACCAGCCAGATCCGCTCATGCATGCCTAGATTCATTCTCGTTTACCAGAGTTACCTACCTTTTATACGATTAAACTGGCACATATACCGCATATTTTGATCTCGTCCATATTTGTTTACATCTTCTATCGAATGGAATTTCAATGTTGCGAATGTTATGAAATTTTCCCGTACTTTATATAACAAGTGTTTTGATTGGACAGCGATGATGATGATGGCATCAGGAAAATAATCTATTAATAGCTTTGCACTCGATTTGTCAGCGATTGAATCAGAGGTTAGATTTATAACGATGGAACCTCTGATGAATGAGAATGGCCTAGATAATGGGCCTTGAAAGTTAAAAAAAAATGCTATTTTTTAGCTATATTAAGTCTATTTTTAGCCAAGTCTACATAAGCGAAGTCTATTTTTAGCCAAGTTTACATGTATAGTCAAATCTAGGATTAAAGGGAGACAACTTGCTTTCTGGTTCTGCAGTTGATTTTGTGAATTACTCTCCCTTGTTCTTGTTGAAGGCCAAAGGCCATTTTTAGCTCTATTGGCCAAAGTGTCTGTTGTTAGCGCATCCATCTAAACACAATTGCTTGTGAATTTTTGTTCAAATTATACCCCTGCCAGGGGCCCTGGAGTCATTACTGGCCATCCCCCGGGGTTCACCGGTTTGGTATACTTAAATTGGGAATGTTTAAAAATCTTTTTGTCTGAACCAGCTATGCAGACCGTTGCTATTTTGAATAAGGCATAATTTAGTGGTCCGCTACAATGGTTGTTCAAATTATGCCCCTGGGGTCAAAACTGGCACTGCCCCCGGGGTCACAAGTTTTCTAGAGACAATAGAAAGAACCTTCTTGTTTCAAACCACAAGGCTCATACCATTGATATTTGTTGGGGAGCATTATATGATGATTGTCTAGCAAAACAGTTGAAATTATGCCCCTGAAGCCAAAGCTGGCCCCACCCCTTTTGACCTACTTTTGTATTTTTAAAGCTACAGCAATGAAATTTGGACCATGTGTAAAGTTTTGCAAACGAGCATCAATATTGTCCTCGGATGACCTTTGACCTTTTGACCAACTTTTTTTTTTTAAAGCTACAGAAATGAAATTTTGACCATGAGTACAGTTTTGAAAGCAAATATTTTTTTCGTCAGATGACCTTTACCTGGCACATATTAAAATAGTTCATGCAACTAATCTACTTACATTGAGTTACAACACTTTCTGTCCTCAGATATTGAACCTTTTCAGTTAATCCAAACACAAAACGTGAACTATATGTTTGTTACCTATTACACATACATACATGCTCTGGATTGAAAATGACCACAAGAGCCATGCCAGTAGAGCGTTTATTAGAGGTCAAATATTCTCTATCAATATTTGAATAGTTTCATGTGTGACCTTTAATGAATTCTGTTGTATGTATTTGTGAAGTAAAATAAAAGAAGTATTGTTCAATGTGTGCTGACTTACAAAGATACATGTACATGTCAGGGTCAATGTTGCTGACAATCATATATTTCTCCCATGTTTCAGAGGCACCAGGAAGTGACACAGGTAGCCAATCAGGGACCAGCGAAAACCAACAGTGATGATGCGGAGTGAATGTTTCATGTGTGAACATTGGCTGCTCCTTACAGTGGGTTGTAGAACTCAACTGGATTAAAATCCATGGGCTTTGTCAATGTGATACCGGTTACTCATTTTATATCCATCTACGTTGGAAATTGAACTATGAATGTACTCCTTATGTAATGATAATTATTGTTTTAATCTTTGGATGCATGCTATAATTTTTTTTTGTTCAAATGGATATTGTCATAACTGCTTGATTTTAAGGTATATTTTAAATCAGTGTTTATAACGATGATGAATTGTTTGATCAATAATCTAATAAGTATGTGTTATGTGAGATTGCCTTTATTTTATTTAATTATTTTTTATCATTGATATTTCATTAATTCATTGTAAAAAATATTTACAACTTGTGAGAGCTCTTGTTTATTCTATAATATTGAAATGTAGTTATGAAAGAACAACAATCATCCAGTTATACTTATATCTAACTGAAAGCTTTTATTATAAGTTTCCCATGCCAGCCATAGGCTTTTATTGAAACCCAATGTTGTTGGAACTATTTTTTTCCTTTTACAATGGAAAGTATAATTTTTGAATTCTACAAAAAGGGCATCATACCTAAAAATATTTTTTCTAGCCCTTACCAAACAAGCATTCTATGTAATTGGACAATATTTAATTCAACATCATAATTCACATATTCATCAATATTTGTATTATATGTTATGGTAAATGTTGTACGGTACTCCACTCAATCAACAAATGTGAGTACATTCACAAATGTACAATATTTTATGTAGCATAGAAATTGGTTTATATATGTTGAGTTTTTTTGTTTGTAACCACTAAATATAAGAGTGCATTGTACATTTAAATATGTATCTGTATGTATCTAATTTTTACACATTTGTTCACATTTGCATACAACAATAGCCATTTATGATGGCTTGTTGGTATATCATTATTGTTAAATAAATGTTTTGTTAATAACTTTGATAACATTTTTTTGATAACCAAAATTTGACATATAAACCAATTTATACCAATTATATACAGGGGTTCCTTAAAAACTTTAAAACCTAACTGCAACTTCTACATGTATGTGTACATGTGTAGCTACACAAAGGAGTGCATGTTCATGGTTTGTTTCACAATCCCTGTATTATTCCGAATGATTCTAAGCTATGCAATAATGTATAAATAGGCCGCGCAACAACAATAATATAAGTGGACTGTGCTTCCTTATTAGTTCTTCAGGAAGTTTATGTTCCCAATCTTATCAAGTGTCATAAGATCACAACTGAATACTAATCATGTGTCAGAAATAAATTGAAAGATTAAACTTGTTAATCTAAATAAGCATAGATTAATATTTCCAGCCAGGGTATTTGTTTCAAAGTATAAATCACTACAACTCGTAACAATTTGGGATCATCTATTTTGTAATGTTTCCAATGAGTTGTTTGTTTTTTTAGAAAAAAAGTATTGATCTACATGTATATTAGAAATATAATAATGAAATATACTCAGTGTTTAATAGATGTAATCATACATTTCTTCTTAAATTAGTTGAAATGTAGAACTTGATTGATACAATTGAGCAAAGGTTAAAGTTACAATGATATATACTCCACTTTGGACTAAACATGGGTTTCAAAGCTCAGGAATTCGTTCTGAAATCAGGCAGGAAAGCTTTTAACTTTGATTATTTAACAGTTGTTAAGAATATTTTTGCATGGACATTGGCATCAAAAACAGTAGGCAGTACCTTGGAATTAATATAAATGGGTTTGGAAATATGGGTTAGATAAGTGAGTGATTAAGGGCCATCATGGCCCTCTTCTTTTTGTATCTCAATCAAACATGTACAGCAATTTGATATCTATGAGCTTGGTTCCTTTTGAAAACCAGCTTAATCTGCTCTTGTGTGAGTGGATTATGGCCCTTGAAATTGTGTTGCTCTATTTAAGTTTACTCTAAGGGAGACAATTGTTACAGATAGTTGTGAAATATTGTAGTGCTTGTCTCCCTGTACCCTTTAAACATACGGTTCACTTTGAATGTGTGCTGTACTGACACATATTAAAATAGTTCATCCAACTAATCTGCTTACTACATTGTTTTGCCTCACATGTTGAATAAGCACCAAGTATTATTATGAAGAATATATATTTTAGAAATTAATTCACCAAGTATAGAACATGTGTAATATATCTGACGTCCCATCATTGTTTTATAATCATACATTGCTTCTAAAGTCCGTCAAAATGCAGAGCATGATCGATAGAAATATATAAACTAAAGATGTAGGTTACTATGATGTAATCAATGACTTAGACTAGTTACAGTCAAAACTGTGATACCAGAACATATGCCATAGTATTTATTCGAGTCAAAATGATACAAGTCTGCTGTCTTTGTTTTTTTGCCTTTTAATAAGAGCAAATGATTGATTAATGTTTGTATTGAGAACTCTTTAAAGATGTGCTAAATAAATTATGAACAAGCTAAAAATCTTTGTTTTCACATTACACCCAATCTGACATAGACACACACTGTCCAATAAAGATTAAGGTGACTTTCATATTTGAAATATGACAACTCAATATTTTAATAGTATAAAGTTTGCTTAAGATTAATAATGATAATTAAATGACGGGGTTATAATCGTTATAGTTTATTGACCTTGGTGGATAGAATTTGAGTTTAATAACACTTGTCATGTAACTTAACGCATTGTTGGTATTCTGAAGTTTCAGGTGAAATCAGAGATTTAATGTTTTCTTTCATAAGTTAAAGTTAATTTTATTAATGAGAATTGCCTGATGTTCATTCAAGCTACATAACGACCGGTCGCTGTAACCACGCTAAAGTCATACATGTATATTTACTGCATACATTCAGTAATTTTGTAAACATTGTAAACAGACTAGAACGGATGGTATGTATACATGCTGGGAATATCCTGAGTGCAATCGGATCATATATTGTATTGGGTTTTGTATGAATGATTCAAATTATATTGTAGTAAAGGCTAGCTTAAATATCGAGCCTAACTGAGCCACCTTAAACCAACCATGCTTAGCTTCGATAGACGCTTGTAAGTGACACACAGTGCAACCAAAGTGCGTTTGCTGTTGAAATAATAGGATAAAGAATACATAGACGATCTCAACGGTCTTGCAAGGACATGTATGTCAGGAAGTGTATTGAGATTGCGATATGATCATACAGAGTATACATGAGAAGTGATTGGATTACGTGTAAGTGAAGGAAGACACGCGCGATTGAGACATCCCTGTAAGTGACTCGATTGTAAGCACTAGAATTACAAGAAAACATCTTGATACGAGATACATATGATTTTTAGCAACCACTCCAGGATGAATTAAACGTACTGATTCAGTTCGCATACCCAACAAAGGATAGGTTAAATGATGCGTGCCCAGCAGTTAACGATTGTTTGTGTTCAGGATGTAAATAAGAATGACACTTATCCACCGGACATTGCTACCGTAAGATCATAAGTAAATATGGTGAAAATCTGCAGTACATTAACTACTCTAGTTCGTATTTACTTCTTGTACTGCACTTGACCATTTGCCCAAATAATTGGAAAGGATACAATAGTGATAGTTTTGAAATACATGACTATGAAGTAGTCAACTTTGCACGAGAAAGTGACACCAGAATGAACACTAGAATGTACGTAAGAATCTGAACTGCCATCACCGGTGTACTGCTATGAGACAACACTGTCTGTTTCTTATTCTACTACTCGTTGGAGGTACGTACCATAAGTTCGCTTTATTTAACAATATACATTTCATTTGATTCAGTTCGCTTGTACAAGTACGAAGAAATTCAAGCCGCGTGTATTTACTGGTTTAAAAAATTCGAACGTTCAAACGTTTATGTTATGCTTCGAAATAAACGATAAGAAAAAGAGCAGACTTGTTCATGGCTAAAACTGTAATATACAACTTAATTACTTAACCCTGCACTTTTTCCTGAAGTTGCCATGGTTTCCCTGCAGGTTGCCATGGTGATGACGGGTTCGAGGACCGGCCGTACGATGGCTGGTACAACAACCTCGACCACCCGGAATGGGGAGCCGCAGGTAACACAATTTGGGCACAAACTCCGGTTAATTGAACAGTTAATCTTATTTCAAATTGTCATATGACACTCTTTATTCTTTAACACTAACTAGCAAACACTTTAAATTAGTTGTGCAATATAATAAAAACTAAGTTTTGAAACAAAAGAAAGACGCGAATGTAAAAGTGTATTTACTCATTTGACAATTCCCTTGCATCATGTGGATTCCAAAATCAACTGAATCATCATTTTACATTATAATGGAACACAACGCTTGTCTTCTGGCCATTCCAGAGACGCCAATGTTGCGTCAGAGCCCTACAGCCTACAGTGACGGCGTGTACGGCCCTTCCGGTGCGGGGCGGCCCAACCCGCTGGATATCAGCAAAGCCGCACACCAGGGACGCACAGGACTCCCGTCATTCGTCGGAAGGACCGCCATGCTCGTCTTCTTTGGTACGTTTGTTCTCAAAATGTGTTACAAACCGTTCACCATAGTTTCGCTTAATATCAACAACGAAAAGAACGTTAGTATTGGTTTTAGACAAATGTTTTACGTCTACATAGACAAGTGTAGAAATAATTAGGCAATTATGACCTAGTTGCACCACTGTAAAGTTTATTTATATATGAGTTCTTATAAGTCAGCAATCACTTGCAGGTCAGCAGCTAGTCGAGGAGATTGTGGACTCCCAGCGGCCAGGCTGCCCAGTGGAGTACTTCAACATACCCGTACCCACGGGTCACCCGCAATTTGACCCCCGGGCCAATGGAGACATTGAAATGACCTTCAAACGCTCCAGATATGACTTCACCACGGGATACTCACCGAACAATCCAAGAAAGCAGGTAAAATGTATATACATTGGAATGAATGAAGGTATAAATGAAGAGTGAACTTGAAACAAAAACAAATATATTTTTTTGGTCTTGGAACTAGCAAATTTATGCGAAAATGCATGTAAACCACTCATATAAGACTGCTGACAAAATTAGTCACATATTTTTATATTTAAGTTTAAATATTGATGTTTTGTGCATTTATGTTTAAGCGTTCGTAACGCTTTACGCCATAAAACATTAGTTTTCGAACTAAAATATGAAAATTTGCGATCTAATAATTTTTCAGCAGTCTTTTTATCACTATTTTGCAGATATTTCCGCAAAATTTGTTTATTTCAAGACAAAAAAAAGTTGTTAAAGCGATAAATTTGTGATCTTTAAGAGTTTGAGTTATTCGCGATTGAATAAAAAATGAATAGATATATAAAATATTATGCATAATTTAGTGAAACATAATTTATGCGAAAGAGATTATAATAATAAATTCTCATTTTTAACTCAATACTCCAATTAGTTTTCAGATTGATGTAAAAACCTCTATCTGTATGTATAGCAGATATACCAATACAGATTATTTATAAACTTTCTAGTTGAATGAAATAACACCGTTCCTGGACGGGCAGGTCATCTATGGTCCGAACAAGGCGTGGACAGACGCCATCCGCGAACTTAAGGGTGGCCGACTGGCCGCCAGCAGCCCTGACAACATTATGATGTCCTTTCCGCCCAACAACACCGCACGCTTGCCCTACTCCAACCCGCCCGTCGCGCGCGAACACAAACTGAAGCCAGTTTCAAGGTTTCACGGTAGTCCAGCTTTGTCTAACTTTAGAATGTTCAGTTAGCTATCGTAAAAATAAGCACTTATTTCAGTATAGACCCTGGTGTTACTTAAAGCCCAATTTCGAATAATAAAATATATAACAGTTAACTGTTCAACATTATCACCCTTCTTTCTGATAGCAAAATCGGTCGACCAACTATAATACTAGCTTTACTGGCACTAATTTTCGTTTACTCGTCAGATCTTGTATATCCTTTTGTCCCTATTGTCGTTTCAAGCTCTTGGAAATCCACGCGGTAATGAGAACCCGTTCCTGCTGGCATTTGGCATCCTGTGGCACCGGTGGCACAATTTTCAGGCGGGCCAGATCGCCCTTAAACATCCCGAGTACACGGACGAACAGATCTTCAACATCGCCAGGAAGAGGGTCACAGCCCAATACCAGGTACTTAAGTATGCCTTCTACAAACAATCTAAAGCCGGTGTAACCTTTTAGTTTTGACTCAATGGGTCAATTATCAACGTTGGAAATTTACCCAGACAACAATTTAACTTTGCGTTTTTACCAAAACAGTGTTTAAAAATGATAGGTGTTAATCTTTTAATAATCGGGTCATTCTGAAATGGTTATATAAACATAAAATTAACGAAAAAGATTGTCTCCATGTACCAGGAAAAAAAACAAATAGAAGAAAGGTGAGGGGCTTACGTGCTTTAAGGGAAATAGCAAATGCATCTTATGAGGAATAGCATGTCATCATTATAACCTCTCTGCGCGCGTGTGTCCTTGAAAAGAAGTGTACGTGTGCTTCGACGAAAATCGCCCCCGTCAATAATAATAAATGGGAGTGGGTGCAAAGTGCGAGAACGCATATTTGAATTGTCTCGATTTGTAGATACCGCCGTTATCTGCATCGCTTGATGTTTAGTTTTATCATTGATATGTTATCAATAAAAAATCTTCTTTTTATCAAAAATAGCATAAAGGTATATTCGAAAAAAGGTACGTAAAGTCATCAATATTTACAGAAATGCTTATCAGTAAGTATTTAAGTTAATCAGCATCAACAGTATAATGTTTATATATCACTTATATCAGAAGTGTTTTGGTCCTTGGCTAAATTTAATTGATTGCAGTCTTTTTGTTAATCTACTAATTAGACGTGTACTGTAAAATGGTAAGTTATGCAACTAATCGGGTCAGATTTCAACGTTGAAAAAATACCATTATACGGTCGGGATGATTATAAATATTGGTCTAAATTGGATCTAAGAGTGTTATTAATAACCAGCTAATACAATGAACATAGTTTATAAAGTATGGTCATAGGGTCAAGTTAAGTTTGATATTGAATACCCTTGAACAGTTTCAAGTCAACGAGGGTCAACTGTCCACGCGAGGAAGGGCCGTCAAATAACTGTCGGGGTCAGTTTTCAACTTTAGAAATTGTTCCGACACCCTTTGAAGAATGACCATTGGGATCAGTTTTAACAAGGACAAAATGTAATGTTACATGGACGTTAGAGGCGTTGGCAGTGTTGACCCCCCCGGATCTCTTGTAATTTACTTTGTTACTTCAAGTCTTCTAATGTCAGGATTTGACTGGGAATTGCAGTCACATCCATTTCATGTTACTTATGGCATTTAAACGCAATTATAGTGTTGATGGCGTCACGGCAGGGTCAAGTCATAATGAAGCCAATGGCGCGGACAGGCCTTGATAAACTCAAATAATCAAACCGAAACTGCTATTTCCCCACCTTAATTGTATCGTCGTGGGTATTGTGTGTTTCGGGAGGTTAAGATTCAACATGATTTATACACCGATATAGACTGTAGCAATTTGTGCCTTAAGCCAGCCTGTTGTTATGTTGATGTCACCAAATGCAGTGCAAAAACGTATTCAATAACTTACGCTACAACCAGTTTCTACACTGAAAACTAGGGTTAAAACGATGATCGAGTATTGTCGAAAGTCGATTATTTGTGTCCGAGGTCGGCGATAATCGAATTCATATTTCCATAATTGATTATCGCTAATGTACGACAAAGGGAAGTAACCGTGTTGTGTATTTACTGATTTTCTTTAAAACGGGAAACGGTACGGACTTATACTTATATAAAATTATCAAGAAAAAATGATTATTTATTCAGCATTTCCCCATGTTATATCTTGCTAGAAATTTCAACATGATGTCATGATAATTGATAAGTATTTCATGTAATAGATTGGAACATTTTTTAAAATGCTACATGTAAATACATTTTGTACTACATTTTTGTTCCAAATTATGTTATATCTGATTTAAAGTGATGAAAATGCTACTAATTATGTAAATAATTCATCAGTTTATGGTTGATCTTTTTAATAAATATAAAACTACTGTCTGGTATATACTTGTAGTGTGGAAAAATCAAGTTTTTATTCTCAATTAATTTAGAATTAAGTTATCTCCTTAAAACATTTTACTAAATTATAAATTGTAACCTGGAATGTACAACAAAACAGCATATAAATCATAACTGATTGTAATATGTTTATTCATTTAAAGACATGTATGTACAAACCAATATAGTTTTGGACATATTTGTAATATATTTATTTGTTCCGTTTCGATTATATAATCGATGGTTGATCGAAATGGCTCGTCCGATTATTTTCGATGATCGATTATGACTTTGGTCCGATTTTCAATCCCTACTGAAAACATATAACACGGATAAGTTTCCGCTGTTTGCCTTTTAGTATTCTCTTAGCGATGAATTAAACTGAAAGAAATAAATTGCGTTCCAATCGATTGAGATTGTTTTATTCTATCAATATTTTCAGAAAATCGTGTTTTACGACTGGCTGCCGGTGTGGTTGAACACGAGCGTTTCTCCAGACCAGTTCAAGCGCATTTACCCCTACACCCGCAGCAGTGAAACAAGTACGGTGATTTTTATAAAAAAACATACATCGAAAACATGTAGTTGTTAACAAGTTAGGACACATTATCTGAACATGTTCGTCTTCTCCGAAACGTTTATTTAAAATGGGTCTACTCATACAGTATTGCTGTACATCGTGCTGTGTGTGGTAATGAAGTTACACTTTGTTATATAGCTTCGAAAAGCGACGGCTTCCCGTACGCGGGTTCGTATAGCGGCTACATGGCAGATGTACATCCGGGCATTAAGTTGGAGTTTCAGTCTGCCGCCATGAGGTTCGGCCACACCCTCGTCCCGCCAGCCGTCTGGAGGAGGTAAAGGGATTAGTATTTATATATTTATTTCACTGATTTTCACTTCTGTTTTAAAGCAACTGTGCACCAGATGATCAATTTGCAAGAAAAAAAAAGAAAATTGTCGAAAACTGACATAAGCTTGGTAGTAATGCGTACAATGCATTGAAACTTACTAACTGAAGTACCACATAGTTTACAATTTATCGATAAATCCTCAACTTACAAGAACGATTGAAGCGCTTAGCTTCTCTTACTCTAATTTCAATCATAACCATACGTTTTTGCTATATAAAACAACAGAGCAAATAACTTGTCAAAATTTTATTTTGTTTTATTTACATTTAAAGTTTGGATTTAATGGCGAGGCTCCATGTTATTTACACAAGCACGAATTCACAAGCATGAACAGCGAACGAAGCAATCTGGTCACCTGCCAACTTGGCGTATTACTGGCGACCGCCCCAAAGGGCAAAGCAGCAGTTTTGAATAGCCCCCACTGGGCTTTACGAGTTTGATTATGAAATAAACTTAAGTATTTGAACGTGAATTCCGTCAAGGTGTACTATGGCCGGAACTCACAAATTAGCATTTTAACTTTAAGTATACTGTCTGTATTTATATAATTCCAATAGCTTAATAAATATCATAATTTAAGTGCTGCCGAACGCTAATCACAACTCATAAAGCATTATATACATGACAAACACAAAATATCACGATTTTAATAGGAGCCACGCCGCTGGTAAATTCACGAGTTGTCCATCCGATGAGAGTTTTGGTCCCACGCGTGAAGAATATGCACCTGTGTTTGCGTAGTGGTCAGCGACTTTTCAAATTCGTCGTGGTGGCTTTATACGACCATGGATGTTGTAGCTCTGCTGAAAACAGATATGCAAAACGGGCGCAGACAAATGCACACATGCCGCTATTTATGAACATAACTTTAAACTAATCAAGAGCTAAGAAGCAAAAGGCACGGCAATTGGGTGGGTGGGAGGGATTTTTTCTTAAATAGCAAACCTAGCTCTTAAAAAACTGACCTTTCGGTTCGACTGCCTGAACGAAAGTGAATCGGTGGGGTTGCGCGCTCGATTTAGCGCATGCGCTGAATCTCTTTTTAAGTTTTAACCAATGAAATGCTTTAACGAAATGGCGGGCGCGGGAATCTTTTGATTACGTAATACTGTAAGGCGCCCTCAAGCGGATCTGTTGAATGATTAGATGTGTATTGCTAATGTAAACATAAAGGTGATGAAAACGGGTTGATTATTCTCGATAACAACAGCTATTTTATAGTTAATAGCTGGTATTATCGATAAATCCTCAACTTACAAGAACGATTGAAGCGCTTAGCTTCTCTTACTCTAATTTCAATCATAACCATACGTTTTTGCTATATAAAACAACAGAGCAAATAACTTGTCAAAATTTTATTTTGTTTTATTTACATTTAAAGTTTGGATTTAATGGCGAGGCTCCATGTTATTTACACAAGCACGAATTCACAAGCATGAACAGCGAACGAAGCAATCTGGTCACCTGCCAACTTGGCGTATTACTGGCGACCGCCCCAAAGGGCAAAGCAGCAGTTTTGAATAGCCCCCACTGGGCTTTACGAGTTTGATTATGAAATAGACTTAAGTATTTGAACGTGAATTCCGTCAAGGTGTACTATGGCCGGAACTCACAAATTAGCATTTTAACTTTAAGTATACTGTCTGTATTTATATAATTCCAATAGCTTAATAAATATCATAATTTAAGTGCTGCCGAACGCCAATGTGAGATTCTAGGTACTAGAAGCGAACTCGCCAAAATATAAGCATAAAGAAATAACACGCATCACAACCCGAAACAGAACTGGGTTTATTATCTTATAAAACAATTCATACTTTAAGGAAATTTTGGCTCGGCAGCAAAAAAGCAACAAGAAAAGGAGCCTCGCATTACTCAGCAACAACTTGAATGAACGGTAAAGCATACCGTAAACGTGTATTAGCGTATCATAAAGCGTCGCTGGACAAAACTGATGATATTTATTTCAATGATTTACCAAACTGCACACGCAGGACTTAAAGTCGCGAATCAAAAGCGCATTGCCATGCTCGTTCAAGTGGACACCGTCGGACTTCAATTGTTCAGGCGTAATATTATGAGAAATGAAGGAACCCCCAATACCTAATATGGTTTTTTTTACAAAGCCATTTAATCGGCGCCTTACATTTCCCATTGCACGCTTATTACTCGAATAGCGCCATGTTGTTCGAGGCGTTATCTGCGATACTGCGAGAGTAGTTGATGGGAATAAATCTTTAAGCGCTCTTATTACTTTAGCAAAAATTGCCATTAACACTTTAGTAGGATATTGGCCAATGTCATTTCCCCCAATGTGAATAATCATGACATGAGGTAGTCCATCTTCATTAATATGTTTCAAAAACGTGACTTTCCTTACAAGCGCTTTAAGGCTTAGACCTCCATAGCCCTGCCACCAAAAGGCACTATTGGGAATTCCCAGGTTCGCGTCGTGCGATCGGGCGTAGCAAAAGGCATGCCTAATAATTGAAGAACCGACGACCCACACGCGCGTCGTTCTATCTAAATAAGCAAAAAAATAAAATAAAATAATATGTAATATGATGTGATGAACCAAACCTAAAGTAAATTTGGAACCAAATGTATAGTTTCATGCCGAACGTAACGTTTGTAGGCGTCTGACGTCCACCTACCGGCCTCTTTTATCTGTTCCGTGGTGCAACCCACCATAGCGGCGGTTGTGGCTGCCCCAATGCGAAATGAATGTGTGTTGTACTTTGCAAATTCGAGGTTCCTAACAGATAAACATTTTTTTAATACAGAAGAAAACTGTGTGCGTGTAAGAGGAGTACCATCCATATGACACAGCAACGGACCGTTAATCTTTGACCTGCGTGCCAGAAAAATATTTAAACTGTGTACAGGGCAAACACTTTTACCGGTTTTATTGATCTGAATAATATAACCCTTTGACTCTTTATCCGTCTTTGAATTGCGAAGTGTAAGCAATAAATTGCCGTCGCTCGTATATCTTACATCACTAAATGCTAACGTGTGATTTACAACAGACTGTCGTGTTACGGCTAATTCTCCTACGCGGAAGAACCCAAAGAAAGCCAAAGTGTATGCCGCTGTAAATAGGGCACTTTCGTACATATTTATACACATGGATGGGAGTGTTTCAACAATAAGGCATAATAATTGTGCCGTTATTGGAAGTCGCGTTGTATGTGCGCGTGTATTCCTTCCCATGCCTGTTATAATTTTAGTGATTATATAATTTTCGGTGGTATCCGCGAACCCAAAAAGCTTGCATTGGGCACCGATAGCACATTTATATAGGCGAGCTGTATTGGCGGTTAAGCCATCAAGTGACAAAGATGAGAAAAACAATACCAAATTGTCAACGGATGGAGGCCACAAATTTGGCAATTGATACGTAAGCCTAAAATTAGAGAACCGGTTTAAACCGACTTGATACGACTGTAATGTATTGCCGGACATAGAACAGCCAATTAGTCGTCGAGCCTCATTTCGTAAATCATGCTCTGAAAAAGTGGTGGAATTGGTGCCCTTTCTGCCAAGTCGGGTACCAGCTGGCGAAGGCGCGCCCACTGCTTTCGTGAAATAGAATCAGCGATATTATTAAGTTTTGTTCGAATATGGACAGCCTTAAACAAAATATTATGGCGCATGCATCTTAACACAAAATGTCTGAGAATGTGCATAACGCGTTTGGATTTCGCAGACTGTTTATTGATTATGGCAACTAAAGCCTCGTTATCGATTCGTAAAATTATCTTTTTATTTTTTAGTTCGGGACCCCAAAGGTACAAGCTAAGCAGCACAGGGACCATTTCTAAAAACGTTATGTCTTTCATGACTTCATGTTTGCTCCAGTCAAGAGGCCATGGAAAAAATGCCCAATTGCCGTTTAAGTAACAGCCGCCGCCAAGGCCGGCTCTACCCGCGCTGTCGGTAAAAAGTTGTAAATGTTCGTTTTCCAACCAAGCATTTTCGGGAATGTAACATACCCCATTGAAACTTGTTAAGAAAAACAGCCACATGCGGAAGTCCTCGCGCATTCCTTCTGTTATCCTTATTTTATGAAATTCATGTTTTATACCGGACATTGCATCATAAAATCGCCGCAAAAAAGCTCTGCTTGAACGAATTGCCTGGCCGAAAAAGCAAAATTTACCAGCGAGTGACTGAAGGTCTCGCAACGTTATTTTCTTCCTAGTTATATAGAGCAAAATTAGGGACTTCAACTCTGCGATTTTGTGCTGGGGTATTCTAATAAGCATTTGTGAAGAATCAATTTCCAAACCCAGAAAAACTATTACAGTGGAAGGGTCCGTGCTTTTGACATCGTTAATTGGTACACCCAACTGTACACATACTTGATGGAAAGTGGAAAGTAAATGTTGGCAGTTGCCAGTTCCATGTGCCCCGCAAAATATGAAATCGTCCAGATAATGATCAAGTGATGGAATTTTTGAAATGTCTTTTACCAGCCAATGGATAAAGGTCGAAAATGCCTCGAAATAATATGGTGCACAACTGGCGCCAAAAGGTAAATTTAAGTTTACATAAATTTTGCCATCAAATTTAATGCCTAATAATTCGAAGTCTTTAGGTGATATTGGAAGTAGCCGGAATGCAGATTTTATATCACGCTTTGCCATTAACGTTGATCTTCCCAATTTAAATATCATGTCTGCCACTGTGTCAAATTTTGTGTACGATACTGATTTTAATTGACTAACTATGCCGTCATTAACACTACCGCCAGCCCGTGGATAGCTTAAATGAGTGATAAGGCGCCAACCGCCATCAGACTTCGGTACCAAGCCTATGGGAGAAATTCGAAGATTTTTAAACGGTGGACTAATGAACGGCCCGGCCATTCGGCCCTCCAATATTTCTTTTTGCAATTTATCGAAAACTACGCTTGGTCGGAGTTTAGCCGATCGCAAATTTTTTGCATCGATGGGTTCGCGCGACCCTTCAAATCCTAAACTAAAACCAAATCGGAAACCATTCCTTAACAATGTTGCATGGACCTTATCGGGATATCGCTGTAAAAATGCGTCTAAATTTGATGTGTTTATGGGGCTGTAGCCGGGGTACTTAAGACGACGGACGGGGCACGAATCGTTGTTAGTAACGGGGGGAGAACTTGGACCCGAGGTAAGGGCGAGTAAAGGAACGACCCCGGACGAGTGGAAACCTTGTCCGCGCGAGGTGAGCTGCGTCACGGACAGGTCGGGGCCCGGGGTATGGGATAGAACTTCTTTGGCTAACGCAAGACCTACAAGGATGATCAAGATTGCAGAACATACAACTATGTCGGTAAGCACAAACTATTCGATGGCATTGTCTATAATTGAAATCGAAGCATTTCTTCTCGGCAAGTTTGCCAATATTGCTTACCACTGCCAAGGACGGACCCATGCAAAGAAGCCACAATTCGTAATCTATTTTTGCGAAGGACAGGCCAGTTGGGTCGGCGGCTAATCTAAGTCTAAACTGCTGGTCATAATCACGCCAGCCTAGGCCGGCGTGCTTTTTGGCAGCTAGCCGGATGTCACGGCCATATTTTAACAATTCCTGAGTCCTGCCCGGATGAGCAGCCAAAAAAATGGACATGTATACTAAGAAAGCATCTGTCCACGAACTGATGTCGTTAACTTTTTGTTGTGCGGACTTGTTGTCAATAATTAGCCGACCGTCCTGGCCTATCATTAACGATTTATTTGACTCCTCGACACCTGATTTAGAATCAATCAAAGAAGAGAATTCTACAAATGCACCAGACACAATTTTATTCTTAATCTGATGCGAGATGTTGCACCCAACATTTGAAAAGACACTTGGCATCTGATTCACTGTGTTATCAATAACCGTTAAAGGCAACGGATCAGAAAGGAAATGTTCCGTACCTGCACCTTGTTCACCGTTCGCGACCGATACCTGCGGAATGCTGATGGGCCCATTCAATGGCTGGAGGCCTTCCAGGGCGGCGGTTTGTAAACCGTTGCCAGCGAGGAATGATGACGCGACCTGAGGTGTGGGTACCCTCCCCGTATTAGCCAAGTCTATGGGCGCTATAGGACCATCATCTGCAAGAGCCACAGTACCGGTAGTCAGCGCCACAGATGCATCAGCTGTAGCCGCGGCTAGACCGGAATTCACCGTCGGGGCTGATGCGGGCACTGCTGCGATTGTGTTTGATTTGGGCGTCTGGCCTGTCTGTACTGGAGGGGTCCTCCTTGCCCGCTTAGCGGCCCGAAACTCTTCCACAATATCTCGAAGCGGGAATGCCATCTTTCGGTTCGACTGCCTGAACGAAAGTGAATCGGTGGGGTTGCGCGCTCGATTTAGCGCATGCGCTGAATCTCTTTTTAAGTTTTAACCAATGAAATGCTTTAACGAAATGGCGGGCGCGGGAATCTTTTGATTACGTAATACTGTAAGGCGCCTTCAAGCGGATCTGTTGAATGATTAGATGTGTATTGCTAATGTAAACATAAAGGTGATGAAAACGGGTTGATTATTCTCGATAACAACAGCTATTTTATAGTTAATAGCTGGTATTATTTAAGTCTAGCAGTTATTTCGTATTTCAATTAAAAAGATTACTGGGTATGTCTACCTAGTAGAATTCATTCCTTATGCGTGATTGGCTTAGTCGATGTTATCACGTGACATTACCAAGTTAGCTATATAGCTTAAATATACCACTCGGAAAGGGTAAGCCATCGTAGCGCAGTGGATACAACACTGGACTGTAATTTTGGCGACACGGGTTCGAACCCGGACTCCGACACCTTTTTTTTTACATTTTGGTACTTTTTTTACAATTATGATATAAAAGCATATCACATTCTATTAAATAATTATCCTGAGATTCGTTACAGAAAAACACTTTTTTGGTGCCAATCTGGTGTACAGTCCCTTTAAGCTGAGTGAGAGTTTTGATTCCTGTTGTTTTTGTCCATATTTCTAAGGCTCGGCTTACCTCAAACGGCTCTTAGAGGTATGCATAAGGATAGGTCTTCGCACGTCTTATATGCATGAGTGTATAACAACTACAATGCGCTTGGTGTACAATTGTAAAATAATAACATTGTCCTTTAGGTCAGGTTGTAACTTCTTGCGAAGCACAGACCCAAACTCTAAGCGACAGTATGCTGCCCTACGCCTCTGCAACAGCTACTTCGACTCCAGAGTACGTAAACGCTGGTAACATTATCACAAAAAAGAAACAAATATACTAAATGTAGACATTATTATGCATCACTGTATTTAAATTTTAAACGATTATTTTATAACAGTTTTTATCTATGATCAGGACATTGCATTCTTGTTTTAGGGACCTGTGGAAGAGGACATGGACGCGCTGTTCCGGGGGATGGCCAGCACCATCGCCGAGCGGGAAGACTCCATCCTCGTGCCAGACCTCACAGGTGGGCCAGGATAGTGCAAACTTTTTTTTTATTTCGTACCGCTTGTGCAGTTTATTTATGGGCTGAAAATATATGTTTACACTTTTTCTACTGCTTTTCAGAGAGTCTCTTTGGACCGCTAGAGTTTTCTCGTCGCGACTTAGCAGCATTAAACATCCAGGTACGAACACTTCAAGCCATTTGGGTTATTTCTGTGTTATTTCTTTTAAAACAATAATTCGTATATTTAAGTCGAGGCATTAACATTCAAGTTACAGCTGAGAAACTTAACTTTGTGTTATTTGTGTTGCATTTGTACCTTTTAACCCAATGGTGTACTTTGTAGCGCGGTCGGGACCACGGGTTGGCGGACTACAACACGGTCCGGGAGAGCTACGGGCTGAAGAAAGTGAAAACCTGGGATGAAATCAATCCCATGGGCTTCAATAAACCGGTAAGTGATATCTAGAGCTAGGCTTCACCAGAAATTAGGATGACATTTGTATTCAGAAGCATTTAACACTTGCCAATGTCAATTGAATAATTGTTGCTCAAAGACAAAGAAGTTGCATGTTCATGTACGTCTTGTTTTTCAGGAGATCCGGAAGCTGAGCGAGCTGTACAATCGGACTGGAAGCAGTCTGGATGAGCTGGACTTGTTTACTGGGGGACTGCTTGAGACGACGGCAGAGGGCCCCGGGGAGCTGTTCCACCACGTCACCCTCGATCAGTTCCTCCGTATCCGACACGGGGATAGGTTCTGGTTCGAGAACACCAGATACAGGTGAATTGATAGCAAGCGTGTCTCCTTATTTCTTTTTATCGATTTATCGGTATATGTTATCATCGGACACCCAATGTATTTCATTGCTCTTCCCTTTCATTGTTGAAAACGAACGTAAACGTACAGTGTTGCCAGTAAAAAACGTAATGACGCTATTTTCCGACGGTTTTGCTATAACTTCAAAATCTAAGTCTTCTAACAGAAAGGAAGATAATTTTTGTTGCAGTATTAGCTAATTATTTGTCCTATGATTTCAGCGGACTTACGGAGCAAGAGTTGTATGACGTGGAGAATACGCGGCTGGTAGACATCATCAACGTGGTCACCCAGGTCAGCAGCCAGCAAGTGCAGACGGACGTCTTCCGCTTTCGCCAAGCGGACGGTAATGCTGGCAGTTATGCTCGAATTACTTATCCAGAACGTTATTGGTTCAATTTCTGTTTTACTTACTTTGCGCATAATAAGTGGAATTAAACAGTGAATTTCGATGATACCTGAACGATATCTTTTCACATTATTATAGTTATAATCTATTTTAATCAACAATCAATGTCATTTCGCATTAGGAGGGAATGGATGTTTTGACCAGCCGGTACAACTCGCCCCGAACAAGACATACGACGGTGTCCCTCTGTTGGCTCCATGTAGTGGACTGGAGACGTTCGACTACTTCTCCGGAAGTGAGGTGTCCTTCGCCGTCTCCTTCTTCGCCCTCGCCGCCTGCTGTCCATGTGAGATACAACCTGAAGTATCACCATGGATGTGTTTAGTTTAGGCTCGTTTATAATACTATACATGTATTGTTATAAATACACTTACAATATATTTGAAGCATCTGCCATCAATGCGTTCAATGATTCATTCAGATACATTTGTAATACCATATTAGGAACGAACTTGTATTTAAGTGAACTATACCAGTAAAGTTTACACACGTGCAGCTTTAATATCCAGACTCCTGAACTTTACTTTAAATGTACTTTACTTATATGCCTGTAGTGACACTGCTGATCATGCTTCTGCTGGCGAAGCACAGGCGCAGCTCCATATACCGCACGCGCGTCCTCCCCCAGCCCCTCCAGAGAACCACTTCCTCCAACGTCAATGAGTTCAGGGGTCAGTCCACTCTTTACTGCATTCAACTATGTAAAAAAAACATATTTTTTTGCATTAAGACTAAGTTTTTTTCGAAATCAATTCGATTGTTATTGTTACGTGATACAGCCGTTTGAATTGTTATTCCAAGAATACACAGTAACTAATGGATAATTTTGCTTCCTTTCAAATAAAAATCACTTGCAAATATTGTATACTGAAACAAGAAACTCATTTTGAATAGCATTGGAATGGGTTGACAACGAGAACCCTGAGCGGATTGTGAGTGTTGTACTGGAGCCAGAGGAGAGCAAGATTAGCGTCTACAATACCCAGAAAGTGCTGCTCAGATTCGCGGACGTAGGCGCACTTCCGGCGGGCGAGGCGAGGGACGGCCCCGTGAAGAGCGGCGACCTTGAGCTCCATCTGTCCAGCGACCACGACGAAAATCTCATCGCCGTCAAACTGCCGGAATATGATCTGGTATTTTTACCCTTCGTATGACATGCAATAGATCTAAAACAAAATAGTTCGTAACACTTGTTAACAATTTGTTATGCAAGATTGTGGAAAATTCTCCGGTTGTGCGCTTTGAGCATAATATATCCCAAGATTGCTTAAAACATATTGGTGATCAATATACGTTTTTGCTAGAGCTGCGTTGTGTAAAACTATGATAAAAATTGTTTAGGTGTTAAATTTCCACGACCGAGAGGAGCGTGACCGGTTCGCCCATCGCCTTACACTGTTCATCGAGGCCCGGCATTTGAAGGTCACGCGGCGCCACCTACAGAAGAGCTACATCCTCCGGAGCGCCGTAACTCGAAAGTTCCGCCAGGAGAGGCTGAACAAATTCTTCAAGAAAATCCTCGGTGTAAGGGTTTTAATCATAGAGTAAAATGATTGAACAGTTTTGTATTTATTAAGATGATCCGATAACTATTTAATATCAATATTATTTTACAACTTTCTTAAATGATTATATATATATATACAATGTGTGTATGCACATGTTTCGACAGATTTTCAAGGATGGTGACAAGGGCGAGGAGAACGTGTATGCGGATACCATTGGATCCGAGTTCACTCGCATTGAACTGACTCAGGTATACTTACCGCACAACAGGCCGAACATAGCCAATACATGATGTAATGGTTAAATGACATGAAGTAGGTTTTAATGATAAAGAATGGGCAGAGTAAGCTTAGTAAACGAGCCCTTCTTAATAATTAAAAATATTACTTCAGGTCATCTAACTGACTTATAATACAATCCAATTGCTTGACACATTATCAACACCAAATCTGACGCGGGGAGTTTATATCGGATGAGTGGCAGTAGGCGGACTTATAAACTGTTTTACAACCGCGAAAGTTGAAATTTTTAATGATTAAGCGTAATACTTTATGAATGCATATCTAAAATTTGAATGGCCGAGAATGTAAGTTGTATTCTGAAAATAATTTGATGTGATTTAAATATATTTCTATTAAAAAAGGTTGAAGTCGAAATAAGGTTTAGCTTTAATCAATAATGGCATGAATAATAAAGTCCTACCTAAGCTATATCACCCGTTTTACTGACGAGCCTCCCTCTCTGCAGGCTGAGTTCGGCGAGGCGTTCGGTATGCGGCCAAGCTCGATGTTCGTGAAGCACATGTTCATGCTGGTGGACAAGGACAAGTCCGGCCGCGTGTCCTTCCGAGAGTTCCTAGACATCTTTATACTTCTTTCCTCGGGTATGCAAACGTGCGCCAATATTACACTATTTAGTAATTGTTATGACGTTTTTCTAGTTATCACTGAAAACTTAATTGATGCCTTATTCTTGTTCAGAGTAAGATATAGAATTATTTTTTTCAGACGACATTGAGAGTAAAATCCGTCTGTTGTTTAACATGTACGACCTGGAATCTCGAGGTTATCTCGCTGGCGAGGATGTTGAGAAGATGATCAGGTATGTACATGGATCATAAATAGTTCATGCAGTAGAATGGACTTTGTGCGAAGGACGATGAGTCATAAGTCATGTCCAATCAAGTTGCATTTTGCTGATTTTACGTAATTTCATTATGTCAAAGGTTTATGACTTGCTATTTTATGGTTCATCCTTTTTTCATGGGTTTTCCTTAAATAATTAAAATTGCGTTTGAAATCGGTGTTGTAGGTCTCTATTGGACCTGTCTGAGGATGCGAGCGAGCAGCGCGTGCAGGAGTTCCTCACGGCCGTCTATCGGGAGGCGGGCCTTCGTGTTGGACAGGAAATGACGTTTGACAACTTTCGGCGCGTGTTCGCCACAGGAAACTATGCACAGACGATCAAGAATGCATCTCTTGGCTTGAATGGTTCGTTGCAATTTTGCTTCTTAGCGATAATGAATATTGAAAAGAAAACATCGATGTTTTAAATTGATGATAGTCGCATTGATTGAAACACACTTGCGCATTTCCTTTTTAAAACTAAAAAGAGCTTACTAGAGAGGAAATGTGATTTTTTTTATTCGATCTTCACGTTCAAATTCCTGTATCCTAAAAAGATTCGGACGCGGACAACGACCAGGCGGCGTCTCCGACCTCCCCGATTGCCGGTGCTCGCATGAGTCGTCGCCGCTCAACGCTGCTCAAAGGATACAGGTAAAGTCGGGCTACAAAATACTAAGAATTGTATATAATAATGTAGATATCATTTCATGAGCATTACGATTTGTTTTGTTTCTTAGAGTCGATGATGATCTGCCTGCTCCCATTTGTGCATCATGGCTTTTGAATCCGTCGTGACGCCATACTTACAATACTGACCTGAAATGAGAAAGCATTGACTATAATTCCCAGTCGCAAAGAGCTAGCAGCAGAGTTGAAGAAACAGCGATATACAAGAACATCCGGGCGCGATACCATAACTCTTATAAAGATACCTCTTGATTCTTTAACGTGCGCATACACCACGCGGGAAAAAATAATAATGCAAATCACGAAAACCCGTCTTAAACGTTACCATAGTGTTTAGCAAATGATATCATTTCGACCCTATTGTTTCGATTATAAGATACCGAAATAGTTCATGATGCTGTATTTAGCTTATATTGTATTGGTAAATATGCCACGTTTGTATGAATTGGTTATACGAATTGGTTATACGTGAATCCCTTCTTTGTTATGGGAGTTACATATTATGTAAACAATTAAATAAACACAATTTATACAAACGTGACATCTTAACCAAATATTATATATACTGGGGTTATACTTTAATATGTTCATGCAGACATATACCTATCTATATATATACCTCATCTACCACTGGGCTATCGGGGCGGTTATTAGTCTTACATTTCCTAGCGAGGGTTTTTATACAGCCATATTGAGAAGAATTTATTTTGTTAACAAGAAATTTATGCTATGTAATTTTGCAAAGCAATTCTGCATCGAAACCAAACAAAAAGCACTTCAGTTTATTAGGGTTTCGAAAACAGCAGTGAATCGATTTTGAAGCAATAGGTTTTAGCATTCATTATCATGAATGCTAGCTGTGTATTTCAAGCCTTCCACGAACATCAAAAATGTATATGCTAAAAATCCCCGTCTCACATACGCTTAAAATTCCGTTTCAACTTCTACCTCGCAGCTCACTGGTCTCACAGTCAACTCAAGTTAACCAGGAACCCGAAAAGAAGTCCAAGTTCCTGTTACCACCAACCAGGCCGCCACCTCGAAAAGTCCGTACGCCGAGCATATCCGGTGCCGCGAAGCAGGCGACATTGTCACATAGTCCCGAGAGCGAGATAGCTGGGTAAAAATCACAAGCGTTTCATTCTGCCAACATTTGACTAGAATGCGCAAAAAGCAAATGATTCTTGTCAAATATTTAGTGATGCACCGTCTTGAGAGGTGAGCAATGGTTGTAGAAATGGTGTGCCTTTTTCGTCTTCTAAATATGACCGGCATGGTTTTGTGATAACATTTAATGAACTTTGAGTATAGATGAAATGACCATAGACAAATATGTTATTCCTACAGGCAGGGCCTGGCTGAGGGTCGGGAAGGTGTGCAAGCCATGTGGGACAAGATGGTGAGCTACTGTGAGACCAACCGCCTCCAGATCTTCTGGGTCACTCTCTACTGTCTCCTGTGTGCCGGGATCTTCCTTGAGAGAGCTGTCTGTGAGTGTGGCAGCTGGGTAAACCGGCAACTTGTAAAAGCATTAAATTTTCTTTAATTAAAATTCTTTTTGTAACCATGTTGGTTACAGAATCCATTTTGGAATTGAAGCAGACTTCTTAATATTAAAAATATAGAGAAACGCTCCTTCAACTTGTAGGTACAAGTAAAGTTACAGTCGCACATAAATTCATTTGAGAAAAATCTCTTAACGTACTGACATACTTACGATAAATATCTATACACGTGTGCGGGCAGACTTACGAGAATTATCACTTTGAGTGTACAGACAGATTTACGAGAATTATCTCTTTAAGTATACGGGTAGACTTACGAGTAATATCTATACACGTGTGCGGGTAGACTTACGAGAATGATCTCTTTACGTGTACGGGTAGACTTACGAGAATGATCTCTTTACGTGTACTGGTAGACTTACGAGAATAATCTCTTTGAGTGTACATACAGACCTACGAGAATTATCTCTTTACGTGTACGCAGACTTACGAGAATGATCCCTTTACGTGTACTGGTAGACTTACGAGAATGATCTCTACGTGTACGGGTAGACTTACGAGAATGATCTCTTTACGTGAACGGGTAGACTTACGAAAATGATCTCTTTACGTGAACGGGTAGACTTTCGAGAATGATCTCTTTACGTGTACGGGTAGACTTACGAGAATGATCTCTTTACGTGAACGGGTAGACTTACGAGAATGATCTCTTTACGTGAACGGGTAGACTTTCGAGAATGATCTCTTTACGTGAACGGGTAGACTTTCGAGAATGATCTCTTTACGTGTACGGGTAGACTTACGAGAATGATCTCTTTACGTGAACGGGTAGACTTACGAGAATGATCTCTTTACGTGTACGGGTAGACTTACGAGAATGATCTCTTTACGTGAACGGGTAAACTGACGAGAATGGTTCTTTATGTGTACGGGTAGACTTACGAGAATGATCTCTTTACGTGAACGGGTAGACTTACGAGAATGGTTCTTAATGTGTACGAAGACTTACGAAAATGATCCCTTAACGTGAACGGGTAGACTTACGAGAATGATCTCTTTACGTGTACGGGTAGACTTACAAGAAAGATCTCTTTACGTGAACGGGTAGACTTACGAGAATGATCTCTTTACGTGAACGGGTAGACTTACGAGAATGATCTCTTTACGTGTACGGGTAGACTTACGAGAATGATCTCTTTACGTGAACGGGTAAACTGACGAGAATGGTTCTTTATGTGTACGGGTAGACTTACGAGAATGATCTCTTTACGTGAACGGGTAGACTTACGAGAAATATTTCTTAACGTGTACGGGTAGACTTACGAGAATCATCTCTTTACGTTCACTTCAATGAGCCTAGTCATATAGTCTCATGCCCGTGCACACATGTCAACATAATCGCGTAGCATGCAAGTGTTGAACTACGAGCAATTTATTCAATCACAAAACCAAAAGTATCCGATGTTCAAATAATATTCCCATTTAGTCATACCATTGAATGTAATAATGTTAAATATTGATGACTGGTCACCCCATATAGGTTCGGTATCATTTAAAGGGTATTGCTGACTGATAAGTAATATGTAAAAGAAATGACCGAAGATACATTACAGATAAAGTTGTGAGAGTGTGTATTTTTATTCCTGTTTTCAACTGAAATGGAAAGAAATGACCGTTTTTTAAAACAGCGTGTTTCCAATATTTGTATCGATATAATATTTACAATTTTACATATTCTTCCTCTACACATTAACCGCTTTTTTGTTAAACAAAATGATAATATGTCACTGGGCATTCAGCTATCACATTATTGTACATCGCATACCTTAAAATGACCATGCACTTTCAGACTATTCGATGGAGCGTGAGGAGCGCGGGCTACGCCGGGTGGCAGGCCATGGGGTCACCATGTCCCGGGGGTCGGCCAGCGTGATCATGTTCACATACTCTGGGTTGCTGCTGACTATGTGCAAGAACATGATCACCGCTCTCAGGGAGACAGTCCTTAACAGGGTCATTCCTTTCGACTCCTTCCACCAGATGCACAAAATCATCGCCTGTATCTCACTGGCGTTCACAGGTATAGTTTACAGACCAGAACACTTGTCCTGTTAGATAACATTTTGTTTTGACGAATAACACAATAATCGGTGAAACTCAACCTTCTTTAGATTTTTTGTTTAAACACACTAGATTGTCGCCTAGATTGGTTTGTACTATTAGGATATCCATTGACATTCACTTTTTCACATGTTTCTAACTTCTGCATTGTCAGTGTTGCACATTGTGTTTCACGGGTCGAACCTATACCATATCTGCACCCAGCCCTCCACAGACCTCAACTGTTACCTCAGGGAGTACTTCCGGGCGTAAGGACACTTGATTTCATTGTTAGATCCGTGTAGATTTTACGAATGTTAAAACTGTTTGCTTTTGCGTATTTAGAAGGTAAAGAAAACAAGTTTATTTTCTTTCAAGATGTTATACAAATGTGTAACTTGTAATCATGTTTTTGTTCTCAATTACAGTTCACACGAACTCGGAAGTTTTAGTTACTGGGCCTACCAAACAACAACAGGTTAATAGTTTACTTAATATTTCTTTCTTATTACCGTTCCTATAAAACATAAACGAGGTGTAATGATTTAATTGATCGCACCGATAAGCATTCCTCAGCCGTATACCTGACTATGCTGATCCAATCCTTTTCTTTTGCAAGCATATTTTCCACCTTTCTAACACATTGTGACAGGTTTGACGGGGGTGGTGTTGACGCTGTTACTGATCGTGCTGTTCATATTCGCGGTGCCGTACGCGCGCCGCTACGCGTTCATGGCGTTCTGGGTCACTCACAAGCTCTACTTCCTCATATACCCACTCATCTTCATACACGGCAGCGTCCGTATGGTCCAGGTACGGAGTTACAAACAGATTTGCCCTCGCCTTTATGGTATTGCAAACATCATTCGAAATTGTGACAGTCATGTTTATTACTGCACTCAGCAGAAAATTACACTTTTACATGTTTATATATCGTGGAAAAATGTAATTGAAGGATTTTCTTATAGGGCGAGGGGGAGCGTTACAAATTTAATGGAAAGTGTATTCCTTTGAGAAACATTCGGGATCTATTTATTTCTACAAAACTCACTCCTTAATTGTTTCTGCCATCACAGGAACCTCACTTTTTCTACTACGTGGTTGGCCCGGTAGTGCTGTACACCGTCGACAGGCTTATCAGCACCAGCCGCTGTACCATCAATCTCACCATCGTCAAGGCGGAGCTGCTCCCCTCGGGTATGTAACAATGTTAGTGTATGTCCACGGGTACGTGGCAATGTTGGTGTATGTCCTCGGCTATGTGGCAATGTTGGTGTATGTCCTCAGGTATGTGGCAATGTTGGTGTATGTCCTCGGGTTTGTAGCAATGGTGTATGTCCTCGGGTATGTGGCAATGTTGGTGTGTGTCCTCGGGTATGTGGCAATGTTGGTGTATGTCCTCGGGTATGTGGCAATGTTGATGTATGTCCTAGGGTATGTGGCAATGTTGGTGTATGTCCTAGGGTATGTGGCAATGTTGGTGTATGTCCTAGGGAATGTGGCAATGTTGGTGTATGTCCTCGGGTATGTGGCAATGTTGGTGTATGTCCTAGGGTATGTGACAATGTTATTGTATGTCCTCGGGTATGTGGCAATGTTATTATATGTCCTCGGGTATGTGGCAATGTTGGTGTATGTCCTCGGGTATGTGACAATGTTGGTGTATGTCCTCGGGTATGTGGCAATGTTGGTGTATGTCCTCGGGTATGTGACAATTTTGGTGTATGTCCTCGGGTATGTGGCAATGTTGGTGTATGTCCTCGGGTATGTGGCAATGTTGGTGTATGTCCTCGGGTATGTGACAAGGTTGGTGTATGTCCTAGGGTATGTGGCAATGTTGGTGTATGTCCTCGGGTATGTGGCAATGTTGGTGTATGTCCTCGGGTATGTGGCAAGTTGGTGTATGATCTGTTTCATCGTTCAGGAACATTATCACAACCAAACGATTGAAGTGCAAAGCATTCACGATATAAATGAAATGTCGTAAATCTCTATCTGATAATATCAAACAATAATGTAAAACATCGGACTCGAATGATATTGCCGGATATTCAGAACCCTGTCTGAAATCAAGACAGTTCAGGGTCGCACCGTTATAAGGCCAATGAGGTCACAGTTACAATACTTCTATGTAGCGTCAACAATGATTATAGTTTTACAGTGATTGTTTTCAAATTTCAGATGTGACAGCTCTAAAAGTGAAGAAGCCTCTGGGTTTTGAATTCAAGTCAGGTCAGTGGGCACAAATTGCAATAGATAAGCTCGGTAGATCAGAGTACCATCCATTCACGATGACGTCATCGCCGCACGAGAAATTCGTGACGTTTCACATCCGGGCAGTTGGGCCCTGGACCATGAATGTTCGACGACTGTTTGACCCTGCAAATCGTGTCGGCAAGGAAATGCCAAAGGTGTGTGTGCATTAAACGTGCATGTATTTTTTTTACATGCTTTATGATAATCATAGCTGCGAACTTATACCATCCGCAATTATTATTGTGAGTTTTTTTCTGTAATAACGCTAAAGTAAGATGTAAGTACTTGAACGTACCTTATCATATATCATCATTGCATACATATAAGGTCCCACTATTAATGTTTAGTATAACACCTGCAAGATTACAAAATAACGTCACTTTATATCTTATATAAAGACTTAAGTTTAATTTAAAGATTAGATGAAGGTGGGGGATAACTATTTACACCTCACTTTTTCATGTTTTTTTCTACAAATATCCGCATCTTCCCTTACCCCTAGGTGTTGTTGGACGGTCCGTTCGGCGAGGGTCACCAGAACTGGTACAAGTTTGAAGTGGCTGTGCTTATCGGGGGCGGAATCGGGGTGACGCCCTTTGCGGCTATACTCAAGGACATCGTCCATAAGTCGGAGATGGCCATCAATATGCAGTGCAAGAAGGTAGAACGTTGAAATATATACATACCACAAATCTACATAATAGAAAACTACTTCTGAATATAACTGTATTCAGAGGAAGAATGCCCCACGAACTTCACATATCTTATTAACATCATTGCAATCTTATGCTTTCGTTAAAGTAACTTACGTTTATTTGCTATTGTTAGCCTTCGGGGCTGATTCTACATGTTTAACCGATGTCTATAACTGTGGCAATAATGTGTTCAGGATGCAATGCCCGCAAGTATTGCTTTGTCTAAGTAGGTCTTAACTGTTTAAAACTTTATCACATGAAATACAAAAGCCGCAAATATTTAACAAGCAATTAACTAAAGAATCAGTTTGACAATCCCATCGTCATTCCATGCAGGTGTACTTCCTGTGGGTGACGCGGACGCAAAAGCAGTTCGAGTGGCTTACGGACATCATCCGAGCCGTTGAGGCGATGGACCGGAAGCACATGGTCACCACGCATATCTTCGTCACCGAGTTCAAGTCAAATTTCGACCTCCGCACCTCAATGCTAGTGAGAACAGTTTAAGTTGTCAGTTTTCTGAACAGCCTTATCGTTTGTCAAAGTCATTTTAGTCACACGGATTTAATTGCTGCCTTCAATCACGTTCGGCCTTTGTTAACACGACCGCTTTCACCAGGATACCATGTCTTTTGTTCATTATGTCGGGATGCTCATGTAAAAGGAAGAGATTTTTCATGAATTCACATGTTTTCGACTTGACCAATTTCCCTGTGACACCATGATTTTATCCATCACGTCTGGATGATCATGTAAAAGGAAGTATTTTTTTTCATGAATAAACATACTTTTTATCGAGTGCGCGGTTTGACCGTGTTTGCGGTTTCAATATTTAAGTCACCAAGTACGGGTCTCGTATCATTTTCTGCTCTGCTTGTTTTCCAGTACGTGTGTGAGCGTCACTTCCAGAAGATTTGTGGGCGGAGCCTGTTTACGGGGCTGGAGGCCACCACCCACTTCGGCCGGCCCAAGTTCTTCACTTTCCTCGACGGGCTGAGAAATACTCACAGAAAGGTCTAGATCTTTTGCTCATAGGAATATTTGAGTATTCATATGCATGCATGCATATGCGATGGTCACCAACCATTGTATCTTACCTTTACACAAAAGTTCATACAAAGGGGGGGACCTCAAAGTGGTATCCTTCTTATGTATGGGTTTTATATTGATTAAGATAATAGTTTTCACTTGTATTGTTGATGAATCACCTTTTATAGGTGAGAAATGAGGACACTACTACATTGTTTTTCAAGTTTCACTAACAAAAATCTGGTGTCATGTAGGTGCGGCGGTTCGGTGTGTTCAGCTGCGGTCCGAGACCCATGACGCAGGGGGTGGAGCAAGCGTGTGCAGCACTCAACAAGTACGACTACGCCACCTACTACCACCACTACGAGAACTTCTAGCACCACCCGACAGTCCAATAACCATTATCAACCTACAACCTTTACTAGGAGAATTTCTAGTTTGCTCGGAAAGTGCCCAGAAAACGTACGGAACATGTTCTGGAAACCTAGGATAAAAGAGCATGATGCTGTCGGGCGGACTGCCTGAAATTATCGTTGACAAACGTGACCATGGTATTTTCTGTTGCCATAAGAAGCGATGTTCAGGCGTTCATCCAAACGTTCTAACGTTGAAAATGATGCTCGGAATCGAGGGCAAGCTGAGATTTTGCATGTGTTCGAATACTCATATTGGAAAGTATATTGTTACTACAATGACAAGCACTTTTTCAGCTTCCCAGAGAGACAATTTCACTGTAGATATAGCTTGATACGGAATCTGTATTAAACATATAGTAACACTCAAACCATCCAATATGGACATTATCTGGTCATTATTATTGTTTGTTCTCCATATGCATGTATACACCATTGTATGCTCGTGATGGGTATAGGGACATATACCTGATTCGATAGTATTCAAAATACAATTATTTTAGGCAACTAATTGTATTTGAATTTTAAAGTCTACTACTGATATATATGTTGAAATGTTACGCAAAACAACTTTCTGTCTTTCTGTTTTCATGTCGTGCATTATATTGATGCATTTAATTCAGTACATTAATAAATATAACAGAGCATGATTGCAGTGAAAGCCTTCACGGTTTTAGCTTATTGGAGAATAAGGAGTGCTTTACTACTCGCCCCGGCGTTGGCGTCAGTGTCGGCGTCCGGTTGAAGTTTAAGGGCAAGTTGGCATTTTCACTTATTACTCCAATACCTTTCATTCAATTCATACTTCACACAGTTGTTCAGGACCATTACACAAGGTTATATAACTCCTTATCATCCATATTACCAACTATGGCCTCTGATCCACATACGAACCAAGGTTAAAGCGTTATAGCTTAAAGTTTTAGGGCAACTTTTGGTTTCAGGGCAAGTTATGATTTTTATTAAAAATCATAACTTGCCCTGAAACCAATACTTTTTTACTTAGAAATTCTAAACCCATCATTCAATATACATTATACTTCACACTATTGTTGACAGCCATCATACAGTAGGTTACATAACTCTATGCTATCTTAAATACAAATTATAAACCATAGATCGTCTTTGAAAAGTCGGTTTTGGGCAATTTGGGCTTTTAACTCAGATTTCAAATACCGTTCAGTCAAGTGGCATCCTACTTAGCACATCATACAATTAGGTTACATAACACAATCGAATCCTAAATACAAAGTATGGCCCTCGTTCGACTTTGAAAGTTTGGTTAGAGTTTTAGGGAAACTTTTGGTTTTAACTCTAATCTCAAATACCGTTCATTAAATGGACTTCATACTTCATACTTCACACAGATGTTAAGGACCGTCACAGAATAAGGTAACTTAACTCCATATCATTCTAAACACAAATAATGGACATTGGTTGATCTAGGAACATTAGGGCACATTGTGTCTGGTTTGAGGGCAAGTTGGCACTTTCACTCATTACTTCTATACCCTTCATTCAATTAACTTCATACTTCTTACAATTGTTGACGACCACCACACAATTACATGTAGATTACAAAACTCCATATTAACCTAAATACAAATTATGGCCCTAGTTTGACTTTAATCACTATTTGTATTGTGTTTGACATGCACATATTACATCATTTATGTAATTATGTATTTTCTAAGGCAAAGCAGTGTATATTCGAGCGTGCTGTTCTACGACATTTTCCAGCCATTCCTTGATAAATTGTCCATTTGTTTAAGGTTGTTAAGTCAACAGCTTGCCTTAATGTCTCCGCTTTGTAGAGCTCTAGTACTAACTAAGCAGTTTTCATTAAACGAAGAAGTGATAATGTTCCTTTAATGAGGTAATATGATCGATAAAACACCAGACTTGGTCCGAGCGACGATAAATCATTTGTTTATGGAACATTTTAATAAAATGTTAAAGGTGTTGCGACACATGAGTAACAATGTTATCACTGTTTGTGTACATTCTGATTGCGCGGGGATTGAATCCGTATCAGTTCGTTATCAAACAGCTAAGATTCGCTCATTCAGTAGTGGGAGCATTTATCTTTAGTATTATCGGTGTATTTCTTAAAGTTTTGAAATAATAGATTCCAAACCACGTGGTTTTATAAGAAGAAGAAAACGCCTAATGGTAAATGTGTGCATGACACGATTAATCATTAGGAAAGCCTCGGGGATGTAGAGCAAGGAGGAGGAGGTTGAATATTTCGCGAAATCCGCGTTCTTACATCCATCAAACATGCAGCCAGGCTTTGTGTTTAGAGCCAGCTTTCTGGTCGGACTTTTGGCGGTAAGTCAGACTGCTTATTATCTCTTGTATCTTCTTACCAGTAATAGACAATGCCTACCTCACAAGAATCGTATAACTAGAAGCAGTGTTCGCACTAATAGATTATATTCGTCATCGAACAAAGAATGTTCTATATTATTTAACATGAGAGCTGAGTGTTATATTGAAAGTTAATTAACGAATATATTTTCGAACAATTCCACATAATTATCATTCTATAACTACTATTCCAACTATGTATTAGCAACTATATGCACGTAGCGAAAAGCAACAGATATTCAAAAAGCGTAGTTGATCAGATCAACTTGACGAATATAATTGTTTTATATCAAACTCGGGGATACATAATCTAGATTGCTTGTTGTATAATGGTTACCCCCGGTGTATGTTTCATATGCTGAATTAACCAAATAGGTAATTCTGATTTAATGTAAATTCACATCCTAATTTATATACCAGGCTTGCACAGTTATGTAAAATCAAGAGCTAACGGAGTTCCATGTGCCCTGTTTGTTCTTTAATATGTAACCATGAATTCTTTATTTCAGAGCTGTATATACGGGGTGACCACCCCGGTTCCTCTCAACACAACCAATAATGACACCTCAATCGATGTTAAATCCACGTCTGTCAGCACTTCTACGAGTCCTACGCCAACATCAGCTATTTTCCATTCAACATCTTCACCCGCGCCAGCATCAATCTCATCCTCTACAATATCAAACGATACTTCTGCCTTACATTCAACAACACCTAAAGCAATGACTTCAGGCTCTACAGGAATGACAGTTTTTACAAAGGCACCGACAACTAAAACAAGTGTGCTCACGATATCAAGTTCACCGAGTTCTTCGTCCACAATTTTAACTGCAGAAAGCGTTAAACCATCGCCGTCCACTGAGAAAAAGAATGCATCGACCACTACGGCCGTTGTTTTGAACGACACAGTGGCAAGTACTAGCACTGCAAGCCCGACCACCCCTGTCAATGTGTCATTAGCAACAAAGGATAGCCACACTGTAACAACAAAGACAAGAACCGTCAACCCAATTACAACCACAGAACTCGGAACTACAACGATAACAGCACCAGAACCGGCTACTAGTGGACCGGCTGTATATTCAAATAACAGTACACAAGAAACCACCGTGACACACATAAACGCGAACACACACAGTGCAGAAAGTACAGAATCTATAGGAACTAAACAAGTGCAAACCGTAATAAGAGAAGAAACGTCACCGTCAATGTCGACGCCAACGACTAGTTCGAACAAGACGGGGACAGAGGTCCCTGGACCTACGGAAAAGGAGTTCCAGTATGACCGGGAACTGGCCATAATATTCGGGTCAGCCTTCGGTCTGATGGTCGTGGTGGTTATAGTTTTGTGTATCAGTCGTTCAAGGCACACCGAGGAGCAGGAAAAGTACATTGTCGGTGGAGATGGTATCGAAATTAAAACGTCTCAATTTTAGTAGTTTACACGTGTCATATTCGCTTACTAAACGTAATAGTGATAATACTAGCATCTACACGAATAGTAAACGTTGGAACATTGACGTTCATAATAGACTCTGTCGCTCAAGATGACAATTTGCCCAAAGGGACTAAGCTGTATTTTATACTTTACATGCTTTAAGCTGAGGACAGTGAACGAAAGAAAACATGTTTTATTATCTTGACATCGAAGCTCAACAGTACACACTTCAAAGTTAATACAGATCTACATTTTGAGCCATATATTATGAGATAGGCTGTGTATTATCAGTGTTTTATTTTATCAGAAACCTTTAAGGTTTACTATAAGACAGTTTTAATACTGGTTTTACTGTGGGGATCCGGGGTACAGGGCCTACAACAATACAACTCAGTACGATTTTTTTCAGATTGAACAGTGACATACGAGAGTTTACTGATCTACACTTATATTTATTTTAAACATTTATATTAATCGACAGTTAGTTCTAAACTATGTGAACGATCATAAATTGATTAATATGGCGTTAATATGCCCAGTATTTGCCCGTGGGGCAAATTTGCCCCGGGGACGAATACAATCACATAGGCAAATTTGCTTCGGACGAAATGATTTTAGTTGAGAAAAATGAATAATTTGAATAACGCCGCTTAAATACTGTAAAACCCTACCAAAATAAAAAAAATCCTCGGTGGTTAGTCATTTCTTTTGCGATAACTTGACATAAACTAACCATGAATATAACCATGGGGGCAAAATTACACCACCTCTTTACTTGCGGCAAATTTGCCCTCGATGGTAATTTTACCCCCGTGGATATTTGCGTTTATGTGCACATACCCGGTATACCCCGTGGGTAAATTTGCCAAGGGGATTAATTTGCCCCCAGTAGTAACTCTCGTTATATAAACGGCATATACGATACGATTTTAATACATATCGGTAAAATGAACTTTGGTCAATCGTTGAAGAGAAGAAGAATAACAGTTAGTTCATACATTGTTTATTCATAACGATGTTGGTCAGCCAACGTTGAGGATATATAGTTCACGATCTTCCTTCAAGTACAGCGTTTTAATTTAATCGGATAGGTACTACGTGAATATTGCTGTAAAGTGACCCTGGCCTTCACATTCGGCCATGCCACGCCCAGGGTGTTCTACGACACACCGCAGCTATCACTGACAATGTATATCACTTTAACATCACTCGACGGCCCAACAGTAACTGTTTATTTTCTAGCGTTCACATATTTTAGCCAACTTTATACTTGAATTGTTATTAATAATGCCTGCGCTGTGCCATGAAAATGACATGTATGATTGTGTGTTTACGATATAAATATATATGATTTATATGATATAAATGAAAGCCCAGATGTTTCTTTCATAAGCCGAAATAAACTTGTTTTCGGTTCTGGTGTTTGCATATTGTAGTGAGATGGATTTTATTGATCCACTGTTATTGTGTTGGTTTGCTTAAAGTACTAGTATCTGTCTTTATATCGTTTTCGCTATTTGTTGTTTGTTTATTTCATCTGAACCATTGAAGTGTGTCATTCGAGATTAATCGTGTATAAAAATAAAACAAATCACGAACATACATGTACCTGTTAAATTAAATGTGCATAAAACGTCGACAATGTCTCAGCTTCCTATCTTAACTGGTATAAGTAGCAAAATAAGATGAACTGAATGTAGAGCTGTGTGCAGATCAGCCTTTGAATTCAAGATGTATTGTGCTTTGAGACCTCCAGCCATTACACATACAACACACTACCAGATTTATGCAAGGTAGACACCAGCCATATACGTTTTATTCTGACATATATACAAACTACAAACATAAACTATTGTGTATTCTAAGGATTCGCCTTTTACAACAAAACAATGGTGAAACAAAAATAAACATTAAAGAGTAAAAAACCCATTAGCATTAGATAAATAGATAAAAGGCCGTTTGTTCAGAACCTTGTAAAAGTTAACAACCTTGTTAACGTCATCGTTGTTAAATGTCAAAGTGTCTGGAAGTCTAATGGATACACTTCTGATCTGCAGTAGTTCTAACACATTTTGTTTCAGCTGTACTTGTTATATTTACATTTATAAGCACGTCGTCAAATATTTCACGTTTACAAGTTAACAACGATATCGTTCACCCCTTTGTTAACATTTACAAAGTTCTTACCAATCGGCCCAATGTTACACAGTAACCGAAAATAAATGGAGAAACATTTTTACATTGATTGCGTTAACTTTTGATATTTTATCATTTTCATTTTTCTATGAAGAGTATTTACACAAACGCCTTTACATTGACAGGAAACAATCAAGGCAGTGATAACTGATCATTTCAATTAGGAAATAAACACTGCAGACTAATTGATTATCAATTCGGTGTCAATGTCAATCACCTGTAATGTAGTAAGCAATTAACCACTGTTCGAACTGGGGAACTATTGACATGTTAAGCATATAACTATTAATTCAGTAAAGAAAGCGCGGTGAACAGAAATGAATAATATACCAATAAATATAATAAATGAGTACATATTGAAGCAATAAAGAAGTTAATCGAATTTGAAGGTGACATCCCCGAAATTTGAAATGTTTGATCTAATGCCATTTTCCTGCCGACTATTGAACTGAAAACTGACGGCAAAGTCTTCGGAAGATTGCGACACCGGGATTTCCGGTTTGGTTCCCAGCACATCCCGTGCTGCCTTGTTGAAGTCGAACATGTTTACCAAGTCCTTGTGATCTTTCGTCTGCGACAGTTTAGCCGTCTGTTGCTTAAGTTCGGTTTCCCGGGAGGTAACCATTTTCATACAGTCCCGAAGCATAGTTCTTTTTTTGTCTATTTCACGTTCAGATAGCTCGAAAAGTTCTCTTTCACGTTCGTCAACCGAATCACGAATACGGTCGAATGTTTGTCGGATTTGAACGGCAAGCTCCCTTTGGATTTGTTCCACATTATCAAACGCTTTCTCTAGAGCATGGCGCTTTTCCTCTAGAGATTTCTTTTCACTGTCAATTTCAAACAGAGTTTTGTCTATTGCGGGTGAGTATTTCGTCATAGCTTCATCCACATTTATGACAGTATGGCCACTGGCCTCCTTGTGGTCTATAACAGTACAGTCACAGCAGACCGGCTCCATACACGGCTCACAGAAGAAGTTCAGGGGCTGAAGTTGGTGCTTGGAACAGTAGGATATCTTCCCCTTCCCGATTTGCTTAATGAATGCGACCAGCTCTAAAACAGTGTGGTCATTGGGTAGCTTCAGTATTTCAGTGGCGGAGGCGATGAGGCTCTCACGACAGGAGGGACAGCTAATCTTCACGGCAACGGGCATGCTGCGGAAGGCGGAAGTAAGCGTCTGGCGAAACTCGCCTTCCACTCGGAACATCTGCTGGAGGCAGTCGAGGCAGAATGTGTGGTGGCAGGGCAGCATCTTGGGAACCTTCTCGTCGTCATCGTAATTCTCCCGGCAGATAAGGCATTTGAGGAAAGTATCCTCGAATCGCTCCTCGTCTAACACCAAGTTTCGCTTCCGGCTATCGGTTGCGTCGAATGGAACAAGGTGCATCTCCGTGTCCGCACCTTCAAATAAAAATTAAAAAAAAGATGTGAAATATATTCTTGAAACATTTCGAATATTCTTGTCAGGCTGCGGTCTATGGATATACATTGTTTGACCAACTAACAATCACAACTTAGTATCACTTTGTAACAAACGATACTTAATCCATATGAGAGTATAGAGAGTACTGCAGATTTAGGACTTACTTTCATCCTTCATCTCGAACTGTCTTAGTTTCTCCTCCAGCCGTCGGTCTTCTTCTGTTGTCATGGTAACCTCTCCTTCTGTCACCGAGTCTGTAAGCACATACAAAGAAAGAGTACTAAATTTCTGTTCGATCATCACCTATCCATAAGCATTTAATTTAACAACCGCTTTTACACGTTCCTTGTGGCGTCGTTACAAAAATACTACTAATTAATCATCTTTATTAAGATGAGAGACGAGCTAACTAAAAGTAATTCTATTGAGCATCTTTAAGATAATACTGTTATATGAAATATCATGACGATGGTCCTTAAACGGTAGAAATAAAGATTTCGGATGTACTGTTACTGATGGTGAGCCAGCGCATACTTGAAACTGTGCCAGTGCGGACTCATGGCTGGGCGGGCGGACATGATTCTTGTACTACTGAGAAACTTGATAATAAATGATCCACCTTAAGTAGTCTGATGTGAGTCATTTACCAAGCTAAGTCATCTTTCAGCCTATATGTTGCATTATACAAGTAAAGGAACACAGAGACTATAAACGAGTAAATAAAATGTCGGTTCGATCAAGATTGGACGCAAGAGGGGGCACAGTTTAAGGGCGCACATCGGAGCGTGTGCCTCAATCTCTAGGAACCCCCGAAATATGCAGTAAGTATGCCAGTGAGTGTTGGTGTTTTTCCCCAAGATCAATAAGACTAATTTCAACCTTAAATAGTGTGTTCGGTGTATTGCATAATTTCTCTTCTTTAGTGACATGAAGTGCATTTGTTCATTGTTTTGGGGGCGCGCGTGCCGGGAGCCCCCCTTTCCCAAAGCCGCTTATGTGATCCATTTTACCTATCCTTAATAAGCTTGATGTGGAACGTGACTTTTCGACGTAACCCATGTGATTTTAAGCGTTTACTTACTTTAAAGGTACTTTAAGATATGTTATGAATTACTCCCGCAACTTTCTCACTAAAGTATGTTTACCTTTTTAAGAAAACTAATAAAACAAGACACTTTTACTACTGTGCACGATTAATGAGGTCGTAAAAGTATGTACATTTTTAATTGACTCAATACGGTACAATGGACGTAGACTGTTTATTGCTCCGCTCACATTCCGCAGTGAGCAGTCGTTACCCTTCATAAAACTCCCAAATCTCAATATACTCAGCAAAAAATAATAAGTGCGTCAATTATGTGTTCAAATGTGTAATGCTAAAAAGGTAGTTATATTTTACACACCTTAGTTTATAACGATGTAAAACTATCCAAAGTTCTTTACAACACAAGTAATTCACAAATGACAAGTGGCGTTTGATTTCACTTTGTTTTATATATACTAAGGCTACCTAAGGTCGCATATTTCAGTAAGTAATTAAGATATTTTAAGGAAATTAGGTTTCAGATTAGAACATATTTTGGCCAGTGTTTTCTTATAAGTCTTTGGGATTGTGATATAGGCATAGCTAAAACAATATTCACAGACTGTTGACAGTATTACTAAATCATTTCTTTAAGCGATTATTGTCTACTTTCCTTATTTCAAGAAGGATTACCATACGTAACCTTATTTCAACCCCGCAATAAGATTTTGCTAACTACTTATTTACATTTCACTAGTTGAGAAATGACGGTTTAGATTAAGGCTTGGTCTATGACTGTGTGTGGTGTCATAAGGTTACTGTATATTTTAGCGATGTTTATTACCGCTTATCGGCATGAGCTGGAATAAGTGCGGGGGCCGACATTCCGCCACAATGCCGCCAACATAACTACATGTATTTCTACTGTAACCATATTCATGTTATTCTATGCTGTTAAAGGGTTTATAAGGGTTAAATGATGAAAGCAAAGAAGATGTCAATATCAAAACAATTTAAAAATGGTTTTACTCGTTACGACTAACATGAGGGTTATAACAATCACTAACCACGCCCTTCTGTAATGATATATAACAAGTATGACTTAAATATATATTAACGGGATGTCTCGACCGGTGTTTCCAAATTTATAGAATATCCTAAACAGATCCACTAGGAAAGGCACTGGATTTATTCCATGGAATCAGATTGGTGCATGGTAATGAGAACATGCAGATTCAGCAGAAATGCATGCTAGGTCTGCAAGATTTGTGCAGGCAGGAATCCGGTCTTGACGGGGAAATCTAAAACAATGATTCGAACAATATTGTGGAGATGCACTCTTCATGATTAATTGCAAGGCAAATGGTCAGCGTTTATTCCTTTTTTCATAATCTGGTAAAGACTGCCGTAGAAGCTAGTTAAAGATTGAGATATCCAGTCATACACAACCTTAATACTTTTTCCAAAACAATAAGTATAGCTAATATGAATCTGGAAAAACTCATTTATTTCCCAGTAAAGCCATTTGGGTTATACAGTAATATAAAAATGTGAAGCCTCTTAATAAGTTAGTACAAATGTACAGTTGTATATCATATCTTACACTTTTAACGCGTTTTTTTCCAATGCAATTTACCTGCGTCACTAATGTACCTGCATATATGATTTATCACCGAGTAGGCGAGTAAGGATGGAGCTTAAATATGGTACAGTCAGACTTTATATACATGTAAAGACCGAATTAAAACGCACATGCAACACCTCAATGCTAAGTAAGGAAACGTCCATTAAGCTAGTGTCAGTGTAGACTTATTCGCTTTGAAATGTGACAAAACATGGCATGAAAGACTTACAAGTGTACAGGTATGCATTTCAAAAGTTTAAATAAGACATCGAATGTGCTTAAAGTGAATCGATCTCTGATAAGCAATATTTTATAGCTTTATTAAACAGATATGAGTAATATGTACATACCTTGCTCAGATATAGATGATGCTCTCAGTGCCCAGAGTATCTCCAAATAATGCAGCAATTTTTGTTTAAGACAAAACAGTTTGTTTTGAGCTGTTTTAAGTCATGAAAGAAATCATTCACATGTACACAAACAAACGAACTGTATTTGTAACAGATCCTGGCATTGGCTGACAAAAATAAACTTCCATATAGCGAATTTACATAAATAATGCACTATGTCTGGGTTATATACCACGCAGAGGCCCCATATGGGTTGACGTTTATTAAGACACAAGTTTACCACGTCTAAACTCAGCCGCATAAACTTTACAATTCAAAAACGCGAGTATGAATAATCCATGAGCCCAAACAAGATGATTTTGTTACATTTGAATGTGCTTCTGCAATGTGGAAACATTTATTAATATAACTCTAATCACGGCGGCACCAATTCTGCACCAAATGTCAAGGCGAAAGCGCGCCTTTTTCTGCACAATCACAAATGTTTATCAAGACTTGATGCATGTCAATTGCGCAATAAACCTTTTTGTACATATCACAGTAACACAAAGGACTGAAGTCAAATATGGATGGATGCAACATCCAACCTTATTCGTGCCTCTTTAATCACCACTTTAATCAGCAATCGGCGAGGTGTGTCGCCATTTATAACCTTAAGGCAATTTACCATGCTTCAGCAGATAAGAATAAGCAGACGATATTACTCCATATGTGACATCTGCGCGTGCGCACAAGTCAGCTTCCGGTGTTTTGCTTAACAGGTGTATTTTATGTACAAGTATATGTGTTTTGATCAAATTGCTTCTGGTTATAGGTTGAAACTTAAGATAAATTGCAGTTAATTTGTGAAAGGGTTACCAAGGAAAGTGACAGGAGTGGACACTAGTTGCTAGGCAGACAGGTTGGTTTAATGAGCTACTTCACATTGTACTTGCTTTGATTTATGAGAATCGTTCTCAACATCTCTTAACTCAATATGTATAGCATCATCTATTCTATATTATTTAGATGGTCGAACACTAGCCTTTTCAATGAACATTCGACTTGTTGATTGGGTACATACCGAGCCAGGTAAAAGCTGGACTGTATTACAAACGTTTAAACTACTACCAAGTTTGACTACCTTAAGTTAACCTTATAAAGCTCTTATATTTAATAGCGTAAATGGTAACCTTTTCGTCTACCATGTAATTTATTTTGTAACTTGATATCGACCAATAAATTTTGTCCTTCATTGATTGCTGCGTTAAAGCAATAAAATCTAAGTTTTTTCAGTACCCAGCAGTTTATTCACACTGTCTGGCCCGGTTGTGTCTGGTCAGCCATTTTCATTGTAGCATTAAAACCTATTACCGCATTTTTATCTGTCATTATATAATCATAGATAATATTGCAATTTGTTACATCGCAAACACAAATACTTTTATGCAAAGAGAAAACAACTTAAGTACAGAATCAATAAAAACAACATGAATATGTTTATAAAACGCTGCCTTAAAGTGATAACAAAACTCGCTTATATTTCCTTTGTTTGATTATCACAAAATGATAGGCAGCGTTCGCTCAATGATAAATAATATAAATCAATCGGATCATAAAACGTATTTGCAAGCAAGTGTTTTATAGCTCGATGATGTAAATATAGATGCGTTCATTCATGACTTTTATGCTTAATGTAAAGTAATTACCTGTACTCACCAAAGCAGACTCAGTTTAAACTATGAATGCTCCATGCTTTGTTTATTTATAAAATGCTGATTGATGAGCTATCGTCATCATAAGTGTGTACTATTGTCACCGCCTGGCCCAGTAAATCTTGCTGTTTTATTTCTAGGTCGTGACATTTATATACGGGACAAACAAGCGTCCATACAGCACTGTAAATGACGGACTCGGTCAAACCCACGGAGGACCCTAACTTTAAGGGAGGGGTCATGAGTCCCAACTCAAAACGGACATTCGCAGGTAGGAGTTTATAACTGTGAAACTGCAATTTTGTATCGGTGAATTGAGTGCCTTCCCTCGGATCTCATTTCACGACATCAATGTTGATTGGCGCCTTCTCACTGCAGCGAGGGACCATCGAAAACAACCTCGGATGTATATGGACGGTTTACAATGTCAGAAATCTTTACATTTAACTACGCTGCAAGTAGATCGCGTAGTAATTTCAATTCAGCATTTATATTTTGCTCTGCTGTAGAGAATCAATATTATTTATGCAATTATACGCTTCACTGGCAATCAATTCAAATTTGAATTAATAAATACACGTAAACACTACAATTAATTAATATGATTAGCTAAAAATTTACGAAATTCTACTGATGTACCGGTATACATATGAGGTTGTTTTCAATGGAAAATGGCCGAGGAGTTCCGAATGTTATGAAACGGGATTTTTGGGTCGCACATGGTAGGAAGGGTAATTACAGTCTGATTTCAATTACGTTTACATTATGTGTTAAAGTTTAAAAGTATTTCCTCCAGGAATATTAAATGGATGTCCTACTGAAAGTTTTTTTTTAGAATTCCATGCACCGATGTATACTTTGGCGTATATTTCATAATCATTTATGGTAAAAAACATGTGAAAGTAAATACAACTTCAAATGATCAGAAAATACAATGAATGCATAAATAAATAAATTTAACGACTTCTAATAAATAAATGACATTGTAGTTCAATAATTCCTACATTATATGCAACACAGTTAATACATCAGTAAACGCATGTAATAGATAAACAGAGACGGCGATTTTTGCCTCGTGCCAACCGAGAAATGGCCGCGTCATGTCGTATTGCTCCACGGGAGCCCTCGATTTTTGCCTCGTGCCAACCGAGACATGGCCGCGTCATGTCGTATTGCTTCACGGGAGCCCACAATGGAAATGGAGGGAGTTCAGGGTTTATTGCATAACTTTTATAACATGTCGCGTGCCTGGATTAAGCATGTCGGGATTACAGCTCTGCATGTTGCCGGTACCGACTCCGATAAGGCCGTTGGGGAATATGATTATGAGTCTTATGATTACATTTATTAAAACACGGTTAGAACATCGTAAAGAAAAACAAAATATAGTTATTGTTTCAGTTTCGTTCCTAAGCACCCAACAATTTTTTGAACTTTTTTTACAACTGAAGACGTTGTTGTGAGTGAATATATCTTAAGATAATGACGGCATAATTAATGTATACTGCGATACGCGTAGCAGACACCATTTTCGGCTGTGTGGTGTGACTCGGCGGTAGTTAGCGGCTTTCGAAAATTTGGATACTAGTAATTGTTTTAAAGCATGCTTATAGGTTTTCCCAAAGACATGCGGACACATATATGGAAATCGATCCTAAATATAGTTAAAGCCAAGGCTTTATTTCATCATAAACAGATCAATGTATTTAATTTTTTGTATAGTGCATCATTCCGCTCGAAGTACGTTCCTATTTTTAGAGTAAATATTAGATGCATGAACCCTGAATAACGCCTTAATTTACCACTACTTTGTACTTTTTTGTTATTTTGGTTAAATGAAATATTACAAACAACTTCTTGATATCGATAAAGTAACATGTTTTTTACCTATAAATTATTGGCGCCCTTTGTTGCTTTGCATCAATGGTCTTTCTTGTTATTTATCATAACGCTGAAGTGTGCATGTCATTACAGAGATGAGACAGACGCCGGTGGTAGCCACACAGAAGATTATCCTGGACGAGGACATGTTTGAGAGCTCCTTCCTGCGCTGCATGGTGTGTCGCGAGCGCTACAACATGACAGACCGCTTGCCGCGACTCTTTCCTTGCCACCACGCGTTTTGTCAGGCGTGCATCCTCACCTTTTATCACCAGGAGACAGAGTACCGCCAGAGCATGGCGCTCGTGCCATCCAGCAACAAGACGTACGCCGTATCCATCTCGTGCCCAAATTGCAAGGCAAACTTTATCACGACGGAGAACGGTATCCGAGAGCTTACCACGGACCACAGGATCGTACAGCTATTGGACTTTGTGGGAAGCACGGACAGACAGACCGTCACCTACTGCACCACACATGCCATGCAGCCCGTGAACTTTTTTTGTGAGAAATGTGCCACACCTATATGTAAGGACTGTACGGTACTGGACCATAAGACGTGTTCACAAGAAAAGCTAGTTGTGGATATCAGTGCAGCATCGCAGAAATACAGACCGGTTATCGAGGAAGGCAAGAACAATCTTACAGGAGAAATACAGACTCTTGATGAGCGTAAAGCTGAGTGTGAAAAGTCCCTTGAAGGATGCAGCCAAGGTGACGACACACTAAGTAAGCAAATTAAAGAGACGTTTGCTAAAATAAGAGCTGCGATTGACAAACGAGAACAAGAATTGTTAGAGATGGCACAATCAGGTCAGGGCAATAGCTACACTGTAGTTGAGGAAAAGATTAAGAAGCTTGCTGATAAAAAAGACGAAGCTATGAAGATTTTGGAAGACATAGACCGGGCGACCGCGACAGGAACAATACAAGACTTGTTCCAAGTGTACCGACAAATCCGTAGTTACCAGAGCGAACCAAGTCTGCAGGTGGACGATACGGAAAAGAAAGACAACTCAGAATCGTCATTCCAAGCCCGCGATGAGACCACTCTGCTCGCGCGTATAGGTAATTTCGGCAACATCCAGACACAACCCAACGGCGTTGCTTCCGGTTCCTACTCCGGGTCGAGCTACTCGAGTGGTAGTAGTTACCTGGGCAGCTCCAGGTACGGCAGCTACTCCAGCACTCCCTATTCCAGTAGATACACGCCCTCCACAAGATCTTATAAGTACTGACGCACACACGTGCACTCGTTTGCCAGTCTTCTGGGCACCGTTGTCTCTACTGAATGTACACTTACTGTACTACCGTTACCGCTCTCTGATCTACGAAACCCTTTTCTGAGTTTGCATAATATTTTATTGCACTATAAACGCGCAAACTATTATTCAGTTACGTTATTTTGAATACACACCATGTTGTAACCTTAACATAATTATGTGCTTAACGGTTGTCTGTACAATAAAGATTACTAGTGTCTCATTATATTGATCTGTTTCTTCCTATAGAGTTTCAGCTCCGGGCAGCAGGTTTTACACTCACTGAAAAAGTAAGGGCTGCACACTAACACACTCTCATAGTATAGTGATTTCTAGTGCACATCCCTCGAATGCAGGCGTGATACTTGTGTGCATATTTATTAATATGTATATTTGCAAACCAAAACTAATTGTTCTATGTTTAAACGGCCATCATATAAGCACCCTCCCGCCATATTGATGGGTTTTGTTATCCATGTGGTGTTGACGCGGTATGTAATGGGCATGAGTCACAGGACACATAAATGGCGTTCTGCATTTTACACGATCAAATTGCGAACTCTGCATGTTTTAGCTAGTCTCTCCTCTCCTCAGCCGAATTATATCGTTTAGACAAGGTGGTACGATTTGCATGCCTAGCTGTTTTGGGATTTTTATATTATTATAATAGTTTGAGAACATGCCAACTATCGTATGGTTTGGACTTTCAGCAGTGAATTGTTAAGTTATTTAATGATTGGGTTATTTAATTGTTATCGGCATTTAATAAAATATTGCATATCTAGATACGTTGCTTTACCTGCTTAGCAAATGCTTTTGTATTATTCGACTCTTACACGAACGGGTCATTGTTTGGATTGAGTGTGTGGCAGAACAGTGCGTTAGCATGGTTTTCCGGGGACTGTGACGTCACAGCCTCATATCTGCAAAAGATACGACCGTTGAAATAGTAAATTGTTCAGATAATCGTAAAGACGCATGTAATAGTCTTATTTTTGAAAAACATATTAATAGTCTTTAAATAGTGTTAATTGCCTATTATGTATAATAATTATCTTGTGGCAAAATTTGTTAGAACGATAAACGCAATATTCAACTTCCTTTGTGAGCCATTGGTGATCTTACAAGGTCAGCTACAAAGGGCAAAGTCTGTCTGAAATGACGGAACTAGCAGCATACACAACTGGTGCGTCGGTTATGCGTATATTAGGCAACTACTGGTGATTTTCCTTAGTGTGTTTTATAATCCCATTCTCGTACAGAACGATGATGTTAAGCGTACCATAAATAAATTCAAAGTTTCAAAGCTTATTGGCAGTCGACATACTTTACCTTTGCCATTTACAAAATATAACAACTTTATGACAAAGACCATCATTATCCAACGATGTATGAGAATGTAGAATCCACGATTGCCTCAAACGCGATTCAATGCGTTAATTGTAACCACTGTGATAGCTCGACTTATTTCTGTAAAAAACGGTTGTTGGATGAATGCTCCTTTCATCTAAGATTATAAGTATCTTCCATGGCCGAGAGTGTAAGATAGGTTCATTCTCCACCTCAGATTAGTACATGTAGATCCAATAATTTAACCATGCTAGAAATTCTTATCTTGCCCACGGGCGAAGATAAAATGCCCGGATGGAACTTCTTTTAATGGTCACCACATTGCAATTACCTCCCTTGTTGAAGACTGTCGTCTGTAGCGCATCATGGAAACATTTATGTCTTCTGGCAATATTTAGAACGCGAGTTAATTATTTCTCGCTTAACCTCGTTTCCGCAAAACAGGCTTTATAATGATGATAAATCGATGAAAAATAGATAAGTTCAAACAAAGATTAACACAAGGTTTATATGGCTTGTTTGCACGATGTTACTCGGAAATATGATACTTAATGTTGTGTTTGAAGGGGATTGGGGAGGGGGCATGGGAGGGGGTGAGGTGGGGTAGGGGTTGTGGGAGGGGATTGGCGAGGGGGCCTGGGAGAGGGTGGAGTTGTGGGAGGGGTGGAAAAAGGGGGTGAACGGGGTCGGAGTACGCTTAAAAAACGAAATGTCTAGCTTGTCGACCACGCTAATGTAAAAGTCCATGATCAAGCCAGGAATCGAACCCAGGACGCCTTGATAGGAAGGGAGTGCGATATTCGACAACCAATTCAACATATAATATGTGACGTAATCATTAGAGGCATGCTCTCTAGAATGTAGATTGTCCTCTCCGTTTAATGTTTGGAATTTATTAAGGCATTCTGTTTGGATAATCGTAATCAAGCATACTTGTATAGTGTCCTCTTCAATTAATATTTGGATTTTTCTTGGACATTCTGATAGAATAATCGTTATCACGCATAATTGTAGAGTGTTAATTTATTTAATTATTGTTTGGATTTTCATGGGGCTTTTTGTCCCATATGTCCTACAAAAGGTATCAATATCAGACTATTGTACATGTCCTTTTATTCAGATGGACGCATATCCAGCTGAAATCAAGATTTTCCACATACACGGGGGATAATTCGAATTAAGGATTTACTAATTTTTATGATTTATTGTTTAAATCATTGTGTTTTATGGTTGTTTTTGTAATAATGATTGCAATATGTACAGCTTTATTCCATACTACATGCGATTATATATTTATTATGCAAATAAATCTGTGGAAACATTTACCCATTATTGTTCTCTTGAAGTATTCATATTGCTAATGTGACCAACGTGCATTTTGAAAATATATATAATTTTATGAATGTATATATATATGCATTTGGCTACGAACATGTTAATGTTCATAATTATATACAGAACATAATTTGCGTGAATAATTCATTGGTCCCAAACCGAACAAAATAGTTTTAAATGCAATATTGGTGTAGGGTTTACACACCAACTTCTACAAGTGTTATCTACCCTTAGCTACATACTGAACGTGTTCCTGAAACTAGGGTGATGCATGTTTTTACTTATTTTAAACTTTATCAGTGGAACCAGGATTGAAATGGATATGTTATATGTATATACATATCTAATTATAACGTACGCCTCATAAACCGATGTATCCATAGAATATACAGAGACAAGACACACAGCCACATAGCTAACATTGGTCATGTTAAGACGCACAGGGTTCAATGCAAACTTAAGTGAAGTGTTACTTCCCTTACACCACAGAAATCACTACCACCATGCAAATCACTTGACCATAGATTCTTAAAATATATCGGTAAAGATTGTTAATTATCTTTAATTTTAAACACAGTTTCACCCCACTGCACGTTATAAATCCATCTTTACTGGCTAATGGTGTCAAAGATCTATTCTGCTTGTCAGGGGAGAAGGATGTGTGCAATATCTATTACCCCAGTCATGTTTAGTGTCCCAATTGGAACGAAAAAGAACGGGGTGCAAAGTGGCTTCGCAGCCAGGCATGACGAGGAACAAGTGGCGATTATGTGATAACAGCGAGACCAGAGCGTGGCGGCAGCGAGGTAGTAACCCACTGGGACCGGATTTTCATTTTAATCATTTTATATATTAAAATATGCACTTTGTACTGTATAATATACTAACATGCATGTTAGTACATTGTATATTATACAGTACAAAGTGCATATTTAAAAAAAAAATCAATATTTTTTCACATGTTCGGTATTATAATTTTTAGTAAGGAATTATAAGATTTTTTTTTGATTTTTAAAAAAATGATTGAGTTTGAAAATCCGGTGCCAGTGTAGAAACCCGACTCCAATCGTGTCACAGCTGGTCTACAACGGGGAGACAAGTTGCGCATGGTGGAATCCGGCCGAAATTTGCAAAACGTTGGGGTTTGAACAGGGGCACAACGGCGGGGCAAAAACGTAGCACTTTGACAGGGGCATAATGTTCAGACACTCAAGGAGGTTACACTTAACGTCTAAACACATGTCAGACATAAAAATGGTTGTCAACAAGTCAATAACTATATGGATAACAGGCATGGAACAGTCACTAAAAACAGTTCTTAGAGAACCTGACGAAACAGTATGCAAATATCTAGTTTTGTCTCTTTGACATTAATCGAAAGCAAAAACTGGCATTATTGAATAAAACAACTGAAATATGGTAGGTTACTCGGCGAAGAATAAGGATATAAATAACGAGCTAGGTTAACTTATATCTGAACATGTAAAATGTTGGTGAAAATGATTCGGAATGGACAAGGTTCTGAAAATAAGGACGGTATTATTCGTTCTTCAGTAAAGACAGATACATTATACAATAACATAATTGATATGCTATGTGTACTCGCGGTATCCTTATAAAACAACTACTAGTAAATAAACACACACTCACACAGAAGAAAACAATAGTTACAGACAGACAGAACAAGATACTAGTAACAGACATAAAGGACAAGACAATAGTTGCAGACAATCAGAACATGACAATAGTTACAGACACCCAGAACAAAACAATAGTTACAGACACACATAATAAAACAATAGTTACAAACATACAGAATCAAACAGAATACGACAATAGTTCAGACACACATAATAAGACAATATATACTGACATACAGAATAAGACAATAGATACAGACATACATAACAAGACAATATATACTGACATACAGAATAAGACAATAGTTACAGACACACATAACAAGACAATAGAAACTGACATACAGAATAAGACAATAGTTACAGACACACATAACAAGACAATATATACTGACATACAGAATAAGACAATAGTTACAGACACACATAATAAGACAATAGTTACAGACACACATAACAAGACAATAGAAACTGACATACAGAATAAGACAATAGTTACATACATACAGAACAAGACAATAGAAACTGACATACAGAATAAGACAATAGTTACAGACATACAGAACAAGACAATAGAAACTGACATACAGAATAAGACAATAGTTACAGACACACAGAACAAGACAATATATACTGACATACAGAATAAGACAATAGATACAGCCATACAGAACAAGACAATAGAAACTGACATACAGAATAAGACAATAGTTACAGACATACAGAACAAGACAATAGAAACTGACATACAGAATAAGACAATAGTTACAGTCATACAGAACACGACAGTAGTTACAGACATACAGAATTCGACGATAGTTACAGACATACAGAATTCGACGATAGTTACAGACATACAGAATACGGCAATAGTTTAAGAGGTACAGAACGAAACAATAGTTACAGACTTGCAGAGCAAGACAAAAGTAACAAACTTGCAGAATAAGAAAATAGATACATACATACAGAAGAAGACAATATAATACCCAAGATGACTGTTTTAAGCCTAATTTAACATTTAAAATAGCCATGCATAACGAAAATTGTAAACAAGATTTTATGTTATAGTTAGATGGCATAAAGGAACACGAGCACTGCTGTACCATTTAGATATTCCTTTCAACACCTCATTGGCTGACACATTGGAAACGCAAAATATGACGCAGGAGTGTTTATCGGACGAGTGGCAGTAGGCAGACCTTTAACAGCGAAATTTGACATTCTAGTTCTTATTAATGACTGTCTATATGCCATTTCATTATATGAAACTAATAGGTTGTATACGAATTGAAAAAAAACTCCAACGAAAACGACGTCGTTAAACCTCGTCTATTTCCGTTTAAGGTACATGACCACGTTTCTCCGAAAACTATGAATGTCGGCCGATTTTGATGAAACTTGGAACAAACAATCGTCAATGACTCTACTTTAACGAGGTGCATTTATTTATTTTTTAAATCCCGTTGTTTGTTGATTTTCAGCGCTACCTAGCGGACACGTGCTATTTGGCGCCAACTTTGCTGAAACCGTAAAAAAATATAATTTTACGGCTTTTTTTATAAAAAAAAATCGGAATATAATTTATTGTATGCTGAATAAATAATCCTATAATTTTAGTACTAGTATCTAAGAAGAAAATTATTAATTTTAAGTTCTATGACGAAAAGTCTTCTATAAGGAATCGCCAAAAATAGATACCCATCGTTGAATGTGACGTATTTATTTCGAAAACGAACTCGGGTAGGGTATGTTTTTATTATTTCATAGGAAATGGAATAGAATAATGAATATGATTATGTAAAAACAAAAAAAAATGACGGTGAGGTAAATTGCTGAAAGATTTAAGTATTATAAGAAAATCGATAGAGTTAGCGTGATTTCTACGCCACCGTCAACGTCAATATAAAACACGTCAAGTTAGTGACGCCATGGGTTTGTTTGATGCATGAGAATAGTTGTGGAGTGAAACGTTATATTCGTCCATAAATGATGGTATCTCTTTCTTTTTATTGTTTAATCTAATATTTGCCAGTATCAGAACTAAGTAGAATATCAGAAAATAGTAAGAAAAATAGTAAGAAAATCAAATTCTTATAATTGACGGCTTGTATGGAATAGTTCGTCAACAGCGATGGAAGCCTTTCTTACAAAAGGGGTTGAACATCGAACAGTTAGCGATGGACGGGGATTCAACCACTTGTACTCGCGTCAAGCGGTCTTTATTTCAAGATCTTAAAAAATCACATGATAAAAATCATATAGTCAAAAATTTCTAATAATAAGAATAAGACCAGTTTAAACGCCCTGTCCGCCCACATGCTCAATGAACACTCCTCATGCAGCCCAACCTGGTGTAAGTCTCCAAGTACGAGAATTACCGGCAGGCGCACATACTGCAGGGTACTGAATTGAAAAAAGATTTCCTGAACGTGATGCACGGGTTATAGTTATAATGATAATCAGTTTCGTAAAACGAAGTTTATTTAAACCTGAAATGTTTTATGTTAATTTTAGCCATCAAGACTCGTGAAAAAAGATTTTTATTTTGAATCGACAGTATTAAATCTAATAATTAAAGTGACTCGCTCAAATATCGTCTTTGAAGTCCACGGTTTTCATTAGCGTTAATAACGCGATTGAAAAATTATCACGGATGTGTTGTTGCGTGATTGACACTTTGTCACGTGATGTTATCAATGTATCCTTAACAGGTCAACATATCCACCATTTGTTGAAGTTCCGGTGGCGTGTGGACTAAGCGTATTTTTTTCTATTTTCTTCTTGACTAATCTGGCGTGGGTTCGAACCACACTAAACCAAAATACCTTTTTTACGCTATAACTGTATTTTTTCTGAAATATCGATATTATATAGTAAAATAATGATAACAAGAGTGTTTTCAGATGCTATACCGGGAAAACTTTTTGTCGAAAAAAAAAACGAGCAAGTCACTTAAAGTCGCATTGATGACTAAATATCAAATTACAATATGCCTGTAATGATTAAATTTTCAGGTACACAAATGAGTGTATGCTGGAAAATCTAGCCCATTTACAAAGTACTAACGCAAACGAGAACATGAATCACATGGTTGCAAGGAAGGCGCCAAAATATGTCAATTATTTAGAGTCAGAGGGCCTTGACTTCCGGGTGCCCGTTGCGGTAGCGCAGGAAAACGGTTATAATAACTGTATTGGCACTTCTAGTGGATGCATATCCGGCGCCCGACCCCAAATCCCACCATGTCAACATGTTGTAAAGATGATGCAAATAATTACAATCGCTGATTCAGGTGGCGGGGGGGGGGGACCCGTCGCCCCCCCCCCCTTTCCCCAAACTCAAAGATTTATGTCAATATTGGAGAGAACAAGTAATGACATGTTGAAGTGGTGGTACCACAAAACACCGCTGCCACACTTAAAACAAAACAAAGTCGATTATGAGAGAGGGGCGCAATTTAAAAGGTTACACTCCCAGTAACGACACCTCTAACGTGTAATCATGGAGCCGCCCCTGCATCATTTCAAAATAATTTCAGCAAAACTGCATGGATGTTAGAAGCAGTCTGTAATTTAAACCGCAATTTTTGTCTTAGCTTGCAAATAAAATATAATTTATCTATTTTAAAATAGATATAAAATATATGCAAACATGCCTGCTCTTCTAAAACAATGATATATTTGCTGTTTTTATTGGATTTCATAAATTATCAATTTGAAGCAATTTCCAACATTTTTTCAAAAAAGTCGATCAAGCGATTCAGCGACCTAGCGGCCTAGCTGATTTCACGCCGCTATAGCGCTAACTTCACGCTGCTATGCCGCTAACTTCAAGCCGCTGACGACATTTCGAGCGCATTATATTCAAAAATTGAACATGATCAAAAACGTATGTATTTTGAAACTAGAGTGGATATATGATACTTACAATACATATGTGTAACTAGTCGACTGGACCAGTTATTATTTTCATATTATATACATTGTCAACAACGAGCCTTCCATATCATATGCTCACTCCATCCACTCTTAATCATTTAGATTTATTTCATGTCTTCTAACTATTAATTGAATCTAGTTATGCAGATTCATCTTCAAGTAATATATCGTCGCATGCTATTCAGTTATAAATAAAATATTTGTTTTAACTATTTAGTGTTCTATACTTTGAAACTATATATTTCACGGTGCATATCCATATCGGTACCCTCTTTGCGAAATCTACTGAAACTATACCCTTTTTGTACATGCACCGGCCATTCTCTGCTGAAAACAAATCGGCGATGGACAACAAGCCAGTAAATGTTCATTCAACTGATGAAAGGAGGTATGTCATGTGCAAAAGAAGTATACCACGGAACACTAGAATGTTATAGCTATGTCTTTTTTGTAATGCATATTAAAATGATCAACGCAAAAATACGATAACAATTAAAGTAAAAACATATAACTTAACTCGATACAGAGCTACGAGGGCACCCGAGCTTTAAAAAATGAGAGAGAGGGTACCTGTGATATAAAAAAACAATAGCAAAGAGTTATCCCGTGCCGCTGCAAAACCGAAAGTAGGGTGTTTTTATGAATTTGCCACATATTTTAGACTGTATGAATATGATATATAACTGAATACATATAATATGTATGAGGTGTACATAATCAAACCGGTGGTTCATTTAAGCCCGCAGAACATGCAGAGGCGGTGGGCGAGCCAAGATATATCGATATTGTGTAGCTTATTGTGGAGTTGCAGTAATTGAAAAATGGGCACATTACTAAATCAAAGCGCGAGGCGCTGAAAGACTATCTGCGGGCAAATATGTGAGAGTTGCAAATTTTATTTGAACTATGGGAATGGGTGAAGGGCACATACTTAAAAGTGAAAAATGTGCCGAGAGCGCTTGTGCCCACACTGGGCGAGGAAACAAACACATCTATATCTTTATGGCGTCTTGTGTCATTTTGTTTTTGTAAATGTCACTTCAATCGTCGTAATCCCCTACCCCCATGTATTTAGTGTTACAATGCATGCCCCATTTCAAGCGTTTCTAAAGGTTTTTCGTTGCTTTGATTAGATACCATACGATAGGAAAATACAATACATCATAATATATCATTTCCTTTTATTAACATACACGTTTTGTTTAGGGAAAACCATTTTTTTACAGATAACTTCAGCAATAATTCCATTCAAAATACACAGCTTATCACTTCAGTCGACGTATCCCCATGTATTTGAATGTACAGTAAATGCTCTTTTCAATCGCGTCTAAAGGTTTTTCGGTGTTTTGATTAGATAGCATACGTTAGACAAGTTTTATGAACTAACACGTTTTAATTCTTTAAGGAAAATGATTCTTTTTTTTACGAGCAACTTCAGCAATAATACCTTTTAAAATGCAGAACTTATCAGATGGTCGTTTTCCCGCAATGAGGACAAACATGTGGTCAGTTAATGTATGTAGAAACTATGTTTAGAATACCGGTCAGTTAATGTAGTTGAATCTATTTTTAGATTATCGGAACTTGTCTGTTTTATGAATGAGAATATGATTGTGCTTTTTAAAGTTTATTAATAAATTTAATGTTATTAATGTTTAATGTAAGTACCTGTGTAGAAATAGTACTAGTGCTGTTATGAATGCTTCGTACTTTTTGGATGATAAACAGGTTTAAACCGAACTACTTTGCTTCACCAAATGTATCCATGACTCACTGTCGTATCAGGGTATGTGTGCTTGTATAAATTTAAAGCCTAATGTCTTCAACTATGCCAAGAATACACCGGAACGAAGCTTTTTATGCAAAAAATGAAAACATCTCATTAGAAATATAAACGCCTAAAATCATAGAATGAATAGTATCTTGTTATTGTGTTGCAGGTAAATTACACTGTATAGTATTTGAAGCATTAGCAATGCGAAACCTGAGATACAACTATTTTAAACTTAGACAATTATTTTTGTTTCTTATCTCATAAAAGTCAAATAAAAAGCACCATTACAAATAAGCGTGCTTCAGGGTCACGTCAGGTTATAATAAAAAATCCTGCAGGCGATGGGACACTTGGTGTCGGCAATCATTTCTGAAACATCATGAGCTAAACTCAGAGTAAATATCAATATGTTATCTTTCTACCAGAGCATCCTTTCTCCCACCTCAGGTAAGTAGATCCAATAATTTAACCATGCTAGATATTCTTATCTTGCCCACGGGCGAAGATAAAATGCCCGTATGGAACTCCTTTTGCCACATTGTAATTACCTCTCTTGTTGAAGACTGTCGTCAGCATCAAGGAAATCTTGTCTTATGGTAATATTTAGAACGCTAATTAATTATTTCTCGCTTCAAATGTCACCATAAAACAGTTTTCGGCACCATTCAAGAAATAATGCTTCATTCTCCTTAAAACTATTTAAAAAGACAAAAGTGGCATTTTCATTTAGTCACACGGGTAAGTCTTTGACATGTGTATACATGATGTAAAACTACACGTGTTTAATTATGGCCTGTTAAATAGAAAATAACACCAAGAAACATCACACTTACCTTGAATTGATGGAAAATTGAAATTAAATGAAAAAACCCATACAAAACCCCAAAGCAAACTTATTTTTCTGACCAAGGCTGGACGTCACCATCCTAGAAGGACTCTCTTCGTTCTCGGCGTGTATGTCGATATATAGAGCGATGTTTGGTTTAACTGTAACACTAAATTTATAACCTTTGTGTTGGAATTAATGCCCCGTAATGAAATTTCTTGCCTGACTAAAATCATAAATGGAGTCTTACTTCGCTTGATTTTGGCGTGCGTTGTGATATAGGGACATAATTAAAGTACAACCTCTTTACATGAGAAGATTACGTATACTTTTATCCTCGATACAAATGTATGTTTTAGTGCCAGGTTGACAGATTGCCATTACTCAGTGCGGTACTAATTCAATATTCCGATGTATAAAATCTATGCTGTAGCTCTATGCTCGAAATTGAGGATGGATGATAAAGAGAATGCATGAACCTTCCATTCCCTAGAAATGCTCAGTATTCTTCCCGCAGTTGAAACTGCAATATAGACATTAATTCCTCGTCTCTGATATTTTAGATATATTCAAAGCCAAAGAAAGACATAAATTCTTCGTCTTTATCAGAAGATATTTGATTATGTGTTTTGGTACACGCTGGTACATTCAAAGGGTTGTGCTTGTGGTAAATCCATTTGCCAAGGCAGCGATACATCCATCATTTAGACGCAAATAGCCGCTCTGATGGATCAGTGTGATGATGAACTTTAAGAATGTCTGACGACTCTTTCTATGAAAGATGTCTTTGCAAAAGTAAAAGCATTTCCTAGCAGGAGCATCATATGCTTAAGCATAATCATTTGTTTCTATCCGTAAAGGCCTAATGCTACGACTGTTCAAAATACGAAATTAAAACCAATGCGTATCTTAGTACACTACACACTTTTACACAGTTTTATGCATTTGGAAAAAGTAGTAACTAACGCAGCACCATTTATAAGGCATTATGTCCCCTATACCATGCACAATAGAATGCGGGTTAAGGACAGTCGGAAGAAGAACATCCAAGATAATTGTTCTAAGCGCAATATATAAGATTTAAAATATTCCTACATGGGGGTGAACCCCGCACCCCCTTTCGTACACGAGATTTACGCCTTATATAGGAGTACACGGGTTTCATAGTGTCTCTAAACTTTTAAGGTAATCGTGTACGCAAAAGGCCTAACCAATCAATTTTATTCAATTTTGAATTTTAAAATCGACCATAACGTGTGTAAAACCTCTTACCAAGTATGTTCCATTGCAGACTAATTGCAAACATCCTCGCAAGAAGTGGTGCGACTGTCCAAACCAATTGCTGTTTTATATCACAACTACTGATAAAGTAGTTCTCTCACGTGTGTTACGTAAGTTTCGTATCTTTGAAGAGCAGAGCAAGCAACGATGGAATATACAGAACTAAGTACACATGTTCTCGTATATGAACATACTTTAGGATCTAGACTGCAAAAGAAAGTGTGCACTTGGGGTTTTTCGTAAATTTTTAGGTATTATTTTTAACTGAAGTATGATGTTGTTTGGTTTTAAACTTAAGAGCAATTGCATGTGCGTCTATAGGTCTTCTTGGTCGAATAGGCACGTTAGTTTGCCTTAGACGACGCGACTTGGTATACTTAAACAGTGCAGCATTGCCGTACTGGATGCTGTTTTAAAGCGACGTCGCATGTATATTAACGTTATGAAGCGGTCTGTTCTTGTGATTGTGACTCTGGCTCTGCCAAATCTACGACATTCTGCGACTCCATCTTTTTGTTGAAAACGTTCACATATGCAAATGATTGTTGTTTGCCATCTTAACGTCCTACTGATGTGCGTTACGTTGTTAATGCTTGGAACCAGTCTCGGCATTTTGGTAAAGCACTGCCACTGGTTTAAATTCGGATAAGATTTTCCCATTATAAAAGGCAAAAGAAATGTGACCGTTTCCGTGGTCAATTATATTAACCTCGAGTTGCACGAGGAAATCCTTAGAAATAACGTAATTCCCATTCCAATTACATATCGGAGATGTTATGCTCACGCGATTGAAGACGATGATGTTCTTAATTTTAGACCAAGTGCACACTTTCTTTATTGTTGAAAACTTTTAACTTTGCAATGTTCTCAGCAAATTGGTCTATGTGATAAAATGTTCCTTTCATGATTGCCAAGGGGGATGTTTCGTCGAAAATCCTTCGAGCAGTTTTGTTCTTACGGAAATTTTACGCAAAAAAACTTTCTAAATTCGAGTTCGTTTTTGGTAATAGTTAAATATATTCAACAATGTGTTTTCAGAGCAAAACTGGACCCACAAAAGTTTATTGCTATGGTTTGGTATCAGGTCAAATAGTATTGTCTGAACTCAGGTGGGAAAACGTTTATTTGAACTCTTCCAACCTGCTTGTTTAAAACATAGGACACGGGCCCTTGGAATTTGCTTCAGACATTTCGCAGAAAGCATTGAGTTGTAGAGTTGAATTTTGTTCAAATTATTACTCTGTTGGCAAGAATAGCACAAGGCCATGGCCAGACCGTAAACGCAGCATATTATGCACACTATTTTTAGGTATTATTTATTATTATATCTAGATACTCTTGTTATATATTATAAGTATCTTAAAATGCCGAGAGTGTAAGATTCATTTCGACCCGAGCGTAGGGTGTTATGTGGGAGGTGTGGTGGGTAGTGGTGGGATGAACCTATTTTACACGAGCGGCTATAGAGGATGCTTTTTCTCCAACCTCAGTTAAACAAAATAAAGTTAAAAATTTTTTTTCGCTGGAACTCTTTAGTGAGTAGTGAAAATAAATGCGTTTAGATATGTGACCATTCGTTGTTGTCATGGATATACGCGCAGTGATTCATATTATGTTAATTATGTTAATAGTCAAATCGGTCTTTATATAGTTCTGAAGAGAGTGCAGCATTATTTCTTGAATGGTGCGAACAAACTTTTTATGGTGCCGTTTGAAGCGAGAAATAATTGATTAGCATTATAAATATTGCCACAAGACAAGGTTTCCACAATGCTACAGACGACAGTCTTCAACAAGGGAGGTAATTGTGTGATGACAATAAAAACGGAGTTCTATTCGAGTTCTTGTTTTATCTTTGCCCGTTGGCAAGATTATAAGTATCTTCCATGGCCGAGAGTGTATGATAGGTTCATTCCGACCCGAGCGTAGGGTGTTTTGCGGAAACGAGGTTTACCGAGTTTCCGCAAAACACCCTGCGCGAGGGTCGGGATGAACCTATCCTACACGAGCGGCTATGGTAGATGCTTTTTCTCCCACCTCAGTTTAACAAAATTCAGTAAAAATGTATTTTTTTGCCGGAACTCTTTTGTGCTTAGTGAAAATAATTGCGTACGGATATGTAATAATTCGTGGTTGTCATGGATATTCGCGCAGTGATTCAGAGTATGTAAATGGTCTGATCGGTCTTTAAATAGTTCTAAGATGTGTGAAGCATTATTTCTTGAAAGGTGCGTGAAAACTGTTTTCTGGGTGACATTTGAAGCGAGAAATAATTAACTCGAGTTCTAAATATTGCCACCAGACAAGGTTTCCATGATGCGCTACAGACGACAGTCTTCAACAAGGGAGGTAATTACAATGTGGTGACCATTAAAAGAATTTCCATACGGGCATTTTATCTTCGCCCGTGGGCAAGATAAGAATTTCTAGCATGGTTAAATTAATGGATCTACTTATCTGAGGTGGGAGAAAAGAATTTCTAGCTTGGTTACATTTTTGGATCTTCTAATCTGAGGTGGGAGAAAAAGTGTTATTTGGATATTCTTAATATAACACATTCATAGTTTGTAATAGTAGTGTAATATCATAACATGATAGCCTATTCATATGCGTTTCAGGTCGTTCGCCGCCATATACTGAATGTGTCACACTCTTTATGATAACCCAGGGAATAAGCGGTTACAGCATCCGCCGTACTCTACCAACCTCGCTCCAATTTGCTTATTTTCCACAGCTAAAAGAACAGATAGGAGGTCGAAAGTTCGAATCCAAGAACTGATGTCTGTCTCATTTGCACTTAATCAAGATTTGCCTGCGAATTGGTGTGTTAATCTCTGGCCTGACGCTCACATTTTGACGTCAGAAATGACGTCAACATTAGCGCCATATGCCAGTAGATGTGATGTTTGTGTTACCAAATTGTTATTGTGCGACGCTATCCGTCTGAATATTTCTGACAATGTACATTATATATGTACATTATATTTATGCTTAAGGCCATGGAATTTCGCCGAAAGATATTGGAGCGAGCCAGCGAAAAACACAAAACAATTTTGTTAATTTTCATAAAAACCGAAGCGAGTGAAGTGCGATTTTTTTCTTATATTAAATATAAAGAAGACAGATTGTTTAACATAATTGCACTTTAACCCGTTTGAACACAATCCTAAATTTAATCTATATTGGTCAAAGAAAAACTGTTTCAATATGTTCTATTTACGCAATTGTTTTGAGTAAGCACAGAAATGGATAGACTCAATTACTAAGGGCGTTTTTGTTGATACCAAACTAGTTTCAGTTTTGGTGTCAATGGTTTCAGCAGTTTCGAACTCGGTTTTGATAGTTTGGCTTGAAGTAACAAATGCATGGTTTTGTGTACAGTTTAAACAACATGGCGGAGCTACTACATGTAGCCATTATTTCTAATTATAATTATAACCTCTATCATTTAGCTCATTTGCCCATTGTAAGGCATTGTTATCAAAATGATTGAGTTTCAACAAACGTGGTTGATCACTTTCCGCCATGTTGGTTTCAAAGTAAACTAGTTTTCGGATGGAACGAATCGATGAAACCGCCTCCGGTAGGGGTTTCAATAGTTTCGAAAACCGGTTTCGGTTTTCGTTAAAAAACGATAACACTGGTTTTGGTTTTATTTGAAATTGTAATAACAAATGCACAGTTCGTGAAACCGAAATAAAACCGAAACCAGTTTTAACCAACAAAAACGCCCTAAGATAATTATAACAATTTTTAAACACTTCTTTATGAAAAGGTTTGAACCAACTTATACACCGTCACGTCACCTGAATCACTTTTCGTTTTGATTATCACAGTAAATGCAATGGCTTATGCTTATTAAAATGAACAGTACCAGGGTATGTTCAGAATACTATAACTCCACGCATCGGTTTGTTCCCTTTGCAAAACAAAATAATATACAAGAAAAAATATAATCTCTTATATTGCAGCTTTTTGAAAACCTAATTTCCACAAAAAGTCTGTTTCGTACGAAAATATAGGTGCGATCGCACGATAAAAATTATATATATGTTTTACATTTTCAAAAAGGGGCGGTAAATCAGCGGAACGAAACATCAATTTTGTGTGGCATTAAACATATGTTTAAGTCGCGTTATTTCATTAATCCATATACACGGTGGAGAACCCACGTGACTTATTTGATAAAGTGCACGGCAACAAATGTCAACAAATCTCGATTTAGGTAAGGTTTTTAAAGATAACTTTCTTAATATTTGGAGAATTCTTGTGAAATAAAGACCAAAAACCCCGCATTTAAAAGATCTACTCACGGTAATAAAGAACTTTCTCTAATATTCTAAAGTTTTACTGAAAATCTTGACCAACTGATTTCTTAGAGTTGAAATCTAAGGCAAAGTGCACGGCTTTTGACAAATCTATCGGTTTACTTCATTTTAGCCGTAAATAATTCATACAAAAATCTTATTTTAAGCAAATTTTATGTATTTTAAAGTTTTCAGCGTGTATTGTTGAACTTCTTATAGTTATTTCAAAGGCGAAAATGAACTAAAACCAAATTGATAAAGTACACGGACATTTTAGGTTTGATAAAGTACATGGTCGTTTACAACCTTCTGTGTATATACTCATTAGTTCACTGCCTGGTGCTCAAACGAGTTATTATTAATATATTTATTATTTCTATTCTTCAAATTCATTATTGAACATTACTCCATGTTTGAAAAGACGCATTGTAATGGAGTGGCAATGGACGAATGAACGTGTTTTAACAGTTAGACCGACGGAGTCGCCTAAATGATGGGCTCATTTTCATGAATCATGGAAACAAGTATTATCATACTAAAATTCAGTCCTGTATTAACAATATATTCGCGATTGACATATAAAGGGCTTGAAGTTTTTGTAAAGGGTTTTCCACTTCTTTTTCGTATCGTTTATGTAAAACGTGTTTGTATGCATCATGGTAAACATTAACACATAACTGCTTAAAAACTCATAATTTTGGCAATTTTGAGAAAGAAAAGTTTTCTTTTACTTTTAATGTCTTCGATTGCTAGCTCATTCGATAGACTTATAATTTTGTGATATTTGTTTCATTTCAGAATATAAAGACTCCGACTTTATGCAACGAATGCGGAATGGCATTTCTAAATAAAATAAAAAAAAACATCTAGTAGACCACGATAGAAGGCCTTCTGGTCAATTGCCATCGTTTTTGCGGGAAAGTGTTTACACAGACACAGGTTAGATTTGGCTTTATTTTTTCGCAGAGAAATAAGAATATACTAACAGTTATACTTTTATTATGACACCCCTCGTGTGGAGGTTAAGATTTGCCGTCGTCTGACTGTGTTTTCAACGTTTTTTAGGGGTTGCGTTTTTCACATAATAATGTGGTCCGTGTTTTAGTGGACAGGGTCGTTTAGTTTTATGATGCTGATTACACGATCAAACACTCATTGCGTGGAAGTAAAATAGTGTTTTTTATAAATAATATTCAAGTAGTGACATTGCCAGCATTTCTCGCTAACTTGTGACAGTACATGTCTTTTTTATAGGTGCCGCAATCACGGCGAGACAAAGTTGCACGTTTGCAAATATTGTGGCAAAACTGCTCTTGCAAGACTTGGAGATAAAAGACGCGAAAGCGGCCAATTGAAGCTAACCTGTGATGTGTTTGGGTTCAAATTGGGTGACACGACCAATCTCAGTGACCAAATTTCTACTAGACACAGGGGAATGACACGTCACAAATGTCTACAGTGTCGCGAATCTCACCTAATCAGGGCACTTTGAAAGATCACAATGGTCTTGTTAGTGCATTCCAGTTTGTTGCCGAGTTAAGATAACGTTTTGATGAGTTTAACATTTTATTAAGATAAATAGCAAAACGTACTGTTACCAAATGGTGCTCTTTCAAAATCATCGTTTGTCTTACAGTACTGAAAAATTAAATGCTGTGTAAAATTAGTATGAAAACGGATTGAGCATAAAACATTTTCACAAGGTTTAGAGATGCATTGTTGTCATTTTCCCATTGATGTCCTATAAACTCTTAACTGCATGTATCTTATATAATCAGCAAACTTTGAAACACAATTATTTTGTAATCACATTTAAGCCTTTAGTCTAGAACATTCTAATGTTCCATGCTCTAATCTAGATGTTCAAGTCTTAGTCCTAGCCTGTAAGTTGGTAATATAGTGTGCTCTCATTCCTCCTTGCTGTTTCCCATCTAACTCCGAGCCTCCATCTTTACAATGAGTTCCTGTCTGTATTGTTCGAACGACCGCAGTTTTACTGATGTAGATCAGATAATATTTGTTCAGACTGAACCAAACAAAAGATTCAGCGTTACCTGAAAGGTATGAACAATATGCTTTAAATGTGGAAATATATATAACTAATTGTGATGTGCCTATTTTATTGTTTTATATTAAATCAAAATAGGAACATTCATGAAATTTATAATCACCACAAACGGGCCGCTAACTAGAGAGATCTTTTATTCGCCGTCAGTCCAGATTATAATAATAATATTTATAAGTAAAACTATCTGATTTTTGAAGAAATGTATGTATGATTCTGTATTGATCTGCATATTTAAAAGTAATCGAACTTATAATGGCAGCCTTTCTCTTAAATAGTACCATAGACTATCTTTCAACTCCTCATTAAATATAATTGCTAAATATTTAGTTATTTAGGTGTGCGTTATAATGCAAAATTTATTGATACAACTTAAATAAAAACTAAACATTAAACATTCTGACTTCGCGAATAGAAAATGCTTATATAACTATTAGATTGTAAACCGCACTCTACTTTCAAACATAAACTAAAATGACCGTGTACTTTATCATCCTAAAATGTCCGTGTACTTTATCAATTTGGTTTTAGTTCGTTTTTACCTTTGAAATAACTAGATATTAAACAATACACGCTGAAAACTATAAAAATTTGCTTAAAATAAGATTTTTGTATGAATTATTTACGGCTTACATTAAGTAAACCGATATATTTGTCAAAAGCCGTGTACTTTGCCTTAGACTTCAACTCTGAGAAATCAGTTGGTCAAGATTTTTAGGAAAACTTTAGAATATTAGAGAAAGTTCTTTGTTACCGTAGATAGAGCTCTTAAATGCGGGGTTTATGGTCTTTATTTCACAAGAATTCTCCAAATATTAAGAAAGTTATCTTTAAAAACCTTACCTGAATCGAGAATTGTTGACATTTGTTGCCGTGCACTTTACCAAATAAGTCACGTGGGTTCTCCACCGTGCTATACTTGGCTAGTTACGGCGTCTTGGGACAAACCTCGTATGTCGATATATCATTCGGAACTCCTCGGCCATTTTTTTCAAAAGCAACCTCGGATGTATTTGGACGGTTTACATACTTGAAAAGTGGTACGTTTAAGTCCGCTGCAAGTAGATCGCGTAGTAATTTTATTTAGCAGTTAAACTTTGTGACTTAACTCTTGGGCTTCTTAATTATGTTTGCAATAATACAATTCAATGGCAATCAATTTAAACTTAGATCAATAAATACAACTCTAAAACACTACATTTAATTAATGATATAATTCAAAATTTTATGAACTACTTCAACTAATGTACCGGCATACATCCGAGGTTGTTTTCGATAAAATGGCCGAGGAGCTCCGAATGGTCGATATATAGGGCGATGATCGGCTGTACCATAACACTACATTTATAACCTTTCAGATGGAATTAATGCCACCGTAATGAAATTACTTGCCTGACTAAAATCATAAATGGGGTCTTACTCTGCATGAATTTGGCGTGAGTTGTGATATAAAGACTAAATCAATCCGATATTCTAGTGTAAAGTCTTTGCACTATCTCTTCGCTCAAGAATGTGGCTGGATGATATATATAAATATGGTTAATGAAGACATTCAATTCCCTAGAGTTTCACTGTATATTTTCCTTTGTTGTAATTGGCGTACTGGCATTAATTCTTGATTTCTGATAATTTTAGATATATTTAAAGCTAAAGAAAGACATGAATTCTTCACACGATATCAGAATTTGAAACAGGTTTGATCCATCATATAAACGTAAATAATCGCTTTGCTGGATCAGATTTATGATGAATGTTAAGATTGTGTGATGACTATTGGTATGAAAGATGTCTTTGAGAAAGTAAAAGCATAATCTAGCAAGAGCAACATCTGCCGAACCATAATCACTTGTTTGCCTGCGTGTTGGCCTAATGTTTCTACTGTTTAAAATATGCAATAAATACAAATGCGCTTATCTTAGTGTATACTTAGTTTAATGCTTTTAGTAAAAAACGTTATAATGAATAGGCTATTTGTTGATCACGAGTAAATAGCTTTTCTATGAGTAAAACAAAATACGCTCTTACACTGTACTCAGCAATTTTTCTGTTACTGGTATGCTTATTTTTTTGAGTTTTATTGGTATTTTAATTAATTTTCTAATTAACCACTTTTTTGAAACACATTTGCTACGTTTCTACCCGTGGGACGCCACTCACGCAAAGTTTTGATCGCTGATGACGTAGCCCTCCCTTCTCCGCCGTCTTATGGAGGAAATAGATCTCTGGGATCAATGGAAGTAACAACATATTTTAAAAGTTGTTCTTTTAAGATGATATTTTCACTCTATCGTTTGCAGTGAAAAAGAATTTACTGTTGTTATTTCACTGATAAAATAAAACGCGACATAAATTGTATAAAAGCTATATGTCCACATGTACCTGTTCCAGTCGAAGACATTACCTCTGTTATTACAACTTTTAACACCATAACAAATCGGAGGTGCACAATTGTGCATGTTAGTTAATATTAAGGTAAACTAGTTGAATGTCAATCACATACTTTGCAGACAGGACAAACCATCTCCTGAATATGGCATTGTGTTGCGGATCGACAGTCGAACTGCTTCCACATCCTCGTCCATTGTTACAGGGCGAGCATAGAGAGAGAGAGAGAGAGAGAGAGAGAGAGAGAGAGAGAATGGGAGAGAGAGAGAGAGAGAGAGAGAGAGAGAGAGAGAGAGAGAGAATGGGAGAGAGGGGGGAGAGGGGGAGAGAGAGAGAGAGAGAGAGAGAGAGAGAGAGAGAGAGAGAGAGAGAGAGAATGGGAGAGAGGGGGGAGAGAGAGAGAGAGAGAGAGAGAGAGAGAGAGGGAGAGAGAGAGAGAGAGAGGGGGGGGGCTAACAGTGCTAACATATTACTGTAAGGTTATATTTATTTAAATGAAGAACAGAATTCATACATTGTTTTTTATTGCGAAATTTGTGGCATGTGCGGGCTCTGCGGGTGTGATTTTAATTTAATATTCAAATGAATATGATAAAACTAAATTTATATTACAAATCTGTAAATCAAAATACAGATAATATGTTATGTATGTATCATACGCATTTATGATCATTAATACTTATGATGACTAGGAGTGTAAGAGTTTATATATCAAATCTTAAAACTGATAATAAGCACGAGGTCTAGATTGTATGCAAATTATGTACAGATCATTTTACAATGCGTGATATATTTGACACAAACTGATTGTCCGTTTAATTGAAGACACAAGTAAAACGGTTGCACCACTCGTGGAAATAAGCTTTTCTATGACACTCGTAAAATAATATATAATCCATTTTTCTGTTTCTTTTATGTTTACTCTATGAGATTTATTGGTATTTTATGTATTTTACCTTATACAAACGCCTTTAAATTACCTATTGACGACAGGAGCATCCATGTGCTCTCAGCATAGATCGCCGAAGACGTAGACTGACAATCTTGTGTGGAGATACAGATTTCCAACATAAACAGTATTCAATAAACTTGCATTTATTTTGAAATGGAAGCAGTTAATGCACAAACCAAATGCAACTGTAAATAAATCAAAATGACACTGGTCGCCATTTACTGAATTAAATATTTGAATAGTCAGAAGTGAACACAATTGGATTAAAAATTGCAGTGTGTGTATACCGCGTGATAAATTACGTCATATATGCTACGTCGGAAGGCAACATTTTGCTTAAAATGAATACTTAGATCAAAGATAACTTTTCTTTTACCACACCATTTTTAATGAAACAAAGGGCAATCTATGCCGCTTAAAGAACCCCGCCTTCGTTTCATTACCAAAGTCTGCTAAGGTGATTAGTTTCATGAAACACTTCGACAAACCTGTTTCCAAAATAATGTTTTGACAGTGCTCCGTCAGTCGGCCGTATTGTGAAAGGTTTTGTCGAAGTGTTTTAAACAAATAAACTCTCTATCAAACTCTGGTAAAAGACCGAAGGTGGGGCTCCGTAAGCTGTTTCATTTAAAATGGTGAAAAAATAGTGAAGTTTAAAGTCTTCATTCGAAGCAAAATATTGCCTTCCGACGTAGCATTTATGATGCAAATTATCACGTGGTATACACCATTGTATTAACATTTTATCAAGTGTTTGGGTGCTGATATTTGGCAGGTTTCAGGTTCATGATGTTGTTATAGTTTAGCTGGAAATTTGCTACCCTTTACTGATAAACTAAGCATTCCAAGGTTTTGAAGCATCGGGCAATCGGGGCATTGACATGTATGAGCAACTAGTGCATATCATATAACATGATTATTCTTTTTGTAAAATAAGCTTATCGAAAAAAGTGGTTGTCAATCATTTAACACGTTCACATTGCAATTTAGCACTGAAGACGGGGTAACGTTATACCACCAAAACTAAAATGGCCACATCAGCCATTTCAAACGTTGCGTTTGAAATCACTGCTAAGCTTTTGTATTCGCAGTTCTGCTTGTCGTTTGCTGTCGTCGTTCCTATCTCTAAGGCGATATTTGTTTCCAAAATATAGGTTCAAATACTTACCCCCCAAAAAGCCTCATATCAGAAAGAACGGTGTGAGTGACGGTCTAGTGTTATAGTGGTTGTAATACACTTACTCAATATTATCAGAACGAAAACTGTGGTGCAGAAAAAGATGTTATTATGACGTATTATTTAGATCGAAAGTCCATTTTTAATAGAATTCAATAAAAATAGAGCTTCACCTTAAAAGTTAGAGCTGCACATTTTTTTTATTCTGACGTATCGGGAAAATTTGCAATGACAAATCCAATTCCGTCTTTCATTACATGACAACACCATCATATATTATTGTTGTTGATATACACGCTGTTTTATATTTTCTGAACAAAGAATGCGGTACACGGGAATATGTCATGCGGTTTGCTGGCAGAAAGCTGTGGGCTTATGCAGTCTTAAGTGTCAAGAAAGTGCTTTGACTTATTGCTAGAGGTGAAGTAGAAATAAGAGTAGTTCAAGTAGGTTCTAGTGTTCAAATTATTGATTTCACTAACAAAATAGACAAAATATGCGTCAGGTTACATAAAGGAATCATTCAACAATATAAAACGTTGTGGAATTGCTTAAAATAATTGCGATACTTTTCATTTTTTATTTATAGTTATTGAAACATTAACAAAAAAGACTACATTGCACGTCTAACGCAATACCAACCTTGTCTTTATGTTTCTCAAACATGATAAACACATGGCTTCATTGGAACTAACACACAAATGCTTATTCAATATTGTCATGTGAAGGTTTTGCTATTTCCCACGGCTGTTCATTAATAGAGTTATCAACGTCAGATATAAGTTTTGATAACGACATCTCCATCTCGTCACTTTTGATAACATATCATTAAATACATATATATTTGCATATTTGACATCATAACTGGTTGTAATAATTGTGTTCGTGTCTCTATTTAAGGGAACTTAATTGTTTCAGTGATTTATTAACGCAAAAGTTAACTTATTAATGGACAAATTGGAATAAGATCATATTTTGAAATTTATCAAGAAACTATTGTAGATGTAACTTGTGCTAACAAAGGTAAGTGTGAAAATGAAAACGAATGTTGAAAACAGCAATGAGCTGTTAGACTCAGAAGTTGATGATGGCCAAAGTCCAGAGAATACAGATAAGGAAATTCATCGTCTATTAACACCACTAAAAGCAGAAGATGACGAAATAGACACTGAAGTTACAATTGAAATGTGTGCTGGATTTAAAGGAGAAAAAAATCACATAACTGACTCAAACACAAAGAATGGAAGGTTCAAAACGCATAGATACTTCCACACGATTTGTGTGTTTTGTAGTATGTTTGCCATAGTAAGTTTGCATTGAATGCGTTTTGAAAGTTATGCTTTGCGTTTACCTATAATTTCTGTAAAGGAGAATCATGTGAATTTCTTGCAATAATATCTGTTTATTACAACAGGTGTTTTTTATTATAATGCAAGGGTTTTATACATGTATTTTCAGAATAAATATACCCTGGAAAGATCATTCACCCAATGACAAATATAACAACACACACCCGAAATGTCATAAGGTGAGAATGGTATCGTGGTATAGGTGTCTGCTTCTTGAAGGCCTAGTTTGAGCCTTCTATAAGTAACCCCACCCCTCTCCCAAATCTGTGTACAGTTAACAACCTCTGTGTACTGATCTTGAGCTAATTGCCTTGATCCTTCTTATAAGATCTCCGATCTGAGTATCATGCTGTGCAGTTTTGGAGGTTTTATTATAGAAATGTACCCTTAATTACCCTGCGCCAAAAAACAAATATACAGGAAATTGGCCCATACTTTGAAACCAGTGCAATTAGCAGGAGATAGCAGGGGATTTTCATGCCAAACATTCATTAAACTAGGTCTTAAACAAAGAGATCGTGTGTTCGGTCCCCTCCAGGGGACCAAAAGATTGATTTATATCAGCTTCCAATTGTCTTCACAAACCAGCAAAATTAGATAACTGGAAATGAAAAAAAACACATCAAACAAACAAAAAAACAAGCCAAGCAAACCCCTTAGTTTTTATCACATAATAAATAACTAAACAAAACAATACAACACATTCACATGAAAGGACACTATTTACATGTAATGACTGTTCAAGTATGTGAACATTTGATGCCTGTTGGCTTCATTTTATTTTGGAATCATTTGGAACGTTGTGGTGTATCGAGGAGGAATATGTGAAATAAAATACCGAGACAAATATATTACATATACATGTATTTTGGCGATGAAAAATTGCAAACAAGAACGTTTAGTGACCAACTGCATTTGCAATAAAGACAACAAATAATTAGTAATTATAAATTAGCAAGCATTACCATTTGAATTGATACCAACATTATATAGGGCCACCAGGCATCCTCAATTTAGCATAACTGCCAATAAGATGATTTGATAATACTTCGGATACCTTAAAGTGAACATTTTTCAGGGATGGAGAAATGGCCTGAACGGTCCTGCATTTCCAGACCTGCAACTGATTATGAAAGCGGACCTAGGAAAAGCATCTTGGGTATTTACTGGCATGTCCATTGGGTAAGCAATGTATATTTGTACTTGCATTACAAGTGATTGTTTTGATGTATTATATTGTTAACTTAAACTAGTTATATACATGTATACTATACATTTGTTGACATATGCTGAAGTAAAATAGTGTCACCAACGTAAATTATAATTCCGGTCGCATATTTAATCAAAGCGTACAACCGGAATGACGTCACGTCCCATATCGCGCTTTGGTTTATTTATACGCATATCAAGTCGTACCAGTGTACATCATTGCTATGGTTTGTCACATGACAGCCTCTCGAGCAGTCAAATGTGTGGAAATATACCAACTATATTATATATATAAAATATGTTTAGAATTATCATTTGGTCAGTTTACGAGCAAATCACAGCAAACAAAACGCAAACTAAAATGACCATTCACATCGGCCATCTTCTCGTGATTTTACGTTGGCATGCGCCGCGTAAAGTGTAGTGGTGGCTTTAAAATGGACATCTTTTTGAAGTTTTGAGCAAAGGCCTTCATTTTTCAATGTCAAAATAGTTAAATGTTTAAAAATCTCCCATTTTTATTTTGTTCGTAACAACGATTTACTACGATATTTTGGGACATCCCTCGTATCTGTATGCGATACAAATGAAACTTCAGTGAAGGATTCAAATACAGTGTGTGTATACGACATGATAAATTACGTCATAAATGCTACGGAATGCAACATTTTGCTTTGAATGATGACTTAAAACAAAGATAACTTTTTTCATCACCATTCTAAATGAAACAAAGTGCAATCTTTGCTGCTTAAAGACCCCTGCCTTCGTTTCATTACCGGGGTTTTGATTAGGTGATTAGTTTTCTCGAACACTTCGACAAACCTGTATGCAAAATCATGTTTTCACATTTCGCCATCAGGCGGCAGTTTGGTAATAAGTTTTTTCGAAGTGTTTTCAGAAACTAGACTCTCATTCAAACTCTGGTTAAAGACCGCAGGCGGGAGTATGTAAGCGGCATTGACTGCGCCATGTTTCATTTAGACTGGTTAATAAATAGTAGAGTTATATTGGTTTAAAGTCTTCATTTGAAGCAAAATATTGCCTTACGAAGGAGCATTTAAGGAGTAATTTATCACTGTGCTCCATTTGATTGCAATTAGTTTGTGATGCCTGTCTGAAAATTAAGTTACTGCGATAATTTTATGTGAGCTCGTACTGCGACATTATTGCAACTGGTCTCGCAGGGTTTGTTGCAGACAGACAGACTTTCTTTTCCAAGTTAAATGTCGTCTGGTTAATGCAAGAAGGTAACTCGCGGCATTCTAGTAGTGTTTGGTACCTTCTAGCAGTAACTCTACGAACTGTAATATCTTCATATTACCTTTGTCTCGTTACAAGCGGTCTATTTGGTACTGTAACAAGTGGCTATGCCTACGATCGACTTCGGAATCACCGTCTGCAGATGATGGCATCCGTTGTATTTGGGTTTGCTGTCACCACTGCTATTGCTCCTTGGTGCGTTAACTTTGCCTCCATGTTTGTCATTCATGTGCTGTATGGGGTTTTTCATACAGCTATTGACACAGGTTTGTTGAAGTATTTTGTACGCATTAGCTTTTTTTGTCATGTGAAGAAAAAGTTTACGAAAGACATAATCATGATCATTAGTTCACCGATTTGTAATTCCAAACTAGATTTTGAGAAGTAAAACAAAATACTACCTAACGGAAACTATTTCAAAACTTCAGCAGATTTATTGAATATATATATCAATTTCAGTTATGATTACTGATGTTGCGGCAATTTGGGGTGAAGACGCAGGAACAAACATGCAGGCACTTCATCTTTTCTTCAGCGTTGGCGCGTTTTTATCGCCATTCACTGCTGCTCCATTTCTTGCTCCCATACATCACCCACCGGGGCCAATATGTAATAGAAGCTTGATAAGAGGAAATGATTCTTTCAACTTAAGCAGTATGGGTACTTTCTCATGGAAAGACGAAACAGCCAATGCTATTCAAGTTCCCTTTATTGATTCACCGGATGATATCAAGTCTACTAAACATGTAGCGAAATATGACAACGTCATTTATAATGGCTCACATTCTCTTTTGGTCAAAGACGATGCGGATAAGAATATTACAGCTGTGTTTAGTGACGGTTCTACTACGGATATTTCAAACGGTACAGGGGATGTTACATGTAGTTACGAAACTGACGTTTACTTTGGTGAAACAAAGATTTTCATAACTTACCTCATTTCTGCAGGAATAAGTTGTCTCTCAGCCTGTTCGTTTCTGATTGTTCTATTTAGGTTTGGAAGTATTCACAGACAGTTACGGGCAAATTTTTGCTCAAATGATCATCTGCCAGAGAGAAAGAAATATATTTTATCCACAAAAGAGAAACATTTGTTTACAATTATTTTAGCGTCTGTTTTAGCTATGTACAATATGTCTGAGCGAGGGTTGTCTTATTTTCTAATGTCGTTCGTCACCAATAACTTGTCTTGGACAAAATCACAAGGTGCAGGTATATCATCAATGTTTTGGATAGCATTTTCCGTTGGTAGATTTTTAGCAGTATTTACTGTCAAATACTTTTCGAATACCAAGTCATTGTTGATAAACTTCGTTATTTCCTTAATAGGCTGTTCCCTATTGTGGGTAGCAGTAATTCTGAATATTGACGCTTTGGTGTGGGTTGCAATAGCGTCCACTTGTTTCGGATTGTCAGGCATTTTCTCGTCCATTTTTGCGTGGCAGACTCAATACGTTCGACCACTCACAGGGAGGGTGGCCAGTTGTTTCTTTTTCGTGATTGCCATCTCTGCCATTCCATATCCGGTGTTTCTAGGATATCTAATGGATACATTTTCACAGAACTGGTACATATATTCTAGTTTTATCTTGTTTTGTTGTATGTCCTTAAGTTTTGTTATCATTTTAATCTACCATAAGATATTGGTCATAAGAAGGCAGTAGTATAGGAAGGTATTAAACCCACAACCTTAAATCAATGCAATGATGAGGTACTAGTCCCAAATGCACTTATCCATATTCGCTAATATCTAGAGTGTTTATCTAAGACTTCTCTGGAAGATCATTAAAAACGACAGAAGTTGATTACGTTTTGAAAATTGTGTTTAGAACAGAACATTATATTTTAGATACAAGCACATAAAGCTTATGATCATCAAAACAAACCTCAACGGAATGAGAGAGGCACGAGTAGTGAACATTTCCAAAACATGTTTATCTGTCGCTTTACGTACTGTTAAAAATATGATTAAATGACCTATTTGTCAGGCTAACAAATTATTTTCAATATAAATGTGCATTGTTCTTTTAATATCGTTCTTATGAGATGCATGTTATTGTGCAAGTAGTGTATGAAGTAAAGTAGTAAGTACAGTGCAGGAATAACATTGCTTTTTTATTCGGTAATATAAACAAAGCAAAACAGAAACTGTTTCCTCATTACTGCCTTATTTATTTTTTTCGCTAAACTGAGGGATTTTTACAATTACACACTATTTGTATATACATTTTTACGCTAAAAAACATTGCAACTGTTGTTCATTATATAAAACATATGTTTACTTATCTATGCGAAGATGACTGACATAGTTAACGAAATAAAAATATAAATAAATCAGGCACGTGTTATTGAATGTAATGCCGACATTTCCGACATGTTTTTATAAATATTTTCTAATTTTTAGAATATATTCATATCCACTCACAAACAACATCATATTAAAGTCAATAAGTTAAGAAACGTCGCAATATATAGCATAGTTCTAAAAATGAACAACACATATTTGCTCCGCATTTAACGCTGTTTCATAAGATCTTTCTCTACAGAGCAATCTTCTACGACAAAATCTTGACTAGACCAACAATACACGACACAGTTTTTACCATAGCACTGCCTTAGCAGTAACGGAGCCTACGAACGAATGTCCAGATTTTGCACAATTCTATACGCTTTCCAGAACCTGTTAGAGCTTTATGACTTAGACATTATCGTACAATCAACTAGTACTCGCGTAGTGCGCTTCTACGTCTGTGCAGCGACTTTTATCGTAGTTGGCACAAGATAATTGTCGTAGTAAATCAAGTAAGAGTTTCGAAGCCGTAGCTATAGCGTTGAACATCGTATGTAACCGTCTTTGGTGCATAGCAAAACGGAGTTCATTCGTAATTACCCATTCTGTATTGTGACAAAGAGGAAGGCACGATTTACCATTGAAGACAACGAATGTGTATATGGTGAATATACATGATACATATATTTCAGGTAAAAATGCGGGCTTGCTGTAAACTTCGCTGTTTGAGCAAAAAAGAATCGTTTTTATAGCCACAACTAATTTGAACAAATCGACAAATTTGTGAACCTCTTCGATCTTATCTGCCATATTCAATAGTGGTCAATGTCAAAGTTTATGAAAATACTGTCAAGTAGGTGCCCGCAATTTGCTACGTTTCACAAATATAATATAAATCAAGGACCGATCGTGGCCCAAATCGTGATAGTGAAAGCAGCAATGACCACGACAATGGCCGTAAAATAGATCGGTGCGATTTGTACATAACAAATTAACAGTCGTACATGTATCACCAACACTCATCTTCCCATTGTAGGATAAACGCCAGTCATTCGCGTCATGTTCTTCCTCTTCCCCCTGATATTCCCCTCAAGAAATCGTGTTACTAGTCGGACAATGATCGATCCACTACTGATCTTCCACTCACAAAATATAAGCGAAAATCCGAAACTCATTGGTAAATACTTGACGGGATCAGCATGAATAATAACTTAACCAAGACGTTGATGATCAGGGCTAATCTAGGCAGAAATCGGGACATTAAAAGCCATGTTTAAATGTTCAATATATGGGAAAGTGAAACTTTTGACCGTGTTCATTTCTACCACCATGTTCTCCTGTTGTTGCCATCTGTATTTGAAAACACGATTTCCTTTTTATACATTTTTAATACAGGTTTAGATTATTTCCGACGATGTATACAATAAGTAACACGTTTTAAGCGAACTGGGATAAAGGAGGTAACAGAATTGGCAGCAAAGCCAATATGACCGAGAGTACTTTTTTCAGAGTTGGTGCTACTTTATTTCCTGTTTAATTCTGTTAAATTTCAATATTTCAAACACAATTCATCGTACAACCACTTACAGAAAAAGTGAGATTTCTATTACAATACACTAATATAATATATAACGACCACCAATGACGCAATATTGGATTTTTGAGTTAATGGTAATTTGATGTTTTAAGTTAATAACTTATTTTTAAACATTTAGATTAGTTGCATATTTCGAATGCATTAAATGCTACCAACCTATCATATGGAAGTATTTCGTTTATCCTAGGAAACACCTATTTGGAAGTTAACTCCATTTCATTTCATTTTTGCCGCTATCTTAGACGTCATATTAAACTTGATATGGTCCAAAATACGTTTTTGCTACATTAAACTATGCTTGTCCAAATAAAAAAAATCACCACTTTGGTGTAGAATCATTTTATTTGTATATTTTTCATTTAAAGCATTTCATTGAGATGTTAGACAAGCCATCAAAGCCAATGAAGAATTTTATATGAAATTTAAAATTTTAATACAAATGGCAGGCGACTGAGACGCCATTTGGAATATAAACCATATGTAATAAAGTTGTTTGTTACAAATCCACATAATTTATCCATCATTTTAAAACTGTAATGCCATACGACTAAATGTCAAAGCTTATACACTGAGTTGAACAAATAGTTTACATATATATACAGTGGCGGCCATCTTTGATGCCATATTGAATATAAAAACCCCACAAAAGGTGGCACAAGGCCGTCATTTAGAATCTTATTTAACAAGGTCTAGGCTTCTAAAATAAGCAAACACAATTACCTATGCACCGCCATGCAGGGTCCTCGACTATGATGCATACCCAATCTTACCGCCAGGCCTTATCGGCTTGGAAAAATAGTTCTCAAGTTAAAACAAGTAACACGGGGCGGGGCCATTTTTTACCCAAGATACGTTATTTGAACCGTCTTGGTATAAGACCTCTAGACAATGCTACCTCTATCATATCTTACCTCTAGGCATAGTCGTTTTGGAGATTAATTGTTTAAAGATATGTCTTACGTAAATCTATGTAAAACATGTTAACCCCGGGGCGCTGCCAATAATGACCTCAGAGGCATGAAATATATGCTCTTTGAAGAAGACCCTAGAACAATGCTACCCCCCCCCCCCCCAAATATCTTACTTCAATCCTAATGGTTTTTGGGTAGATTTTAAAAGATTTTCCTTTTATGTATATGTCAAACAAGTGACTCCAGGGCGTCAAGGAGCATCAGTTGAAACAAACATGTTTACTATTTAAGCTTATGGTCTTTTAATTTCTGAGAAGAGGATTTTTATTTTTATCAATGAGAAAAAACGGCTGTAAAACGTAAGTGAAACGTTTTAAAGGATTGGTGAGTGATGAATGAATATTTTATAGAGACTTTTGATACTTTGTCATCCTATTATTTTAGTCCGGGTTAAGTGGATGGGTGTTATATTCCATTACATAAAAAGGGAAATACAGACGACTGCATTTCAAAGCTTTTAACTACTGTACTTAATAAACGCATCGCGATATTTTGTGATGGAAATGATATTATTTCAAACACTCAATTTGGATTACGGAAAGAGCTCTCCATCATAGATGCGATTTGTACTCTAATGGCATTAGTTCATAGAGGTTAATATCGAATTACAATGTGTATATAAGCTGATTTTTGTTTTTTGTTTATAGAAATGCATTTTGGTTGGAACTGTATAAATGCGGTATTAAATGAAAATTACTTAGACTTATAAGAAATCTGTATCAACATGTTAAATCTTGTGTTTAGTCATTTAACGTTAGGGTCATCAAGGGGAGATTATATCCCACGTTATTGTCATTTTCACTCTCTTGAATATGTAGAGGTATATTTACAAAGCAATGTTGTTTAATACAATGAAAACCGGCCCAGTAGTCGAAGATATAAAAATAAACCTTGTTTGCTTTACCGTTGATAGGTTAACGCCTTGGAACAGTCAGTAAAACAAGAGTTCACTGGACCTCGAGTCTACTGGGGGCTTACACAAGTAAGCATGGCCATAACCTCACACTTGTCACTTCATTCACCAATAAGTTGGCATAGCAATTAGTGAGATTGATCTATGTATTTTTGTATTCAAACGAATAAGTGCGGCAAGTAAAACTTCAATTTATAAGGAATTTAACGATCGAAAACTGAAACTTTGAAAAACTACTCCTATTTGTTAATAGTGATTTCAAAATGATTTCTAAAAATATTTATAAAGGGAATTCAATGTCTTTGTTGTATTGTGTCGTTGCTTGTCCCTCTTCATTGACTGTTTGGCCAATATAGTGTCTCTCATGCTGTATGTTCATGCCTTGGCTACTAGGCCTGGTCCCGTACGATCCATATTATTATCTATTGTAAGGTTAAATAAAAAACCTTTAAAGTGATGCATTTTTAGTGGAACACCTTATGTCCAAGGCGTATGTGTCTGTTTATATTTTTGCTATGAGCTATTGGGTCAACTCGGACCGGAAACCATGTCTGCCTAGTCCCGTTTGGCCCACTTTTGAATTTACTTTTTTGTATAAATTGGGTATTCATTTTGATAAATGTCACTATCAGATCATAACAAGACACTTGAATGTGGCAATGAACAGTCATGTTGCTGTATAAATTATTTCATGAAATACTTCCTGACAAAAATATAGATGTCAGGTCATTTCTGTTCGAATGTTAAATACCAGTATGTATTTACCAAACAAGTTCTTTATATCATACAATAAAATGTGTTTATAATATATATAACTTTAAAAACGAGACAGAGTTTGTCACTGAAATGACTCTTTCTACAAAAATTGATTTTTGTTCAATAATATTTCATTTTATATCTATACTAGAGCTGTCACAGGAGTGACGAATACCCTCACACGCCACATTGACATCAGAATGGTATAAAAATACTTTCCAATTTATTTGAAAGTGCGCCATAATGCCCCAAAACATTGGTGGAATGAAAGTAACCACAGTCGAGCTCGACCTGTATTTTCCATTGCTAACTTTTGAAAGGTTCCACGTCGACGTACCGGAGATGGGCGAGTTGTTACGATTTCGGTATTTAATGGTGTTAGACATGTGTACCAAACACCAGAGTAATTGACTGCACAATGTATTTTTATACTCATTCTGATACGATAAGCGGCCATACCTCCGTCAAATATTGATAGTTTGTACCCAAAGTCGAACTTGACAATTATTCTGGAGAAGTAAAATCGCAAACATAAGAAATGATCGCACTTCACTGATATGAACCGCTTTCAGAAGATGGCAGGACTTCGCGATGAGGCTGGGCCGCTGTGACTATGGACGATTTGGTTAAATATGACGCATTTTCCTCACGCCAAAAGGACCCCTGGCTCCTCTCACTATTGCCAAAATAGGGACCAGTCAACGTCGACGTCAAGGTGTTTTTAATTTGATTAAGCTAAGGAGGGGGCCGGGAAAGTAGATTGATCAGCTGCAGGAAAAGGCTTATTTTCCAGATGATGCGAACCAAGTGACGGCACATGTAAAGTTCATCTCTTTCTCACAAAGAAAATGTGCACTTAGTACGACTATTGTTTTAACAAACGTACTATATGATTGCAATTTCTTGTCTTTCAAAGCATACTCTAAAAACAGTCTGTAAAAAGACGGTATCCAGTCTGTAGAAGACACAAGACAGCGTACCAAACTGACCCCAAAATAAACGAATTTGACATGCACGTATATCAAGGCTCATCAATTACCGTAGTTTTATGTCCTGTGTTACTTTATACCATTAACAATTCCCTTACGCTTAAAGGGGCTGTCTCATGTATAATAAAATAGAGAAGAAAAAAAAAGAAAATTGTCGAAAACTGACATAAACTTGGCATCGATGTGTAAAATGCATTGAAACTTACTAACTGAAGTACAACATAGTTTACAATTTATTTAAGTTTAGCAGTTATTTCGTATTTTTCCATTAAAAATGATTACTGGGTATGGCTACCAGGTAGAATTCATTCCTTATGCGTGATTGGCTAGTCGATGTTATCACGTGATATTACCGAGGTAGGTGTATAGCTTAAATATGTCACCCGATTTGTATTATTGTGTGTCCGCCCGGTTAGCTCAGTCGGTAGAGCGTTGGACTGCGAATCGAACAACCCGGGTTCGATTCCCGGGCGGACCAAGTAACTTCTGTTGTGATTGGTTATGAAATCCTTTCTACGACCATTCACACTGTACCACTGCCCCTGGCATGTAAAGAAGTTGTCAGTTCCTTGCCGAGGTGAAGGCACCTAGTACTGGTTAACCACCCAGGATAGGTGTGCGGTGGTTGAACTGTCTCTCTGGGACCCTTCAATGTGCTCACGCCGGGACCCAGAGTTTAAACTACTAACACCACCAATAAGCCTTTGTAGCTCAGTGAATAAGACGATGGACTTCAATTTTTGCGATGTGGGTTCGAACCCGGTCTCGGACCCATTTTTTTTTACATTTTTGTTCTTTTTTACAATTATAATATCAAAGCGTAATACATTCTATTAGATAATTGTCCTGAGATTCGTTACAGAAAAAACTTTTTTTGGTGCCAATCTTTGACACAGTCCCTTTAAGAACTATCTTGGCCTGCTTTACTACATTTTAATCTTTATAAATCTTTATTGGAATGAGTGATGGGGAGATGGGGTGGGGTGACCGAGGATTTCCTTATATCATAAATACGCGAAAGCTGGCAGTTCGGACATCTCTCAAACTAAGAGTCAGAGTCGCATTTTAAGGAGTTCACCTGGGGTTATCTTTATTTTCTCGCCCAATCCGTGCAGCGTTCATGAATTTTGAAATAGGTAAACATTACCTTATTGAGCATAAACTCTAGTGTAATGCATATTAATTTGGTCATATTTCAATCTAATTGCAAATTCATCATCAGTACCTACTGCAATGACCCTTATTTTTGTGGGGGATGCATCTTTCAATTTTGATACATATTCTAAAGAAGTTAAATTAACATTTAATTTACGTCTCGCAAGATGATTTGTGCTACGTATTCTGTACATCTGTCGAGAAGCTTTTCGTCAATTATTGTCTGGAAAACGTATATTTCTCTCACATTCAAGCTGAAAGAGGGCTATAACTCCGTCCAAAAAAGTAGTTTATAACCAAGGTTGATATCGACCCGTATGTTATGGTGTTAAGCATGTGTACATTATTTAAATTCCTTAACACTTTTATGAATTATTGTCTGAAACCCGTATTTTTGGAAAATGTTAAATCCTTCCATAAAAGTAAAACAGTTTTTTTACATCATTTTTCCATTACCAAAATGGAACGAAACTTGCTATTTCATCTGAAATGTAGCACGTTCATCCATCAAACAAGTTTTCAATGAGTGATAGTTTGATAACTAGTTTCATAACTACATATGGTGTATTTGTGAATTGTCCATTAGGCCGCATTGATGGACCTAGATTTTGTTTGGCAAATGTATTTTCTCATCAACATCTCGATCTGTTACCTCTTCCCGATACGGCCACCTTAAGTGCTATTGAAGACACAGTCATGAGTGCGAGAGTTTTTCTTTTATATTTACGAATGAAAAAGCAAGCTGAGATGCTTTTGTGAATTTATTTTGATTTGTTTGTACACAAAATACAAACGCAAAATAACGTATTTTGTTATATGATTGATATATCTTATAAGAAATGACCTATTTCGAAGTTATTCTTTTTCATCCCCCCCCAATATTATGTCTTCATATGGTGTGAGATGACGGCGTCCACATACCGAATGGTGGCCAGGAAGTGTGCACGATATATGACTATTCCGGCAGTCACCAATCTTCCCAAAATAGTACTTGAATTTTAATATTGTAAATGGGAAAGTATAGAGGCCTTAATAATTTACGTTTCCAATGAAAATTCCAATATTCATAAGTATGTACTACATGAAATTATATGGACTTGTTGAATGACGTTATAATCATTTTGAAAATAATCTTACTACTCAAATCTCAATATTTACAGCTAGATCATAGTGTGCAATAAAATCTACTTTTTTGTTACTAGCAGCCTTTTTATACAAAGAACGTTCTTCTCTCTTATTTACGATGGCTTTATTGAAACATTTGTTTTGACGCGAAAAACGAAATGAAGAGATTACGTCACATTTGTTATTGTTGTTTGCCACAGTTAACCGAATTCTAGCAATGGCGGCCAGACACGAACAACAGGAAAACTGAGACACACGAAGAGGCGATGTAAGTTTGCGTTAGCAATTACTCGTTTATGTTTGGAGGTTTTATCCAAGAGGTAATCAAGCATTGGAGACTCCCTTAGCAAAACGTAATTTGTTGTCTACTTTCAACTTATGGTTTAAAGATAACCTTATCAAGTTCCAGCGCCAAAATCTCCCAATGGATATAATTGTGATAGTTTATGTAGTGTGTTCTTCCGTACGGTAACGTCAACCTTTGCCGTGACTAAAACCGCAGTTCAAGATATTCACATGTAACTCGGTACACATGTTACCGGTTACAATACCCACGTGTGATTCAATGTTTGTAACTGTGGCTTTAACAATTGCCAAGTTAAAGAGCATTCGTTAACTGAGCTTTTTTTGACTTCGTATGATGCTTGGTGGAACGCAATTCATCATTAATGCACTCCCTAGGGTGCAACTAAATACATAACTAATTCGGTTTTCTTACATTTAGTCTTAATACCAAATATTTGCATGTCATTGGGCATTATACTTTTTAGCTCATCGGTCCACGAAGTGGTGAATTACATCAAATGACATTTCCTCCTAAACCGATTGGTCAATTGTGATGAAACTTGACAGGAATGTTCTTTGTATGGTCCCCTTTAAACTTGTTCAAAGAAATAAGTTCTATGCAGAACTTAAGTTGTCATGGTAACGGAAAGGAAAAAGAAACTTTAAAAATCTTCTCGATAAAAATCATGAGGCCTATAGCTTAGATGTTTGGTGTGTTACATTGTCTATTAGTCCTCTACCAAGTTTGTTCAAATTATTCCCCTGTGAAACTTGCCCCGCCGCGTGAATCACAAGTTTTTTACATGCTTATAAAGGTAAATCTTTGAAAATCTTTTTATCTGAAACCGCAAGGTTTCAAAACTATTTAAATGGGAACAACAATGCACAGAAGTATGATACACCAGCATTCTGTTCACAACTTGATAAATGGTAAAATAGGTATGAAATCGCTGTTTGACCGAAATGACTGTAATTCATAATTGTATGGAAAAAAGCATTTCAGAACAATCACCGTGTCATATTCCTGTGCAACTGATGTAGCCTTTACTCATTTTTATATGTATATACCATCATTTACGGGCATAAAAAGTTACATGTGCTGAAACCTATTCACTCTGGACGTCATACTTACAATATCTGATGTTGGATGTGTGCTTTTCCACACATACTACTCATAAATGACAAAGCGTATTAGTTGTCAAGAAGTTTTGAACCTGAATGTTCATTGACAATTTTCTGATTTTTAAACGGGTTTTCAACGAAAACCGGGTTGTAATAATGGTGTGTGTCGTTGGTCTGGCGGTCGGTCGTAGAACTAGGGGTTTCCAGCGAATAAATTTAGTTTCGTTCATCATAGGGGCACCAAACTTTGTGTATTGTAGGAACTTGTAGGGAGCTCGCTTCTGATTACTTTTGGGTCCGTTCTGTAAAAGGTCAAGGTCACCGCAACTAAATATAGGTAATTCCTAGTTTAGTTGATCATAAAGACACCAACTCGGTGAATATTAAGAACATGTGGAGAGCTCGCTTTGGATTTTTTACATCGAAGTAAATGACCTAGCATAATTATAAGTGTACCGTTTTCGATCTTGAAAACCTGGATTCGTTGTGTTTCTTGTTCATAAAAAGTATGAATATTTATTTTGACAAAACAAGTATTGTCAGTAACATGTTACTATGATAAACAGTTTACAAAATGCCCATTCCTACTACTTATATTAACATATTTCGCTATTATTACGCTGTTACTTGAACAAGGAGTGTGTTCATCCGAAAAATAACGTTCTGATAAATGGCACTAGTCTGCTATAAAATATATGAAAGAGAAATAACCAAAAACAAATAAATAAAATATATATACATCTAACCATCGAACAACTTAAAGGAAGTAGCTACCTCATATATTGCCTCCCCTGCTGTCGACCGGCAGATTGCATGCCCTTGCGCAACTATGATCTGATGCGTCCCCATGGCAAATATAATTGAAGAGCACGAGACGTTGTCAGCAGCGACGGCAGGGGCTTTCATTATAACAACGTTGGGTTTCAAATTGTTTACGAGAATAACAAGGGATCTGTATCTGGAGAACGCTGTCTCGTTCCAGAACCTTTATAGGGTTGGTTCTATTCCTATTCAAGAAACACTATCAGCCTATCGGCAATCAAAAACGATGGTGGCGGCAGTAACGGTCGATTTGTCGATCAGCCATGACACTTGATACTGAAGATTACCCAAAATAATTTCTGTAGTGAATCTGTTAATGACTTACTATTTTAATTAATGACAATAGCTTTAAATAAAGATGATTTAACTCAACTATTTAAGCTCGTGCTTGCATTTCCATCTTATATATATGGCAATATTTAAATTAGATTAATCATCAAGTTTGCCATTTGACACGGACACATTGGAATGGGTTTCGTGCATATGATACTATCTTTTCGATTAAATCCAATCACCTGACATGACGTTGATTTTTATAGATGTAATCACTGACGAACGACAAGCTATCACGCAACTAAAGTTATGCCAAAACATCGGACATAAAAATAACAGTTACGGAAATAAATCTGTTCAATTCGGCTGGTCTGTATTTTTGCGTTCTGATATTTATGATTCTGACACGTTGACATTTGGTCTTTCTGTAGATATATACACAAAGTTATAATTTGTAATTTTATATGTAGACGATTTATTTCCAGTACTTTGTTAGGTTATTTTGTGAGGTTGGCATATTCGCGTTTTTTATGGAACTGGAAAAAATCACTGATCAACTATTTTCTCTAACGAAATGAAATACCAAATTTCCGTAGCACATTTTAAGCAAAGAAGTGTGGTTTGATTCTGATAGATAATCATATAAAAAATCAACATTTACTTGCATATACTACCAACAAATGGTACTGACGTCTACAACATATTCGTGCTTAATTGGAAAATGTTTCCAATATTAAAATTAGAACAATATGGAAGCCATGCAGCAAACTCATTCCCCCCCCCCCCCCCCCCGACACACACACCACAATCTAAGTTCATTGATTATCTGAGGATGAGAAAACAGCATTGTTACAGCATAGTTAAAACACGATGGACAACTAAACGAGTTCCAGCAGTTACACATGTAAGCTTTTCATTACCACTTCGAAAATGTCAATATCGCGGTCTCAGCTATGTCAGTGTCCATACATTGAAACGTTATTACATTTACATCTGTTAATTGTGAAGTTTGATCTTTGTTAGCTTTTAGGCTACGTGGCTTTTCCCTATGATTCCATGATGAACACATGATGACTTAACGATTATGATCATTACTTTAATACGATATAGAAGTACACCTGCTTATAAAGGAACATAATGCATGAACCGCCTTTGAAAAGGAATGTTTTGTATGCAGACAAACTATTCTGTCAACGTTAAACGAGTCAATTCGTGGTGTTGTACTGATACAAATGTATTCATAGGGGTAACTAGAAAAACATTAATCATATTTGAATTAAAACAAAAACCAACACATTTGTAATTGAGATATGTAGCTTGTTAACATAAAGTTACATTCTTGTATATATTTTCAGGTGTATATCTGCTGGAAGTCCGTTTCGATGGCGACGTTCCTCACCATTCCGTTTACGTTATTTTCGGTTGTATTGAAGGCATTGATATTGTCTTCAGTGGTAACCATCAATACTCAACTTCCAGTTGTAAATGTGAACTTTTAGATGATGATCGTTAATAGCCGGGTTGGTTTTTCCTGGTGCATTTTTTTTTAAATATTCTTATTTCAAAAACGTAAGAATCCGGTATGAAAGTCGCTGTTTAGAAAGAGTACCGTCATTGATCGGCATGTTCATGAATGATATGTTGCCATGTTTCCCTTAATGCAGGTATAAGTGACGTTTTTTTGTATGAAAGAAGTTTTTGATGGCAATATTTAATTTCCGACATATTAGATATTCGTCATACGATTGCGGTTCTCTACTGCACCAGTTTAGATATGTGTGAAACGTTTCCAATATATAGTACCTGCTGCAGGTAACTGACTTTGTCACCTTTCTCCCTACACACATCAATAAGGATGGCACAATTCTTAGAGTGCCTCTCAAACTTCAGCATCAACAACATATTTTGTTGATACTTATATCTAAGTTAGAGCGGACTACTTGTGTTCCACAAATATGAAGATAAATTTGAAATGTGGTTATGTATTATTTAATATAATAAAATATTTTGAGGTAAATACTTACAGACGATTGACACTGACAAGGTTGAAGTAAAACACATTTGTGTTATTGCCAATGTTAAAGAAGTCTTAGTTTACTTTAAGAAATAAAAAAAGAAAACGAGAAAGTTTAAAAGAAAGAAAGATGTAAGGGTGGTTGTTTTAAATATTATACTCCCTGTTTCAAATTTTCCACTGAGCATTGAGAAATGATTGATAGTGCTGAATATCACATGCTAAGAGCAATAAGACTATTCAAGTGGGGGAGGGTGATTATAAGCAGTTGGATGTGTCTTATCACATACTATAGTCTATATGCGTATGCCAATTGCTTTCAGAAAGAAGAATATTCCGAGGTGTTTGTGAGAATCAGCAAACGGTAGCAGTGTCAGATATATTATAGATTATATATATTATATTCAAATTTCTTAGGATTTAACTTAACAAGCACGTATCAGCTTAGAGACATATTCTGTTGATGTCTGTTTTTAATTTTTATGCATTATTAAGTTAACTCATTTGCTTTAAAGATAAAAACAACAAAAACGCGTAGGATTCATGTGCAGTTTAAAATAGCATTTGTAGATGGGGTTTTCATTTTAAAGATTCGCGGCCACAAAACCCCCAGTTTAAAAAGCTAAGTCTATGCATGGCATGAGTATGAGAGCCATGGACTCCCTTTTTTTCAGATGAAGTATTTCTTTCTAAATGTTACATTAGCTTGTTGACGAAAGTAGGGACACACTTGTTTGAATATGTTAGGAGTGAATTAGAGAAATAGGCAAAATCGCATGAGCCAATTCGAGATGAATAATGACGTTGGAATTGGGGCGAAGTTTAGATTAAAGAACATGTAATGATAGTGTTTATAAATTATTAAAATCCATCTGACTGTTTGGCCGATCAATATCGAAAATACATATTAAAATGTGTTATCAAATACATAGAAAGCAAATACCTGTAGGCCGGAAAATAAATCAAATGGATGAATAAAACAGGACAAAGGAACAACAAAAGAAAACAGTTGGAGGTGAAAGTGAAATTGAAGGTGTTACATTAAAAGCAATGACTCGTTTGATCACTATATGTCTGGTACGTCGAAGCAAACCTATGGACGAGGGAAATCAAAACATGCAAACGCTTCTCAGACGAAGAACCAAGTAAAACTTTGAAGAAAATCAGCATGATTTGTCAAGTAGCGATAGCCCCTTTTTCCCTGCTATGCCTGGCACATCCCTAGGACGTGGAAAAATAAATACGCGATGGTTTCTCTTAGAAGAAAAGTAATAACAGTACAAACATAGGATCAGACAGTGGCATTATATATGTATATGAGACTTTGAAAGTGACAGATATATATATACCATCAAGACTCGTATTCTGCGTTATCATCGCATTTTATATAAATAATGATTTATAGCATACCGGATCACCACAGACATGCTAATACCTTTCACAAAACCAGAATTGGCGCCAAAAACGATTTCATCCCAAAGTCGCTCAAAATTACCGACGCTTAGTTTTCTTCGAAAGGTTTCTATTTTCAATTGAAAAATAGAAGCAAGAGCTGACAACATACACGCGTGACTACATTTACTTTCGGGTCAAAACTACAATCGCTGACGAATCGATGCCTCAGTAAAGCAAAGACAGGAATACGGTATAAGTCGCCTGTATGCTTAAAAAAAATAACTTAAACCTACACTCAATTAACTTGAAACCCCTGATATAATTTGATACATAATGAACACCATTAGTACACAATAATATTGCTGAACAAACTATGCACTGAACAAACTATGCAAAAAAGGTCTAACAGTTTACCTCTTACACATCCATTTAATTAAAATAAAAAAGTTTAGCCGTCATTATTTTTCTCGTTGTAGTAGTTGTGTAATTTTATTGTTACTCTTGTTGTTAAAGTTATTGTTTTTAACTATCATATTAATTTTAATAATTCCAACTCATCGTCAGACCCGTTTTTGTATTTCATTATGCCAATATATGTGCCACATGCACTGTGTTGCAATTCCTGCCGACAAGAAAGTTGAACTGATTCTATCTTAAGATGATGTAGACGACCAAAAGCTTGGCAAAGCTAAGGAAGATGATGGGGCAATCTTCATGGGGGGCCATGTTAAAAATAAAAGGGTATCCGTATTCGTCTGGTCTTATGGCGATGAGCCAGATTGATAAGATGGATTTAATCAGTTTCTTTTGGATGGATACAGATACAGTGAGAGACCAATGATCGGCGTTTTAAAAGACATACTGTTACGCCATTGTTAGCGTCTTTTATCTGGAATATGTAGACGGATGCCAGCGGGTTATGCTGAGGATCCCCTATTTGGAAACATGTATTTTTATGACCGGTAAAACAAATGTTTTAATGTTTATTGCTTTCAGCATAAAGTGATGTGTTTTTTTCACAAAAAGAGAGTACCATATAAAACTGATATGGCATTGCACTTAATAAGTTTTCCTAAACTTGTTCGAACTAAAGCCAAATTAGAGTGATGAATGCTGTACAAAAATCAGCGTTCTTAGCAAAATAGAATAAAAAGAAAGTTATTTCTTGCTAAATAAACTGTTGAAACGGTTGTAGGATTACTAGATGTTACAATAGGCTTGCGCTTGTAACTTACTTTATGTTTATTTTTAACTGTATGTATATGCTGAACAATATGAATGGAATTCGGTGCTCAAGATCCTGACCAGGCTAATGTGACCCAAAACATTCTGCTAATTTTCTAAAGCCTAAGTAAGACAGTACTTTAACAGCCGTTATGACACGACCTTTTGTCCGGTAGCGTTAATTTGACATAACCCAAAGAAGGTTGTAACCGGAAATAGGATGGTGGACTGTTTCTAGCTGTCCAGCACGGTACATGAATGTGGTCTAGTAAATACTAACAAAAACAAACTGTAGAAATATCCAATTTTTGGAATCCTCTTGGTTGTGTGAATCCACGTTTACGAATCAGACTGATTGAACAACCACTTCGCCGGAAGTGCACACTATGACACGTCTTACCCATTTCACGTCCCTTGTTCAAGCAAAACACAGAGCCATCGTTCTCATGGATACTTGATCAAAATATCACGCAGAGGGGTCATCAGGACAAAGTAGCGAGATTCTTCTTTTCCAGGGGATGCGGGTTTTACTTTGCCGAAAACTCATAAGATTATGTTTAGTGATCCGGATTGATTTTGCCATATGAAAAGGATGCCTACAGTTCCCTTTCATGTTATGTAAGACTTTGTATATCACAACGTGTTTAACTCTAGCATGACTGTTTGCGGTCTCGTTGTGGGTTGATTTTTTTATCACGTTTTTACTTTATCGTTTACTTTCTCGTGTCTTAAGTTCGCCATGAAACTAACAAACTCTTTTAAACAAGGAATATAACGCTTATAACATATGTTAACATTTTAATTTCCCTGTCTGTAAAGGCGTTGTAATTTTGTTTTAAAAGTTAAGTACTTAAACCTCATTTCTCAATGAACATCTATAAGCAGTGTGTTTTCTTTAAACGAGGAAGTATACTCAATCTTCAACTATTTGATTTATGCTCTGGAAAGTTAGATTTATAATCAAAATGTGGTCACATCTTCAAGTGTTAATTTGTTTAATACGGATAAAGGTTTCTTTATCTAATGTTGGTAAGATAGTTTAACACAAAAATGTTAACATGATTTATTTTTAGCTTTTCTATCCACTTTCATGCTATGGATTTACTTATGATGTATTTGATTGGTTCTCAATACTTGATATTCTCGTTAGAAGTACCAAATAATGTATCTAATAGTACATGTAAATGTTATACTTTGGTAGAATAAGGCTTTAAATTGACAAAAATGCTTTAAGGGTTTCTCTTGCAGTTAGGAAACTGTTATAGGGAAAAGTGTATGTTATCAGTATGTAACATGTAACTGATTTTAGAAATTCATTCATAGGGTGTTCATTACTCTAAGATGCATATATTAGACACGGTAAAGAGCGAGGAAGTAATGTACATAAAAGCAGACGGAAATTCGAACACCCGTGCCCCTTATTCTATCAATTTGTGATAATAAAATATTTTATACCAACATTATAGGAACATATCTTAGCATTTCAAATCCCGTTGAATGTGGCCAAGATGCTACACTCATTTGTACAACAGGCAGCAGAGCTTCCTTTTGGTCATTCTACCGAAATGAAACACCCATAGTATCAGATCTTAGCAAAACTCCGAAGTACACAGCTGAGGTTCAGCCTTTTCAACAAATCGCTCTGACGATACACAACGCTGGACCAGAAGATGTCGGACGTTATCGATGTACTCCGGAATATGAAAGTGTCAGTAACGAATATCCACTAGAACTATACTGTATGTGTATTTCGAAGGTTAGACTGCTATATGTATTCGTTTTCTGTTCATGTATTGTTTTTGTAGTGTCTTATATTAAGTTTTGTCTATTGTCTGCACGTTTCTCTCTTTTCATGTCATGTGTACCAGCCTTCGTGAACCACCTGCATGCATTTCTCTTCATAACTTTTCTCCACTGGGACCAGTATTTTGCACTGTTCGATATGATACTCGCCTTTGTGTTAAGTTAATACTAAATATTGAGTACATCATGTTAAATGTCCTTTATTACTGAATTATAACCCCATATACATGCATATGCATATAAACATTTTTTAACAAAGGCCAGCAAATAGTTGTATGTGAATACATCACTGTCAAGTAAACACCATGTAGACACGTATTTTAAACTTTATTAAGCGATGACTTCCTCTGACGTTTTGTTTAAATGGCCGGTATATATTTTGAAGGTCAAAACGAAACCGCTGATATCCAAATAAAGCCCGAGAAAACAGTGGAAATTCGTTTGGATCAACTATATCCAAGCAATGCCGAAATATCAATCAAAATTTTCCGAGAGGTAGTCTTGTATTCGTAATTCATACATACTTATGACTACTTTTTCCATTATCATTAGTGTATGCATTCGTATTCAAACTTCCATAACAAATATTATAGATCGTTTTATTTGTCTTAACCGCTTTGTATAGTTTTGTTTGTGTGAATTTTAGGGGGTACCAATGGACATGTGCATGACGACAATGTGCAGAGATAGCAAGGTGTACAGCAAATATTTTGAATGCACATACACTACAACAAAGATTTTTGGTAAAGGAAACTATACCTATGTGCTACAGAATCTTAATTACAAACAAGCTCTGCCCATAACAGGAACCTTTGAACTACGTAAGTACTACTGCTGGTTTTACTTAACATTTCAAGTTTTCGTAGCATTTAATGATCGTGGCTTTTACTCCACCCTAATCCATCGAGTGGTTTCAATTAAGTGCAACTATAGCATTGCGATCGAAGAGACTGACTGCTGCCATCAACCATTTGACATATCGTTTCACGTTGAACTACTATAGAGGTGGGTTCATATCCCAACCAAGCATCAACACAGAATGGAATCGAGCAGTTTTCAACAGTTCACATAATATCCACAATGATACATATACTTTGCATTGGTTGCACTTCATCCGACCAATTAGATCGTTACTTTGAATACTTTAAATTAGGCTCGAATAAACGGCGCGTCGTCAAAACGAAACTCGTTAAAATGTTGAAACGTACAGGTCATGCTTTAAAACCTCTCTAGTGATTGTTTTTTTCTGAGTATCAAGTATGATTGCGTTTTATGGCATTATTATTCTTCGGCACTGGACTGACGAAAAGAAGAAAGGATGGACAAACTGTACAATACTCAAGATCATACACCTATAGACAACCGAATTGCAAAGATAACACTGTTACTTACAAAGAGCACCGAAGCGAAAATGCGAACGATCGTTTTTAAGTTAAGGTTTTAATATAAAGGTTAAAAGTATTAAATCGACAGTTATGGACCTCACGTTTTATGAGCCGACGATGACGTTGTTAATGCTTTGGCAAACATTCCATCACTGTTTGTTGTAATTTCGATACAATTCACTATTTCACTTTCTAATATAGGCTTCCAATGTTTTGTTTTAAAATTGTATATATACATGTATGCCATAAGCTATCAGTATAATATTATAACAACATAGGATATAAAACAACACCTTTTAGTCTGTGCTTCAAATATTTAAAGATCACTCCAAGAATGTGACTTTGACCGCTGATCAACAGACAATTGGATCCGGTCAGACAACTGAGCTGGTATGTCGTTACAACGGCAGTGCTCCTATTCAGTTCATTATATGGCAGAGAAATAGCAATACTGTGGTTGTTCAGCACCAGAGCTGTATCAATATTTACAATAAGAGCAATGCGCTCATGGATATTTCATGTCCAAACAGCAATGAACAAGTGCTTAAGCTTCGCCATGTTGACCAGGATGTTAGTGCTATCGTCTGGCAGTGTGAAGCAGAACTAGAAAGTGGCGAAGAGCTTTACAGTAACAGTATAGTGTTACACGTAAAAGGTAAATACGTTTCAATATTTTATTCATCTTTCATTTAACCTTGTAATTGATTTTATGTTCCTGTCTTTTTATCGACAATTCCCAAATCAATGTTTCTTGTCAATATAGGACCACCTGGTAAACCTTACGATGTCCAGATAAGAAGTATTAATGAGACAACAGTAACAATCTTTTGGTGCTTAAGCAATGAGAATGACAGGAACGTCACAACTGTTACTCAGTTACGATCCGACACAGACTGGATAAACAAGTCGGAAACCAGATGGATTAAGGATACACGTAGAAACAGTGAAATAATTCAAAATCTAAGACCAGCAACGTTCTATTTTCTTCGTCTATTTAGTTATAACGGCTATGGGCGCAGTAATTCGACGGAAACTTTTACGTTTATCACACAAGGTATCATATCATTGTACACATCAAAATGAGAAAATAAATGTTGTCCATAATGAGTTAAACGTGTCTAAAAAAAGCTTGGAAAATTATATATGAACGATAAGGTTCAAACTCTCCTTTATTTCACAGATACACAAACTCTTATTGCCCCGCTACAAAGACAGGATGTCATAATTGGAAGTGCTTTAGGAAGTTTTACTGGCGGTGTTTTATTGGTTTTAATTACGATGGGTTTGTGTAGAGCAAGAACGAATGACAAATGTAAATGCATGCCATCAAGCAGAGGTAAGAAAGTAAACGTTACTGAAGTAAAGCACCTAAACTAAAGTTTATGAAAGCAACACTATTCCGTAATGAGGTGTCCACATCAAACAAATATATCGTGGATTTGATCACCACCATTGGATTCTTATCTTGGCCTCAATATGGACATTGTACTGGTTTCTGCCCAGGAAGCGGACTCGATTGAGTGATCCATATGTTTTGAAATATGAGTTTATTTTTGTCTTTTTTGATTTTTCATCTCTTTAACTGATGTTACTGATTCGAGGAAGTGTTAATTACAGGAGAAGATGACACTCGACAGATACGTCAAAACAGAAGGTAAATTATAAATAAAATAGTTTTGTTCCCTAAACCTTGCTATACATACTTAAAAAAATAATAAAAACTATCATATAGTATACGCCCTTGAAAGCTTTGTTTTAGTACGCGTCAACAAAACAATAAATTTCTTTTACTTTGGCAGTACGGAGGAAGATGCCAGTTACATTAATACATCGTTGGAAGGAAACGTCATGGGTAAATCTACATTATCAACAAGAAATATAAAATGTGAAAGAGTAGTTTGATGCCTTATTAATTGCAACATAAATATCATAACATAAATAAATGTTAACTAAGCGTAATATGCATTTATGTTTTATTTAACTTTCCTTCTTATCTTCATTTCAGAGTTGCAAAAAAGGTACGAACAACTAAAACTGTTTTCAATTTGTTACCAACTGCTTGAATTGTCCCAGAATTGAGATGATAGTATGATCTATAAATACTGTCGGTATTTTTAGAAGACGTTACCACGCGTTGTACCACTATTATATACTCAACAAAAATTTAATCAATTTATATTTCATTCTGATTTATATTACATTATGTAGCTTAGTCTGCGGCTTAGAAAATAACAATTTATCGCATTCCTTCTGATGTATTTGAAGAAAAGGCCAAATGTCATTTTAACGTTTCATGAACTCCGTTTTAGTGCAATGGTATCCGACCAGTATTCCTCCCTGGATGTAGCGCGCGACCCGAAACACGAGTATGATGCAATTGACCAATGTATCCATTAACTCGGTATAGTATACAGTGTATAAAACAATGTGGATAAGATGAATATACAAAATGGAAACATTTTCCTGTCATTATTAAGAATTGTTGAAACAAAACACAGGAATCATATATTGCAATAATAATGATTTATTTGCTACTGGTCTTGTCCCTGTCATTTCCATGTTTTCAATTTTATGTTTTATTGTAGTTGCCTTTGATTTTTTTCTCTTGTTCCATTCGGAAACTCTACTATTTCTAAACTCATCCATTGATATGAACGTTCATGTGCTTAAATGTATACTTTTTTACGGCGTCAGAAATGATTTTTGACGCCACATGTATGTCTTGATGGAAGTGTATGCAAGATGATTTATGTCGTTAGGTATTCGCTCTTTTATCTCTATTGACTTTGCTCATGCCAATTTTGCTTTTTGTGAAGATTGCTTAGAAAATATGCCACATCATACAACATAAACGTGTGTTTACCTGTTGTTTTGAACTCGTGTTTCTAACATGATGAAATAAAATAATATCATTAAATTATGTTATAAATAGCTCGGAGTTACAACTGTGTAACACGAGAAAAAGTTGAATGACGAGTTTGTGTCGAGCATTTTTTATAAAAGGGTTAAATTCATAAGGTTTTTATTATAACTGTAATATAAATAGCTGTTAAGTTCATTTCATCATTCTTTACATAGTCATAAAAATGATTAAGATTTAGAACAGTTTTCTTCCAAATAATGCACAAGTGATCAACCCGTCAGTTTGTACAATGACAACAATCCCATAGGACTTTTATATCAGTAATAATTGTGTTCACTTATCGTATGCATTGTTTTATTTATTATTAAATACTGATTTGCTAAAGGCTCTTCACTTTTTTGTATTACTTGTTTCGATGTACATGACGATTGTACACGCCGGGTAATCATTGGAACCATAACATTTTGTTCTGTGTTGAAAATGCTCCAACGCGTCTTCCGTTATAGTGCCAATGAGTGGAATATGGATGTAAACAGTGAGTATGGTTTCTTATTTTTCATTTTTAGAGGTTTATAAAAAAATGAAGAATGTAGTTCCACATAGGAATGGCCATGAGTTGTTCTAAATGTAAAAATTCTGAATAAAATTTAATATCTGATCGTCTAGAACTTGCATAACTTAATAGACGTTAGTGTTGACAACGTAAAAATCAGGTTTTTCGTGAGAATTATTCTCTTACCTTAGGTTTAATCATTTTCTTTACATGTGCGTGGCTTTTTATTGACAAAAGGTTGCCGCGTTACAAATTTTAGAACTTTATTTGTTATACTTGCTGCACTAAGCTAATTTTTCTGAACGTTGTGGTGCCAATGAATAGGTTGTGGTGCTCATGAATAGTAATTTAGTAGGAAACGAATTGTGACAAAACTGTAGCAATTTCATAACATGAAAATTATCAATTATCATTTTTGATCTTTTAAAGTATGACCTACTACCACACTGCTTCGCGAACATTAAGGTTCATTTTGTGTCTTATATATTAATACTTAAAAGCAAATGATCGTCGTTATTCCAATTCTGTATTTCCAGGTAGTATAAGACAAAAATCTAACGATCTAACAACCCGGCGTGTTATATATCTAATGTCACGTCTTTGTGTCGATAGAGTCACGTTTTTAATCAAGATATATAAGACTCGTATATTTCTCCCACTTCAGATAAGTAGATCCAATAATTTTACCATGCTAGATATTCTTATCTTGCCCACGTGCGAAGATAAAATGCCCGTATGGAACTCCTTTTACCACATTGTAATTACCTCCCTTGTTTATGATTGTCGTCAGTAGCATCATGGAAATCTTGTCTTATGGTAATATTTAGAACGCTAATTAATTATATCTCGCTTCAAATGTCACCATAAAACAGTTTTCAGGCACCACTCAAGACATAATGCTTCATTCTCCTTAGAACTATTTAAAAAGACCGATTTGACTATTAACATTAACTGGATCACTGCGCGTATATCCAATGACAACCACGTGCTATCGCATATCCATACGCAATTATTTTCACTAAGCAAAAAAAAGTTCCAGCAAAAAATACATTTTTACTTAATTTTGTTTTACTGAGGTGGGAGAAGAAGCATCTACCATAGCCGCTCGTATAAGATAGGTTCATCCCGACCCTCGCGCAAAACACCCTACGCTCGGGTCGGAATGAACCTATCTTACACTCTCGGCAATGGAAGATACTTATAATCTTGTTCGGGGAGTACACATATGTATTGTCATTTCAAGGGTTGATTTAAAGAAATTGAGACAAGATTTGCATTTTCATCCATGGTCTTAAGCAGAATATATCTGTAACATTTAAGCTACTATCGTCATTTAATTTGTGACATCAAAGAAATAAACCATTTCACCGTTTAAATTAGTCTTGAAATATAAGTTCGACCATTTACGTTATTACTTTATTTGGGATTATTGGGATAAGAGTTAAGTTGTACACACACACACACTGGTTTAACCCCCCAGTAAATTAACCTTTTTTGACCGTTTCAAGGCGGTACCTAACAATCCTTGATAAACATACCTAGTTTGTTTTATTAAGTATATATGCATTGTGTTGTTTGTGGAGTTTTGTTCTGTTGTTCCATGTTTCTAGTTTGTGATTTTGTGTTTCTGTGTTATATGTCTCTGGCGTTTACCCTGTGCAATTAAACGTGGTTTATGTTTAATTTGAATTGAGTCAATATTTGTTGATTGATGTGGTCTCAGTAAAATCTGAGACACTATCTACAGGCTTCCGTAACAAAAACGCGTGATTCAACTTGTTCTCGTGTTACATAGTTAGAACCCCGTGAATAGACAGTATGTCAGAGGCCAATGTTCTCAATCATTACAAATGCGAACAGAGTGAGATTGATGTCTGTTTATCATTATATTGGAAAAGTTAGTATATTATTGTATTGGAGGATAGATTAGCAGATTTAGTTATATTAATGGACGTTGAGTACTAGGCCTATTTTCAGATGAAATACAACTTCGTGGTTTATTTTTGTTAGTGATTGAACACTACGTTTTGTTCAATTTTGACCTTATCCGGCACACTTTGTGCCTCCTCATTGAAAGCTAACTACAATATTTCCAACTAACATCTCTCTTATGATTAAGTATCTGCCCGATTTAAACATATTTTAATCCATACTATCGCTTCATTGACAAATGACATCACTGTGCTCGAATGTGAATAATGTAGCTGGCGAACTTTCAGCATACTTCAAGAACCGTGGACATTACAGCCCCATCCACCAGGGCCACAAAACATAAACGACTAATCGCTTCAGATCCCTGGTAAAAGTTACTGTGAAAGTTAAGTGTTTGTACCATGTTCGTTGACGAGCCATTTAAATGACCGTTTCATCGTCAGAACGGTTTTCATATCATTTCTAGATGTTTTGAATTGGCCACGCGTGTTTGATTGTAGTTCGTCAGACTTTGGCCGAGAAAACTGGAGCGGAATAAAAACAGAATATACCTTTTATTGTTTAAAAACAGGAAACGTCGATGGCGAAACAATTTTTGTTCCTTTCTTATTGTTATTTAGAATCCAAAACAATTATAACTTTCTCCTCCCTTTAAAGTGTAATACTCAGCGAAGTATTTATTCTATGTAATATTTCCAGACAAATACTCACCAGACAATACAAATGTTGCTCTATTATCATCTGTTTTAAACAAAAGCAATGCCAATACAGTTTTTTAAGTTAAAGGCCCAGTTTCACTTAGCGTTCAATATTTAACTAGACACTAGATAAAGTCTAAGATAATGTTTGATAAAAGCCCAATTTCCACACGATGTTTTATTCAAAAAACATTGATATTGATGGAAATTACCAAGGGACTCACTAACTCGATCACTGACTCAAAATAGGCGGAACATAGCGCATTGCAAAGATAACCTGAGCAGTTGACGGGCTCTTTTTGAGGTTTTAGACTAAAGAAATACCTAGAAAAAATACTGAATATTTTCAAATGAAATTCCACATGAAGAAAAATTAAGCTCCTGTTTTTAAAATAAATGGGATGTATTTTTGAATTCAAAATTATTAATGTTGCTTAGCGAAAAATCGCCGATTTAATGTGTCAATATTAATTGTCTTAATGCCTACCTTTTCTTCAGTTGAATATAATTTAGCATTCATAAATTGATAACTTCTTAGTTCAAAATGAAATTCATTAGTATATAAAGCAACGTAGAATGATTGGCATTAAGAAAGTCACGTGATATGCAAATTCCGTAATGACAATGTGCGCGCTAACTTAGGTGACCATTTCGGGTTTGTTGCATGTTTGTTATTGCGATAATCTTTTTTTCATCAAACTGAGGGTTAAAAAATGTCTCAAAGGTTAAATGAAGTCATTAGGATAATTATACATACGAAAAAGTAAGTTTACATTACTGAAACTTACTGGGACTTTAAGCCAAAAACAGTTTCGCAAGCTCAAAACTAGGTAAATATGAATGGAATGTAATCTTGAGACTTATTGATTATACGAATTATAGTTCTTTTACTGTGCACGTACGCACGCACGCACGCACGTACGCACGCACGCCCCCACGCAGGCACGCACGCACGCACTCACACATTGCCACTTACCACCATCGAATATTCTGAAGGTGATGTTGAATTTAAATAGTGCTCATATATTGCATTCAATATGTGGATTTAATTTCTGTGGACATTAAAAAGGCAATGTACATATGTATGTATTATGTATTGATTTTAAATAGGTCACACTAATACTTGCGTTAACTACTTCACCTGGCCAACATGCAGCCCACACAAGAAACCAGTAGAGTTAATCCTCCATTTCACGCCTTCTTCGATTTCCAGTCAGAAAATCATTAGGCATTGTCTCGTAATCAGACTTTCTAGTTTGATTTAAAAGATTTTTTTTGTCCATTTTGGGGAAATCAATAATTACCAATTAGCGTGTTTTTGTGAAGATAGCTGCGCAAATCCATCAAAATGCCACCACTCTGATTTGTTAACATTAGATTTGTTGAAGGTTTTCCCTTTATGTTGCCAAGCGTGCGAATTTGAAACAAATTACCAAGTCAATGATAAACACGTTAGAGCCGAAAAAGCTTAAATATTCATGGAAATAATAATTCATTACCATTTATTAAGTGATAATATCCATTAAACACGCACTTTGGTTTGGTTGCAAACTAACTAAAATCAGCTACGCACACTCTTTTTACGTTGAGGACGTTTTTTTCTATAGATGGCATTATCAAAAATGATGAATGTGTTTTTTTTATATAAAATTACATACATACTACTAATAACAAACCAGTGCCATATCCGTCTACAGCGCATGCGCGGTAATCATCTCCGTTAGCAGATAGCTCGTTTTCCGTGAGTGGGTTTAGAGGTTTACCTATCCCAAGAAAAGGATGGGGATCTTGTAGAAGCCTAGGACAGTTTAAGCTTTTCATAGTCATGCATCCTGTCGCCATGTTTGACGTTCTTATGTTTTAAATCAAATCCCTAAAACGGACGACTCTTGAGGCCTGCATTTATCCTCAACATTTAATACACTATGAGCCTAATGGAGACTACTAAATATCATTTAAGAAAAGACAGTCGCCCACCTTGGAGGCGGGTACAGGAGATTTCAGACTGCATTTCAATGTAGTCCATTTTTATTACTATGCAGTTCTTCCAACAGTCGTTTGAAGAAATTACAAGAAAGACAATCGATATAAAGCCTCAAAGGGCGCCATGTGTTATTTTATAATGTTAACTTATTCTAATGGAAATGAATGACGAAATATAAACATATATTTCGTTTTAATATTGATTTATCAAAACGTTTCGTCATCAAACTTTAATAAAAACGATGAGGATTTTATTAAAAGAATTGTATACTAGATTTATAAAGTAATCGACCTTCCATGTCTAACAATAAAAAATATAGTTTCATAAAGGACGCCCTCTTCAGGATGCGCCAACAAGAACGAGACGCCACCCTTGCCCAAGTTCTAGCATTAATGGACGAAGAAACATTTTTCCTCGCACTTCATGGCGCAGAACTCATAGTTCCTGACCACCGGCTGACTCGCAAACAGTTCTTGAGGTGATTTAATATGTTGTATATATAAGAGACAAAATGCCTAACACTGTAAAATTGTATTATCATTATTAATCACTATTTGTATATAATATGTATAATTATCACGTGTGGTGGAAATAAAGATAAGCTGAGTTGAGTTGTCGCAGACATTATTGTGGTGTTCAATCTGATGTTATATATAATTTACTGCATTTTCACTCTTAACTAGTAAGTATCTTGGCCATGAGAAATTTAAAATTCCTCTGAGTATGGTGACGTTTTGGGGGTTTCCTTAGCTCCTGCAGCTCCTACAGGTCCTTGTGGTTGAACAACCTATTAATCAAGTAAAATTTATATTTGTTATCTCTCAGGTATTATCATAGCCTTAGTGTGGTTGTCGCCGTCGTCAATGAGCAAACTTTTACCTTGGACATATTTCTAGTCAGATAAATACGATGACAGATTAAATAGAATGATCATAACAAACAAAATGCAACAACATAAACGAACTTTAGCTAACGCTGTTGGAAATAAAAAAACGACCTCTCTCAAACAAACTACAAAAACAAAATAAACAAAAAAAAATGTATAAATCTATAGTTTGATGTTGCTGTACTATAAATGCTGATACTCATATAAACATATATATATATAAATCATGCACCAGTCAATTGTTACCACGCCCCCCAGGTCCGGAGAATAGCGGGGACTTTAACTTTCGGTCTAGCCAAGCCCGGGTAAAATCCCCGCTCTGCGGGGACTAACTGCTGGTAAAATTCACTCCAAATGCCCCCGCACCCCAGGGAGTCCCCTAGGTAAGGCTCATTTCCCGCTATTTTTGGCGCGAAGACAAAACCACCGAATTCACCCGGCACTGCGAGGCCACCTGGAAGCTAAAACACGGCTCATTTCCCCGGGTATCCCCGATATACCCCCTGGGGGGGGGGGGGGGGCAATTGACCGGTGCATAAATGGCGATGACAAACTAGTCGCCTGAACCGGTAATAGAACCTGAATCGTTTGCATGAAACAAGCAATGAGTCTGTTCTTTATGTCAAAATGACTCCACTAGCATCATAAATTTTATCATGTTCCAATGGGAATAAATATGTCGTTTTGCAAACTTTAATCAAAGTCTGTAAGTTTCTAAATTCCCGAAGGAGAATATGCATACGTCTTAGTCACTTCAAGATATATATGCTAACTTTAAGGAAAGTATATGATAATGCTTATAAGTTTAAAAAACAATTAAAGTGCCTTTTATATTGAAGACTTTCAATTGATTATTGTAGGTAATACATTTGTACTAATACATTCGTTTACCAATTATAAACATTTTACATTATATATTCATCATTTTTGGAGTAAGACAATAAATCTTCATTGAGTATCTTACTATAGGACGAAATGTCATTAAACACTCATGACTTTAAGTTATTAGCCCCGGGATATTCAAGTAGACAGTGACGTGATTGTTTAAATATATTTTTTTTTTGCAAAATATCAATAGCCTCTGATTCACACAAGAGATACTTAAGGATGAACAGTTTTGTCAAAGCATGTATTATTATTTATAAATTGCAAACATTCAACACAAAACATACTTTTAAAAGCACATATGTTATTTTCGAGAATAAATGAAACATTGTTAAAAAATTTCAAACAAATAAAAAAGAAAATAATTTGAAATTGACATGTGACTTTGCAAGAATAAATAAAATATATTGCTATATGAATTTGATTTTGATACATGTATTTGCGTTTTTAAACTGTCGAAGATTGTTCGTATAAAATCCTTGATACTTATTAGGTGGTTTATGTTTATTCTTCTGTTCTGGAAGCCCGCGGCGGGCTAAGTGTATAGTCTTGAAGTACATTACTAAAATCAACTTCACGTCCGTTCCGTCTATTTAAATATTTGCGCCTAATTCTATTGTCCGCGTATCCGAATGTTTGGAGAATTTCATTTCCCTTCTTAGATAGCATGTGTCTCGTTTTAATGTTATCATATTCATAGGTTTTTGTTCACATCTAATGGATACATTTTTTTGTCTTCGTCCTAACAAATGCAAATTTTGTGTCCATACCACTGGAATATTTTCACTACAAAATGTTAGCAAGATTATCTGGAAGAATTAAATGCGAAAGAACGTAGAGTATAATACGACGTAATATTTCTTTTGGTACTTATGAAATCTTTCGGTAACTACCCAAATTGTGAGAACAAGCAATCTTTGGTTGAAACAAACCTAAATGAGAGAACACACGTTTTCCCAAAGTAAATGAAACAGGCAAAAATGCCGTAACAAATATCAAGATATTTTAAAATCTTTGCGAGGCTTTGGGTTGATATACCGTATTTAAACATTCTTTACCCAGCCAAATGTAATCAGTTCTTTTAGAACTTGTATTTTCATAATGCCGAGAATGTCCCACGAAACATTTGACTGCACTATGTATCGGAAATGAAATGAATAGAATTTATGTTCGAAAAAGATATTAAAAACTCAAAATAAGTTTAAAATTCAAATTCTCATGCGCAATAATAACTACGAATCTGTCATGTTATATCTCGAATCATGTCGTAGTCATCAATGTTTCTAGATACTCGCCTATACAAATTGTAGACGATGCTTTCATTCCCTATATGTATAAAGTACGAAAATGTCGATGTTACCGGTCTGAAAGCTTCCACTGTTTTTAAGCGTTGTCTAGTTTTGTCTTTGGTTGTTCTGTCCGTTTTTATATTAGGTGCATTTTCGCATTTATTACGTTCCAGTATTGGTTTGTTTGATTTGTTCGGATTATTATCCTGATGTCAATAATATTGATATATGTTAGTTTGGTACCAGTTCCTGTTGAATGAATCATAACTCTAGGTCCATATCCAATTTATGATTCTTCTCCGGAACCATTAATCTTTCATATGACTTCTGATGTATATAGTTTGAAACGCACGCAAGCCCACTGTATCCTTTTACATGGGCACAAACAAAAGATGTATAACGTCTGCAGCAATAACTTGTTTTCAGTTATATTTTAGAAGGAATGTCATATTAATAGTTCCTGCATTATTTCTAGAAGATAATACTTTGATGTTACGAAATAATGGCTGTATTAACAAACTTCTACAGAACATAACTCTGTATAAATTCGATGTGCAAAACATTATTGCCGCTGTATAAAGTGTTAAGACTGTCGTAGCATGGAAGAGACCAATTTTCGATATACATATTCCATCTGGTTAAAACTAATGAACTTGAGATGACTGGTCATTGAAAATCATCCTCGTGAAATTGAAAATTATTTTGTTAAGTAAGTTATGCAATGGAATCCCACCAATCAACAGCAAATTAGCATCCTGGCGGAATCACAGGGCCAGGTTGCGTTGTTTTGACACACCACGCCTCGTCGGTTTTTTTATTTTTTTTTTATTTTTTTTTTTTATCAATTTTTAGTAACAATATGTTGTGGTAACTGTAACTTGTGAAAATTGACCCAAATTTTTTTTTTTAACTTTTATTTTATTTTCTTTCATGCTTTACGATGAAATATGGAGTTTTAACAGTGAAATAACAACAGTGAAAATATCAATTTGATATTTTCACTGCAATATAAGGAGTGAAAATATCAACTTTCAGAACTACTTTTAAATTCCTTTGTTGTTACATGTACTTGCCTTGATCAAAACAGAACACTGGACTTCAGTAAATTATGTAAAAAAATATTTAAAAAAAATTAAGAAATATTTCAAAAATTTAAATAAATATATAATTGGAAATTGACAACTTACCGTTTATTACCGGTTATCCCGTTTATCAAACATTTTACTGATCTTTGAAGCTGAATGTTTGAACATTTGCTTTCATACCAAACAAATTACAGACAAAAACAACTGTTCGAACATAAATAATTTTTTTATATCATCGTTCAAATGTATTTTGAACTGTTAACCGTTGTAGTACGTAAAATGAGCTTCCTGGAGAATTCACACAACAATTTACAGATAGATCCGATATTTTTTACCCCACCCACACCTCAAAATGTGTCAACAAACTAGCGTGACATTTACTCTTTATCTGGAAAACAAACATTTTAAAGCGAAACAGACTGATCTCTGACAGTAAGATGACTGAATATTAACTTACTATAAAAACACGCGTACATGCAGTCTTAAACTAAGAAGAATGGTTAAGTATCCATATTTGATTTGCTAACACATTTGACCTTCCAAATTTTCATTCTTTAAATCGCGGCGTAGTAATTTGGTTATGTATTCATGCCGATCTTAAAATAAAAAGTGTTTTCATTATTTTTTGGAACATATGTGCACAAATAATACTTCATTGTTTACTGTTCATAAAGCTTTACAATAAAAAACGAGCGAATATTAAGCTATAAGAATGAATAGCAGAGAACTATTTCTCAGCAAACCGAAAGTAGAAAAGTTGACAGCTATAAGTATGCATGAGAGTCGCCCCACGGGTAGCGGCGTAAAGCCCACCCTTTTTTAAAAAGGGGGTAATTCAGAAATAAATAAAAAAACAAATAAAACTCCGAAATTAAGCAAAAAAGTAACAGAAAATTTGTTTATTTCAGTGTAAGATCGTATTTAATTTCACTCGTGATCATAAAAATACTACATTTTCACTCGTGAAAATATTTTTTCTATGACACTCGTGAAATAAAGTACGATCTTACACTGAAATAAACAAATATCCTCTATATCTTTGTAAAGGGTGACGACTTGACCCTGAATTTCCATATATTTGTCGACATGACCCTATTTAAGAAGCCATAAATTTATCAAATCTTAACCAAACTCTACATTTTTGGACTCTACTTGTAGAGTTAGTGTCAATCTTTAAGAAAATGTACAGTTTTAACGAAAACAAATGCAATTTCAAACCCAAATTTCCTAAAACATGTTACTCGACGAACCAACTACCCGCTAATTTCACCGAAATTTTCCAGACTAAAATGCATTATCCCGCTATTGCATTATCAATTCAACACGTGTGCCCAAGAGAAACAATATATCTATCACGATACAGGTGAAATGGACGTCAAATGTCGTCCCAAAGAGCTTTGACAGGCGGGAATAGAATTATGTCTACTTGTCAGACTACTGTTAACATGCCAAAGAGTGTTCCGGGGACAAGATGCCAAATTCTGATGTAACTCGAAACTACGGTTCAGACTTACCATTATCCTGGAAAGGCTGTACATCAATGTAACTAATGCAAAACTTACAGACCGAAAATGTGCCGAATTAGTTGCATTAAACTGATACTTGATATTATTTTCGTTGTTGGTGTATTGATACTCAAGTTCTTTGTTTAGTAAGATATGCCAAACGATTGCTGTTATTTGAAGGTACGCTCCTGAATTCAACTTCCATTGTAATTTCATTTATCAATATTTAAAAAAAATAAAACCTAGTGGGAACATATTAATAATTTCGTTTTGGATCTCTGGTAATGTGTAATTGTTTATACGATCCGTAAGCACAGGGTCACCAATGCAACTTTTCTAAGCATTGTCAAAAATGCTCCGCTCATCAATATGACTCCTAATGGCGGTTTTTTGTTTTCATAATATAATCAAGATTATGATTGTTTTGCGTTTAGTCACATCTTGGAGTGCCGTTAAAGGCTACACAGTGTGTTTGTCCTTCCTAAACTTATAAGCTCGGTAGCATCAAATCTCAATATCACAGGATTATTTTGGTCACAACGGATACAATACGAGCACCGAAGTCATACAAAACCTATATAAAAACAGAAATTTTCAAAAAAATAAAATCTGTCGACTGTTTTTATTTAAAACCTTTTGGTGTATTACCTGCAGATAAAATACCAAAATAAACGGTAAACATATTAGAGCCCAAAGCCGTACAGGAGAACATATATTAAAAAACTAAACATTTTCATAAGTTTGCTTGGCATCTTTCTTTGCATATGCAACATTTACTAACTCATGTTCCATATATAGTTTGCAATACATATAAGGGGTAGTCAGCTTATGTATTATACATAATATAATATGACGTGGAAGACATGTTTTCCTTCTATCATAGTTGCAACGGTCTGGCACAAGATACCTGTAGTGTCCACCTTCTAGCAAATACATCGTCCACGGGGAAGCATTCTAGAGGATAATGAACTGGTGGAGTGGAAAACGCCTCTCTCGAAGCTCTGCATTCTGGCGCTTTAAAGGTGTTTAGGTTTAACTTATTTTTATGACACAGACTCAGACGTTTAACTCAAACTTTGTATACAAATTGTTATTCTAATGCGTCCCTGTTAACCTTTCTACAGGGTAGGTAAGGTTTTGAATTCCCATAGTAGAAATTACAAGATAAGCTGTTTTTTAAAGCCCAATCTAATCAATCGACATACAAACCAAGTGTCAAAGAAACCATAAGCTTGTCTTTTAATGAATCGGCATTGTAACCGTCTTTAGCCTTTTCACTTAGCCATCGACCACGGAGTTCAAGTCAAGTGAATAATTTCAATAGTCTATCTCTAACTCCATTATTGCTGCAGACGCTCCTCATGAGGGATGGGATTGAAGATCATATTAATTTTGTTAATGTCCACAACAATGTCCTTAAAAAGTGTCTGTTAACCTTTCTCGTCTAGTTGTGTAACACGCAGTTCTTTCCGTTTTTCTTAGTGCATTATTTCCTTTCTTTGGTTTAACAACTGTATGCGCCAAAAACATTATTGTTCATAGAAGACCATTTAATATATATATATATCTAAATTTACTAATGGTCATAACAAAGAGCTTGTCCGAGGGTAAACAATCCCAGCTCCATCTCTGTCTTGACCACTCTATTTTCACTCAATGAATATATATGCACAAAAACTATATCTAAATATATTATCTGAAGTATATGCTTTTGAACAAACACAAATAATTATCTGATTATTAACATTGCCATATTGGATAAGACATATATTTCAATTTAACATATTGATTGAAATTGGATACTTTATAATAACATCTTTTGCAAGTCTCCTTTTTGTACCTTTTAGCAAATTTCTACCAATAATAAGAAGTCGGTGAAGGTCGATCAGGAAGATCATGAAAGTATTTAACACCATAAAAATGCACTTGCAGAATAAGGCTGGCAAGATGTCCCCATCTCCAACAGAGATACAAGATGTCCCCATCTCCAACAGAGATACAAGATGTCCCCATCTCTAACAGAGATACAAGATGTCCCCATCTCCAACAGAGATACAAGATGTCCCCATCTCTAACAGAGATACAAGATGTCCCCATCTCCAACAGAGATACAAGATGTCCCCATCTCTAACAGAGATACAAGATGTCCCCATCTCCAACAGAGATACAAGATGTCCCCATCTCTAACAGAGATACAAGATGTCCCCATCTCCAACAGAGATACTTATCGCCAAGAGTTTCCAACAGTGAAAGGCAGAATAGTAAAACTTTGAAATGCTATCTGATCTTGCTGATGTCAGTGGTTCTGGGACTAAAGGCACTGTTTCCGCAAGAATATCTGGCAACGCAGCAGGGACGCCCCTATATCATTAGAAAAGCTCTGAAAAAATATCTTAAAATTCAACTATTTACCATTTTACTATCTGAATTATGTGTTTAATAATAATATCTTTAATGTTATATGATGACAATTGCATAAACCTTAAAAAAAAGTTCTATCTGAACAGTCCAGTAATATTTGCAATCATATTATAATGGATTGTCTGTCGTGGCAGGAAACTCATCTGTCTAGCAATTGTAATGGAGGCGACGCCATAACAAATGTACCAGAAGCATTACAAATAATAGGATATCATTAATAAGCAATATTTTATGGTTATTTTAGCCAATTGAGCTATTATACATGTTTTCTTTCAAAACGCCTATTTTAATGCCAACAATATAAACATTAAATCTTCCATTGCATTCTCATTTCTGCAAAGATTGTAAAAGCATTTTACTATCGATTTACCACTTCCACAAAAAATGAATGGCCGGTCAATATCAAAGTCCAAAATAGTGCAGAATTTCACAAAGGCATTATCAGAAGTTCAATTATGTCTCATTAGAGATAAAACCCTGGAAACCAATACATTTTGCGTAACAGGTAGACTACTGTTTCCCTCCATCGAATGTTAATGAATCAACCCTGCACAAAATTCCTTGCAGATCATGTTGTAAAGATGGGTAACTTTTCATTACCAATCCCAATATAAATCATTCAACACCACACTTTCCCCTTCTAGTTGTAATTCAAATAAAAATATCATAATATGACCTAATCACCAGTTTCATTTTTATAAGACAATTAGTCTGTCTCATTCATCTTACCAGGAATATAATCCATATTTACAAAAATGGACACCTTCAAACAAGACTGTGATTCTTAAATGCAGTTTAAAATTCTGGATTCAGGGCTTGTCATATACACCGTTTCCAAATTATATGGAACATACATCTCTGTTGTCGGAATACCATGTTACTTTAGATAATGTTAACCTCTATCAAGTGCAACAATAACCTTCCAGAAAGAAGACTCGAGAGTCGCTCTGTGTTCCCATATACCATAAACAATAGCGTTTGGGGTTTTAAGTCATACCCTTGAAAATTAGTACCACTTAGTACAATCATCTAATAGTGTAACTTTACAGACATTCTCCACATACAACATAACATAATATGGAACTAATCAAACACTTAAAAAAAATCTGTATAGTAAATGTATGTGCCTCTTGATTCAAAACCATCATCTAGAAATAGCACCGACTTCTCTCTTCACTGCGCCTTTTAGCTACAAAAGGGCGAGTATCAAAACAGAATGGGGCATTCGAAATTCCAAACGACAAAACTGGTAAGAACACCTTTGTCGTTAAACCATTCAAAAACAAATATTCTGTTTGTAGGAAAAAAATATGCTATTATGCAAAGTTAACCATGTATCATTTCTGCTCAATGTACTTGTTAACTACACGAAAATCTTCAAAAGTTGACATTTTGTTTCCACAAATGCCTGTTGACATCAATGCATTACTATTAATATGTAAACAATTTTGCCATTATTCTGCATAAAAACTGTTAGAGGGTTATTAATTTTTAGTAGTAGTTACGTTATTTTTAATAATGTTACATGGCAACATACACTTATTAAGGAATGAAATGCAGAATTGATGTCGTTATCAGAGTATGAATGCATTTGGACTGGTTAAAGTGTTGGGAGTCCGAGTGTACCTTGTGAACACCAAAAGTGAATGTTAAACTCGTGGCTATGCCATTCGCGTTATATATTTTCTGGTGCTCACTCGGTAAAGTATATATATAATATGTATATAGCTAACGTTGAAACAAACGCTTATCCTCTATACCATATAACGTAACAATAACGCGGGAAAATAATAATAACTTTACATCAGTTTAAAACGTGAAATTGAAACGCAAAGGACATCAGTACATTTAACATATCAGCAATTAACACTTGTACCTGCTGGTACAATACAAACAAGAACAAGATAAACACTTTTCAATTTATATATATATATATATATATATATATATATATATATATATATATATATTAATATGCGATGATTCACGATCCGAATACATCCGATGATGTTGCGTTCATCGGAAAATATACGCGATTGACGAACGGCAGTTCTTTTAAGGTGTAAATACTATATATTTGCTCAGCTGACTACTATAACATGTTTAATATATCGATCAGTGATATTACCATGTAGAGAAAGAAATCGCTTAAATAATACATTGACACGTGGGAAAGGACAACCTTATGAGGATATTATATATACCTTGGACAGGTTTAATGAAATTGAAATCATGCATTGAAACGCTTAAGATATAGAGGGTTTTAAGGGATTAGAAGAATACTAGAAATTCACGCTATTGTGAGTAATAAATAAGTATTATATTGCATTCACTTACAATGAATCGAAACTATATACATTTCACAGAATCTGTCACTCAAGTTACGAAGGAATGATATCTTTAAAGAAAATTATTTACATATTTACCCTTAATAACTCATAAACATCTGTCAAGCAGACAGGGGCATGCAATATCTTATGCCAAATATCAAATAATTTTGGCCTCTTATATCATAAAGGCGAGACTTAATGAGGAACAGGTTGATCGGAACCAGACTAAAAGGCATTTTGCTTTGACAAATAGATTAATAGACAAAATAGTTTTAAAATGAACATGTGATCTCTTCGAAAATAAATGGAAAATTGACTTTATCAATTTGATTCTGGATACAGCTTAATGTAACCAGCGTTATCGCGGCGCACAGTTCCTTTTACCATACAAGTCTATACTACCGTAACCAGTCTATCACTCTATCCGATGACGTCAGCGTTTACCTTGTTACTTCCCTTTTCTTCTACAACTTTCGAGAAGGTTACATGATTATAATAAACTGTATATATGTGTGTTTTCAGTTCATCATTTGTGTGTATAGAGCTTAATGTTATCCATAGTTGTCAATATATTTCGGTATACTTGAATCGAGCCATAGCCCGGTCATCTTAACTTCAACATAACATATGTAACTTTTTAATTAAATGTGTTTTGTTTGCTCGCGTCTGTGATTTTTATTTCAGTCGAGCCACCAGAAACCATTGCCATTATGCCCATACCTTGCCCCATCTTCTGCACGGCTTCATGTTGTCGACCATGACGTACCGAATCCAAGTTCAGCTTTCCATCATGCATGAATATATAACCCAACGTGAACCCGAGGATCAGGACGTTTGTTCCGGGAAGGCGCGGTGGCGATTTACATTTAGTCAATACGTAAAATATTTAATACGCCTAGGCAGTTTAGTACCGCTGTTACCAGGGTCTATCTGCTGATGGTGTTTTAAGTGTACAATACGGTGCGTCTTTATGGTGACGCTTGGAAGGGTATATAATGGTGACCCTTGGACTTGATAGGGACGACAGATTTTCAGCCACCGCGTCTCCCCCCTTTAACATTAGCCGTGCAAGTTTTATGCCATCTTTCAAAATAAAATTAAATAAATCTGTGGACATAACGGGTTTCTTTTTGTTTACTTTTAAGCTTTGGTACCCCAAAAGCAGTTCCCGCGCACACATGCTGCTAAGTGTACGCGGGTCCCGTCTTTTTATACTGGCGTCCGTCGATAATTAGTATACATGCGTTTGTACAAAGTGCTTGGCCAGTAATTGCACATTGAACAATAAACAAGATGCTAATTAGCTTTATTGCAATTGCTACTCATTATACGCTGATGTTCAGGCTTCACGGATTTCATTTCTATGCCGTAAAACCATCTATAATTGGCAAATCAGCTGGTTCCACAAAATTCTATATTGTGACAACTTAACGAATCGGTGAAACGTGCACTAGTACCAGCAACAACCGAATTCCACCACGCGACGTTGGCAGCAACAACAAAAATGGCCTACGTCGGAGTGATTAATTTGTTAAACAACTGTTCATTTTTTAAGAAACTGTGCGAGCAGGGTCGTTCATAGATATGGTCATATACTTGTGTGCCAAGTTATCGTTTAAACTTAAAATTCAACACGGCAACAATATAATGATGAAACTTTATTGTGCTTGAAACAAGCGGACAAACAAATCCACGGCGGAGTTAATCCTTCTTGTTGCTGTAATGGTGATGGACTATTTAGCATGAGAAACCATCGTATATTATTATGTTTCCAGATCAACGATACTCCGACCTGTCATCTGAAATTTACTTGCATTTTACAGAGAACTCGCTCCGCAATCAAAATGATAGATCTCGGCGACCGGATCTTTTCAGACATACTTATTCAGTCTCCTACGCAATGAATCTCGGTGACCGGTAATCTTTTTCAGACATACATATTCAGTCTCCTACGTAATAAACGTCCTTGACACACACATTGCTATTAATAGTTAGGTTTTTATATTGCAATATCATGTCTTTTTTGCTAAAACATGCAATAAAAAGTTGAACATGGCGCCGTGGTATTCTCTGTCAATAATGGCACACCTGATTCGAAATGTCCATCAAGTTCATGCTCTTGAGCTATTACTGACAAGATGTGCAAAGGAAACACAGGCGCCGTTTATTAGCATCTATATCGCATAAATAAAAAATGAAAGGGAACCGGCGGCGTGATACGATTAAGTGTACGGTCATGATTTTCATATCAAGCCCATTGCGTCTGTTTAAATATTTGCGCATAATTCTACTGTCTGTGTATTCGAAATTTCGGAGAGGTTCATTTCCCATGTGACTCGCTCTTCCTAATGTTATTATGGCAATGGATAGCTTCCATCTAAAGGATACATTTTTGTTTTCATGCTACTGGAACCTTTTCGCCACAAATAGTTAGCAAACGTTCAGTAAGATTACTTGATAAAAGAAATAATTGGAACTATGATAAGTAAGATACGACGTCATCAGACAGCTTTCTTGTAATATGTCATATACCTCCGGTTACTTACCCAAATAATGAGAAGAAGCAATTTGTGGTCGCTATTATAAGAAGTTGTTTAGAAATCGACAAAACGGACGGGAATGCCGTGAGAAAATGAAGATATTTGGAAATATCCGCGAATTTATGGTAGATATGCCGTACAAAGACATTCCTTACTCAGCAAAAGATAAATAGTTCATTAAGAATTTCAATCAAATCGAAAATGTCACATAAAACCTATGACGGCATACCGAAATATGAAAATAATAGAAAAGATGTTGAATTATAACACGTGTTCTCGGTATATTATAAAAATAGAAATTTTTACAAGTGGAGTTATTATTTGGTATTTTTCTGGTAGGTTGTTTCTCAAACATTGTCCTTGATATCACTGTGTTTAGCTACTCCCATGTTAAATCGTCTCCGATTATCTCATGACACATACTTATGGGCATGAAGTCTCAATATTCTTTAACGATCTGAAACTTGTCTCTGTTTAAGCTGTTTTCTGTCCGATTTCCGTAATTGAATGTCATTAAACTGCTTGTTTGATAGTTTGATACGAGTTTCGTTTAAATGTGTCATACTTCTATTGCCAAATCCAATTCAGTTATGTTCTCCTCTTTCATATGTCTTCTGATGTATATAGTTTGACACACACGCACGCTTACAGTATCAATTTAGGAGGCCATAGACTATTATGTTTTATTTCTATAGCAAAACCTGTCAGGTTTGTCATATTGATAGGTCCGGGACTCCTTTCATAACATAGAATGTCTGATGTTCTGAAATGATTGTTGCACCTACCAACTTCAACTGAACACAAGTGTGCTCTATCGTACCAAAAGGACTGCCACTGTATGAAAGCAGTTAGGATATTAATATGGAAGAGACCGATCTTTGAATTAAAACCTTGAGATGGATTTTATGCATTATGATTTCTGGTCCTTCAAATAAATCCCATATAATTCAAAATATTGCTCATATATTAGTTTGTTTTTGTAGCAACCAACCGTTTAGGTCTTACTCATGTTTGGTGCGCGTTCTTCATTATTTATTTATAAGTAAAATAAGAACAACTCATGGTAAATCAATTAAATTCCATGCTAAAGACTATAGACTTAAGAAACAGTTAGCTCACGTTTATTGGTTGACTATCTTTCAAAATCTTTCGTCAATAACCGATTGAAACGCGTAGACTTTTGTATGGAAACAGCAACTCTTAACCTAACGTGGTATTCAATTGTTTTGACTTACCGGGGGCCTTTGAAATCTGTACAACAATAATCATGCAAGACTGTCAAATAGAAAATTGGTCGAAATAAGACTGATACTTGAATTTATTTCGGATTGGTAGATGCCATAAAATATCAATTCATGTAGCAAAATAGTTACCCTTTGATTAAATTTGCGGACTGATTCTGGAAAATTGGTAAACAAATAAATTTATTATGTTATTCCGACGTATCTTAGAAAGTGATTTTTAGATATTCGTCTGCAGTATGCGCCCAATTGTCCATATGTATAGTATGCGCCCAATTGTCCATATGTATAGTTTGCGCCCAATTGTCCCTATGTATAGTATGCGCCCAATTGTCCATATGTATAGAATGCGCCCAATTGTCTATATGTATAGTATGCGCTCAATTTTCCATATGTATAGTATGCGCCCATTTGTCCATATGTATAGTATGCGCCTAAATGTCCATATGTATAGTATGCGCCCAATTGTTCATATGTATAGTATGCGCCCAATTGCCCAATTGTTCATCTGTATAGTATGCGCCCAATTGTCCAATTGTCAATATGTATAGTATGCGCCCAATTGACCAATTGTCCATATGTATAGTATGCACCCAATTGTCAATATGTATAGTATGCGCCCAATTGTCCATATGTATAGTATGCACCCAATTGTCAATATGTATAGTATACGCCCAATTGTCCATATGTATAGTATGCACCCAATTGTCAATATGTATAGTATGCGCCCATTTGGCCAAATGTATAGTATACGCCCAAATGTCCATATGTATATAGTATGCGCCCAATTGTCCATATGTATAGAATGCGCCCAATTGTCTATATGTATAGTATGCGCCCAATTGTTCATATGTATAGTATGCGCCCAATTGTCCATATGTATAGAATGCGCCCAATTGTCTATATGTATAGTATACGCTCAATTTTCCATATGTATAGTATGCGCCCTGTTGTCTATATGTATAGTATGCGCCCATTTGTCTATATGTATAGTATGCACCCAATTGTCCATATGTATAGAATGCGCCCAATTGTCCATATGTATAGTATGCACCCAATTGTCCATATGTATAGTATGCGCCCAATTGTCCATATGTATAGAATGCGCCCAATTGTCTATATGTATAGTATGCGCCCATTTGTCAATATGTATATAGTATACGCTCAATTTTCCATATGTATAGTATGCGCCCTGTTGTCTATATGTATAGTATGCCCCCAAATGTCCATATGTATAGTATGCGCCCATTTGGCCAAATGTATAGTATATACGCCCAATTGTTTATATGTATAGTATGCGCCCTGTTGTCCATATGTATAGAATGCGCCCAATTGTCTATATGTATAGTATGCGCCCAATTGTCCATATGTATAGTATGCGCCCAATTGTCCATATGTATAGAATGCGCCCAATTGTTTATATGTATAGTATACGTTCAATTTATCATATGTATAGTATGCGCCCTGTTGTCTATATGTATAGTATGCGCCCATTTGTCCATATGTATATAGTATGCGCTCAATTGTCCATATGTATAGTATGCGCCCATTTGTCCATATGTATATAGTATACGCTCAATTTTCCATATGTATAGTATGCGCCCTGTTGTCTATATGTATAGTATGCGCCCATTTGTCCATATGCATATAGTATGCGCCCATTTGGCCAAATGTATAGTATACGCCCAGTTGTCTATATGTATAGTATGCGCCCATTTGTCCATATGTATAGAATGCGCCCAATTGTCTATATGTATAGTATGCGCCCATTTGTCCATATGTTTATAGTATGCGCCTTATTGTCTATATGTATACTATACGCTCAATTTTCCATATGTATAGTATGCGCCCTATTGTCTATATGTATAGTATGCGCCCATTTGTCCATATGTATATAGTATGCGCCTAAATGTCCATATGTATAGTATGCGCCCAAATGTTCATATGTATAGTATGCACCCAATTGCCCAATTGTCTATATGTAAAGTATGCGCCCATTTGGCCAAATGTATAGTATGCGCCCAAATGTCCATATGTATAGTATGCGCCCAAATGTCCATATGTATAGTATGCGCCCAAATGTCCATATGTATAGTATGCTCCCATTTGGCCAAATGTATAGTATGCCCCCAAATGTCCATATGTATAGTATGCGCACAATTGTTCATATGTATAATATGCGCCCAATTGCCCAATTGTCCATATGTATAGTATGAGCCCAGTTGACCAATTGTCCATATGTATAGTATGCGCCCAATGGTTCACATGTATAGTATGCGCTCAATTGTCTATATGTATAGTATGCGCCCATTTTTCCATATGTATAGTATACGCCCATATGTCCATATGTATTGTATGCGCCCAATTGTTCATATGTATAGTATGCGCCCAATTGCCCAATTGTCCATATGTATAGTATGCGCCCAAATGTCTATATGTATTATCATGTTATTTATAGAATAATACATGGTTGACCATGTCTTTTGTTGATAATTGCCCCAGTGGAAGGAATAATTGCCCGAAGGCTTTATCAACCATGTTCTATCCTGTATAATACATATGTCTTGTCAATGATTTCAAATGGACTTAAATACATGATTTTGTGAAATAATTAAGGATATGTCATATAATTAACATGTTGTCTGAAAGTCTTAAAAATGAGATATAACAAAATTGTTTTCAATGGCATTAGCTGCGAAAAATAACGAGAGACTGGAAATCAAACAAGCAAAACTTTTCGTGCGTGTTTTCAGAATAAGCCTGCAATTGTTCCATTCTTCAAATGTTTCCTGTTTTACATCGGCTGATTGTGATGTTCTTTCCAATAGTTCAACACAGCTAGGGTCGATCAAGCCTAGGAGCAGTTTCATAAGAATCTCGGCTTGAATGACCCTAGCGATTTCGCTGGAATAATTAACATTTCTCAGCGAAAAAAGTAAAACAAAACGTTTCAACAAAACTTTTCCTTGTCGCTTTATTACCTCTACCGAATGTAAACATCCGGTACGGTTTCGGGTAGTACTCGTCACTGGAACACGGAACTACTTACCACGCATGCATTGCTGAAGTAAGAAGAGGGACTACTAACCACGCATGTATTGCTAAAGGTAAGAACAGGGACTACTTACCACGCATTCATTACTGAAGGTAAAACAGAGACTACTTACCAAGCGTGCATTGCTAAAGGTAAGAACAGGGATCACTTAACACGCATGCATTGCTGAAGGTAAGAACAGGAAACACCACGCATGCATTGCTGAAGGTAAGATTAGGGACTACATACCACGCATGCATTGTTGAAGGTAAGAACAGGAAACACCACGCTTACATTGCTGAAGGTAAGAATAGGTACTACTTACCACGCATGCATGGTTGAAGGTGAGAACAGCAATCACAACGCATACATTGCTGAAGGTAAGAATAGGCACTACTTACCACGCATGCATTGCTGAAGGTAAGAACAGGGACTACTTACCACGCATACATTGTTGAAGGTAAGAACAGGGATTAGTAACAACGCATACACTGCTGAAGGTAAGAACAGGAATCACTAACCACACTTACATTGCTAAAGGTACAAACGGGATTTACTAACCACGCTAACATTGCTGAAGGTGAGAACTGAGATTACTAACCACGCATACATTGCTGAAGGTGAGAACAGGATTTAGTAACCACGCTAACATTGCTGAAGATGAGAACAGGGATTACTAACCACGCTAACATTGCTGAAGGTGAAAACAGGATTTAGTAACCACGCTAACATTGCTGAAGGTGAGAACAGGGATTACTAACCACGCATACATTGCTGAAGGTGAAAACAGGATTTAGTAACCACGCTAACATTGCTGAAGGTGAGAACAGGGATTACTAACCACGCTAAAATTGCTGAAGATGAAAACAGGGATTACTAACCACGCAAGCATTGCTGAAGGTGAGAACAGGATTTACTTATCACACATACATTGCTGAAGGTGGGAACAGGAATTACTGACTACGCATGTATTGCTGAAGGTGAGAACAGGAATTACTAACCACGCATGCATTACTGAAGGTAAAAACAGGGATTATTAACCACGATTCACTGCTGAAGGTAAGAACGAGGCTTACTTATTACGAAAATAGGGGTCATCTTATCAACATGCGATCGACTGAATGTTGTAAGATCAGGAAATTCAATTGAATATTAACAAGTGACAGAAATCGATTTAAGATTAGATATTAAGATGCAAATGAAAGTAGTCCAACATTTCCAGTATTACAATTTGTTTTAAAATATAAATCAGCATAAACAAGACTACACTCGAATGAACCATGCAACCGTTGATAAGATGTCCCGGGAGAGTGTAAATGATAAACACATAAACACTGTAGAGAAATGTTAACGAAAACTTAGGTGGTATTATTGAAACCCGCGGTGATGCTTGTTTGAAAACAACTGTTGAATTCCCAACTCTGCATGGCGTATTTTCTTAATGACTTCTGTAGCTAAGGACTTGACGGGTGGTTAAGCGATATTGCATTATAATTAAGCTCATTTGATTCGTGCATTTTCGTCGAAATATATTCTTTCAATAAAAACTTTATATAAATAATCAGAGTTAGTTATTTTTTGTCTTATACGTTTAATAACTGAAAATTGACAATAGTATGTATATTAAACTCCGAATAAACTCGAAATATACCTAGGACATGTTATGGCCGTGGAAACATCAAATAGTATTGACACCATGTGATATTTTTCAACAAATGACTGAAATTGCTTAAAAATGACAGTCCAACTGAACTGCAATAAAATGGGAGAGGTGGTGTACACAGACTATACGTACTGGTATGCAGTACAAATTTCAGTAGAGGACCCTTTTTATGCCATAAGCTGCTAATACTATGTTGCTTAGTCAGGGCGATAATTCTGAATATTAACACCTCAACTCACATTCCTTAAAGGGATTGTACACCAGATTGGCAACAAAAATGATTTTTTTTGTAACGAATCTTTAGACAGTTATTTACTTAAATGTTTTACTCTTTGATATCATAATTGTAAAAAAATACCAAAATGTACAAAAAAAATCGAGTCAGAGAACGGGTTCGAACCGGTGTCGCCAAAACTGCAGTACATGGTGGTATGAACTGTGCTACGAAGGCTTACCCTAAACAGTGGGAATATTTAAACTATATACCTAACTTGGTTATATCACGTGGTAACACGTGATAACATCGACTAGCCAATCACGCATAAGAATGAATTATACTAGGTATACATACCTAGTAATATTTTTAATGGAAAAATACGGAAAAACTGCGAAAAATAAATAAATTAATTGAATGTAAACTATGTGGTACTTGAGTTAGTTAGTTTCAATGCATTGTACACATCGATACCAAGTTTATGTCAGTTTCCGATAATTTTCTTCTTTTTTCACTATTTCATAATACGGTGTTTAGCCTCTTGAAATGAATGGCCTTTCTGCAATATTTACCGAAAAACGCAACGTCTTCGGATATATTCGGATCTCGAATCATCGGGTATTATAAATATAAATTGAAAAATGTTTATCTTATTGCTTTTTTTGAGTCAGTATGCCACGCTTCTTTTAATCAACATGTTGAAAAATGTTGATTTATGATTGTTTAAATGTATTGTTGTCTTAAGCGTTTCAATTTTACCTTATAAAGTGACTGAACGTATGATTAAAATTTTCCCGCGTTATTATGACGTCATATGATATTGTGTGTCCGCTTACGGTCGAGTCGTTATAATTACAGAATGTGTGAAAAATAATTTCGGTAATGTTTTCTAAAATGATTTGTTTTTATAATTCTGGAAAGAAATAATGAAATATTGATGTAAATATAAGTAATGAATTGAGTAATTGATGCCATTATCGGAGATATGAACGCAATTGGGCTGGTTAAAGTATGCGTTGAGTCTTTTGGACAGCATTTATACTCCGATAATGACATAAATCACGCAATCCATTCCTTAAATATACATTTTTGAATGCACTAAAACAATACATTTATTTCCAATGGACAATCTCATGATAAATTCAGTGAAATAAGAAAAAGACCCAACTTCCATCAACTTTCAATGCAGAGACAGAAAAGTGAGATCGCATAATCTCTGAACGTTCTTCTCGTTTCAGTCCAAATGCTTAACAATATTAAATGAGATACACTACCTTATTGTAATGTTTTATTTGTTATTCCCAAGAAAGTTGTGAATAAAAAATGAAATATTTGTAATAATTATAAACATTGTTTTAGTGAAATACATAATAACAAAGAGTTTCCAAAGTAAATAATTGTTTTATTTGTATTATCGCTAACAGGACTGGAGTCATATTTGAGCTGTCTTTATACATTTAAGAGCATTTGGCCCATTCCATATCAAATCACTGATGGAAATGTCGTTTGATTGTTCTTGACTTTCAAAAATACATCTCGAAAAATTAAGAATATGCGCCATGAATTATCTTCTGAAACATTTCAGTTGCCAATATTTTCTCAAATGCGCCTGACACATGGCAGCAAAATTGCTGGTTAAACATGAAAGAAGTCCCAACTGACTGTTATTACGATGGTAAGCAGTACAATAATGTCAACACTACTTTACGGTATTCATTTTTAAAACGAGCTGGTATTTTTAAAGAGAAAATAACAACTTTTTGTTAGATTAAATCATTACTCGGATACGCCTACCTTTGTCACGAGATGGCATATTTATTACAGCGTTGACGTATTTATTATTTGAAAGTCGAGTAAATCTTTGATAACTGAATCGACACAAGGCTTAATAGTGCAGACGTTATAAATGTGAACACATTTGTTTGCACTGATATTTTTTTTACACTACACAACGCCTTGTTTAATTATTTCCATCAATAAACACCCCTAGGCTTATCTATTGTATATTTAGTGTGTTGTTTGTGGCGTTTTGTGTTATTGCTCTGTGTTTCTGGTTTGTGAATGTTTGTTTTTTCTGTTCTGTGCCATTTGCTTTGATCGTCGAACATTTCGACTACAGGACTTTTTTGTAGTTTTCATATAAATATTGTATTCACACGGCAAAAGCATTATGTTAAGAAAATACATACACGTTTTTAACATGTTAACATCGTAACATATACAATTATTCATGAATCACTATTCCATCACATCGTAATTTCAACGGCAAATACGAGGGCTTATAGTCGGATTCTAAGTTCTCATTGGCTAGAATTGTTTTTCAGGAATGTTATACAAATTGTTTTTATATTTTGTTTTGGAAATTGTCCATTGTATTAGTACTTGGCAACAGTCACTTCACCATCTACCTTCGTTATCAAAATATATAGAAGGTTATGAGTGAAGATATATTTTAAAGTTGAGTTTAGTTAAAACAGTTGTTGCAAATATTACTGTAGTTGTTTTTCATTTTATTTTATTCGTACTCATTTGTAAAGATAGCGCAGTTGACGCATAAACGTATTTTGAACACTTAAAAATGTTTAAGTATATCAAAACTCCCCAAGAATGAAATACTAATATCTTATAGCATACTCTAGATTCAGTATAAACAACACGTTTCTCATTTCATTTGACTTATATATATATATCATATCATATCACAGTCATGTATCAAATGGGTTCGTTTGACTCCGAATGGGCGTTGGGTATGCATACTTCCAGATACACCTGGGTTTGTTTGGCTCTAAATTGGCTTCGTGTTTGTCAAAATGTGGTCCGTTGGGCACGTTGTATGCATACTTACAGTTGCACATGGGTTTGTTTCGCTCTAAATTGGCTTAATGGTTTACTAAGTCATGTGTGTTGGAAACGGTATATGCATACTTCAAGTTGCACATCAGTTTGAAATGAGTTTGTTATTGAATCTAGTAATACCACCGAAACACATATTTGATAGTGAATTACTGTGTACTTCAAATAAACCGTTTTATTCCAAGCACACCGGCGAAAGAGTGAAAAATATTAGTGAATGATAGCTTGATCATTTCACTCTGGCTCGAGTGAAATAATAACCCTTGCTCATTCCACTCTGTACTGTACAAATTTGTGTGTCAATTACGAGTGGTCACAGAAAAAATATATTCACGAGTGGCGTAGCCACGAGTGAAAATGTTATTTTTCTGTGACCACGAGTGAAATAAAATACGATCTTACACTGAATTCGACAAATATCCTCTATTTCAACTTTCCATATTCTTTCTATTTAATAACGGCGGTAATGTATGTAAATCCGACCCAATATACTGTATTCAAAACATTTTAAAATTTCAGAAATACTGGTCCTTGAAGTAGTCTGTAACTTTGAAATTCATTGAACAATTTTCTAGTGCCAACTTCGCCATGCTTGTAAACACTCAAAAACATGTCGATGGTGAAATAAAACTTGTTGTTATAAACAAAGAATAACTTTCTTCAGAACGCTGTTGATTTCGTTTGAATCAATGCCTTCTGAAAGGCTTTAAAATTAGTTTGAGTTTCCATATGTTGTAAATAATTCTAAAAAAAACATGACAAGTATTAACGGATGAAGGTTTACAAAGTATTCATATCACAGAACCTTTTTCTTCTTTACTATATTTGATTTAATTTTAATGAGATTTCTTGTTAACATTTAGGTACAAATTGATGTATTATTAAGCATTGATGTGTTAAATGAATGTATTATATTCATGTTTCTTTATGTTTTCTTATTACATTTTAATACGTACCTTTCTGAAATGACATAATGTTTTGCTTACAATTCAATTCTTAACATTTTTACATGTCAAAACGATCTAATTTATTCTAGTTATTGGCCATGATGAAAAGAATGTGCGTGCGTGCGTGCGTGTTTGTGTGTGTGTGTGCGTGTGTGTGTGTGTGTGTGCGCGCGCGCGCGCGCGCGCGTGTGTGTGTGTGTGTGTGTTCTTTCAGAAGGCCGCATTGTAAATAAGACGTGTGTTATTTTTATTTATAATATGATGCCTTAATGTGTTACCTTCTTTAAATAAAGTTATTATTATTATTTTTATTATTATTATTATTATTATTATTATTATTATTATTATTATTATTATTATTATTATGATTATTATTGTTGTTTCAACAAAAAATACTAAAAATGTAGACGTTTACACTATTTGTCAACATTTACGTTACAAAAGTGTTGCAAAGATATTCAGATGAATAAAGTAAATGTGACCATCATTGAATTTGGTCATTGTTTGAAGTGATATGCATAAGAGAAATATGAATTCCTAACATAAAGCAAAAAACAAGTCTTGCTCTCAAATAGTCATCAAAAACAAGTCTCAGCTGCAAAAACATAGTGAATGCCTGTCGCAGTTTCTGAGATGAATAAAGTGATCATTAATGTGAATGACTTATAAAAGGCAAACTTCACCACTTCGGAAATGCCTAATTTTTCATTAACATTTGAAAGCGAATCAAGGCATGGTTATTATACAAGTGCCCCATTAAGGCTCATCAAATCAGCATCAGAAGTGCCCTTTTTGACCTAGCACCCTGACTTTTCCCAATCCTGGCTCTGACCATTGGTTACCTTCCATATTTAAAGGTTTTAACGCTGGTTGGATTGTGAGTTCAGGGTGACTATGCTGAATCCACTTGATCTACTTTTTATTGTTTACATTTTCACCGCATTGTTTGTCCTCGTACACCGGATATCAACACACTGTGGTTACGTTCAACCAATTTTATTTTTTCTAATGATTAACGTAACTTTGTTTAACCTTTTTTAATGCTTAGTACACAAGTGGAGCTTTTTCCACATATAAGGTGTAGGGATTTCAAAGCATGAGAAATCACTATTAATTTGCATGTAAATTGGTCAATTGACTATAAGATATATAGGAGGTTTATTTAGTGCTGCCTGGCCGCAAAAAACACTGAAAATGGCGCTGTTGTGTCGTAGATCAATACCATTTCGCACCATGAGCTTCTGAATACAAAATCTAAGCTAAATATTCCTGCTTAAAGTTCCATATTATCTATTAATTCCTTGATCATTTTCCTAACTGAACATGTTTACCCTGGACAACATCCAATATTTTCGGCTTTTTGAACAGATGGAAACGATTATCAACTGGGATTGTGTATTGTTATTTTCTAATCTCGTATTTAGTTTGAATCCCCAAAAATAATCATAAATAAAATCACGGATATCTTTGTTAAAGCTGCACTCTCATATAGATATATCGCTTCTACCGCTTTTTATTTTTTGTCTTGGAAAGAGCAAATTTTTACGTAAATAAATGATATAAGATGACAAAAGATCAGATTGCAGATATTCATATTTCCGTTCGAAAATTAATGATTAATGTCCTAAAGTTTTGAGAAATATGCATACAACATGAATTTTTGAACTTAAATATTAAAATCTGCGATCTATTTTACTGTCAGGAATCTTATATCACTTATTTCCGTGGATTATCGAAACGATCGGCTCGTTTCAAGACAAAAAATAAAAAAGTTGTCAAAACGTTCAATCTGTGAGAGTGCAGCTTTAAACCGTTAATAACAGTTTAAGAAAAATGCATTTTTGAACATAAACATAAAAATCTGCAATCTTATTTTTTGCCAGCAATCTTATTTAACTGGTTTCCATGCATATTTGCAAAAATAGGCTCGTTCCAAGACAAAAAAAAAGTTGTCACAACGTTCAATCTGTTTTGCAGCTTTAAGGTAACATATCTACAATTTGCGATCAGAAAATTATGGATACATAGGTTTAATTATTTCGTCCATTTTCGATATGAAGAGTCTCTGGGTCGAAAAAAATGAATACATATCAGCGGCATTGTTAATAATATCTACCATTGCATGTTTTCAATATTCGAGGCAAAAAGCATCATTAAATATAAGTCCAAATCGGAAATAAGCGCGTTTGGAAATAGACCACTTTAGTTTCACATACATGCAAGGAATAAAATGTGTGTTTTTAACTTATGAACAGTAATATATTTTGATTTAAAGTAAATGTTTTGGTCTTATTTTGTAGCAGTTGCCGATATAGTCTGATCTAACATAGGCATACTAAACGTTGAAGACATGTTTATAAATACGCCTTCACAAAGCAAAGGGAAGTAACCGCTGCGTGAACGTTAGGGTTAGGGGTGCCAGGTAGCCTTAGATGGAATGAGTTTCGAAAATACACATAAATGGAAGGTCGAATCCTTTTGGACGCGACGGGGATATTTACCTGACTAAACAGCGTATTGATCTATGGTGAATTAGCATGATTTAATAATTATACCATATACAAATTTACTTTCACTCGACTTGCATATGACTGTTTAAAGTTCTTACATGTTCATAATTTATTTTTGAACACATTTAGTAACTTGTAACTTAAATGGTGTGATAATACAACTGCAAGTTCAATAACAAAACATAATCAGTGTGTGTATACCACGTGATAAATGGCGTCATACGTCGGAAGGCATTATTTTGCTTCGAATGAAGGCTTTGAACAAAGATGACTTTCCTATTTGTGAACCATTGTAAATGAAATACAGCGCAGTCTATGCCGCTTAAGTAGCCCCGCATTCGGTCTTTTACCAGAGTTTGATTGAGAGTTTAGTTTCTTAAAACACTTCGACAAACCTTTTCACAATACAGCCGTCTGACGGAGCACTGTCAAAACAAATATTTTGGAAAATGGTTTGTCGAAGGGTTTGATGAAGCTAATCACCTTATCAAACTCCGATAATAAATCGAAGGCGGGGTTTTCTAAGCGCTATAGACTGCCCTTTGTTTAATTTAAAATGGTGTAGTAAAATAAAAGTATTTGATTTAAGTCTTCATTTTAAGCAAAATGTTGCTTTCTGATGTAGCATATATGACGTGGTATACATACACTGATAATGATTATATAACAATCATGTTTGACATAGGTAGTCGATTTCAGTACTCAATTGTTACAATCTACTATTTTCAAACAGCTTTTTAAGCAATAATATGTCAGGTATATGTTGACAGTAAAAACTTCGGTTAACAATTACAATAAGTTAAATTTCGGATAAAGAATGCAAAACATTTGATAGTTGACAAATTGACCATTTAATAAAACGTTGTTTAAACAGTATTTGAAAGTCGGTTCATTTTTTTGACCTCCCACTTGTATGTTCAAACTTGCAGTTTGTGGTGAAAGAACATATTTTATTTTCTATACAATATAAAATTACATCTAATACATTTGAGAAATGTAACAGTATTTGAAACGCCTGTTTTCCGATCGGGAATCTTTTGCACGGTTAGCGAACAAAAGACAAAATATTTTATATAACTTTTATTGTCTTTGTTTAAGGTATTTTAGTCTTTCTAAAGGTACGTTATAATGAAATGCCCAGTACCCGCATGTGGACCAGGATGCACCCTCTGTATTTCAGATTGAGAATGCTACTTCTCTATATTTCAGATTGAGACTGCTACTTCTCTATATTTCAGATTGAGAATGCTACCTCTCTATATATCAGATTGAGAATGCTACTTCTCTTTATTTGAGATTGGGAATGCTACCTCTCTATACTTCAGATTGAGAGTGCCACTTCTCTATATTTCAGATTGAGACTGCTACTTCTCTATATTTCAGATTGAGAATGCTACCTCTCTATATTTCAGATTGAGAATGCTACTTCTCTACATTTCAGATTGAGAATGCTACTTCTCTATATTTCAGATAGAGAATGCTACCTCTCTATATTTCAGATTGAGAATGCTACCTCTCTATATTTCTGATTGAGAATGCTACTTGTCTATATTTCAGATTGGCAATGCTACTTCTCTATATTTCAGATAAGGAATGCTATATCTCTTTATTTCAGATTGGGAATGCTACTTGTCTATATTTCAGATTGAGAATGCTACCTCTCTATATTTCAGATTGAGAATGCTACTTTTCTATATTTCTGATTGAGAATGCTACTTCTTATAATTCAGATTGACAATGCTACATCTCTATATTTCAGATTGAGAATGCTACTTGTCTATATTTCAGATTGGGATTGGTACATCTCTATATTTCAGATTGGGATAGCTACCTCTCTACATTTCATATTTGGAATGCTACTTCTCTGTTTTTCAGATTGATAATGCTACTTCTCTATATTTCAGTTTGGGAATGCTACTTATCTATATTTCAGATTGAGAATGCTACTTCTCTATATTTCAGATTGAGACTGCTACTTCTCTATATTTTAGATTGAGAATGCTACCTCTCTATATTTCAGATTGAGAATGCTATCCCTCTATATTTCTGATTGAGAATGGTACTTGTCTATATTTCAGATTGGGAATGCTACTATTCTATATTTCAGATAAGGAATGCTACCTCTCTATATTTCAGATTGGGAATGCTACTTGTCTATATTTCCGATTGAGAATGCTACCTCGCTATATTTCAGATTGAGAATGCTACTTCTCTATATTTCAGATTGAGAATGCTACTTCTCTATAATTCAGATTGATAATGCTACATCTCTATATTTCAGATTGAGAATGTTAATTTTCTATATTTCAGATTGGGAATGATTCCTCTCTATTTTTCAGATTGGGAATGCTACATCTCTATATTTCCGATTGGGAATGCTACTTGTCTATATTTCAAATTGGGAATGCTTCTTCTCTATATTTCAGATTGGGAATGCTTCTTCTCTATATTTCAGATTGGGAATGCTACTTCAGACTGATATTTCGTTTAAGTCTGAGTAATGCACATGCTTTATAGTTGTTTTTCTTTGAATTCGGTTCAATACCTGTATTCAGCAATCAAAAATAATAAAACTAATTGATATCTTAGAGATTAAATATGTTATGTTGGACTAGAACTATGATTACTTCCGGCCTGGTCAAACTTGGATTCCGTTATAAATTAATGTCAACTTAATTCAAAGTGAGTGAATATTCTTAGGAGAAACGCAACATACCTTTTCATTGTTTAAATCAATTAGTTTTGAAATAAATTTGTAAGGAAATATATGGTTGTCATATACGTGAACGCTAGATATGGAATTTGCAAAATCTGCTTCGTATATAAAGTGTAATTTTTTGGCAAGAAATGTACTAAACCATTCATTATTATTATTATTATTATTATTATTATTATTATTATTATTATTATTTACCAAACTAATATAGCGCCCTTTTCATATACACGTTCAAAGGCGCTTTACAACGATATAATCTGATAGTTAACTACAAGCAATATCATTAAAATACTAGACAGCTTTTGAACAATAAATGTACAACATACTAAAAAATATGAAACACAATAAAATGAAATGTGGTATTTAACTGGTCGTCTGAATTAAAAACAATAAATATCAATATCATTCGATAAAGAAATAGTCTAGCGAAATAAAAATGATATTAATATAATTTATGCCTGACATCTAAATTGCATTTATATATTGTATCAATAGTCTAAAACAGTTTACATAGGATATGTAACTGTACTAAAAGATCATGGTAGAAATAAAACAGGCTGTAAAATTATATTTAAAATCACATAATGGTCACACAGTCTTCGTGAATCACTGTCACAGATCATTTCTGGTAAAAATGCTACTCATACGCCTGTTTGAAATAGTGTGTTTTAAGTGCACGTTTGAAAAAAAACACAATGAACTTGAGTCTCTCACACCGGATGGTAGGTCGTTCCACAGTTTCGGAGCTGCATATTCAAAACGTCGGTCGCCGTAGGTAACAGTTTTACTTTTTGGTATCACTACTGCTTTGTTTTGAGATCGCAGATTTCTTCGTGGTTTGTAAACACATAGCATTTCTTTCAAATATTCTGGTGATTTTCCGTTTAAAGCTTTGTATGTATGCGTTAAAATTTTAAACTGAATTCTTTATTGCACTGCAAGCCAATGTAGTTCTTTAAGTACAGGTGTGATATGATCGTACCGCAAGGTTCTGGTGATAATGCGGGCAGCTGTATTTTGAACGATCTGCAGTTTGTTGACTAATGTTTGAGAAACTCCATACAGTAGTGCATTGCAGTAATCTAGGCGCGAGATAACTAATGAAGTCACAAGTTGTTTAGATGCATCAATTGTCAGATATTTCTGAATTCTGCCTATTTGTCTAAAATGTAAATAACATGATCTGCATACTGAATTAACGTGATCTTCCATGTTCATGTTTGAATCAAAGATGGCACCTAATTTTTTTACATTAACAGACTGTTTAACTTTCGAGTCACCGACGGTTACCGATAGATCTTCAATGTGTTTGGAGTTATGAGGAGATGAGAACATGATAACTTCTGTTTTATCAGTGTTAAGTTTGAGCATGTTTAGATACATCCATGATATTATGTCTCCAAGGCACGATTTAATGCGTTGTAATGTTTCTTCCTTAGAAATGCCATCTAATGGTTTGAAAGATAAATACAGCTGTGAGTCATCGGCGTAGAGATGGTATTGCAGCCCATGCTCTTTGCAAATGGCACCAAGGGGTTTAGTGTACATTGTATAAAATTTCGGTCCTAATACGGACCCCTGTGGAACACTAAAATTCAGTGTGACCGGGTTTGACAGCACCCCATCAATGTATACTGTCTGTTTTCAATCTTGAAGGTATGGTGTTATCCATTCCAGTGGTTTTTCAGCGATTCCGAACACATTTTCAAGTCTTTGTAACAAAGTTTTATGATCGATTGTGTCAAAAGCTGCCGATAGATCTAGCATTACTAAAATGGTTGCATTACCATGGTAAAGCGATTTAAGAACATCAGTTTGGACTTTGATAAGTGCAGTTTCTGTCGAATGGATTTTACGATAGGCTGACTGATGTTTTTCTTGAAGTTGATTTTCTGTCAAGTGTTCATCAATGCGAGAACTCACTACCTTTTCTAGTGTCTTTGATACAAATGATAGATTTGAAACAGGTCTATAATTTTTTTAAATGTTTTGATCCAGTGTTTGTTTTTTTCAAAAGAGGTCGAACATAAGATCCTTTAAACTCTGATGAAACGTTTCCTGTGAATGCATTTATCTTGTCTGGTTTATCAATATATGCTATTTCCTGGCTTTCACAGTTTTCACCTATTTAGTGTGTTTTTTTTTAAAATCGAGTCGTCTGCGTTCCCACAAGTACGCAAAATTTGACTGTAAGAACTTGAAATATGTATTTAGACGAATAGAACTGCATCACTTGATGCTTAAAATGACACATGTTCAGTTGAAAAATCTCAAAAAAATTGCGTACCAAACGCCTAAATATTACAGACACACAGGCGTTTTGATGATACACAGTGACACTGGAAAACCTCACACAGACTATCAGATTAAGCTACTCGAAAGTGTTTTTCATAAAAAAAATGCAGGGACGGGGTTTCTTATAACCAGGTTGTATATAAGAATAGTTTCCGATTTGTTACCATAGCCGGATTAGAAAGGACTATTTCCCAATAGGTAAGATACACCAGGTATACTGTGAAAACAGCTATTCAATATTTCCTGAGAGCGAATAAAGCATATGCTTAACAGGAAACATGCGCTTTTGATGTTCGATTAATATACCTTTACAGTGAACATTTTTCCACATTATTTTGATCTTATTTATACATATTCATTTCATTTTTGAAAATATACTACATGTATTAACATAATGCTGTACCTTTATGTCAGAAAATGAAGGTTTATGGAATGTTTGGATGCAGACGTCTGCTGTATCTTACTGTTTAGTCTCTCCACAATCAGTTATATTTGTTTAGCCTACGTACAAGCCTTTACACACAGTAAGTCACACATCCACTGTATTTCAAACTGAAAAAAATGGGGAAATTAAAAATCATTCGAGACGGTAGTATGTTAGATATATCTCATTTATTCATAAACATGTCTTTAGATTGTCCGACTATTCAATATCCTGATGCAAAGGATAATCGTGTACTAAGTTATATGATGGGCGTTTTGCTTCCAGAGCAGAAAAATACTCGCAATTTCCTCCACTGAGTAGGTAAAGGCATTCCACCATTCTTAGATTCCACGTCTGACTTTATGACAATTTTTCAAAATTCCTTTATATTCATAACATGAACTTCTGTGAGGTAATTCTTGACTAGAAAGTATTTTAGCCGCCTATCTGCTTTTAGCACGTGTATGGTATTGGGTATTGCAGAATTACAGCCTGAGGCGAACCGTATATAAGCTTTATGGTTCAGATGCAGTCGCAATGATCTGTAGAAACTTCAATAGAACTTGTAAAGACGAAATCCTGGGCTAACCAATCAATTTCTTTGTGATAGGTGATTATTAGGCGGATAAACGGTGGGGTAAGTGATCCCATTACAGATAGTTAATGTTAATTGAAAATTATACGTTTATGATATTTGCGATTTAACGTTATTGCATATTTGATTAAACTCCTGCAAGCTAATTACTTTTTCTCGTATCGCGTGTTTGATATACAATATAACACACTTCTAAAGAAATTCATTACATTATCAATCAAAAGTTTCGTTTTTCAGTATTCAAGATCATGAGTGTATTTTAATGTCGACATAAAATTGGCTTCATTAAATTTTATTTAAGAATCTTTCGGATTCAACGCACTTTAACCAGCCGAATCTAAATCTCCACTGATGATAACATGGTGTATGATAAACAAACCTAGTTTTTTCAAGGGTTTCCTCTGACGAACGAAATACAATATGCATCGTTTAAGAAACAGTTTACATATTTGATATAATGATACTAATGAGATATTCTAGATTAATTTTATATTATGCTTGGTAATGTTTTCAATAGGCAAAATTTACTATGGCCCTATAACCTGGCGATGCAATATTCACTATCAACAACATCTGCGGCTTAGCTTTGTGGACTCATAAAGCGTGTTCGTAAAATAACAAATATAGTTTACGAGATTAACGTTTGTTTTGTCAGCTTTAATAAAATGCAACATAATATTGTATTATATAAAATAAAATAATGAAGGCACCGTACTGGTAAAGCGGGCAAAAAGGTTTGAATACATGCATCATCATGCTGTTTTATGACAATCACTCCATCTCAAAACAAATTTAAAACGACTTAGGCTATATCTCTGTACCTGACACTTTATGAGCTCGTAGATATATTTCATGTGAACCTTTAAGCATAAATAGAAATACTTTTTTACTAGACATTTAATGTGCATAGTATGTGGTCATTGAATAAAACATATTTGTTCATGCCAAAGATGGTTGGGGTATTTTTTTAACGAATGACCTGGCAAGTGTCTAAATAAATTAACTTTTAAAGTCAATATTGATCGACGTTTTAGAATTGTACGCATTGGTTTAAACGCAACTATATTGGCCGTTCACATTAAATACTGTAATTTGTTTTGATTAAATAATAGTTTTAAAAGCAATACATTCGTTTTAAAAACAATGAAACTTCGCATACATAGGACCACGTCAGTGCCTTTTTGAAGAGGCAAAATTAAAAATCTACTTTGGTCTGATGATTTAACCACGATCAAGGAAAAAAGAATCGCATTCAGTTATGAATATAGTTATCATATCTTTTTTTACTAGTTCAATTATTTTTCAATTTAATTTTATGGTGTTTATTATTTGTTGTATATGTTTTGTTTTAAACGTGCGTTTATTTCTGTTAAACTTTATGGTTCTTTCAATAAAAGGGTAATTTTATGTACCTAATAAATTTGTATCGTTCACCAGTAAAACACAAGACGTAATTGTCGTTTAAACAACTATTAAGGTCTTTATGTGACAATAACCTGAATATGGAAATTTCTGTATTTTCAGAGAAAATGGAAGTTGTGAGTATTTATGACCACATTTATTTCCGGACGTAACACCCACCATTTCAAGCGACCGTTTATTCAAGGAATTTCTCATTTGACTGCGGCATTAATCATTAGATAAATTTTGGCAATTTAAGCACCGTTAAATATTAAAGAAAATCCTTTCATTCTATTTAAGCCGTATGTTAATCTTCAATAATACATGTTGTTAAAACACTTGCAACTCTACCCAAGGACTCTAGCGTAGCGCTTAACATTTCATAAGCATACGACGTACATGCCGATTAAACGTTCTTACTCAAAAAGCAGCAACATGTCTTGAAACTCCAGTAATATAACGGTGATGTTTGCCTTCGATAGCTGTCCCCGAGTACTCAAGGCATAACAAGTATTTAAACTAATGGATAGATGGTGGGAGTTGATATTTGCCAAAACGCAGATAAAGCGTGATAAAGCGAATTTAGTTTGCGATGGAGTCAGTACTTCAGATTCCAGGAACCTGAATTTAATTTAATAGGCGGCTATCTAGTTTTGGCTTAGAGAGAGATAAACGTAAGTGTTATAGAATATTATGATGTTCTTGCTTGCCTTTAGGGGAATACAATTGCGAGTATATGGTTTATGATACTAGCAGCGTTTGATGTACTATTTGCTTGTATTCCTCCAATTAAGATACAATAACATACTTAAACAAAATAACTCTTGTAACGTCTTTGGAATCCGTAATTATGAATCTGAAAGTAATTTGAAATGCAGAGTTTTATACAATATGTAATACTAAAATATAAGTTTAAAATGGAAATCGGACAATTGTGTAGAACACTTCCGAATAATAGATAAGGTTGACTCATAAACTACAAAGTTGAGGACATAAGCCCTGAGAATACTCTAGTTACTAAACGGACAAGTGATTGTTCAATGTCGAAAATACCATGGTCTTGCCCTTCTGACCTCAAAATCAATTTGAGGACCTAAAGCCCAATCGTTCTTAAGTTGGTTGGGTCTAATTACCGACGGACCGACAGACCGACATACATTCCTTTTTTGAGGGGAGCATACATATCACTTTTCTAAGTAAATATTTAGTATTGAAAGCGTTCTCGATATATTGGAAATTTCTAGAAATTCCACAATTGTTGCGTGCGTCAATGAATATTTTGCAACATTGGCAATATTCTTAACGGACGGAAAAAGCATATTGGTTTCAACTAAAATAAAAACCTGTTTGTGTTTGTTAACTCAACCATCTTGATCGGAACAGACGTAAACCTTTCCCTTAAAGCGATCCTATTTTGAGTTTGATGTTTCCACTCGGTTTGTTTTATCCCTGGAATGCCACTTGAAGCATCTTTTAAAGAAAACAACTTTAACAATATGACTGCTGTTCCATTTGGAAATTTCAATGTGTCATATCTGACAGGCTATCAAACCTCTCAGATTAAAGGAGCATGCAAGCTGAAAGATTTTGACAATTTAATGACCATTTCTCAAATGAAGTTGTTTTAGTTGTTATAATTACACATTGTTAAATGTGTCAGTTATAATTTTTTAAATTATTATTTTTAATTTCTCGTAGTATAAAAACGCTCCTCTCGTTTATTTAACCTATGTTTCTGGCGGCCTAAACAAAAACGTTTTTGATTGTATAAGTTGTAATATTTTGTGTTGACAAAAAGTGAAAATAGAAAAATGCGTGACCGAAAACTCTTCTTTTTTTAAAGAAAAACCTATTGTAGCTCAATTATTATCGATTATTCGCATCTATTTCTTTACGCCTCCTGGTACATTTAGCATTGGTACTATGAGGCCATTTGTTATGTTTAAACAACAATGTTTGCCGTGGAATTTTATACAGTGTTTGTTCGGTGCAGAGTCAGAGTAGCCCGCGCGTGTTCGTTGATATAAGTGTTGTAAGACACGAGCAGTAACACATGTTATTATAACTGATAACAGCACGAAAGAAGCTCTACCGACCGCCATAAGCAATTGTTATGCCAAATAATTTATCCCCTATTGCATATATATATATATATATATATATATATATATATATATATATATATATATATATATATATATATATATATATATATATATATATATACACTTTGGTTTTGTGAAAATAATATATAAATATTTTATTAATCAGTCAACATAGTCCACACGGCGAGACTTCGAGAAATATTCAGTTTTAAAAATGGAGACTGGACTGAAGCAATAAAGTATAAAATACAGTGATGAAATTAAAAAAAACTTTGTTTTCATATTGGATGTTTAAATATAACGTTCAATTTAAGTCAAATTCAAACCCTTTTGGATTACCAAAAATAGCGGTGCACCTCTAAATATGGATGTGCGCCTCTATTATGGAAAGGAATTATAGCAGAATTACTGCTTTCTGACCTGTTCATCTTGCATTCTGTCTTGTACATATAGCTTTATTCTATACTTAATTTGTTATTTAAGCAACTGATTTATCTTCTAGAAAGTGTTGTTGGTTATGTTGTTTGATACTAAATTCAATTCAAGTTATTTTTAAACTCTATGCCAAATTTGTGTACAAACCTTATCCCAGTCCCGACCTGACCACTCCCTGTACCATTCCCTTAACTCCATCTTCCTTTTTTCCTTCAACATCTACCTTTTCCATTTTAAATCATTTATAACACAATACACTCCTTTTTTACATACCAGTTGATACATCGTACACATATCAAATTTTATTTGTTCATATCACACCAACGTTTACATCAGTAAAAGCTGCCTTGACAACAGCGATACATAGCATAAGCTCCTAAGGCTTTCGTCTTATAACTGTCTACACTATTTTGTTTTGTGCATAATTCAGATATTAATTTGCATGCATAACATAGTATTTTTTATGTTATTTTAATTATTCTCAATATCTGTACAAATAAATTAAATGTTTATGTTATGTGGAAAACATTATTGTTGAAACCAAGAAATGTTTGAAAAGGCGCCTTTTCAAGTGTGTTAAAAAGAAAGTTGTTACAATCTGTGTAATATGTCAATACTATCACATGCATATTGTACGTGCAACATGTGTGGGTTCAACACTGAGCTCTCATGTTGTTAGGGAATGTTTACATGGAATGAAAACATATTTAGACAGCCGAACGAAATGTGTTTACATTATGTTAAGAATTTTAATTGAAACCAGTTTAACAGAATAAAAAAATGAACTGCAACTTTGTAAATATAAAATCCGCTTCCGTGATACATGATAGTTCCAAAAACATCTAGTCTGGCAGGAGAAAAAAAGTGTTCATGTTTACGTTTATCAGGTTAAGCTGTGGTATGTCGAAAACTTGGCATTTGTTTATATGTTATCCTAGTGATGGTGTCTAAAATCTCAAATGTTTAGCTTCTTTAATTGATTTGCCCAACTACCTATGTGAATGTAATATTAGTAATATAATCTACAGCAAAAAGGATTGAGTAAATAAAATACTATTATTGACCTGAAAGCAGTTGTCTTGGGTTGAACGAGACGTAATGGACCAAACCTATATGAGCAACACCGTCTTTTAGAGATTTAATTTCAAAAAATGCTAAGTCATTCTACGTGTTCCTAAAGCAGTAAATGCTCAAACAGTATATAATTAAACCGTAGACGAAGTACGGGCCGATTTACTACAACTGCCACACAAGACTTATTACATTCGGGAAGAAAAACCCAGACAGTAAAATAACAAATTGTGGTATGTGCAACACGGACAATGTTGTGTATTATGTTGTGCTAAACGATCTGCTACGATGGAAATTTACCATTTCGGAGTGGTGTAAACAATAATACAATAAAAAAATACAAAGATGTCATATGCATTTTGATATTAGATCAATTCTCAAACCCTATCGAGACAGCTGTGTTGTGCTAGAGCACTACTTAAAAGCAGACTGTTGGTCTGAAGCACCAGCACATCCTGAAACACAAATACGATGCTAGAAATGGTTTGGCGCCATAGCTTTTGTTTGTGCACGAACATAACACAAATCAGTTGTTACAGTATAATGGTGTTTAAATCCAGAGACCTCGATGGCTTCCTTTGCTTTTATGATCTGCATTGTGTTTTATACGTATTTCATTGGCCGTTTAAATGGAAACAGTCAACGGCAGATGAATGTACTACATGGACATTTAAATTGATGTAGGCAGATGGACGACGGAATGTATTGATGTTTGATGTCCTGTTAAGATCGTGTTTTATTGGACCTTTTGCCTGTGATCCCGCTTCAGTGGTGCTAATTAGATTTTGCGATATATTGACGCTGAGTTGATACCATGATAATATTGTAGTGAAATCATAGGGTTAAGGCTCAGCTAAGTCTGGCTGGAAATACTAAATCTATGAGAAGAAAGAAAGAAAGCTATAAATGTATTAATTAATTTATGTATGTCATTAACATTGCTTTTCTAAACATATTGATATGATATGAATGTGCTTACATAATTTGTGTTCATATTTATTAATTCATGTGAGTTGTGGCTTATTTGAAGTAAATTGGAGTTATTATATAGGTATTATAGATATCTTTTTCCACATGCCTTACAGTTGTGTAACATGAATGTTTGTTTCATTTCTTTTTATGATGATTATCATTTATATACATATGTCTCTTTATAATTGATGTAATACAGGATGTCTCCCTCTTTCGTTTATGCGTACACGTACGAAACTGCAGTTGAATATATGCACGGAGTGTGACTAATACAATAAAAAAATATATACAGGAACGCAATAATATTAACAAATGTTTCGATGTTATTGCACTCTTAATAATGTCCATCAAATTTAGACTGCCGTGTTGATAACGTGGATGTTGTTCTTACGTCATCAGAATGTATTTTTAAATCAAAAGCGTATCAAATAACAACCATCGTATATTGTGTCTTTCGACTGAATAAAACAAAACTTATATCGAAACGAGCACGAATCGCTTATCTCGAATGGTAATACTATAACATTTAATCTAAAAAGTAGACATTGCGTACTCTTTTAGCTGTCGAATGTTTCATGCCAGGAAACAATTAATGCTGTGTCTATTGATTGGACAAAACAAATCGTCGATCCAAAGATTGGTTAACTTCTAGCCATCAACTGACTGGAGTATATTATGCAAAAGTATGTTATTAAGTTTTCTATCAGAAACGAATTATTGCGTTTTGCGAAGTGATTTCCTATACATGATTGCACTTCGTCCTCGCAGACATCGAATGTAATGAGGTTGATATGCAAATATAACCAATAAAAGATTATTATCTGATTTCTGTCGGTGAAAGTTTAACTTTACCTCGGTTTAATCAGAAAACCTGAATTTTGAGATTATATACTATTTATTAATTTTAACTGATTGATAACCGATTCGTTTGATTTGTTTGCAAATTATTTGAGCAATCCCAATGAACATGTGACAACATAAACATATCTAATCAAAGAAAATACTTTCATAGTATTTAATGTTTTTTTACTTCTTAATATGGCGCGCATTTAAACATAAAAACCTAATGAAAACTCCAATCAAAGAATTAGGACATAAAGAAACAATCGTTGAAAAACAAAAGGAAAATTCCCGGGGGAAGGGTTCAAGAATAAAGTTCAACTTTGATGATGATAAGGATACATGCGTGTAAATATTTATGTTGAAGTACTCCGGGAGCCTTTAATATGATCTGTATTTATAAGCAATGTGATCTGATGGTTACTCATGTTACTAAGTCTTTATAATTTAACACAGGAAGTGTTTTGTGGGCCAATCAATGTCTGTGATGCCGAAAGAGAAGACTTTTATTGTTTTAAGTATTCTAGCGTTTGCTCGCAAATCTTTAGTTCAATGGTCTCTATAGAGAGAGAAAAAATACATTTTGGAAATTCCGAACACAGCGAAGTGTTTTGAAGGACCAAAACATAAAATGTTTAAAAATTATTTTAGGCCGTTAGCCGCAGACCCCAGACTTTATTACCGCTAAACGATGTCAGACTTTTTAACACACCATGTAAAAAGAATAAATGCACCAGCGTTATAAAATGGGACGTATTGTGTGATGTAGATTAAAAATGTGCGAATTAAAGCTGCACTCTCACAGATTGAACGTTTTGAAAACTTTTTTATCTTGGAACGAGCCATTTTTTGCGAAAATTCATGTAAACGAGTCATATAAGACTGCTGACCAAAAAAATAGATCGCAGATGTTTAAATTTATGTTCAAAAATCGATGTTTAATGCACTTTTCTTAAACCGTAGCCATAAAACATAGTTTTTCGAACAGAAATATAAAAATCTGCGATCTGATCTTTTGCCAGCAGTCTTACATCAGTGGATTGCAGATATTTACGCAAAAAATGCTCATTTTAAGACAAAAAATTAAAAAGATGTCAAAACGGTAAATCTGTGAGAGGGCAGCTTTAAAAGACGACTTTATTAACTACATTATCAAGATTGCAATGTTATTGAGAATTTGAAAGGAAGTTGAAAAATTAAAAAAAAAAACATTGCATAGGCGCCGATGGGAAATTGACAACACGTCCTAAGCCAATACATAACTTTACACAAATGATACACTTACGAGATGAAAACAAAGTTCATAGATCCTAGTAAACATCGACTTATTTCTACTGTGGATTCCCTTTTAGTTACTTCTTTACGCTTATTGGATTACGGAGAAGAAAATATCATTTTGAGAAAAGACCAAGAGGGTAATCGTGCATGTAATAAAAAAACAATAATTATAGAAAATATAACCTTCATCCTTCTATTGATAATGTGGATACACGCAAATTAAACTCTCTTTCATCAACAATGGTATATTCTTTCTCAATTTTAATGTTTTATTGAAGAATAAAAATGCAGAAAAATGCACCTCGCAATACTTTAAGAATAAAGAAATGCCAATAATATGGTGGGAATATAAAAGGTCGAAATTTCATATTTAACTGTAACAAAGAAGTTGCAGAAGATGACATTTCTGCAAAAACACCTTCTTCGTGAGATTGTTTGACATATTGTTACTGGAGAATTTAAGTTTATTTAAATAAATCTTCTAAGAAAACTGCTTAACAAAAGTCGTAAATACCGGGTAGCATCTGATATTAATTGCCATACATGTAAATTAAAATTCACAGAAACTTTATATAAAAACTGTACAAGCTTGTGCGAAAGAGAAGGGATAGAACATTAATTCCTTAATGCCGTGAATAAATAAAATATATTCCCTAATAGATGGGGATATTGAGTTTTTTGACAACCCATTAGCCCTTCCTCTAAGTATATTACGATTACTCCAAAACTGATTTTAGATATCAAATCCCTGCATTAAAAACAGCCTTCGATCCAGCTAGCAAAACATCCAATACTGTAATTATAGTTTGAGGTTTATATTATGAAATTACTATCATTGTTGAGTTACAAACATATAGTCTCTAACCTTCACGTTCAAAAAAATATTAATAAAAAACATATTGATTCTCATGTTCAATTTCAAGTTGTGTTGAATAATGATCCTACACTACACTGGTTACCTAAAGTGCATACAAATCGTATAATCACGGTTTATAGCTAATACCATTTTTTTCAACTACAGAGTCTTCGATTATACTTACATCTTGCTTAACTGCGATTAAAATCTATGTGCTAAAATAAGGTTTATGTTAACTCTGGAATTTATCTCGTTTTGTCCGCCAACGACTCAATAGAAGTAGTAAACAAAATTGAAAGTAGACAATACAAAGCCTCTGTGCTTTATACGTATGACTTTTCATCGCAATTAATAATTAAAAAGTTTTCTTACCAATGATCGTTCTGATAAATATATTTATTGGACATGCCAAACTTTTATTGGCGTATTAATTTTTGTTCTGAATAAATATTTTCTAAAACTCGGTACATTTTTATATGAACAACCAATAGTCATTCCAATGGGTACTTATTAAGCAGCTTTATTTGCTGACGTCTTATGATTCTGCTGTGAAAGTAAATATACTTTATATGTTAAAACTATCTAAGTCTGGAGATCTTGCCCTTGTTCATAAATTCAATAATACTTTTATATATTTTGACGATATTCTGAGTCGGGCTATTCCAGCATTTACAGATGATATTAAATCGATATACCCTCCATAATTTTAACCTTATAAATCTAATACGTCTAATCTAAAAGCATCCTATTTAGATCTGAATAATAATGTATAAAATGAATATCTATCTTTAGGATAAATTATGTAAAAACATTCAGCTATTGTAGTAAACTTATGATTGACAACATTTTAAACAGGGTTTCAGATACCACTGATTACGAAAAGCCTTCTCTAAATGTGTTAAAAGTCATTACATTATTATAGTACAATAGTAGTATTAAATCGCTAATTACTAGCAGTATTACACATCCCGATTTTTATGGTAATTTTAAAAAAAGGTTCGTTAAATTAAAATGATTCTTAATCATTTAAAGGATACTTCAGGTCATCTACATGTCTTAGAATACTACCACATTTGTTGACACATTGTCAATCCAATCTTTGACACAGGAAGTGTTTACGGGATAGGTGGCAGTAGGCGTACCTTAAATCACCTGCGAACATTAAAATTCTTAATGATTAAGTACTATTAATGTAACTATTAATATTGTACTATTAACTAAGTAGTATTATTGATTAATACTTAATGAATTTCGTTCTGCAATTTCTGCATTTCCGTTGGATGAAAAATGTAGGGTGTATTCCAAGTTGTATTCCTTCGTTTGCAGATAGTTTGGACTCCCCCCCCCCCCCCCATCATGAAAGTACTTGGGGATTACCTACATGTAATTGGTTTTGTTTATTGTTTGTTGTATTCTTAAGTTTCCTCAAGTTTATGCATACTTTGATAATATCTACCATTTACCATTTTACTTTATTCGGGAATGTTGGGATAAGAGTGAGGTTGTGCAGACAAACTAGTTTAAATCCCTTTTTACAGACCGTCCCAAGGCGGTCCCTCAAAATGCTTGATAATCACCCCTAGTTTTATATATGATGTATGTAGTTTGTTATTTGTAGAGCTTTGTGTTGGAGCTCCATGCTTCTGGTTGTGATTGTTTGTTTTCGTGTTCTAAGTCATTGGCGTTGACCCTGATCCATTGAATGGAGTTTATGTTTAAACTTTCGTCTACTGGGCTAGTTTCTGTAGTTTTTCATATACATATTTATAAGCAGTAAAGCATATTTTCCTAAAGAAATTTTTATCTGATTTTCTATTAAAAAGCATTGCAATTTGGGTGAAAATGTAATTATACAAAATGAATATGTTTTATGTTAAAATCGATACCCTATCTGAAGTGTGTTGTAACTTTGTTACCATTGCAACCTTTTAAAGAAAGATGTTTGCGTTTTTTTGTTACCAGGAATTGAATTTAATCCACTGTTTTATTGAATAGCTTTATTTGAAAATATGTCACTACAAGAAACTGTTTGTTGGGGTAGTCCAGGGCATTTTGACAGAAAACATACAGAACTTGTACAATTAAAACATTTATTCTATTTATGGTCTTAACTTACGACTTTTGCACTATGGATTGCACTTTACGAAAGGTGACAAGTTGTTTATGTGTATTTGTTTTCGTTATTAGTTCGTAACAAAGAATCGTGTAAAATGCCTGGTCTGCGTTGATTTCTTCAACCGAAATAATTTTTTTTTTAATAGGTCTACTACAAACACTGGATGCGCGCTAAGGTAGTAGAAATTAGATTTTCAGTAACATCAAATACTTAAAAAAAAATTAAACTGCGATACTTTTCATTATTCAAAACATTTAACCCTTTAATTGCAATTAATTGATTAATTTCAATTTCAAGATTGAGTTTATTTTGGGAGAGTGATGATGTGCTAACTCACACACGAAGCATGGCTGTAGATGTATATATCTGAATAACGTGTTTTATAATAGCAGTAGTGTAAACCTGTTTAAAACACTTATAGGAAGTAAATGTTGTGTTTAAGTTTTTATGGTACTAAAATTGCTTACTTTATATAAACTGAAAAAATGGAGATTTTTTGAGATGTGCAGACACGGTGGCGCAGTGTCGGGAAGAATGTGCCATACACAAGTGTTTGTATACCTTAATGTAATGTAACACACGCATACATATTTATTTATGTAATGCAGACCGTTAACATCTATTATTAACTAACCGAGCTAACATATACAAGGCTTGCAACACAGAAACCATTGCGTCTTAACAAATAAATAAGAATGTTTCCATATGTATGCTATGGAAATAATTTGAATAATGTTATTTCTAAAACTGGCAAAAATACAATCTCGGGATCAACTCCATAATATATCATATTAATGATGAACTTCATATTGAAATAAAGAATTATATTAATTCCAATACTGTTCAAATGATTTATGCAATAATATAAATATATTTTAATACATGTTATGTTCTTCTTCCAGTTTAGACAATGATTTTGGCTATGTAAATCTATTAATGGTACGAGGTGCTTTTGTGTCCAATTGTGTTTCTAGCTATACTTAAAATAATTCTGATGTATCATTATCTTGTTTTTTATTGTGTTTATCGCTTTGGTGTATTCATTTGAGAAAGAAATACACAATTAATGTGCTCTACCAGGAATTCATATTTGTATAATATTTCAGCATTTCAACTATTCTCGTAAACGTTCTGTTATTTGTGATTCTTGTAACATGAGTTAAATGCTTTAATCTAAATTTGTCCCACTAAAAGCTGTTCTGTTTTCAACCTTTAAATACAAAAGTGTTTTGAGAATTCCAATGACGACTTAAACAATGGAAACTACAGGGACAACACAAAAGCCTCCTACATGACCAAGATCATGTTTTATGTATCATCACCAAACGAACACTTAACGTGCGTCGTACAACGTCACAAGACAACAATAACAATAACATTGAGCGATTTAAGCACATGGAGGCAGCGTCTTGATTCGTATTACGTTTGTTGGTACAGTATATTTCTTTAGTAATTATTTAGGTGCCACTGATGAATAACTCCTGGATATATGCAACTCAAATGAAATCTTACCATCGGGGAACTATTTCGAACTTGAAAGTCGATGCACCGAGTATGTTTGTCTGGAGAACCGACAAATCATAAAAAATCATTTTTTTACAAGGATTAATCTTGCAAAACCTGCAATGACAGAATGTAACGCTGGATACAGCTATATCTGTTCTTTATCGTGTGTCATTTTAGAACACGAGACCCCATTTAGCAACGTCCGCCACGGAAGACCGTAATTTTTTTTGGTGGAGTTGAGGAGTCTATCTGACAACTACTATAACATATAATTAAAAAAAAGCAAACTAGCTATGTATTTAAGAAGAAAAGATTAGCTAATATATGTCGCTTTTATTTTAAATATTTTTTTCTTTATTTGTTCCCAGTTTTAGTACAAAGATGCTTTTTATTATGAAACTCTATGATCATACAGTTTTAAACCTTTTATTTTATAAGGCAGACTGTGTGTGATGCTCTTAGTTTCAAACAATGACTGCATCGTATCTTTAAAGTTTTTGCATAAGGTGCTCTGAATTGTATTCCTACGTCTGCAGATATAATTGGGATCTCTAATCATTGAAGTACTTGGGGATTACCTTCAAGTTTATTATTATTTGTTTTATTATTAAGTTTCCTCAAGTTAATGCAAACTTTGATAAGATTTACCTTTTATGTTTTGGAAGTTAAGCTTCTAGTATAAGTTTAAACAAATGCCGGGGCACATTAATATTATCTTTCCTATGAGAATTTGTATAACTTTGATCCGAGTACGACCTGAAAACTCGATTTTCGAGAATGAACTTTGAAAAATCCCCACGAAGTAACCGATGTAACCGCGTAACCCAGTATTTGACATAGAAGAAAACACTTTTTCAAAATTTATAAAACATTTTTGTAACTCATTGCAACTAATGTAACTGCATAACTTAGTTCAGATGTCTACTCGAAAACTCGATTTTAAATTTGAGTAGTGACTTTGAAGATTTTCCATGTAACCGATGTAACAAATGTGACCGCGTAACCCAGTATATGACTTAGAACCCCCCCCCCCCCTCCACAAAATTTGGTAAAACATTCATGTAACACAATGTAACTTACACTGATTACATAGTGGCCTGTAGAGTGAATTTTTTGATGGAACTTTGGTCAATATGAATGAGCCAAAAACATTAGCCAGTAACCTTTGTAACCATAATGAGGAAAGGGTTATAAAATTCAAAGCTTTCAATTTATGGGCCATTTTTTGGAGCTTATTGCAAAACGTATGCATAACTCACTGCCGTAGCTTACAAAGCAGGTGTTTTTATATAAATTGAAAGCTGAATACCTTAAACTATGCCTAGAATACACCAGAAGGAAGCTTTCATGCAAATAATTGAAACATTTATAAGGAAAATATACGCCTGATAGGCAGTACATGTCTAGGTCATAGAATGAATTGATACATGCACTTTGTTCTTGTATAGAAGACAAATCATACAATTTGGTGCATAAGCAACGCAACAGGTACAATTAGATTTGACATTTAGAAATTTATGTTTGTTTTTTTTATCTCATATAAGTAATACACCATTAAAATAAAGTTTATGATAGCACACCCTTTACGGCTATCAATTAGGAGTTGGAACATTGACGGTCGAAAATAACCTCTAAATTGAAAATCATTATTTTCCCTTTCTTCTAAGGCCAACATTTTGGCCCACACTAATCTGAGAGTATAGTGATATAAAAAGTCATTTTCTGCTAAAAAACGGTATACAACAGTACAGAGCGGGAAAAAAACGAACAAGTATGAACTCATAGCTGTTTTTATGCATGTTGATGGTTTCGACGTCATTCTGCTAAACGATGTCACGATTTTTTTATCTACATGAATTGATTTTTAACGAATTAAATTTCTTTTTTTCATGATTTTAATTTCCGGAACTGCTATTTCGCGTACAACACTCATGGTGCGTCAGAAACTGCCATGTCGCGTAAACCACTTATGGTGCGTCAGCGCACCATGGAACTGCCACGTCGCGTATAATACACATGATGCGTTAGGAACTACCATGTCGCGTAAACCACTCATGTTGCGTCAGCGCATCAGGAACTGCCACGTCGCGTTAAACACTCATGGTGCGTCAGGAACTGCCACGTCGCGTAAACCACTCATGTTGCGTCAGGAACTGGCATGTCGCGTAAACCACTCATGGTGCGTCAGGAACTGCCACGTCGCGTGAAGAACGCATGGTGCGTCAAACACTTATTTTACGTAAGGCACTGCCACGTCGCCCCACGCACTGCCATGTCGCCGCAAGCACTGTCATATCGCGTAAAGCACTGCCACACCGCCTCAAGCACTGCCATGTCGCCGCAAGCACTGTCATACCGTGTAAAGCACTGCCGGGTCGCGTATAGCACTGCCATGTTGCTTTAGGAAAAGCTAGAAGTGAAAACTGGTATACACATTGATTTCATCCAACAGTTAAGTGATTTGTTATTGATATTAGACCTGTTAGCTGCATGTACAGTATCTCGTCGTATGTGAAAACGGGCCGACAGGACAAAATATATTTTCCAGTAGCCCGATAACAGGGACATAGAATGGTGGCTGTTAATGTCCCCCAAACAAAAACAATTTCTGAAGAGATAAATACGGCTGCTGGGCAACCCTACGTGTCTAAAGCAATCAGCCATACGTCCTCAAAAGCGATTGTTATATGCATGTAACACAAGTATTTCGCATGACTTACTCCTTCGAGACGAAGCATGAACAACAGTTCTGGAAAGTCACATTATTCAATGACAGAAAAGGAGATACAAAGGAAGAGATGAGGGGAAATACTGGAAGAAAACTTCAGGAAATATACATCCACAAACTAGAAAATATGGAACAACAACACAAAAATACACAAACAAAATACAGCAATATATCAAATTAGTGGTGTTTATCAAGTTTTGTTAGGTACGGTGTTGTATCGGTCAGCAAAATGCAAACTTACTGTTTTCTTTTATCTCGTTTGCTTGCACAACCTCACACTTATCACTACAATCCCGAATAAAGTAAAAAACGTCAATGGTAAATCTTAGTAAAGTATGCATTATCTTGAGCATAATAAGGAATAAAACAAATGATAATAAATATGACAAGTAAACCCCAAGTACTATTATAACACATTATTTCATAGTCATTCTTTAAAGGCAAAGGGGATAAAGCGCTATTCCACGTGGCCCGAATTGCGAACCTTATATTCTTGACAATACGCAAATACTGAGTTTGACATGAATTTTCGAAATCATCGAGATTACAGATGACAATAATGAACATACATGCTACCAGGTCTTTGAAAAGTGTCAAATGTATAAACAAAAACAATAGTTTAAAACCATGCAGCCTGCTGGAACAAAGAAGGGTAAAATATATTGCCAATATTCATACAATCGTTTATAACCTTAAATTGAAAACGATAGTAATTAATTAATTAGATGTAATATGTTGTATAAATAATCAACGTAATGACCAGGAATTTTGCTTTACTGGAAGAGTGACACATATCAATAACACACTGAAACTACAGGGCCAGGCCAATAGCTAAATAGTTCAATGTTTAGAATGACTGAATTCAATGCGTAAAAGATACTCAACAAGAGACACAAACCATCAAAAAGGGCCCAGTAAAAACTTTACAACTATTCCGGTGAAATCTGAACATAATATCGTGTATGATGAAGACGAGAATGGAATATGTTTTATAGGCGTCTTTGTATGCACGAGTAGTAGCTTGGATTAGTTAGCACTGCTGTTCCGGTTGAATGGTATGCTTGGATTAGTTAGCACTGCTGCTCCGGTTGAATGGTATTCTTGGATTAGTTAGCACTGCTGCTCCGGTTGAATGGTATGCTTGGATTTGTTAGCACTGCTGTTCCGGTTGAATGGTATGCTTGGAATTGTTAGCACTGCTGTTCCGGTTGAATGGTATGCTTGGATTTGTTAGCACTGCTGTTCCGGTTGAATGGTATGCTTGGATTTGTTAGCACTGCTGTTCCGGTTGAATGGTATGCTTGGATTATTTTGCACTGCTGTTCCGGTTGAATGGTTACATTTGCATTGTGATATAGACCTGTATCAAGTCGTGGAACGTACTTTTTTGTGTATAGGATATGTACTGCCGAATATTTTTCTCTAAATTGATTCTGGCTCCGATTAGGATTATCTGTCGATTGTTGATGTTACGTATATAGGTTGAGGTTGATGTCATTAACTAGTTTAAACCCCAAGTGAGCTGCTGTTTCGTCGGCTATTCTTAGGATGTTACCCTTACAAAAAAGGCCTTGAAGCTTATGCCTCTAAACAACATGATCGTTCAATATTTCGTAGTAACTGGGCTTGAGTGTAAATTTCAGTTGTATAATTAAATATTTCGCCCCAAGTTTATTACTTCTCAATGCGATTTATAAAACATACAAGCTCGCAACAGTAAAGTGTCATCTCCATACGATATGGTGGTATGCTATCAAAAGTTATTTATATGCATTTAAAGACATACCTATTCATACGCAATTCAGATTCAATATAATATTGTATACGTAAATGTGTTTCATTAATATGGTTTTATGAATAATACAGAATAATAACCTAAAATCATACGAGCCGCATTTAAGAAATCAACACTATATTAGTTTTCATGGTCTTTATTCGTTAATCTTGCTACTTCATGGCAAGCACTTCATCACGTCAGATATTTGAAAGCAAATATATAAATAATGAAGCTATATCTCAGAGGTTGAAACTTAATCAGACTGTAGAGATATGTTGTGTGAAACTTATGAGAACAATATCAAAGGTCAGACATTTGCTTGATTCTAAATCAAAACGTGCATAACCATCTTGTCATTTAATCAAGATATTTTTCGATGTTGAGGATAATTCGTATAAATAGATATTAATGTGAGATGCACAAACACAAATGGATATGGTATCGTGCAATGAATTTTCTTGTCAAAATAAACACATTTAGACAAACAAAACCATATCTTCATTTCAGAATAAGTTTTGCATCATGTTAAGGTTCAGTTTTCATTACATATAGCAGATAGTATGTGTTAGTTTACTGTGATAAATCCATGATTACTTTTTTATTCATGTTTTGTATTTTTCTTTCACTTACTATTGAATAAAATTTAACTTAACGTACAGTGCTTCCACTCCATTACAGCATAGGTGAGGTATAATATTGTCTTTGAATCTGATTCATCTGTCAAATAAAGCAAACGAATCATGATCAAATCTACAACGGGCATTTTTATGTATATTATCTGTGGTGGCAAAATTTCTCCAGAACAGTTGCGGCATGTTTAAGGTATATTTCTCCAAGTCTCGAAATGAGAAAAAGAATAAAATTGAGGAATATTTAAAAAATATCATGCCATAAGTAATTTAAGAGTTTTATATAATTAGATTAGACCAAGATTGGTATTAGTACAATTGATTATAAACTATAGCATCTCTGATCTGGTGTAATAGTGAATACAACTTGATACATTAGTACCTGACCCCAATTTCTCGTAAATTCTTAAGCTTAACAGGCTTAAGTAGCTTATTTTAATTAATCTAAATACATACTTAAATTTAATTTTGACAAATGAAAAAAAGTTTATTTTGATAATCATAAAGATAATTAATATCTTAAGTCTAAAAACTCTTTAATATGTAAATATTACGCAATTAATTAAAAAAAACCATAGTGAGGTTACCTTTATCCTACTATAAGGGATTTAAGAAGTTTCGAGAAATTAGAACCAGGTGATAGCCCAGGGAGAATATCATCAAACAAAATAAACTTTCACAAAGAGGTTAACTAAAATATATAATTTTAATTAGTTGGGGTCTCCAACTTCGTAAAAAAGAAACAGCATTTATCACTGTACTAACCAGTTATATTATCAACAATGGAATCATGTTGATTTTGTTTTACGATATTGCTGTTTCCAGAGAAACCTCTTTTAGATAAACATGATTGTTAAGAAGTCAAACTGTACAGTTTAATTCGATGAGCTAATTTTGGAATCGGTGTGTAGTTTTGTGACGGTGTGTAACAGTTAAAATACCTCTCATGTAAACAGTTGTGCCTTATATGCCGCTCAAATCCTTTATAAATAGTAGCTTTTACAATATACATTGTGAGCTCTGTATCAAAAGCAATGGCAGTGACAGGTCAATGAAATGTATGTGTTGGGAACGCTAGAGTCGCTCGCTTCAATAATCCGTAATAAAGCTTAAGTGTCTCCATAAATTTGGAATTCCTACCGGAGGTTAAACAATTTGGTCCTTGATATCAATTTTGCATTCATGTCTGTAAATCTTAAACACAAACCACAGAGTGGCAAAGAACTGAAATCATTATTTAGTTATACTGATTTGTTTTGTTTTTATCTTTCTCCATTAAATTCAAGAAGCATTTGATGTGTCAGCAACTTGTACTGCCTTTGTTTGACAAAAAACGTTCAAATGAATATCTATTACTTCTGATAATCTCGATTTAATCGAGACATATTAGTTTTTAAAGAAAATGTGTCTCAAAATCGATGTTCTGAGTATTTATGCCCACATTTATTCGCGGATATAACGCGCACTGTCGGAAGCGATCGTTTATTCTAGTTTTCACTCTAGTATTAGACATTTGAGTTTGGATTATTTTGACAATTCTTTACGATAATATTTAAAAATAAATCCTGACATTCTTTTTATGTAGAATGTTCAAATTGTAGATGTATTAAGACATTGTATTACTTAAAAAAATGGTTTGCAGGTTAGGTAAGATATTTGATAAACAAATATTGAGTTTGCGAGCAGGGTACATTATTTTAGGTGGGTGTTAGTACTTGCAATTCCGGGTAAATGATCTAGATAATCTTTATAGGCGGCTAAATATTATTGGATTAGACTACAAAAAAGTTCGGGCTTATGCTACTAGCAGGGCCTCATTAGCAAATTTAACTTTTCATCCAAATTGTAAAGAAACTCGATTTTGTTAATTCGACAAAATGCATCCTTAAACTTGTAACGACTTTGGTAATTGTATTTTTAAATCGATAAGTAAACAAAAGTTAATAAGTTGTATTGTTACAATATGCTAAATAGCATTGTTTGTTAAAATGTGTATGAAATTGGCATCGTTACATTTCAGACCTTATTCAGGCTAAATAAGTTGAAACAAATAAAATATTTCTAAATACATCTTCAGACTGTTTGATAAGTCTTATTAATAAACTTCATTGATGTCGCAGGTTGAGTTGGCTTTGACTTTCGTTCAGGTTATGTCGCACATTGGTTAAGTGTGGACTTTCCTTGGAGTCAATGTTGCATGTAGGTAAAGCTTAGACTTTCTCAAATGCTGATGTTGCAGATCGGTTTTGGTTTTCTTTACCCCCCAAACCAGCCTTAACCTACAGTGCAAACGCTGAACATGCTGGTGTTGACTATGTTGCCAATGTTGTACGTAGCAATTTCACCAACTCAACGTTATAGGTCTTTTATTATTTATCTATCGATCTAGTTAATTTGGTTTAATTTAATTATGAAATAGTATTATTATCTGTGTGTTTCGCTGGATAATTCTTGAATTTATTTACGTTATCAACTGTTCAACATTTACTCAATCTTAAAATACTAAATAGATCTGCCCCGTCCGTTAACATTCAATTATAACATATGTCGCATACAATGTTCATCATTCTTGTAAGAATAGTTTAGATTTTACAATATTTTTACTATACATTTTGACGTTTTTAGAGTTTATTTAATATATGGCGGTTTAATCTATTTTTTTATCATACTGTTAGTTTTAACATTCAGTCACTATTATAATATTGGGCAATTACGTTTAAGACAACCATGCATAACGTTACAATAACGTTGTATGGAGGCTGTGTATTGGTTGTAAAATATTATTTTTTCCGGAATGTTAAGAAAACCTCCACATTTATAACGTTGTGACAACGTTATGTCATAACGTCAAAAAAACTTAAGGCTTACGTTGCTGCAACATTGTCACGACGTTTTAACGACGTTATGTTTTTGCTTTGCTGTAGCTGCATTTAAAAGTTGTATCAGTGGGTACAAAAGATGCTACGAAACGATAATTTTGCAAAGAACTTTTGACGTTGATTATCATATGAAAAACATTGAAGAGCTTTTGTCAAACCTTTGTGCTTTATAGATAGGTCTGGAACGCTGGCATATTCTGAAATATCAAACACGATGCTGGAAATGTTTGTGGCAAAAGCTTCCTTTTGTACACATTATGTACATAATGTAAAAGTTACTGTTTTATGCTATTTGAATCCAGAAATATCGATGATTTTCTTTCCTTTTATGATCTTCCTTGTGTTTTATACGTATTTCATTTACCCTTGAAATGGAAACAGTTAACGATAGACGATTATATTGTATTGACAGTATACCGTGCCTTGTGTATATCGTGTACTTATAGTAGATTGACACATGATTGTATTTGTGTTTAATGTCCACAAAAGGCCGAGTTTATTTGAATATTTTGCGTGTGATCCCATTTTAGTGCTGCTATTTAGCCCCGACTTTTGTTAAATTCAGTGTTTATAAGAGTCGACACTTTATAGAATTGTAATGAAAATATATCGTCAGTTGAGTGTTTGGCTTATACTAACCCCGGTGTAGTTGATATGCTATTTTATGCACGGATTTTGGCCAATACAGTATAAGAGAAATATACAGTTATGTTATTATATTGCTTTTAACAACATTTTCTGTTGGGCAATTTCAATCATACCAAGACTGTTATTTTCATATCTTCGATTTTCTTCTTTTGGATTACCGCCTTATCAGAAAGTATTCGAAATTAAGTTTTGATGGAACATCAGCCATCACATACTTTGTTTATCGCCTAGAAATAACATAACTTCATTTACTTAATTAACTTTACATCATTCTTTGGCTATCGAATTACAACAAAATAGATTATATCCCAATTGTAGTCAACAACTAATATTTTGTCTCTTGATTGGAAAGAACAAAACGACTATCTAATGTCTGGTAAATCTATAGCCATCAACTAATATTTTGTCTATTGACTGGAAATTAGGAGCGGTTTTGCGTTATTGTATTATTAAGTTTCCACCCAAAACGAATGATTGAGTTTTGTAGAGTGATTTCCTCGCCATGATTGCTCTTCGTCCTCGCAGACACCGATGTTATCTGGTTGATATGCAAATGTTACCAAAACACGATATCTATCTAGTCGCCTGTGGTGAACATATATCCGCTGTTCCTAGGATAAATCAAAACACTCGAATTTTATTATTAAGTACGAATCACTTATTTTTATCGGATCATTTATTAACCGGTACGTTAAATCTCTTTGTAATTTATTGGTGCATTTTGATTAGAAATATTTATCACTGAAACATAAGTGGCTAGTGACTGACATATGACATCATCAAGACGTCACGATTTCATGGAAACACTTAAAATAATAAAATAATAATCAGCCATTGGCGCCCAATATCAGGCGATATTTTATTACCATTATTAATAATCGATTTTAATTATTATTTTATAGTACTTACTTTTAACTTAAACGTCATAAATTAAAGTGTATACTAAAATTTGTTTCGCAATAGCTTTATGCATGCGTATTGCTGCTTTGATTGAAAAGATTGATTATTCAAGACGTTAACAATTCTTATATGATTCAATGAATTGAACTTTTTTCAAAACGCGTTTCAATGAACATAAATGAAATATTCATACCAATATTTAATATGAAATACACTTTCGATTATTCTCGATTCTATGATCGATTATAATTTTCCATTTCGATACGATTATCAATTTTTAAATTAGTCCGAGTACCAATACCATGTACTTGTATGATATCTGATCATCAAATTCAACTTTGAATTGAATGGAATTCAGGCCAATACTTAGTTGCCTCCAATAATACAGATATGTCACAAGAACGTATACAATAAAAGAAAAAAAAACACTTACAAAATTAATTGGTAAATAAACATGAACAAATAATTGGTTTTATCTTTACAAGATACATCAGATACAACATTCTTGAAGGATCAGAATTTAAGACATTACGCACAAGTCGTTTTGTTTATAATTATGATCATCAAATTTTGATGTCCCTCGTTCGGTGCCGTTTTGGCCATCATTTCCTTGTGCGTCTTAACAGGGATTGAATTTGCACCTTTGACTGCTTGGATTGTCTCTGTAATTTTCATTGTAGAGATATAGAATATAGTTTAAACTGGTGCTGTGGGACGCTGTTAGATTCGCGTATTGTTATTGCCAGACATCAAGCGAATAAAGACCGCTGTTACTATACAAACGTATATATCAACAAAATGTATACCTTTTGATTTCTGATCTGTTTTGTAATTCGATTTTTAACTTTTATTTTCAAATATTCTATGCAAAAAGTACAACCGAGACCCATTTGATCACACAAAGCATTTTTGTGTCTAATAATAATGACTTTACTAAGAAGGGAAGTGGCTCTTTCAGTAGCCTGGATTTGGCCATTTTGTTTCTTGGTAAATCCTTTATTATTGGATCTGAATAAGGCCGACAGCAAATGAATTAATTCTTTGATGTATTGGTTATAACGGTGAAGAAAATATTGTTTGCATTTTATATCAAAGCCTTTATTTCAATGAACTCGTTGAACTAAAAACAACATTTTGCCAGATAGTTCGCTGCAATTACAACAATTAAAAAAACCCGGTCAACTATTAACTATGACCGCCGTATTGATATTGATGACATAACCCCGGTTGATACGCACACGGATCGAAAGTCACGTGACCTAACATCCAACCGCTTTGGGGATTATTTACTTGATCTTTGTAAAGCTACAAATATCCGTATTGTAAACGGCCGATGGGGAAATGACCGTTGGAATTTCACGTGCATGACCCACAATGGACAAAGTGTTGTCGATTATTTGTTATCATCTCTCGACAATTTCAATGCATTAAGGAGTTTTATCGTTGGGGATATTAATACCTTTTCTAATCATGCACCTCTATGCTTTTCATTTAAAATACATACTAAACTCGATGATTGTGTTTCAAATAACAGGATATATTATAAATGGGACACGAATTTTAAAGATAACTTTGTAGCGGACGTATGTGCAGATATTCACAATTTAGAGAAGGATTTACATGATGCAATTTCCAAGGAAGGAAATGTAGACGAATTAACTAATATCTTTACGACCTTTCTGTGTAATAAAGGTCAGAAATACTTTGAGAAAAAGGCCAAATGTTCAGCATATTTTGATAATGCACACACAAATAGGAAGGAATGGTATGACCAAGAATGCAGACGAAAATATATTGTTTATAAAAACAATGTGTCTCAGTACAATATTTCATTATCTGATGTAGATAGAATAGAAGCTTTTAAAGGAAGGAAGGATTATAAATATCAGTGTAGAACGTTCAAAAATAATTTTAATAAAGAGCGATGCAGACAAATGAATGATATGCGTAAAAAGTCGCCTAGAGAATTTTGGAAGATATTTAAAAGGAAGACAAGTAGTAATTCCGGAGACAATATATCAAATAGAGAATTTAAGGACTATTTCCATAATTTAATATCAAATATAGAGGTTCAAGTAGACGACGAAAGTAGGCAATATGTGGAAGATTTCGATACTAAACCCTATAATGGCCCTACGTTTGATAATTTAGATAAACCTATAAGTGACGAGGAAATTATAAATGCTGTTAAGAAATTAGGCAGCAATTAAGCCTGTTCTCTTGATAATATACTCTATGAGTATTTTACGGCATCAATACCTATTATAATTAAACCTCTAGAATTATTTTTTAATCATATAGTTAATACCCAATCATTTCCCAGATCATGGGCAACAGGGGCCATAATTCCTATATATAAAAAGGGAGATACATCTGATCCTAATAATTACCGCGGTATCACGCTCCTAAGCTGTTTTGCTAAATTATTTAAGGTTATACTAAATGACCGACTTAAAATGTGGGCTAAAAAGCAAGATATTCTGACTGATACTCAATTTGGTTTCAAAAGCGAGTACAGTACGGTTGATCCGTTTTTTTTACTCAACTCAATTATACAAAGGCAATTAGGAAAGAAGAAAAAATGGTATTGCTGTTTTGTTGACTTTCGTAAGGCATATGATTGCATTAATAGGGGGCGCCTCTGGTATAAGCTAATCAAACTTGGTATAGATGGAAAGTTTATGTCCCTGTTGCGGTCGATGTATAACGAGGTGAAAATGTGCATAAAACACTTGGGGTCTTTGTCTGATTTCTTTGAAAGTAACATTGGCTTGTTCCAGGGGGAAATAACCTCCCCGATTTGCTTCTCTCTCTTCCTCAATGATATCGAACTCCATTTACAACAAAGCTTAAATGCAGGTCTCACAGTCAATGAGATCTCAATATATTTATTGCTGTTTGCAGATGACGCCGCTATTCTGTCAGAGACGAGGGAGGGGTTACAGGAATCCTTGAATAATTTAAGTACTTATTGTAGCAAATGGAATTTGACGGTCAATGTGGAAAAAACTAAGATAATGGTATTTAGAAAAGGGGGCGTATAGGAAAATCAGATAAGTGGACTTATAACGATCAGGCTGTTGATAAAGTCAATTCATTTAACTACCTCGGTATTGTATTTTCCAGTGGTGGATCTTTCATGCAGGCAGCTACCACGCTGGCGAGAAAGGCATTGCGCTCTATGAATGCACTTAAGGCTCTGCTCAAGCATAACCGCGTCCCTATTGATATTACGTTTAATCTGTTTGATGCACTTGTTTTGTCTATTTTGAACTATAACTGTGAAGTATGGGGCTATATCCAGACAGAGGTTATTGAAAGAGTACATAGAAACATTTGCAAGTGGGTCCTAAATGTCAAACGCTCTACAAATACCTTGTCACTTTATGGAGAGCTAGGCAGATTTCCATTATATATTGAGCGACATATTCGTATTATTAAGTATTTTCTCAAGTTATACAATGAGAAACAAGATAACTGTTTTCTCATGGCAATTATTACAGAACAATACCGGGAACTTCGTGTTAACCCACAAAGTCTAAACTGGGTCGACAGAGTTAAAACTATCCTTCAGTCATCCGGGTTTGCGGACGTTTGGCAATTTCCTGAGTCTGTAAATGTATGTGCATTTGTCCCCATGCTCAGAGACAAATTACGAGACATGTATATAAGCGGTTGGCGTGCTACCATGGAAACACATTCATCCTGGTATTTGTTTAAGGAAATGAAGGAAACGTTTAAAATATCATCTTACATTGTTTTAATGGAAAATTTCAAATATAGAAATATTTTAGCTAAGCTCCGATTATCCTCCCATAATCTTAACATTGAACTTGGGAGACATAACAATATTCAAAGACAAGATAGAAAATGTACACTGTGTAATTTAAACGATATTGAAGATGAATTTCATTTTGTATTAGTTTGTCCAATTTATAATGATATAAGGCAGAATTATATTCCTAGATATTATGTCAGACATCCTAGTATGGTAAAATTTATATCATTACTCAATTCTGACAATAAATCTCTGTTAGTAAGATTAGCTATTTTTTGTACCAAAGCTTTTAAAATAAGAGACTTGAATGTATAAATCACCCCTAAAGACCTCCTCACATTCACTTCTGCTAAATTAGTATTTGAAAGTTTGCTTTTTCTCTCTCGTGGTATTGTGTAACTCGATTGTAAGTTATAGAATGCAAAATATTCTTTTTTTGTTTTTTCATGCATGCAATATTGATTTGATTATGAATATTGAATTGATTAGGTGTATTTATTTTTGTGTTTATGACGATGAGCTGTATATGCTTAAGTTAAATAAACATTCTGTTCTGTTCTGTTCTGTTTTGTATTAAGAATGAGATTGAGGTTTGTCTGCATGTCGTTACTGCATGTGACTATTATGGCAAATGACTTTCTTATCAAATAGACCCTTGTCTGCATTAATATCAAATTCGTGAATCCATAAAGCAGCGAAGTCAGCTATGGCATCGGAAACTGGATCATAAATTAAGTAAATACTCATTGTTCCGTCAGTTGCGTCGGTAATCTTATAGACCTCATTTTAATAAAAACATAATAGCATTTTAAGACTAATATTAAGATCCTTAAATAATATGCAAGCTCTGGTATTCCTTGAATTTCTCAGGTGAAAACAATTTCCGCACTTAAATACCTTCTTTAATTTAAAATAGTGACGTACGACACACTTTTTTATGGTGACATTTTAAGCGAGAAATAATAAATTAGCATTCTATATATTGCTACAAGACAAGATTTCTGTGACGCTACAGACGACAGTCTTCAACAAGGGAGGTAATTACAAAGTGATGACCATTAATAGGAGTTCCATATAAGTACTTGTTTTATCTTTGCTCGTTGGCAAGATAAGAATTACTAGCATGGTTAATTTATTGGATCTACTTATCTGAGGTGGGAGAAGTCAATTTCTAGTCAGAAATAGTTTTGTTTTTAAATCTCTTACTGCACTGTTTTTTCATTGTCACTATAAAGAAAACATCCTGATATCGCATATGAAAATGTATTTGCAAGGGATCCCTCTTAGGCAATAGAGACTATGAACAAACAGAATAAGGTGACTTATAGAAATAAACTTATATCCCTTTTCACTTAGATGTCTCCTTTAACTCCTAACAATGAAATCACTGAAAGCGTTAAAAGGCTGTAGGCGATACAAGAGTGATTTTCCTTTTTGACAATTATGTTCATAGGCAATATAAATCGAGTGAACAAAAGTATTTTGAGTGATCCCAAACTGTTACTGAAAAGTTCCTCATTTCCTAAGAATAGGTAATTTAAATTGATATTTTTCGATACAATTTTCTAGTTTTATGACTGTGGCTGATAAACCTATATGAACATTGCTTCATCTCGCAAGTTTATTGTTAGCGTTAACGTAATTAAATGAAACCTTTTTTAAGATTATCTCGCTAGCTTTCAAATACACATTAACATTTAAGTTTTTCTAATTCGCACTATTTTAAACCGCATGACATCATACGTCCCAGTTTGAAAACCGGCACATTAATTTTTTCAACATATCATGTCAAAAACAAAAATATCTGAACAGACCTGATTTCGATTTTGCGGTACTTAATCAGGAGGTTTTGTCACCTACAGACTTTAAACGGAACAGCACAGGGTTCTGAATGTAACAGTTTAATATCAGCACTGGAATTATACCTATTATAATTAACAATATTGCTGTTTCCATTGAAATGTCTATCGCATTACACATGTTTGTAAAGACGTTCATCAGTACTGTTTAATTGTATTGATTACTCTTGGAATCAGTCTGGAGAACTGTGACGTTGTTTCACAGTTAAATACCTCTTATACATTTAAACAAGATGAAAGCTAGCTGATTAATTCCTTTATAAATACGATATCTAAACAATTATCACTGAATAAAAATCAATGGCACTTTATGGTGTAAGGTACCAGTGACAGGTCAAGGAAATGTATGTGTTGTGAGCTATAAAGTCACATATTTTGACATTTAAGCTACAATCCCTCCAGAATGTCTGATTTCCTACCGGAGATTATGCAATTCGGTTCTTGATATTAATTTTGCGTTCGTGTCTAAAGAACATAAACATTAAAGACACAGAGTTGCAACGAAACTCATATCATTCAAAACTTCCGATATCTGTATCATTATCAAGGAAAAACCAAAGTGCCATTGTTGTGACATTAACTATTACGTCTTTGTTTGATAAACAACATGAAAATAAATACTCATAAATTATTGCTTTTAATTATCTGGAATTAATTGAGACTGAAGAAAATGTGTCTCAGAATGAATTTTCTTAGTATTTATGACCTTTTCTTTGTTTGGATATTACGCTCACCGTTGGAAGCGATCGTTAATTCAAAGAGTATTACATTTTAATCTGGAATGTGACATCAGAATTTTCTTTGACAATTTTAGCACCATTGTATATTTAAATAGCAATCCTGGCATACTATTTATTCAGTATGGAGCCATTTTCAAGACTACATATAGTTAAAAAGATAAAGAACTCCACCCAACGTATATAGCGTATAGTTAACTAATTAAAAAATATATTTAAATATTCATTATTCGACGTACATTCCGATTAAACGTTTAAACCTATCGGGACGACTCCAGTAATATTGCGGCGATGTTTGCCTTCGGCAGTTATCCCCGAGGACTCAATAAAGTAATAACAAGTATTTGAACTAATGGAAAGCAGGTCGGCTCAAATATTTGCCAAAACGCTATAAATAAGTATTGAATTTGCAAGCCGGGTACGAGGCGGGAGTCAGTACCTGATATTCCAGGAATCTGATTTAGATAACGTAATAGACGCCTTAATAGTATTGGATTAGATAGAGATATATCTTAGGGGAAAAGTAAGTGTTTTAAATATTCTTTTATACTTTTGATTGCCTTTATAGTACGATTATTAAAACATTGTCGGGTTTTATGATACAAGTAGTCATTGATTAACAATCTTTCCATCCAAGTGGTAAAGAAACACATGTTCATTTTTAAATATGACGAAATCACTCTTTTAACATGTAATTACTTTGAAAACTGTTATTATAATTTTATACTACAGTAAGAAAATGCAAGTTTTGTTACAATTTCCATAATAGCATTGTTTTTTTGTATACATTAGTATGCAATTTGTAAATTAATTATATTCAAGACCTAATTCATACTTCTACATAAATACAAATAGCACATTTCTGAATGACACAACAGATTGTTTGATAAGACTTACTGATGGAATTTTATTTGGATTCAAAAACAATAACGGTTAAGACTTTCATAGAAGTTAATGCCGCAGATTGACTTAATTTTGAATTTCTTTGAAGTTGATGTGGCATATTGGATTAGTTAAGATACTTCTTAAAGCTGATGTCGCAGATAGTTTTGGATTTTATTTACCCCCAATCAAGGTTAAACTTGTATCTACAAGGCAGGTGCTTAACATGCCGATGTTGACCAGGACGCATTTTATCAAGCCAACGTAGCTTTTCAACTTGTTCAGTAGAGTATGCAAACAAATGTGTCTTTGTGCTTCGCATAGTTGTTTTTAACGTTTTTTTTAACTGTTGATCATTTACTTAATCTTGAAATACTGCACTAATGTGACTCTGTTCACTAAAGTAAAATTAATGTGTGGTACCAAATTCATCATAGGTAAATTTAAACAGTTTGTTTATATCTCAACGGGTGTTTTGATCTTTGAAGAAACTGTATCATACTGTTAGTTTAAACATACAATCATTAAAGAAATTGACAACTACATTTTCCTTGATATGTTTATGTTTCTCTAAAATGGCCGTATTAATGTTTACACGTGAAATTAAATTCCACGAGATCAGTGTGATTTAAGAGTAATTTAGATATGGGTTAAGAACATTCGCAAATATTCTCATAATCTAATCAATACATTTAATTAATGAAATGTACTTTAACGGCATTATTTTGCGGATGTTGGTTCGAATACATAAACATTGGGATGATGTTTGAACAGAGTGTTTTTACAAAATGAGAGTGGACTTTGCTGTGTTTGTATTTCTTTTTCTCCCCATGAAACAATCATTTTCGAACAGTTGATTGTGATGACACTGTTCGTATAAAACGGTTAAGAAAATGACTTAATAGTTTGTTTATTATTGGTAACTCATTTTAGAAAATCATGACAAAATGGGCAATATTAAAGCGAACGAAATACATTTTACATAATGAACGAGAATTTAATACCATTCAACTTGTATTTGATTAATACATTAAAATCATTATATAGAAATAATCTTATGAATTGTTAATAATGACAATCCATATTCATAACATTTGGATACGTATGTTTCAGTAAGTAGTCTATGAAAAGGTTACTTAAATAATATGAGTTACTATGAAAACGCTCTGTGGTTTTCCACTCCACCATTATGTCCTTTATAGAAATTGGGTTTTAACATTCATAATGAAAGTTTTGGTGTTCCAACACTAGTTTTCTCATTACTGGAATCTCACTTGGAGTGCGTTTTTTCTGAATTGGAAGTGCTTTAACAATTTAACTGATAATAGTTAAACTGTGGAGGTCCATAACTTCAATGTGAATGAAGCAAGCTATCAAAATTATTAAAATTAAAAGAACATTCAAGATTTAGAGCGTTCAACATCCATTACTCAAAGGTGAATAATGCAGTCTTTTCGCTTGACAGATTATGCCCGAAGGCATTCTTACATCTTCCATGCGTCTAACCAATACTGAGTAAACCATTTTTCCACTACTAGCTCTTAAATGCCGAGCGCTAGGCAAGTGAGCTACTGATACAATATTTTACGTATTATGGTTTGACGCGGTAGGTGTATGAACTCGCGACCGTTTGCAGCCAAGGCGAAAGCTCTACTACTTAGCTATCGGAGCGGTGACTTTTAATGTGAACTATTTAAGTTAATCAAACAAAAGAGTTCTTGACATATATATGACTGGTAACTGTAGTTCGAAGCTGATATATTGTGTCAATGTACCACAAATATATACATATGAAATTACATATACCTCGTTTCAATTTGTTTGCAAAAGATGCAAAACCTAACGAATAATTAGAAATGCAATCTGGAAATATGTTACTTATCATATGATTCAAATAAAACATGTGTATTATTTAAAAGTTATGATATGTCAATGTACATACTTCATATACGCGTAATATATATAATAAGCATAAAACCAGTCTAAATTCAGACTGTCTTGTACTTTTTTATAAACTACAATCTGACAAAATGAATGCTTATGCTGGCCAAAATGAAAACAATGCAAACAACTAGATTTTGTCAAATTTACAAAGCTCTGTATCTTTCTGTTAAAATAAGTTGCTGGTTGCTGATTGGTATATACGTTGTACATATAACATCTAAATAGTCGCTTTATAAATGACTGGTTGTTACCTGGATACAACATTATCTAAACCGCAGCGGAATTCCCACATTTGCCATGTGATCAACAAGTACATATTATATAATATTTCTCTTCCTTTTATGTATTCTTAAATGCCATTACTTTAACATCCCAAAATAAAACGTCGAAGCAATACGATGTAAAACTGCTCGTAAACCACTTTAATGTTACCCTTTTCAGCATGACGAATCATAAAACAATCAAGATGCTTTTACTAAACTTAAAGACCTTAAAAGCTATTAAACACATTTCAAAATGTATAAAAAACAATCTTTTGAATGTTTTTAGACGAAAAATGCTTTATCCCATTAGTGTTAATACCGTTTGAAACACTCTTTAATGCATTTGTAATATTAATGTTAACTTAATCACCAATTAAAACTGTTTTTCAAAATAATATTTAAGAATGAATAAGAGCTGCAAAAGGTTTACATATCGTTATATTTATCATACTACGAGGCATGTTTCATTTGTTCTTTGTTTAATACATTTAAATAATTTTTGAATCCGCGCCTCTTTGAGTTTTTTGAAAATGATTTTGTTCCATTCCTTGGTGTTTGTCAATCCGATCACATGATAATTCAAGTGCAACATACGCAGAGTTAAATTGAGTTAGTTAGGAGTGAAGATGTTGTTAGTGAATGTTTACAAGTAATGAAAACATATTTAGACAGACAAACGAAATGTGTTTACATTAGGTTAATAATTTTAATTAAAACCAATTGAACATAATTTGCAACGTGAACTGTAACTATAATATTGCTTCCGTGAAGCATGTAACAGCCAAGAAGGTTTACACTTGCAAAAGAGAAACATTTTTGTTTTCGTTTTTTTAGGTTAAAATGTGGTATTTTGAGAGCGCGACCTTTGTCTGTATGCTGCCTAGTGATGATGTCTAAAATCTCAATTGTTTAGCTTCTTCAATTGATTTGGCACGCCTTTGCGCCCAACTACCGATGTGAATGCACCTCGTTTCAACTTGTTTGCACAAGATGCAAAAACTAACGAATAATTAGAAATGCAATCTGAAAATAAGGCGCCGCTTCAAGAGTATAGAAGAAAAAATATTGGCAAGCGAACGGCACTCTCAATTTGTTTATGACCTGATTGACCGAAATGTTTTACTAAATACCATTTAAGGATAGTATATTTTCAAGAATTACTTATAAGTCATACTTAATGATTCTGAAGCAGATAGATAACCATGCCATGGAGGAAGCATGTGGCGATTGTTACATACAGCACTTACAACAATCAGGAAGAGAAATATTTTGAAATTGTGAACAGCGGTTTGATCCAGACAGTTAATTAAGAACAGTGGTATGTTGCTACGATGGACATATGTTTTCACTTTTGGGTTGGGTTTACTGTCACGTTCAGAATCAATTTGAAAGTTGATGATTGCTGCCTATAGAGCTGCGTGATTCTGGAGCTTTACAAATGTTGACACCATACAATGTAATTCCCTTTCTCACTGTATACAGAAACAGCCATATTTCTACACTTATTCCGAATGCCCCGGACAAAGCCTATATTAATAATGCTGTGTACATATCTTTTCAATGATATTTTAGCATATAAGACAGTAGAATGATTTCATTGAAATAATAATAATAATAATAATAATAATAATAATAATAATAATAATAATAATAATAATAATAATAATAATAATAATAATAACAATACTAATAAAAGTTTTTAGTACCGAAGGTTACACATTTAGACATATGAAAACATATATTCTAATTTTCAATATGGCCTTCAAAGTAAGGAAACATGGCCTTCAAAGTAAGGAAACAAAGGAAAAAGCATTATTCTCAAAATTAAGTCACCTGTCAATGATAAAACTAGAACGATACATTTACATATAAGACTATTAAACATCCATGCATAAACATTTACTGACAGAGGTAATTAAAGTGCATGACTATAATTAAACATATACATATGTTAAAGAAAATGTAAATTAACTTATCATTTACACAAGAAATGATGCTTAAAATTTCCTTTGAACGTTTTAAGGGTTTTCAAGGTACTTATATTTAAAGTAATGTCATCCCATATATCTTTGCTGTAATTTGTGAATGATGTATTTTGTTTGAGTTGTAATCTGTAAGACAAGATCCTTGTTTGATACTGATCTTAACTGGTATATTTTATTAACGTTACAATATCTGCCAAATATGATGGGGCCTAGTTATTCATAATTCTAGATACAAGGACAGCACAGTGAAATTTGCATCGGTCTGAAAAACTTAGCTATTTTAATTCTTGAAATAGCTCAGTCGATGGTGTTCACATCGGTTTATTAAGTATTACTTTTATTACTCGTTGCTGATGTATATTTATCTTATTAACATAGTTTCTTGTTCCTTTTCCCCTGACCGTACAACAGTAGTCAAATATGGGCAATAAATATGCGTTTTATTATTGAGTGTTTTACAGGCATAGTCAATTTGATTGTGCCAAGTGTGTTTATTGGCAACATATACATCAAGTAACTTATGACAAGTAACGTTTTCTAGACGTATGACATTGATAAATAGTTGTAGAAATCGAGTGGGTTTTGATCTGTAAGCAGACCCAATTATCATGCACGTAGTTTTTGTTGGATACAATGCCACATTATTTAAATGATACCATTTATTTACATTGTCAAGACTATACTGGAGTTTATCAAGAATTGTTGAAATATGATTCCCCGATATAAGTTTGAGTCATCTGCATATAAATCCATGTTTAGATCAGGATACATAAACGTAACATCATTTATGTAAAGAATAAAATCATCACTGGCCCTAAAATGGACCCCTTGGGCACCCCACATGAGATGAGGAGTATCTCAGATTGTAAATTTCCAACTTGTGTCCTGTTTTCAAGATATGATTAAAACAATTTTAATGTACAACTTGAAAAATGGTATAACTTTAATTTGAGTATAAGTATTTCGTGATCAACAAGTTCATAAATCTAAAATTATTGTTCCCACCAATTTACCAATATCAATATTCTTAACAATGCATCTATTAATCTTAAAAGGGCAGTATTTGTTTCCTAAATCCGGACTGCGTTTTATGTATAATATGATTGTATTTGTGTTGCAATATGTCACTCAGATATTTTTGATTTAGTTGGAAGAATTACAATTGGACGGTTATTTTCTGGATCGTCTTTGTTACCAGCTTTAAAGTTTGGTATATCTCTAGCTTTCTTAAATTTGTTTGGAAAAGCTCCCTGTGCAATGCTATTGCTGATTATAGATGTAATATAAGGTGTAATGATATAACCACATTTTTTAACACTTTAGGGCCTATACCATCCTTTCCCACTTCTAGTTTATCACTAATTTTACGAACATGATATAAAGTTGACGTCTGGTTCCTTGTGAAATATACTATTTTTGTTACGATTTCCCATAGAAAACACTTCACCCTTCAAGAACATGAAATAATAACATGCTATATTTTGGAAAAAGAAACAGTACTTTTGGTGTAAATTGCAACGGTTTTCCCGTTTGGATATTTAATTTTCAGTTGACAAAATCATATTTAACAATAAAGAAAAAAAACCCTTCATAACTTAAAAGCTTTATAATGGAATCTTTGCACATTATTTAATATAACTACATCAAGAAAACATCAACGTTCATACATTTAATTTTGCTTTTATTGATTAACAGTTTTCTTCTCAATGCGGTGAAAACGACTTGCGCGTGGCTATTGTTTTCTGATAATTCATCTTAATTTAATATAACTTGGTGGTGCATGAACAATACAAAAACGTTTAACCGGTGCTGAGTAAAGCTGTCAAACTTGCGTCTAGTTTCTGTCAATGTTCAGTCTCTGTTGAACCAAGACTGCTGTTACCATATCGAATTTTGACATATTTAATGTAAAAATGAAATAAACTGTAGTGAGTATTCTGCTTCTTGTTAAATCCTTTATTATTGAACATTACTGTATTATTAAAGTGTTATTTGATGTATTGGGTAACACCGCGGTTTCTAATACATATTATATTCTAGCGTTTCTTTGCCAGTCCTTATTTTAACATTTGCAATTGTGAATATTTTTCTGTTAAACGCAACAACTTCAGATATGTTCGGATCGCGCACTAAGGGCAACTTACACCAATTCGGAAGTGCTTACTCATTGTTACATGCCTTGTTGCTTCTAATTAACACACGACGACTGTAAATCAATGGAATGTTATACCATCTCAGACAATTGGTTACTTTCCATATTTAAATGTCAAGAAACTGAATGGTTTGCGAATTCAAACAACTGGTTTAACATGCTTGAAATACTTGATCCCCCTTTGATTGTTTACATTTTCACCATTTTTTTCAGGAGAAACATCCCTTTCTTCTGACATTGTTTAATGTTTAGTAACCAAGTGGAACTTTCTTCCAATATATGATACAGGGGTCGTGCAGTACTAGACATTAGTGTACTTTAATGTACAAGTTGAAGAAGTGACAATGTATGCTTTGATAAATATTTTGTTGCATTAGAGTTTCATTTTTAAAAGGAACATATATGTATCATATATGAAGTGATAAGATTCCTCCCCCCGTTTTAAGACGACATATGTTAAATTGTTTCGGTTACTGTCGGGTCGTTTTACTTACATAATAGGTGAGAAATAATTACTGTAAGGAGTTCCGTAATAAAACTCATTTTTTATCAATTAAGGAAATAAATAATGAACTATTGGTGTAAATATAATTAATTAATTAATTTGTCATTATTGTGGGTATGAACGCAGTTGGGTTAGTTAAGTACGCATGGTGTCAAATGTAAAGAAGAATATGTTTCAACTTGTTGTAACTGCACGTTTATATTACAATTAATTACTGTCTTATGGAATAGACAACCTGACTGCGTGTGTGTATTAAATTCGTTGATTCACAAAGCAGGGAAGTACCAAATGACATCAGACCAGCGGATCTTTAATTCAGAAGACTCTCACCTCTGTAGCCAACTGTATAAAATTGGTTAATTCTGAAGTGATTGGTCAATATTTATTCAATCATTTTCATTAACGAATGAAAACATTTAAACATGCGAACTTGCAAAAAGAAAAAAAATCGACAAAATCTTCAAGGTTTATACAATTGCCCATTGTACTTTGCGTATTAAATCGTTACCTAATTTACCGCTTTAAAAATAATTGATATATGTAAAAACTTATACCAGGTCTGCCAATGGTTTAACATTTAAAACAACCACTAATTTTCGCACATAAAAACGTTCTCTTATTTGAAACTGTAAATCATCGACATTGTTCTACTATATTCAATACGGTTTATTATATATAACCATTGCATGTACATGTTGGTGAATCAAACACCTGCTGCATTTAATGGCTACACCTTTAAATCCCTTTGTATTTTCTATGGAAATAGGAAACTATTACTTAGATTGAAAGTAAATCATATATACAAAACACTCTTTTCAAGGAAATAACTCGACATCGCATGTAAAAATGTATTTATTAAAATGATGTAGCTGGAGAATCATGGAAAATCGTGACGAAAATAATAAACAGGTATTTTAGTGATCGAAAGTTGCAGTATATCAATCGACATTATAGACAAAATTATAGACACTATTATCCATATCGTGTTCTCTTACACTCCCGGAATGATTTTTGGGAACCTTAAGGAAGGTGTATTTCCTGCAGTTTTATATATACTTTGAACTTCTTTTGTGTCGTTGAGTTGCTGTTTAGCGACATTCTGTCTATTGATTAGTATTTAATACGACAAACCTTGTGATCTGATCAGAGTCATCAGTACGAAATAGCTACTGGTGTTTTACCTGAAATTTCCATATTAGTATAGTATCATTATTGATCCACAATTTAATTTTCTTTTATGCATGAAATATGGATTTAGATCAGTCTTAAATAGGTAAATAACATCGATTTCTATATTTTCCGGTTTATCTTCTGCGATGATTGTTTATGGAGGCAGGTGGGTTTTCGAAAGTTATCTTGACGAAGAAACAATATACATTATTTAGAGAATTAATATAAGTTTTTAGCAGATGCACTTTTATCATTGTATGGAAATAGCAAATACATAAATAAAAATAGTTGAAGTGAAACAGTAATACGAAAAAACTCCGACATCAAAGTAAAATCGAAACTATATTATGATAAGTGGTATAAAAAGGGTATCAAATTTGTTCAATATATCTTTGATTTATGATCAAAGGAGGTTTATCATTTCAACGAGATAGGACGACATTATAATATAAACAACTCAGATGATAAAATCTAATCGTAAAGAAAAAGCACCAAGATAAACAATTTTATCGCATCTGTTCAGATGTTGCAAAAAAGCAAACAAAATCTAATTAAAATGCAAATTAACGCCTTGATAGAAAACCATAGAAAGGGAGGAAAAATTCAAGGAGCAAACAACGAGTCAAATTATTTGATCTTAATACTTAAATTTGCATTTGTACCATTGATGGAAACTAACAAACTCAAACCAAGGTTTGGACTTTATGGCAGCACATTTACTGGCATGTAGAACTGTACAAGATGTACGGAACAAATTAAAAAAAAACTATTTTCTTTCATTGATTAACACATTTGCCTGAATCTTAGAACTTTAAAATGTGGCTGTCTACAGATACACATTTTAGTCGTCTAATTTATTTCCTCATTATGCTGTTGAAATACAGTATGAAGCTAACAAATATTATTCCTAGCCTAGCAGGTTTACGATGCATACTCGAAAATGAAAATGCATTTATGAATGGCATGTTAAAAGTCCAGGAACAAAAACGACAAAAAAAAGAAAAGTAAGGCACCCTTAAGAATCATCTCATTAGTTTCTGTTTTTATACTTCCACTACTCATTTAGGTATACTTGGATCAGTTGTTGAAATACATTTTTGTCATAAGTTATGAAACGCTTAAATGATATTGACACATCTTAGACTTTCATTCCTAGTATTATATTTTAATACTGAATGTGTATCTTATCAATCGCATTATGTTTATTTTTACAATTAATAATACTTATAGAGAAACAAAACTAGTACTGTGAGCAATTCACGGACATCGGAGGAATGTAGCATTTTAAAAACGCTGTATGGTTTCTCGCAAAATGACAGTGGTTGCCTCGAAAGATATGAGTCTTCGTTTAATATGTCACGGTCCATCACTGCCAATCGGTTATCTTATGTCACATGAAACGATTGCATGAATGTCTGCATGTCAACGTGGTCATTTACTGTGAAGTTTTCGTACACATTATTCCTTGAACTCTGTTTATATAAGATGTATACATCTAACTTAACGATACCATTCTTAGCTCAGACATTTGGAAGTGACAGTGGTCAGTTTTCTTTCATTATCAATATATTAAATGATAAATGCGATGTTTAATCAGATATTTTGGGGGTATGCCGTCAAAAGAAAAGTAACTCTAACAATTTAGGACAAACCAATAATAAACTCTTTCAAAGCCCCCTGGGTGAGATTTTGACTGCATAATTTCAATTGTATGATGTCATGATGTCACGTTCAAACTCGATATATTGATTTCATGATCTCGTGACTTCACGATGTCAAGAATCTATTTTCAAAACTTCAACTTAAGCTTAATGACCGAAACGTCACCAAAGGTCTTTTCCAAAAATGAAGCCATCAATCACACTCCCGTGATATGAAAGGAAACTCGATGATGGGTCAGATACTCTACCGTCTCATCATAGATTACCTCACTAATCGTATCCGATACTTTACTGAAAACTGACCGCATGAAGTAGACTGCTGCATTGCATTTTATTCGATTGAAATGTGCTTATGCACACTGCTATTTGCAATGCAATAAGCAAATTGGACAAGATTATAGCTGGCACAAATTTTGCACATTCTTAGAATAAAGGGTATTCTGAACTTTAATTAGACATGCATCTTTGCCTATCCAAATGGTTTATAACGATATCAGGAGAACTAATTCTCTAGGAAACTAATGTTCATAATGAAAACTGGCATGCACATATATTTGATCCAGTACATGACTGAGTGCTATGTCGTGTCATTAGAGCTGTAAATTGAACAGTTTCTTGTCGGACGTGGAAAAACAGACACTTGAATATAGTCTGTAGTCTCTATATATATTGTATTGAGGCAGTTTGTGTGTGGTCGAGTGTTAACAATTCATAAATCCTGTGCCTTTATACAAGGTCATCAGCTTGCTCTGTAGTTTCCATTGAATTATTTATTAATCATTTTACTTCATTTTGCGATTGCTAAAAGCTCTTATAACATTCCGAATCTAACATTTTAACTTCTCCATACGATAGCATACATAGTCGTCAGGAACGTTAAATTCACAACTATTTAAAAGCCATTCAGGGTCAACGTCATTTAATCAACGAGTTTATATATTTGCCTTAATGAAAAATTGAAAGTATTTATTAACCTTGGTTTAAAAAACGAAACGAGGTTTATATACCTTACACATGGCATTCAGTACACCGTTTAATAAACATTTCCGTTCGATTGTAATCGTTAATCATGAATAATCATACTGTTTTAACCATCAATTTATCACATAGGATATTCTAAGGGAAATGTTTAACGATTAAAGCTATATATTAGAGCCTGAAACGTATATAGTCCGTAGGGACATATCATGTCAAACTACTGGCACCAATATTATAGGCTAGACATTAACTTAATTCTAGATATGCATACTTATTTTTCAAAGAATAAAAGGATTTTTCGAGCTGAAGATATTTAGAAAACACTGTATATGTGTAAGCAGTACAAATGCATGCAAATATCAACACATAAATTAGTTAAGTTCATTCACACTTCGTATACAGATAAATTCTATGAATATTCATATATTAAACTAATTCATCCACAAGTGGACAAGAAATTAAAACAAAATTTACAAAATTAGATATAAGTGTGAAATGATTACACATATTACAGATATATACATTTATACAACACTTGTATGAAAGTAGACTACATGGAGAGAGCATGTGTTAATGATTGTTTGCATGTGTACATATATTATCCACACGTAATAGTACTAACACACATTGCTTAATTTGAAAGCGGAATGCATATAGATGGACGAGTTTCTATATAATTTAATATTATCAGAGTGCATTTATACATCAAATATTGTTCAATATTTATGTTTCCTAGATCTATCTTGAAAAGTTATTTGTTCAGGTTTATGTCAGCTTTCTGTTTCAACATATTTTCTTTGAGACGATACTCTTAATTAACAGGTCCTTTCTTATTTATATAAACATTGTTCATACAACTCAAAATTGCAAAACGGTGTTTGTGTTCTTGCTCGTAATTAACAAATCATGTTATCATAAATTAACAGGGATAAAAAATCTGAACCAAGCATTTTAAAAATCAAGAGACTATAAAACATATATCTAAATCAAATACGAATCCATTTCAAGTGTTATCTGTATGCCTTGTATTGTATTTTGACGTTATATGTCACTCGTGGAGTGTATGTAAGGCCTTGAAGAACCTTGTTTTTTATACAAGGTCGTGGTTTAGTGTTGGGCTACTGTACGATGTAGTTTTCATCGAATTGTTCAATAAATTGGCCAACATTCCTTGTTTCACTGTACATTGCGATTTGTAACTCTTCCAACCAAGCAAAAACATTTTCTCTTTTTTCCAAACGATTTGATTATGTGTAAAACTACAGATTATGCTATTAAAAGTTACTTCAAACTTCAAAGCCTCAAAGCCACTCCATTCAGAGAAGATATAATCTTATTGATGAGTTTCAATAATATGCCTTTATGAATTATGAAATATGATATTTAATCATTAAAATATATTTGAAAGTCAAAGCTCAGTAAATGCATTTCACGACGCATTCATTAACAAAATTAACCCATTTTATAGAATTTCTCTTTGATTGTAAACATAAATCAAGCAGCATCGTGCTGTTTAATAACCATTACTTCATCACATTATAAATTCGAAAGCAAATTGATAGCGAATTATGCTTTATCTCAGAAACCCAAAAGATATATTTCAAGTGAAACTTTTGGCACAGTTATCAAAGGCAAGGTACTTGCTTGATTATAATTGTAAATAATTATGTTGTCATTAAATGTAGATATGTTTCACGCAAAGGAGATTTTCTCTAACTCAATATTCATGTGAGATAAAAACAAGAATATACATATAGGTATAAACGCATATTGATCAGTTGCACGTATAATGCTTTATTTTGTCACCATCAATAATCCACTTCTGCATCCGATAAAGTGGCTTTTCACCATGTTCGTCATAATATAAACATTTTTCGAGGAACATTTTGATTCATAATACTTTTTACTTTCGTACTTTGACATATAAAATAATAAAATCTTTCTGAAAGTACAGTTCATCCAATCCAGTGTACAGCGTAATTTAAGTATTGTATTGCGTTTGAGTTATGTTAAACTTAAGGATTCGAGTAAAATTTGTTTGAGTACAAATTCATTAATGATATTATTCATAAATGATAGAAATTGCACACTTCTATTATTGTTGAGTTGGTAAAAAATAAAAGAAATAATAATTGTAATGAAATATTCGTACCAAAAGATAGCTAAGAGATACTTATAACAAATGAAAGTTAGTGACATATAAAGAACCCCGAAATAGATAAACATATATATATTTGTTTTTATTTTGAGCTCCTTCAAATTCCTATCCTTTAGAATACAAAAACACCACCAAAACAAACAACAGAAACAACAAATAAATAGGGCACTGCACTGTTTTTAGCATCACTAATGGAATTATATAGCTATTATGATGAACACTTTTGCTGTTTTAAGTAACTTGGGACTAAATATATATGTATGCATTTGTTTCAATTTTATGACGTTAGGTGACTATTGCAACATTATTATCATAATTAATTGAGAGATCTGAAAAAAGGAAATTTAAGAATCAAAACAAATCGATATTGACGCATTGGGTTGTAAGATGACTTTTTCACAGGTCAAGAACAGTAGTTTCGCCATAAATTTTTATTTTTTACCGGAGATTCAGCGATTTTTCCCCTGATATCAATTTCGCGTGCATTTCTGAATATAATTTAAACCTACATCACAAAGACTACAATGCGCAGAACTCGTATCATTTAGTATATTGAGTGCTTTTGCATCCTTCACCCTAAAACAAAAAGCCTTTGTGGTAAAAAGAACTATTACGGTCTTTGCTTGACAAAAAGCTGAAGATCAACTTTCATGAATTGTTTCTTTTAATCGTCTAAAACTGATTTAATTTCTATAAAAATGCTCTCTCATAATGAAATTTTCAAGTGTTTTATGGCCACATTTGTTAACTGATCTTATACGACCCCTTTTAAACTAATAAACAGGTGAACGAAGTTCTTTCGATTAAACAATCATAACCTAAAAGCATAATCATTGCTTGAAGTGCTCAGTAATATTGTGGTAATGTTTGCCTTCGGCAGCTGTTTCCGAGGACTTAATGTAGGAAAACGAGTATTTAAACTAGTGGAGAACAGGGCAACTTAGATATTAGCCAAACTGCTAATAAAACATACATAGTATGCGAGCCGGGTACGAGGCGGGAGTCAGTACTTTATATTCCAGGAATCTGATTTAGATAAAAGCGGCTAAATATTTTGGATTGATGTGAGGAAGTGATCTTCGAAGAGAGGACAATGTTAAAATGATATCCTGATACTCTAACTTGCCTTTAGGATTATACAAACAAATCGTGATGATTCGGTTGATGAAACTAGTAACAGTGTTATCACAAATATATTTTTTTTCATCCAAATGAATATCGAGACACATACTTGTTCTATTACTTGTTCTATAAAATGAATGTTAACGTCCTTAGAAACTGTTATATAAAATCTGAAGGTAAAATAACAATATGGACAATAGCATTGGTTGCTGTAAACTAGTATTAAACTAGCATTGCTAAATTCTAAATCTATTGCATTCCTATTCGTATAATAAAATATGTTTTTAACACTACATACTGTTTGTAAGGTTTACTCGTAAACTAAATGAGTTTATATTTGGATACAAGAATCATTTCGGCTTTCCTTTAAGGTGTAGAAGATTGACGTTCAACGTTACTGCTGTTTCACTGCTTTATTCTTACAGTAAACGACAAATTACCTTGCTTGTATTTAGAAAGTCTCGTTGTATGTTCTACCCTTTTTACGTTATGATCATTTAGTCTTAATACTTATGTGAAAAACTAGAGAAACAAGCTAAGTAGCCAAAAGTTTAAACTCAAACCCCGTTTAATGGTACAGGGTAAATGCCAGGACATAGAACACAAAAACAAAAAATCAATACTTATTTCTAATACCCATGAGTTTGTTTTTCTTACAATCGTACACGAAGCTGTCAGTTATGGAAATTCAAAGCATGTGCCTGATACCATGTTCATAATTCATAGTTTGTTTACAACTCATCGGGAGGTTTGATCTTTGAGGAAACTGTATCACACTGTTAGTTTACACATTATATTAATTGGCAATTACATTTTCTTTGATATGTTTATGTTTCTCTGAAATCGTCGTCTTTATGTTTACAAAGTTTCAAAGTTTCAAACTTTGAAACTTTCTATGTTTACAAGTGTAATCGAACCCCACGAGATCAGTGTGAAATTAGAGTAATTAAGATACGGAAACTCGCAAACATTCTTGACAATACATTAATTAATGTAATGTAATGTAATTTAACCGGATAATCTGCAGTACTTGTTAAGACTACGTAAACAGTCGAATCTGTAAAGCTATTTTGTTACTGTGTTGTCTGTTTGCGGTGTTTGTATTTTGTGTTCATACCATTAGGTCACTAGTTCATTGTCGTTTGGGCCCTTGTCTTTTGTCTTTTAACATGGTATATTTTGAATTTCTTTGCTTGTCTCTATATCTTTCATTGTATTATAAAGCTTGTTTACTAAAACAGAATAGTAAACTTTCCTTTGTCGATTTTAATCGCGTTTTGGTGGTATGAAACAATACCAACTTCTAGATTTTTGAAAAAAAATGCGCGCTCCAAGAAATATCTTTCGACATTGGCCATTTTTTAAAGTTTTGTTTTAGTTAATATAAAGGCAGTCTGAATGTTTATTTACTCCAACAACTTGAACGTCATGGTGATTACGTTTTTGTCTCAGCAATGAAGAGCCTGCAGTTTCACCGAAAATCAGCATATACAGCCTCTTTCTTAACGATAAAATCCTGTTAATAACATATTTAAATAACCGTCACGTACAGTAATGATTATTTTATGATTCATTTTTATACGACCAATTATTGTTAAATGATTTCATATATATTTCATTACATCTATAATATTATTAAAATCCATCAAGTATGTTCGATGTGTATTGGTGATGATCTTATGGAATATGCTTATATAATTTTGACCTGACCACTTGTAAATATAGAACTGCTGTTACATTATTTATAATTCATTGTCTCCAATCCGTCAGAATACAAGGTTCATGATTCTTACGAGTCAGCGACCATATCTCAAATGAAGTAATTACTTATTTGCTGCAATTAAAGAGTGTACAACGTGTCACGTGTAACTTATATCATTTCAAAATACTTTTTTTATTTTGAAGTGTTTGGTATGTTTCATTTGTCGTTTTTGAAAAAGAACGACGATTGAGAATGTTTGAAACGGCGCCTCCTGAATGTTTGTTTCACAGACCCTTCATGGGTACCGGTAGCTGCAACAAGAAATGCTAAGTCATACCTAATGATACAGCGAAGGGCAAGAATATAGATTACCGTGGACGAAGCACGGGGCGTTTATTTTTTATCCAGCTGCCACACAGCACTAAATAAAGTCCGGAAGAAAAAATCCAGTGAAGATATGAACAGCAACACCTGTTCAATCCAGACAGTGTATTAACAGTGGTATGTTCACGCTATGACATCCCACATTTATTTAACTTCGTTGCTGCATTTAGACACACTTAGTCTGAACTGAGCCTAATTAAAAAAAAATCTTCTCAAATTATGAACTCTATCTGTTGTTTAAAAAAAAGGAACCAACATAATGATATATAATATAATTGTTCGATTGTAATCGTTAATCATGAATAATCATACTGTTTTAACCATCAATTTATCACATAGGATATTCTAAGGGAAATGTTTAACGATTAAAGCTTTATATTAGAGCCTGAAACGTATTCAGTCCGTAGGGACATATCATGTCAAACGACTGGCACCAATATTATAGGCTATACATTAACTTGATTCTAGATATGGATACTTATTTTTCAAAGAATACAAGGATTTTTCGAGCTGAAGATATTTAGAAAACACTGTATATATGTAAGCAGTACAAATGCATGCAAATACCAACACATAAATTAGTTAAGTTCATTCACACTTCGTATACAGATAAATTCTATGTATATTCATATATTAAACTAATCCATTCACAAGTGGACAAGAAATCAAAACAAAATTTACAAAATTAGATATAAGTGTGAACTCATTAAACATATTACATATATATACATTTATACAACACTTGTATGAAAGTAGACTACATTGAGAGAGCATGTGTTAATGATTGTTTGCATGTGTACATATATTATCCACACGTAATAGTACTAACACACATTGCTTAATTTGAAAGCGGAATGCATATCGATGGACGAGTTTCTATATAATTTAATATTATCAGAGTGCATTTATACTTCAAATATTGTTCAATATTTATGTTTCCTAGATCTATCTTGAAAAGTTATTGGTTCAGGTTTATGTAAGCTTTCTGCTTCAACATCTTTTCTTTGAGACGATACTCTTAATTAACAGGTCCTGTCTTATTTATATTGACTTTGTTCATAAAGCTCTAAATTGTAAAGGCCTTGAAAACCCTTGTTTCTTTATACAAGGTCGTGGTTTAATATTCGGCTTCTGTTCTTGTCGATGTAGTTTTCATGAAATTGTTCAATAAATTGGCCATCATTCCTTATTTCACTGTACATTGCGATTTGTTAAACTCTTCTAACCAAGCAAAAACATTTTTCTCTTTTTTCCAAACGATTTGATTATGTGTAAAGCTACAGATTATGCTAAAAGTTACTTCAAACTTCAAAGCCTCAAAGCCAGTCCATTCAGAGAAGATATAAATAATCTTATTGATGAGTTTCAATAATATGCCTTTATGAATTATGAAATATGGCATTTAATCATTAAAATATATTTGAAAGTCAAAGCTCAGTATAAGCATTTCACGACGCATTTATTAACAAAATTAACCCATTTTATAGAATTTCTCTTTGATTGTAAACATAAATCAAGCAGCATCGTGCTGTTTAATAACCATTACTTAATCACATTATAAATTCGAAAGCAAATTGATAGCGAATTATGCTTTATCTCAGAAACCCCAAAGATATATTTCAAGTGAAACTTTTGGCACAGTTATCAAAGGCAAGGTACTTGCTTTATTCTAATTGTAACTAATTATGTTGTCATTAAATGTAGGTATGTTTCACGCAAAGGAGATTTTCTCTAACTCAATATTCATGTGAGATAAAAACAAGAACATACATATATAAACGCAGGTATAAACGCATATTGATCAGTTGCACGTATAATGCTTTATTTTGTCACCATCAAGAATTTCTAAACGAATTACTTCGTATACCACTTCTGCATCCGATAAAGTGCTTTTTCACCATGTTCATCATAATATAAACATTTTTCGAGGAACACTTTGATTCATAATACTTTTTACCTTTTATATTTTGACATATTAAATAATAAAATCTTTCTGAAAGTACAGTTCATCCAATCCAGTATACAGCGTAGCGTAATTAAAGTATTGTATTGCGTTTGAATTATGTTAAACTTAAGGATTCGAGTAAAATTTGTTTGAGTACAAATTCATGAATGATATGATTCATAAATGATAGAAATTGCCGACTTCTATTATTGTTGAGTTGGTAAAAAATAAAAGTTTTTATTTTGAGGTTTCCTTCAAATTCCTATCCTTTAGAATACAAAAACACCACCAAAACAAACAACAGAAACAACAAATAAATAGGGCACTGCACTGTTTTTAGCATCATTAATGGAATTATATAGCTATTATGATGAGCACTCTTGCTTTTTCAAGTAACTTGGGATTAAATATATATGTATGCATTTGTTTCAATTTTATGACGTTACGTGAGAGTAAAAATGTCTCTCGTATAGACCGTTTTGCCTTCACACAAGAGTTTGACTCGCCCCTTAACTCGATCCCGTAGTTTCTATTGCGACATAATTATAATAATTAATTGAGCGATTTGATAAAAGGAAACTGATTTAAGAATCAAAACAACTCGATATTGACGCTCTGGGTTGTAAGATGACTTTTTCACAGGTCAAGAACAGTTTATTTTATTATGTGTTGGTGATGTTACATTATTCCATAAATCAGATGTGAGTTTCGCCATAAATTTTCATTTTTTTACCGGAGATTCAGCGACGTTCCCCCGGATATCAATTTCGCGTGCATTTCTGTATATAACCTAAACCTACATCACAAAGTCTACAATGCGCAGAACTTGTATCATTGAGTATATTGAGTGCTTTTGCATCCTTCACCCGTAAAACACAAGCCTTTGTGGTAAAAACAACTATTACAGTCTTTGCTTGACAAAAAGCTGAAGATCAACTTTCATGGATTATTACTTTTAATCGTCTAAAACTGATTTAATTTCTATAAAAATGCCCTCTCATAATGAAATTTCAAGTGTTTATGGCCGCATTTGTTTACTGATCTTATACGCCCCTTTGGAAACAATGATTTGTTCAAGGTGTTTCTAATTTTTACTCTTCAAGTCTTGCATCAGGCATTAACTTCGGATATGTTTTTTCAGTTTTAACACATTTTAATATTTATTAAAGTGATTTTCTATTGCTAATTATACAATATTTTGTAATCTTAACGACTACTTGTTTTTCAAACTAATAAACAGGTAAACGAAGTTCTTTCGATTAAACAATCATAACCTAAAAGCATAATCATTGCTTGAAGTGCTCAGTAATATTGCGGTGATGTTTGCCTTCGGCAGCTGTTCCCGAGGACTTTATATAGGAAAACGAGTATTTAAACTAGTGGAGAACCGGGCGACTCAGATATTAGCCAAACTGCTGATTAAACGTACATAGTATTTAATTTTAAATCTGTAAGTAAATAACAATAGAACAATAGCATTGGTTACTAAAAAATGTTATTAAACTTGCATTGGTAAATTCTAAACCTAATGCACTCGTATACGTTTTAAAATAAAAGATCTACTTTTTTGAACTCTACATACTGTTTTGTAAGGTTTACTCATAACCTAAATGAATTCATATTTGGGTACAAGAATTATTTAGGCTTTCTTTCAAGGTGTAGAAGATTGATTTAGCTTTTCTGTACCGGAAAACCGGCGTCCAACGTTATTGCTGTTTCGCTGCTTTATTCTTACAGTAAACGACAAATTAACTTGTTTGAATTGAGTAAGTTTTGTTTTATTTTCTACACTTTTAACGTTATGATCATATAGACTTAATACTTATGTAAAAAACTACAGAAACAAGCTCAGTAAACATAAACCCCATTTAATGGCACACGGTAAACATCAAGACATAGAACTTCTAATACCCATGAGTTTTTTATTTTCATAATTGTATCCGAACCTGTCAGGAAATTGATAGCTTGTACCTGATACCATGTTCATCATTCTTGTAAATATAGTTTATTAATGTTATAGTTTGTTTACAACTCATCGGGAGGTTTGATCTTTGAGGAAACTGTATCACACTGTTAGTTTACACATGCAGTCATTACATTAATTGGCAATTATATTTTCTTTGATATGTTTATGTTCTCTGAAATCGTAGTCTTTTATATGTTTACAAGTATAATCGAACTCTACGAAATGTGTTAATTTAGGGTAATTAAGAAACGGAATCCCGCAAATATTCTTATCAATACATTTAATTAATGTAATGTATTTTAACGGAATAAGTTTGCAGTACTTGTTGAGACTACATAAACATTCGAATCTTTAAAGCTATTTTGATACTGTGTGGTATGTTTGCGGTGTTTGTATTTGTCTAGTCGGTGTTTATACCATAATGTCACTAGTTCATTGTCGTTTGGGCACTTGTCTTTTGTCTCTTAACATGTTTTATGTTTTTAACTTCTTTCTTGTCTCTATATTTATACCCCCGACAAACGAAGGTTGAAGGGGGTATATTGGAGTCACCCTGTGGTCGGTCGGTCGGTTTGTCGGTTTGTTGGTTTGTCGGTTTGTCGGTCGGTCCATTGCAATTTACCTTGTCCGGAGCATAACTTAAAAACTACTAGATGGAATTGGATTAAACTTCATACAATGGTAGAGCATAATGAGAGGAAGTGCAATGTACAATAACCATAACTATATTCTTGCTTAATACTGAGTTATTACCCTTTGTTACTTTTTTGTCCGGAGTATAACTTGAAAAGTACTGGATGGAATTCATTGGAACTTCATACAATGGTAAAGCACAATGAGAGGAAGTGCAGTGTTCAAGAACCATAACTCTACTTAAGCTAATCACTGAGTTATTGCCCTTTATTTGTTTTTTGCTGTCATTTTTTTCCAGACATTAACTTGCAAACTACTAGATGGAGTTTATCGAAACTTCATACAGCTAAACACAATGAGAAGAAGTGCAGTGCACAAGAACCATATATCTATTTTAGCTAATTACAGAGTTATGGCCTTTAATACTTTTTTCTTGTCCCGAGCATAACTTGAAAACTATTGGATGGAATTTAATAAAGCTTCATACAGTGATAGATCATAATGACAGGAAGTGCAGTGTACATAAACCGCGATTCCATTTCAGCTAATTACAGAGTTACTGCCCTTTGTTACATTTTCTTGTCCGGAGCATAACTTGAAAACTATTGGATGGAATTTAATAAAACTTCATACAGTGATAGATCATAATGAGAGGAACAGCAGTGTACATGAACCGCAATTCTATTTAAGCTAATTACAGAGTTACTGTCTTTTGTTACTTTTTCTTGTCCGGAGCATTACTTGAAAACTTTCGGATGGAACTTAATAAAACTTCATACAGTGATAGATCATAATGAAAGGAAGTGCAGTGTACAGACACCGCAATTCTATTTCAGCTAATTACAGAGTTACTGCCCTTTGTTACTTTTTTCTTGTCCGGAGCATAACTTGAAAACTATTGGATGGAAATTAATAGAACTTCATACAGTGATAGATCACAATGAGAGGAAGTGCAGTGTACAGGAACCGCAATTCTATTTCAGCCAATTTGCCTTTTGTTACTTTTTTCTTGTCCGGAGCATTTATAGATGGTAATAAGCAATCGTATATTCTGTGCTTTAGAACATCAAATATATCAGTATTAACATCTCAGTATAAGCATCACTGATATTGTTTATTTTGCCTTTTTCTAACTTTTAAAAACATAATCAAAAAATGAATAACTGACGATAGTCCATAGAATAAAGTTGTCATTGATAGGTTGGCATTCCAAATAATTGACTGCAATTTCATATCAGGGCGGCGTTCGGGGGTATTAATCACCTACAGTGATAGCTCTAGTTTGTATTGTATTATAGAGAAGATTTGTTTACTTAAACAGAATAGTAAACTTTCCTTTGTTTGATTTTGTTTTGTCCCTGTCCAAATCATATTCGAATAGAAGTTAACCAAGAAATCTTTCGACATTGGCCATTTTTTCATTTTTGTTTTAGTTAAATAAAAACCGCCGCGTATAGTTCTGGCTTATTTTTATACGATCAACTATTGTTAAATGCTTTCATACATATTTCTTATTATCTATAACGTTATAAATAGCCATCTAGTATGTTCGTTGTGTATTGGCAATGCTTTTATGCCTTTGATTGTACAATTTCGACTTGACCACTTGTAAATATAGAGCTGCTGTTACATAATTTATAATTCATTGTGTCCAATCATTCAAAATAAAAGGTTCAAGATTCTAACAAGTCAACGACCATTACTCAAATGAAGTAATTAATTATTTGCTGCAATTAAAGAATGTCCCGCGTGTCACGTGTCAGTTAAATAATTTCATAATACTTGTTATTTTGATGTGTTTGGTATGTTTTATTTGTCGTTGTAGAATTCATCTTAGTTGGCAAAACAACGACGATTGAGAATTTTTGAAACGGCGCCTCCTGAAAGTTTGTTTTAAAAAAACCTTCATGGGTACCGGTAGCAGCTGTCAAGACGCGCAACCAGGTAAAGTCTGTGCCAGAAAATGTGATGTTAAGCTCATTCGTTTGGCTTGGCACTTCTATGTGCCGTCCTACTGACATTAATGTGACCCGTTTACAAATGTTTAGTTCGTGATAAAATACCTAACAAATCATTAACGCAATCGGGATGATAGATGCTTCTAGAGAACAGAATACTATTACTGGCATGAAAACACCACTCCGTTTATTTGAGACGTCACTGACAAATTATATGCGCAACACTGCCTATGACAGTTAATTGTAGTATATTTCAAGAAATGCTAAGTCATACTTAATGATGCAGTGAAGGACAAGAATAAAGATTACGACGAAGCGCGGGCGTTCATTTTTATACAGCTGCTACGCAACACTTAATACAGTCCTTAAGAAAAAGCTTGTGAAGATATGAACAGCAACACCTGTTCAATCCAGACAGTGTATTAACATCAGTGTTATGTGCAACATTGTCATCGCTATGATATCCCACATGTATTTAACTTCTTTGCTGCATTTAGAAACACTTATTCTGAACTAAGCTTAGTTTAACTTTTTGATCTCAAATTATGAACTCTATCTGTTGATTTAAAATAAGAAACCAACATAACAATAAAATGTATTTTTCATTCTTCATTTATCATCTTCAGTCACTGTTTATAACGTCATGTGACAATGTTACGGGCCTTTTACCAAAGAAACGGGTCTTGCACAATATCATTGCACCTTACACAAATCTATTCAATTAAAAATCAGATTCATTCATTAAAAACAAACATTAAACTAGACTGCAATTTAAAAGAAACAAAAACAATATGTAACAAAGATGGGAAGAATCATAATCAAGACGGATTTATTTGTGGTCTGAAGCCTTGTGTTATATTCTAATCTAGCTCTTTCGTTGTTTCTATGAAAATACAGACATTCTTTTCAAAGCATTTGTTCTCTTTCCCGGTGACGTTGTCGCTTTGTTTAAATTTGAATGATGGGTATAACATAAAAAACATTCCAGATATATAGCATCAGTCACAAGTAGTCATATTATATGCAGTTTGTTTTCAACGAGTTCAAGAAAAAATGTTAGTATGCGAGCCCCTTTTCGTGGACGAGCTAAAATAAAATTGTGCATTGTATGATGATTAAATTTAGATTCTTTAGATCACATTCTTTTCCACTAAGAAAAAAGCAAAAACTACCTGCCTGTTTCACCTGCTCTGTTGATGAGCCGAATACCACCATGCAATGCAATTTTCCGCGCTTCATGAATTGCAGATATGTAGAAGCCGGAATTATTTCAAATCATAGATATATCCGAGCGTTTTAATTCAGTTTATAAGTATAATGCATACAAAGATGCACTCCAAAAAGAATAACAACAACACTATACAATAAACGGAATTTTGCCTTCTTTAAAATACATACAATACATAACGTCTTTAAAGTTGTTTTACACCAATTTTAGACGAAATACCACGTTTTTTCCTACGGTTCGGATTGAAAATGCACTACTGTAATCAAATAAATCTTCATCATGAATACGAAATGGGAAATAAACGTACGACTTGCTTGCCAACCATGCGAAGTGGTATACTCTCTATCAAAAAGAAATGTTGCAATGTTTTATAATAATTTCACATGTGTGATAAAGAAAAATGTGTGGTGTCTCTATTCAACCGGAAACAAGGTACAGCATATGATTAATTTTAAAGCGTTTGCTTTGTTTTTTGTTCTGTTTGATATTGCAATGACAAAACGTACTCCATTTGAATAAATGGATAGAAAAGGGATATTGATACGTTTATGAAGGTGTTTGCCTGAAAAGTATACGTTTATCGTTTGTATATATATTATTGATAACTGTTCATTTATTGCGGTCCGCTGTAGCGGCCCGCTTTATTTAATGCGTGATGAGTAAAAGGTTTATAGAGACTTAAGAACTTGGTTGAAAATATGCGTCTCCTTTTCCTAAAAAATTCAAGTACTTTTGAGCTGAAAATGTAGACGCAGTCATTTTTTCCCTTAAATACATGAGTTGTCGTTCTTACCATAATGATTGTCGCGTCATTAAATAAACGGTGTTACTTTTGACATCAATAATGTAGACACAGTCTATTTATTTTATATACTCCTTAAAGTGTACCTAAAAACGGATGTTTGTGTATTTTTATTGAAAATGGCAGTTCATTGAAATGAATTGAGTAATTTTTATTTTGTTTGCTGGTTTGGTGAAAAGATGAGGATATATCACGGATTAAATTACTTTTTAGGTGTTTCATTTACAATTGTCTGAACCAATCATTTTAATTGTAAATGTAGCTTTAAATGTTAGCCTGTCGTGCTTAGATAGACCTTTTGCTTGTGATCCCGTTTGTTTGTGCCAGTTAACCTTGATTTTCGTAAGATTACTTTGACAGTATTGTACAAAACAGCATATGGCCTGTTTAATGTTAGGCAAACAGTTAACATAGTTCAATGGGTTTCCTATTGTATGTACGTAGCATAATCAATACAATATTAAATATACAGTAATGCTTTTATATTGAATAATGATCAAGTTTAATCAAATCGGGACTGCCGTTTTTTACCTTGAAAAAGGACCTTTTTTATTAGAGTGTTCATCTTAATTAAAGGTTGATACAATATCAGCAAGCACATACTTTTATTCGACTAGGATAAGCATAATATCTCATAATGGCAATAGCAATAATAATAATGTCATCGTTGGCAACTTCGCTTGTAGCTGTAGTTTCCATTGAATTATTTAATAATCTTCCCGAAATTCATTTCATTCATTAAAATATACTTGAAAGCCAAAGAATCGTTATGTGCATTACACAAATCATTAATTTACAAAATCAACCCATTTCATATATATATAGACATTTCTCTTTGATGTTAAAAGTTAATCATGCAGTATCGTGCTGTTTTATTACCATCACTTTATCACATTATATATTTGAAAGCAAATATACAACGAATTATGTTATAGCCCAGAACCTGACACTTAATCCACCATATAGGTATTTCATGTGAAACCTCTGGCACCAATATCAAACGTTAGATATCTACTTGATTCTAATTGTGCATAATTATGTTTTCATTAAATAAAGACATGTTTCATGTGGATGAGATGTTGTATAGCCGATATCTATGAGAGATATATAAATACAGGTATACGTATGGAAATGGTATCATACAAATACAAATGTGTTACACGTGTAATGCTAAAAAATGTGTATTTACAATTTTCATCCTCATTATAATATCTATTAAACTATCACTGATTATTTTTAAATTTGATGGTTTGTTCTTTTCTCACTTAATACTAAGTAAGATATAACTAAAAGTACAATGCCGCCAATCCATTCAAGTATTTAAAGTGAAGTGACATTTTGTGTTTGAATCTTATTCATCTGTTCAATGTACATTACAATATCATGAAATCATTTTTAGGTGTATCTGTAGTGACAACATACACAGTATGATTAAAGTACATTTCTCCAAGAGCGTACACTTGAAACTTGATCGCTGCGTTCCGTATGATATAACATGCGAGCGCCTATCATAATTTTATAGAATATTTACATATCCGCAATTTATATTATGCAACATTTCAATTAGTAAGCATTGTGAGTTCAAATTTATTATTAGAATATTTAGAACGCCATGGCTCATGTGGACAAATACATGACTTTAAAGTGTATATAGCTGAACCAATACATGACGCATTAGTAAAATAATCAATATACAACGTTGAATATAGATATTGATATAATTAGTTAATAAATATATATGAAACTTTTGACAAAATGTATAGCTATCGTGGAAAAATAAATACACCCCAAGTAGTCATGGCGACAATCTACTATTAAAAATAAAAAGTACTTATAAATGCTTATAAATGCGTATGGTACAGCATATTTGATAGTCTAAGTAAGACAATGTGTGGCAAAGTGACCCATATTCACAAATATTCAAAACAATAGGAAGCAAAGAATTCTGAAAATTTCCATAAAAATACATACAAAACCATTGCCTTTACGACATGGAATAAAAACTTTAACGCATAATCGTTAACGCCCGATACCCAAACAACTGCCCGACCACCCGGTTTTTGCCAGTCTAATACCCGTAATTTTTCGTTTAAAAAAAACTAGCTAGAAAATGAATAGGACACAACAATGACTTGTGAAGCATCTTCATGGAATCATTAAGCTATTGTAGTCAACAATATTGCTGACACTTATTTGGAATTAAACATGGTTTAAAGCCAAACATTTTTTTTTAATTTCATATGATTTCACTAATTACTCTATCCGGACAAGCAAGAAAAGAGCTAGCAAAAAAACAAAGGGCCACACTTGAAATCAGTTCAAAATACCTCATTGGTATCGTTTACCACCTCAATTTTCCTGTTGTAAATAATAAGGGTATTTTAATATAACACATGCAAGTAATTTGTATGTAGTTTTGTGACGTTGTGTAGTAGTAAAAGTGTCTCTGTGAGGGACATTTGTGTCAAGTATTCTAATTTAAAAAAATGAACCCTGTTTAGAGGCACTAGACAATGAAGTAGAGAAAAAAACGTATAAACAACACATACATAATTAAAAACACCACAACAAGACCACACAGGCATCAACATAGCTTTACCGAGACAGGATTACCGAATTGGATCGGTCAGTGAAACACGAGTTCACTGGAACTCGAGTCTGATGGGGGAAATTAAACAAGTATGGCCATAACTTCACACTTTTGCCAACATTTATCAGTTATAACAGAATTTAAAAATAATACAATACAAACTACAGGGACAGGCCAAGTAATCGAACATTAAAACATAGACTCTGGTTAATGGCACAAGGGAAATAAGCCATATAACTGCCAGCATCAACTTGAAAACAATGACGAATAAAGTAAACACACATAAAACTGATTTTCTGTCGGTGTTTGGCGTGATTTGAAAAATGCACACTGATTTAAGTTTCAAGATTAATCGATATTGGCGCTATACGTTGTTAGGTCAACTTTGACAGGTGAAGGAAATGTTTCGCCTTTTTGTATTAATAATATTCGATAATTCAGACGTGAGTTCCTCAAGAATCTTGATTTCCTACCGGAGATTAAGTAAATTGGCCATATATATCAAATTTGCGGGCATTTCTGTAGAACTTAAACGGAAATACAGAGTGGCAACGAACATAGCTCATATCACTCAGTACACAGACTTTTTTTTTCATCGTTCGCCCGTAAAGCCCAAGATGTTTTTGTAGTAACAACAACTACTACGGTGTTTGCGTAGATCAACTTTCATGAATATTAATAGGGGTGTTTATCAAGGATCGATAAGGTACCGCAAAAAAACGGTAAGTAAAATAAAAAAAATGACTTGCACAACCTCACTCTCATCCAACAATCCCGAATATAATAAATGATAAATCTTACCAGAGTATGCCTTAACTTAAGGAAATATTATAAAACTAATGAGTAAATCCCAATTATTTCAATGATAAGGGATCCACACTCTATCTGCAGGCGAAGAAATATAATTTAGAGCCCCTATTGTAAAAGCATCAAAGATATGTGCGATCATAGAGTTTCACATTGAAAAACAAAGGGAACATAATTAAAAATAACATTACAAGATGTATTAACTACATTTTCTATCAACTGATAAACCGAAGTTAAATATTAAAATAAAATGACGTCATCCTCAAAAACATTCCGAGTGAACCAAATGAATGAAAAAGTGGTTTTAAAGATAACACGAATCTGCAAATGTTCGATGAAGTCAAAGGACTGGAAGCTCCATTATATAAGGACGCTATATTCAATTTTATTTTTTGTAAGGAATTCATCCTCAAAAACCCCGAAACCAGAAGACAAGAACTCTTAAAAGTATTTCCATTATATCCACGGCTTAAGAAAGATCCCAGCAATTTACTCTTCCCAACCAATTCCTGATATCATTTTAATTTTACGAATCTATTTAAAAAATCACAGTAAAGTTTTGGATGAGGTATACTGTTAGCAATCAGCGATCTAAAATTATTTAGATATAACATACTTATGGCAATTTACCAACTTTTAGGTTTTCATTTATTTCTGAAACCTTGTTTTAGAAGTTTATCCGTCATAAGTTAACCACGTGAGCTGTAATTTGGACATCTGTTCGCATCCTAGCAATCTTATCAACGGTACAATAAAAACACCATATGATGTGAACAATGAACATCATAATCTCAAGAAGGGTAATTAATTATTTTAAAATTAAAATCATCACGTTTGTCATAAAGATTGGTATTCGAAGTGGCCCTAACTTACAAATTACAGATCTAAATAACATGCCTTGAGATTGGATGTATTAGATTTATTAAATTGCATTTGCGGGGGGTATATCGATTACATTATCTGTAATTATATAAATACCGGATTTTCCAAACACTTAATTTCGTCAATATATTTTAAAATATAATTGAATTTTTCAACAAGAGCAACATTTTAAGACTTAGATATTTTCAACATATATTCACTTTCATAGCAGTATAAAAAGACATCATCAAGAAATGATGCATTATTAGCACCCGTTAGAATGCCTCTTGTTTATTTATATAAGCATGTATCAACTTTTAGAAAAGAAAACTATTCAGAATAAAAGTTAGTACTTGAATATATTTATAAAATTTTCATTGGTTAAAAAACGTTTGTATCATTAACTGCCATATCAGTAGTTTTTTCACAAGCAAAGGATGTTTTCAAAAGGAGGAGTCAATATGGTTGGAACCTAAATGCTGTGGAGTAGATGTATGAAGCGTTGAAAAGTCATAAGTATACAGCACAGAGGCTTCATATCATCTACTTTTAATTCCATTAAATTCCTCTAAATGATTGATGATGGACCAAATGATATTAATTCCAGAGTTATCATAATTATGTAGAAAATTGATTCGTTCTCTTAAAAATGTCTCAAAATGGATGCTCTAAATATTTATAAGCACATTTATTTGCTGATATTACACACCTAGTCGGAAACAATATTTTATTCATGAAGTTTGCCATTTTTACCCTGGCATTCGGGATGAACAATTTGAGTATTTTAAGGCAATTATAGCACCATTCAATATTTAAAAAGAGACGTTCTTATTTTATATTGTTTTAATTTAACGACGTACATTCCTGTTTAACATCCGAACCAAAAAGCAATATCATTGTTTGGAAGTGTCCAGTGATATTGCGGTGGTGTTTGCCTTCGGCAGCTGTCTCCGTTTGCTCAATGCAGGAATAGCAAGTATTTAAACTAGTGAATAACAGATCGGCTAAGAAATTTGCCAAAACGCTGATACACCCTATTAAGTTTGCGATAAATGTACGAGGCGGGATCCAGTACTTGAAATTCCAGGAATCTGATTACAATAATTTTAAAGGCGGCTTAACAATTTTGGATTAAAGTTATATTGAGATCTAGAAAGAGAGGTAAGTGTTATAGAGATACCGTTATACTCTTGCTTGCCCCTAGGAAAATACAAACACATACAATCGTTGATACTGTTTGTGATACTAGCAGTGTTTTACACACTTATTGATTTTATCGAAATGAATAAGAAACGCTCTTTTTTATTTCGTTTAAATGAGTCTTCAATCTTTTAAAGTCTTTGGAAACTCTTATAATGAATATGTAAGTAAAATAAAAATGCAGTGTGTGCTAATATATTTACAATAGTATTGGTTGCTGTAAATTTATATGTTTGATAAGGTTTACTCATAAAGTAATAAATTAATATTTGGATATAGAAACGACAATTGTTGAAAGAATTTCCTTGAAGGTGTATTTAGATTATCTGTACAAAACAGAGGCAAACAGAACTTAATTATATCCGATGTAGAAACCCTTTGAAGATGTAAACAGCGATCCCAGTTTGATACACACAGTGTATTGACAACAGTGGTACGAGCAACATTGTCAACGATATGCTATATGGTTTTAAACTATTTGACATTTGTTTTTCAATTTTTAGGTTTGGTAAACCTTCAAAGTCGTTTTGAAATTTGATTAATGCTGAAACCAAGTTTAGTGATGCTGGAGCTCTACTTATAAAGAAAGTCAACAATTTCATTCACATTTTACTATATTCTAAAACAATCATTTAAACACTTATTATTTAAAGCATAGCTTAACACTTTTTTCATATTATGAACCCAATCTGTTGACTACAAACAAGAAACCAATTTAACAAATTGATAGAAAATGAATACCGATACGTTTATGGCTATTCCAGATGAAATGGAAATATTTACCAAAAGATGCTAGTGAATGATAAAATGTAGTTAATTTGCTAAATATAATTGACGTTGAATTTCCAATGAAGCACTGAAAAGCTATTGTTCAAGTTAAAAGCCACCTTTTACGTTTGATATGTAGGTCGGGATTACCGTCACATCCTCAAAGACAAATACGATACTGGAAATGATTGTTTTAATAACATTTTATGCACGAGAAGTACACATTGCAATTGTTACAGAACAATGTTATTTTAATCAAGAGATTTCGATGGCGTTCCCTTCTTTTATGTTATGCAGTGTTGTTTTATTCATATTTCATTTAACAAAATGCAGAAATAAATAGTCAACGATAGAAGAAAGTATTGCATTGCCTATTAAATTTATGTAGTAACTTGTAAATATCGTTATCTGGTAAATAGATGAACAATGAATTGTATTGTTGTTTTATGTCTTGTTTGGTAAGTGTTTAGTTGGGCATACAGCTTGTGATCCCAATTTACAGATGTTCGTTCCCCTTGGTTTCGTTAGGTTCACGCTGAGTCGATATTATGAAGGTTTTGTAGAAAACAATTTATGGCCATTTCATTTGTTAGGCTTACACTTACCAAAGCTAAATGGATGCCGTTTTTTATGTTCGGAGTTCGACCAATGCATAATGAAAATAAGTAACGAACTTATGTTGCATATTAAAAATATGTTTCGTCAAATGCATTATTATTATTTTGTATTCATTCCGACACTGCCGTTTTAAATAACTCAGATTTGTACAACCGAAGGAGCTCTTTATCAGAATTTAAGTCTAAATTAGGGCTGATAAAATATCAGCCATCACATACATTGCCGAGTGGAAATAAGATATCTTCAATCTAAACTGCCATCAACTAGTCATATTTTATTGGATGGCTTTAACAATTGGTTTTATCTAGAAGGTAGTTATTATCTACTCTTATGTCTATCGACTGTGAATACATTGTCAACCAAAAACAACAGTGACTGATATTTTGTTTATTGACTGAACAAAAACTAAACGTCTATCTAATGGTAAGTAAATCTTTTGCAATCAAGTAATACTTTGTCTATTGACTGGAAATTAGGAGCGATTTTGCAATATTATTTATTAAGTTTCCTACCAGAAACAAATTATTGCGCTTTGTAGAGTGATTTTCTATCCATGATTGCACTTCGTCCTCGCAGACACTGATGTAATGAGGTTGGTATGCAAATGTTACCAATAAAAGATAATTGCTTAGTCTCTTTTGGTAAACGCTTTTATTAATACCTTGGTCAAATATCAGATAACGAAATTATAAATGTTGATAACCCGAGTGTACGAGGTTGATATCGCGACAGTACCATGATAATAACGCGACAGTACCATGATGAAAATGCGACAGTACTGTGGTGAAACGCGACAGTACGATGACGATAACGCGACAGAACGATGATGATAACCCGACAGTATTATGATGATGACGTGACAGTACGATACTACGATAACGTAAACGCGATATCACGATATTACGATGGTGAAAACGCGACAGCACGATGGTGAAAACACGAAAGTATACCGCCTTATCATCATCGTTATGTCGTATTATCGCGTTTTCGTTATAGCGCTGTCGCGTTTTCATAATCGTACTGTCGCGTTTTCGTTATCGTAGTTTCGTGATTTCGCGTTTTCATCATCGTATTATCAAGAATCGCGATGATGGCCCTAACGGAATTTCGCTGTTGATGTAACAAACACAACGTGTTGTCTGATTTCAAAACATGCAAATATTAACAAAAATATGTTTCTACTTCTTTTTACTGCGTGTTTATCACAGTAAATGATTTCTTATTAAAATAGACAACCTATTGCGAAATTGCGTATATTTGAAAATAAACCGTTTTCTCTATCAACTTAATAGATCCACAAGCAGGGAAGCATTCAAGGACATAATCAGTGTATTTCATAAGATACTCTGTGTATTATGCTTGTATGCATTTAGAAAAAAGGTGCCTAATATAACCTTTTTAAAAGAAAAATAATAGTAACGTTTAAACCTACTACAAGATCTTTAAATCATATGCAATCTCTGCTATTGGTTTAACAACGCAAACAAAGCTTACTGTAGACCGAAAATACCTTCTTTGAATTGAAATATTAATCTATCGACATTGTCCTACTAAATTCCTTGAATAAAAGAACTCCTTATGCATGCTGTATCAAACACGCTCTGCAAATATACTATGCAATATATATATATATCCCTGCTCAGAAAAGGTTTTATTTGCTTGTTTCATTTTATTACTGCACTTTTTACCAGTTGTTATGCCAAGGATGGTGTTGGTATGGAAACATATATCTGCTATTTATGATTGAAAGTAAATCATCTGTGCAATACAATTTTATAAAAGGATTAACCCAATGTCGCGTGTGAAAATGTATTTGCTAGGGATGATTTACTGGGAGCAGAAATGGAAATCGTGCCGAAAATAATCAATAAGTATTTTAGTGATCGACTGGTCCAGTACATCAAGTGACATTAAAGCCAATATTATTCATAGTTTGTTCTTGAGGACTCTTTGATGTGATATATCACTAGGATTGTGTAGAGAACGTTTCCGAAAGAAAAGTTATAGCAATCGAATATAAACTGTGAACTTTTCCCACCGAGTGCGATTCTGCCCGTATATCGCAGAATTGCGACGATGTATCTCTCGTTGAGTACCTGATAGGGCTGGAACATTGTGCATTTATAAAGGTTAAAGTTTCGCTTTTGGTCTTTTCACTGTGGTTTCATTGCGTTATGTAATAATATATTTGATATACCATGCAATTTTTTTGGCTTAAACAGCATTTATTCATATGTTGTTATTATATCAGCAAATTACAAGTATACAAGTATTTTTTGGCTTAAACAGCATTTATTCATATGTTGTTATTATATCAGCAAATTACAAGTAAACACTGAAAAGGATTGAAGAGATAGCTCAGAGTTAATATTAAGACTTCTCTCATTATTTATATTATTAATACATCGATATGGTATAGACAACTTTTAGCAATATGGAAAAATACATGTAGTAAGGTTGCCGGAAGTCACAAATGTATCGTTGTGTACAAAAATAGCAGTAAAAATAGACAGTAAAATAGTTTTTATTCATAAGTGAAATTATCTTAGATAGAAAAAAGGGTGAAAGGATAAAAGGGAGAATAAGAGTAGGTATAAAGATTCTTTATGTGGAGTTTTGACCGGTTGTGACAAAGAAAGGAGATGGCAGGAAAGAAAGAGATAGTAAGAAGTTGAATATGTGATCTGGTTTGTGCTCGTGTTTCGGGGACACTCCCGAGTAGGCTTTATAATAAAGGACACCTTTTCGAGGCTGAGATGAACTAATGAACAAGTCGAAAAAAGTTTCGGTTTGTTATGTCATCAGAGTGAGGACTACCGAATAAGAGTTTAAATTTACAGGTTGAGGTGATTGGCAATTTTAAAAAGAGAATCTGTCTCTGGTTGCAATATAGGTGACAGTGGAAGAATAAGTGTTCGGTCGTTTCTATCTGGCCGCACTGACAGTAGGGGTCTGGAATTATGTTCTTCGAAAACAAGTGCTCCTTTAAAATACTACAATGGGTGCTTATTCTATAATGCAATTTCTTTAATCCATGACTGTTCGTTAAATCGGTCATAGTCGATATTTTTCAGGGATATTAGTAGGTTCCAAAGGGGCAAATATCAATTTGGTGTAGGGTGACATTGACACGTCTACCCTCCAAGTTGTTATTTTTATATCAGTAAACGAGATTTACGTCCGAGTTTGTCTCCATGAAAATAAGCAGTTTGGCATAAGTCTTGTTTTCCATCTTGACATTTCTTGACCCTTGACATGACTTTTCTAAATTGGAGTCGTATATTGCCTTTCTGTTGTTCAGTTTTGATGTGTGTTGGATAAAGCATTTCGTTAATGATAAACACACCAATACACTGTGGTCTTTGTCGGCGTTGCGTTATGAAGTAAAACCAACATTAGCTGCGATTTTGCCTTATCTTACTTCTATTTAATGAAATAAAAACCCTGTTCATATAGATAATGACATTTGATAAAACAGAACACATATACAACATATGCAATAACATGATTTCGTATGTCACTGTCCTAAAATTTGTGTTTTGGAATAAAGAATCGGTTGTGTATATATTCAAACCGCATTGAAGCAAGATTGCCAGAAAATCTGCTCGAGTGGCTCGTTCTTAGTCTGGCAATGTAAAAGCATTTTTATAATAACAAGTATCTTAACAGTTAATTGTTTGAATACAGCAATTATAGAAATAAATGTTGTGTTTAAGGTGTTTGCAACAAGAATGTCATTATAAAGATCTACTCTTTTGATCGCTTTTTGTTTTTGTTTTTGAGATGTGCAGACACTATGACGCTGTTTTTGAAAGAATGTGCCATATGATGGTGTTTGTATTACATGGAAACAGGCTGAAGTGCTGCAAATGTTTTTATGTTATGTAAAACTTATATACCCATTGATGTATGAACTGAAGATGAGTGTTTAGATACGAGAAACATTAATGAGATTTAACTGAAAAAATGTATGACTGATTTGTTTATCTCTGTTGAATCAAGACTCGCATCCAGGGTTTTTGTTTGTTTTTGTTTTTTGTAAGTTTTCCTTTGTATCATATTATTCTTTCTGTAAAATGAAAGATAGCAATCTTGGGATCTATTACATTCTTAATAAAACAATGATTTACTGCCCTACTGGATAACTCATAATTCAAATGCATATTCTTCTGCAAGTTTAGAGATATGAAAATCTGCGATCTGACCTTTTGTCAGGAATGTTTTATCGTTGGTTTGCAGAAATTTACGCAAAAATGTGCTCTTTCCAAGAACGATGAACGTAATATCTTCGGATATGTTCGGATCGCAATTCATCGTATAACAATATACATGGACATTGTTGATCTTGTTATTGTTTGTATCGTGTCAGCAGGTCCCGTAAAATATAAACCAATATTTTAACAAGTGCTAATTTATGATATATCAAATGTATTGTTACTATATGTGTTTCAATTCTTCGGACTCAAAGCACTTTGACCAGCTCAATTGCGTTCATACCCCGATAATGACATCGATCACGCAATTCATTCCTTAAATAATATCAAAAGGCAATAACGTCACAAGATGGTAACGTCACAAGGCAATACGTTCACAAGCAAACAACGTCGCAGTACAATTGCGTCACAAGACAATAACGTCTCAAGAAAATCACATCACAAGACAAATACGTCACAAGGCAATAACGTGACAAGACATTAACGTCACAAGATAATATCGTCAATAGATATTAATGTATCAAGAGAATATTGTTATAAGGCAATAACGCCACAAGACAATAACGCCAAAAGACAAAATGAACTGTTTGTTAAAGCCCAAAGCAGCGCCTTGCTTCATATTACGTTTACAGACACAGTTTACCATTTAGATATTCATTTATGTATCACTGAAGAATAACTCCTAGATATACAACTCAATCAAATCTTATATCTTTGTGTGGAATTTCCACTCGCAGACAAGCAAGAAAATCTAAAATGAACCATCGAAAAGCTATTGTCGAAATTGAATGGCTATTTTTGCCTTAATGATTTTGTCTGGAAAACTGACATGTCCTGAAAAACCCGTTTTGTACAAGGAGTTATTTTTCGCAAATGAATTTGTTTTGTGAGCAAATAATTCCTCAGAAATTCGTTATATATTGTATGGAAACCGATATATTTATGGCACGTTATTATCAACATTGTATTTTAACCCTTTGTTTAATAGAAAAGAACAATTATAGCACCAGTATTGAAATTCATTTGATTATTTGTGGAGTCCTGTGCCCGTATTAAGTAGACTAAACTTTTTAGGACCACTTGGTGCCATGTGAATGATATTTTAGTTCATCATTTCGATATAGATTAAATGGCTACACTCAAATCATCGGATGCAATATATACTACAGCAATTAGATCCCAACGCGACAACTTGACGTTTAAACCCTTATTTGGAGGAAACAACAATCACGAATAGCAGAAGTTTAACGGTATATTTTCTGCTCTACACCTTCAGTCAACAAATTGGCAATCGAGCTACGAAGCTTCCAACTTTGTCAGTTGTCGCACCGATTTCTTAGCGCGACAAGCAGATAGTAACCAGTTCAAACCTTTCGTGCGACGAGTTGACAATCGTCTAATAATTATTGACTCCAAATGGCATCATTTCTACTGTAGATGGACACTTGATCGTGCATAAAGTAGACATTTCATATTGTCGCAAGTGTTTTGAAGGCGAAAATTCGATGGCGGAAGCAGGATTCCGTACTGATTAGTGTTTGTTAGGTAATCAGCCTGAAATTTGGCCTGTAAGAAGAAGTGGTACACGTCTTCCATTCCCCGCACTGACAATAAGGACTTGCTACAATATTGTGTTACGAGCCGGGGCCGACTTGTTTAAGGTTTTATACAGCAATTTTTCTTTTGGCTTCTTTGCCCTCTTATTGGTTAACAAACAAATAGGAAAATTAACCATTTATTGTTCAAGAAATGAATAATCAGCAACGATTAGGCTACCAACATGTACCCACATCTATCTGCATTTCTGTTTTCAAATTACAATGGCAGCAATAAAAAAATGAGATCTTTTTCTTATCTTTTGTTTTAAGGTTCTTCTAAGCTCCACTTTATGATGAAAGGCAATGAGCTTTGGAACAGTTTCTCACATCCTACACAAACCTATTGCAAGGAAATATAGTTCGGGAAGCATTATCAAGCGTTTAACATGTATACCGCTTTAACAGGCAGTCTTTTAACACTATAAAATGTATTAAAGCTGTAGACCGCAGGCCTTCCTACTTTAGTACAGTAATTTGAAATCAGGTATCGTCAGATCTACTTTTCGACATTACAATAATTAACGCTCCAGCGCTATAAAGTGGGACGAATGGTATCATGCGGTTTAAAAAGGTGAGAAATAAACAAACAACTTTATTTGGATACAATCATAAGATTGCAACGTTAATGTGATTAGTAGGTAAGCCCGAAGACTGAAATAAATCCTGGTGAGGAACCGAGGAGAAAAGATCATAATTGATAATAACGCTGAAAATGGAAATGTGTTGACCAAAAGACCCTGTCTTACTTAACTTAAAAGAAATAGTCGAAACGTCCTCCGGTTATTTCGGGTTACATTTAATTAACTTGACACTAGCAATAAACTTGTGGGATGAAAGCAATGTTCATATATCCTAATACATATAGGTTACTGTTATGAAACTAGCTAACTAAAAAAATATCAATATACATTTGCTCATTTTTTTATCAATTTTAATTGCTTGTGAAAGGCATTGTAAGAAGAGTCAATTCACGCTTGTCTCGCCTACATACTTTCAACACTTTCAGCCGTTTCCTTTTTTATCAAGATATAACAAAAGCTACGACTATGAGCAATTAAAAATAGATTTAGTAGTGTTTTAATAATAAGTTTTAATGAGTTCCTATATATATATATATATACATTTTTCTTTGATGTTAAAAGTTAATCAAGCAGCATCGTGCTGTTTTATTACCATCACTTAATCACATTATATATTTAAAAGCAAATATACAACGAATTATGTTATATCCCAGAACCTGACACTTAATCCACCATGTAGGTATTTCATGTGAAACCTCTGGCACCAATATCAAAGGTTAGATATCTATTGATTCTAATTGTGCATAATTATGTTTTCATTAAATAAAGACATGTTTCATGCGGATGAGATGTTGTATAGCCGATATCTATGAGAGATATATAAATACAGGTATACGTATGGAAATGGTATCATAAAAATACAAATGTGTTAGACGTGTAATGCTAAAAATGTGATTTTACAATTTTCATCCTCATTATAACATTTATTAAACTATTGCAGATTATTTTTTAATTTGATATTTTGTTCTTTTTTCAATAAACACTAAAGTAAGATATAACTAAAAGTACAATGCAACCAATCCATTAAAGGTTTTATAGTGAAGTATCATTTTGTGTTTAAATCTAATTCAATGTGCATTACAATATCATGAGATCATTTTTCGGTGTATCTGTAGTGACAACAGACACAGTATGATTAAATTACATTTTTCCAAGGGCGTTCACTTGACACTTGGCCGCTGCGTTCCGTATGATATAAAATACGAGCACCTATCATAATTTCATAGAATATTTACATATCCGCAATTTATATTATGCTACATTTCAATCAGTAAGCATTGTTCAACTTTATTTTACAAGTCCAAGTTCATTATAAGTCTATTTAAAACGCCATGGTTCGTGTGGACATACACATTACTTTAAAGTGTATACAGCTGATTCAATACATATAGCATTAGTATTATAATCAATATACAATGTTGAAAAGAGAAGTGTGTTATTACATCATTAATATTATTTTTTAATAAATGTATATATGAAACTTTTGACAATATGTATAGGTATTGTGAAAAAATATAAACATCCCAGGCATCAATGGTGATGATCTTCTATTAAATATTTTAAGTACTTATAAATGCGTATGCTACAGTATATTTGATAGTTTGATAGGTAAATTCCTTACTAATTAAGTTTATATAATTATGAAAACAACAATTAGATAAAAACTACTGACTTTATGAAAAAAATGAGTTCATGACATTCGCCCTGAGGTTACCCATATTCACAAATGTTCAAGACAATGTGTGGCAAAGTATTTTAACAAAATTTCATAACAATTGGATACATTTTATTGACTTCATGACATGGAATATAGGCTTCCTTAGATTTGACCTAGTTTTTGATCTGAGGGGACCCATATTTACAAATGTTCAAAACAACATGAAGCAAAGTATTCTGACAAAGTTGCGTAAGAAGACATACAAAACTATTGACTTTACGACATGGAATTAAAACTTTAACGCATAATTGTTAACGCCCAATACCCACCCAACTATCCGCTCACTCAGGTTTCGCCATTTTAATACCCGTAATTTTTTGTTAAGAAAACGGCTAGAAAATGAATAGGACACAGCAATTACTTGCTTAGCATCCTCATGGTATCATTCAGCTATTGTAGTCAACAATATTAATGATTTAAGTGACACTTGTTTAGGATTAAACATGCTTAAAAGTCTATCAGTACAGTTTAATTTCATGTGATTTCATCTATTACTCAATCCGGACAAGCAAAAAAAGAGCTAGCAAAAAACAAAGGGCCACACTTCAAATCAGTTCAAGATACCTTATTGGTATAATTAAGCACCTTAATATTCCTGTTGTAAAAAAAGGGTATTTTAATATAACACATGCAAGTAATTTGTATGCAGTTTTGTGACGTCGTTCAATAGTAAAAGGGTTTCTGTGAGAGAAATTTGTGACAAATATTCCAATTAAAAAAACACAACATGTTACGAGACACAAGGCAAGCGCCAAAACGACAATGAACAAGAGACAAAAACGTAAACACCACATACATAATTAAAACACAACAACATGACCACACAGGCATCAACATAGCTTTACCGAGACAGGATTACCGCTTTTGATCGGTCAGTGAAACACGAGTTCACTGGAACTCGAGTCTGATTGGGGAAATTAATCAAGTATGGCCATAACTTCACACTTTTGCCAACATTTATCAGTTATAACACAATTTAAAAATAATACAATACAAACTACAGGGACAAGCCCGGTAATCGAACATTAAAACATAGACTCTGGTTAGTGGCACAAGGGAAATAAGCCTAATAATGGACAGCATCAACTTGGAAACAATGACAAATAATGGAAACAAAGAACATAAAACTGATTTTCTGTCGGTGCTTGGCGTGATCTTAAAAATGCACAAAAATGTATCGGAATTAGTCGATATTGACTTAATATGTTGTCAGGTCACCGTTGACAGGTCAAGGAAATGTGTCTCTTTTTTGTATTATTCGATAATTCAGACGTGAGTTCCTCAATAATTTTGATTTCCTACCGGAGATTAAGCAATTTGGCCATATATATCAAATTTGCGGGCATTTCTGTAGAAAAACTGAAACTTAAATGCAGAGTGGCAACAAACATAACTCGTTTCATTCAGTACACAGATCTTTTTGCATCGTTCGCCCGTAAAACCCAAGATGCCTTTGTGGTAACTAGTACGATGTTTGTTTTAGGAAACAATCTGAATATCAATAATCAATATTCATGAATTATACTAGGGGTGTTTATCAAGGATCGATAAGGTACTGCCTAAATACGGTAAGTAAAATAAAAATACGACTTGCACAACCTCACTCTCACCCAACAACACCGAATATAATAAATGATAAATTTTATCAGAGTATGCCTTTTCTTAAGGAAACTTAAGAATTAAACAAATAATCATAAAATGAATAGGTAAATCCCAATAATTTCTATGATAAGGGATCCACACTCTATCTGCAGGCGAAGGAATATAATTTAAAGCCCATATTGCAAAAACATCTTCAAAGATATGTGCGATCATAGAGTTTCACATTGAAAAACTAAGGGAACATGATAAAAATAAAATAACAAGATGTATTTACTACATTTTCTTTCAAATGATAAACCGAAGTTAAATATTAAAATAAAATGACGTAATAAGCTGAAACATTCCGAGTGAGCCAAATGAATGAAAAAAGATTAAAGTTTTAAAAATAACACGAATCTGCAAATGGTGAATGTTAAAAGTTAAAGGTGTTAAAAACCTTTTTGTCTGAAATAGCTATGCAGATCCATGCTATTTTGAACAAGGCTTAATTTAGTGGTCCACTACAATGGTTGTTCAAATTATGCCCCTTGGTTCAAAACTGGCTGTTTCAAAGCACAAGGCCCATACTTTTAATATTGTTGTGGAGCATCATTTGATGACCGTCTAGCAAAACATTTAAATTATGCCCCTTGGGCAAATGCTGGCCCCACCCCTTTTGACTTACTTTTTAATTTATAAAGCTACAGCAATGAAATTTTGACCAAGTGTACAGTTTTGCAAACGAACATAAATGTTGTCCTCGGATGTCCTTGACTTTGACCTTTTGACCAACTTTTTTATTTTTAAAGCTACAGAAATGAAATTTTGACCATGAGTACAGTTTTGAAAGCAAATATTTTTTTAACTTCAGATTACCTTTACTTGGTACATATTAAAATAGTTCATGCCACTAATCTCCTTACAACACTTTCTGTCCTCAGATGTTGAACATGCAGAGTTTTCATCTTACCCAAACACAAAAAGTGAACTATATATTTGTTGCCTATTACTCATACGTACATGCTCTGGATTGATAATGACCGCAAGAGCCATGCCAGTGGAGCGTAGGCCCTCCTGGGCCTCTTGATTTGTAAGGAATTCATCCTCACAAACCCCAAAATCAGAAGAAGGTATTTCCATCAAATCCACGGCTTAAAAAAAATCCAAGCAATTTACTCTTCCCAACCAATTGCTGATATCATTTTAGTTGTATGAATTAATTTAAAAATCACAATAAAGTTGTGAATGAGCTATACTGTTAGCAATGTGCGATCCAAAACTACTTAGATATAACATACTAATGACAATTTACCAATTTTTAGGTTTTCATTCATTTCTGAAACCTTATTTTAGAAGATTATCCGTCATAAGTTTACCACGTGAGCTGAAATTTTGACATCTGTTCATACCCTACCAATCTTATCAACTGTTCAGTTAAACGCCATATGATGTGAACAAGGAACATCATTATCTCAAGAAGGGAAATTCATTATCTTAAAATTAAAATCATCACCTTTGTCATAAAGATTGGTATTTGAAGTGGCCCTAACTCACAAATTACAGATCTAATAAAATGCCTTGATATTGGATGTTTTAGATTTATTTAATTGCAATTGCGGGGGGTATATCAATTATATCATCTGTAAATACCGGATTTTTCAAACACAGAATTCCGTCAATATATATTTATCTATAAATGAATTTATCAACAAGAGCAACATCTCAAGACTTAGATATTTTCAACATATATTCACTTTCATAGCAGTATAAAGAGAGGTCATCAAGTAAGGATGCATTATTAGCACCCGTCAGAATGCCTCTTGTTAATATATTTAAGCGTGTACTCTTTTTTTATTCAGAATAGAAGTTAGTACTTGAATATCTTAATTAAATTTTCATTGGTTAAAAAACGTTTTTATTATTAACTGCCATATCAGTAGTTTTCTCATAAGCAAATGATGTTTTCGAAAGCAGGAGTTATTTTGGTTGGAACCTAAATGCTGTGGAATAGATGAATGAAGCGTTGAAAAGTTATAAGTATACAGCACAGAGGCTTCATATCATCTACTTTCAATTTAATCAAATTCCTCTAAATAATTCATGACGAATAAAATAATATCTATTCCAGAGTTCTCAAATATAGAAAAATTGATTCGTTTTCTTAAAATGTCTCAAAATGGATGCTCTAAATATTTATAAGCACATTTATTTGCTGATATTACACACCTAGTCGGAAACAATATTTTATTCATGAAGTTTGCCATTTTTACCCTGGCATTCGGCATTAAATATTTGAGTATTTTTTAGGGCATTACCATTCAATATTTATAAAGAGACATTCTTATTTTCTATTGTTTTAATTTTACGTCGAACATTCCAGTTAAACGTTCAAACCAAAAAGCAATATCATTGCTTGAAGTGTCCAGTAATATTGCGGTGATGTTTGCCTTCGGCAGCTGTCTCCATTTGTTCAATACAGGAAAAACAAGTATTTAAACTAGTGGATAATAGGTCGGCTAAGATACGCTGATACACCCTATTAAGTTTACGAGAAGTGTACGAGGCAGGACCCAGGACATGAACTTCCAGGAATCTGAATACAATAATTTTAATAGGCGGCTTAACAATTTATAGATAGAGATCTAGGAAGAGAGGTAAGTGTTATATGGATACCGTGATACTCGTGCTTGCCTTTAGGGTAATACAAACACATACAATCGTTGATACGGTTTGTGATACTTGCAGTGTTTTTCACACTTACTGATTGTTCTCATCGAAATGAATAAGAAACACACGTGTTTTTATTTCGATTAAATGAGTCTTCAAACTTTTAAAGTAATTAGATACTGTATTAATTAATATGTAAGTAAAATATAAATGCAGTGTGTGCTAAAATATTTACAATAGTATTAGTTGCTGTAAATTTATATCAAATTCGCATTGCTACATTGTAGACATAATTCTTAGTAAGTAGTTTAAACAAAAATAGGACCTTTTCTATAAAACACTAAAATTTCTTTGATAAAGTTTACTCATAAAGTAATAAAATCATATTTAGATATAGAAACAACACTTGTTAAAAGACTTTCCTTGAAGATGTCGCAGATTGATTTCAATTATTTGTACGAAACATAGGCAAACAGAGCTTAATCATGTCCGATATAGAAACCCTTTGAAGATATAAACAGCGATCTTTGTTTGATACAGACAGTGTATTGACAACAGTGATATGAGCAAAATTGTCAACGATATGCTATATGGTTTTATGATATTGGCTCCGATGACTTTTATTTTCCATTTTTAGGTTAGGTAAACCGTGAAAGTCATTTTGAAATTTGATAAATGCTGAAACCAAGTTTTTTATGATGTTGGAGCTCTACTTATAAAAGAGTCCGCAATGTCATTCACATTTGACTATATTTTAAAACATATAAACACTTTTTCTGAACCTTCAGAGTAAAGCATAGCTTTAAGCTGCACTCTCACAGATTGAACGTTTTGACAATTTTTTTATTTTTTTTTATTTTGGAACAAGCAATTTTTTGCGAAAATCCATGGAAACCAGTTATAAAGGTTGCTGACCAAAAATTAGATCGCAGATTTTTAGATAAAAGTTCAAAAATTGATGTTTTATGCGTTTTTCTTAAACCGTTAGTAACGGTTTAAGCCATAAAACATTCATTTTCGAACGGAAATATGAAAAACTACGATCTGATTTTTTTGTCAGCAATCTTATATCATTGGTTTGAAGATGTTGACGCAAAAACGTGTTCTTTCCAAAACAAAAAAAATAAAAGTTGTAAAAACGGTAAATCTGTGAGAGTGCAGCTTTAACCCTTTTTTTTTTATCAAATTACGAACACAATCTGTTGACTACAAACAAGAAACCAATTTAACAAACTGATAAAAAATGAATATCGATACGTTTATGACTATGCTAGATGATATGAAAATATTTCCCAAAAGATGCTCGTGAATGATAAAATGTTGTTAATTTGAACAAAAATATTGACGTTGAATTTCCTAAGAAGCACTAAAAAGCTATTGTTCAAGTTCTAAGCCACCCTTTAGGTTTGATATGTAGGTCGGTATCACCGACACATCCTCAAAGACAAATACGATACTGGAAATGATTGTTTTGCAATAACTTTCGTTTATGCACGAGAAGTACACATGGCAATTGTTACAGAATAATGCTGGTTACATCCCGATATATCGATGACTTTCATTGCTGTTAAGGTATGCAGTGTTGTTTTATACATATTTCATTTACCAAAATGCAGAAATGAATAATCAACGATAGAAGGAAGCATTGCATTTCCATATAAATTGATGTAGTGTCTTGGTAATATCGTGCTCTGGTAAATACATGGACAATGAATTGTATCGTTGTTTGATGTCCTGTTAAGGTAGTGTTTAGTTTGATATATAGCTAGTGATCCCAAGTTACCTGTGTTCTTTTCCCCTTGGTTTCGTAAGGTTCACGCTGAGTCGATATTATGATGGTTTTGTAGAAAATAATTTATGGTCATTTCATTGTTAGGCTTACACTAATCACAGCTAAATGTGTGCTGCTTTTATGTACGGATGTATGTTGCATATTAAAAATATGTTTCGTGTGATACATTATTATTTTTCTTTATTCAACCCGAGACCGCCGTTTTTAATAACTCGGATTTGTACTTCCGAATGAGCTCTTTATCAGCATCTATGTCTAAATTGATGGTTGATAAAATATCAGCCATCACATACATGGCCGACTGGAAATAAGATATCTTTAATCTAAAATGCCATCAACTAGTCTTTTTTTATGTCTATCGACTGTTAATTCATCGTCAGCCAAAAACAACAGTGACTGATATTTTGTTTATTGACTGAAAAACAAAAACGTCTATCTAATGGTAAGTAATTTAGCCATCAAATAATATTTTGTCTATTAAATGGAAATTAGGAGCGGTTTTCAATATTATTTAAGTAGCGGGGTTTCCTACCAGAAACAAATTATTGCGCTTTGTAGAGTGATTTTCTATCCATGATTGCACTTCGTCCTCTCAGACATCGAATGTAATGAGGTTAGAATGCAAATGTTACCAATAAAAGATTATTACTTAGTCTCTTGTGGTACAAGCTTGTATTTATACATTGGTCAAATATCAGAAAATGCGAATAATAATTTACAAAATTACAAATATTGATAACACAGTCACAGGCAATGGCCCAAACGGAATTCCGTAGTTGATGTAACAAACACAACCTGTTGTTGGATTTCAAAACATGCAAATATTAATTTGAATGTGTTTCTACTTCTTTTTACTGCGTGTTTATCACAGTAAATGACTTCTTTATATAATAGAAAACCTGATAACGAAATTGCGTATATTCGAAAATAAACCCTCTTTTTTATCAATTTAGTGGATCCATAAAGCAGGGAAGTATGTTATGACATCATCAGTGTACTTCATAAGAAACTCTGTGTATTATACTTAAAAATAAGTTACCTTATACACCCATTTTAAAAGAAAAAAGAAAAAGTTATATTTAAACTTCTTATTAGATCTTTAAATCATATGCATTCTCTGCTATTGGTTTAACATCTCAAACAAAGCCTATTGTTGACAAGAAATACTTTCTTTGAATTGAAATATTTATATATCGACATTGTCCTACTAAATTTCTTGAGGATTATTGAATAAAAGAACTCCGTATACATGCTCTTTCAAAGACACGCTGCAATTTAACTAAACATTATATATATTCTTAGTCAGAAAGTGTTTCGTTTGTCTGTTTGTTTTATTTTATTACTGCACTTTTTACCATTGTTATGCGAATGATGGTGATGCTATGGAAACAGATATCTGCTATTTATGATTGAAAGTAAATCATCTGTATAAAACAATCTTATATAGGGATTAAACCGATGTCGCATGTGAAAATGTATTTGCAAGGGATGATTTAGCGGGAGTAGAATGGGAAATCGTGCCGAAAATTATAAATAGGTATTTAGTGATCGACTTAAGTGTCTGATAGGGCTGGAACATTGAGCATCTATAACGAATTGCCGTTAATGTTTGGCTACTGGTCTTGTCGCTGCTGTCTCAATTGCGTTATTTGAAAATATATTGATAAACAATGTATTCTCTTTTATCCTGGACAGTTAGGATTAGGTCGGTATTAGTCTAAATTTACAGGGATATCAGCAGGATCCAACCATATCAATTTGGTGTACGGTGACATTAACGCGTCTACCCTCCAAGAATACTCTTATATCAGTAAACGGGATTTGCTTTTGAGTTTGTCTACATAAAAAACACGCAGATTAACATAAGCATGGTCGTCTTTTTTGGCATCTTGGCATTTCTTGACCTTTGACAGGCCTTTCTATTTTGAAGAAAAACCAACATTAGCTGTTCCCTTACCTAACTTATATTTAACTTATATTTAATTAAACACTGCATATAAATAATGACATTTGATAAAAGAGAACATCTATACAATGACATGATTTCGTATGTCACTGTCCTGAAAATTTTGTAGGAATTTGTGGAATAAAGAATGACTTGTGTTTATATTCAAACCGAACTGACGCAAGAAGGCGAAGAACATCTGCCGGAGTGGCTCATTCTTAGTCTGGCAATGTAATAGCATTTTTATAATAACAGATACCTTTTCAGTTAAACTGTTCGAAAACAGTAATTATAGGAATAAATGTTGTGTTTCAGTTGTTTGCTGCAATAATATCATTATTAAGATCAACTCAGTAAATGGATTTATGTTTTTGTTTTTAAGATGTGCAGACACGATGACGCTGTTTTTGAAAGAATGTGCCATACGATTGTGTTTGTATTGCATGGAAACGGGCTGCAGTGCTGCGAGAGTTTTTATGTAATGTAACACACACATACACATGCGCATTAATGTATGGGCTGAAGATGAATGTTATGTCACGTGAATATGAATGAGTTAAGATAAACAAATGCTGACTGATGTGTTTTCTCTGTTGAAGCATTACAAGACTCGCAACCCAGGAACTAGTGCTTGGTAACAAACATACGAAATGTTGCCATTGTTGTTTTGTTTGTTAAGTTTCTGTTGTATCATATGATTCTTTCTGTAAAATACATAATTGCATTCTATGGATCTGTTACATTCTATGAAATGATGATGACATTCATTTTCATAATAAACAAATGATTTACTGCTCTACCGAATAACTCATAATTCATATTTATTTTTCTGCAAGTTTAGATAATGAATCCCTGAAAGGGTTGAAAGGCGGCTGTAGGCGCGACAAGCGTGATTTTACCTTTTTTTACAATTCCGTTTATAGGCAATAGGAGTCCAATCCAAAAAATATTTTGAGTTGCCCCAAGCTGTAACCGATAAGTGCATGTCAATACCTACGAATAGGTAATGTTGACTGATAAATTTGTAACACAATTAGTAAGTTTCATAACAGTAACTGATAAACCTATGTGGACTAATATATATGAAGATTGTTTTAATCTCGCAAACGTATAGCTAGAAAGTTCATTATATGAAGCCCGATATTGATTTTTTTGTAGTAGGTAAGGATAGGCATAGACTTTTTGTCTACATATTTCCATTTTCTGCGTAATTATCGATAGCTCTCTATTCCTCTCGGTTTCTCATCAAGATGTATTTATGATTCTTCGGCTTAAAAATCCTTGGTAAACATACCTACTTTTTTATAAAGTGTATAATTATGCACTGTGTTGCTTGTGGAGTTTTGTGCTGTTGTATCATGTTCCTTGTTCGTGATTTTTTTGTTTTTGTGTTTTATGTCTTTAGCGTTTGCCCTGTGCCATTAAACGGGATTTATGTTTAAACTTTCTGCTACAGAGCGTGTTTCTGTAGTTTTTCACATAGATATTGCTTTGAAATTAGAAAACTTACAATTAAGTTGCTATTTATAAGTCTAATATCATGAGTGCAATGGCTACGTATCAATTTTTGTCACAATTAAATGTTCTGTGTTCGATGTGAAAATATGAAACCTTATAGACACCCCACACCATTGAAACTACAAAGACAATCACAAAAACCTAGAACTTGAAAAGATCCCATTTAAAGGCGAACGGATCAACGCTTAACGATTCCTAAACGAGCAGTGTTCAACGTCACAAGAAAAAACAACATCACAATACAATAACGTCACAAAATATTAACTTCACAAAATAATAACGTCATAATCACGTTACAAGAACGTCCTAAAATACATAAACGTCACAAAACATTAGCGTCACAAGATAATAACGTCACAAGACAATATTTACACCTCATCTTCCATTCCTTAAATGAACTGCCTTTTGGCAATTGCAGTTATCCTCCAATGAACTCAACATCTTCGGATATGTTCGGATCGCGATTCAACGCATAACAATATACATGGAAATTGTTGATCTAGTAATTGTTTGTATTGTGTAGTCAGCAGGTCCCGTAAAATATGTATCAACATTTAAGAAAGTGTTAATTTATGATATGTCAAATGTATTATTACTATAAGTGTTTCAATTTTTCGTTTTAAAGTGGTTTCAAGTGGTTGATCTTTTCCCGCGTTATTGAGACGTCATTTTATAAAATGTTTCCAGTTACAGGCGATTCGATCTATTAACAGAATGGGTAAGAAAGGATTACTGAAAGATGTTCTTGAATGAAATGCAGTATTTTTAACAATTCTTGAATGCACTAATGAACTATTCATGTAAACAAAAAAAAATCAGTTATGAATTGCGGGATTGATGTCATTATCAGGGATATAAACGCAATTGGGCTGGTCAAAGTGTGCGTTGAGTTTTTCTGTCGCAATAAAATCATCGCAGTACAATTGCTTCACAAGGCAATAACGTCTCAGGATTATCACGTCACAAGACAAATACGTCACAATGCAATAACGTGACCAGACATTAACGTCACAAGACAATAACGTCTCAACATAATAACTTCAATAGACATTGACGTCTCAAGAGAATCACATCAGAAGAGAATCACGTCAGAAGACAATCACGTCACAAGGCAATAACGCCACAAGGCAATAACGTCACAAGGCTAAATGCAATAACGTCACAAGGCAATAACGCCACAAGGCAATAACGCCACAAGGCAATAACGTCACAAGGCAATAACGTCACAAGGCAATAACGTCACAAGGCAATAACGCTACAAGGCAAAAGGCAATAACGTCACAAGGCAATAAAATCACAAGACAATAACGTCACAAGGCAATAACGCCACAAGGCAAAAGGTAATAACGTGACAAGACATAAACGTCACAAGACAATAACGTCTCAACATAATAACTTCAATAGACATTGACGTCTCAAGAGAATCACATCAGAAGAGAATCACGTCAGAAGACAATTACGTCACAAGGCAATAACGCCACAAGGCAATAACGTCACAAGGCAAAATTGTTGGTGCTGTCTTTCTAGACCTACGAAAAGCATTTGATTTAGTGGATCTTGAAATTCTACTACATAAATTAAACTTGTATCATTTTTCTGAAAATTCGATAGAGTTTTTTAAATCCTACTTATCTAATAGAAAACAATTAGTTAAAGTCGGAAACATACAGTCTGGCTTGCTTCCAATATCATCAGGAGTACCTCAGGGATCCATTCTTGGTCCACTGCTGTTTCTTATATATATCAATGACATTGCGCTTTGTAAAACGAATATGAACATCGATTTATTGGCAGATGACTCAACATTGCATGAAACAGGTAGTAATGTAAACATCATTGAAAGTAAACTACAACGACATCTTAATCTCGTTGTCGATTGGTGCCAAATAAATAACATGTCATTGCATCCATCTAAATCCAAGTGTATGGTTATCGGAACTATATATAAGACAAAACGAGTTAGTAAATTAAATCTTACAATCGATGGAACAGCATTAGAAAATGTGACTTGCAAAAACTCCTTGGAATCTTGATTGATAATAACCTAAAATGGCGTCCGCAAACAGAAATTGTTTGCAAAAAATCAACTGTAAAATCTCACCTTTGAAACGTCTATTGTTCTACCTCAATGATGAGATGAAACGTTTGTTTTACAATGCATATATCCTTCCAATTTTAGATTATTGTTGTCATATTTGGGGCAAAGGAAACTCAAGTTACTTACATAAAGTTAAATCCTTGCAAAATAGGGCTGCAAAAATCATTCTTAAAATTCCTAATCGATCATCTTCAAACGGATTGTTACAAGAACTTCAGTGGCTAACGTTTACAGACAGGTGTAAATATCACTGTGCAACCCTTGTCTATAATACCCTTAATGGAAAGGCTCCGAGGTATATGTCTGATTTGTTAATCTTTGCAAATAATGTACACTATTCTCTAAGATTAACTTCAAAACACGATTTAGTTTTGATACAAACACCGCGAACTAACTATTTCATGGATTCCTTTTCGTACTACAGTATAAAGGTTTGGAATACTATTCCGGATGAAATACGAAATGCAAAAAAGTTAAACACATTTAAGCATAATTATAGAGTGCACCTCTTGATATGTGCATATCATTAGTTTCAAAAAGGTATATCATCTTTTCATTATCTTAAAGATTGAAATAACTGTTGTTTTATTAATTGCTGTGTTTTATTGAGTGTCTGTCGGCGTGTACATGATGTATATTGAAATAATTGTTATGTTAATTAAGCATGATTTGTATAGAATAATTATATTCAAAACATCAAAAGTTCTTGTATAGGAATGTATAAGTGCGATGCAGATGCCTGATTTCGAATTACTGTACTTAAATATGAAGGCCTGCGGCCTACAGCTTTGAAACATTTTATAGGGTTTAAAGACTACTTGTTAAAGCGGTATACATTTTAAACGCTTTATGTTGCGTCCCAAACTATATATCTTAGCGATAGGTTTGAATAGTATATGAGCTCTAGAAAATAAAAATTAAGCCTTATTATTGAAGACTATGAAAAATGTTTCAAAGCTCATTGCCTTTAATATGAAGTGAAGCTTAGAAGAACCTTAATGAAAGGTGACATTATTTCTTTAAAATAGGGATCTCATTGTGTTGCTGTGATTGTTGAAGTAGATGTTTTCTTGTCCATAAGCTGAAAATCATGCACACTAATGCACCAGTTAATTATAACCACAGCCCCTCAGGTCTGGGGGTATACCGGGGAAAATGGCCGTGTTTTTACTTTCCAGGTGGCCCCGCAGGGCCGGGTGACCGCGGAGATTGGGCCTTATATAGAATCTCTGGGGTGCGGGGGCATTTGGTCTGGGTTTAACCATCATTTCGTCCCTGCAAGCCGGGATTTTACCGACTATCCCGACTAGTCCCGACTAATCCCCGAACCGGGGGGGGGGGGCGTGGTTACAATTGACTGTTGCATAAATAAAACATCATTCTGCATCAAATGTGTAGTACGTTTTGATTAATTGCTTATAGAATTTGCAATTGATGTAATGTTTGCTTAAAAGAGCAAACAAAATGTGCGAATAGATGCACAATACAGACCAAAGACAGCAGTTTCATTAAAAAATAATATTATTTATAAATATCAAAGCCGCACCAGAAATGATTGACAAACAACATGAAAGAAATTCATTAGGAATGGAACAAACAGTATCGTTGGTCTTATATGACCAAACTTACTCACTTTATAAAGTTTGGATACAATTTTCCATTATAAGATCTTGAAGTGCTAACAAATTTTAGCATGTCGGCATGTTGGCATACACCAAGTACAGCTCGGCCGGGCTGTCTCGCTGGTTCATCATCATTTCCTCCCGGGCCTGTTTAAAATAATAAGAAAGGAAAATTATTTGCAAATTATTTTATTTTTAATATACTTGTTGAAAAATAGTTGTAAAAGATATATTTTGTTCGGGTTACTTAAACTTCCACATTTCAGTGTAAAACATTGCTTGTCGGGAGGGGTCCCAACCCATTTACATAATTAATAACATAAATGTCATTTTTTACTTTGTAGGAAAGAGTTTGTCTAAAACTTTCTTGCTTGCTTATACATGCCTTCAGCTGAATAATTTTGAAAAGAGGCTAACTTAAAGAAATTTTGTGCAGAAATATGTGCCAGTTTAAGCACGACATGACAATACATTTCATCTCGCCTAAAGAATACATCCTTCTGAAAACCTTTGTAAAAAAAAAACCCAGTAGGACACTGTAGCTCTAGTGTTATCATGTGTTATCATGTAATTCTGCCAAAAAGAAACACTGCCTTTTATGCTAAAACCTCCACTGGGTTCATAATCTATAATAATCACATTATAATGCTTGTTGAAACCAGGTCAAACATGCCAAATTTGATGGTTGTCGGGAGGGGAAACCCCTCCCGAACCCTCCCCTCTAAAATAAATTATGAATTACTAAACATTTCATTTCATTTTTTGTGCTGAAGTGTTTTTTTCTGTAATTTCATTCATACACCTTTATCGCTTAAAGTATTCGTGAGTCATCTGCCCAACTCTGCCATTTTAAACTGGGTTGAAGTGTGTTTGGGTTAGGACCAGCCGCCAAGTTAGCTCTGAGTAGCTATATAGAGTTCCGGCTGCGGTGGTGTGTTTAATCACCTCACTGGGCATAATTACACTCAGGTTACCCACAATCGTGGCAGCAGTAAAAGAGCAGAAGTGCCTACATGTCGGCCTAAATGGTTAAAGGGACTGTGTCACAGACAAGCACCAAAAAATGTTTTTTTCCGTAACGAATCTCAGGACACCAACTAGCTAATCACGCATAAGGAATGAATTCTTCCTGGTCATCTTTTTTAATGGAAAAATATGAAATAACATCTGAACTTAAATAAGTTGTAAACTATGTGATACTTCAGTAAGTAAGTTTCAATGCATTGTACACATCGATGCCAAATTTATGATATTTTTCGACAATTTTCATTTTGTTTTCGCTAATTTATCATCTGTGAGACAGGCCTTCTGTAAGTTCATTCACACATCTTTATCGCTTAAAGTATTCACGAGTAATCTGCCCTACTCCGCCATGACAAAAATATTAATTCAATAAACATTTTTTTAATTTTTAAACTGAGCATAATTACACTCAGGTTACCCACAATCGTGGCAGCAGTAAAAGAGCAGGAGTGCTGTTTTATCATTTGTGAGACAGCCCCTATAATGGACGGACGAGTCTAGTCTGTGTGAGTTGGAACCAGCTACCTGTTTAACTCAGTTGGCAAGAGCGCCGTGCTAGTGTTCCAGCGGTCGTGAGTCTGAGCCCCACACCAGGCTCACTTTTCTTCTCAGGTTTACCATAAGCATGCACAATGATTTTTATAGAAAAACGAATGTTTTTTAGATTTAGTTTTCACTACTTAAGTTTTAACATTTTTATTCAATACTTTAATTTTACAATACAATAAACGAAGTACACAATCGCACAGTTAAGAGTTAGTTTGGCATGTATAGTGATGAGTCATAGATTATGACCTGAACTGAAGTTGCTAAAGAACTTCAGCGAACACGTTATATATTACCTTTTTGGATGTTTTCGCTGAAGAGAACGCCGTATCCAAACCCTACCAGAATTCGTGATATTTTTATGTCACGCTGTTATTTCACTTGTATGCATTGTACAGACAAAATAGCTGTATCCTTAGGTAAATGAAGTAAAATGTAGTTCACAAACTCATTTTCAAAACCAAAAAACGCTTTAAAGATAGTTGATTTAGCATTTTAATAAATCCTATTACAAGCATTCCTTATCTAGGTCATAGTTGTGTTCAAATTTAATCACGTGACACCAAGATTTTCAGAAAATACCCATGTGACCTAGTGTTTATTTTGCTATTATTTTTTTCTATTTCGAATAATTATTAAATAACTAATAACAAATTTGGAATAAATAAATAGTTTTTACTTATCAAAAGGTATTTACAGCCTTTCTGCAATTGGATTCAACTAAATGAACAATGTGAATCCGATGCTATAAATAGAATCCATCGACGTCATCATGGTCATGTGATTGCATTGCATCATCACACTCAATTGATTCTGGTTAACTTTACTATGGGGGTTACGCCGTAACTTTAATGTGTTGTAAACATCCAAAAAATAAATATCAACATTAAAGTTATTGGAGCCAGAACTAGAACTGAAGGTCATATCTGGATACCGAGTGCATCAAGTTCAACTTAGCTTGTTCATTATCCGTAAAAACCAACGTTATGTCATTATGGTATCCAAACAGCAACGTATGAACGATTTAATTTACACTAACAAGTATAATTCTTAGTACAACTCACCGTGAAACCAACGTTAAATCCGTGTTACTGCATCATGATGAAAGTTTCAATATAATAGACACATTGAAGGAAGACGTCACGCGCACCTGCAATGTGCCTATATATGCAAATCATTGTTTACATCAGCTGTCGTAAAATGCGCATAAATACATTTAACTTCATTATTTAGATATCAAGTTTAAACGGTAGTTTTTAAGATGTGGGGTAAAAAAAACATTTGTTATAACAAACCCTGTTCGTTTTGTATCATTATTGCAGAGTTATGAAATATAATTTCCGGTCAAAAGAAGTACTCTTTAGACGTGTATTCATTATATGTGTTTTCAACTCCTTTTATAAAAGTGCCGAAGGTGGATTGTACATGTAACTCGGGTATTTCCGTGTTGATTTTCATTGGTTAATGGAGGTCAAACCCCGCCCTAAACATGTACAATTTGCTTGCCGGCATGCACGCGCTTTATATGAACAATGTATGACGAGCTTTTCTGGTTCTCAATTTCACGGTTCAGTGGTGCCCAAATTTTTTAATGCCTATCACTCCGGCAAAAAAGAAGTAGTCCCTTGCATACACGTACAAACCGTAAGAGGGCTTGTCCAGACAAACGCAAAGCGTTTATCTTCAAGCCCGTATTAATTATTCAACGTAAATAGAAGCATATCGAACTGTATATTGAACTGATAATAAGCAAGCCGACTATCAGAGCCATTTTGCGCATTGTAATCGAATTCATTACTGACAGCAGGAAGCGTTATGCGAGCAAATTAATGTGTATAAAGCCGATAGGATTCGACTATTATCCTTGATGTATTGAATAAGACCGCGATGAAATAATGTCTTTTAATATATTCCAGCGATTATCTCTAAAGAACAGTTAGAATTTATTTAATCACATTTGCTTTTCAACACTCGAACATGTGTTGCTTTATTTCTTTTTCAGGTAGTTCGCTACATTCAGCTCAGAGTTTTTTTAATGACAAATGTTACCTGTAAATATTACGAACACAGCATGTTGTCAAACAGCAAATGTGCAAGTATTAAGAATCATTTTTTCTAATTTTCGTAACTGTGCGCAACAATTACAATAAATGCATATATAGACCATTTGCGAAATTGTGTATATCCACAATGCAGAGAAGTAACGCCCTTTGTGTTCTATTTTCAGGCGATAACCTTTTCCTTTAATTTACAGTTTCAGTTGATAAAGAATATTATTTTAAAAGTGTAGATTATGAATTATAAAAACATTGACTGGTGGAGCCGAACAATTGATTTAAAATGCGCACAACCCTTAATTTGTGCATTTATTTAAAAAAACAACATCAAGATTTCAAAAATGTTTTCTGTATGTTTAAAATATTTATACAAATCAAAGCAGCTTTTTTCTGATTCTTTCGATGAAATATGGAGTTTTATCAGTGAAATAACAACAGTGAAAATGATATTTTCACTGCAAAATAAGGGTTGAAAATATCAACTTTCAGAACTACTTTTAAAATCCATTGTAGTTACTTCCCCTTTACCAAAACAGAACACATCATTTTGAAGCAGAAAATGTTGGTAAATAAAATATGTAAAAATTAAAAAAAATCGATAAAGATATATTTGGAAATTAACAACTTATCGTTGTAGAAAAATGGTTATGATCCCGTTTTTCAAACGTTTTCTTGATCTTAAGGCTGAATGTTCGAACATTTGCTTTCATACCAAACTATTCAGACGAAAACAACTGTTCGAACATACATGTAAATAGAATGTTATATCATCGTTCAAATGTATTTTGAACTGTTTGTCGTTGTTATACGTAAAACGAACTTCCCTGAAAATTCACACAACAATTTACAGATTTACTGGTTTTTTTTACCTCACCCACGCCGCAAAATAGTTCAACAAAGTAGCTTTGTCCTCATCATTACCCGGAAATCCACCTGTCTTCAAGCAGAAGAGACTGGTCTCTGATAGTTAGATGACTGAATATCCATGTATTATGAAACACACTCTAAAGCTAAGAAAAATGTTTAATATCCAATGATTATACGCAATTGTTTTGCTTACACATTCGCCCTTTCAAATTTTCATTCAATAAATGACGTCGTAGTAATTTGGTTATGTATTGTTGCCCTGCTCTAAACAAGTGTTTTCGTTATTTGTTTGGAACATAGATGCACTAATAAAACTTCATTGATTACTGTACATAAAAGCTTTACCATAAAAAACGAGCGAATAATTAACTATACAAAAGAATATCAGAGAACTTTTTCTCAGCAAACCGGAAATAGAATCAAAGCGCGAAGCGCTGAAAGACTATCTGCGGGCAAATATGTGAGAGTTGCAAATTTTATTTGAACTATGGGAATGGGTGAAGGGCACATAGATAAAAGTGAAAATGTTCCGAGGGCCAAGAGCGCTTGTGCCCAAACTGGGCGAAGAAACAAACATATTTGTATATATTAAATGGCGTCTTTTGTCATTTTGTTTATGTAAATGTCACTTCAATCGTCGTAGTACCCCTTCCGAATGTATTTAATGTTACAATGCACGCCCCTTTCAATCGTTTCTAAAGGTTTTTCGTTGCATGGTTAAATATCATATGATTGGAAAATACAATACATCATATATATATCATTTCCTTTGATGAACATACATGTTTTGAAATCATTTTTTTACAAACAACTTCAGCAATAATTCCATTCAAAATGCACAGCGTATCACTTCAGTCGACGTATCCCCATGTATTTAAAGTTACAATGCATGCCCCTTTCAATCGCTTCTAATGGTTTTTCGGTGCTTTGATTAGATATCATACGTAAGGCAAGTTTTATGAACATACACGTTTTAATTGTTTAAGGAAAATGATTTTATTTTTACGAGCAACTTTAGAAATAATTCTTATCAAATGCAGAGCTTATCAGATGGGTCGTTTTCCCGCGTTGAGGACAAACATGTGATCGGTTAATGTATGTAGAAACTATTTTTTGAAAATCTGTCAGTTTATGGTGCTGAAACTATTTTTAGATTATCGGAAATTGTCTGTTTTAAGAATGGGAATATGATTGTGCTTTTTCAAGTTTTATTGATAAATAAATGTTATTTATGTGTTAGGTAAATATCTGTGTAGAAATAAAACTAGTGCTGTTATGAAGGCTTCGCACACTTTAGATGTTTTACAGGTTAAATCCGAACTACTTTCTTCATCAAACGTATGAATGACTCAATGTCGAATCAGGGCATGTGTGTTAGAATAAATTGAAAGCCTTATGTCCAAAACAATGGCAAGAATACACCGGAACAAAGCTACTACGCAAAAAAATGAAAACATCTTAATAGAAAAGTACACGCCTAAAAATCATAGAATGAATAGTATTTTGTAATTGTTTAGCAGGCAAATCATAATATTTGAAGCTTTAGGAACGCGAAATCATTTTTGTTTCTTATCTCATAAAACGGTAATATCAATGATACACCATTACAAATAAGCGTGCTTCAGGATCACACCAGCTAGGTTATAATAACAAACCATGCAGGGGATGGGACACATGCGGTCGGTTATACATCTTGGGCTAAACACAGAGTGGATAACAGTATGTTAACTGCCTACCAGAGCCACCATTATTTTGACCCATTAATCTTGTAAATATAACGATCTAAAAATAGGTGTGTCCTGCTAAAAATAAAACGCCGGGATACAGAAATACAGCGCGGAAATAGCCGAACAAGCAAGAACTCATACTCGGAACGCAATACAACTAATCTATTTTTATGATTTTGTCGTCATTCTGCTAAACATAGAGCGCATTGAGACAAAAAATGGTTTAAAACGACATGAATAAAAGTAGTTCTTTGGAATTTGCGGTCTTATCATGCGCAGATAGTCTAAAAATGACAGCTACGTCATCAGCTATTTTATACGAATTTGCGTGAGGGGCGTCTCACGGGTAGCGGCGTAACCAACTCCCTTTTCAAAAAGGGGGTAATTAAGAAAATAAATTTCAATTCTAATTAAACTCCGAAAAGAAACAGAAAATGTGTTTATTTCAGTATAAGATCGTATTTCATTTTACTCGTGATCATACAAAAACTATATTTTCGCTCGTGGCTTCGCCACTCGTGAAAGTGTGTTTTTCTATGACACTCATGAAATAAAAACCGCTCTTACACTGAAATAAACACATATACACTATGACCTTGGTAAATAAAATTTATAAAGCGTTTTACGGCTGACATACATGCTTAAATTAAGATTGAAAATGGAGTGCTTTGCGAGCAAATATATGAGTAAACTGTCGATATAATACAAATGTTAACCTTGATGTATTGACCGCGTTGAAATATTGTTTCTACATATGTTCTAGCGTTTAATGCTAGTCTTTATCTATAAAGATCCCTAAAAATTGATTTAATCAAGAAAATACATTTGATTTGCAACACACGAACACGTGTTGCTTTATTTATTTTCCAGGTAGAACGCCACATCCAGCTTAGAGTATAATGCAATGACGAATGTCACCTGTAAATGTAACGAACACATCTGCCGTAAATGTTATGAAACAGCATGTTGTCAAACAGCAAAGATGCGTACATTTATAATTGTATTTCCTGCGTTCGACCATAACAATAAATACATACCTAACTATATAGATCATTTGTGCAATTGTGCAAATCCACAAAGCAGAGGAGTAACATCATCCTTGTCCTGTATTCAAGCGATAACTCCCTATGTATCAGTCATTTTCTTCTTTTTCAGAATTTGATATATATGCTTTTGTTGAGCCCGCTTGCGGTAAGCGAGACACAGTTTTCACAAAGGCTGTTTTGTATAAATGCTTGCATCCGTGTGTCTGTGCGTCCGTGAGTGGGTGCGAGCCACACGTAGAAGTTAAATGTCAAAATGTGACCGTTGATAGGACTGCTCTGGACTTCACATGATCAGGGATGTTTTTTCACCATGCATGGATAAATTTTCAAAAAACTTGCTATGGAGGTTCATCATGCTTAGGCGTAGTGTCGCAGGTTCGATGTATTGTTCAACTCCATGTTATTCCATATTAGAATTGCATAGATGAGCAAAGGTTCTTTCAACGGGATCGACATGAATAGTTTTTATAATTAATTTTTATATCTCATAACCATCAGATATTCTTGAAAAAATCAGATGCCTTTACTGTGGTTATATTTATATTTCGTATAGCCTTAGGGTAAATGTTGCGGATTTCTTGGCAATCATTTGATAAAAAGATATTTGTTTTCTTTTTTTGAATCGCCTGGTGTTTGTAAAGCAAGGCTGTAACTGATTAACCGTTTCTGGTGCAGGTTATATAAATCATTGTGGAATAATCGGATGCACCTTCTTGGGTGGTACATGATTTTAGTTTGGGAATAAAATCTAAAAGTTTTATTCACAATAGTTAAACTTACTAACCAATCAGATCTAATGAACACTGTTGTAAAATAAGGTATTAAACCGCTGACGTTCGTGACAAAGTTGTATAGTTATTATGCCTCGTGTATACTGAACCCTTCATATCATTATTTAAAATCACGCATAAAAACATGTATGTGGATGATGGGCATTTGGTAGTTAAAATATACATATAACAAAAGTGTGGCCGTGAGTTATATATTGATGAAGTATTTGCTGATAAACCTTTAGACTAGAACTTTGGAGCGCTTCCACCCCCAGTAAACTCCGCTGTGTTTTAATGCATGTTTAATGTGGTAACCCAATATTTATTGGTAGACGATATATTGACAAAGTGTTATTATCTTGTTTTGTTTATTTAGGCGTTTGCTTTTGCATTGATATTTTTAACCATTTAGACCAGATAAATTGGTTTTTAGTTTAAAGACTTAGTTGTCAATTGGGAATGGTCGCCAAAATAGTAACGTACCACTGTCTTTGATCGCTGAATAATTTTACGACATCGGCATTCATTAATCAGTCAATAAACAAATATGTACCAGCAAATTTGGAAAACATTTCTAAATATATTCACTGAGAAGATATTTATATATTTGCAACCAGAAAGTAAATCAAAGTCACTTTTTCGTTTTTGAAAATAAATCTTTCAACGTCTGCATTCAATGGTCTTAAGTATTTGGGCACACACGCACTATTTTGTGATGCACACGAATTTTAACAAAACACTGGTAAACAATATTCAGTATGATTGCGACGCTGGAATATCTGTCTTTCGAATTTGTTAAACCACTATTTGCGTGGTTAGGTATCCGCCTCGTATCGGTTCCATCGGATAACTCTGGAATTGTCCCATCAAAGACTATTGTTGTATTATATTGTGAGAACTCCTTAGACTTAGAACATTTAACTTGGTAAAAGTAATATCAAGTTAATGAAAACCGTGAAGACATAAATGTAGCTTTATTTTAACCGTTTTAAATATGAGAACAAATCTGGAATCAAATATTTCTGTTTCCGACACATTTCCCGGCCTAGTTCTTGTCAAAGGGTTTATTTCAATATCGTAGTTTTCATCTCTGAAATATCATCAGCAGATTATCGTGTCTAACTTTTTTACAAACGTTTGCAAATGTTTCAATGAATTCTTTCAAATTCTTTTGACTTGGTATTACCTCAATTTTCAGCAGAAGTGTGAAGAACAGGAGCTACGTACAAAAGCATCAATAAGCTGAACTCGTTAATTTGATTTCAGATCGGAATCCTTACTGAGGTATTTAGCGCTTTAATGTTTTACCAATTAAATATTCTCAGTGTAAGGCAAACCTTTTAGTAAAGCTCCAAAGTAGTTCCTAATTTAATAAAATCAGTCACAATATCAATATTATTGCATCCATATGTTCAACTTACCCTGGGCAAAAGTACTCCCGTTTTACGATTGACCAAATTTATTATTAAGTGTATTAACTGATAAACCCAAAGAAGTACAATATTACGAAAGCTTATCCAAATGCCGCTGAATTTTGTCTGTTTTTTTCGTAAAATGGCCATGTCGTCAGCAAGTACCAATATTATAATACCAATATCATCAATTGTTTTGCCATAGACTACATCATTTGGTTGATATAATTCTGAATTGTCCATAAATGCTTATAATATCAAAGAGAAGTTATTACCATAACATCATATTTCTACAGTAAAAAAATGTGCGTACAAGTTATGATTACATATTTCTTGTAAAGCACTAGAAAAATATTGTTGTAATTGCATGTGTTTTGATTTTAGATATTTTGTTTGTTTGATTTAGAACTCAAAAATAGACACTTAAAGGGACCACATACTGTTCATCAAACGGCATAGAAACATCTAAACATTGTCTTGAATTTTTCGTTTGCTTCTGCTGCAACTTATAAGTGGAAATTGGTTAAAAAAATAACGGAACAAACGTATTTGTATTATATAATTCCCACCAATGAGACTGGCGAGACGTTGTGGCGTTGTTACAATTGCTTAAAGCAACGGAGGTTTCAGGCGATGCCTTTGGCATATGTAACGTATAAATACCATAAAACCAGACACTGAGACAGTTTTTAAGTAATGTTATCGTACATACGCATTTATTCCTGTGCTATAAATGAATGTAAAATGTTATTTCCATGCTACATTAGTTGTTGATATTGATTTGAACTGACTGTTTTGTACTGTGGAAAATCATGTCGTGGAATCGTTGGAACCACAAAAGATTGTTTCAAACTTCAAGAAATGGAATACAAATTATACATGTCAATGTATTTCAATGTATTTCATCACCAAACTAGTGACGATATACTATGTCAAACAACGAGACAATGCATTATTTATCTGGATACGTTTCATCCACTTGGGATCTGATTTTATTGGTGAGATTCACATGCTGTACCCATGATATAAAACAACCTGAATAGGAAATGTCTGTAATTTGTAGTGGTATTTTAAACGTATTCGGTTCAATAGATTTATTATACCAAAAGGAAGTACTGTTGTAGTGTAACAAAGAAGGGGACCATTTATATGTTACAGTTTTTCATTACGTCCGTATTCTAGTAAACAGTTATGTATCCGTCTAATTTTTTAATTCAATGAAGTCGTCTGTACATTGGATAACATTCTTACGAATGATTGTCTGAACATTGAGAGTTCGTGGAAACATAAGGAACATTAGTTTAAGTGCCACAGTTGGAATTATAACTGTTTTAGATGTTTTTATGTCATTAAGTTGCGCACTCGGCCTCATTCTGGCCATTGTATGTTTGCCGTGTTGCTCCGGCTGCATCCATTCGTTTGCAGGTGATGTATGCATCCGGTCGTTGAGTGCGTGCAATTTATATTATTTGTTCAAATATACTTCATTGTATTTTGGATGATACTGGCTTCGATAAGGCATATAGTTTAAAGTTTGCAATACATAAACATTCACTGGTCTGCACTCCCAATAAGCCTCCTGTGTCACGGACCGTTCAAAGGCGTAACACAGCATTTGCTCATACGTATGAGCATTGATGCATGGATGGTATGACTGTGTCATTTTGTGTGTGATCTATTCGAGTTGTTTTGTGTCCCCTTTAAGTATATTTTGGGCTTTGATATTGTGCCTTTAAACAGTACCATCGTTATGTGTTTGGCTATTGGGCTCGTCCCTGTTGTTTTTGTTGTACATTAGTGGAATAGTTCACAACTCTTAAACATAAACAGCAACACTAAATTTACTCGATAATATCAGAGACGAGTTTTCGAATTTCAATCATGAAGCATAACTAATATTATGTTCATCTACCTTTTGGTAAGTCAGAATTTTTTCAGTTTAATTGTTTAATCGCACACGCTGATAACTTTTTTCCAATGAAAAGAAGTATTCAAGTTGTGATTCATGTATTGCGTCATATAATACTGGAGATATGTACTCAAAGAATTTATATTGTCATTAAGTTTATCGACGACTCGTACACACATTTTACAACAAGTAGAAATGTCCACTTGCTTCCAAAATGATGTATAAATGACATTGTTTTTTTCGTTAAATGCCTTAAAGCAACATCGATACTTGAAAATGTAAAATTGCTAGACAATAATGGCGCTGATTCTGTATTGGAACATTTAAGTGTTCGGTTTGGAACTTGAAAGCCGATCGCTCTGCTTATTGTGCTGGCCTGTAGCACAGACACATCCTCAACGACAAGACCATTCTAGTAAGGATGATTCGCAGTACTTTTGTTTTGTGCACATACCATGTACAATACACTTGTATTGGATAACCAGTATGATGTTTTATTGGGTTTTAAACACATTTTATTGATTGTCATTAAAAAGAAACTGTCAACGATACGCATTTTGATAACATTGTTATTTGACGTTATGTCGTGTAGTGTGTTTATCATGTGTCTATGATTGATAGGCAAAAGAATGCATTTGTTGTTTCTGAAAATCGTGATATCATGTAAAGGGTAAGTTTATGTGGACCTACATATATTATTAGTTCTGTTTACGCCCCGCATCGTTGTTTTATGACTGACAACCCTGTACGTTTGTTTTATCTACATGCTATATGTACCTTTTATATTGTTATTAAAACTCATGTTCTATTTACTGTTTGGCTTACACTTGCCACAAGCCATGTGATTCAATTCTATTGCCAGCTATTCTTCCCCCTCCATGCCCTCTGGTGTTCAAACAGCATGAACAACTGAAAATGCGATTAATCTTTAAATTTATATTTAAAAAAAAGTATTATTCACGGATGAGAATAAGTGAAATCTACTGCAACTGGTTTGTTCAAGTAAAACAATCACCCATAAGCGTTGATATCAAATAATATCTGTATAATTGTAACGTCGTTTACCATCGGTCAAATCAAGTCGTGCTTATCCTACCAGGCTGTAATACTGATATATAAACTATAAAGTCATAACCTATGGCGATTCATATAATGTAATGTTTACACCTGAAGTTCAATTCTTCTAATGAACTGCCTTTCCACCTTTTTGAATATTTAAGGAATGAATTGCGGTGTTGATGTCATTATCGGGGTTTGAACGCAATTGGGTTGGTCAATGTGTGTGGAGTCCGAAGGACTCCACGCGTACTTTGCCATTTGTAATATTATTTTATAAAGTTCTTTTACAAATTGTTGCGTTTTGCATAGTAATTTCCAATCCATGATTGCACTTCGTCTCCGCAGACATTGATGTAATCTGCTTTATATGCAAATGTTCCCAATTACTGGTTATTACTCCATCTCGTCTCCCATGATGATAAACTATAAGCCGAACTCGTACATCGGTAGTAACGCTCGAACATTATACTACAGCTGACCAATTTTATAGAACTGTCTAAGTAAACTGGTGCTTATATATTTTTTTGAAATTATGAAATTTAGCAATTGTACTCAACATCATTTCCAGCTTCAGTTAAGAAACAAATTTACGATGACACTGACACCAATACGTCACGAATTGATGAATTAAAACTCATTGAAATATAGAAGCTCGTTTTCAAACGGCTTCATTACAAATTATGTTCAAGCGTCGAAGTGAGTAAACCTGAGTTGTAAATGACAAAAGGAAGGTAAAATCTGTATTTATTGCATACATACACGGGTATGTCTCAGTCACACCTTCTGTGTACGTATTGCATATGTTCAAAACCTCTAAATATACGTGCAGACTAATACACACTCACTCAACCAGTCAACAGATCATGTAACGAGACAGTCAAAGCTTTTAAGTTTACCCTCACGTGATAGATTAAAAACTGTCTCAACTGATGACTGATAGGTTTAAAATTAGTTTTTTACATTTTCAATAGTTATGAACCCCATAAAGAGAAACGACTTAAGTGTGGTTTTGAATTTTCTTGTGCTTCGAACTAATTTATAAAGACTGGAAATAGGATAACTGGTGCTTATGGACGTTGCTAGTGTTGCACTTTATCTTGTTATCAACGACCAGTTTGAGTCAATCCGAGAATGTTGTTATCGTATCGAAGGACATCTCTTCAAGAATGTCTTTATATCAAAAGATCAGCTGTAAAACTACTCGGCGAATGTTCCATTTATCTATTTGGTTTTATTTGTTTTAGCACTGGCATAATAGAGAATAAGAAATGTGAAAAGAAATATATTTAAGCTAAGGCACTAATTTTGGCCATATTGCGCATTCCTAAAGACTATATTAAATACCGAAATTTTATTAAAAATTGTTGATCTGATATCTTGTTGAAGGTTATTACACTGATCAGTTTTATATTTCTTGCTATTAATCACTATACTTCAATGGCCCACTGTGATTCAATTGCCCACTGTAGTTCAATGGCCCACTATACTTCAATGGCCCACTGTGATTCAATGGCCCTCTTAACTTCAATTGCCCACTGTACTTTAATGGCCCACTGTATTTTAATGGCCCACTATCTTCAATGGCCCACTATACTTCAATGGCCCACTATACTTCAGTGGCCCACTGTATTTCAATGGCCAACTATACTTCAACGGCCAACTGTACCTCAATAAAGCTCGCCCCGGGTTATATACCATTTTTAAATGCATGATGGTAATTTATAAGTCTTCTCTATGAATAACAGTAAGAGCCAAAGTTGTGTCGATATCCCAAACCATACATTATCTATGGGGAATAAAGCACGGAAGCTTTGTCTGAGACTCCAATATAAGAATGTCTAAAAGCGTTTCAATATATAATAAGTCCCGATTGGCAATGTGGAAATATTAGAGACAACTACCAGTGTTTTCTTCTTCACCTGTCCAATATATCATGCTCAACAGACACCACCTTTCCGACCAACTGTCAGCTATCAGGCTTTTGTCACTTTAGCATTTGGATAAAAAAAAAGCCACGCACCTGACCAACACAAGGATATTCAACGTTCAGCACTACATTCGCAGAACTTAATGCCTTTGATTAAAAACATACTTAATTCTACCACTGACCTGACCTATCCATGCCCTCTCCTTATCTCCCTGCTTATTTTCGTTTCTCCTTTTGCGTATACTCATTTTCCTGCTTACTTCGTCATACATTTGTTATTAACCTATCACATATCCATAAGATTATAACAAGTAAAATCTTCTACAAATCAAAACAGCACTTACACCAGTACAAGCAGCTTGAAAGAATGACAGTAGCGAATACGAAACTTCCTTTTAACGAGTAAATTGTGTTGTTACTGTCGATACAAGGACATTCAATAAATACATTAAACATTATATCTAGAACTATTAAGCGAATTGTTTTGTAACAATGTATCATTTCCATTTTCTGTACAATTTAAGATAATTCAAATGAACTTTTTAAAGAATAAATACTAATCGAAGAACCCTTCTTACATTTTTGAACTATCTTTTTACGATTTGTTTTGTGTTGTGTTTAAACTTATCAATAGAGAAAACGTTCATATGAAACTTAAATACCGGCGCATTGGATGCTTATCCGATGTGGTGTCTTTTGGGATATCAATATGTGTGTGTTAATGGACAAGAAATTGTACATTGTGTTTATTTATCATTGACTCATTCAATATATTAACAGTTTCTCTAGTTCACATAAGCGTCAATTTTTTTTAATACATATGTACTTCCAAATTTTAAATAATAATATATGGAAATAATCGTACTTATATTTTAGGCTGATGGATTCAATTTATTCGAGAACCTCATGTAAATGTTGTTGTCTGCAACACGTTCACTTAGTTAAAGAGTTATTCCACATCAAAAATGGTTTACATTTTTGTCTCTTTTAAGTATTCTTAAATCATGTTCACTGTTCATATGAAAAGACGTTATTTTCCAATTGTAGATGATTGTATTTTCATGGAGAGAGGTATCTATATCTTAACTTTGGTATAAACAGACTTTACCTGATGCATGTGGAATTAAATTTTTAAGGAAGGATAATGTCTAAGAAGCTAAGAAATTGTACCTGTAATAATAAACAGGGGTTTAGTGGTTCACATGTCCAGTGAGATGAGAGATTTCCTAATAATTTTGTTTACTCGAATATATGTTTTTTCTTCTCGTAATGTTTTTTTCTAGATATGAATCTTGTAGAAAACTGTATGAGTGTAACCATTTTGTCGGAATCGTTTTTTTTTCAGATATTCGGTCGCTGAAAAATCGATTCATGCTATTAACATTAAATTCTTTAAACATATGTTAAGCAATATCGAATACCAAACAACTCCACCTCGTAATCAAAGTTTTACAACAAGAAAGACAAATATTGAAAAGAAGTGCAGTTAGGTAATTTAAATTAAGTCTGGTTCAGGCGTATTACTGAGTGAAACCTCACACTCAAGATTTATATTTTAACGGCGTGTTGCAATACTTACTTTTTGATAATAACGATGTTTTCAACCTGTTTTGGAACACCAATTAAAGAAAAGAAAGGTTGCGGTCTCAATTTGAAAAAAATAATTCGAAATAATTATGTTTTGTTGTGATGTTCAGACGCGATGGCGCTGTGACTGAAATACGCTAGTGTTTATATAAATGCACGTGTAAAAGTTTTTTAGTGTCAGTGTTCTATAATATATATCGCTGATGATGTTTTTACGGATGTTAAGTTACTTGGAGAAAAGTGTTCCCAGTCTATAGCATGATTTAAATGCGCACCTTAAACTTGTTTTAGTGCGATTTGTGATTATGTTTTGTTAAGATATAAATATATTAACTTGAATGTGGCCGTGTGATGTTTATTGAGGAGTTATTTGCTGATAAAGTTTGGGATTAAAATGACTATGAAGTTAAAGGGCTTGCATCCCATTTTTTAGGCAATACTGCCAACATTTACAGGTACACTTATACAAATTTATCGGCATCGGTCGTAAATCGAAGCGACAACGCCTAAATATGAACGTAACACTGGCTATTAAGAAATATGTTCGTTAATAAATCAGTAAATGAATTAATAACCCTCAATCAATATCAATCTGCGTTTCGCCCAACCCATGGATACAATTTTTAATAACATATTTGTTCAAACAGACTGAAATTAATAAAGTAACATTTTATTTTCCTTCGGATTTGAAAAAAGATTTCAATAAGCTACAAGGCTTTGTTGATCTGATCGTTTGAAGTATTCTGCACAAAATCATATTGTCGAAGGATTTGCGTTTTGATGCATAGGGCTGTTTGGAATGTGTTTAAATTGATAAACTTCATATCGCACCAAATCGTACTGAAATGGATGTATACTTTATTTTGCTAAAGAGAATACCTAAGAACACAATTAAAGTGAAGATTTACCCGTTGTGAATGCTTCCCTCACTAACATTGATATTGTCACAAAGCCTTACAATTCATAGTTGTAAATCGGTAAGAGTGATTATATACGTGGTCTAGTGCTGAGGTGCCAAAAATAGATCCGAAACATGACTTTATGTCCAGAGTGAACAAGCTTGAATAATTGGTATATGCTTCGAGCTATGCAATGAAAACGTTAGCGCTCGTGCTCAAAGGTAAACAGCACGATACAAGTGATGAACTTCATGGACTTAGCAATTAACACACGTGAGGTTAAATCATATTTAAGTATTTCAGTGATGTCTAGTGGTTGTTTACGTTAAAGTAAAGGATTCGTTTATCAAGGTAAGTATTCTCTTTTCTTTTATTTGTAAACCGATTGAATCTGATTTTTCGCAAGTCGTTGCAAACAATGAAAATCGCATATAGAGCAACAACAACTGAATTGGTTCAAACATATAAATCACACACAAGCGCACGCATGCACGCACACACGTACGCACATACGCACGCACGCATGCACGAACATGCGCAAGTGTTGTTGTCTCTTTACATATAACCTGTATCCATATTTGATAGACTTTAACGTGTCTGAAATTGACCTTATATAGTTTATACCGAATAAACCTTCTTTCAGTGACATAAAGCTATTGTAATTACATATATGTAAATGTAATAATATATTTCCTTGGTGAGGGAACACTATTCATGTATTGTTGAGCTTGCGCGTGCTTCTTATGTATAAGCTTATCTGGTGAAGGACTCGCAAATTGACTCTTATATATGTTTTGCTCTATTCCTTTTTTGTTTTATGATTACTTTTAATAAGATCATTATACATATGATATATTCTATATATAATGTTTGTCAAATAGCATACATAAAAAAATGTCTGTGTGTTTGTCTTGCATCTGCTGCAAGTTATGAGAAATAAGTGGTATGGATTATGTACATTATATATTTGACATCAAAAAATGCTTAGACATTGCGGCGTTATATCATGTCTTGTTCAACGGACGTCCAAGGTGGTTTAGATGTTTAAAGAACTAAAAGAAGAACAGATTTGATAGTTTTATAGATTTTAAACTCTTAACACAGACTGTTATTTATGCACTACATGTAAATATAAATGTCACGGTATAAAGACATTTTTCTTGATCTTCCGTCGTCTGTGTTCGAATTTGAAACAAAACAGGGCTCTGGAAATATAGCAATGAGAACAAATAAGATGAAAGGGTTTCCATCTTCATAATGGAATGTATTAAAAAAATGTTCGTGGCAATGGCTATCTTTAAGACATCAGCAAAAATGCATTTATATCTGGTCCAATATTCCGCTGATGGTGGGATTTATATTGACTTTAAACTGAAAATAAACATTGATATGTATTCAAAGTCAGTACTACCAGTCATTATCTGATAATATTCAGGTTTTACCAAAAAATATATTTGTTTTAATTATATTGACTATTATATATACTACGATGTCTTAATAGCTTTGTTCTTAATTTGATGGAAACTCTAAATTAAAGTTTGATGCCGCATTGCCGTGTTGTTTATTTGTTTTATTCAGTCAACTCTGATTTGAGTTTGGCTTTACATAAAACCAAATTGCTTGGAAGTAGTGATCTTCCGCAAGTTTGTTGTTAATTTGTATTTAGTTTATTTAAAACGAATGAATAATATACGAACTTTAACATCAAATACGATAAGATATAATTGGAAACAATATGTTGCTGTAAGATTACTTCCGTGAGTGATGACAACACTCTGTGTTATTTCACAAATGTTTGCATACATTTCTGATAACAGCATCAAATCCCATTAGCCTTTAGGTCATCAATTACATATAAAGATTTTGTCAGGAATGTAATCAATTCTCGTAAATTGAAAGCCCTTGTCAATCTTAAATGAATTGCTATTTACAGACTATGAGATATAAGTTTATAAATGTTTGACTCTGACTCATGATGCAAAAGTTTCTTCGGAAGCCCAGCATGTACACATGATCAATGATCAAAATAGTTTCGTGAAAACAGAATTCTCGCGAATACATCCGACTCGTGAACACAAAAGTCTCGACAGCACAACAGTCTTGAGAACACAAAATTCTCGAAAACACAACAGTCTCGAGAACACTAAAGTCTCGAAAACATTACAGTATCAAGAACATTACAGTCTCGAGAACATTACAGTCTCGAGAACACAAACGTCTCGAGAACACAAAATTCTCGAGAATACAACAGTCTCGAGAACACAATGTCTCGAGAACATTACAGTCTCGGGAACATTACAGTCTCAGGAACATTACAGTCCCGTGAACACAAACGTCTCAAGAATACAAAATTCTCTAGAACACAATATTCAGAGAGGTCAGAACAAAACATACTGGATAATACATCAGTCTCGAGAAAAAAACAGTCAAGTGAACACAGTAGTCTCAAGAACACTACAGTCTCATGAACACAACATTCTGGAGAACACAACAGTTTTGTTAACACAAAAGTATTGTAAAAATAACAGTTTCATGAATTTAATAGACCGTTGGTCACAACAATCTCATGAACAAACGGACGAGAGAGTACAATGATTTTGTGAACACAATAGTATCGTGAACATTACAGACTAGCAAATACAGTCTCGTGAAGACAACAATCACGATAAAACACAGTCTTATGAGCGTAGCAGTGTCGTTATCACAACAGTCTCGTAAACACACTGGTGTCGTGAACACAATATACTCGAGAAACAACAGTCTCGTGAACATCACAGACTCGAGAATACAACAGTCTCGTGAACACAACTGTCTCATGAACCAAATAGTTTCATGAACACTACAGTCATATGAACACGGCAATACCATAAGCACATTAGTCTCGTGTACACAACAAATCACGTGAATAAAACAGTATATAGAACACAACACTATCGATGGATTAATAATTGTTTTCCAACTGTGTTTATATCAGTTTAAATTATTCCTTTATTACAAGTATATGTTTTCTCGAAGCATCGGTACAAGTTTGTACAGACCAGTCAACGTATTGTCTTTTCAGAACTGTACAAATAGCATGACAGTGTTACAATTTTTACTTAAAATGACCAAATCGCATTCAAACTTATACAACGTGTACTCATTGAAACAGTTAAGTTGTTCCAAATCCTGACATGATTAAAGCCTTTATCAATGTACTTGGGGGGCTTAATGTTTTCGGATATTGAAATCGCTAATAAAGTCACGACGAATCGTATCAAGCAAACTTAGTATTATTTCCGTTATCTTCTTTTAGCTTATCCAAATAAAAATAAAGCGTTCAAACGGAAATCGAACATACCCTAATGCGAATGGCTGATACCGTAAACCCTAGGCTAACACTTTTGCTTGAAAGCACGGATGTAATTACTGCGCTCTGCGATGTCTTTACTTCCGTTTCCCGTTCATATACGTGTATGTATGAAAGCTCCTTTTTTAAAGGCGTTGACTTTTTATAGATTAGAATGAGCGAAGAAAGTAGTTCTGCACCAAATATGTAAATTAAGAATGATTCACTTTCCATCAAATGTTTGTCAAACTCGTATAAACATGGCATGACCTCTCTTATGAGTTCTCTCTGGAACCTGAATATTTTGTTTTTAGATGCCTTACTTACATGTTGCTTATTTTTTCATTCCTGTTGACCAGGAATCAAACAATGATACTGTGTGATATTGCCATTTTGCGATGGAGATGCACGTAAAAACTACAAACTTTGCAAAAATATAGGAATGGTGTCCTTCATTATGTGATTTCATTTAACCGTTAAGTATGACGATGATAACTAATATATCTTTAATATTGTGATATATTACGTATCAGCATAAAGGTGTGACCATCAATATATTATACCCTAGTTACAATATTAAGGATAAGTGCTGTGCCAAGGAGACATTTTTGTGTATGTTGTTTTAAGATTAATTGCCATGTTGTTACTTCTCTCTATAACTCCATATGGTTTTGGTGTATTGACTTCAAACTTTGCACACGTGTTGATCGGTTAAAAAGACGTGCTGTGCAAAAGAAACATTATTTTGTGTAGGATATTTTGAAAATAAATTTCCTTTGATTAGTTTTATGGGTTTTTTATTTACTACTCTCAATTACTTTATATGCTTTTGTGATACTGAACTGTAGATATGAAACAGTTTTTGTGTGTTTTGAATTTTAAGAACTACTGCAATGGGATTTTTTTAATTCTTATTTTCATACTTTTCTGCATAAATTTCTACAAACACGCCATTGTTAATGTAAAACGGAAATATGAACTTTTTTCTTTATATTTTCCTTACTCTGAATGAACAATGAACTACTAAAGGTTTCACTAAAACGTTAATACATGATCCATTTATTCTACTATATATATATATACAGCAGCGGTCAACTAAACAGTCAACACAATTAAAAACTGTGTCATGATATTAAAAACCTAAACAGAAAATGTCATGCCATATTTCATAGATGGTCTAGTGCTTATTTCTAAAATTATTAATAAATATAAATTCAAACTTATCTATAAGAGTTACTGATGTCATTGATTATATTAAGTTCATATCTATCCTGTTACTGTCGTATATATGTTTTATTGTAATAACAATTTATCATGTAATGAGGAGCACGTGTGTGTTGAATTACTTAATTAAAGTGTTGAATCCTAAATCTTGGATCCTGAAAAACCAAGAAATAAAGGTTATACACACAATGGAATGGCAAATGTTAATCACCTATAACACATTTCCAGATTTCACTAAAGAGCTTTCACTGCGCCTTTCAGCATACAAACTGGCGGGCAGGCTTAAAGCAATGTAGTGATCTCGCTTCGAGTGTGTTTGTTGCTCTTGGAATATCGGTTCTTGGATTGCAACGCCAACGGTATGGCATTTGTGAAGTTAAACATAAATATTATTTTACGTCAATACGAACAAGGAAAATGTTGATGCATAGCATCAATGGTCTAATACATAGATTTCAACAGCATGAAATTCACCTTTTATTTGTACCGGCATGTTATGTGAATTCCTTGCTTTATATTTTGTATAAGTTTGTGTAACACATTTCACTCATATGAGTATATAGAACGGGGTTAAAATACTATACATCAAAGGGGTATTATCTTGAGTTCATTCTTTCAAATGACATTTTCAAAACAAAACAATTAAGCTCAAGGTTAATTTTTCAAAACACGGCATTTTTGCTGTCACCAAGGGAGGTTACTGCGTAGGAGGTTTACAAACATAAAGGATATTTTGATAGTACCGTGTAACCTTCATCTATTTTGATATCAATCGGAACACCTCGGCCTGTATCTATCTCTGAGATGGCCGAGTTGTTATGATTGAGTTGGTATTTAAAATCAAAATTTTCAAAATAATAAGCAAGGCTATAGCCCATTCTCAAATTAAATGCATGCTTGGCATTCCATTATCAGAACGAGGTTTAGATGGGTCAGATGTAAACAAAGATTCCAGCCATACTGGCCATGGCTGCCACAGGTGATGGCAGTGATCTGAATTTAGGAAAAGGCAATAAAATATCAAATTATTTTTGTTGTGTGCCTTTTTGTTACTCTAATGGAAGATATGACTTAAATGTGAACTTTCATAAAATGCCAATAGTAGAGGAAAAGGGTAAAAATGGATTGCCAAAATCAGGAGAGACGAAGGGTCTATGTTTAAGGTATGTTTATTACACATAGTATCATATATTTCATCAAATAAACAATAACATGTATGATGTTCTTTCAACTGATTAAAATTACTCTTTACTTTGATATTAAAGAGTTTCATTTCTAAAATGCTTTTAAAATATAGTGTGTTTTAATCGAAAAAAAAATGGAATACATACCGTATATGTTCCTATAACAACACTTAATCAAGTTTATATCTATGGTATATTGTAGATTTCTAAAACAACAGTAGTTTGCTCAAAACACTTCACCAAAGATGATTATACTGGTTGGACTCCAAATAGAAGACGTTTAAAGCCAGATGCTGTTCCCAGTGTTTTTGAATGGCAGAAGGGGAGGCCAAAGAGGAGATAGCTTAAGAGGAAGATACTAGCACCAGACGAGACACCATCAAAACAGTAAGAACTTCACCAATGTATTCTAAAATATATATATATAATAGTTTTCATAAAGACAACCTTAAATTGAAAGTTTGAAGTTAAAAAAAGTATATTATTAAACATATGACTTTTCCATTTGCAGAAAAAGAGCAGCAGCCATGATGTATTTGAAGAACAACCCTCAACCAGTGAAATGCTAACAGCTGTTCCATTGCATGTCGCCTACGAAGAGGAAATTGGAAATTTGAAAGAACAATTACAAAACAAAAATGAAGAGTGTGACAATTGAAAAAATTCAAATAAATTCTGAACGATTTCTTGTATCAAGGTTTAGTAAAGATGACAGCTTGATTAAATTCTACGTTTTGTAACATATAGTTTATTCTTGTCTTTTTTCAAATATATTGAGCCTCCCGCGAGCAACAAGTCTTTTTGGTAGAAAAAGAAGTATGCTACTTATTGATGAATTGTTCTAGTTTCTCTGTAGGTTAAGGGTAGGTTTGCTAGAGCAAGATTTGGCAGTACGGTTCAATTGCTCAATAGCCACAGTCAGCAGAAAAATTGTCACTGGGTCAAACGTTTAATATTTAACATAAGTTAGAATTCCAATCCGGCTGCCCCAAAAAATAATACAAGAAACTACCCGACTGTTTCAAAGATCTGTATCCTAAAAGATGAGTTATCATTGACTGCACTGAAATAAAAACACAACAACCATCTTCACTTTTACTAAATTCACAGGTTTATTCAAATTATAAAAGTTGCTGTACATTTAAATGTCTCATAGGTATTGCACCAAACGGGATAACGATAATCATTTTACCTTTGTATACAGCCTGTATGTCAGATGTAGAAATTACAAAGCTATTAGGACTCTTGGACCTTTTAGAGCCAGGCGATGATGTTATGGCGGACAAAGGTTTTACAATAAAGAAAAAATATTAAGTGAAAAACAAGTTACCCTTAATATACCACCATTTTAAGTTGCAATTTTTTTTTACCAAATCTGAAATTAAGGAGACGGAACAAATCGCAAAGTTGGGTATTCATATTGAAAGGGTCAACAGAAGGATAAAAGAATTCCATCTATTTGATATTCCATTGCCGCTGTCTTTAGTAGGCTCAGCAAACCAGCTGTGGGCCGTTGCATGTCTCTTGTCAAACTTCAGAGGGCCTATTGTCCATTCATGGAAAAAGAGTAATGGGTAGTTGTTTTTGAAAATAATAAAACCAACAATATTGCTGTAAAACTTTGTATGTATAGATAATATATCATATCATGCAAATACATACAATTTGTAATCTTAATGTACACATGTTTTTAAATAAAAGAGGTGAAAAAGAATGTGTCCACTTTGTCTTTCACGTTATCCCAAACATCTCGGTTAAAGTATATGGTTTCTTTATGATTGTCATTCTCACACCATACAAAAAGTCACACCACTCAAGTCCAGTCACTGCCAACTGAGAAAGGACTTGATAGTAGTAATCATGGTTTTTCTTTAGTTTTAAACTTCCTGTGGCATCTTTTTGGAGGCAAGATGCCTCAAGTACACTACTCACTAGAGGACATTTTATTTCTAGCAGACCAAAAGGGGGATATCTTGTCGGATTATATACCTTTCGATCTGGACTTGCAGCTAGCTATGGTGCCCATGGGTTGACAACAACACCACAAGGGTAGAGATTTACTTGATCGCCCATTGCCTTTGAAAAGGCTATGGCTGCTGTTGGTTCATTGGCAATTCCTCTTTTTATGGCTTCAGTGACAACTCGTCGTTTTTACCTCAGGTGTTTTACTAAGCTTTCATTATCTTTTCGTCGCTTAAAAATTCTGCCTATTTTTGAGGCAGTAATTCTATCTTCTCGTATACGATGCCAAAGACGACTTTGACTTTGAAGTCTTGTTTTCTCTTCAAATTTGCTTATTTCATTAAGAGATAAATGAAGACCTTCTAATTTGACAATTTCAGCTGAAGTCAAAACGCGATTGTAATTTTCAGCCATCACATTTGAAATCGGAAGGTTTGGAAAACCAACACCGTCAAATATGTTCATAATATGTTCATCAGTTAGCTTTTGATGGTAGCTCAGAACACTTCCGTGTGGAACTAAGCCAAACTTGGACGTGGCTGTTGATGTGTACATCTGAAGAGCTGGCGGTACAAGAAGGTTTGGTTCAGCCTCCGTCATCATCTTCAGATTTATGATGTCTGACCAGTTGACAGGTGGTCCTCTGACAGCATTGTAAAGGGTAGACTGTATTTTTGTAGGTCTAAGCTGTGAAAACCCGGTATCTGGGTCTCGAACTTGTGAGTAACCACAAACCTCAATATCCTGGACAACTTTCCCAGAGATTTTCTTTCCTCTGGGCACATGCCATGTTTGTGGTATTGATATTTTGGCTACGTCCTCGGGTACATCCTTTAGTCCAAGTATTTTGTAAGTTGCCACTTGGTATAAAAGTCCTGTAACATGTCCGCAGCATTCATTCAATGCTATTGCACATCCACATGAGGTGCAATTGATGAAGGGATCGGAACGAGTTTTGTTTTCGAAATCTACTTACAAAAGCAACAGAAAGTAACTTGTAAAAAATAATGGATTGGATATTATATTCACTTAATATATATATATAATAAGGCTATTAAATACGTGATTAAATGTTGTTTCATAAAGATATTATTTTTCAAAATCATAACAAATCTGAAAATAACAATGTATACGTACCTAGACAGTGTATGGGTCTTCATTCTTTCGTTGAGACTTGTGACATTTTGCTGACACTCTGCAACCAGACTGTGTTGGGTGTACTGTAAGGGGTGTTTTAATTAGATGTAGTATGGTACTATACTTCTTTAGAACTATGTGAGAATCTGAGAGAAGCTCAGAAATCTTTACAACAGGTCAGTTTGACTCATAGTGATCAACTAAATATAAATATTTGTTTCAGAGACATGCTCTAGCTTGATATTGTGTTATACAAAAGGCCGAGACCTTACTATAGACAGTAAACCTGAATAACTGTAAGCATCATTAGCTAAATAAGCTGGCCTATCAATTAAGAACTGTGGGGAAAAACTAGGACTATGTAAACAGAGAAAGGCAATTTAGGTGTATGTGCATGTACTTTAATCATATGAATAAAACGTATGGTCTTACCTTTCAAATCATGAATATATCCTTCACTGTAGAACTTGTAGCCTTTGTTGATGGATTTATTACCAGATGAGAACTTGTTTACTTTTATATAACTCTCAACAAAAGAGAAATCAATTTGTGGAATGAGACTAACATCTCTATCACTATAGCTGGCCATGTTGGCTTATCAGCTGTGTTTACATCTGACACATCTAAGCCTCGTTCTGGGTTAGCTCATACATTATTCATGAGAGCTCATTAAGGAGGGTCTATTATAATTTAAGGTTTCATTATCAATTAAAGTGTTAAATTTTATAAAACAAACTAAACTTCATATTTTATCATGCAACGTGGAAACTGTTGAAAGCATTGGTCTGCAATTTATGAACAAGTCTCTAAGTTGGAATATTTCTAAAGTAATATCAAATAAGTGTGGCTGTTGTATGAGGGTAACATAATCAGACAATTTTCAGAATTGATAATCAATTGCAAATGAACACCCGCATTTGATAAATGGAACCAGAAATAATCGAAGGTGTAATTCCAAACTAAATGATGGTATCATAATAGGACGCGAGCATTTTGCACGACTTTCTCTGACTTATTAATATCCTAGCAAAACGATTCAACATTTGAGTCATTCATCATTGGCAAACGACAAAAAAAAGAGTTTCTGTAATGAGTGAACACAAATTTGGATACAAGTTATGTCTGAACAAATGATAGTTGGCACTTATCTGTTTTCATTTTCTACATAAAATGATTCGGTGAACATTGATTATTTATTATCATAATTGTTATCTCAAATGGACGATTATTCGAGTATTTTTCAATCATTGTGCCATCACTATGTTGTATCTATAGGGTGTTTTGTTCATGGAAGGTTAATCAAACCTATATATGAGACTTCGCTTACGCAAGTTTAGTGACTTTAATTGCGGTAGGAATATCAGTTCCACGAAGGATAACATTTCAGGAATTTATTTGACGGAAGTAATTTTAGTAATTTTACTCATTATATGCCTTATCAGTGTTTCAGCACACAAGTGACCACTGATAATGTACTTTCTATGTGTCAAACATAAAAAAAATATTTATGATGGTCAGGAGCACAATGGTGGTCAGGTGTACTGGAATTTGCAAAGAATATGTTTTTATTGTATATTCTCTTCCAGCATGTATGTATAAACTCGTTACGTTTTCTACCGGATATTTGATGTTTTAATTTCTGGTATACATTGTAATTTATAGTTATCAAATGAGGATTTTAAGGAAACACGCTTTTGTGGTAAGGTCAATCAGCTGCCCACTTGTTGTTAGAAAACACAACGCCCATTGGTAATTGTTACATGTGAAGCGGAAAGAATATAACAATATTTGGTTTCGTGTACATCCTGTGTGAGGTTGCATGTCATAAGTTACTGTAGATTGTACTTTCGTAATACAAGTATATGAAAGGTTCCAGGACCTAGTTGTCGAACGTTCTGGAACATCTCTTTCATCATTTCATCTACATGAACCACCAGTCAAGGAATTTGTTTTAGAGATGCAATATGACCACGTCATTGTTATAAAGCCGCATTAAGGAATAAATATATAAGCTATTCCAATATTTCTGGGAGTTCTTGATAATTTTTTAGCAAGTGAATAAAAACGTTTTATAAAAACCAATCTTCTTCTAATGCTTATCTTATGTTAGTTTTCAGAATATAAATCACTGACTATTATTTACACAATTGGAAAACCGAACGTTTGTATTGGTTTGGTCATTACAAGCTCAGGTGTAGGAATTACCATGAAAGGAATTTTGCAAATTTAATTTCCAAAGTTTGAAGGAATTATTTGCAGGGCTTCCATTTTTTTCGGGCAAATGGCTCTCGAGGATTTTTCAAAATTTTCTGTTCATTAATTTCATGTAGATCAATTCTGGCGATTTCAACCAACTGTACAAGAAATAGAGTCTAATTTTGACAACCTACATAATTATAGAGCTGGCTACCTCGGCCTGGGGTCGAGTAAATCCCTTAGATAGGAACTCTAACACATGCTTATCTGCTTTTCTAAACGGTCCATCTTCCTTAACTTTGTTTATTTATCTCAGTCATGTTGACCTGCAATACATTATCACTGCGGTATGATAACGGCGGTTGGCGATAGGGATGATACTGAAATCCGCTTACAAACAACTCATCTGGCAAAACAGGCTATAACGCTGGTAACATGTTATGTTTTCTGATTCCTTATCGTTTTGATTATTTCTGAATTTGATATTTATACCGTCATTTATAAACATAACGGAAACTATTTAATACTCGGTCTTTGAAGGTAATATGCAGCTGTTACTTCCTAGTTCTAATCACTTCTGCAATATGTTGTCAATACCGGGTTTGTTTTGACATGCGATCTGGTGAACAGAGTTTTTTAATTGGCAATGTCATAATCTGTTAATAAAGGTCGGAAATTAGTTTATGTTTATTTAGGTGTGTATAACTCCGTTATCATTCCATTTCGATTATTCAGATTTTCTGACATTATTAGTTTTTCTAGTTTGTCTTTTGAGATACATCTGAAGAGAAAAATATCCAGACCTTAGGTTATAATTTTACAAAATAAAACATCACATTTTCTGCCCTTTAATTTGAACAAAGCAGCTATTAAAATAGTAATTGGCATGTATTTTTTTATTTATTTGCAAAAGAGGAAGTTAAGGATAGGATAGACAAAATGTGCAATGTGTTTGAGCTGAAGAATCGGAAATACGTCATATGTTTGGATTATCTATTTGTTTTGTATATTTGTGTATTTCTTAGAAATATTGGCAAATCTTTTTCGAAGTTCTACCTTACGCATGATTCTTTTTAGTATAACACATGCGTAGCAAAAGAAGCCCAGCTAACATTGATTCCACTTCATATTAAAGCCTTCTACTGCAAATCCCGAAAGTATGAACACTGTCTTAGTAATAGTACAAATTGACTGATATGTGTAAGTTTGGTTTCCTCACTTAGGTATGATCACAATTACTTTCTTCTTTACATCAATAAGCTATAATATGGCACTAAGTGAATATATCTGAAGTGAGTAATTGCGAACTAAAACTGACGTGTTTTATGACCTGCATATAAGAATGACAATACAATATAACCTTGTATACTTAGATTAAACAATTATCAGGTTAATAAGCAGAAAGTATTGCTTTAAACCGTGTTAAGCTCAGTTTAAGACATAGTCTACTTGAAAACGTATAATACAACTAGCAATGAAGAGTAAATTTGTCTTTTTATGCAAGATTATTCCGCTTCGTCTCGAAAAAAACCGACCAAACGACTAATAACAATCGGATACCGACTCCTAAAAATCTTAAGAACATAGCCTGGTAACATACATTGAAGAGCTTTCAGCATCGTAATTGCCAAGGCTGGTGCTCTCGATTGAAGCGTGCTTGTTGCTCTTGAAAAAACGTTCTATAATTGCAAGGGTATGGCATTTGTGAATGAAAACATAAGTATTATAAATATTCAGTATGTACGAATTAAAGGTTAATTTGTACCAGTAAACACCGGAGTAAAACTGTCAATTTCATATTCCTATACTATGAAATCGATTTTAAAATATATTGGTTGATCATATGAATTTGTTTAAAGATTTAACTGACACCTTATTACGTTAGACATATTAAATTGTTGAAGGTATTTCAGTTGGCAAGTGACATGTTTTCGTTAAAGTAACGTCGTCCAACCGACAAGGGACAGTTGTTGATAAAAACAAAGTTGTCAAACCGACAAGGAGCATGTATTGGTTAAAGCAATGTCGTCCAACCGACAAGGGACATGTGTTGGTTAAAGCAATGTCGTCCAACCGAAAAGGGACATGTTTTGGTTAAAGCAGAGTCGTTCAACCGACAAGGAGCAGATGTTGGTCAAAGCAACATTTTTTTAACCGACAAGGGACATGTGTTGGCTATAGAAAAATCCTACAATCGACAATTTATTTTGTTTTGGTTAAAGCAATGTTGTTCAACCGACAAGGGACATGTGTTGGTTAAAGCAAAGTCGTCCAGCCGACAAGGGATAGGTGTTGGTTATAGCAAACTCGTCCAACCGACAAGGGGCAGGTGTTGGTTATAGCAAGATCGTCCTACCGACAAAGGACAGGTGTTGGTTAAAGCAAGATCGTCCTACCGACAAGGGGCAGGCGTTGGTTAAAGCAAAATCATCCAACCGACAAGGGTCATATGTTTGTTATAGCAAATTCCTCCAACCGACAAGGGGCAGGTGTTGGTTATAGCAAATTCGTCCATCCGACAAGGGACAGGTGTTGGTTATAGCAAATTCGCCTTCCGACAAGGGCAGGTGTTGGTTATAGCAAATTCGCCTTCCGACAAGGGGCAGGTGTTGGTTATAGCAAATTCGTCCAACCGACAAGGGACAGGTGTTGGTTATAGCAAATTCGCCTTCCGATAAGGGCAGGTGTTGGTTATAGCAAATTCGTCCAACTGACAAGGGGCAGGTGTTGGTTAAAGTAAAATCGTCCAACCAATAAGGGACAGGTGTTGGTTATAGGAAAGTCGTCCAGCCGACAAGGGACAGGTCTTAGTTAAAGCAATGTCTTTCAACCGACAAGGGGCATGTGTTGGTTAAAGCAAGATCGTCCTACCGACAAAGGACAGGTGTTGGCTAAAGCAAAATCGTCCTACCGACAAGGGACAGGTGTTGGTTATAGCAAAATCGTCCAACCGACAAGGGACAGGTGTTGGTTAGAGAAAAATCGTCCAACCGACAAGGGACAGGTCTTGGTTACAGCAAATTCGTCCAACCGACAAGGGGCAGGTGTTGGTTATAGCAATTTTGCCTTCCGACAAGGGGCAGGTGTTGGTTATAGCAAATTCGTCCAACTGACAAGGGGCTGGTGTTGGTTAAAGCAAAATCGTCCAACCAACAAGGTGCAGGTGTTGGTTATAGCAAAGTCGCCTTCCGACAAGGGCAGGTGTTGGTTATAGCAAACCTAATTATGTCGTTTTGGTGGTTTTGTTTCAACTGACATTTCTTGGCTTAATACCAATGTACATGTTGACAGTTTACGGTGTGTCCGTCAATTTTGAGATTTTATTGTCAAAACAGTGTTTTTAGTCGTCGAAAAATAGCTAAGATGTGATAGTTATGCAAATCGAGATCATTGTATCGATTGACTTTCCTGTTCCTAGTTCAAAACAATATGAAAATACAATATTTGTTCACTGAAACACTCGGAAGATCCAACGTTTGTATTGGTTTGTACGTTAGCCGCTCCCTTGTTGGAATGGTAATGGAAGTGCTTCGGCAAGCTTAATTTCCGGCGTTTGAATATCGTATGCAATTAGCCAATCGGAAACGTCCAATAACATCCAAACGCCTAATAGTACTTCCTTGCCATGCTGTTTTCGTGTGTAAATGGTGTCTGATTATATCCGAATTCGCGCGTGTTTGTTATCGGAGAGGAGAAATCAGTAAGCGATTATATTCCTCATGGGACTGGCTTTTCCATGCTTGTCCTTGTACAAATATTGCAATAAACGAAGCTATGACTTAGATTAAAGAAAATAGAGTTACTCTTTGTTTTTTGAGATACAACCATTCTTCTCTGCAAAAGAGGCACTTTATGGTTTAGTATTACTATATCAGAAGGTGTTCATCGCAACACATTTACCAATATACATGCATTTGGCGTTTGATAATTATAACTGTCAAGCCATCAATTTATATATGTATAATAATATTTGAGTCATTATGTAATGAAACATAAAGGTCGATAGTCCACGGAGGAGATTTGCACAATTATACTGTACCAAATTATTTTTTTCCTTTCCTCTTTCTATTCTTGTCTCTGATTATACCAATTAATTTTTACCTTTTACAAATAAAGAAGATGTTTACAGCGTTATTTCGTCTTAAGCAGTATTTGTTATGTGGGCTTCATTTAAATAACAGAATGTGTTCGTCTTAATACATGCCTTAAACACAGTTATATTCGATCTACCAGAGAAGTAAGGATAATTAACCGTGCATATTCGTAACGACTTGCAGATAATAAGCGTTTCTTGGAAATTTTGCAAGATTGCAGCGACTCATGAACACATGAAAATCGTTAAAAGGTCTGATATTTTCTCTTAACACGAGCTGATTAATAAGACGAACTGACGTAGTTTTAAATCGTCTTTTCAGGACTCTTACGTAGTATTCAAATGCTCGTCATAACAGCAGCATTTTGGTATATAATTATATTAATATAGATAACAATAGCATGATTCATCTATGTGACGTCTTAAAACATCAAAGTAGCTTTCTGTTCTAAACAAAGGGCTATGGAATGTTACACGCCATATTCCTAATTACAGAAAAGCATGTAATAAATGCAGTAACGTTGCAAAGTGTATACTAAACTGTTTTACTCGAAAATTATTATTGTTCAGGAGATCAGCTTGTAACGAATGTTATTTGAGAATTTTTGTAGCTTAGTTAGCTAATTCATTTATTAAGTTCATGAGCTATTCTGTTCCACTAAATATATGAGTATTAAATAACCGTTTTTAAAAACACAGCAAAAGGAATTCCATCGACATTACGTCATCGCCAAATACCTTTATATTTAAATATGAATATAAGAGTCAAATGTTGATATAGTTTACATGAAGAACAATGGTGAGTGGGGTTTCTTAGATTTATACCACTACTAAATGTATGCGTCACTTGTCACGATAAAACATCGATCATTGCCCAAGTGTTCGACAACGTGACATTTTAAATGTTTGTTCCGAAGGAATCGCTTAAACTGTATGTTAGAAGTGTTGATCGAAATTTTAATGTAACGAATATGTTTTGTTCACATAGTTTATCTGCTCATCAATATTATTAAGAACCCCAGTTTTGTATAAATCAGCACCTATTTTGTTTCGACGACATAATACGAGCATTGTAACATGCAAATTTTTAATTGATACGAATGAATAAAATCTAACCCACACTCTTGAATACCTCATAAAATAGCTGAGATATTGTAACCAGGTTCCATACGCTGAAGAGCTTTTAACATCCTAATTGCCTTGCAGGTACGAAACAGTGTGGTGCTCTCTGTTCTCCGAATGTTCGGAGCTCTTGGAATAAAAAATATGTGCTTGCAACGTTATGTCATTTATGAAAAAAAAAATCAAATTAAGAAATTACGGATTATATAGAGTTGCTGTGGTTTAACAGTTTTGGATGATATTGTACCAGGATTGTTTTTTATTTAACTTCGTTTACTGCAATTTCGTTTCATTTATTAATCTATTAAATTCATAAAAATTGTTATTGCAGAAAATAGAGTATTGTATTTTCCAATGAAAACCACTGCATGCCTTATCAGTGTTTGCAAAAGCGAATGACCATAGATAACAATATGCTGTCAATATGTCAAATATATATAATTAATCAGGCTACACTGGCACGTTCAACAATTTAATAGTGGACAAGAGCCCCATTATTTGAAAAAAGCCGAACATATACGCTGAGAGTGGGCTCTAGGTCGTGTCTATAAGAATACTTGTTGCTTGCGGTTACAAAAGATGAATAGATGCATTGCTCATAACAATTGAGATGAAAGATGTGACATATTTTCTACCGTGGAATATCATTAAAACTGACTACTCTTTCTTTCGGATAGTGGTTTGATGTTCTGTCATAAGATCTGATATAACAATTAAGGATACACGTTTGTGCAGTAAGGTAGGAAATAATACACTTGTTTATTTCTGTCTTTCAAAGCATTTTATGTTAATGATGAAAATAAAACCTAGGAAAAAAACAACAACAAAAACAACACTAAATTTAATAAATATTCATATCGTTTAAATTTTCTTTGAATAACTGTTAATCTTTATATATGATATAATAAATGAAAGCATTTTGTCGGTGTGATGATAATTACTATATTTGTATATGCAAATCAAGCTGTTCTGCAGCCGATAGTTTTGAAAAAACGTTTTGGGGTTAATACCAGGAGGTATCAAGCGTTTAACATGTACTGTGATGTAGATGGTTTGGAACCTTTACATTAACACCACAATGAATGTTTAATGATTGACCATTATTCAGTAATGAGTAATAGTTGTATCCGCCTGTACATAGGGGAGTAAAGCGTCCTATCGTAAAATTCCATTTATTATATACCTGCCTATTTAATTAATCCTTTTTATTTTTCGGTTTCAATTTGATTTAAATTTAGCGCCATCTGTCAAATGCGCGTATGAATTCGAATGTGTTATGTAGTTGTGTGTAATGAAGTCAAGGGAGGCTACTACAGCGAAACGAAGTCAGAAATTACAGTATTCACTTTATTGAGGAAAATAAGAACAAAATAAGAACCAAATAGTTAGTTTGTGTTTTAGTAAAATTATCAGATTGCTTATACGAGAACAATTATTAAATGTCACAGCACAAAAGAACAACAACAAAAAACGGTACTTATTTTACGAGTATACACTAATCGTCATTTACTGTAGACGTAACACGGCCACTTTTAACAAATTAAATATTCGTGGGATTTTTTACGATCATTATATGCAGAATTGAGAGAGTTCGTGAGTCAATCGCTATTTCTATCGATGACGCGAATTCGCCTTCTTCATTGTATTGGCGACCTGCTCGTATTTATGATAATAAACACATGGATAATGCAACACATTTTTGGACTTCGAAATGGCAAACAAATAGTTCACTGAAGTAGCTGTCTAGATAGATTGGAAGTGTTCTCTGCTTAATGCTTATCCTCATGGTTCTTTGAAGGACATGAGAACCATTTTCCTGAATATTTACATGATTCTGGAGCGTGAGTAAAGTAAGATAATTTAATGAATTTAAAAGTTTAAAAGTTAAAAGTGTTCAATACGGCGAGCTGTATTTTCACTGTTGGATAGCGAAAGGGAATTTAATAGGCATATAGTAAATTGTTTTATCGTTGCATGCCCCTTGGGATTAGCGGAAAAACTTAGTTTCCAGTATTTCAATAAGAAACCACATCTTCCTGCTATGCTATGCTAAATAACAGACTACCTTATGCTGCAAAATGGTTTCACTCCGTCATAGATTTTTTAAAGTACTAAAACACGTGTGTGTATGTGATCAAAGAAGAGAGAGCATTTAACGGTTTTATTTCTCATGGGGAAAATGCATTTCATATAAACTGACGTTACCGTCGGTTTCGGTATCAATAATGCAATATGATATGGAACCTATGTACGTAAATTTAATACCATTCTGCTTATGTTTATGAAACGGTCTTTATTGCCCAACAGATGTCCAAGAGACCCCGCCCATGATACATTCATGCAGTGAATGGGACATGAAGTTTACACTTGCAAAAAGTAATTTATTATTAAATAACTTAATATTGTTTTACATCCCCGGTATTTATAATAATGTAAGTTTGTTTAATTCATTGTTTCGCCTGAATTACGTGAACTAAAATATTGTATTAATAATAGATACAGTCAAGCTTTATTCAAAAGTGTCCTCTTACAGACGTTTGAAGCCGTAGCGCTTGGACGAACACCAATTTTGGTGTGGAAGAAAACACTTTTGAAGAAAAAACGAGTAACTGTATCTGAGTTATACGACGATAAGTGTATTGCATATATCAGTGAGCATATAAATGCATTAATAAATAAATAAATATAGATTTTTAAAAAGATAAATAGAAATATTTTTCTGAAAGATTGACATAAGATTATTGTCATGGACTTCCTAAATACAATGTATCGGCTAGTGAGATTATTCGAAATTCCCGTGCACGGTCCGATTACAACCGTTAGAATACACTTTCGCAATAGCTCTGCTTGGGCTATAATCGTATAACATGATTGAAATGCATAGTCATACAGAGACAAGCCGAAAAGCTAAATTGGTATTCGATCACAATGACACACATCACAACACGCAGTTTATATATTAATAACAAATATCGTTATGGAATACACGTTTGAGATACGTTCTTCGAACACTAAATAAAAACGAAGGGTTTCAAAAGTATTTAACACTCGACCACATACTAAAATGTGTGTGTCCCTCTCACTCTCAGAATTGTTATTTTATGCCCTGCCATCGACTTCTCCTTAAATAAAAGACGAATCCAAATCCAACTTGTTGTTTTACACAGCTTCATAATTATTGATAACTTTTCAACTTTCTATTAGATGATATAATATCAACATAAAAGATGGATCACTATTTAAGACTCTATGACTAGATTTATGTGATCAGCTGATCCATACAGAATATCAAGGTTATAAGTAAAGGCCGCATTTTAAACCAGAGAAGGCTATGTTTTTGATAGCGTACCCAGGCTTAAGCAACCGAAAGCCAATCCAGTATGCTCTTAACTCGCCTAATTCAAAATTAATACATCTCCTTATCCGCACATTCCACAATGCAATCTGCCGTGCTATATTCAATCCTCACTGCAATATCAAATCCCGTGTGTCAGGTTTTGATCGGAAAACGATTTTCAGCTTAAGATCACAAACATGTGATCCTAAGCATAAATATAATTCATCTACCAGTCATCTTAAACCTAATTTCCAAGTTTGAGGTCCCTGAGCCAAAGCGTTCTTCATGTTACCGAATTTTAACAACGACCTTGACCTTTGTCCCACTACTTCAGAAGTGTTGTTTTAATCAACATATTTTATAGTTTTATTTTTAAAAATAATAATGTTGGCTTGTCGTTATTGATCAAGTGAACTACAACATTGAAACATTTGCCATCCTGACGCGGCGTCAGCAATAAACCACACACGCTAGGACATACACATTCACACCATTGTAACCTTTTTCTTAATAAAAAGTTATATTAGAGCTACTGCTTTACAACGGCTATTTAAACGTTTTCAGAAAGAACAAGGAATTGAATAATGTTTTCCAGTACTCTACCCAAACGATATACTGCAAAAAGACCCCTTTATTGACACGAACGTCCAACCAATATCGATATATTAAGATTTATTTTGTCATTTATTCAAGAAAAAAAATGTTCAAAATCCGAAATGATTTCCCGACACTATATTAGTATTTTTTACATCGTATGTGTCGGACACTTGTTATTATTAATCTATGTCTACCTTTATCTACATTTATCTAGACAAGCAATGCCAACCTTTCATTCAGGAATTGTGCCAGTCGCATCTTAGATTACTCTAAGATCGTTCGTTTGATATCTAGTAACAGTGCTATGCCCATCTTCTGTTGTGTGGATTAATTAGGACACATGAAGAATGACATCTGCAGAAACGGAAAAATGAAGCATTCATAATGTTTTGTTTAAATGTTCAGCGGTCTTCTAAATCGATTCTGCATCATATAGGATTTTGAAAACTTGTAAATGTACAGTACTTTCTCCCAGGATAGCGAGTAGAAGATTAAGCAAAAGGATATTATCATGGTACCATTTTACCTGCATTTGTTAAAATAAAAACATTTTGGGAAATATCGGTATTTAACATTTATATTTAAGAAACATGATATTTAACTTCTTAATCAATATAAATATACTTTAACAAAAAATATCAATAGCAGTCTTCTTTAACTCATGAACGTGTCCCTCAAATAAGCTTTATCTTTGACAAATGAAAAATTCTATGTCCAATGTATTGCAAAACAGTTTCTATTAGAATATTAAGTCAATTTGTGATACATGTTTCGATTAGATATTTTATTTATCATCGGACTAAATAAACCTATTTTACCTGCCTGAACGAAAATGTCGTTTCCTGCAGATTTGCTCAAGTCCCTTCGTCTAAAATAGGGTAAAGGTGAAATATGTCGATGACAAATATGTTATCAGTTCCGAGAACGATACAGCACCATAACGTACTCATTAATATTGCTTCGTATAAAATGATGTTATAATTTATGTTTCAGATGAACGTGTCAAACCAGACGATGCCAAGCGATGGCGGGGCAATTCCAGCCAACCAGTTTGCGAATTTCACTGCATTCGACATTTTGTACTACACTGCTCCACAAGTGGTTATGATTGACAGGGTTATCACGCCGATCTGGTACATTATTGGTTTCCTGGGCAATCCAATTTCAGCAAGGATCTGGTTGTCAAGGTAATCAACATATAGTGCTCTTCATGAGAACTGATACGTAAACACAAGATTAAAAAATACAACAATTATAAACAATTACAAAAATGAATTGACAAAAACCTTTAGAGCTAACACATACTACAGCATATCTATATTTAACTGCTTTTAATTTATATATCAAAATGGATTCGTTCATTTTATTAACGATTTTTAAAAGCGATATATTGGCGCTCATGCTTAGCAGCCGAGAACTATTTGAATTTTGTTAATGCTTAACATCTATTATTTGCTTTGATGGTTGTAGTCAGTGTACGTCAAAAGTGGAAAATGTCTTGGAATCTTCGAACCGCTTAAAACCTGATAAATCTTTTCACTCGTTTGTTTCATATAAAGTAATTTAATGCATGTGCTTAAACCTTTTTCCAATTTCTCAAAACAAGTTCCTGGCTTTATTTCAGGAAAGTTTGTATGTCAAATTCTTCAGCTGTATATTTTGGTTCGCTTGCGATCGTGGAGACGATTTACCTTGTGCTGCACGTAATATACGAACTGCAGTATGCCTGGGGAATCAACACCTATCACAGTCCTGTCACTTGTGAAATATTCAATTTTCTTCTCATTTCACCACAATACATGGTGAGTTCCACAACATATTAGAGTTTTAATCATTCAAGGGTGATTTATGTAATGGTGAAATTCTTAACAGAACAATATTAATTGAACACACTCTAGCTTAGAGACTATGAAACGATAATATTTTCATATGCACTTGAATTACTGAATGATTGATATGAATGATTATGCATCGCTGTTTGATCTTTGTTCTGTTTATATACTTACAGGTCCCGATGCTAGTCTTGGGATTCACTACAGAGCGGTATATAGCGGTGTGTCATCCATTTGCGAAGGAGAAATACTGCACGGTCAAACGCGCGGTTATAGTGATTTGCTGTATGGGTATTGCGTCGGTCGCCCTGGGGCTAATTCAGGTGTACTTGTGGTCATACAGTGACATAAATGGCTGCGTATTTCGCGCAGGTGCTGAGAACTTCCATCAAGCGTGGACGTGGTTCACAGAAATGCTTCTGTTTCTCATTCTACCTGTGGCGTGTCTTTTGCTGAACGTGCTCGTTATCAGAGAAATCAAGCGGCTTTCAATGGAGAGCGCCGCTCACGGTCAGGGGACAAACCCGGCCTCCACAATCACGTTATTGTGTGTCTCGTTCTACTTCATATTTACACTACTTCCGGCAACGATTGTGTACGCGATGCAGCAGTCTGTCACGCAAGGCGACCCTTCACTACCGCTTGACCAATGGGCATCAGATCCAGTATGGAGCAGTTATTTCACGTACTTAACGATCCGCAAAATCGTGGAAGAAATTTGTCTCTCTAATTATGCAACATATTTTATTATATATTATGCCACAGGTGTATACTTTAGGCGTTCATTCAGACAGTTGTTGTGCATACCTATCAGACCGAACAGTCGGGCCGTGACTTCAGACTTCAGTATGTCCTTAACTAACGGCAAGCACACGTGCACAGAGACAGTTGTTCTGAATGACATGGAATCTCCTAGTGACACATGACATAGAAAAGTAATTAAAGACATTTCGTATAGAACATTTATTGTTTACACGTTTACTTATTTATTTAGTATACATTATTAGTTTTGTTAAATATCTGGACATGTTATAAGGCCAATCCAAATCGTTTCTATGCCTAGAATGGATTGATATGTATTTGGCTTCCCGATAAAAACACTAATTATATGATCACCCTTGACACAACACAAGTGCAAACAACATGCTTCATTCTTTGTACTAATATCTTGGTATTTTACCAGAATGGACTATGGAGGCTCTCACTGTGTCTATATTCCACTGAGGTGTCACTCATTTACTCCTTTACTTTGTTTCGGGGACTCGTTTTTTCATGATAGCTAAATAGGTTTTCGTACTTAGGGTTGACGCTGAACAAAAACACAATTTGGTATGGCCTTATTTTATATTGCAATAATTCTATGTACTTAAATGAATGGGCATGTTTGATGAATGCATTGGGTACTTACACTTGAAGTGAGTGAAACAAAGTTCGTATCCTTTTAAAAAATGAGTTTACTAGAATGGTGAATACAAAGTGTTTTCGTTCGTGTATTAATTGTGTTTAAGTATTCAATAAACTTATTTGTCAGCTTAATTAGTATGAACTTTCTGTATTGGTTAGATTATATCTAAACACACGCACGGATCAAGTAATTAATTGGACTCAACTCGACTTAACTCAATGTCCTTTTAATATTATTATAGTATATCACAGTTTAAATTTAAGTAAAAGCAGGTAAAAACTTGATAATTAATAAAGGTGGGAACGAGCATAAAGAGGTGGATTAATAGCGGCTGTACAACAGGTTTGAAATTTATCATTATACAAAACAATTATAATAAGTTAGTTCAAATTGCATTGTTAAAAACAACTTATTTGGATAAAGGTAAAATATAATCGATACAGTAATGATATTAAGAAAACAAAACTATTTAACACATAATTAGATTTGTTTAAAGTGATTAACTCAGATTTTAACAAAACAATGCTGCTTTTCTTAAGGTAACCGGCTTCTTACAATTTAAAACTTCACTTAAATTAAGGACATGCGGCATTGAGTAAAAACGACAATGAATGCATTTTTCCTGATAGGAAAAAAGGCGGACAGATAAGTAAATAATACAGTTTGTCACCGATATCCTTTAGATAACAGAACATATACTTTCTTTTGACATGTGGTACAGCATTGTCTCCGTCTACCGACTTCGACAGGAAATTGTATGGTTGCTAGTACGGAAATGCAAAAATGTAAATCGAAGAGATTTGGGTAAGATTTTAAGGTAATCTTCAAATTTTACTTTGGACATAAACAGAAAATACAGTCTACCCGTAGACGAAATATTAAATTGTTTAAAAAAAGTTTGCTGAAATAGGTCTACAAAATTAGATTCCAAAAGTTTACAAACAAGTTGTGCAGGTACTCTCGTTTGATTAAGTCAAACTTATGAATGACCCGTTGAATCACGTATATTGATTTGAGGTTATTGGCCAAACTGAGTTATTGCTATGTAAAATGTATTAATAGGCCAATAAGCTCATTTTAGAGATACGGGATGAAAGGAGTTTACACCAGTAACTTATCATTCTGGCCCTTACTATAATATAGAGGGTATCTACCAAGTTCTGAGTAAAAGCATGTACCGTGTATTACGCTTTCTAGTATATGCAATCCGAAGCAAACAATACAATGAAGTTGCTCGAACAGATCAAGGTTTTTAACTCCTAGACTTCACATCCGTTCGTTAGAATGGGGACAATGGTAGTATCTACAATCCTCAGTTGTATGTCCAAATGCAAGTCTAGGTTATTAATTATAAGAAATAGAACATAAAGGGATTTGTTAGCCTGGCTAATGAAACATTTACGTCAGTATAAAATCTACCAGTTGAATAAAAATATATATCTAAAAAGTTGTTTTTCTTAACTATCTCTATAACTTGATTATCAATGCTTAGGTAAAATTTAGACTTTGTTGAGAATCACGTCCTTTGTCTGCTAAGAGAACAGTGTCGTCACCGTACAAGAGAATAATTAATTGAAGGTGCATCACTGTCTCATTTGCATCTGACGGATTGCACTTTGGAACATAGGTGACAGTTGCCCATTAATAGAAACGCATGATCTTATATCATTGTACAGTATTTTTATGAAGGTGAGAATGTTACCCTGTAAACCAGATTGAATTAGCTTATGCTCCGAACTAGCCCGCCAGACAGAGTCAAATGCGGCCGAAAAATCAATAAACGAGCAAAACAGTTTCTTTTTCTGGGCTCTAATATTACTTATAAGAAAATGCAATGTAAGAATATGATCGTAGATTGAATAATTTGCGCGGAATCCGGCTGGGGTCTCGATGAATCAGTAATTATCATAGAGCATTGAGTATGCGTTCGCTAAGGATAAACGTGAATAATTTGCCTCAACAACTAAGAATATTAATCGGTCTGTAATATTTTGGGCTCGGTAGGAGAACCCTTGTTTTTTGTAATTGGCGCTTAATTGTCCTTATATGTTAAATTGCCTGGAGTATAGTAGGGCTAAGGATTATATTGAAAAGTGTACAGAACGTTGGGACCCTATCAACGCGCGAGGCTTTAATGTATTCATTCATACTATTATCAAAGAAGATTGGCCGGTCGATGGAAGGCGAATTAGTATCTGATTTGTCGACAAAGGTTAATTTCGTTTTATTTGGTGATGGTGTTCCAAGCCTTATTGCAATATGTTTGGTATATTTGGAATAAATTTGTACAATTACAGTGAACATAAAATGACATCCTTTCGATTTAAATACTATTAAGAAACACATCTCTTTGCAGGCAAATATTTCCCTTATTTGATGCGAGCCAACAATAGTTTATATAACATTAAAAAATCCTTCACGAATTGTCTTGGAAGCATAAAGAGAAATACTGATACAAAATTCGTCTTTTCCGTCCCTGAAAGTAAGCATAGAAAATCATGCAAGGTAACTAAATAAAAAAATAAGATCGCATGTATCTGCCTGTCAACAAGATCATCATTAATATTTGGCCAATTGGATTGTCTCACTTATTTCCAGACCCGATTTCTCGAAACATATTTCCTACCTATTAACACTTAGCTAGTTTAACCTAGTTTGTTTGGTGTAATTTTTAAAAGAGTATTGAAGCTTTTGAAATTTTGGTTTATAAAACAAAGTTTAAACAAGTAATTTATCGGAATGAAATATTACATTTTTTCACCTGTAATGCCTAGGATATTTCGAACATTGCAGTCTTTATGGACATTTGATCATTATTTAACTGTAGTCGAGCGCCGTAGGTAGTCGAGCGCTAAAAACGTAAGCAGCGAATAAAATTGTCCTCATAATAATTTAATAGGAAATAAAATTAACATAAATGCAAACAATACAGAATTTCAATACCTCCCTTATTCAAATATAGTGAGAGAATGATTGATGTTATACGTTGATTGTCATCCAGACCTTTAACAATCAGGTCCAATATTTAGCTAAAAGCTCGAGATTCAATCGCCATTTTTTGACATCATACTATTTCCACACGAGGAGCACCGATGCTTTAACCAATTATAATAGTCACTCTGACTGAATATATAGAAAAGTAATGACAAAACGGATATTAGCCTAAATTAAATTACGGCATCTTTTGTTAAAACGAACACGGTCGAGTATATGATTCAGGGACGCCGTATATTACAGAAATCACATTTTGTAATCTCTGGATATTTTTTAAATAAATAAATAATAGTTTGTACAGCGCGACTCAATATGCAACGTAGATTCACAGTGGTGGCCCCTACAATGGAATCTAATATGATGTAAAATTGGTAGATGTGAATGTGTTTTTTTCTTTTCATAATATTGATGAGGAAATTGGGTCAAATAAGCAAACTATTATTTCTTGTTTATCAGAAGAACATGCTTCATACGATTTGTTTCCCGATTTCAAAGGAGACCGCTTACAGTTCAGAACAGATAACATTGAACTGCTACCCCACTTCTTTGTTGAAGATCTAATAGTTCGATGAGTTCTATACCCTTACTAGCAAAATTTCAACATTTCGGTATTTTTATTAACTGAATCTAAATGGAAAGGGCATTATGATTTTTGTTGAAGTTGAGTTGACGAAATAGCGATAGTCCATTTTGAATTGTGCTATCATTTATATCTCATATTGGTTCTGTGTTTCGTTTTAGTTTAAGCGTGGCCACATAATTCGTGATGAATAGTCGTATTGACTTGAATCTATGTCACATCCGGCAAACCAAAATGGGACTGGCAAGCATTTTTTTCACAACTTTATAACAAAAACTGTAAATAGGATCGATGTTGCTTCCAAGTCAAATACGGGACGCAATCAGTTTCATAAACGATTGCCTACATTGCAGTTCCCTTTCTAAAATGTTTTACTTAGTATAATTATGTCCACAAATAATTCTGGGTAGAAACAGTCGTCAAACAGTTTTGAAAGTGATCACAAGATTTCAACTGGATTTTATATATTATAACTACAATTGTAGAACTAAAAGCCTTCATAAGAACTTAGTTGAATTTATATATAAAGCAATTGCTGTATTTTAGTTCCGGTCAATGTGGTAATATCGCCATCGGTCGATATTGTTTCACCAATCAATCACGATATCGACATTCTTGAAATGCAGCACCTGTATATTATCATTTTGAGACGAAGTAATAGAAACTTGTCTGATTCCCTCTAGTAGAACCAAGAACAGTTTTGAGTTATGATTATAAATGTTAAATACCCTTACAATATATTTGGCCTCCAAATTCATCAGGAAAATCTAACAGTCTAAATTTAATCAAGTCAGAATGATAAATTGCCCCAAATTTCAGGATGTCATAGTTTGAACAATAACAAATATTTGTTGTATGTTTACTAGAAGATGTTCGCTCGATACAATTTCGGTCGGGCGACCGACCGGTATTTCAGGTCGTTTAACCATGTCAATATATATGGAGGCGCTCTCCAGATTCGGGAGGAGACGAAACTTAGCCATAGGCATAGCTTGTAGCACTTCGTGTTTGATCCATCGTATGGTCATTCTCGTTTTTGACATTAACCTGGAATTAGAAAGTGATAACATATGAAACTATTTTAATGAGTTTTCTCCTTGATAAAATCCAAAAATAATTCAATATGATATTTATTTAGTGGAAATTGAAGTATTTAAAGTTAAAAATACACGACAGTAAAACGTTTTCCTGTGTCTTACCAGCGAATGCATATATTTGTTCCTTCTTATGTTTAAATACTGATTTAATCACTTGGATTTGAGTTGCCTTCCCGGTCAATTTGTTTTATACATGGTCATTTTTTTTTAAAATTTAAATGTCATTGAGAGGTTTAGCTACGAGTTTCTGAGGGGGAGTCACGAGACGAGCATCCGAGCACCCCCAAACGTACAAATTATTTTAAACATAATTTTAAGAAGATTTCACATCATCATTATAAGTTAACACAGCATACGTCATATACATGCGAAATACAGGATTGGTAAACAAGCGTAATAGACTCTTCTATAAATGCCTTTCTTGATACTGATTTCCATTTTACTTGAAATAATATAAATATGATGATGTAAGAGATATAAAACATAAGACGTTTCCAGGTTAGTGACCAAACTGTTTAAAATGAATTATCTAACAAAATTAATAATTCAATTGCAAATAAATGGCAAGCCACAAAACAGTATACACATAGTATACTACAATCGAATTAACGGGATATGGCAGTATTGATAAAGTATAACCAAGAGATTCCCAACAATACAGGTGAAGAAAAAAAAATGGAAATATTCTAAATCTTAACATCCATTTCTACTTAAGTTTACGTATGTAGTATAAAAAGTAGGAAAGAAAAGACATTTTACGATTTAAGTTTTGGAAAACAGAGTGTATGAGAAACACTTGAATTGTGCAAAACATAGTCCATATATAATGGCATTTCCTCTTATGGAATTCAACTAGCATAGTTAATACAGAAAGTTATCGTTCGTGTATAATTGCGTTTTAGTCTGCACAAATCATTTGAAATAAACTTATTGATCAATCTTTCAGCATGAATATTTTGTGTTGTTTAATTGATATTTTAGTACACACAAGGGATCAAGTAAATCATAGGAAGGCGAATAAATATATTTTATGTAGACGTAAAGTAATTCGTTTTAGTCTGGTGATCAGAGCCTTTTACCATGATGTTTGTTTACCAGGACGCAATAAGTACAATAACAGTGAACGTAAATTGATATCCTTTGATCTACATTGCATAACCAACCATCATCGTAATTATTTAATGAAGTTATAACTAAAATTGGTGCATGGATTGTTTTTAATAGTCTTAGACGTTCCAACAGTCTTTGACAAATTGAAGTCTAAGCATACATATATTGTTTTCTTATCAAGCATGTGACTCCCGTACCTGGTAGTAAGAATATAATCACGTGTGAGATGTTTACATTGTTTGTGAAGAACGTGAAAATATCACTTAATTCTCGAATGTGTAAGCGGAAGCACACATTAATTGGTGGTTTGCAAATCAAATCGTCCTTTGAAATATGTGTTCTGATTATTAAATGCCAAGTTGGTTTAAAAATCAGTTCTTTCAAGGTTCATATCTCTACCACCCGTTCTAAATAAATAGTGTCCGTATGATTCGGGTCATAATTCTTATGATTCTTATCAGCATCATTCAAATAGTTCCCTAGATAATGTCATGCAGACAAACTGAAATAAAAAAGTACGTTCCGGAACAAGTGCGTGGTAAACTATACAATGTGATTTTTTGAAGAGGGTTTTAATGGTAGATTTTCGAAAAAATTACCATACAAGGCTTAAAGTACAGGAATCCCGATGCTAATTTTTTATGGTATTTAAAGAATTGCACAGAGAGTTAATATTTGTATTTTTATTATGCAATATAAGCAAATATTATACAACATGACACCGTTAATATGCAACAACACTGCAGAAATGAAATACACAATTTCAATCATTTTTTCTTATCCTATGATAATTTAGTGAAGTAAATATTTTTATTATGCAATATAAGCAAATATTATACAACATAACACCGTTAATATGCAACAACACTGCAAAAATGGTCAAAAAACTAATAAAAGTTGAAATTCATCGAATTGATGTTTGAATAAAACATATTTAGAAGCATAGATAAATATACTGTATATATATATATATATTGTCATATTCAAATAATCTTGACGTGAAACATATCCTTGTATATGAAAGCTATAAATTAACTTAGTAAATTTCAAATTCCCGCTGAATTCAAAGATTACAAACGCTTTACATACAATCTGACAAACAAAGAATCAGGAACAATTTAAATTTAACAATAGTCGAATCTCTGTCGTCCGTCTGTCGTGTAATATTGGTTTGTTGAGTTGCATTAATATTGAGTACAAAATGCGTCCGTAGAATTAGCATCGTTGGAGGTAACTTGACCAAATGATGTTGAAATCTCGAATTCGTTTAATTGATAAGGAGAAAAGTGTATGTTCCAAGAAGATATTGTATGTGACGACTTACTCTCCGATTAAAAGTTGAAACCAAACAGCAAGAGCATAACCAGAAGTGTCCAGCATTATTGTGGTGATGCTATAATGGTATACCAAGTATTACAACTTTTGTCTGGTGGAAAACAGGTCGGCTCAGATATTTGCCAAAAGCTAATTTAACATATTAAGTTTTCTAGCAGAGTACGTGGCGGGATTCAGTACAAGAGATTCCAGGAATCTGATTTGGATAATCTTAATAGTCGGCTAAATACTTTTTGATTAAAGTGAGGGAGAGGTGAGTGTTCTATAGATAGTGTATGTTCCAAGAAGAAATTGTATGTGATATAACATTGATACGTATAAATGTTTTTGATAAATACTATTGATGAGAAAATATGATTGGATAAGCAATCTGTTCTATTTTGCTTGTTTATTTGACGAGCATGCATCACTCGATTTGTTTTTCTGATTTCCGAGCAAACTGCTAACAGTTATGAACATATATAAATGATCTGCTAGCCTGCTTCTTTGTTGGCAATCTTATAGTTGTATAAACTCTTTTAACCCTTACCAGCAGATGTACCACTGGAAGCTATCTGTGATCTGTACTTTTAAGACTATTAAAACCATTCTCCTTAGTTTGTAGTTATACGTTTGGCTATTATTGATAACTCATATTGGCTCAGCGATTCTCATTGATTTAAGATTGGTCACATTATTTATTATATATAATCGTATCGACTCGTAGGCGGAGCCTGAAACGTACACGTGGCAACAAATATAACGGTCTTTGATTGATAAAAGTCTGAAAACCAACCGTCATCGATTATAACTTGTATTCATTTAAGACTGATTTATTTTTCATTTTCCTAAAAATGATGTTCTACGTTTCTTATGATCACATGTGTTTGCTAATCTTGCACGCCCAGTAAAAAACAATCATTTATGTATAAAGTTTCTCATTTCGAATATGACATTAGCCATTAAAGATTGGATTATTTTTGGCAATATAAGCACTATTCAACATATCATAAAAATCTTGAAATTCTGTTTAAGCTGTATTATGAAGTACTCATCAAAACTAGATGGTGTTTTAAAGACTACATAGAAAACGACATACTTTCCGATTAAAAGTTCAAAACCAAACACCAATAGCATTACCTGTGTCCAGTAATAGTGTGATGATGTTATAAAGGTATAACAAGTATTTAAACTTTTGTCTGGTTGAAAGCAGATCGGCTCAGACATTTGCGAAAACGCTTAACGGCTAAATAATTTTAGATTAAAGTGAGGGAGAGGTGAGTGTTATCGAGATTATCCGATTCTTAGGATGATCCAGATACGGTTTGTAATACTAGCAGCGTTTCTGTTCAACAATTTATTGTTTTCATCCAAATGAAAAACGACACGCGTTTGTTATATTTCTGCGAAATAAGTCTTAAATTTTGTAACGTCTTTGGAAACCGTTATTACAAATTCGTACATGATAACTAAAATAAAACTGCAATGTTTTCTACAATATGCAGCGGATGATGTAAATTGGTATTAACTTGACATGGGTATATTTCAGACCTAATTCATACTTATTAGTTTAAAAATGAAACCGTTATTTAGTGTTTCCTTAGAGATATCGCAGATTGATCGCAGGTTGGTTAAGGTTATCTGTACCGGATAACCAGTCTTTAATATTGTAGCTCTTTCACTATTTTATTTGTCAAACAATTCTGTTCTTTCAATATAAAATCCAACTGATGTACGTGTGTACTCCTCTGAATAAGTATTTTTTATTTAACGTATTTCACTTGATGATCATTAACTTTCTTAATCCTCAGTACAAGAAATTCCAGGAATCTGATTTGGATAATCTTAATAGTCGGCTAAATAATTTTAAACATTAACCGTCATTAACCGTCTTAATCCTTTACAACTACACTTACATGAGCGTTTTCTCACTACCGGTCATGACCCTAGCCATTAACGTTAAATTTAAGCATATCTGTCTGATCATACGTGTCATTGCCTGTCTGATAACAGTTTTATCATTCGTGTAAGAGAAGTAAATACTGTTTACAGTTTGTTTACAACTCATCGGTTGGTTTGGTTGGTTAGTTGATCTTTCTGGAAACTGTATGAGACTGTTAGACATACAGTCAGTACAGTAATTGGCAATAACACTTTCCTTGATACGTTTGTGTTTCTCAAAAATCGACATTTTTACAAGTGGAGGTAAACTCCACGAGATCAGAGGGAAATTAGGGTAATTAAGATATAGAATAAGAACATTCGCAAATACTCTTATCGATTTATTTAATGAATGTAATTGCGCTTTTTGTTAAAAAGAGCTGTGTTACGTTTTGCTTTCTTTGTGAATCCTTCACGTGATTATTGGACGTAATATATGTGTGGGGTAAAGTTGAGCACTGAGCTTTTATGTTTTTCAGGAATGTTCACATGTAATGAAAACTTATGGCAAACGAAATGGAATATATTTGGCTATGAATTGATACCAATTTACAGAATTTAATATTGAAATGCCTCTAAGAAAATACAAAATAAGCTTCCACGATGCATGCTAGTTCCAAGACAATTACGTCTGGCATAACAGATTTATTTTCCATAGTTTCGTTAATCGTTGAATGCCGACTGCGCGGCCTTTGTTTATATGCTATCCTAGTGATGATGTATTAACTCTTAATGGTTTAGCTCATTCGTTTTACTTGGCACTTAGAGTGTGCTTTCCTAGCGGCATGTTATCAGTTTACAAACTTTTTGTTGAAGATGAAATATTTTACCAATTATTATGAATGCAATATGGAAGAATAACAGTTGCTTCGAGAGAACAGAAAACGATTATTGGCATGCACACTTCACTTTCGGTGTGTTTGAGATTTCACTGACACCAAGAATATACGCAATGTTTTCTATGTCATTTAGTAGAAGGCTATTTTAAGCATTTCCAAGTCATACTTAGTGATCTTGAACCAGTGAAGGACCAGATGCTACATAACAAAATTGATATTACGAAGAGCGGGGCTTTTTCTCCAGCTGCCACACAACACTTGATACAGTCCGGAAGAAATATCCTTTGAAGATATAAACAGCTATCATGGGATGAAAATAGACTATTTATTGACAAGTCTGGTTTGAGCAACATTGTCTACACTATGGGTTTGGTAAACCTTTGGGTAAAAGTCAAAATCATTTTGATTCTTGATGACTGCCGACATTATAGTTAGAAAGTTGATTAATGTGGAGCTCTGATAATGGGGACAGCCCACATTGTCATGCTCTTTTTTGCAATATTTAGAAACAGTTTTCTCACTTCCAGAATAAAGCTTAGCTTAAAACTGTTTTCCCTAAATTATGAACGTTGTCTGTTGGTAAAAAAGAAAACACATCTTGATTGATGTGATTTTTGCTATCATTTTGTTATTATTTGCAGTCACTGTCTATAACGTCCATCACGTGACACTGTTAGCCGCATCTCCTGTGTCATCTCTAAAACCATCAACTTAAGAAACATATCCGGCGAAATATCATTGCAAACTATATGAATTTATTCAAATATCAAACATATTATATTTACTAATTATTATATAAGGGTCCAGACAATTTCGTTGTGGTTTCAAAAATTGTGTTATATACTATTTTAGGTCTTTTTATTTTAGAGCTCTGGTAACGTTTTGTGGCTTTGTTTTATAATCGAATAGTGGGTATAACTTAAAAAAGATATAAATATCTTGTTCTATTAAATATTCAAAGTGTCATATTTTAAAATCAATAGAAATGGAAACCGATACTTATGACTGTGTTTGATTGAAACTTGTTCGATCAGCATTATTGTATATACTTTAGCTATTGCTTTATGAAATGGATCAATCAAAATGTCATCATCCTATCAAATCAACTGCATAGTTATAATATGTTACGTTTTTGTCAACCGGTTTTGTGTAATTTCTTACTTTCGTCTTGGCCGAATGAAATTGAAATATTTACCAAAGATGTCACGGAACGATAAAGCTGAAAAAGTTTGTATTTTAAAGAAAAAATAACGTTGAGTTTCTAATGAAGCACTAAAGAGCTATTTTCTAACAACGTCAATCTTTGCGCTTGAATTGAAGGTCCTGAGCACCGGCAGATCCTCAAAGACAAATACAACACTGGAAATGATTTGTCGCTTTCGTTTATGCAAGTAAAGTTCACAACGCATGTGTTACAAAATGATGTTGTTTCAATCCAGGGATATTGATTGCTTTCTTTAGAGGTTAATACATAGCGGAGCCGGGCCATTGCGTGATAATTGGCCCGAGTGTCTCATAACGGCTCGAGACGTAGTTGAAGAACGTTATGAGCACCAAGGCCGATTATCACGAACGGCTCACCTCCGCCAAATATTAACATCTTCAATACATCCGTTTGTTTCTGCTTTTGGGATTTTTTTTATATTCTAAGTTTTCCTGCTCTCTACTTGTATTCTCATTACCTTCAAGGTTGATGACGATGTGTAAACTTACTCGCGGTAAATTTAGTTTTTGGAAGTAAGACATGATGGAGAAAAAGGTAAATAATGTTGTGTTACCAACACATTTTATTATAAAATTCACCTTTTTAGCTTGAAAACTCCACAACACGTCTATCCAATTTTTTATGAACGAATCACTTCATTCATGTTTTGAATTTAATTTAACAAAAATGAACTCGAAGCAAGAATAATAACTTTCTTTACTTAAATACACAAATATCTCATATTTTTATGTCAACAAGTGTATATTTTGAAGTAAATACAATTCACACTATAAACAGATGCAATTTTTATTATTTTCCTACCAGTGCCTCAAAAATTGTCAACAATCTTGCGTGGTCTTTATTTTGCCTAGAAAAAGACGTGTCAGTTAGGAATGACTGAATACCCTTGTGTCATAAAACAAGGTCTATAACTAAGAAAAATGTATTTATCCAATGATTATCCGCCCTTTAATTTTCATTCAATAAATGGCGGCGTAGTAATTTCGTCATGTATTCATGCCCTGTGTAATTTAAAAGTGCTTTCGTGTATTAACTGTTATTATTTTGAACATACATTAATAGAAGTTCGTTGATTAATGTTAATTAATGTTCATAACATGTTCATAACATGTTTGCACTCAAAATTAGGGAATAATAAACTATAAACAAAAATACCACAGAACGGAAATCGAAAATTGACAGCTATACGTTTGCGTGAGGAGGTGTAAAAACACTCATTTCAAAAAAGAGTTTCAGATAAATAAAATAAAATATTAATAAAACTCTGGAAAAATAAGCATAAATGAAACAAAAAAATTGTTGATTTCAGTGTAAGGTCGTATTTAATTTCACTCGTGATAATAAAATAATCTATAAATTTTAATGACACTCGTGAAATATAATACGTAATAAACAACTATCTTCCATGTATAATATGAAGAAGTGTGTAAGACTTTTTTTATAACATGTTTTTCCAGTTAAGAATAGCAAAAATGACTAACCTGTTTCACCTGCTATAGTGATAAGCCGAATACGACAGAGCAATTCGAATTGCCGCACTACATGCATTGTAGAAATGCAATACCCTGATTAATTTAAAACTTCAAATACATCCGATCGTTTTATTTCTGTTTATACGTAGACTCCATATTCTGAAATCAGATGATCTTTAGTAAAACAAACAACATAAACATTATATTATACCCAAAATTTGCTTTCTTTTAAACCGTGACGGTAAGTTGATGTTATATATATATATATATATATATATATATATATATATATATATATATATATATATATATATATATACTTATACTAGAATATCATAATTAAGGAATTACATTTGTTAATTTATTTGTTTACACATATGCGGAGTGATATTTTATTTAACTAATCAGAAATAGAGCAATTACACATGTGCAATATAGAAAAAAAATCGTGAAAGCTATTATAAAGCAGAAAAAACGTGTTATGAAGTAGTTTTTATTTACAAGGTAGTCATCAAAAAATACATATGTCTATCGACTGTTGTCAACTGAAGCCAAGTTTTCTCGATCAGTGACGGGTAATTACGAGCGGTTTTACAAGATAATGCGTTTAAGTGTCCTACCGGAAACAAATTATCGCGTGATTTCCTATCCATGATTGCACTTCGTCCTCACAGACACTGATGTAATGAGGTTGGTATGCAAATGCTACCAATGAATGAGTATTATCTAGTTTCCTGTGGTGAACACTTTATTTATCAGAAAAATCGAATAAAGTACGATTGATGCATTGTTATGAATATATTTCATAGATCCAAAGCTGGTGTTTGAATTGTTCATTCTACGGACTCTCTTCATAATGTTTGTTTTTTTCTAAATTAAGGGTTGATACAATTTCAGCTATCACATACTTTGTAAGTTGACTGGAAATAACATAGTTCCTAAACGGCCATCAACAAATATTTTATCGATCAAATTGCAATTACAATAGGTTTTATTGTGGTTGTGTAAATGTAACAAATAAATGAGTATTATTGCTATGAGTTTCCTGTTGTGAGGATTTTACTTATACTTCGGTCAATTCAGAAAACTCGAAATATATAATTAAGTAATTATGCATTTCAAATTGTTTACAAGTACGTGTAATGTCGTTGCTTTATTTTAAAATGTGTTTGACTGATTATATGCTACACCATCAAAGTGTCACATATATCGCAAATACAATGCATGTTTAACTAGAATTACCGTGTCACTCAAAGCTGGTTGGGAATTGATAATGTTTAAAATTACACGAAAACATATATCCGCCGATAATTAATTATGTCAATTAGACAATTATATTGTTCTGTATCTATTAATGGTTCTAATGCGAATGACTTATCTATTCTCTCTTATTAGCTGCATATGTGTTAGCAATAATTTTAAAAAAAATGGCTATTTCATAGCATACTTTGATATGAGTACATGTATATATAATATTGTACCTGTTTTTTTGTCTGTTTAAATGCAACGAATTTTTTGTATATTTACTGCGGTGAACTCTGAAAAAATCAACCAATTCCAGGGCAGCTCAATTTTTTTTAATCAATGGTTCTTGAAAATATCAGATTATTGTGCGTTAATTATTCATCAATGTACACCGAAAACATTTTTCAACTACTTTGCAGTATATGTTACATATATGGACAATAGTTCTTATGCAATTGGTACTTAGTTAAAAGCTATATGGTGCACAAATATGTGCATTTATAGCCGAGCTCGATATTCCTATAATGAATGATCAAGCAGCCACAAAAACGCTGAAAGCTGTTTTTCAAGGTTTTGTTTTGTTGGTGATTAATGGTTGGTCTCGAAAGTGTTGTAGACGTTCAGATTCAATGTTGAACCAAATGTTACGTGTGTAGTGTACTTCAAGTTAACTTAAACTTAAGTTTAACATCAAGTATAAACACTTGCAAATAATACTTATAATATCTCACGAATGGAGTAAAGCTTAGTGTTATGAACATCTCATATTAAATCAGTTCTAAATGAACAAAACAAAACAGAAGGAAAGTAAAACGACTAGTGTGTTATTTTCTGGTCCATCAGAAATTTCTAATCATGACCTTCATTGATAAAGCTAGTTTTCTGCGTTTGCGAACAGTTTGTGGTGCTTTACCTTTGTTTCACTCGTTCAGTGTGGCTTTGGTCCCTTAATTACAATTTTCGTCCAAACAAGGTTTATATTTGATTTTAGGGCTTTTCGTTGAAGGTCTAATTGTATAAACAGTGGTTCCTTGAAACTATAAAAGCTTTTCAACCGATGCTGCGGGACACTGTCAGACTCGCGTCTAGTTGCTGTCAATGATCTCGCCAAGAATGGATATGTTTTGATTACTGGTCTGTTTTGTGTTTCCCATTTAACCATTTGTAATACCAAGGCTAGTGATGCTTTTGAAACAGAAATATACTACTTTTGAATGAGAGTAAATCATCTGTACAATGCAATCATATAATGGAATTAACCCGATGCCGCATTTTAAAGTGCATTTGCAAGGGACGATTAAGCGGGAGAAGCATGGTTAATCGTGTCGAAAATAATAAATATATATTTAAGTGATCCATTGGTAGGTGTATAAAGTGAAATTATAGCCACTTTTAGTCATACCTCGTTTGTTAAGACTCCAAGATGGCATATAAAACTAGGATTTTGTGGGGAATATTTCCAAAAGAAATCGAGTATAAAATTAAGACAATTTCCGTAGAAAATAGCTATAGTAGATGGCTGACTGATATTGCTGGAATCGGGAGCCTCTGCAGAAGGCAGTCGTTAAATATTTGACAACTGACCGTGTCCCCCTGAAGTCTTAATTGCATTAATATTATCTTATAACATATTTGATACACATTCCAATTGATTCTATCCAGAGAGTTAGGATAATATCCGTCTCATAGCGTTAATAATCGATATTTAATAATATAAGCGGGTACCAAGTGGGCCAATATCAGTTAAATGTATTTTGGTGAAAGGCGACACTTACACGAGAACCCTCCAAGTTATTCCTCTTAAATCATTACAAGGGATTTGTTTCCGAATTTGTTTTCATTAAAAAATAAACAGTTTGATATAAGCTTGTCCATCTTGTTTTGCATATTGGCATTACTCGAGCAGTGACATGACTTTTTTTTATTTTGAGGTCGTTTATTGCCGTACTGGTGTTTTTGTTGTGTGTTGATATAGCATTTCATTTAAGATAAATACACGAATAAACATCTCTTTGTCAGCGTTGCGATGTGAGGTAAACGCTGCACCATGACATACGCTGTGATGTTCCCTTATCTGAAGGCTCTTATAATTATTATGGAAACCTATGCATCCGAATATTAATATTTTATAGATGATAAATAGCCTCACTTCCAAATGTCGTAACTACAACAGCTCATGTGTCCAGTAGCAAAGTTTTAAGTATTTGATAACACATTATTTTCCAAAAAATCCGAAGTTACAATTTTTGTATTTACAATTTCTAAAGGTTCAGCATTTTTGCTTCTCTGTGTAAGATGTCCAATCATCGCTCGACATTTTGATGACATGATGCAACACCATTTGCTCATTTGACTATATACTCAGTAAGATGTGGTTCGCTTTTATGATTTTAGCGAAACAGCCAATATGCAGCTTTGGCATTTTGAAGAGAGGCCATCGATATGCATTAATATTTTTGAATCAAGAGTCGGTTGTGTTAGTTCAATATATTCATGCCGCATTGGCGCAAGAAGGCCAGCACATCGTCCGAGTGGCTCGTTCTAAGTCTGGCATTGAAGTAGAACGTTAATAATAACAGTATTACAGTACAGTGTAGTAATAGTAAACCAAAACTGTGTTTAAGTTTTGAGTCGTATATTGCCTTTCTTGTGACCAGTTTTGTTGTGAAAAGATATAGCATTCTATTTAAGATGAGTAAACGTTTAAAATGTGGTATTTGTCGGCCCTGTGATGTGAGGTAATTTGTTAAAATGGCTCATTCTAAGTCTGGCAATGCAATACGATTCTTTATTATAACAGTATTTTAAAGCAATTTGAAGATATAAGTTATCGTAAAAATAAGTTGTGTTTTTTCGCTACAAAAATAACGTTATTTACATCAACTCAGATAAAGGATTAATATTTTTTGTTTTTGTGATGTGCAGACACGATGGCGCTGTATTGAAAGAATGTGCCATATGCTGGTGTTTGTAAAGCAAGAAAACGTGAGTTTTTCGAATGCTTTAAGTAATGTAACACACACAATATATGTACTGCTGATTAATGTTATGCCTCGTAAACATGTATACCTTTTAGATAAACAACGGTATAACTGAATTGTTTTCTTTCTTGAATGATGCAAGATTCGCGACGCAGAAATTATTGTGGTTTAACAAAACGAAACGTATTCGGCCATATTTAGTATATGTAATGAAGTTAAATCCTATCATGTCAGTCTTACTGTAAAAGACGTAAGACATTCTCGGGATCTATGCCATGATATTATATAGGGTTGAATTTTGACTAAAACAATGATTTACTGTCTTGCTGTCTGACTCATTAAATTGAGTACATGCATTTTTCTTTATTATATTATTTTGCCAGTTATGACAAAAATAGAAATACATTTTGATTTTGTACAAGTAAATTCATTGTACGAGATTCTGCAGTGTCCTACTGTGCTCATCAGGTACCATGAACAAGAAAAAACAACAACAACACAATGCCGTGTTGTTAGTTCGTTATTACCCCCGTCGAGGAAAACGGTTAATTGCCATCTACAAGGCGTTTTTATAGGTGTACAGAGTTTCCTCAAATCCCACTTAATCGTAAACGTGCAATTAAGTGGTAATTTAGCAGTCTGACATCATGGCTTCAGTAGATACATTTTCTCACTATAACGTGTTCTGTGTTCGACCCGACATAAGAGATAGTGTTATAAGAACTTCATATTCAACGTCAACAATTGAAAATACAAGGACAGGCACAGCCTATCAAGTAACAAAGATCCCATATCAAGGCGCACGGATCATCGCCAAATAGCGGTGAACAATGCCGTCATAAGACAATAACGTCAAAAGGCAATAGGTCACAAGAAAATAACGTCAGAAGAAAATAAGGCACACGATAATAACGTCAAATGACGATAACGTCACAATGAAACAGGACCACTCGGTTTGAGCTTTTAGATGCAGCGTCTGGATTCATATCACGTTTACTGATACAGTATACCATATAATAAGTATTTAGGTATCATTGTGCATACAAACTAGTCATATGTAACTCCATCAAATCGAAATTTCCGTTATATATTAAGTGCACAATATACACTTACAATCAAGCAAGAAAATCTGTAATGTACCTTTAGAAAAGCTTTTTTGTTGCACTTCATACGTTTGTCGAATCGACACATCCTAAAACACAATTTTGAACAAGGAGGTAATTTGTGAACAAAGAATTCATTAGAAATTAGTTATATATTTTATGAGAACTAATATACTTATGGCACGTATGACGCACATTGTGTTTTCTGAACCTGTGTTGGATGGAAGCGATCAGATAAGCATTGGCATTTGAAACTATTTGATTTTTTTGTGTGTGGGCCAATGACAATATCAAATTTTCTTTTTATTAAATTTACGTAGATCGATTCAAACGAATACAACAAAACTCTTTCATAGTGTATATTCAAGACATTCTATTTCAACACAAAGGCGTACTCGTTTAACTAGTGTCAGTGTTAAAAGCATTTACTTGGTGTTTGCAATTTTTATGTAGGCAATCGAGGATTTTTTTTTCTGTTCATTAATTTAACGAAGATCGATTCTGACAATTGCACCCCAAACCACCAAATAACTTAGAATCCAATTTTGACGATCTAAAGATAATAATGCGGGCAGCCTGCGACCGAGGTGCTCCCGCTCTATTATCTGTAGACCGCAAAATATGAACTTTAAAATTAATGTTATGTTTTGTGAATAATGCACCTATTTAGGAGATCTACACTTGTACTGGCGTTTTAGGACAACGTGGTGTCAAGTGAATGTATTTGTTAAGTTAATAATTTGGTTATACATTAAATGGCTTCACGCAAATATTCGAACGCAATATTGACTACAGCAATTTGATCCTAAGCCTTATATCGAGTTGTCGCGCAACCGAGATCGTGACAAGCAGTTCTTAGATATATATTTTCTACTTTCCGCCCTTCACATTGAGTCGACAAATTGGCAATTGCGCGAGTTTTTTTCCTTGTCGTTCGAATCTCTTAGCGCGATAACCTGTCGTTAGCCAGTTCAAATTTAATCGTTTCGTGCTTAATCACATTTGCTTTGCAACACTCGAACATGTGTTGCTTTATTTCTTTTTCAGGTACATTCAGCTTAGAGTATTTTTAATGACAAATGTTACCTGTAAATATTACGAACACAGCATGTTGTCAAACAGCAAATGTGCAAGTATTAAGAATCATATTTTTCTAATTCTTGTAACTGCGTGCGACCATTACAATAAATGCATTCCTAACTATATAGACCATTTGCAAATTTGTGTATATCCACAAAGCAAAGAAGTAACGCCCTTTGTGTCCTATATTCAGGCGATATCTTTTTGTGTATCAGTCTTTTTCTATTAATTTACGGTTTCATTTGATAAAGTATATTATTTTAAAAGTGTACTTTATGAATCATATACACATTCACTGTTAAAGCCGAACAACTGATTCAAAATAAGTACAATCCCTTATGCGTACATTTATTTGAATAAAAACATCAAGATTTCAAGAATGTTGTCTGTATGTTAAATATATATATAAGAAACAAAGCAGCTTTTGACCATGGTAAATATCTGTTGATAAGCGTTTAACGGCTGACAAACATGCTGAAATTGAGATTGAAATTGGAAGTACTATGCGAGCAAATATGTAAGTAAACTGTCGATTGATACATGTTAACCTTGATGTATTGACCGCGTTGAAAGATTTTTTCTATATAATACGTTCTAGCATTTATTGCTAGTCTTCATCTATAAAAAAACCTTAGAATTGACCAAGAAAATACCTTTGGTTTGCAACACTCGAACACGTGTTGCTTTATCTATTTTCCAGGGAGTACGCCACATCCAGCTTAGAATATAATTTAATGACGAATGTTATCTGTAAATGCTATGAACACAGTATGCTGTAAATGTTACGAAAACAGTATGCTGTCAAACATCAAAGGTGCAAACATTAAGAATCGTATTTACTGCGTTCGACCATAAAATAAATGCATTCCTAACTATTTAGACCATTTTCGTAATTGTGCAAATTCACAAAGCAGAGGAGTAAAGGCATCCTTGTAAAATATTCAAGTGATAACTTTCTCTGTATCAGTCCTTTTCTTCTTTTTAATAATTTCATTTGATCAATAATTTTATTGTCGAGCCCTCATGCGGTAAGCGAGACACAGTTTTCACAAAGGCTGTTCCGTGTAAATGCTGGCATCCGTGTGTCCGTGCGTCCGTGAGTGGGTGCGAGGGTCCGTCCGGACTGAAACTGTCCGGGACGTAGCTTTACCACATATTACATGAAATTCAAAAACATACCATGAAAGTTCACTACGATGAGACAGTTTGTCTCATTCTAGACCAAAATTTTGTACCTCGAAGATTAAGGTCACACGTCAAAATGTGTACTGTTGATAGGACTGGTCTGGACTTTACCTGGTCCTGAGGGCAGTTTTTTCGCCATGCATGAAAGGATTTAAAAAAAAATGCCATGGGGGTTCATCATGCTTAGGCGTATTATCGCAGGTTTGATGTATTGCTCAACTCCATGTTTTTCCATATTGTAATTGCACGGAAGAGCATTATGTCTTTGTAAAAGTCTCTTTCTACGGACTCGACATTTCATCATTTGACGTTTAGTTGTTATAATTAAGTTTTAAATCTCATAACCATCAAAAGTTCTTGGAAAATCAGATGCTTCTACTGGGATGATATTCATATTTCATGTAGACTTAGGGTGAAATTTTGCGGATTCCTTTTTAATCATTTGATAAAAAGATATTTTTTTGTATTGCCTGGCGCTTGTAAAGCAAGGGTGTAACTGTTTAACGTTTCTGGTGCATGTTATATAAATCACAGTGGAATAATCGGATGTAACTTCTTGGGTGGTACATGATTTAAGGGGATACAATCTTAATGTTTTATTCACAATAGTTAAACGTACTGACCTATAAGGTCTTATGAACAGTGTTGTAAAAAAAGGTATTAAACCGTGACAAATTTGAATAGTTAATATTACGGATGCAAACGAATGGCAAAATTGATATTCGAATATTGAGGTAATTCTTTCGAACGAATATTCGAAAAATTGATAACCAAGATACATATTTTAAAAAGTATTATTATACTTGCTAAAGTAATAGCGTGGCATTTTAGCCCTTTATGGTTGTAACCACTACACGCAGCGGACCATGAATTTCACCAAATGAGCCTCTGATATTTCTCATTTCAGAAAGACAAAAATGAAATTCAGTATGGACTAGGAAAACAATACTTAGTTTTTTTTCCTCTGCCTTCATAATTGTAAACGACGTAAACTTAGATGGATTCTTGTCAAAAGGCGTAATGCGCGAATGGAAGGTTTTTCCGTAGGACGAGCAGCTTCGTTCTGAAATTGAGCTCTACTAAATAAAACTATGGAAAAACCAAACCAACTCGGGAATTAGTTTATTCCTTAATTGGCAAAGGCATTCAAATTTACCGAAAATAATTGAATTTTGTGTGTCACTTGTCTTATTAAGCCAGTTATTGTAAAATTACGGGGTCTTTTTTATGGTACCCGACGATATGTCCCTTAATGGCATATGACGCGTGTTTTGTGTCTTGTCGTCACATTCACACCTCTGGCAGTATTGGCCAATCGTTGTAAAAACTTGACAAAAGAACTTTCAACACAACAACAGAGTTGTAGGCAAAACGTTTATTATTATATTTATTCAGCAACAAAACATCCAATATTCGAATACCGACTTTGATATTCGAATACCAAACGTTTGATCGAATATTCGAATATGCGTTTTCATCCTTAGTTATTATTCCTCGTGTATACTGAACACTTCATATCATTAATTAAAATTACGCATAAATATGTATGTGAAAGATAAGCATTTGATAGTGAAAATATACATATAACAAGACTGTGGCCGTGAGTTATTTATTGATGAAGTATTTGCTGATAAACCTTTAGACTAGAATATTGGAGGGCTTTCATCCCCAGTAAATTCCGTTGTGTTTTAATGCATGTTTAATGTGGTAACCCATTATTTATTGGTACCTGATTTATTGAAGAATGTGTTATTATGTGGTTTTGTTTATTCAGGCGTATGTTTTTTTGCATTTTCTTCAACATTTAGGCCAGATAAATTGGTCTTTAGTTTAAAGACTTAAGTTGTCAATTTGGGAATGGTCGCCAAAATATTAACGTTCCGCTGTCTTTGTTATTACGATCGCTGAATAATTTGATGTTATGCCATCGTCAAGCATCAATCAGTCAATAAACAAATATACACCAGCAAATTCTGAAAACATTTCGTAATATATTCACTGAGAAGATATTTATATATTTGCAACCAGAAAGTAAATCAAAGTCACTTTTTCGTATTCGAAAATAAATCTTTAAACGTCTGCATTCAATGGTCTTAAATATTTTGGCACACACACACACACACTATTTTGCGGAGGTACTTGCTTTTTAATGCACACGGATTTTAACAAAACCCTGGTAAAACAATGCAGATATAGTGTACCTTTGCGAACAAATGTAGACTACATAAACAATAAATCAATGTTTTCTAATGTTACCATCCTCTGACTTTGTATTGTGGTAGAGCCTTCCTATGGATTTTGGTTAAACGGTTATAAGTCATAGTGTTTTATACTTAGGTGACTAAAAACACCAAAACATGACTTTTTGTCCAGAGTAAATACGTTTGACTTACATTTCTATGCTTAGGAATGTACAATGGCAACTTCTCCTTTAAAGTCAAAGTTAAACAACACAACACAAGCGATGCAATTATTTGACATAACAATAAACATCTGAAAGGTGAAATATAATCAAATTTCTCAATGTTGTCTGATGGTAACATACGTCAAATTCTACATTAAAAGGCGTTTGTCTATGTAAGTATACTATATTCAGTATGCTTTGACCCTGGAATCACTGTCTATCGAATTTGTAAAACCTCTAATTGCGTGGTTAGTTATCTGCCTCGTATCGCTTCTATCGGATAACTCCTGAACGGTCCCATCAAATAATATTGTTGTATTATGTTGTGATAATTCCATAGACTTAGTGCATTTAACTTTGTTAAAGTAATATCCAGTAAATGAAACCCGTGCAGACATAAAATTTAGTTTAATTACACCGTTTCAACTATAAGAACAAACCTGAAATCAAATCTTTCTGTGTTTCTGACACATACCTCGGCCTAGTTCTTGTCAAACGGTTTATTTCAATATCTTAGTTTTCATATCTGAATCAACAGCAGATTATCGTGTCTAACATTTTACAAATTCTTTCAAATTCTCGTTATTACCTCAATTTTTAGAATTAGTGTGAAGAACAGGAGCTACAAAAGCATCAACAAGCTGAAATTGTTTATTTGTTCTCAAATCGGAATCTTTACTGAATAAGGCCTTTAGCACTTTAATGTTTTACCAATTAAATATTCTAATTGTAAAGCAAACCTTTTAGTAACGCTCAAAACTAGTTTCTTATTAAATAAAACCAGTCACAAGATCAGTATTATTATATTAATATATATTATTGTATTCATATGTTCAACTTCCCCTGGGCAAAAGTACTCCCATTTTACGATTGACCAAATTTAGCATTAAGTGTATTTACTGATAAACCCAAAGAAGTACAATATTATGAAAGCTTATCCAAATGCTGCTGAATTTTGTTTGGTGTTTTTCGTAAAATGGCCATGTTGTCAGCAAGTACCAATATTATGACACCAATATCATCAATTGCTTCACCATAGTCTACATCATTTGGTAAATATAATTCTGAATTGTCAATAAAAAGTTATAAAATCGAAGAGTAGTTAATACCATAACATCCTATTTCTACTGTTAAAAATATGTGTAAAAGTAAAAAAAAATACATATTACTGGTAAAGCACTAGCAACATTGTTGTAATTGCATGTGTATTGATTTTAGATATTTTGTTTGTTTGCTTAAGAACTCAGAAATGGACACTTAAATGGAACACATACTGTTTATCAAACAGCATAGAAACATCTAAACATTGTCTTGTGTTTTTGTCAAATTTTCACTGGAAATTCGTTAAAACATAATGGAACAAACGTATATTTTCCACCAAGGAGACTGGCGAGACGTTGTGGCGTTTTAGCAATTGCTTTATGCAACTGTAGTTTTAGGTGATGCCTTTGGCATATGTAACGTATAAATACCATAAAACCAGACACTGAGACAGTTTTCAACTAATGTAATCACACATACGCATTTATCCATGTGCTATAAATGAATGCAAAATGTTACATTAGTTGATGATATTGCTCTGAACTCGCTGTTTGGTATTGTGGAAATTCATGTCGTGGAATCGTTAGAGCCACAAAAGATTGATTCAAACTTCAAGAAATGGAATACAAATTATACAATGTATTTTATCATCAAACATTAGTGGCGATATACTATTTCAGACAACGAGACAATGCATTATTAATCTGGAAACATTTCCCCCACTTGATGGGACCTGATTTAATTGATGAGATTCACATGCCGTACCCGTGAAATTAACAACATTTCTAAAACTTGTAAAGGAAATGTCTTTAAATTTGTAGTGGTATTTTAAACGTATTCGTTTCAATATATTTATTATACCGAAAGGACTACTGTTTTAGTGTTACGGAGAAGGGGACTATTTATATGTTACAGTTTTTCATTACGCACTTATTCTAGTAAACGGTTATGTATCCGTTTAGTTTTCTAATTCAATAAAGTCTTCTGTACATTGGATAACATTGTTACGAATGATTGTCTGAACATTGAGAGTTCGTGGAAACATAAGAAACATTAGTCTAAAAGCCAGGTGGAATTATAACTGTTTTTAGATGTTAAAATGTTTTTTAGTTGCGCATTCGGCTTCATTCTGGCCATTGTACGTTTGCAGTTTTCTTCGGCTGGATCAATCGTTTGTAGGTGATGTCTGCAGTCGCTCGTTGAGTACATGCAATTTGTAATTATTTGTTTAACTATAATTCATTGTATTCAGCATGAAACCGCTTTTGATAAGCATGTTGTATAAAATTTGCAATAAACAATCACTGATCTGCACTCCCAATGAGCCTCCTGTGTCACAGACCGTTCAAAGGTGTAATACAAAATTTGCTTATACATTTCAGCATTAATGCATGGATGGTATGACTGTGTGGTTTTGTGTGTGAACTATATGAGTTGTTGTTTTGTTCCCTTTTAGTATATTTTGGGCTTTGACCGTGTGCCTTTAGACAAGTGTCATCGTTAAATGTCAGTCTACAAGGCTCGCTCGTCCCTGTTGTTTTCATTGTACATTAGTTATATATTTCACAACTCTTAAATATAAACACCAACACTACAATGTTTACTCGATAATATCAGAGTCGAATGATCGAATTTCAATCATGAAGCATAACTTATATTATGGTAATCTACCTTTTAGTGAGTCAGATTTAATTCAGTTTTATTGTTTAATCGCACATGCTGATAACCTTTATTCCTATGATTAGAAGTATTCAAGTTATGATTCAAGTATTGCGTCATATAATACCGGGTTATGTACTTAAAACATTTATATTATCATTAAATTTATCGACGACTCTTACAAACATTTAACAGTACAAATGCCCACTTGCTTCCAAAACGATGTACAAATGGCATAGGTTTTTCGTTAAATGCCTTTTAGCAACATCGCTACTTGAAAATGTAAAATTGCAAGACAACAATGGCGCTGGTTCTGTATTGAAACAGTTTAGTGTTAGGTTTGGAACTTGAAAACCGATCGCTCAGCCTAATATGCTGGCCTGAAGCACCGACACATCTTCAACGACAAAGACCATTCTAGTAAGGATGCTTCGCAGAAGTTTTGTTTTTTTTGCACATACCATGTACAATACACTTGTACGGCATAACAAGTATGATGTTTTAAACGCATTTTATTGATTGTCATTCAAAAAGAAATTGTCAACGATACGCACTTTGATAACATTGTATTTTGATGTTATGTCTTGTATTGTGCTTATGAAGTGTCTATTATTAATAGACACAAGAAAGCATTTGGTGTTTCAGGAAATTTTGATGTTTTGTAAAGGTTTAGTTCTTGTGGACCTGTTGTCTAGTTAACATATATTATTAGTTCTGTAAACGCCCGCATTGTTGTTTTATAATTGACTACCCTGTACTTTTGTTTTATCTACATGTTATGTGTACCTTTCATATTGTTATGGAAACTCATGTTCTATTTACTGTTTGGCTTACACTTGCCACAAGCCATGTGATTCAATTTTATTGCCAGCGATTCTTGCGGAATTCGCGAACGTGCCCTCCGGCGTTCAAACAGCATGAACAACTGAAAATGCGATTAATCTTTAAATTTATATTTTTAAAAAAGTATTTATCATGGTTGAGAATAAGTGAAATCTACTGCAACTGTTTTGTACAAGTACAATTATCAATCATAAGCGTTTGTATCAAATAATAGCCGAATAGTTGTAACGTCGTTTACCATCGGTCAAATAAAGTCGTGTTTATCCTACCAGGCTGTAATACTGATATATAAACTATAAAGCTATAACCCATGGCGGTTCATACAGTAATATTTACACCCGAAGTTCAAGTCTTTTAATGAACTGCCTTTCGACCATTGTGAATATTTTCTGATGAACGCAACCTTTTCGGTATGTTTGGACCGCGAATCCGATGATCGCATTATAATATATAATAATAATATACATGTAAATTGAAAACTGTTTATATTGTTATTGTCTGTATTGTGTCAGCAGGCAAGAACAACTTAAATAAACATGTTAGAAAGTTTTAATTTATGATATGTTAAATTCATTGTTGTATTAAGCGTTTCAATTTGACGTTAAAAGTGATTTGAAGTAATTATTTTTTCCGCGTTATTGTGACGTCATATGATAAACTGTTTCCGGTAACGGTCGGGTTGTTTTATTTACCAAATGGGTGCGATGAATGACTGGAAGGTTTTCTTATTTTAAATGAAGTATTTTTTTTAACAATTCTGGAAAGAAATTATGAATTGTTAGTGTAAATATGTATGTAAATAAGTGCGTGATTACTGTCATTATCAGGGATATGAACGCAGTTGGGATTGATTAAGTACGTGAACTCAGGACTTCGGTCTACAAACACTTTAACTAGCACAACTGCGTTTAAACCCCGGTAATGACATCAACCCCGCAATTCATTCCTTAATCAACGTCAAGTTCTCTCTATACGATAGACAAGGGAAATGTTAAAAGAAACATATGAACATATGCTGTTACAAAGTAACATTTTATTTAATAACCATTCTATTTCTCATTTGAGACATCGTTATAGTTTATCTTTGACTAGAAATACCATGTGCGTGTACTAAAATGTAGGTTAATCGTCAAGCAATTATCATTAATATGTCATAATGATAATTAATTTGATAAGCCTTCTTCTTTTGACGTTATAACATCGTTAGCGTTTGTCTTTTGACTAGAAAAATATATAATCCCTTCTTTACAAGGTTGATTAATCGGCAGCCAGCATCTATTATTATTTTTAAAGTACAAGCGATTTTGTAATATTATGTTAGAAAGTTCTTTTAAAGAAACACACACAAATTGTTGCGTTTTTAAGAGTGATTTCCAATCCATGATTGCACTTCGTCTCCGCAGACACTGATGTAATCGGCTTTATGTGCAAATGTTTCCAATTACTGGTTATTACTCCATCTCGTCTCCCTTGGTGATAAACTATAAGTCATACTCGTACATCGGTAGCATCTTAACACTCGAACATTATACTACGGCTGACCAATTTTATGACTTGTTTAAGTAAACTGGTGTTTATATATTTTTTTTAAATTATAAAATTGAGCTATTGTACTGAAAATCGTTTCCAATGTCAGTTAAGAAACACATTTACGATGACACTGACATCCATACGTCACGAATTGATTAATAAAAAATATATATATAAATATAATTTATTATTATTCTTTGAAATATCCTTGAAATGAAGTAGCTCGTTTTCAAACGGCTACAAGTGTGCCAAGCGTCGAAGCAAGTAAACCTGAGTTGTAAATGACGAAATGAAAGTAAAATCTGTACTCATTGCAAAAATACACGGGTCTGTATCAGTTACACCTTCTGTGTACATATTGCATATTGCATACTGTTCTTAACTTCTAAAAAGATTACGAACGTAGACGTGGAATCAACACATCACGGAACGAGACAGTGAAAGCTTTTAAGTTTACCCTCACGCGATAGTTTCAAAAAATGTTTCAATTGATGAAGGATAGGTTTAAAAGTGTTTTTACATTTTCAATAGTTATTAATCCGAGACGAAACGACTTAAGCGTGGTTTTTAATTTTCTTGTGCTTCGAAATAATTTAATAAGACTGAAAATAGGATAACCGGTGCTTATGGGTATTGTAAGTGATGCACTTTATCTTGCTATCAACGACCAGTTTGAGTCAATCCAAAAATGTTGTTATCGTATCGAAGGACATCTCTTTAAGAATTACTTTATATCAGCAGAGTAGCTATAAAACGTTCGTACGATGTAGCCTCATGTTTCATTTATCTGTTTGGTTTGATTTGTGTTAACACTGACATAATAGAGAATTAAAAATGTAAACAGAAATACATTAAAGCTATAACACTAATTTGGGCCATGTTGCGCATTGCTAAAGACTTTTTATACTAAATACCGAAATTGTATTAAAAATTGTGATCAAACTGATGCACCGTTGATCTGATATCTTGTCGAAGGTAATTACACTGATCAATTTTATATTTCTTGCTTAAGAAACGACAGCGGGAAATATATAGTTTTATGATGTATTTTATATGTTCTGGCATTTATTTGCTAGTTTTTATCTCAATCTTTTCGATCAGGAAAACAGATTTGATTTTGCAACACCCGAACACGTGTTGCTTAACTTCTTTGCCAGGTTCACTCAGCTTAGCAACGCTCAGTTTAGACAAGTGTTTAACGAATGGTCTGTGCACGTTACGACCACAGCGTTCAAGTACAATTAATAACATGCTACTATTTAATTTATACTAATTTTCTTATTAGTGTAACTGCGTGTGACAATTACACTCCCTGTGTCGCCCTTGTTAAATAGATCAGTTGACTTAGTATTTGTGTACATCAACTTTGTATATCCTCAAAATACTGACATCAGAGTCGTAGCTTAATATTTACACCTCAACTTCCATTCCTTAAATGAACTGCCTTTCGGCAATTGCGTTCATCAATCGATGAACGCAACATCTTCGGATATGTTCGGATCGTAAATCATTGCATAACAATATAAATGAAAGCTATTGATATTGTTATTGGTTGAATTGTGTCTGCATGTCCCGTAAAATATAGATCAACATTTTTAAAATTGTTAGTTTATTATATTTTAAATGTAATGGTACCAGAAGTGTTTCAATTTTACTTTTTAAAGTGATTTCAAGTGGTTGATCTTTTCCCGCGTTATTGTGACGTCATCTGAAAAAAATGTTTCCGGTTATAGTCGGGTCGTTCTATTTACAGAATGGGTAAAAACCGATTACTTAAAGGTTTTCTTAAATGAAATGAAGATTTTTTTAACAATTCTTGAATGAAATAATGAACTATTGGTGTAAATATAAGGAATGAATTGCGGGGTTGATGTCATTATCGGGGATATGAACGCAATTGGGTTGGTCAAAGTACGCGTGGAGTCCTTCGGACTCCACACACATTGACCAACCCAATTGCGTTCATACCCCAATAATGACATCAACCCCGCAATTCATTCCTTAAATGAACTTCTGCGTCGTAAGTTGAAATCATTTCAGTAATATGACTCCGTCATATTGACTGAACGGAATTTTGCCAACATAAGAGTTGAGGAAACAAAAGGCACTACTTGTCATCTGTGGTATACCTGCATATTTAAGATTGTTCTGAAGTCACGACTTAGGGGACCATCAAACTGCGCACTTATGGTACGATCACGTTTTAGAAGCGAAATTTTATTGTTATTAAAGTTATTGTAATGTCTTTTTATCAAATTTTAAATAACTTTATGAGTCGGTTTATACATTTAATTTTGCCTGTTTAAAAAAAACACTATACTTCAATGAAACTCGCCCCTGGTTATATACCATTTCTAAATGCATTATGGTAATTTAAAAGTCTACTTTATGAAAAATTTAGATTTCGACTGTAAGAGCCAAAATTGTTTTGATATCACAAACCATACCTTATCTGTGGGGAATTATGCACGGCAGATTTGTCTGAGGCTCCAATATTAGAATGTCTAAAAATGTCTTCAATATATAATTAGCCCCAATTGCCAATGTGGAGATATTGAGGACAATTACCATTTCTTCTTCACCTGTCCACTAGATCATGCTCAATAGACACCACCTATTCGACCAATTGTCTGCTATCAGGCCTTTGTCACTTTAGCCATACGGTTTGGATAAAAAGCCTCACACCTGACCAAATCAACGATATTTAACATTCAACACTAAACTCGCAAATTTAAACGCCTTTGATAAAAACATACTTGATTCTACCACTGACCTGACCTAAACATGACCTCTCTCATCTCTTTTCCTTTCCGCTTCTCCCTTTGTTGTTACTTTCATCAACGCATTTTACTGCTTACTTCGTCATACATTTGTCATTAACCTTTCACATATCCATATGATTATAACAAGTAAAATCATCTATAAATCATAACAGCACTTACACCAGTACAAGCAACTTCAAAGGATGATAATAGCGAGGCAAAGTTTCAACTTCGAAGCTTCCTTTTCACGATTACTTTGTGTGTGCATATATATATATATCACTAGTTTATTTGCATACTTGTCTGTTTCTGAATATTCTTGATTCATTTTCGCGGTTCAAATTAATAGACGTGATGTTACAACTGCAAATGATTGTTTTGTTATGGAAAGATGTATCTTTTTATTATCTTTGGTATAAAAGACTTCACCTGATAGTGCATGTGTAAATATTAAAAAAGAAAGGATTAAGTCAACGAAGCTAAGAAATTGTGATAATAAACAGGGGTTTTAGAGGTCCACATGTCCAGTGAGTCAAGTGGTGTTATAGGCAATATTATATAAAACATATTCTCTAACCTTTCTTGATGGCGAAGTGAAGACAACCCAGATTGTCGATCCAGACAAGACGATGTAATCCGGGATTTTGCATAAATCAGTAATGTTAACATTTACATTATGTATTCGAGTGGTTAGCGAATAAGAATCTGGATCAGAGGGTACGTGGATCGATCACCACTAAAGAGCTTTGTCATGACTAGTACCGATTCTTACGCAGTAATAGTGACATGTTCACTTCCTGCTTACATAGCAGATTTTCTTACTGCACATATATTCGTCACTATGACCTTATGGCATTAATTGTAAAACATAATTGAAACACAATTGAATTTCTTTTATCCAATTAGATCGTCTGCTATTGGTAAAAGTGCTCGGCTTTAATAAATTGTACTGGAAACGGAGTTTTGCGTTACTGACAGGTATTACATTAATATTAATACCACGATAAGTGTGCTTTAAGTTATTTATTACTCATACATCGTATCGACGTTTTTATGCCTCCATGTAGTTTGAAATAGGCTTTCTTGCATCTTGACATTGAAACGCCTGGTATACTACAATCAGGAGAGGCTTTCTTGCATCTTGACATTGAAACGCCTGGTATACTACAATCAGGAGAGGCTTTCTTGCATCTTGACATTGAAACGCCTGGTATACTACAATCAGGAGGGGCTTTCTTGCATCTTGACATTGAAACGCCTGGTATACTACAATCAGGAGAGGCTTTCTTGCATCTTGCCATTGAAACGTCTGGTATACTACAATCAGGAGAGATGCAGATTCACTGATGTGTCATTTCTTAATTATTTTTTCTATTTTATATATAAGTGATTCTCGTAGATATGTTTAATTGTAAAAACCTACACGAGTACAACTTGTTTTCGTAATTATTGTACTGATACGGTATTGAGTCGATGAAAAATCGATGCATGCTGCTTTAAAAAACAAACAATTCTTCAAACCTATGTTAAGCAAGATGACATAGGAAATGAAATTCGTAAGCAATGTTTAACGACAAGGAAGGTAAACGTTAAAACAAAATATCTATAAAAAAAATGCAGTTATGTAATTCAACTAAATTCTAGTTCAGGTGTGAAACTGAGTGTAACATCAAAATCAAGATTTATATTTTAACGGTGTGTTGCAATACTTAAACGTTTTGATAATAACGATTTTTTGAAACACTTATTAAAGAAAAGAAATGTTGCGGCCTAAATTTGAAAAAAAATTCGAAATAATTCTGTTTTTTTTGTGTGATGTGCAGACACGATGGCGCTGTGTCTGAAATACGCTAGTGATTATATATAAATGCACGGATAAAAGTTGTTTAGTCAGTGTTCTATAATATATATCGCTGATGCTTTTATTACGGATGTAACTTTACTTGGGGTGATATTCGTCAAGTGTTAGTTTTTGAACATGTGAACACTGACGTTTTTAAATGTTGATTCCACTAAATCATGGAAAAAAGTGTGCCCCTCGTTTGCAGTCTATAGCATGGTTTAAATGCGCACCTTATACTTGTTTTAGTGCGATTTGTGATTATGTTTTTTTAAGATATAAATATATTAACTTGAATGTGGCCGTGGGATGTTTATTGAGGAGTTATTTGCTGATAAAGCTTGGGATTAGAATGACTTTGAAGTTAAAGGGCTTGCATCCCATTTTTTAGGCAATCCCGCCAACGCCAACATTTATTGGTACACGTTTAATACAAAAAAAAAGTCAGTCGTCAAGTGTTACCTTTTATTATTTCTTTGCTTCTGATCTTCAGAATAATACTCTATCATTATCGGCATCGGTCGTAAATCGAAAAGACGACGCCTAAATGTAAATTTACCACTGGCTTTTAAGAAATATGTTCGTTGATCAATCAGTCAATCAATTAATAACCAACCATCAAGATCAATCGGCATTTCGCGCAACAGATAGATACAGTATTTGATATAAAAGCATATTTATTCAAGCAGACTAAAATTAATTAAAGTTACATTTTATTTTCCTTCGGATTTGAAAAAAGATTTCAATAAGCCGCAAGGTTTTGTTGATCTGATCGTTTGAAGTATTTTGCACAAAATCATATTGTCGAAGGATTTGCGTTTTGATGCATAAGGCTGTTTGGAATTTGTTTAAATTGCTGAACTTCATATCGCACCAAATCGTGCTGAAATGGATGTATAATTTATATTTGCTAAAGAAAATACCTAAGAAAACAATTAAAGTGAAGTTTTACCCGTTGAAGTGAATTTTTTGAATACTTCCCTTCCAACATTCGTATTGTCGCAGACCCTTTCAATTGATAGTTGTAAAACGGTAAGAGTGATTATATACGTGTTCTATTGCTGAGGTGCCTAAAATAGATCCGAAACATGACTTTATGTCCAGAGTGAACAAGCTTGAATAATTGGTATATGCTCAGAGCTATGCAATGAAAACGTTTTCGCTCGTGTTTAAAGGTAAACAGCTGAAATTAATGGACTTATTAAGCATTAGTATACGTGAGGTTAAATCATATTTAAGTATTTCAGTGTTGTCTAGTGGTTGTTTACGTTAAAGTAAAGGATTCGTTTGTCAAGGTAAGTATTCTCTATTGGTTTTTTTTGTAAACCGATTGAATCTGGATATTTGCAAGTCGTTATAAACAATGATAATCGCATATAGAGCAACATCAACTGAATGGGTTCAAGCATATAAACCACACACACACGCATGCACGCACGCACACACACACGCACGCACGCGCACGCAGGCACACTTACACACACACACACACACGCACGCACGCACGCACGCGCGCGCGAACAGAGTAATGCTTGAACCCATCCAGGTGTTGATGCCTCTATACATACAACGTGTATCCATACCAGACTTACTTTAACGTGTCTGAAATGGACCGTATATAGTTTATACCGAATAAACCTTCTTGAAGTGACATAGAGCTATTGTCATTACATATATGTAAATGTAATAATATATTTCTACGGCACAGGAACAATATTGTTGAACTTGCGTGTGCTTCTTATGTTTAAGCTTATCTGATGTAGGTTTCGAAAATTGACACTTATATATGTCTTGTTCTATTCCTTTTCTGTTTTATGATTACTGTTAATAAGTTTATCATACATATGATATATTCTACATCTAATGTTTGTCAAATGGCAAACACATATACAAAATGTCCGTGCGTTTGTCTTGCTTCTGCTGCAAGATATGAGAAATAAATGGTATGGAGTATGAATAATTATGAACATTACATGTTTGGGCTAGACATTGCGGCGTTATACCATTTTTTATTCAACGGACGTCCAAAGCGGTTAAGATGTTTTAAAAACTAAAAGAAGATTATATTTGATAGTTTTCAAGTTTTTAAACTCTTGACACACACACATGTTATTTATCATTCTCATTCCTCAGAGGTTTGATAATGATAAAGCCAACGCATAGTATCATCACTCTGATGAACTAGAATTGTTATTTATGCACTACAGGTGAACATAAATGTCACGGTAATAGACTTTTTTGGAACTGATCTGCCGTCGTCTGTGCTCGAATTTGAAACAATACAGGGCTCTAGAAGTATAGCAATGAGGAAAAATGAAATGAAAGGGTTTCAATCTTCGTAACAGAATGTATTCGAAAATGTTTGTGAAGAGTGATATCCGTAAACATCAGCAAAAATGCATTAATATCTGGCTCCAATATCACGAAAATGCTCAAGTCAAATCTCAATCTCAGTCATCAAATTACAGCATCATATGATTCAAAATTGGTAATGTTTTACCCTTTTTAAAATCGCATTCTCTCATGCATTATGTTGATAAAAAATAATTCAATATTTTATCGAAAAAAAGTTTGATAGCAATAAAATGTACTTGAGTCTAATTTATAATTTTTGAGTTTTACACAAGTACATTTTGTACTGTAAAAATATTTGTTTTTAGAATATTGAGCAATTATGTTAATCAACATAATGCATGTGAGAATGTGCTTTTAAAAATAGTAATACATGAGTAAGTTTTAATAATGTCATACTGTAATGTGGGAAAATGAGTCGAGATTGAGATTGAGATTGACTTAAGTATTTTCGTGATATTGGGGCCATGTCCAGTATTCCGCTGATGATGGGATCTATATTGACTTTATACTGAAAATAAACATTCATATGTATTCAAAGTCACTATAACCAGTCATAATCTGATGATATATGTGTTTTATTACGCATTTTGAAAACAAGTTTTACACAAATATTATATTTGTTTTAATAATATTGACTATTATATAGACTACGATGTCTAATAGCTTTGTTCTTAATTTGATGGAAACTCTGAATAATAATTTGATGCCGCATTGCCTTGTTGTTATTTTGTTCATTCAGTCGATTCTGATTTGATTTTGGCTTTACATAAAACCAAATTGCTTGGAAGTAGTGATCTTAAGCAAATTTGTTGTAAATTTGTATTTAGTTTAAAAATAGTGAAAAAATACTAACTATTTACATCAAATACGATAAGATTTAATTGGAAACCATATGTTTCTGTAAGAATACATCCGTGAGTGATGACAACACTCTGTGTTCTTTCAACAATGTTTTGCCTGAAGTTCTTATAACAACATCAAATTCCATTAGCCTTTAGGTTATCAATTACATGTAAATATTTTGTCAGGAATGTAATCAATTTCCGTAAATTGAAAGCCCTTGTCTATCTTAAATGAATTGCTATTTTCAGACTATGAATAATACAATATAAATGTTTAACTCTGACTAATGATGCAAGAGGTTCTTTTGAAGCTCAGCATGTACACATGATCAATGGTTCAAAAAGTCTTGTGAAAAAACAGTCTCATGAACACAATAGTTTCCTGAACACACTAGTCTCGTGAACACACTTGTCTCGTGAACATAGTAGTCTCGTGAACACACTACTCCTGTGAACTCAACATACTCGAGAATACAACAGTCTCATGAACACAATAGTTTCCTGAACCCACTAGTCTCGTGAACACACTAGTCTCGGGAACACACAAGTCTCGTGAACACACTAGTACCGTGAACTCACTAGTCTCGTGAACACACTAGTCTCGTGAACACACTAGTCTCGTGAACACACTAGTCTCGTGAACACACTAGTCTCGTGAACACACTAGTCTCGGGAACACACTAGTCTCGTGAACACAACAGTCTCATGAACACAATGGTTTCCTGAACACACTAGTCTCGTGAACACACTAGTCTCGTGAACACATTAGTCTCGTGAACACACTAGTCTCGTGAACACACTAGTCTCGTGAACACACTAGTCTCGTGAACACACTAGTCCCGTGAACTCACTAGTTCCGTGAACACATTAGTCTCGTGAACACACTAGTCCCGTGAACACACTAGTCTCGTGAAACCACTAGTCTCGTGAACACAATGGTTTTCTGAACTCACTAGTCTCGTGAACACACTAGTCTCAAGAACACAATAGTTTCCTAAACTCACTAGTCTCATGAATCCACTAGTCTCGTGAACACACTCGTCTGATGATTTAAACAGTCTCGTAAACACACTAGTCTCGTGAACACACTAGCCAGATGATTTAAACAGTCTCGTGAACACAACAGTAAAATGAACACAACTGTCTCATGAGCCAAATAGTTTCATGAACACTATAATCACGCGAACACGACAATCTCATATTACAAGTATTTGTTTTTTCGACGCATAGGTACAAGTTTTTACAGACAAATCAACGTATTGTCTTTTCAGAACTGTTCAAATGGAATGACAGTGTTACTATTTCTACTTAAAGTTAACAAATTGCATTCAAACTTATACAACGGTACACATTGAAGCAGTTAAGTTGTTCTAAATCCTGACATGATTAAAGCCTTTATCAATGTACTTGGGGGGCTTAATGTTTTCTGATATTGAAATTGCTAATAAAGTCACGACGATCGTATCAAGTAAACTTATTATTATTTCCGTTATCTTCTTTTAGCTTATCCAAATAAAAATGAAGCGTTCTAACGGAAATCGAACATACCTTAATGCGAATGTCTGATACCGTAAACCCTAGGCTAACTTTTTTTCTTGAAAGCACGGATGTAATTACTGCGCTCTGCGATGTCTTTACTTCCGTTTCTCGTTCATATACGTGTATGTATGAAAGCTCTTTATTTAAAGGCGTTGACTTCGTTAAAGATTAGAATGAGCGAAGAAAGTAGTCTTGCACCAAATATGTTAATCAAGAATGATTCACATTCCATCAAAGGTTTGTCAAACTCGTTTATGCATGACATGACCTCTCTTAAGAGTTCTCACTGAAACTGAATAATTAACTGCATTCGAACCAGTTCTCAGCTCTTAATGATCGACGAATCAAATAATGCATTTTGCGTAAAAAATCTTGCTTGTGATATTTTAACGCATGTTTTCTTAGATTCCTTACCAAAATGTTGTTTTGTTTTCTCATTCATGTTGACCAGGAATCAAACACTTATAAAACTGTTTGCGGATGCCATTTTTCGATGGGGGTGCGATGGAGGTGCGATGGAGGTGCTCGTATTTTAAGACGCCACATCTGACTATCAATGAGCGTCAGCCCCAGTGGGAGTATTAGTCTTAATCAATTGATGAGCATAGTAGACTGACAAGGTAACACTAGTTAAAGCTACACTAGTTTAAATGTGAGCCAGTGACCATCTCAGAAGACGGTAAGTACTTTAATGGTGAGTTGCAACCTCTAGGGTCACAGGCAAGTGTTTCACAACAAGATCACGAACCAGTTTATGAACATTACACTCGTGGATATTGCCTATAACGGGATATAAATGATACGTATCCTCTGAATATGGTATGTAAATCATAAGCAAACGTGTTCAATACCAGTAAGTTGATATGCAGCTGTTACACAATGTCTTAAATACTTCTGCAATATTTTTTCAGACCGGGGCTTGACATTGTTGCATGCTTTTTCGTACCAGATAATATACGGATTAATATCATAAAATGTTAGCAAGGATTTGAAATGAGGCTATACATCTGATGGTATGTACAATAACGATTTTATTTTTATTCGTAACCAGTTTTTCCGCTTGATTTACGTCTCATATTCGGTTTACACTCTCATTGAAGCTCTCACAGATTCGTCAATTCGTTTCCATCAAAATTACAAATTTCGCAAAAAGATAGGAATGGTGTCCTTCAATATGTAATAATTTCATTTAACCGTTTAAGTATGATGATGATAACTAATATCTCTTAAAAATTGTGATATATTACGTATCTGCATAATTGGTGTGGCCATCAATATATTATACCCTATTTCCAATATTAAGGTAAAGTGCTTTGCAAAAGAGACATTTTTGTGTATGTTTATTGAGAGTTATTACCCTTTTATTATTTTATGCTTGTATTTTACTTCTCTCTATAACTCCATATGTTTTGGTGTATTGACTTCAAACTTCGCACACATGTTGACTGTGTTAAGAAGACTGCAAAAGAAACATTATTTTGTGTAGGATATCTTGAGAATAATTTTCCTTTGATTAGTTGTATGTTTTTTTGTTTACTTCTCTCCGTTACTTTATACACTTTTGAGATACTGAACTGTAAATAAGAAACCTTTTTTTGTGTTTTGTATTTTATATATATATATATATATATATATATATATATATATATATATATATATATATATATATATATATATATGCAGCAGCTGTCAACCTAACAGTCAACACAATTAAAAACTGTGCTATGATATTAAAAAGCTAAAAAGAAAATGTCATGCCTTATTTCACAGATGGTATAGTTCTTATTTCTATATTTATACATTAATATAAATTTAAACATATCTATCAGAGTTCATATCTATCCTGTTACTGTCGTCTTTATATGTTTTATTGTATAACAATTTATCATGCAATGAGGAGCACGTGTGTGTTGAATCCTAAATCTTGGATCCTGAAAATCTAAGAAATAAAGGTTATACACACAATTGAATGGCAAATGTTAAATACATATAACAAATTTCTAGGTTAAACTAAAGAGCTTTCACTAAGCCTTTGAGCATACAAACTGGCGGGCAGGTTTGAAGCAATGTAGTGATCTCGCTTCGAGGGTGTTTGTTGCTCTTGGAATAACGGTTCTTGGATTGCAACGCTAACGGTATGGCATTTGTGAAGTTAAACATAAATAATATTTTACGTCAATACGAATAAGTGTTGCTATTGAATGAGAGTTACATAATCGGACAATTTTCAGAATTGATAATTAATTGCAAATGAACACCCGCATTTGATAAATGGAATCAGAAATAATCGAAGGTGTATTTCCAAACTAAATGATACTATCATAATAGGACGCGAGCTTTTTGCACGACTTCCTCTGCCTCATTTATATCATAGCAAAATTGATTCAACATTTGAATCATTCATTTTACAAATATGGATGCATGATGTTACGACTGAACAAATGATAGTTGGCACTTATCTGTTTTCATTTTTTGAGTAAAATGGTTATCTTTGGTGAATATTGGTAATTGATGGTCACAATTGATTATCGCCGTTGTTAGCTCAAATCGACGATTATTCGAGTATTTTTCAATCATTGCGCCATCAGTATGTTGTATTTATAACGTGTTCTGTTCATTGCAGGTTAATAAACACTTTGTACGACACTTCGCTTACGCACGCATGTTAGTGACCTCAAATGAGGTATTCTTCGTATCAAACAATACACGCGGTGGTTGGAGCGGGTAGATATATTCGTCAACTTTCTTTGCATATTTGTCACTGAATATATCTATATAAGTATTTCTATTACAAATGATGTCCCTTAAGCCGGTGCCAGGGAATGTTGTCAGGTCCTCTAAAGATAACATTTCAGGAATTTATTTGACGGAAGTATTTTTAGTAATTTGGAGTGTAACTCATTACATGCCTTATCAGTGGTTCACAACGCGAGTGACCACTGATTATGTACTGTCTATTTGTCAAAATGTAAATAATTATTTATGATGGTCAGGGGTACAATGGTGGTCAGGTGTGCTGGAACCTGCAATGTTGTTTTTTATTTTCTCGTCCAGCATGTGTGAATAAACTCGTGATTTTTTCTACCGCATATTTGATGTTTTACTTCCTAGTATACATTTTGATATATAACAACTTATCAAAAGAGGTTTATGAGGAAAGACGCGTATGTATAAAGGTAAGTCAGCTGAACACTTATTGTTAGAAACGCCCCTTGTTAATTGTAAATGTAAAACAGAAATTATATAACAATATTTGGATTCGTTTACATCCTGTGTGCGGTTGTATGTCATGTGTTACTGTAGATTATAATTATGTAATATATGCAAGGTTGCAGGACCTAGTTGTCGAACGTTCTGGAACATCTAATTTATCATCCCATGTGCATGACCTTCTAGTCAGGAAACTTGTTTTAGAGTGTGCACCATGAACAGGTTATTGGTATAGAGCTACAAATAGGAATAAACGATATTATATATTTCAATATTTCTGTATTTTTTATGATTTTTAGCATGTAAATTATTGAAGAAGTTTTATAAAAATCAATCTTCATCAAATGCTTACGTTGTGTTAGTTTTCAGAATATAAATCACTGACTATTATTTACACAATTGGAAGACCGAACGTCTGTATTGGTTTGTTCATTACCAGCTTAGGTGTAGAAATTACCATGGAAGAGATTTTGCAAATTTAATTTCCGAAGGACTTATTTACACTTCTTTTAATTGGGGCTTCCATTTTTTTGCGGGCAAATGGCTATCGAGGATTTTTCAAAATGTTCTGTTCATTAATTTCATGTAGATCAATTCTGACGATTTCACCCAAAATACAAAATAATATAGTCTAAATTGGACAATCTACAGACTTATTAAGCTGGCTACCTCGGCATGGGGTCGAGTTAATCCCGTAGATAGGATCTCCAACATATACTTATCTGCTCTTCTAAACGGTCCATCTTCCCGAGAGGTTGTTTATTTATCTCAGTCATGTTGAACTGCAATACATTATTTATGCGGTATAATGAAGACGGTTGCCGATAGGGATGATACCAAAATCCGTTTACAAACAACACATCTAGCAAAACTGGCTATAAAGCTGGTAACATGTTATGTTTTCTGATTCCTTATCGTTTTTATTATTTCTGAATTTGATATATATATATGGTAACCGTCATTTATAAACATAACGGAAACTATTTAATACCTAATCTTCGAAGGTGATATGCAGCTGTTACTTCCTAGTTCTAATCACTTCTGAAATATGTTGTCAATACCGGGTTTGTTTTGTCATATGATCTGGCGAACAGAAATTTGTAATTGGCAATGTCATAATCTGTAGATAAAGGTCGGCCATTAGTTTATGTATATTAAGGTGTGTATAACTCCGTTATCATTCCATTTCGATAATTCAGATTTTCTGACATTATTAGTTTTTCTAGATTTGTCTTTTCAGAAACATTTGAAGTTAAATAGATCCAGACCTTAGGAAATAATTTTACAAAAACACCACATCGCATTTCCTGCCCTTTAATTTGAATAAAACAAGGCAGCTGTTAAAAAAAGTAATTGGCATGCATATGTATTTTGATTTATTTGCAAAAGAAGAAGTAAAGGACAGTCAAAATGTGTAATGTATTTGAGCGAGGAGTCGGAATGACGTCATTTGTTTGAATTATCTAGTTGTTTTGTATATATGTTTATTTCATAGAAATATCGGCAAATATTTTTTGAAGTTCTACCTTACGCATAATTAGTTTTAAGTATTACACATGCCTAATCGTAGCGAAAGAAGCCCAGCTTGGCCTTTCATGATAAATCGTAAATGGTTTGGAACACCTGTTTTTTGATTTCCTTGTCTCTTTATCACGTAGCGCAGAAATACATTGATTCCATTTCAGCTTCATTATATACTAAATCCTTCTACTGCGAATCTCGAAAGTATGAACACTGTCTGAGTAATAGTACAAATTGACTGATATGTGTAAGTTTGGTTTCCTCACTTAGGTATTATCACAATTACGTTCTTGTTTGCTATTACAACACATCAATAAGCTGTAATATGGCATTAAGTGAAGTTATCTGTTTTGAGTGATTACGAACTTAAAGCGACGTGTTTTATGGCCTGCATATAAGTATGGCAATACGGTATTACCTTGTATACTTAAATTAAACAATTATCAAATTAATAAGCAAAAAGTATTGCTTTAAATCGTGTTTTGTTCAGTTTAAAATATAGTCTACTTGAAAACGTATGACACAACTAGCAATGAAGAGTTAATTTGTCTTTTTATGCACGATTATTCCGCTTCATCTCGAAATCCCCAAAGAAACGACTAATAAGAATCGAATACCGACTGGTAACATACATTGAAGAGCTTTCAGCATCGTAATTGCCAAGGCTGGTGCTCTGGATTGAAGCTTGCTTGTTGGTCTTGAAAAAAGGTTCTATAATTTCAAGGGTATAGCATTTGTGAATGGAAACATAAGTATCATAAATATTCAGTATGTACGAATTGAAGGTGCTATGTAATAACGTTTTTGATAATTTTCAAACCAGCACTTTCTTTTCTGGAATGTTTAACTGCTTTTTATTTATATGCGATCATAGAGGAGTTGTTTGTAAGATCGTATGAACACTAACGCTATATGGTTTCATCATGTCACAAAAGAAAATAAATTAAATGCATTAGGTGCACTGAACTTTTGAGCAATCTCCTATGCGGCAATTTGCGAAGCATATATGTTTTTGCTGTTTTATGGCGAAATATTAATTTGTAACAGTAAAAATACCGGTTAATCATATGAAAGATTTTTCTGACACCTTCTTACGTTAGACAAATGAAATTGTTAAAGGTATTTCTGTCGGTAAATGCAACATACCAAGATATATGTTACAAGTGATGTCCGGCATTGTTGAATGACTGCAGATTGATCATCTATATAACCCAACCAACAAGGGACAGGTATTTGTTAAAGCAAAGTCGTCCAGCCGACAAGGAACATGTGTTGGTTAAAACAAAGTCGTCAAACCGACAAGGGACAGGTCTTGGTTAAAGCTAAGTCGTCCAGCCGACAAGGAACATGTGTTGGTTAAAGCAAAGTCGTCCAACCGACAAGGAACAGGTCTCGGTTGAAGCAAAGTCGTCCAGTCGACAAGGGACAGGTCTTGGTATAAGAAAAATCGTCCAATCGACAAGTGACATGTGTTGATTAAAGCAAAGTCGTCCAGCCGACAAGGGACAGGTCTTGGTAAAAGTAAAGTCGTCCAACCGACAAGTAACATGAGTTGGTTAAAGTAAAGACGTCCAACCGACAAAAGACAGGTTTTGATTAAAGCAAAGTCATTCAACCGACAAGGGACTTGTGTTGGTTAAAGCAAAGCCGTCCGGCCGACAAGGGGCATGTGTTAGTTAAAACCGAGTGGTCCCACCGACAAGGAGCAGATGTTGGTCAGAGCAACATTTTTTCAACCGACAAAGGACATATGTTGGCTATAGAAAAATCCTACAATCGACATTTTGTTTTTGTTTTAAGTTAAAGCAATGTTGTCCAACCGACAAAGGGCAGGTGTTGGTTAAAGCAAAATCGTCCAACCGAAAATGGGAAGGTCTTGGTTATAGCAAACTTACTTTTGTCGTTTTGGTGATTTTGTTTCAACTGATATTTTTTAGCTTAATACCAATGTACATGTTGACAGTATACAGTGTGTCCATCAATTTGGGATTCGATTGTCAAAACAGAGTTTTCAGTCGTCGAAACATAGCTAAGATGTGATAGTTTTTAGGTAAAAGTTAGAATCATGTTGCGTATGTCATTTTAACATGAGTTTTGACTCCTGTATATTCATGTTTTATTCTGATAATACATTATCATTATGCAAATCGAGATCTTTTTATCCTTTAACTTTCCTGTTCCTAGTTCAAAACAATATGAAAAACAGTGTTTTGTTCACTGACCATTATTTACACAGTCGGAAGATCCAACGTTTGTATTGGTTTGTACGTTAGCCGCTCCCTTGTTGGAATAGTAATGGAAGTGCTTCGGCAAGCTCAATTTCCGGTCTTTGAATATCGCATGCAATTGGCCAATCGGAAACGTCCAATAACATCCAAATGCCTAATAATACTTCCTTGTCATGCTGTTTTCGTGTGTAAACGGTGTCTGATAATATCCCAATTCGCGCGTGTTTGTTATCGTAGAGGAGAGAACAGTGAGCGATTATATTCCTCATGGGACTGGATTTCACATGCGTGTCCTTGTACAAATATTGCAATAAACGGAGCTATAGCTTAAATTTAAGAAATTAGAGTTCCTCTCTTTTTTGAGATATCTTTACCACCATTCTTCTCTGCAAAAGAGGCAATTTATGGTTTTGTATTACGTTATTAAAAGCATTGCATTTTGCGTTCTAGAGATAATTATAATATCGCTCCATTAATTTATATATGTGTCATAATATTTGAGTCATTATGTCAGAAACATAATGATCGAGGGATTAACTTCTAAACAGGGAGTTGTGCAATTCATAATCACCTGTTCTGGGAAACCAGCAACTACGTGTGTGGTTATATATTAAAGAGATCTTTTGGATACTTGGTGCGTTTGTACAACAAATGCTTTTCCTTACTTCGAACTGAATATCACCAAATAGTATTGTTATAAGAAAGAGAATAACCATCATACATTTATAAGCGGGACTGTTTTCTTGAACTAAAACATTGATGAAGTATATTTGTACTACATATTCAGAAGCATAAGTGTGTACTTATCAGACGACACACCTTGATTACTTTCCGGAATTGATTTCATCCCGGAAGTCTTTATTGCGTATTAAAACACATAACCTCGACTAAAGTTTTAAGCATAACTCCTCTGGTTGCATCATGAGAAATAGCTTTAAATCCTATCATAACGTTAATGTTCTTAAGCATATAGTTATATTACACTTATTTATTGTTCAATAGCGAAGTCGCTACTTCATGAATTTCAAATAAGAGCTTACTGTGTGTGTCGACTTTAAATAACTTATTTGCATTTCGGCTTCAGCATTCGATTACACTACATGATAAACTAACGATTTAAAGTATCTTGCATTTCTTGAGTGAGAGTGGCCTAGAGATGTTGTGGATTTGAGCCTCAACAATATTGGCTTCTACTAAGGTTCTCAAGAGGGACTCATATCTTCAAAGTCGAGCTAAAGTATACTTATTATTATTATAACCTATCGTGCTATTTGTTCATTAGTTTTAAGAGAACAACCATTAACTCGATGTTGGACTGATTTTCATCTATAATTAATATCTTATTTGATTTAGATTTCAACTAGATATCCTAAAAATTTAGGGAGATTCGCTAAGATATGATCGGAAACTATATCAATATTGTGTTGCTATAAGACAGGTTCTTAAAATTAAGAAACCTGTATCCGTCTCTCATCCATAACGGATCTATAGGTTCATTGGTTCATTAAGCTAACCGATTATCAACTTTTATTTTAAATCAGGTCAGTTGTGCTTGAATGTACTTTTATACACTGTTTATGAGTTAGGTTTGTCCAGGAAAGAAGAAAGATGGTATTTGTGATAACAAACTGGTCAGCAATGCTGTTATTCGCATGAAGCTGTCGATTTTTTTTTGTTTTTATTCCCTACCTCGAAACTTCATTATAATTTCACAGAAATAGATGAAAAATGGCAAACCGTTTGGCAGCCTCCCAAGCTGCTTTTTCCAATGGTTGATATACAGACAAAATTTCGCTTTCCGCGCCGACAGATGCAATATATTTAATTGTGTTGTTCCAGCCTTCTCTCGTATTTGACATCTGATGGCTACAACTGACCAACACACTTCCCTGACTGCTACCTAACGTTCCGTTTATGGTGGTGATTTTTTGTGTTGCCAGTCATTTTGGCCAGCGGACACCTTGGTAATGCTACTAATGAAACATATTTATGAACAATTTGTATTTGAAGACGTGCACTAAATGGAACGTAATTCCTTGTTCTGTTACGTATGGAGCCAGTCGTGGGTGACATAACTGGTGGTTGCATTTTGGAATTTGATCTATATTGCTTTAATCATTCCATTTAAAGTATTTTCACATTCTTGTAAATTGACTTATTCAATGAATTCTGCTTCAATATACATATGTATGTAGGATTTGCTTATTTATCCTGTCTATTTTTGTTTATGTGTTTTAATGCATCATTCTTAGACAGTTTGAGTTAAATCCAACATAGAACCCCATTTTAGAGGAATTTTCTTTACTAAATCATCGCTGAACATTTTTTTTGTGACTGCTTCCTTTTTCCGTTTCTGCAAATGTCATTCTTCATGTGTTCTAAACAATCCACGCAACAGAAGATGGGCATGGCACTGTTTCTAGATATCAAACGTAAGATCTTAGAGTAATCTTAGATGCGACTGGCACAATTCCTGAACGCAAGATTGGCACCGCTTGTCTAGATAAATGTAGATAAAGGTAGACATAGATAAGTTATTACAAGTGTCCGACACATACGATGTAGAAAATTACAAATATAGTGTCAGGAAATCGTATCGGCGTTTTGACATATGTTTTCTTGAATAAATGACAAAATTAATCTTAATATACCGATATTGGTTGGGCCTTTGTGTCAATAAAGGGTTCAAACTAAAAGTATCAAAAAGCAGTAGTCTTTTTGCAGTATTTCGTTTGGGTAGAGTACTGGAAAACCTAATTCAATTCCTTGTTCTTTCTGAAAGCGTTTAGGTAGCCGTTGTAAAGCAGTAGCTCTAATACAACAATAATTAAGAAAAGGGTTACAATGGTGTAAATGTGCATGTCCTAGCGTGTGTGGGTTATTGCTGACGCCGCGTCAGGGTGGCAAGGGTTTCCATGTTGTACTTAACTCGGTCAATATTGACAAGCCAACATCATTTTTAATAATAAAACCATATAAAAAACGTTTGATAAACCAACATTTTTAAAGAAGTGGGACAAAGGTCAAGGTCGTTGTTAAAATTCAGTTACATGAAGAACACTTTGGCTCAGGGACCTCAAACTTGGAAGAGTGGTTTAAGATGACCAGCAGATGAATCATATTAATGCTTAGGTCAGTGGATCACATGTTGGTGACCTTAAGCTGTTTCCGATCAATACCTGAAAAACGCGATGTTCGGTCGAAGGACCTTCAACATTGTAGGTTGGTCATTACCAGCAGATGATCTCTATAGCTTTCTAGGTCTGTGGATCAAAGTCCAGGTCTGCAATTTACAAGAATGTGAAAATACTTTAAATGGAATGATTAAAGCAATATAGATCAAATTCCAAAATGCAACCACCAGTTATGTCACCCACGACTGGCTCCATACGTAACAGAACAAGGAATTACGTTCCATTTAGTGCACGTCTTCAAATACAAATTGTTCATAAATATGTTTCATTAGTAGCATTACCAAGGTGTCCGCTGGCCAAAATGACTGGCAACACAAAAAATCACCACCATAAACGGAACATTAGGTAGCAGTCAGGGAAGTGTGTTGGTCAGTTGTAGCCATCAGATGTCAAATACGAGAGAAGGCTGGAACAACACAATTAAATATATTGCATCTGTCGGCGCGGAAAGCGAAATTTTGTCTGTATATCAACCATTGGAAAAAGCAGCTTGGGAGGCTGCCAAACGGTTTGCCATTTTTCATCTATTTCTGTGAAATTATAATGAAGTTTCGAGGTAGGGAATCAAAACAAAAAAAATCGACAGCTTCGTGCGAATAACAGCATTGCTGACCAGTTTGTTATCACAAATACCATCTTTCTTCTTTCCTGGACAAACCTAACTCATAAACAGTGTATAAAAGTACATTCAAGCACAACTGACCTGATTTAAAATAAAAGTTGATAATCGGTTAGCTTAATGAACCAATGAACCTATAGATCCGTTATGGATGAGAGACGGATACAGGTTTCTTAATTTTAAGAACCTGTCTTATAGCAACACAATATTGATATAGTTTCCGATCATATCTTAGCGAATCTCCCTAAATTTTTAGGATATCTAGTTGAAATCTAAATCAAATACGATATTAATTGTAGAAGAAAATCAGTCCAACATCGAGTTAATGGTTGTTCTCTTAAAACTAATGAACAAATAGCACGATAGGTTATAATAATAATAAGTATACTTTAGCTCGACTTTGAAGGTATGAGTCCCTCTTGACAACCTTAGTAGAAGCCAATATTGTTGAGGCTCAAATCCACAACATCTCTAGGCCACTCTCACTCAAGAAATGCAAGATACTTTAAATCGTTAGTTTATCATGTAGTGTTATCGAATGCTGAAGCCGAAATGCAAATAAGTTATTTAAGGTCGACACACACAGTAAGCTCTTATTTGAAATTCATGAAGTAGCGACTTCGCTATTGAACAATAAATAAGTGTTATATAACTATATGCTTAAGAACATTAACGTTATGATAGGATTTAAAGCTATTTCTCATGATGCAACCAGAGGAGTTATGCTTAAAACTATAGTCGAGGTTATGTGTTTTAATACGAAATAAAGACTTCCGGGATGAAATCAATTCCGGAAAGTAATCAAGGTGTGTCGTCTGATAAGTACACACTTATGCTTCTGAATATGTAGTACAAATATACTTCATCAATGTTTTAGTTCAAGAAAACAGTCCCGCTTATAAATGTATGATGGTTATTCTCTTTCTTATAACAATACTATTTGGTGATATTCAGTTCGAAGTAAGGAAAAGCATTTGTTGTACAAACGCACCAAGTATCCAAAAGATCTCTTTAATATATAACCACACACGTAGTTGCTGGTTTCCCAGAACAGGTGATTATGAATTGCACAACTCCCTGTTTAGAAGTTAATCCCTCGATCATTATGTTTCTGACATAATGACTCAAATATTATGACACATATATAAATTAATGGAGCGATATTATAATTATCTCTAGAACGCAAAATGCAATGCTTTTAATAACGTAATACAAAACCATAAATTGCCTCTTTTGCAGAGAAGAATGGTGGTAAAGATATCTCAAAAAAGAGAGGAACTCTAATTTCTTAAATTTAAGCTATAGCTTCGTTTATTGCAATATTTGTACAAGGACACGCATGTGAAATCCAGTCCCATGAGGAATATAATCGCTCACTGTTCTCTCCTCTACGATAACAAACACGCGCGAATTGGGATATTATCAGACACCGTTTACACACGAAAACAGCATGGCAAGGAAGTATTATTAGGCATTTGGATGTTATTGGACGTTTCCGATTTTCCAATTGCATGCGATATTCAAAGACCGGAAATTGAGCTTGCCGAAGCACTTCCATTACTATTCCAACAAGGGAGCGGCTAACGTACAAACCAATACAAACGTTGGATCTTCCGACTGTGTAAATAATGGTCAGTGAACAAAACACTGTTTTTCATATTGTTTTGAACTAGGAACAGGAAAGTTAAAGGATAAAAAGATCTCGATTTGCATAATGATAATGTAATATCAGAATAAAACATGAATATACAGGAGTCAAAACTCATGTTAAAATGACATACGCAACATGATTCTAACTTTTACCTAAAAACTATCACATCTTAGCTATGTTTCGACGACTGAAAACTCTGTTTTGACAATCGAATCCCAAATTGATGGACACACTGTATACTGTCAACATGTACATTGGTATTAAGCTAAAAAATATCAGTTGAAACAAAATCACCAAAACGACAAAAGTAAGTTTGCTATAACCAAGACCTTCCCATTTTCGGTTGGACGATTTTGCTTTAACCAACACCTGCCCTTTGTCGGTTGAACAACATTGCTTTAACTTAAAACAAAAACAAAATGTCGATTGTAGGATTTTTCTATAGCCAACATATGTCCTTTGTCGGTTGAAAAAATGTTGCTCTGACCAACATCTGCTCCTTGTCGGTGGGACCACTCGGTTTTAACTAACACATGCCCCTTGTCGGCCGGACGGCTTTGCTTTAACCAACACAAATCCCTTGTCGGTTGAATGACTTTGCTTTAATCAAAACCTGTCTTTTGTCGGTTGGACGTCTTTACTTTAACCAACTCATGTTACTTGTCGGTTGGACGACTTTACTTTTACCAAGACCTGTCCCTTGTCGGCTGGACGACTTTGCTTTAATCAACACATGTCACTTGTCGATTGGACGATTTTTCTTATACCAAGACCTGTCCCTTGTCGACTGGACGACTTTGCTTCAACCGAGACCTGTTCCTTGTCGGTTGGACGACTTTGCTTTAACCAACACATGTTCCTTGTCGGCTGGACGACTTAGCTTTAACCAAGACCTGTCCCCTGTCGGTTTGACGACTTTGTTTTAACCAACACATGTTCCTTGTCGGCTGGACGACTTTGCTTTAACAAATACCTGTCCCTTGTTGGTTGGGTTATATAGATGATCAATCTGCAGTCATTCAACAATGCCGGACATCACTTGTAACATATATCTTGGTATGTTGCATTTACCGACAGAAATACCTTTAACAATTTCATTTGTCTAACGTAAGAAGGTGTCAGAAAAATCTTTCATATGATTAACCGGTATTTTTACTGTTACAAATTAATATTTCGCCATAAAACAGCAAAAACATATATGCTTCGCAAATTGCCGCATAGGAGATTGCTCAAAAGTTCAGTGCACCTAATGCATTTAATTTATTTTCTTTTGTGACATGATGAAACCATATAGCGTTAGTGTTCATACGATCTTACAAACAACTCCTCTATGATCGCATACAAATAAAAAGCAGTTAAACATTCCAGAAAAGAAAGTGCTGGTTATAAAAATTATCAAAAACGGTTATTACATAGCACCTTCAATTCGTACATACTGAATATTTATGATACATTCACAAATGCCATACCCTTGAAATTATAGAACCTTTTTTCAAGACCAACAAGCAAGCTTCAATCCAGAGCACCAGCCTTGGCAATTACGAAGCTGAAAGCTCTTCAATGTATATAACCAGTCGGTATTCGATTCTTATTAGTCGTTTCTTTTGGGATTTCGAGATGAAGCGGAATAATCGTGCATAAAAAGACAAATTAACTCTTCATTGCTAGTTGTGTCATACGTTTTCAAGTAGACTATATTTTAAACTGAACAAAACACGATTTAAAGCAATACGTTTTGCTTATTAACTTGATAATTGTTTAATTTAAGTATACAAGGTAATATCGTATTGCCATACTTATATGCAGGCCATAAAACACGTCACTTTAAGTTCGTAATCACTCAAAACAGATAACTTCACTTAATGCCATATTACAGCTTATTGATGTGTTGTAATAGCAAACAAGAACGTAATTGTGATAATACCTAAGTGAGGAAACCAAACTTACACATATCAGTCAATTTGTACTATTACTCAGACAGTGTTCATACTTTCGAGATTCGCAGTAGAAGGATTTAGTATATAATGAAGCTGAAATGGAATCAATGTATTTCTGCGCTACGTGATAAAGAGACAAGGAAATCAAAAAACAGGTGTTCCAAACCATTTACGATTTATCATGAAAGGCCAAGCTGGGCTTCTTTCGCTACGATTAGGCATGTGCAATACTTAAAACTAATTATGCGTAAGGTAGAACTTCAAAAAATATTTGCCGATATTTCTATGAAATAAACATATATACAAAACAACTAGATAATTCAAACAAATGACGTCATTCCGACTCCTCGCTCAAATACATTACACATTTTGACTGTCCTTTACTTCTTCTTTTGCAAATAAATCAAAATACATAAGCATGTCAATTATATTTTTAACAGCTGCCTTGTTTTATTCAAATTAAAGGGCAGGAAATGCGATGTGGTGTTTTTGTAAAATTATTTCCTAAGGTCTGGATCTATTTAACTTCAAATGTTTCTGAAAAGACAAATCTAGAAAAACTAATAATGCCAGAAAATCTGAATTATCGAAATGGAATGATAACGAAGTTATACACACCTTAATATACATAAACTAATGTCCGACCTTTATCTACAGATTATGACATTGCCAATTACAAATTTCTGTTCGCCAGATCGCATGACAAAACAAACCCGGTATTGACAACATATTTCAGAAGTGATTAGAACTAGGAAGTAACAGCTGCATATCACCTTCGAAGACCAGGTATTAAATAGTTTCCGTTATGTTTATAAATGACGGTTACCGTATATATATCAAATTCAGAAATAATAAAAACGATAAGGAATCAGAAAACATAACATGTTACCATCTTTATAGCCAGTTTTGCTAGATGTGTTGTTTGTAAACGGATTTTGGTATCATCCCTATCGGAAACCGTCTTCATTATACCGCATAAATAATGTATTGCAGTTCAACATGACTGAGATAAATAAACAACCTCTCGGGAAGATGGACCGTTTAGAAGAGCAGATAAGTATATGTTGGAGTTCCTATCTACGGGATTAACTCGACCCCATGCCGAGGTAGCCAGCTTAATAAGTCTGTATAGGTAGTCGAGCGCTAAAAACGTATGCATTGAATAGAATTGTCCTTTTAATAATTTCATAGGAAATGAAATTAACATAAGTGCATACAATACAGAATTTCAATACCTCCCTTATTCAAATACAGTGGGAAAATGGTTTTCATTGATGTTATACTTTAATTGTTATCCAGATCTTCAACAATCAGGTGGAATATGTAGTTTCAGCTCGAGATTCAATCGTCATTTTTCGACATCATACTATTTCCACACGAGGAGCACCGATGCTTTAACCAATTAAAACAGTCACTCTGGTTGAATATATAGAAAAGTATTAAAGACGGATATTAGCCTTAATTAAATGAAGGCATCTTTTGTTAAAACGAACACTTGCAACACGGTCGAGATTAAGATTCAGGGACACCGTATATTACAGGAATCACATTTTGAAATCTCTGGATAATTTCCTAGATAAATAAATAATAGTTTGTACAGCGCGACTCAATATGCAACGTAGATTCACAGTGGTGGGCCCCTACGATGGAATCTAATATGATATTAAATTGATAGATGGGAATGTTTTGTTTCTCTTTTGATAATATAGATGAGGAAATTGGGTCAAATAAGCAAAATATTATTTCTTGTTTATCTGAAGAACATGCTTCACACGATTCGTTTTCCGATTTTAAAGGCGACCGCTAACAGTTCGGAACAGATAACATTGAACTGCTACCTACTTCTTTGTCGAATATCTTATAGTTCGATGAGTTCTTTACCCTTACCAGTAAAATTTCAACATAAAGGTAGGTTCGGTATTTTTATTTACTGAATCTAAATGGAAAGGGGATTATGAGATTTGTTGGAGTTGAGTTGAAGAAACAACGATAGTCCATTTAGAATTGTAAGATAAGCTGCCATTTCATCGTACTTATAAATTTGTAGTTACAATTGTGCTGTCATAAATATCTCACATTGGTTCTGTGATTCGTATTAGTCTAAGCGTGGTCACATGATTCGTGATGAATAGTCGTATTGACTAGAATCTACGTCACATCTGGCAAACCAAAATGGGATTGGCAAGTATTTTTTTCCAAACTTTACAACAAAAACTGTAGACAGGATAGGTGTTGCTTCCAAGTCAAATACTGGACGCAATCAGTTTCATAAACGATTGTCTACATTGCGGTTGCCTTTCTAAAATGTTTTGCTTAGTATAATAATGTCCAAAAATATTCTGGGTGGAAACAGTCGTTAAACAGTTTTGAAAGTGATCACAAGATTGCAACTGGATTTTATATATTTCAACTACAATTGTAGAACTAAAAGCCTTCGTAAGATCGTAGTTAGATATTGAATTTAATTTTAAAACAATTGCTGTATTTCAGTTTCGGTCAATATAGTAATATCGCCCTACGTCAGTATAGCTTCACAAATAAATCACTATATCGACATTCTTGAAATGCAGCACCTGTATATAATCATCTCGAGACGAAGTAGCAGAACATTGTCTGATTCACATCTAGTAGAACCAAGAACAGTTTTGAGATAAATGCATATAACTGTAAAATACCCTTACAATTTATTTGGCCTTCAATTTCATCAGGAAAATCTAACAGTCTAAATTTAATCATGTCAAAATGATAAATTGCCCAAAAATTTTAGGATGTCATAGTCTGAACAATAACAAATATTTGATAAAATCAAGAAATAATTGAATATGATTTTAGTGGAAATTGAAGTATTTAAGACTAAAAGTACACGACAGTTAAACGTTTTCCTGTGTCTTACCAGCGAATGCATATATTTGTTCCTTCTGATGTTTAAATACTGATTTAATCACTTGGATTTGAGTTGCCTTCCAGGTCAATTTGTTTTTAACATGGTCAAATTTTATGAAATTTAAATGTCATTGAGAGGTTTAGCTACGATTATCTGAGGGGGAGTCACGAGACGAGCACCCCCAAACGGACAGTTTAGTTTTAACATAATTTTTGAGAAGAAGTTTCACATCATCATTATCAGTAAACACAGCATACGTGTTATGCATGCGAAATACAGGATTGGTAAACAAGCGTCATAGACACATCTATAAATACCTTTTCTGATACAGATTTCCATTTTACTTGAAATAATATTAATATATTAATGTAAGAGATATAACACATAAGACATTTACAGGTTAGTGACCAAACTGTTTAAAATAAACTATCTAACAAAGTTAATAGTTTAATGGAAACTAAATGGCAAGTCAGGTAGTCAAACATTCAAATATAAACCCTGTTTAGAGAGACAAGGTAAGAGCCTTAAGGACACTAACTAGACACACAGACGTACAAACATACAAATATCACTTAATTGGTAAAAAATAAAACATCTTATTAGCCGTTTTGAAAACCATATGAATATGGTGACAAGATAGCGATGAAATAAAGTAGACCTTCACATATCATGAGACCAAAACTCCTATGTGTATTCCCTTAAACATAAAAATAAGTCAAGTACACTTTATTGAATATCTCAGGCCACTATATGTGGCAACATAAGCAATGCATCTACACAAAACAGTATACACATAGTATACTACAATCGAATTAACGTGATATGGCAGTATTGATAAAGTATAAACAAGAAATTCCTAACAATACAGGCGAAGAGAAAAAGCAAATGGAAATATTCCAAATCTTAACATCCATTTCTACTTAAGTTTACGTATGTAGTATATAGATCAGGAAACAAAAACATTTTACGATTCAAGTTTAGGAAAACAGAGTGTATGAGAAACACTTGAATTGTGTAAAACATAGTTCATATATAATGGCATTTCCTCTAATGGAATTCAACTAGCATAGTTAATTCATAAAGTTATCGTTCGTGTATGATTGTGTTTTAGTCAAATTATATGAAATTAACTTATTTTTCAGTCTTTCAGTATGAACTTTTCGTGTTGTTTAATTTATATTTAAGTACACTCAAGGGATCAAGTAAATCATAGGAAGGCGAATTGTTATCTTAAATGTAGACGAAAAAAGTACAATAACAGTGAACGTAAAATGATATCATTTGATCTACATTGCATAACCAACCATCTTCGTAATTATTTAATGTAGTAAAGTTATAACTATAATTGGTGCATGGATTTCATTTAATAGTTTTAAATGTTCATCAGACTTTGACGAATTGTAGTCTAAACAGACATATATTTTTTTCTTATCAGGTATGTGACTTCCGTACCTGGTAGTAAGCATAGAATCACGTTTTTTTACATTGTTTGTGTAGAGCGTGAACATATCACCTAATTCTCGAATGTGTACGCGAAAGCGCACAAATTAATTGGTGGTTTTCAAATCAAATCGTCCTTTGAAATATGTGTTCTGATTAATAAATGTCAAGTTGGTTGGTCAAAACATCAGTTCTTTCAAGGTTCATATCTCTACCACCCGTTCCAAAAAATATAATGTCCGTATGATTCGGGTTATGATTCTTATGATTATTATCAGCATTACTCAAATAATTAAATCCCTAGATTACTTCATGCAGACAAACTGAAATGAAAAATTACGTTCCGAAACACAGGTACGTGGTAAACCATACATTATAATTTGAAGAGGGTTTTAATGGAACATTTTCGAATAATCTACCAAACAAGTCCCGATGCTATTTTTTATGTTAATTAAAGAAATGCACAGAGAGTTATTATTTGTATTTTTATTATGTAATATTAGCAAACATTATACAACATTACACCGTTAATATGGAACAACACTACAAAAATGAAATACACAATTTCAATCATTTTTTCTTATCATATAATAATTTGGTGAAGTTAAGAAACTGATTGAGTGATATCCTATTCCAAGAAACGGAATAGCAATTATGATTTCAAAGCGCTGGATGTTATAACAAATGTGTGTTTTTGCAAGAGGGTTTGACATTATTTTGGATTGAAAATAGACGATATTGAGAAACATGAAATATAGAAGGCTGTAAATGGTGAAGTGAAGAAGGTATTCATGCATTTATGTAGTTCTTTAAGAGATGCAATTTGTCATCATGAATATTTATTCTATCATTGATGAGAGCTGATCCACGCTCTATCTTTTCCTTAATGTAACACAGTTTAAAATAATGCTAATTTTGGTACATTGTTTTAAGTGTTTCATCCACAGTATGAACTTTTCATAATTAAAAAATGTTTTTGTTATACAGTAAATTGTGTTTGTTCAAGTGGACAAAAACCTAATAAAAGTGGAAATCTATCGAATTGATGTTTGAATAAAAATATTTACAGGCATAGATAATGATACTGTCCGTACATGGTAACTAAAATAAAACTGCAATGTTTTCTACAATATGCAGCGGATGATGTTAATTGGTATTAACTTGACATGGGTATATTTCAGACCTAATTCATACTTATAAGTTTAAAAATAAAACTGTTATTTAGTGATATCGCAGATTGATCGCAGGTTGGTTAAGGTTATCTGTACCGGATAACCAGCCTTTAATATTGTAGCTCTTTCATTATTTTATTTGTCAAACAATTCTGTTCTTTCAATATGAAATCAAATTGATGTACGTGTGTACTCCTCTGAATAAGTATATTTTTTTAACGTATTTCACGTGATGATCATTAACTTTCTTAATCCTTTACAACTACACTTACATGAGCTTTTTCTCACTACCGGTCAGGACCCTAGCCATTGACGTTAAATTTAAGCATATCTGTCTGATCATACCTGTCATAGCCTGTCTGATAACAGTTTCATCATTCGTGTAAAAGAAGTTAATATTGTTAACAGTTTGTTTACAACTCATCGGTTGGTTTGGATGATTGGTTGATCTTTACGGAAACTGTATCATACTGTTAGTTTATACATACAGTCATTACAGTAATTGGCAATAACACTTTCCTTGGAGCGTTTATGTTTCTCACAAATCGACATATTTATGTTAACAAGTGGAAGCGAACTCCACGAGATCAGAGTGCAATTGGGGTAATTAAGATATGGAATAAGAACATTCGCAAATACTCTCATCGATTTATTTAATGAATGTAATGCGATTTTTGTGATAAAGAGCAGTGTTACGTTTTGCTTTCTTTGTGAATCCTTCAAATGATTATTGGACGTGTAACATGAGTGGTGGGGTAAAGTTGAGCACTGAGCTTTTATGTTTTTCAGGAATGTTAACATGTAATGAAAACTTATGACAAACGAAATGGGATATATTTGGCTATGAATTGATACCAATTTGCAGAATTTAATATTGAAATGCCTCTAAGAAAATATAATATAAGCTTCCACGATGCATGTTAGTTCAAAGAACATTAAGTCTGGCAAAACAGATTCATTTTCCATAATTTCGTTTATCGTGGAATGCCGACTGTGCGGCCTTTGTTTATATGTTATTCTAGTGATGATGTATTAACTCTTAATGGTTTAGCTCATTCGTTTTTCTTCGCACTTAGAGTGTGCCTTCCTATCGGCATGTAATCCGTTAACAAACGTTTTGTTCAAGATGAAATATTTTACCAATTATTATGAATGCAATATGGAAGAATTACAGTTGCTTCGAGAGAACAGAAAACGATTATTGGCATGCACACTTGTTTGAGATTTCACTGACACAAAGAATAAACGCAATATTTTCTATGTCATTAAGTAGAAGCTTATTTTAAGAATTTCTTAGTCATACTTAATGATCTTGAACCAGTGAAGGACCAGATGCTTAATAACAAAAACGATATTACGAAAAGCGGGGCTTTTTTCCAGCGGCCACACAACACTTGATACAGTCCGGAAGAAATATCCTTTGAAGTTATAAACAGCTATCATGGGATGAATATAGACTGTTTATTGACAAGTCTGGTTTGAGCAACATTGTTTACACAATGGGGTGGGTAAACCTTTGGGTAAAAGTCAAAATCATTTTGATTCTTGATGATTGCCGACACCATAGTTAGAGAGTTGATTGATGCGGAGCTCTGATAATGGGGACAGCCCACATTGTCATGCTCTTTTTGCAATATATAGAAACAGTTGTTTTTACTTCCAGAATAAAGCTAAGCTTAAAACTGTTTTTCCCCAAATTATGAACGTTGTCTGTTGATAATAATCAAGAAACCCACATCCTGATAGATGTGATTTTTGCTATCATTTTTTTATAATTGTCAGTCACTGGCTATAACGTCCACCACGTGACACTGTTAATGGCCGCATTTCTTGCGTCATCTCTAAAACCATCAACTTAAAAAACATACCCGGCAATATATCATTGCAAGCTATTATATATACTAATTATTAAATAAGGGTCCAGACAATTTCGTTCGGTGGTCTCAAAAATTGTGTTATATACTATTTTAGCTCTTATTTTTATTTTAGAGCCGGCGACGTTGTGTTTTTGTTTTATAATCGAATAGTGGGTATAACTTAAAAAAGATATAAATGTCTTGTTTTATTAAATATTAAAATGACACAGAGTATCATATTTTAAAATCAATCGAAATGGAAACCGATACTTATGATTGTGTTTGATTGAAACTTGTTCGTTCAGCATTATTGTATATACTTCAGTTATTGCTTTATGAAATGGATCAATCACAATGTCAACATCCTATCAAATCAACTGCATAGTTATGATATGTAGCGTTTTTTGCCAATCGGCTTTGTGTAATTTCGTTATGTCGTCCTGGCCTAATGAAATTGAAATATTTACCAAAGATGTCACTGAACAATAAAGCTGAAAAAGTTTTTTTTTCAAGGAAAAGATGACGATGAGTTTATAATAAAGCACTAAAGAGCTTTTGTCGAACAACGTTAAATCTTTGCGCTTGAATTGAAGATCTTGAGCACCGGCACATCCTCAAAGACAAATACGACACTGGAAAGGACTTCTAGCTATAGCTTTCGTTTATGCAAGTAAAGTACACAACGCATTTGTTACAGAATGATGTTGTTTCAATCCAGGGACATTGATTGCTTTCTTTAGAGGTTAATAAATAGCGGAGCCGGGCCATTGCGTGATAATTGGCCCGAGTGTCTCATAACGGCTCGAGACGTAGTTGAGGAACGTTATGAGCACGAAGGCCGATTATCACGAACGGCTCGCCTCCGCTATATATTAACCTCTTTAATATATACGTGTGTTTCTGCGTTTGTGATTGTTTATATTCTAAGTTTACCTGCTCTCTACTTGTATTCATATTACCTTCAAGCTTGACGACGATGTGTAAACTTACTCGCCAAGTAATTTTAGTTTTTGGGAGTACAACATGTTGGGGGAAAGGGCAAATAATATTGTGTTACATATTTTCTCATCAATTTCACTTTTTCAGTTTGAAATCTCCACAACACGTCTATCCGATTTATTTTCTGTACGAATCACTTCCTTCATGTTTTGAATTTAATTTAATAAAAATGAACTCGTAGAAAGAATAACAACTTTATGTACTAAAATACACAAATATCTCGTATTTTTTAAGTCAACATGTATGCAAAGTGTATATTTTGAAGTAAATACAATTCACACAATTAACAGATGAAATGATGATTTTTTCCCTACCATTGCCTCTAAATTTGTCAACAACCTAGCATGGTCTTTATTCTTTACCTGGAAAACGACCTGTCTTCAATCGAATAAGACTGGTCTCTGACAGTGAGGAATGACTGAATACCCATGTATCATAAAACAAGCTCTATAACCAAGAAAAATGTATTTATCCAATGATTATCCGCGCTTCAATGCCCAGTGTAATTTAAAATTGCTTTCGTGTATACACTGTTATTATTTGGAACATAGATGCATTAATAGAAGTTCATTGATAAATGTTCATAACATGTTTGCACTAAAAAATAGGGAATAATAAACTATAAACCAAAATATCACAGAACGGAAATAGAAAATTGACAGCTATACGTTTGCGTAAGGAGGCGTAGAAACGCTCATTTCAAAAAAGGGTTTTCAGATAAATATATAAAATACTTATAAAACTCTGGAAAAATAAGCATCATTGAAACAGAAAATTTGTTGATTTCAGTGTAAGGTCGTATCTAATTTCACTCGTTATCATAGAAAAAAATATAAATTTTAATGACACTCGTGAAATACAATACAAAATAAGCAACTCTCCTCCATAAATTATTAAAAAAGGCCAACCTGTTTCACCTGCTCTAGTGATTAGCCGAATACAACAGAGCAATTCGAATTGCCGTACTACATGCATGGCAGAAATGTAGTACCCTGAATAGTTTAAAACTACAGATACATCCGATCGTTCTAATTCTTTTTATACGTCGAATGCATATTCTGAAATCAGATGGTCTTCAGCAAAACAAACAACATAAACACTATATTTTAACCAAAAGTTGCTTTCCTTTAAACCATGACGGTAAGTTGACGTCATATATATACATTTATTCATACTAGAATGTCCCAATTAGAAATTATATTTTTGAATTTATTCGTTTATACACATGAGGAGTGATATTTTATTTAGCAAAACAGAAATAGAGCAATGTTATATAACACATGTGTAATACAGAAAAAAAGTCGTAAATGCTATAATAAATCAGAAAAAAGGTTAAACGTGTTATGAAGAAGGTTTTATTTAAAAGGTAATCATCATCTACACATTTGTCTATCGACTGTTGGTACATCGAAAGCTAAAGCCTATTTTTTCGTTTATTGACTGGTTATTAGGAGCGGTTTTGCAATATAATGCGTTTAAGTGTCCTACCAGAAACAAATTAATGCGTGATTTCCTATCCATGATTGCACTTCGTCCTCACAGACACTGATGTAATGAGGTTTGTATGCAAATGTGACCAATAAAAGAGTATTATCTAGTTTTCTGTGGTGAAAACTTTATTCATCAGAAAAATCGAATTAAATTCGGTTGATGCATTGTTATGAAAATCTTTCATTAAACCAAAACTGCTATTTAAATTGTTCTTTCTACGGACTTTTTTCATCATGATTTTTTTTCTAAATTAAGGGTTAATAAAATTTCAGCTATCACATACTTTGCCAATTGACATAGTTCCTATCTAAGCGGCCATCAACACATGATTATCAATCGAAGTGCAATAACAATAGGTTTTATTGTGGTTGATATGTAAATGTAACAAATAAATGAGTATTATTTAGTTTTCTGTTGTGGTTTTTTTTATTTATACTTCCGTCAATTCAGAAAACTCGAATTATATAATTAAGTAATTATGCATTTCAAATTGTTTACAAGTACGTGTAATATCGCTGCTTTATTTTAAAATTTGTGTGACTGATTACATGCTACACCATCAAGGCGTCACATATATCGTAAATACAATGAATGTTTAACTAGAATTACCGTGTCACTCAAAGCTGGTTGGGAATTGAAAATGTTAGTTATTACACGCAAACTTCCGCCGATAATTTATTATGTCAATTAGACAATTATATTGTTCTGTATCACTGAATGTTTTTAATGCCAATCACTTATCTATTCTCTCTTATTAGCTGCATATGTGTTAGCAATAATTTGAAAACAATGGCTATTTGATAGCATACTTTGATATGAGTATATGTATATTTAATATTGTAGCTGTTTTTTTTTTTTGTTTAAATTGCAATGTAGTTCTTGTATAATAACTGCGGTGAACTCTCAAAGAATCAACCAATTCTAGGGCAGCACAATGTTTTTTTAATCAATTGTTCTTGAATATATCAGATTATTTTGCGTTAATAATTCGTCAATGTACGCCGAAAACATTTTTCAACTACTTAGTATTTTATGTATCATATATGGACAATAGTTCTTATGCAATTGATACTTAGTGAAAAGCTATGTGGTGCACAAATGTGCCCATTTATAGCTGAGGTCACTAACAAATATTTAATTGATTTTTGGAGGAGGCAAAATATTTGTGACCGTCTAAGAGAATTTCAGAAAGGAAACAAGATGCTAGGTCATAGTTTCTTTTGGTACATAATGCGTAGGTCACACGCAACTAATAATTTACGTGTGATCAGTAAATGATGTAGCGATAAAACCAGTTACTGAGAGCCGTTAAACTAATTATAATAGTAGTATTAAATGGAGGTCGTAGTGTAGATATTGATTTCTATTACGTGCATAAATCATATATGCATTATTTAATTACTGGCGTATAAAACACTTTTTTAACAAAATAATAACACTCTTTATGCACTTACAAAGTCATGCATTTTACTGATCTTTTCTATTCACTATCCATCTAATTTAGCTATGTGTCTTTCTCATTTGAAACGCATAGATTACACGGGGGCCATTTGAGTTAAACTCTTAGAGTGCTGAATGCGGCAATGTCTTGATTATTATCGATGGTTTGTTGAAAAAAAGCGAAAATAAAACTGACTACAGAGAAACTAAAAACCCTATGTTCTAATGGCAATATCAGAATTTTAAATTTGCGATAAGATGTAAACATTCACAGAGTAAGACACTTAGCTATCCTGGTCAATATTTCTACTTTTATAAATGATCAAGCAGCAACAACAACACTAAAAGCCGTTTTTCAAGGTTGTTATCTTGGTGATTAATGGTTGGTCTCGAAAGTGTTGTACACGTTCAGATTTCAAGGTTAAACCAACTGTTACGTTTGTAGTCTACTTTAAGGTAACTAAAACTTAAGTCTTAAGCTAACATTAAGTATGAACACTTGCAAAGAATACTTATAATATCTCACGAATGGAGTAAAGCTTAGTGTTATGAACATCTCATATTAAATCATTTTCAATCTACACGTTTATATGAAACAAAATTGTCACAAACTGTTCCACTGCTACTTTGTCGAAAAAAATATGGAGCAGCTGTGCCTTCTGCATACTTGTAAACATCTGAGTAGAAAAATGTTTTATTTGATAATTTTATTAAACGAAAATATTTTGAAAATGAGAGAATACGAAACTGTGTAAGAACCTTTTTACTGCAGGTTGGCTATGATTTCGTTTCAATGTTGTGCAAACTGTGGTGTTAGGAGCTTTTCTCCCGAATCGGACTTGCATATTTTTTGAGATCTGCTAGTATTTCAAGTACACTTCGTTGCTAACACACACATAAAGAACGTTCTGACGCATGCAAATATAACTGTTATGTGTTTTACTTACGGAGGAATACATCAACACTAATAAGCACTTCTTAAATAAGTAAAACGCACATTCATGTATTTGTAAAACCGGTGGCGCTCTTTATCTAGTGATTGTGCTCTAAAAGTGGTGGCGCTTATATGTTTTGCGCCACAAGTAAGATAATAATTTAACGCCTTTGGAATGAATACAAATAATGGTTGCTATATTTATCATACATTGTAATGTTTGATGTACCCACAAGTTGCGGAAACAATACTACTAGCTGTACGCGAATTGGATGCTCAGGAACTATCATAGGGCTAAGGAAGACATTAACTGCTTTAAATGTAGATAGTTGCAAATAACTCTATAAAACATCACTCTGGTTTGAATTTCTATTTTACTGTTCGTTTGTTGAATAAAGATATCTTTTACAGGGCGCTAAAATTTGCTGGCATAGCCCTCACTGTAGGCTATCCAGGCAAAACCATTATTACAACAGTATTTTAACCACGACTGCACAGTTATTCTTTCTTCGGTGTATTTCAAATTCGTTTACAATCGTTTTGTACGTTATAAGTTCACAAATGTAAACGCCAAAGCTTAGAACAATCAATAGACGAGAAAATGAAAAAAACAACAACAGGAAAGTAAAACGACTAGTGTGTTATTTTCTGGTCCATCAGAAATTTCTAATTATGACCTTCCTTGATAAAGCTAGTTTCCTGCGTTTGCAAAAATTTGTGGTGCTTTTACCTTTGTGTCCCTCGTTCAGTGTGGCTTTGGTCCCTTCATTACAATTTTCGTCCAAATAAGGTTTATATTTGAATTATTGACTTTAGGGTTTTCGTTGAAGGTCTCATTGTATAAACGGTGGTTCCTTGAAACTATAAAAGCTTTTCAACCGGTGCTGCGGGACACTGTCAGACTCGTGTCTAGTTGCTGTCAATGATCTCGCCAAGAATGGATATATTTTGATTACTGTTCTGTTTTATGTTTCCAATTTAACCATTTGTAATACCAATGCTAGTGATGCTTTTGAAACAGAAGTATACTACTTTTAAATGAAAGTAAATAATCTGTACAATGCACATTGCCAATCGTATAATGGAATTAACACGATGCCGCATTTTAAAGTGCATTTGCAAGGGATGATTAAGCGGGAGAAGCATGGTTAATCGTGATGAAAATAATAAATATATATTTAAGTGATCCATTGGTAGGTTTATAAAGTGAAATTATAGCCATTTTTATTCATAGTTTGTTCTTGAAGACTCCATGATGGCATATAAAACTAAGAATTTGTGGGGATTTTTTCCAAGGGAAGTCGAGCGTATAATTTAGACAATTTCTGTAGAAAATTTCATGCTATTTATTCGCTGTATTGCGACATATGGTCTCTCGATGACTGACTTATATTGCGGGAGCCTCTGTAGAGGGCCGTCGTTAAATATTTGACAACTAACCTTTTCACACTGTAGTCTTAATTGCATTAAGAGTATCTTATAACATATTTGATACACATTTCAATTTACTTTATCCAGAAAATTAGGATGAAATCCGTCTCATATCGTTAATAATCGATTTTTAATAATATTAGCGGGTACCAATTGGGCCAATAGCAGTTAAATGTTCTTGGTGTAAGGCGACTCCTGACACGTGAACCCTCCAAGTTATTCTTCATAAATCATTACAAGGAATTTGCTCCCGAATTTGTCTGCGTTAAAAATACGCAGTTTGATAAAGCTTGTCCATCCAGTTCTGCATATTGGCATTATTTGAGTCGTGACTTTTCTATTTTGGAATCGTTTATTGCCGTACTGGTGATTTGTGTTGTGTGTTGATATAGCATTTCATTTAAGATAAATACACAAATGAACTGTTGTCTTTGTCAGCGTTGCGATATGATGTAAACGGTGCACCATGACATACGCTGTGGTGTTCCTTTATCTGAAGGCTCTTATAATTATTATGGAAACCTATGCATCCGAATATTAATATTTTATAGACGGTAGCATATCATAAGAGATCGATGACCTCACTTCCGAATGTCATAGCTACAAAAAGCCCATGTTTCCAGTAGCAAAGTTTTAAGTATTTGATCTTTGTAATTTGATGAGACATTATTTTACAAAAAGCCGAAGTTACAATTTTTGTAATTACAATTTCTAAAGGTTCAGCATTTTCGCTTCTCAGTGTGAGGTGTCCAATCATTGCTCGACATTTTGATGACATGATGCAACACCATTTTCTCATTTCAGTATTTATTTAGTTAGTTGTGACTCACTTTTATGATTTTAGTGATGTAAATTTCCGAAACAGTCAATATGCAGCTTTGGTATTTTGAAGTGAGGCCATCGATATGCATTAATATTTTTGAATCAAGAGTCTGTTGTGTTAGTTCTGTATATTCATGCCGCATTGGCGCAAGAAGGTCAGCACATCGTCCGAGCGGCTCGTTTTAAGTCTGGCATTGAAGTTGAACGTTAAATAATAACAGTATTACAGTACAGTGTAGTAATAGTAAATAAATGCTGTGTATAAGTTTTCGAGTCGTATATTGATTTTCTGGTGTCCACTTTTGTTGTGAAAAGATATAGCATTCTATTTAAGATGAGTAAACGTTTGCAATGTGGTATTTGTCGGCCTTGTGATGTGAGGAAATTTGTTAAAGTGGCTCATTCTAAGTCTTGCAATGAAGTAAGATTTTTTTATAATAACAGTATTTTAAGGCAATTTGGAGATAGTAGTTATAGTAAAAATATATTGTGTTTTTTCGCTACAAAAATAACATTATTTACATCAACTCAGATAAAGGATTAATGTTTTTGTTTTTGTGAAGTGCAGACACGATGGCGCTGTATTGAAATAATGTGCCATATGCTGGTGTTTGTAAAGCAAGAAAACGTGAGTTTTTCGAATGCTTTAAGTTAAGTAACACACACAATATATGTATTGCCGATTAACGTTATGCCTCGTAAACATGTATACCTTTTAGATAAACAACGGTATAACTGAATTGTTTTCTTTCTTGAATGATGCAAGATTCGCGAAGCAGAAAATATTGTTTCGTTTAACAAAACGAAACGTATTCGGCCATATTTAGTATATGTAATGAAGTTAAATCCTATCATGTCAGTCTTACTGTAAAAGACGTAAGACATTCTCGGAATATATGCCATGCTATTACATAGGGTTGAATTTTGACTAAAAAATTATTTACTGTCTTGCTGTCTGACTCATTAAATTGAGTACATGCATTTTTCTTTATTATATTATTTTGCCAGTTATGACAAAAATAGAAATACATTTTGATTTTGTACAAGTAAATTCATTGTACGAGGTTCTGCAGTGTCCCACTGTGCTCGTCAGGTACCATGAACAAGAAAAACAACAACAACACAATGCCGTGTTGTTAGTTCGTTATTACCCCCGTCGAGGAAAACGGTTAATTGCCATCTTCAAGGCGTTTTTATAGGTGTACAGAGTTTCCTCAAATCCCACTTAATCGTAAACGTGCAATTAAGTGGTAATTTAGCAGTCTGACATCATGGCTTCAGTAGATACATTTTCTCACTATAACGTGTTCTGTGTTCGACCCGACATAAGATATAGTGTTATAAGAACTTCATATTTAACGTCAACAATCGAAACTACAAGGACAGGCACAGCCTAACAAGTAACAAAGTTCCCATATAAAGTCACACGGATCATCGCCAAGAAGCGGTGAACAATGCCACAAGATAAAAATGTCTAAGACAATAACGTCAAAAGGCAATAGGTCACAAGAAAATAACGTTAGAAGAAAATAAGGCACACGACAATAACGTCAAATGACGATAACGTCACAATGAAACAGGACCACTCGGTTTGAGCTTTTAGATGCAGCGTCTGGATTCATATCACGTTTACTGATACAGTATACTATATAATAAGTATTTAGGTATCATTGTGCATACAAACTAGTTATATGTAACTCCATCGAATCGAAGTTTCCTTTATATATTAAGTGCAGAATATACACTTACTATCAAGCAAGAAAATCTGTAATGTACCTTTAGAAAAGCTTTTTTGTTGCACTTCATATGTTTGTCGAATCGACAGATCCTAAAACACAATTTTGAACAAGGAGGTATTTATCACAATGAATTTGTGAACAAAGAATTCATTAGAAATTAGTTATATATTTTATGAGAACTACTTATGGCACGTATGATGCACATTGTGTTTTCTTAACCTTTGTTGGATGGAAGCGATCAGATAAGCATTGACATTTGAAACTATTTGATTTTTTTGTGTGTGGGCCAATGACAATATAAAATTTTCTTTTTATTTAATTCACGTAGATCGATTCTAACGAATACAACAGAACTCTTTCATAGTGTATATTCCAGACGGTCTATTTCAACACAAAGGCGTACTCGTTAAACTAGTGTCAGTGTTAAAAGCATTTACTTGGTGTTTGCAATTTTTATGTAGGCCAATGACAATCGAGGATTTTTTTTTCTATTTATTAACTTAACGTAGATCGATTCTGACAATTGCACCCCAAACCACCAAATAAGTTAGAATCCAATTTTGACGATCTAAAGATAAAAAGGCGGGCAGCCTGCGGCCGAGGTGCGCCCGCTCTATTATCTGTAGACCGCAAAATATGAACTTTAAAATTAACGTTATGTTTTGTGAATAATGCACCTATTTAGGAGATCTACAATTGTACTGGCGTTTTAGGACAACGTGGTGCAAAGTATATGTATTTGTTAAGTTAATAATTTGGTTACACATTAAATGGCTTCACGCAAATAATCGAACGCAAAATTAACAACAGCAATTTGATCCTTAGCCTTATATTGAGTTGTCGCGCAACCGAGATCGTGACAAGCAGTTCTTAGATATATATTTTCTACTTTCCGCCCTACACATTGAGTCGACAAATTGGCAATTGCGCGAGTTTTTTTCCTTGTCGTTCGAATCTCTTAGCGCGATAATCTGTCGTTAGCCAGTTCAAATTTAATCGTTTCGTGCTTAATCACATTTGCTTTGCAACACTCGAACATGTGTTGCTTTATTTCTTTTTCAGGTACATTCAGCTTAGAGTATTTTTCATGACAAATGTTACCTGTAAATATTACGAACACAGCATGTTGTCAAACAGCAAATGTGCAAGTATTAAGAATCATATTTTTCTAATTCTTGTAACTGCGTGCGACCATTACAATAAATGCATTTCTAACTATATAGACCATTTGCAAAATTGTGTATATCCACAAAGCAAAGAAGTAACGCCCTTTGTGTCCTATATTCAGGCGATATCTTTTTGTGTATCAGTCTTTTTCTATTAATTTACGGTTTCATTTGATAAAGTATATTATTTTAAAAGTGTACTTTATGAATCATATACACATTCACTGTTAGAGCCGAACAACTGATTCAAAATAAGTACAATCCCTTATACGTACATTTATTTGAATAAAAACATCAAGATTTCAAGAATGTTGTCTGTATGTTAAATATATATTTAAGAAACAAAGCAGCTTTTGACCTTGGTAAATATCTGACAAACATGCTGAAATTGAGATTGAAATTGGAAGTACTTTGCGAGCAAATATGTAAGTAAACTGTCGACATGATACACATGTTAACCTTGATGTATTGACCGCGTTGAAAAATTGTTTCTATATAATATGTTCTAGCATTATTGCTAATCTTCATCTATAAAGAACCCTTAGAATTGATTTGACCAAGAAAATACCTTTGATTTGCAACACTCGAACACGTGTTGCTGTATCTATTTTCCAGGGAGTACGCCACATCCAGCTTAGAATATAATTTAATGACAAATGTTACCTGTAAATGTTATGAACACAGTATGCTGTTAATGTTACGAAAACAGTATGCTGTCAAACATCAAAGGTGCAAACATTAAGGATCGTATTTACTGCGTTCGACCATAAAATAAATGCATTCCTAACTATTTAGACCATTTTCACAATTTTGAAAATCAACAAAGCAGAGGAGTAACGGCATCCTTGTAATATATGTAAGTGATAACTTTCTCTGTATCAGTCCTTTTCTTCTTATTAATAATTTCATTTGAGAAATAATGTTATTGTCGAGCCCGCTTGCGGTAAGCGAGACACAGTTTTCACAAAGGCTGTTCCGTGTAAATGCTGGTAACCGTGTGTCCGTGCGTCCGTGAGTGGGTGCGAGCGTCCGTCCGGACTGAAACTGTCCGGGACATAGCTTTACCACATATTACATGAAATTCAAAAACATACTATGAAAGTTCACTACGATGAGGCAGCTTGTCTCATACAAGACCCAATTTTGTACCTCGAAGATTAAGGTCACACTTCAAAATGTGAACTGTTGATAGGACTGGTCTGGACTTCACCTGGTCCTGAGGGCAGTTTTTTCGCCATGCATGAAAGGATTTAAAAAAATGCCGTGGGGGTTCATCATGCTTAGGCGTAGTGTCGCATGTTTGATATATTGTTCAACTCCATGTTATTCCATATTGTAATTGCACGGAAGAGCAATATGTCTCTGTTAAAGTCTCTTTCTACGGGCTCGACATGTCATCATTTGATGTTTAGTTGTTATAATTAAGTTTTAAATCTCATAACCATCAAAAGTTATTGGAAAATCAGATACTTCTACTGGGATGATATTCATTTTTCATATAGACTTAGAGTGAATTTTGCGGATTCCTTTTTAATCATTTGATAAAAAGATATTTTTTTTGTATTGCCTGGTGCTTGTAAAGCAAGGCTGTAACTGGTTAACGTTTCTGGTTCATGTTATATCAATCACAGTGGAATATTCGGATGTAACTTCTTCTCGTATTTGCTAAAGTAATTGCGTGTCATTTTAGCCCTTTATGGTCGTAACCACTACACGCAGCGGACCCTGAATTTCATCAAATGAGCCTCTGATATTCCTCATTTCAGAAAGACAAAAATGTAATTCAGTATGAACTAGGAAAACAATACTTAGTGTTTTTCCTCTGCCTTCATATTTGTAAACAACGTAAACTTAGATGGATTCTGGTCAAATGGCGTAATGCGCGAATGGAAGGTTTTTCCGTATGACGAGCAGCTTCGTTCTGGAATTGAACTCTACTAAATAAAACTATGGAAAAAACAAACCAACACGGGAACTAGTTTATTCCTTAATTAGCAAAGGCATTCAAATTTACCGAAAATATTTGAATTTTGTGTGTCACTTGTCTTATTAAGCCAGTTATTGTAAAATTACGGGGTCTTTTTTATAGTACCCGACGATATGTCCCTTAATGGCATATGACGCGTGTTTAGTGTTTTGTCGTCACATTCAAACCTCTGGCAGTATTGGCCAATTCTTGTAAAAACTTGACAAACGAACTTTAAACACAACAACAAGTTGTAGGCAAAAAGTTTATTATTATATTTATCAGCAACAAAACATCGAATATTCGCATACCGATTTTGATATTCGAATATCAAACGTTTGATCGAATATTCGAATATTCGAATATTCGTTTGCATCCCTAGTTATTATGCCTCGTGTATACTGAACACTTCATATCATTATTTAAAATTACGCATAAATATATATGTGGAAGATCGGCATTTGATAGTTAAAATATAAATATAACAAGACTGTGGCCGTGAGTTATTTATTGATGAAGTATTTGCTGATAAACCTTTAGACTATAATATTGGAGAGCTTCCATCCCCAGTAAATTCCGTTGTGTTTTAATGCATGTTTAATGGGGTAACCCAATATTTATTGGTACGCGATTTATTGAAGAATGTGTTATTCTTTGGTTTTGTTTATTCAGGCGTATTTTTTTTTTTTTTTTTTGCATTTTCTTCAACATTTAGGCCAGATAAATTGGTCTTTAGTTTAAAGACTTAAGTTGTCAATTGGGGAATGGTCGCCAAAATATTAACGTTCCGCTGTCTTTGTTATTACGATCGCTGAATAATTTGATGTTATGCCATCGTCAAGCTTCAATCAGTCAATAAACAAATATACACCAGCAAATTCTGAAAACATTTCGTAATATATTCACTGAGATGATATTTATATATTTGCAACCAGAAAGTAAATCAAAGTCACTTTTTCGTATTCGAAAATAAAACTTTAAACGTCTGCATTCAATGGTCTTGAGTATTTTGGCACACACACACTGTTTTGCGGAGGTACTTGCTTTTTAATGCACACAGATTTTAACAAACCCTGGTAAAACAATGCAGATATATTGTACCCTTGCGAACAAATGTAGACTACATAAACAATAAATCAATGTTTTCTAATGTTACCATCCTCTGACTTTGTATTGTGGTAGAGCCTTCCTATGGATTTTGGTAAAACGGTTATAAGTCATAATGTTTATACTTAGGTGACTAAAAACACCAAAACATAACTTTTTGTCCAGAGTAAATACGTTTGACTTACTGTTCTACGCTTAGGAATATACAATGACAACTTCTCCTTTAATGTCAAAAGTAAACAACACAACACAAGCGATGAAAATTATTTGACATAACAATAAACATCTGAAAGGTGAAATATAATCAAATTTCTCAATGTTGTCTGATGGTAATATACGTCAAATTCTACATTAAAAAGGCGTTTGTCTAGGTAAGTATACTATATTCAGTATGCTTGTGACGCTGGAATAACTGTCTATCGAATTTGTAAAACCTCTAATTGCGTGGTTAGGTATCTGCCTCGTATCGCTTCTATCGGATAACTCTTGAACGGTCCCATCAAATAATAGTGTTGTATTATGTTGTGAAAATTCCATAGACTTAGTACATTTAACTTTGTAAAAGTAATATCCAGTAAATGAAACCCGTGTAGACTTATTTAAACCGTTTCAACTATAAGAATAAACCTGAAATCAAATCTTTCTGTGTTTCTTACACATACCTCGGCCTAGTTCTTGTCAAACGGTTTATTTCAATTTTGTAGTTTTCATATCTGAATCAACAGCAGATTATCGTGTCTAACATTTTACAGATTCCTTCAAATTCTTTTGACTCGTTATTACCTCAATTTTCAGAATTAGTGTGAAGAACAGGAGCTACAAAAGCATCAACAAGCTGAAATTGTTTATTTGTTCTCAAATCGGAATCTTTACTGAATAAGGCATTTAGCGCTTTAATGTTTTACCAATTAAATATTCTTAGTGTAAAGCAAACTGTTTAGTAAAGCTCAAAACTAGTTTCTTATTAAATAAAATCAGTCACAAGATCAATATTATTGTATCATTATATATTATTGTATTCATATGTTCAACTTCCCCTGGGCAAAAGTACTCCCGTTTTACGATTGACCAAATTTAGCATTAAGCGTATTTACTGATAAACCCAAAGAAGTACAATATTTTGAAAGCTTATCCAAATGCTGCTGAATTTTGAATGTTGTTTTTCGTAAAATGGCCATGTCGTCAGCAAGTACCAATATTATGACACCAATATCATCAATTGCTTCACCATAGTCTACATCATTTGGTAAATATAATTCTGAATCGTCAACAAATAGTTATAAAATCGAAGAGTAGTTAATACCATAACATCCTATTCCTACTGTTAAATTTTTTGTTTGTTTGCTTTAGAACTCAGAAATGGACACTTAAATGGAACACATACTGTTTATCAACAGCATAGAAACATCGCTTCATCTACAAATTTTCACTGGAAATTGGTTAAAAAATAATGGAACAAACGTATATTTCCCACCAAGGAGACTGGCGAGACGTTGTGGCGTTTTAACAATTGCTTTATGCAACTGTAGTTTTAGGCGATGCCTTTGGCATATGTAACGTATAAATACCATAAAACCAGACACTGAGACAGTTTTCAACTAATGTAATCACACATACGCATTTATCCCTGTGCTATAAATGAATGTAAAATGTTAATTCCATGCTACATTAGTTGATGATATTGCTCTGAACTCGCTGTTTGGTATTGTGGAAATTCATGTCGTGGAATCGTTAGAGCCACAAAAGATTGTTTCAAACTTCAAGAAATGGAATACAAATTATACAATGTATTATATCATCAAACATTAGTGACATTAGATATTCTATGTCAGACAACGAGACAATGAAATATTCATCTGGATACATATCCTCCACTTGTTGGGACCTGATTTAATTGATGAGATTCACATGCCGTACCCGTGAAATTAACAACCTGTCTAAAACTTGTATAGGAAATGTCTTTAAAATTGTAGTGGTATTTTAAACGTATTCGTTTCAATATCTTTATTATACCAAAAGGACTACTGTTTTAGTGTTACGGAGAAGGGGACTATTTATATGTTACAGGTTTTCATTACGCACTTATTCTAGTAAACGGTTATGTATCCGTCTAATTTTCTAATTCAATGAAGTCTTCTGTACATTGGATAACATTGTTACGAATGTCTGAACATTGAGAGTACGTGGAAACATAAGACACATTAGTTTAAATGCCACAGTTGGATTTATAACTGTTTTTTGATGTTATATTTTTTTTAAGTTGCGCATTCGGCTTCATTCCGGCCATTATATGTTTGCAGTTTTTCTCCGGCTGGATCAATCGTTTGTAGGTGATGTCTGCAGTCGATCGTTGAGTACATGCAATTTGAAATTACTTGTTAATATATATATATATATATATATATATATATATATATATATATTAACAAGTAATTATATATATATATATAATTCATTGTATTCAGCATGAAACCGCCTTTGATAAGGCATATAGTATAAAATTTGCAATAAACAATCACTGGTCTGCACTCCCAATGAGCCTCCTGTGTCACGGACCGTTCAAAGGCGTAATACAACATTTGCTCATAAATTTGAGCATTAATGCATGGATGATATGACTGTGTGGTTTTGTGTGTGAACTATATGAGTTGTTTTGTCCCCTTTTAGTATATTTCGGGCTTTGACCTTGTGCCTTTAAACAAGTGTCATCGTTAAATGTCAGGCTACTAGGCTCGCTCGTCCCTGTTATTTTCATTAGTTATGTAGTTCACAACTGTTAAATATAAACAGCAACACTATATTTACTCAATAATATCAGAGTCTAATTATCGAATTTCAAACATGAAGCATAACAAATATTATGGTAATCTACCTTTTGGTGAGTCAGAATTGTTTCAGTTTGATTGATTAATCGCACAAGCTGATAACCTTTATTCCTATGAGTAGAAGTATTCAAGTTGTGATTCATGTATTGCGTCATATAATACTGGGTTATGTACTTAAAACATTTATATTATCATTAAATTCATCGACGACTCTTACAAACATTTAACAGTACACATGTCCACTTGCTTCCAAAACGCTGTATAAATGGCATAGTTTTTTCGTTAATTGCCTTTAAGCAACATCGATACTTGAAAATGTAAAATTGCAAGACAATAATGGCGCTGATTCTGTATTAAAACAGCTAAGTGTTAGGTTTGGAACTTGAAAACCGATCGCTCTTGCACAATGTTCTGAACTTCTAAATATTTCACGACCGAAGACGTTCAGACTTATACACACACATACGACGAGACGACTTAAGTGTGGTTTTTAATTTTCTTGTGTTTCGAAATAATTTGATGAGACTGGAAATAGGATAACCGGTGCTTATGGGTATTGTAAGTGTTACACGTTATCTTGCTATCAACAAAGATTGAGTCAATCCGAGAATGGTGTTATCGTATCGGGCATCTCTTCAAGAATGTCTTTATATCAGCGGAGTAGCTATTAAATACTCGTAGGATGTTGCCGCATGTTTCATAAAGGTGTGTGTTTGTGTGTTAGCACTGACATAAGAGAAAATTAGAAATGTAAACAGAAATATATTAAAGCTATGACACTGATTTGGGCCATGCTGCGCATTGCTAAAGACATTTTACATCAAATACCGATACGAAATTGTACTAAAAATTGTGATCATACTTATGAACTGATGATCTGATATCTTGTCGAAGGTTTTTATACTGATCAATTATATATTTCTTGTTTAAGCAACGACAACGGCAAACATATAGTTTTAAGATGTATTTTATATGTTCTGGCATTTATTTGCTAGTCTTTATCTCAATCCTTTCGATCAGGAAAACGAATTTGATTTTGCAACACCCAAACACGTGTTGCTTAACTCCTTTGCCAGGTTCACTCAGCTCATCAACACTCAGCTTAGATAATTGTGTAACGAATGGTCTGTGAACGTTATGACCACAGCGTTCAAGTACAATTAATAACATTTAAGCCACTATTTAATTTATACTATTTATTCAAATAATTTGGATTTATTCAACAATATGTATTTAACATATCATTGTATGCCATTACATAATACAAACTTACAAGCATGATATAAGAAAGCAGTTAATTAAAATAATTTATGTATTAGTAATACAACGAATATAAGTATAAACAAAAAATGAATGAAAAAATGGAAGAAAAATCGTAGAACATGCAAGTAAAAGATATGATTGTTCATATGATACATATGATACATAGGGCATATTATGATAGGACGCTTTTCTGATGACCTGTATCACGTCGAGTTCAGTGTGTAAACACGTATTCGTCGAGACCGCAGGTTATTTATGACTATTTAAGACTTTAAGAGCAAAAATTGTGATGATATCCCAAACCATACACTATCTATGAGAAATATTGCAAGGAAACTTTGTCTGAGACTCCAATATTAGAATGTCTAAAAACGTTTCAATAAATAATGAGTCCCAATTGCCAATGTGGAAATGTAATAGACAACTACCAGTGTTTTCTTCTTCACCTGTCCTCTAGATCATGCTCAACAGACACAACCTCCATGACCAACTGTTTGCTATCAGGCCTTTTTCACTTTAGCATTTGGATCCAAAAAAAGCCACGTACCTGACCAACTCAACGATATTCAACGTTCAGTACTACATTCGCAGAACTCAACGCCTTTAATTTAAAACATACAGTTATTACTTAATTCTATCACTGACCTGACTTATCCATGCCCTCTTCTTATATCGCTGTTTTCTCCGTTTCTCCCTTTTGTGTCTACTTCTATCAAAGCATTTTACTGCTTACTTCGTCATACATTTCTCATTAACCTTTCACCTATCCATAAGATCATAACAAGTAAAATCATCTACAAATCATAACAGCACCTACAACAGTAGAAGCAGCTTGAAAGAATGACAGTAGCGAATCCGAAGCTTCCTTTTCAGGATTATTTTGTCTTGTTACTGTTGATACAAGGACATGCTATAAAAACATTAAAAATCATACCAAGAAATATTAAGCGTATAGTTTTGTAACAATGTATCATCTCCACTTTCCTGTACAATTTGCGCAATTCAAATGAACTTATTTAAGAATAAAAGCTTATCGAAGAACCCTTTTAAGATTTTTGAACTATCGTTTTACGACTGTTTAACACATGTGAAATTGTGTTTTAACTTATCAATAAAGATAACGTTTATATGAAACTGAAATGCCGGCGCATTGAATGCTTATCCGATGTGGCGTTCTTTGTGTTCGTTTGGGATATCATTATGTTCTTGCTATTTTATTTTACAATTGAAGATGATTGTTTTGTAATGGAAAGAGGTATCTATTTCTTTTCTTTGATATAAAAGACTTCACCTGATAGTCCATGTGGAAATATGTTTTTATGGAAGGAGTAAGCCAAAAAAGCTAAGAAATAGTGACTTAAATAATATAAAGGGGTTTTAGTGGTCCACATGTGCAGTGAGTCAAGTTGGGTTATGGGCAATATTATTTCATATGTATACTCTAACCTTTTTTTATGGCGAAGACAAGACAATCCAGATTGTCGATCCAGACGTTCCAGACAAGACAATCCAATCCGAGATTTCGCATAAATCAGTATTGTTAACATTTCCAATCTGTATCCGAGTGGTTAGCGTATAAGAATCTAGATCAGAGGGTACGTGGTACGTACGGAACTTTATCGATGATTAGTACCGATTCTAACGCGGGAATGGTAACATGTTCACATACATAGAAGATTTCACTACTGCACATATACATTCGTCACTATAAAAGCTCGTTTATGCCGTTAGCTGTGCAACATAATAAAAACACACTTGAATTTCTTCTATCCAATAAGAATCGTCTGAGATTGGTAAAATATCTCGGCTTTAAAAAATTGTTCTGGAAACGGGGATTTGTGTTATCGACAGGTAACAAGTGGATTACATTAATATGGTGTGAGGCGTTCACAGCAAGTGGACTTTAAGTAATAACTCATACATCGTATCGACGTTTGTATGCCTCCATGTGATTTGAAATAGGCTTGTTGTTTTACATCTTGACAATGAAACGCCTGCTGTATGTTGGAGTAGGATATGACCGTATGGCCTCGTTATATTTAGATGGATCATGTTCGTAACATTTAAATTGTTTTTGATAAACGGGTACGAGGGCCTTTGGTTTTTATCCGTTAAAATGTCACCATATCTATTATTACCACCTATCTGTTGAAGATATTGTTATTGTAGATATTTATGTAAATGAGGAAAAACGTCTATGAGAAAACACATTCACAACATATTTAATATAACATTTTTATTGTTTTCTAAATTTTCTTTTAGTTAATCAGGAATCGCCTGTGATTGTTTTACGTATTCAACACTCCAGCATAAATAACTCCAGCAATAAGATTGTCAAATTTGAACATATATTCACCAGCATTTTTACGACTTACTGCTATTGACGCGTATTAGATGAATTGTAATGCATTATTTCATGTGTTTCGGCATAAGTTTTGAAACAGTTATCAATGACCTTGAGATCCAGATTCACTGATAAGAGATTTCTCAATTATTTTGTTTACTCGTATATATGTTTTTCTTCTCGTAATGTTTTTCTCAGATTATATTCTTGTAGAAAACTGTATGAGTACTACCATTTTGTCGTAATCGTTTTTTCTGATACGGTATCCGGTCGGGTAAATTCTCTTATACCTATGTAAAGCAATATCGAATACCAAACAACACCATCTCATAATCAATGTTTTACCAAAAAAAAGACAAATTAATATTAAAAAGAAATGCAGTTAGGTAATTTCACTACAGTCTGGTTCAGGTATTTAACTGAGGTATTTAACTGAGTGAAACATCAACATCAACATTGATGTTTTAACGGCGTGTTGCAATGCTTACTTTTTGATAACAACGATGTTTTTAACCTGTTTGGAAACACCAATTAAAAAAAAAGAAAGGCTGCGGCCTAAATTTGAAAAATCGAAATAATTCTGTGTTTGTGATGTGCAGACGCGATGGCGCTGTGTCTGAAATACGCTAGTAATTAAATATAAATGCACAGGTAAAAGTTGTCTAGTCAGTGTTCTAAAATATATATCGCTGATGCTTTTATTACAGATGTTACGTTACTTGGGGTTGTATTCGTCAAGTGTTTAATATTGAGCATGTGAACATTTACTTTTGTGAATGTTGATTCCACTCAAATCATGGAACAAGTGTGCCCCTCGTTTGCAGTCTATAGCATGATTTAAGTGCGCACCTTAAACTTGTTTTAGTGCGATTTGTGAATACGTTTTGGTCAGCCATAAATATATTAACTTGAATGTGGCCGTATGGTGTTTATTGAGGAGTTATTTGCTGATAAAGCTTGGGATAAGAATGACTTTGAAGTTAAAGCGCTTACATCCCATTTTTTAGGCAATACTGCCAACATTTACAGGTACACTTATACAAATCTATCGGCATCGGTCGTAAATCAAAGAGACAACGCGTAAATACGAACGTAACACTGGCTTTTAAGAAATAATTATGTTCGTTAATTTATCAGTCAATCAATAAATAACCCTAAATCAATATCAATCTGCGTTTTGCGCAACCCATGGATACAATTTCTAATAACATATTTGTTCAAATAGACTGAAATTAATTAAAGTAACATTTTATTTTCCTTCGAATTTGAAAAAAAAGATTTCAATAAGCCACAAGGCTTTGTTGGTCTGATCGGTTAAAGTATTTTGCACAAAATCATATTTTCGAAGGATTTGCGTTTTGATGCATAAGGATGTTTGGAATTTGTTTAAATTGCTGAGCTTCATATCGCACCAAATCGTGCTGAAATGAATTTATAATTCATATTTTTTAAAGAAAATACCTAAGAAAAACAATTAAAGTGAAGTTTTACCCTTTGAAGTGATTTTAATGCTTCCCTACTAACATTTGTTTTGTCACAGAACCTAACAATGGATAGTTGAAAGTAGGAAAGAATGATTATATACGTGTTCTATTGCTGAGGTGCCTAAAATAGATCCGAAACATGACTTGTCCAGAGTGAACAAGCTTGAATATTTGGTATATACTTCGAGCACTGCAATGAAAACTTTAACGCTCGTGTTCAAAGGTAAACAGCACGATACAAGTGCTGCACTTCATGGACTTAGCAATCAGCACACGTGATGTTAAATCATATTTAAGTATTTCAGTGTTGTCTGGTGGTAGTTTATGTGAAAGTCTTCATTTAAAGGATTCGTTTGTTAAGGTACGTATTCTCTATTGTATTTTTGTAAACCGATTGAATCTGGATATTTGCAAGTCGTTTTAAAAACAATAAAAACCGCATAAAGACAACAAGACCTGCATGGGTTCAAGCATATAAATCACACACATACTCACACACACATAAACACTCACACGCACACACACACGCACACTCGCACACACGCACACGCGCACACGCACACACACAAGCACGCATGCGTTGTTGTCTCTATACGTGTATCCATATTTGACATTCTTTAACGTGTCTGAAATTGAGCTTATATAGTTTAAACCGAATAAACCTTCTTTTAGAAACATAAAGCTATTGTAATTACATATATGTAAATGTAATACTATATTTCTTCGACGCAGGTACAGTATTGTTGAACTTGCGTGTGCTTCTTATGTATAAGCTTATCTGATGTAGGACTCGCACAATGAAACTTATATATAATATGTTTTGTTTTATTCCTTTTTTGTGGTTATTGTTAACAAGTTCATTATACAAAATGAACATTCTACATCTAATGTTTGTCAAATGGCAAACAAATATACAAAATGCTTGTGCGTCTGCCTTGCTTCTGTTGCAAGTTAAAAGAAATAAGTGGTTTGAATTACGATTAATAATGTACATATTTTTGACACCATAGAAAATGGCTAGACATTGCGGCGATATACCATGTCTTATTCAACGGACGTCCAAGGCAGTTGAGAGGTTTAAGAACTAAAGGAAGAACAAATTTAATAGTTTTCAAGTTTTTAAACTCTTAACGCTCACATGTTATTTATGCACTACAGGTAAATATAAATGTCACGGTATAAAGACATTTTCTGATCTGCCGTCGTCTGTGTTCGAATTTAAAACAATTAACGGCTCTGGCAGTATAGCAATGAGAACAAATAAGATGAAGGGGTTTCCATCTTCATAATAGAATGTATTAAAGCATGTTCGTGACAAGTGGTTTCTTTAAGACATCAACAAAAATGCATTTATATCTAGTATTCCGCTGATGATCGGATTTATGTTGACTTTATACTGAAAGTAAACATTGATATGTATTCAAAGTCAGTAATACCAGTCATTATCTGATAATATTCGTGTTTTAATTCATATTTTCATTTCCAAAAAAATAATTGTTTTAGTTATATTGACTATTATAAATACTACGATGTCTTAATAGCTTTGTTCTTAATTGATGGAAACTCTAAATCAAAGTTTGATGCCTCATTGCCTTGTTGTTTATTTGTTTTATTCAGTCAACTCTGATTTGATTTTGGCTTTACATAAAACCAAATTGCTTGGAAGTAGTGATCTCCCGCAAGTTTGTTGTTAATTTGTACTAAGTTGATTTATAACGAATGCGTAAAATATGAAATATTTACATCAAATACGATAAGATATAATTGGAAACTGTATGTTGCCGTAAGATAACTTCCGTGAGTGATGACAACACTCTGCATTACTTCACAAAATTTGCATACTTTTCTTATAACAGCATAAAATCCCATTAGCCTTTAGGTCATCAATTACAAGTAAATATTTTGTCAGGAATGTAATCAATTCTCGTAAATTGAAAGCCCTTGTCTATCTTAAATGAATTGCTATTTACAGACTATGAGATATAAGTTTATAAATGTTTGACTCTGACTCATGATGCAAAAGGTTCTTCGGAAGCCCAGCATGTACACATGATCAATGATCCAAATAGGTTCGTGAAAACAGAATTCTCGCGAATACATCCGACTCGTGAACACAAAAGTCTCGAGAACACAAAATTCTTTAAAACACAAAAATCCCTAGAACACAACCGTCTCGTAAATACTACAGCTGGAATAACATTACAGTATCGAGAACACAACAGTCTCGAGAACACTACAATTATGTGAACACAACAATATCGTGAACACTACAGACTTGCTAATACAGTCGCGTGAAGACAACAAACACGAAAAAACAACACTCTTATGAGCGTAGCACTATCGTTATCACAACAGTCTCGTAACAACACTGGTGTCGTGAACACAGTATACTCGAGAATACAACAGTCTCGTGAACACCACAGACTCGTGAATACAAAAGTCTCGCAAACAACACAGGCTCGAGAATACAACAATCTTATGAACATCACAGACTCGAGAATACAACAGTCTCGTGAATACAACTAATTCGAGTATACAAAAGTCTCGTGAACAAAACTGACTCGAGAAAACAACAGTCTCGTGAACACCACATACTTGAGAATACAACAGTCTCGTGAACAAAACTGACTCGAGAAAACAACAGTCTCGTGAACACCACATACTCGAGAATACAACAGTCTCGTAAACACCACAGACTCGAGAATACAAAAGTCTCGTAAATACAACTTACTCGAGAATACAACAGTCTCGTGAACACTACAAACACGAGAATATAACAATCTCGTAAAAAAACTAACTCGAGAATACAACAGTCTCGTAAACACTACAAACTCAAGAATATAACAATCACGTAAACACCACAGACTCGAGAATACAACAGTCTTGTGAACACCACAGACTCGAGAATATAACAGTCTCGTTATCACCACAGAGTCGAGAATACAACAGTCTCGAGAACACCACAGACTCGAGAAAACAACAGTTTCGTGAACACCACCGACTCGAGAATACAACAGTCTCGTGAACACCACATACTCGAGAATACAACAGTCTCGTGAACATAACTAACTCGAGAATACAACAGTCTCGTGAACACCATAGACTCGAGAATACAACAGTCTCGTGAACACCACAGACTCGAGAATACAACAGTCTCTTGAACACAACTGACTCGAAAATACAACATTCTCGTGAACACAACTGACACGAAAATACAACAGTCTCTTGAATTCAACAAACTCGAGAATACAACAGTCTCGTGAACACCACCAACTCGAGAATACAACAGTCTCGTGAACACCACCGAGTCGAGAATACAACAGTCTCGTGAACACAACTAACTGGAGAATACAACAGTCTCGCGAACACCACCGACTCGAGAATATAACAGTCTCGTGAACACCACAGACTCGAGAATACATCAGTCTCGTAAACACAACTGACTCGAGAATACAACAGTCTCGTTAACACTACAAACTCGAGAATATAACAATCTCGTAAACAAAACTAACTCGAGAATACAACAGTCTCGTAAACACTACAAACTTGAGAATATAACAATCTTATGAACACCACAGACTCGAGATTATAACTGTCTCGTTGTCACCACAACCCGTGAATACAACAGTCTCGTGAACACTACAGACTCGTGAAAACAACAGTTTCGTGAACACCACAGACTCGAGAATACAACAGTCTCGTTGTTACCACAGACTCGAGAATACAACAGTCCCGTGAACACTACAAACTCGAAAAAACAACAGTTTCGTGAACACCACAGACTCGAGAATACAACAGTCTCGTGAACACCACAGACTAGAGTATACAACAGTCTCGTGAACACCACAGACTCGAGAATACAACAGTCTCGTGAACACAACAGACTCGAGAGAACAACAGTCTCGTGAACACCACGGACTCGAGAATGCAACAGTCTCGTGAACACCACAGACTCGAGAATACAACAGTCTCGTGAACACCACCGACTCGAGAATACAACAGTCTCGTGAACAGCACATACTCGAGAATACAACAGTCTCGTGAACACCACAGACTCGAGAATACAACAGTCTCGTGAACACCACAGACTCGAGAATACAACAGTGTCGTGAACACAACAGACTCGAGAATACAAAATCTCGTGAACACCACAGACTCGAGAATACAACAGTCTCGTGAACACAACAGACTCGAGAACACAACAGCCTCGTGAACACAACTGACTCGAGAATACAACAGTCTCGTGAACACTACAGACTTGAGAATACAACAGTCTCGTGAACACCACAGACTAAATGACCAAATCGCATTCAAACTTATACAACATGTACACTTTGAAGCAGTTAAGTTGTTCCAAATCCTGACATGATTAAAGCCTTTATCAATGTACTTGGGGGGCTTAATGTTTTCGGATATTGAAATTAACTTAGTATTATTTCCGTTATCTTCTTTAAGCTTATACAAATAAAAATGAGGCTTTCAAACGGAAATCGAACATACCCTAATGCGAATGTCTGATACCGTAAATCCTAGGCTAACAATTTTGCTTGAAAGCACAGATATAATTACTGCACTCTACGATGTCTTTACTTCCGTTTCTCGTTCATATACGTGTATGTATGAAAGCTCCTTATTTAAAGGTGTAACAACCTCCTTTAAAGATTAAAATGAGAGAAGAAAGTAGTCTTGCACCGAAAATGTAAATCAAGAATGATTCACATTCCATCAAAGGTTTGTCAAACTCATATATGCATTAATGACCTCTTTTAAGATATCTCACTGAAACCTGAATAATTAACTGCATTCGAACCAGTTCTCAGTGCTCAAAGATCGACGAATCAATTACTGCATTTCGCGTAAAAATATCTCGTCTATGATATTTTACGCATGTTTTCTTAAATTCCATACCATCATGTTGTTTTGTTTTGTCATTCATGTTAACCAGGAATAAAACAATTATAATACTGTTTGCGGATGCCATTTTGCGATGGAGGTGCGATGGAGGTGGGATGGAGATCCACGTATTTTAAGACGCCACATCTGACTATCACAGGACGTCAGCCCCAGTGGGAGTATTAGTCTTATCAAATTGATGAGTATAGTAGACTGACAATGTAACTAGTTAAAGCTACACTGATTTAAGCGTGTACCAGTGTCTATCTCAGAAGACGGTAAGTACTTTAGTGATGAGTTGCAACCTCTGGGGTCAGAGTCAAGTGTTTCACAACAAGAACCTGTTTAGAAACATTACACTCGTGGATAGCGCCTATAACGGGATATAAATGATACATTTCCTCTGAATATGGTATGTACATCATCAGCAAACGTGTTCAATACCAGGACTTGTAAGTGGATATGCAGCTGTTACACAATGGCTTAAATACTTCTGCAATATTTGTTCAGACCTGGGCTTGACATTGTTGCTTGACATAACATGCTTTTTCATCCCAGATAATATACGGATTAAAATCATAAAATGTGAGCAGGGATTTGAAATGAGGCTATACATCTGATGGTTTGTACAATAACGAGTTTTACTCTTATTCGTTACCAGTTTTCCCGCTTTATTTACGTCTCATATTCGGTTAACACTTTAATTGGAGCTCTCACAGATTCGTCAATTCGTTCCCATAAAAATTACAAATTTTGCAAAAGCATAGTAATGGTGTCTTTCAATATGTGATAATTTCATTTAACCGCTTAAGTATGACGATGATAACTAATATTTCTTAAAAATTGTGATAAAATACGTATCTGCATATTTGGTGTGGTCATCAATATGTAACATAATTTCATTTGATTTTGGTGTATTGACTACAAACTTTGCACACATGTTGACTGTGTTAAGAAGACGTGATGTGCAAAAGAAACATTATTTTGTGTAGGATATTTTGAGAATAATTTTCCTTTGATTAGTTTTATGCTTTTTTGTTTACTTCTCTCCATTACTTTATACAATTTTAAGATGCTGAACTGTAGTTAAGAAACAGTCTTTGTTTTAATTTTTAAGAACTACTGCCTTGGGTTTTTCTATTATTCTTTTTTTATATACTTTTCTGCATATGTTTCTACAAACACGCCACTTGGTCGTGATTGAGGCTATATTTATATATGAACTTCTTTAATTATATTTTCCTTACACTGAATGAACAAATACGATTAAAGGTTAGACTAAATAGACAATACATGACCCATTTATTCTGCTATATATACAGCAACGGTCAACTTAACAGTCAACACAAGTATGTGCTATGATTTTTAAAAACTAAAACAAAAATGTCGTCCCTTATTTCACAGATGGTATAGTTCTTATTTCTATTTTTCTACATAAATATCAATTTAAACTTATCTATAAGAGTTACTGATTGATAATATTATATCAAGTTGATACCTATCCTGTTACTGTGTGTTTTATTATATAACAATTTATCATGTAATGAGGAACACGTCTTTGTTGATTAACTAAATAAATGTGTTGAGTCCTAAATCTTTGATCCTGAAAATCTAAGAAATAAAGGTTCTACACACAATTGAATGGCAAATGTTAAATATATATAACACATTTCTAGGTTACACTTAAGAGCTTTCACTGAGCCTTTCAGCATACAAACTGGCGGGCAGGTTTGACGCAGTGTAGTGATCTGGCTTCGAGTGTGTTTGTTGCTCTAGGAATATCGGTTCTAGGATCAAAATGCAACGCCAACGGTATGGCATTTGTGAAGTTAGACATAAATTGTATTTTACGTCAAAACAAATAAGTGTGGCTATTGTATGAGGGTTACATAATCGGACAATTTCAGAATTTATGATAAAATGCAAATGAACACCCGCATTTGATAAATTGAATCAGAAATAATCGAAGGTGTATCTCATAATCATGGTATCATAATAGAACGCGAGCTTTTTGCAGGACTTTCTCTGCCATATGCATATCATATCTAAGTGGATTCAACATTTGAATAATTCATTTCACAAATTTGGATGTATGATGTTATAACTGAACAAATGATAGTTGGCACTAATCTGTTTTCATTTTTAAGTAAAAGGTTCATCTTTGGTGAATATAATTGATTACCGACGTTGTTAGCCCAAATCAAAGATTATTCGAGTATTTTTCAATCATTGCGCCATCAGTATGTTGTATTTATAACGTGTTCTGTTCATTGCAGGTTAATAAATACTTTGTACGAGACTTCGCTTACGTACGCATGTTAGTGACCTCAAATGAGGTATTCTTCGTATCAAACAATACACGGGGTGGTTGGAGCGGGTAGATATATTCGTCAACTTTCTTTGCATATTTGTCACTGAATATATCTGTATAATTATTTCTATAAAATAAAATGTCCATTAAGCCAGTGTCAGGGAATATTGCCAGTTCCACGAAAATAACACTGCTAGAATTTATTTGACGTAAGTGTTTTTAGTTATTAAACTCCTAAAACTCCTTATCAGTTTTTCAACACGCAAGTTACGCAAGTGACCACTGATAATGCACTGTCTTTATGTCAGAACGTTAATAATTATTTATGATGGTCATGGGCACAATGGTGGGCAGGTGTACTGGAATTTGCAAAGAATATGTGTTTATTGTTTTCTTCCAACATGTGTGTATAAACCCTTGACGTTTTCTACTGGATACTTGATGTTTTATTTTCTGGTATACATTGTAATATATAGTTATCAAAAGAATATTTTAAGGAAACACGTTTATGTGGTAAGGTCAATCAGCTGAACACCTGTTTTTAGAAAACACAACGCCCCTTGTTAATTAAAACAAGTAAAGCGGAAAAAAATAAAACTCTATTTGGTTTCGTGTACATCCTGTGTGAGGTTGCATGCCATGAGTTACTGTAGATTGTAGCTCTGTAATACAAGTATATGAAAGGTTCCAGGACCAAGTTGTCGAACGTTCTGGAATATCTCTTTTATCATTCCATCTACATGACCCACTAGTCAAGGAATTTGTTTTAGAGCTGCAATATGACCACGTCATTGTTATAAAGCCGCATATAGGAATACACATATTAGATATTCCAATATTTCTGGGGGTTCTTGATGATTTTTTAGCAAGCAAATGAAAAAGTTTATAAAAACCAATCTTCTTCAAATGCTTATCTTATGTTAGTTTTCAGAAAATAAATCACTGACTTTTATTTACACAATTGGAAAACCGAACGTTTGTATTGGTTTGGTCATGACAAGCTCAGGTGTAGGAATTACCATGAAAAGGATTTTGCAAATTTAATTTCCGAAGTTTGAAGGACTTATTTGCACTTTTTACAATTGGGGCTTCCATTTTTAGCGGGCAAATGGTTATGGAGGATTTTTCAAAATTTTCTGTTCATTAATATTATGTAAAGCAATTCTGACGATTTCAAACAAAATAATTTTGACGACCTACACAATTATAGAGCTGGTTACCTCGGCATGGGGTCGAGATAATCCCGTAGATAGGAACTCTAACACATTCTTATTTGCTTTTCTAAACGGTCCATCTTCCTAAACTTTGTTTATTTATCTCAGTCATGTCGACCTGCAATACATTATTACTGCGGTATGATAACGGCGGTTGGCGATTGGGATGATACCGAAATCCGTTCACAAACAATTCATCTGGCAAAACTGGCATAACGCTGGTAATATGTTATGTTTTCTGATTCCTTATCGTTTTGATTATTTCTGAATTTGATATATATTCCGTCATTTATAAACATAATGGAAACTATTTAATAGCCGGTCTTCGAAGGTGATATGCAGCTGTTACTTCCTAGTTCTAATCACTTCTGCAATATGTTGTCAATACCGGGTTTGTTTTGCCATGCGATCTGGCGAACACAGTTTTTTTAATTTGCAATGTCATTATCTGTTTATAAAGGTCGGACATTAGTTTACGTATATTAAGGTGTGTATAACTCCGTTATCATTCCATTTCGATAATTCAGATTTTCTGACATTATTAGTTTTTCTAGATTTGTCTTTTCAGAAACATCTGAAGAGAAAAAGAATCAGACCTTAGGTTATAATTTTATAAAATAAAACATCGCATTTTTTGCCCTTTAATTTGAATAAAACGAAGCAGCTGTTAAATAGTAATTGGCATGTATTTTTTTATTTATTTGCAAAAGAGGAAGTTAAGGATAGACAAAATGTGCAATGTATGTGAGCTGAAGAGTCGGAAATACGTCATTTGTTTGGATTATCTAATTGTTTTGTATATTTCTTAGAAATATTGTCAAATCTTTTTTCGAAGTTCTACCTTACGCATGATTATTTTTAGTATAGTGCATGCGTAATCGTAGCAAAAGAAGCCTTACATTGATTCAACTTCATACTAAAGCCTTCTACTGCGAATCCCGAAAGTATGAACACTGTCTTAGTAATAGTACAAATTGACTGATTTGTGTTAGTTTGGTTTCCTCACTTAGGTAGTATCACAATTTCTTGTTTGCTATTACAAAAACATCAATAAGCTGTATTATGGCATTAAGTGAAGATATCTGTATTGAGTGATTGCGAACTAAACGTGACGTGTTTTATGATCTGCATATAAGAATGACAATACAATATAACCTTGTATACTTAGATTAAACAATTACTAGGTTAATAAGCAGAAAGTATTGCTTTAAACCGTGTTAAGCTCAGTTTAAGACATAGTCTACTTGAAAACGTATAATACAACTAGCAATGAAGAGTTAATTTGTCTTTTTATGCAAGATTTTTCCGCTTCGTCTCGAAAAAAACCGACCAAACGACTTATAACAATCGGATACCGACTCATAAAAAATCTTAAGAACATAGCCTGGTAACATACATTGAGTTTTCAGCATCGTAATTGCCAAAGCTGGTGCTCTCGACTAAAGCGTGCCTGTTGCTCTTAAAAAAAGGTTCTATTATTGCAAGGGTATGGCATTTGTGAATGAAAACATAAGTATCATTAATATTCAGTATGTACGAAGTAAAGGTTAAATTGTACCAGTGAAAACACCGGAGTAAAACTATCAATTTCATATTCATATATAATTATGAAATCGATTTTAAAATATATTGGTTAATCATATGAAAGATATTTTTCAAGATTTTACTGACACGTTATTACGTTAGACAAATGAAATTGTTGAAGGTATTTCTGTTGGTAAGTGACATGTTTTGGTTAAAGTAAAGTCGTCCAACCGACAAGGGATAGGTGTTGATAAAAACAAAGTTGTCAAACCGACAAGGAGCATGTATTGGTTAAAGCAATCGACATGGGGCATGTTTTGGTTAAAGCAGAGTAGTCCAACCGACAAGGAGCAGATGTTGGTCAAAGCAACATTTTTTCAACCGACAAGGGACATGTGTTGGCTATAAAAAAATCCTACAATCGACATTTTTGTTTTGTTTTGGTTAAAGGAATGTTGTTCAACCGACAAGGGACAGGTCTTGGTTAAAGCAAAGTCGTTCAGCCGACAAGGGACAGGTGTTGGTTAAAGCAAAATCGTCCAACCAACAAGGTGCAGGTGTTGGTTAAAGTAAAATCGTCCAACCGACAAGGGACAGGTGTTGGTTAAAGCAAAATCGTCCAACCAACAAGGTGCAGGTGTTGGTTAAAGTAAAATCGTCCAACCGACAAGGGACAGGTGTTGGTTTAAGCAAAATCGTCCAACCGACAAGGGGCAGGTGTTGCTTATAGCAAAATCATCCAACCGACAAGGGGCAGGTGTTGGCTAAAGCAAAATCGTCCAACCGACAAGGGACAGGTGTTGGTTATAGCAAAATCGTCCAACCGACAAGGGGCAGATGTTGGTTCAAGCAAAATCGTCCAACCGACAAGGGACAGGTGTTGGTTAAAGCAAAATCGTCCAACCGACAAGGGGCAGGTGTTGGTTAAAGCAAAATCGTCCAACCGACAAGGAGCAGGTGTTGGTTATAGCAAAATCGTCCAACCGACAAGGGACAGGTGTTGGTTAAAGCAAAATCGTCCAACCGACAAGGAGCAGGTGTTGGTTATAGCAAAATCGTCCAACAGACAAGGGGCAGGTGTTGGTTAAAGCAAAATCGTCCAACCGACAAGGAGCAGGTGTTGGTTATAGCAAAATCGTCCAACAGACAAGAGGCAGTTGTTTGTTATAGTAAAGTCGCCCACCGACAAGGGGCAGGTGTTGGTTCAAGCAAAATCGTCCAACAGACAAGAGGCAGTTGTTTGTTATAGTAAAGTCGCCCACCGACAAGGGCAGGTGTTGGTTATAGCAAAATCGTCCAACCGACAAGGGCAGGTGTTGGTTAAAGCAAAATCGTCCAACCGACAAGGGCAGGTGTTGGTTATAGCAAAATCGTCCAACCGACAAGGGCAGGTGTTGGTTATAGCAAAATCGTCCAACCGACAAGGGCAGGTGTTGGTTATAGCAAAATCGTCCAACCGACAAGGGCAGGTGTTGGTTATAGCAAAATCGTCCAACCGACAAGGGCAGGTGTTGGTTATAGCAAAATCGTCCAACCGACAAGGTGCAGGTGTTGCTTATAGCAAAATCGTCCAACCGACAAGGGCAGGTGTTGGTTATAGCAAAATCGTCCAACCGACAAGGGGCAGGTGTTGGTTAAAGCAAAATCGTCCAACAGACAAGGGGCAGGTGTTGGTTATAGCAAAATCGTCCAACCGACAAGGGGCAGGTGTTGGTTATAGCAAAATCGTCCAACCGACAAGGGGCAGGTGTTGGTTATAGCAAAATCGTCCAACAGACAAGAGGCAGTTGTTTGTTATAGTAAAGTCGCCCACCGACAAGGGCAGGTGTTGGTTCAAGCAAAATCGTCCAACAGACAAGAGGCAGTTGTTTGTTATAGTAAAGTCGCCCACCGACAAGGGGCAGGTGTTGGTTCAAGCAAAATCGTCCAACAGACAAGGGGCAGGTGTTGGTTATAGCAAAATCGTCCAACCGACAAGGGGCAGGTGTTGGTTATAGCAAAATCGTCCAACAGACAAGGGGCAGTTGTTGGTTAAAGCAAAATCGTCCAACAGACAAGGGGCAGTTGTTTGTTATAGTAAAGTCGCCCACCGACAAGGTGCAGGTGTTGGTTATAGCAAACCTACTTTTGTCATTTTGATGTTTTTGTTTCAACTGATATTTCTTAGCTTAATACCAATGTACATGTTGACAGTTTACGGTGTGTCCATCAATTTTGAGATTTGATTGTCACAGTGTTTTTAGTCCTCGAAAAATAGCTAAGATGTGATAGTTTTTAGGTACAAGTTAGAATCATGTTGCGTTTGTCATTTTAACATAAGTTGTGGCTTCTGTATAATTACGTTTTCTGATAATACATCCTCTATGCAAATCGAGATATTTTAATCCTTTGACTTTCCTGTTTCTAGTTCAAAACAATATGAAAATACAATATTTTGTTCCCTGATCATTATTTACACAGTCGGAAGATCCAACTTTTGTATTGGTTTGTACGTTAGCCGCTCCCTTGTTGGAATGGTAATGGAAGTGCTTCGGCAAGCTTAATTTCCGGCTTTCGAATATCGTATGCAATTGGCTAATCGGAAACGTCCAATAACATCCAAAAGCCTAATAATACTTCATTGCCATGCTGTTGTCGTGTGTAAACAGTTTTCTGATAATATCCTAATACGCGCGTGTCTCGGAGAGGAGAGAACAGTAAGCGATTATAGTCCTCATGGGACTGGCTTTCCCATGCGCGTCCTTGTACAAATATTGCAATAGACGAAGATATGGCTTAAATTTAAGAAAATGGAGTTTAAGAAAATGGAGTTTTCATCTCTTTTTAGATATCTTTACCACCATTCTTCTCTGCAAAAGAGGCACTTTATGGTTTCTTATTACGTTATTAAACGGTGTTTATCGCTACCAATTTGCCAATATTTAAAGCATTGCATTTGGTGTTCTAGAGATAATTATAACTATCGGTCCATCAATGTATATTAGTGTAATTATATTTGAGTCATAATGTCAGAAACATAAAGATCGAGAGATAACGGAGAAGATTTGAACAATTATGCTGTATCAAATTGGTTGTTTCCTTTTTTCTTTCTGATCTTGTCTCTGATACAAGACGTCCATAAGGTATTCGAAGTGCTGGTTGTTAAATGTACATAACATTATGGCTGCTCGGCCAAGTGTAGCAATTTTGTATCAATCCTGCATGACGAGAATGCTTTATCTAGACAGTTAACTTCTCAACAATGAGTAGTAAAATACCTTATCACCTATTCTGGGAAACCAGCAACTACGTATATGATTATATATTAAAGAGATATTGTTGATACTTCGTGCGTTATAAGTTCTTATAAGTCGTTACACCTTGAATACTTTCCGGGATTGATTTCTCCTGGAGAAATTTATTTCGTATTAAACAAGTTATGACGACTTCAGTTATAAGCATTTCACAATTATCTGGTTGCGCCATGTGAAATATGTTTTTATTCTGTAAATGTTCTCAAGCACATAGTTATGTAACACATATTTATTGTTGAATAGCCAAGTCGCTACTTCATGAATTTCAAATAAAAGTTTACTAGAATATACGTTAAACATATTTGCATTTCGGATTCAACGTTCGATTACACTTCTTGATAGAATAACAAAAACATTTCCAAACATAAACTGTAAATTATTTAAGGTGTCGTACATTTCTTGTGTGTGAGAGGTCTAGAGATGTTGTGGATTCGAGCCTCAACAATATTGGCTTCTACTGAGGAAACGTTTTCATGAGAGACTCATATCATCAAAGTCAAGCTAAAGTATAATTGTAATTGTTATAAGCCATCGTGCTTTTTGTTCATTAATATTTAGACAACAACCATTAACTCGAAATAGGAACAATTTAAATCTTTAATTAATATCTTATTTGATTTAGATTTTAAACCAGATTTTCTAAACATTTAGGGAAATTCGCGAATATATGATCGGAAACTATATCATTAGTGTGTTGCTATAGAATAGGTTCTTAAAATTAAGAAACCTGTAAACGTCTCTCATAACGGATCTATAGGAATTGGTGTCTCATCTCTCATTTGTTCATTAAGCTAACCGATGATCTCTTTTTATTTCAAATCAGGTCATTTGTGCTAGAATATACTTTTATACACTTTATATGAGTTAGGTTTGTCGAGGAAAGAAGCCACATGTTAAACAAGGAAATATAATGATATGGTATTTGTGAAAATAAACTGATCAGCAATGCTGTTATTCGCATAAAGCTGTTGATTTTTTGTTTTGATTCCCTACCTCGAAAGTTCATTATAATTTCACAGGAATAGAAGAAAAATGGCAAACCGTTTGGCAGCATCCCAATCTGCTTTTTCCAATGATTGATAAACAGACATAATTTCGCTTTCCGCGCAAACATAAGCAATATATTTAATTGTGCTGTTCTTGCTCTCGTGACATCGGATAGCTACAACTAACCAACACATCTCCCTGACTGCTACCTAATTTTCCGTTTACGGTGGTGCTTTTTTGTGTTGCCAGTCATTTTGGCCAGCGGGCACAATGGTAATGCAGTATAATGATGTCGTTTGTCGATGATGCTGATAACGAAAGATAATTATAAGCAATTCATGTTCGATGAAGTGCACTGAATCGAACGTTATTCCGTTTCTGTGACGTATGGAGCCAGTCGTTATTTGAGTTTTATATACACCATCAGTCATTGATGTGTACAGCAAGTGTTCAATACTTGGACATTTTGTGATGCAGCTATAAGTTGATGTCCAAATTACGTTCGTAATAGTTTGGCAATGTGGGCTAATTTTGTCACTCGATCTTTCAATCGAATACTGTGCCCGTCAATTGTAGTAAGTAACGCGATTCAACAAAAGGCTTAGTTTATTCCTCGGCTTATGTACGCGTCCTCTTTGGCCAGCTGTTTTGGTGTTAGTTTTCTTTTTTTTTCTAAACTGTACTGACCTGGGTTCGCTTCCCACTAAATTCAGTTTTTATTCTTGGATTGTATTTGTTGAATCGGTATTTCGGTATCAAAGAGGAATAATATAAATGTATTCAGATGGATAACTTTTAAAAATAATTTTGTTACAAAAACATAAGCAAATCCCTTGAAGTTCTAATCATGGGTGACCTAAATGGTTTTTGCATTTTGGCATTTTAATTATAATGCCTTAATCATTCCAGTATTTGCAAATTCTTATAAATTGACTTATTCAATGAATTCTGCTTCAATATAGATTTGTAAGTAGGATTTGCTTATGTATCCGTTCTATTATTGTTAATGTGATGTAATGCAACATGCCTATACAGTTCGAGTTGAATTTAACATCAGGATCTAATTTAATGGGGTATGTTTCCTTTTAAATCATTTGCAGACAAGATGCTTTATACAGAAGGAGGTGCAATGAAAGCAAAACTTATACGTTGTGTGCAAAAGGACACTGCATTTGTTTCTTTTTTTAAATAATGAATACATAATATATTTCGTGAAAATTAGAATCCTATTACGCCAAATATTTTGGCACTTAAATATATTGACCGCAAAAAAAATATTTTTTTACCTTTTACAAATAAAGACGATGTTTACAGCGGTATTTCGTTTTTAAACAGCGTCTTAAGCAGTATTTGTTATGTGGGCTTCAATTTAATACCATAAAGTGTTCGTCTTAATACATGCCTGAAACACACGTATATTTGATCCATCATAAAATAACCATAGTTAACCGTGCAAATCCTAACGACTTGCAGAGAATAAGCGTTTCTTGAAATTTTGCAAGATTGCAGCGAGTCATGAACACATGAAAATCGTTAAAAGGTCTGATTGATCAGCTTGTAACGAATGTTATTTTAGTATTTTTGTGGCTTAGTTAGCTAATTTATTTATTAAGTTCATGAGCTATTCAGTTTCACTAAATATATGAGTATTAAATAACCGTTTTTAAAGACGCAGCAAAAGGAATTCCATCGACATTACGTCATCGCCAAATACCCTTATATTTATATATGAATTTGAGAATCCAATGTTGATATATTTTACATGAAGAACAATGGTTAGTGGGGTTTCTTAGATTTATACCATTGCTAAATGTATGCGTCACTTGTCACGATAAAACATCGATCACTGCCCAAGTGTTCGACAACGTGACATTTTAAATGTTTGTTCCGAAAGAATCGCTTAAACTGTATGTTAAAAGTGTTGATCGAAACTTTAATGTAACGAATATGTTTTGATCACATTGTTCATCTGCTCATCAATTCTATTAAGAACCCCAGTTTTGTATAAATCAGCACCTATTTTGTGTCGACGACATAATACGAGCATTGTAACATGCATTTTTTTAATTGATACGAATGAATAAAATCTAACCCAAACTCTTAAATACCTCATAAAATAGCTGAGATAATGTAACCAGGTTCCATAAGCTGAAGAGCTTTCAACATCCTAATTGCCTTGCAGGTACAAAACAGTGTGGTGCTCTCAGTTCTGCGAGTGTTCGAAGCTCTTGGAATAAAGGATATGTGCTTGCAACGTTATGTCATCTATAAAAAAAAACCAATAAGTTTTAAATTAAGTAATTACGGATTATATAGAGTTGCCGTGGGTTAACAGTTTTGGATGAATATGTACCAGAATTGTTTTTTTATTTAACTTCGTTTACTGAAATTTCGTTTCATTGATTAATCTATGAATTTCATAAACAAAATCCGTTTGCAGAAAATAGAGTATTGTATTTTCCAATGAAAATCACTGCATGCCTTATCAGTGTTAGCAAAAGCGAATGACCATAGATAACAATATGCTGTCAATATGTCAAATATATATAATTAATCAGGCTACACTGGCACGTACAACAATTTTATAGTGGACAAGAGCCCCATTATTTGAAAAAAGTCAACCATATACGCTGATAGTAGGCTCTAGGTCGTGTCTATAAGAATACGTGTTGCTTGCAGTTACAAAAGATGAATAGATTCATTGCTCAGAACAATTGAGATGAAAGAGATGACATATTTCTTCCGTAGAATATCATTAAAACTGACTACTCTTTCTTTCGGATAGTGGTTTGATAATCTGTCATAGGATCTGATACAACAATTAAGGATACACGTTTGTGCAGTAAGGTAGGAAATAATACACTTGTTTATTTCTGTCTTTCAAAGCGTTTTATGTTAATGATGACAATAAAACATAGGAAAAAAACAACAACAAAAACAACACTAAATTTAATTGATATTCATATCGTATAAACTTTCCGTTGAATAACTGTTCATCTTATATATGATAAAAAATGAAAGCCTTTTGTCGGTGTGATAATAATTATTATATTTATATGTGCAAATCAAGCTGTTCTGCAGCCGATAGTTTTGAAAAACGTTTTGGGGTTAATACCAGGAGGTATCAAGCGTTTAACGTGTACTTTGATGTAGATGTTTTGGAACCATTACATTAACACCACAATGAATGTTTAATGATTGACCATCATTCAGTAATGAGTAATAGTTGTATTCGTCTGTACATAGGGGATATCGTAATAGGACGCTTTTCTGGTGACTTGTATCACGTCGAGTTCTGTGTGTAAACACGTATCCTTCGAGACCGCAGGTCGAGACTGATACGTAATGTTTACTCACCAAACGACATGTGATACAGGTCACCAGAAAAGCGTCCTATTGTAATATTCCATTTATTATGTACCTGCCTATTTAATTCCTTTTATTTTTCGGTTTTTATTTACATTTAGCACCATCTGTCAAATGCGCATATGAATTCGAATGTGTTATGTAGTTTTGTGTCATGAAGTCAAGGGAGGCTTTTACAGCGAAACGAAGTCAGAAGTTACGGTATTCACTTTCTTGAGCAAAATAAGAACAAAATAGTTTGTTTTTTAGCAAAATTATCTGACTGCTTATACGAGAACAACTATTAAATGTTACAGCACAAAAGAAAAAAAAACAAAAAAACGGCACCAATTTTACGAGTATACACTAATCGTCATTTACTGTAGACGTAACACGGCCATTTTTAACAAATTAAATATTCGTGGAATTTTTTGACAATCATAATATGCAGAATCGAGAGAGTTCGTGAGTCAATCGCTATTTCTATCGATGACGCGAATTCGCCTTCTTCGTTGTATTGGCGAGCTTTTCGTTATCTCACTACCAAAATGTTGGATAGATGATATAAGTGTATCAAACAGTTTTATTTTTTTGTGAAACGGGCAATTCAACCTTGTTAAAAGTAAAAAAAAGTGTTGAAAGCAAAAGAACCATGGTGAGCTACAGCTTTTTGGCTTCTAAACCAGGAGCCATTTTTGAAAAGGTAAATTCCCAAATATTTAAACGAATTAACTACCTCTAGCTTTGTGCCATATAGATAGAAATCCTTCACTGTTTTGCGTTCCTTTTCAAAAATCATTACCTTAGTTTTAGACGTATTAATTTTTAACTTACAAATATTGCAAAATAGTTCTATATCATTCAACAATAGCTGTGAAGCTGATGAATATTTTGCAAAAACAACTTGATCATCAGCATATAACAGTAGAAATAGTTTTAATTCACCTATAGAGAAGAGGTTGTCTATATTAGCATCAATATTGTCTATTAAATCATTCACGAACATCATAAATAACAACGGAGAACTAGGGTCCTCTTGTTTCAGGCCTATATACGAGTCGAATAACTGAGATTATTGTCCTTTAAGCCGAACACATGATAGATGAATACATAGATTTTAGGGCTTTGACCATTTTACAATTAATGTTATGTAACTTTTGCCGAAGAAATGTCTATCAATTTTGTCAAAACAACGCTCGTAATCGATAAACACACAATATAATTTTTCTCCGTGATTAAGCACCTTATTTATTATTGCATTTAGAATAAATACGCATCTATAATAGATTTATTCTTTTGAAAGCCAAATTGTTTAGCACATATTGTATCGAAGTCCTTCGTCCATTTAGTAAGTCGATTTAGTAATATTTGTGAGTAAATTTTGCTTAATAAATTTATTAAGGTTATACCTCTATAATTTTGGGCTAATTTTGGGTCTCCCTTTTTAAATATTGTTGTAATATTTCCCTCTCTCCATGACAAAGGGTAGTATCCTGAGTTATAAACATTATTAAATATGCGTAAAAGAATCGGTGAAATGATGTCAAATGAAGCTTTAAATATTTCTGCAGGTAAATTGTCCAAACAGGGGGCTTTGTTATTATTTTGTGACGATATCGCAATTCATAGCTTTGTTATCGCTATAAACTTTTGTCAGTTTTTTTATGCGAAATAAACTACTACTATTGTTTAGAGGGTATGTACCAAGTTCTGAGTAAAGCATGTAGCGTGGAGTACTCTTTCTAGTATATGCAATCCGAAGCAAAAATTACAATGGAGTTGCTCGAACAGATTAGGTTAGAATGAGGACAATGGTAGCATCAACGATCTTCAGTTGTATGTCCATATGCAAGTCTAGGTTATTAATTTTAAGAAATAGAACATACAGACATTTGTTAGCCTGGCTAATGAAATATTTACGGCAGTTGAAATATCTACCAGTGGAATAAAAATATATATCTCGAAAGTTGTTTGCTGGGTTCTAGGTTAATCAATATTTATCATATGACATTGTTTATGCGTTCACTAAGGATAGACGTGAATAATTTGCCTAGAGAACTTAGAATGATAATCGTTATATAAGTAATTGTGTTCGGTAGGAGAACCCTGGTTGTTTTTTTATTGGCTTAATTGTCCCTATAAGTCAAATCTCCGGGAGTATACCAGTGCCTAGGATTATATTGATAAGTGTACAGAACGTTCGGACCCTATCAACGCGCGAGGCTTTAATGTATTCATTCATACTACATATATTATCAAAGAAGATGGGTCGATTGAAGGTGAATTAGTATCTGATCTGACGACAAAGAGTTATTCCGTTTAATTTGGTGATGGTGCTCCAAGCGTGTTGTAATAGTGTCGGTATATTTGGAATCAATTTGTACAATTACAGTGGACATACTATGACATCCTTTCGATTAAAATACTATTAAGAAACACATCTCCTCGTAGGCAAAGATATCCATTACGCATTGATGCGTGCCAACAATAGTTTACATAACATTTAACAATCCTTCACGAATTGTATTGGAAGCATAAATAGGCATACAGATACAAAATTCGCCTTTTCCGTCCCTGATAGTAAGGATAGAAACTCATGCAAGTTAACTAAATAAAAAAATACAATCGAGCGAGTCGAACGTACATTGTTCGTTTAAATTAAAGTCGTAGTGAAGCGTGAAAATAGCACTTAAATGTGTAAGCAGAAGCAGGAACATAATGATTCATATCAAATCGTCCTTTGAAATATATGTTCTGAATATTAAATGCAAAATTTGTTTAAAAAAAGTTCTTTCAGAATGATTGTCTCTTCAATCTAGTCCAAAGAATAATTCTCGTATGATTTGGCTTATGATTCACAGATAACTGGATGTCTTTTCTGATTTTTTCAACTATTTCCCTAGATCTCTTCATGCAGACAAACTGAAATAAATATACCTTCAAAGACAAGTACTGTTTATGGTAAACTATACAATGTTATTTAAAGAGGATTTGAATGCTGATTTTCCGAAGAACATACATAACAAGGATTAAATAACAGTGATCCAGCTGCTTATGTGTTTTATAATTATTAAAGAAAGGATTATTATCAGAGTTATTGCGTTTTTTTTGTATAATGCATTTTTTTCCAAACTTTATACTATAAAACACAATTATTAATTGATTTATAGAACTTTTTAGTAGAATGTTTTACAATATAACAAACACACGGTCCATAAATCGACTTAGATTTAACAATCATCGAATCTCTGTCGTCCCACTGTTGTGCAATATAGGTTTGTAAAGTTGCATTAATATTGGGTAGATACTGCGTCTGTAGAACTAACATCGATGGAGGTAACTAGATCAAATGGTTTCGAAATCTTGAAAAAAAATTAATGTGCCAGTTTTGATGATTGTTTAAAGTGCGGAGTCGAACACTCTAAAACCGGTTTAATCCTAAGAGAACCCATGTTTTCGCTGACCGATCATATGTGTCAAACTGACGCAATGTGTTTTTCGCATGTATCGGCCTTTAAACAAGATCATCGTTAATATTTGACTAATAGGATTGACTCACTTATTTCCAGACCCAGTTTATCGAAACATATTTCCTACCTAATAACACTTAGCTAGTTCAACTTATTTTGTTTGACAGAATTTTTAAAAGAGTCTTGAAACGTTATAAGGTGGTTTAAAAAACAAAGTTTAAGCAAGTAATTTATCAGAATGAAATGTTACATTTTTTACCTGATATGCATAAGACACTTCGAGAATTTGAGTCTGTATGGACATCTGATCATTATTTAACTAAAGTCGAGCGCTGTATGTAGTCGAGTGCTAAAATCGTAAACAGTGAATATAATTGTCCTTATAATAATGTCATAGAAAACGAAATTGAAGTAAGTACATACAATACAAAATTTTAATATTCTTATTCAAATATAGTGAGAGAATAGTTGTCATTGATGTTATACGTTAATTGTCATTCAGATCTTCAACAATCAGGTCCAATATTTAGTTTTAAGTTCGATATTCAATCGCCATTTTTCGACATCATACTATTTCCACTCGAGGAGCACCGATGCTTTAACCAATTATAATAGTCACTCTGAAAATATATAAAAGTAATAAAAAACGGATATTAGTCTAATTAAAATATGGCATCTTGTGTTAAATCACTTGCCAAACGGTCGAGTTTATGGTTCAGGGACGCCGTTTATTACAGGAATCACATTTTGTAATCTCTGGGTATTTTTTAAACAAATACATAATGGTTTGTACAACGCGATTCAATATGCAACGTAGACTCACAGTGGTGGGTCCATACACTGGAATCTAATATGATATATATATTTTTTTTTTTCTTTTGATAATATTGATGAGGAAATTATAAGCAAAATATTATTTCTTGTTTATCTAAAGAACATGTTTCACGCGATTAATTTCCCGATTTCAAAGGAAACCGCTGACAGTTCGGAACAGATAACATTGAACTGCTACCCTGCTCCTTTATTGCTTCCTTGTTAAAGATCTAATAGTTCGATGAGTTCTGTACCCTTACCAGCAAATTTTCAACATATAGGTCGGTTTGATATTTATTTACTTAATCTTAATGGAAAGGACATAATGGATTTAATAATAAAACAATTGCTGTATTTTAGTTTCGGCCAATATGGTAATATTGCACTCGGTCGATATTGTTTCACCAATAAATCACCATATCGACGTTCTTGAAATGCAGCACCTGTTTATTATCATACTGAGACAAAGTAACAAAAAATCGTCTGATTCACATCTAGTAGAACCAAGAACAGTTTTGAGATAAATGCATATAACTATTAAATACCCTTACAATTTATTTGGCCTCAAATTTCATCCGGAAAATCTAAAGTCTAAATCTAATCAAATCAGAATGATAAAACGCCCCAAAATTTCAGTATGTTATAGTATGAACAGTGACAAATATTTGGACAGGCGGGTATATATGGAGGCGCTTTCCAGAATCGGTAGACGAAACTTAGCCATAGAATAGCTTGTAGATCTTGGCGTTTTATCCGCCATTGGGGCGTATCGTCACTCTCGTTTTTGACATTAATCTGGAAATAGAAAGCGATAACACATGACATTATTTTAAAGAGTTGCCTCCTTTATAAAATCAAGAAATAATTGAACTGAAAATTTGTTTATATCTTAAACCGCTACTAACGGTTTAAGAAAAATGCATAAAACATAACTATGAAAATCTGCGGTCTGAAATTTTGTCAGCAGTCTTATATCACTGGTTTCAATGCATTTTCGAATAAATTGTCTCATTCCAAGACAAAAAATAAAAAAAGTTTTCAGAACGTTCAATCTGTGAGAGTGCAGCTTTAAGTGGAAAATTGAAGACTTATAATGCATGGCCGTTAAGAGTTTTGCTCTGTCTTACCAACGAATGCATACATTTTTTCCTTCTGATGTTTAAATGCTGATTTAATCTAATGGATTTAAGTTTCCTCCAACTATGTCAAATTTTATGAAATTTAAATGTCATTGAGTGGTTAAGCTACGAGTATCTGAGGGGGTGGGGGTCATGAGAGGAGCACCCAAAACACTTTGTCACCCCCAAATGGACAGCTTAACATAATTTCTGAGAAAAAGTTTCAAATCATCACAGGATTGGAAAACAAGCGTAGAATAGACACTTCCTGATTTGTTTTACTTGAAATAATATAAATATGATAATGTAAGAGATATAACACATAAGACATTTACAGGTTAGTGACGAAACTGTTTAAAATAAACTATCTAACAAAGTTAATAGTTCAATGGAAAGTAAATGGCAAGTCAGGTAGTCAAACATCAAATATAAACCCTATTTAGAGAGACAAGGTAAGAGCCTTAACGACACTAACTAGACACGCAGACGTACCCACATACAAATATCACTTAATTGGTTAAAAAACAAAACCTCGTTTTGAAAACCATATGAATATGGTGACAAGATAGCGATGAAATAAATAAGACCCCCTCACATATCATGAGACCAAAACTCCTATGTGTATTCCCTAAAACATAAAAATAAGTCAAGTCTAGAACACTTTATTGAATATCTCAGCCTCAGGCCACTTTATGACATGGGCAATGCATGCATCTACACAAAACAGTGTACATATACTATACTGCAATCGAATTAACGTGATATGGCAGTATAACCAAGAGATTTCTAATAATACAGGTGAAGAGAAAAAGTAAATGGAAATAATCTAAATCTTAACATCCATTTCTACTTAAGTTTACGTATGAAGTATATAAAGTGGGGAAAAAGACATTTTACGATTCAAGTTTAGGAAAACAGAGTGAATGAGAAACACTTGAATTGTGTAAAACATAGTTCATATATAATGGCATTTCCTCTAATGGAATTTAACTAGCATAGTTAATACATAAAAATATCGTTCGTATATGATTGTGTTTTAGCCTGCACAAATCTTATGAAATAAACCTATATGTTAGGATTTCAGTATGAACTTTTTGTGTTGTTTAATTTATATTTTAGTACACGCAAGGAATCAAGTAAATCATAGGAAGGCGAATTATTATCTTAAATGTAGACGAAAAGTAATTCGTTTTAGTCTGGTGATGAGAGCCTTTTACCATGATGTTTATTTACCAGGACTCAATTAGTACAATAACAGTGAACGTAAAATGATATCCTTTGATCTACATTGCATTATCAACCATCTTCGTAATTATTAAATGTAGTCAAGTTATAATAAAAATTCGTGCATGGATCTCATTTAATAGTTTTAGATGTTCAACAGTCTTTGACGAATTGTAGAATAAGCAGACATACATCTTTTTTCTTATCAAGTATGTGCCTTCCGTACCTGATAGGAAGCATATAATCACGTGTGAGTTTATTTAAATTGTTTGTGTAGAGCGTGAAAATATCGCTTCATTCTCGAATGTGTAAGCGGAAGCGCACACATTAATTGGTGGTTTTCAAATCAAATCGTCCTTTGAAATATGTGTTCTGATTATTAAATGCCAAGTTTGTTTTAAACCATCGGTCATATCTCTACCACCCGTTCCAAAAAATAAATGGTGTCCGCATGATTCGGATTATGATTCTTTTGATTATTATCAGCATTATTCAAATACATCCATAGATCACTTCATGCAGACAAACTGAAATGAAAAAATACGTTCCAAACAAATGTGCGTGCTAAACGATACACTGTAATTCGATAAGGGTAAATATGTGTTTTTGCAAGAGGATTTGACATTATTTTGGAATGAAAATAGACGATATTGAGAAACATGAACTATAGAAGGTTGTAAATGGTGAAGTGAAGGAGGTATTCATGCATTTATGCATTAATGTAGTTCTTCAAGAGATGCAATTTGTTATCATAAATATTTATTATATCATTGATGAGAGCTGATCCACCTTTCCTTAATGTAACACAGTTAAAAATAATGCTTATTTTAGTACATTGTTTTAGTGTTTCATACACAATATGAACTTTTCATAATTAAAAAAATGCTTTCGTTATACAGTAAATTGTGTTTGTTCACACAAACCTAATACAAATTGAAATCTATCGAATTCGAATTGATGTTTGAATAAAACATATTTACAGGTATAGATAATTATATTGTATATACACATTGCCATATTCAAATACTCGTGACGAGAAACATGTCCTTTTTATCAAAGCTATAAATTAATTTAGTTAATAATAAATTGCATTGAATTCAAAGAATGGATTCTTTTAATACAAACGCTTTACATACAATCTGACCAACAAAGAGCACGAACAACTTGAATTTAACGATAGTCAAATATCTGTCGTCCGATTGTCGTGCAATATTTTTTGTGAAGTTGCATTAATATTGAGTACAAAATGAGTCCGTAGAATTAGCATCGATTGAGGTATCTTGACCAAATGATGTAGAAATCTCGAATTCGTTTTATTGATAATGAGAAAAGTGTATGTTCCAAGAAGAAATTGTATGTGACGACTTACTCTTCGATTAAAAGTTCAAACCAAACATTAATATCATCACCAGAAGTGTCCAGTAATATTGTGGTGATGTCATAATGGTATAATAAGTATTAAGGTCGGTTCAGATATTTGCCAAAACGCTAATTTAACATATGAAGTTTTCTAGTAGAGTACGTGGCGGGATCCAGTACAAGAGATTCCAGGAATCTGATTTGGATAATCTTAATAGTTGGCTAAATACATTTTGATTAAAGTGAGGGAGAGGTGAGTGTTATATAGATAGTGTATGTTCCTAGAAGAAATTGTATGTGATATAACATTGATAGGTATAAATGGTTTTGATAAATACTATCAATAAGAAAATTTGATTGTATATAAGCAATCTGTTCTATTTTGCTTTTTTTAACGAGCATGCATCACTCGATTTGTTTTGCTGGTTTCCGAGCAGACTGCTAACAGAAAGGAACAGATATAAATGATCTGCTAACCTGCTTCTTTGTTGGCAATCTTATAGTTGTATAAACTCTTTTAACCCTTACCAGCAGATGTCCCACTGTCAAGTAGATGTCATCTGCACTTTTAAGACTATAAAAAAATTCTCATTAGTTTGTACGTATACGTTTGCTTCTATTGATAACTCATATTGATTCAACGATTCTCATTGATATAAGATTGGTCACATTATTTATTATATCTTGTCGTATCGAATCGGAGCCTTAAACGTACACGTGACAACAAAAATTACGGTCTTTTTGTTTGAAAAAAGTCTGAAAACTTACCTTAATTTATTATAACTTGTCAGATAAGAATTATTTATTTTTCATGAACATTTTCCTAAAAATTGATGTTCTACGTTTTTTTATGATCACACGTGTTTGTTAATCTTACACGCCCAGTTAAAAACAATCATTTATGTATAAAGTTTCTTATTTCGAATATGACATGTGACATTAAAGAATTATTTTTGGCAATTGCAGCACTATACACTATTTCAAAAACATCCTGAAAATCTGTTTAAGCTGTATTATGAGGTAATCATCAAGACTAGATGGTGTTTAAAAGACTACACAGATAAACGACTTACTTTCCGATTAAAAGTTCAAAACCAAAAAGCAATATCATTACCCGAAGTGTCCAGTAATACTGTGATGATGCTTTAAAGATATAACAAGTATTTAATTTTGTCTGGTGGAAAACAGGTCGGCTTCGATAATTGCCAAAACGCTAATATAACATATTAAGTACGTGGCGGGATTCAGTACTAGAGATTCCAGGAATCTGATTTGGATAATCTTAATAGTCGGCTAAATACTTTTGGATTAAAGTAAGGGAGAGGTGAGTGTTATAGAGATTCACCGTTTCTTAGGGTGATCCAGATACGGTTTGTGATACTAGCGGCGTTTCTGTTCACTAATTTATTGTTTCATCCAAATGAAAAACAACGAAACGCGTTTGTTGTATTTTTACGAAATGAGTCTTCAATTATGTAACGTCTTTGTAAACCGTTATTACAAATCCGTACATGGGAACTAAAATAAAACTGCAATATTTTCTACAATATGCAGCGGATGATGTAAATTGGTATTAGCTCTTTGACTATTTTATTTGTCAAACAATTCTGTTCTTTCAATATGAAATCCAACTGATGTACGTGTGTACTCCTCTGAATAATTTTTGAACGTATTGTGCCTGTTGATCATTAACTTTCTTAATCTTTTTCTAGCTTTCCACAACACGACACTTACAATAGGTTTTTCACACTACCGGTCATAAACCTGGCCAGTGACGTTAAATTTAAGCATTTCTGTCTGATCAAACCTGTCATAGCCTGTCTGATAACAGTTTCATCATTCATGTAAGAGTAGTTTAAAATATTGTTTACAGTTTGTTTTCAACTCATCGGGTGGTTTGATCTTTCTGGAAACTGTATGAGACTGTTAGTTTAAACATACAGTCATTACAGTAATTGGCAAAAACACTTAATACGTTTGTGTTACTCAAAAATCGACATTTTAATGTTTACAAGTGGAGGCGAACTCCTCGAGATCAGTGTGAAATTAGGGTAATTAAGATATTGGATAAGAACATTTGCAAGTACTCTAATTGATTCATTTAATGAACTAATGTACTTTTTGTTAAAAAGAGCAGTGTTACGTTTTACTTTCTTTGTGAATCCTACCACGCGATAATTGTACGTATAACATGTGTGGGGTAAAAGTTGAGCACTGAGCTTTTATGTTTTCATATGTAATGAAAATATATCTAGACAGACAAACAAAATGAGAAATATTTGGTTAAGAAATGATACCAATTAGCAGAAATTAATATTTTAATGCCTCTAAGAAAATATAAAATCAGCTTCCGCGATGCATGTTAGATTCATTTCCATAGTTTCGTTAATCGTGGAATGCTGACTGCGCGGCCTTTGTTTATATGTTATCCTAGTGATGATGTATTAACTCTTAATGGATAGCTCATTCGTTTATCTTGGCACTTGGAGTGTGCCTTCCCATCGGCATGTTATCCGTTCACAAATGTTTTGTTCAAGATGAAATATTTTACCAATTATTATAAATGCAATATGGAAGAATTACAGTTGCTTCAAGAAAACAGAAAACGATTATTGGCAAGGAAACTGCACTCTCGGTCTGTTTGAAATTTCACTGACACAAAGAAAATACGCAACATTATCTATGTCATTTAGTAGTAGCTTGTTTCAAGAATTTCTAAATCATACTTAATCATTTTGCAGCGGTGAAGGACCTTATGATACATAAACTAAAACAATATTACGGAGAGTGGGGCTTTTTTTCCAGCTGCCACATAATACTTGATATGTGAACAGTCCGAAAGAAATATCCTTTGAAGATATTAACAACTATCATTGGATGAATATAAACTGTTTATTAACAAGTTTGGTTTGAGCAACACTGTCGACGCATTGGGATGGGTAAACGGTAAAAGTCATTTTGATTTCTGATGATTGCCGACACCATAGTTAGAGAGTTGTTGGATGTGGAGCTCTGATAATGGGGACATCCCATATTGTCATTCTCATTCTTTGCTATATATTGCCGTACAGAAACAAATGCGTATAAAGAAACAGTATTTTTACTCCCAGAATAAAGCTAAGCTATACACTGTCTTTCACAAATTGTATCTGTTTATAAAAATAAAATAACCCAACCTGATAGATGAGATTTTTGCTATCATTTATAATTTTCAGTCACTGTCTTTAACGTCCATCACGTGACACTGTTAATGGCTGCATCTCTTGTGTCATCTCTAAAACCATCAACTTGGTTAAATATATACGGCAAAATATCAGTGCAAACTATATGAATATATTCGTATACGAAACAAATTATATTAACACATTATTATATAAGGGTCCAGACAATTTAGTTGTGATCTCAAAAATTGTGTTATATTCTATTTTAGCTCTTATTTTTATTTTAGAGCCCTGGTTGTGGTTTTGTTTTATAATCGAATAGTGGGTATAACTTAAAAAATATAAATGTCTTGTTCTATTAAATATTCGATTGACACAAAGTTTCATATTTTAAAATCAATAGAAATGAAAACCGATACTTATGAATGTATTTGATTGAAATTTGTTCGTTCAGCATTATTGTTTATACTTTAGTTATTGCTTTATCTAATGGATAAATCAAAATGTAAACACCCCATCAAATCAAATGCGTAGTCATAATATGTTACGTCTTTGCCAACCGGTTTTGTGTAGTTTCGTTCTATCGTTCTGGCCTAATGGAATTGAAATATTTACCAAAGATTTCATGGAACGATAGAGCTGGAAAAGTTTATTTTCAAGGAAAAAATGACGTTGTTATTTTAATGAAGCACTAAAGAGCTATTGTCGAGCAACGTCAATCTTTGCGCTTGAATTGAAGGTCTTGAGCACCGGCACATCCTCAAAGACAAATACGGTACTGGAAATAATTTGTCTCTATAACTTTTGTTTACGCAAGTAAGGTACATTTGTTATAGAATGATGTTGTTTCAATCCAGGGACATTGATTGCTTCTTTTAAAGTTAATGAATAGCGGAGCCGGGCCATTGCGTGATAATCGGCCCGAGTGTCTCATAACGGCTCGAAACGTAGTTGAAAAACATTATGAGCACGAAGGCCGATTATTACGAACGGCTCGCCTCCGCCATATGTTAACCTGTTTAATACATACTTTTTTTCTGCGTTCGGGATATTTTTATATTCTAAGTTTAACTGCTCTCTACTTATATTCTTATTACCTTCAAGCTTGACGACGATGTGTAAACTTACTCTCAAAGTAAATTAAGTTTTTGGGAGTACGACATGTTAGGGAAAAAGGCAAATAATACTGTGTTACCAACACATTTTCTCATCAATTTAACCTTTTCACCTTGGAAACTCCACCACACGTCTATCCGATTTGTTTCTGTACGAATCACTTCCTTCATGTTTTCAATTAATTTAATAAAAAATGAATTCGTAGCAAAAATAATAACTTTTTTGTACTAAAATACACACATATCTCGTATTTGTTATGTCAACATGTATGCATAGTGTATATTTTGAAGTTAATACAATTAAAAGATGAACTGATGATTTTTATCCCTACCATTGCCTCAAAATCTGTCAACAATCTAGCATGGTCTTCATTCTTTACCTGGAAAACGACCTGTCTTCAATCGAACCAGGCTGGTCTCTGACAGTGAGGAATGACTGAATACCCATGTTTCATCAAACAAGCTCTATAACTAAGAACTATGTATCTATCCGCTCTTCAATTTTCTTTCAATAAATGGCGGCGTAGTAATTTGGTCATGTAATCATTCCCTGCGTAATTTAAAAGTACTTTCGTGTATTAACGATTATTATTTGGAACATATATGCATTAATAAAATTTCATTAATTAATGTTCGTAACATGTTTGCACTAAAAACTAAGGAATAATAAACTATAATAAAAAGTATCACAGAACGGAAATAGAAAATTGACAGCTATACGTTTGCGTGAGGGGGCGTAAAACACTCATTTCAAAAAAGGGGTTTCAGTTAAATATAATTAAATACTTATAAAACTCTGGAAAAATTAGCATAAGTGAAACAGAAAATTCGTTGATTTCATTGTAAGGTCGTATTTTATTTAACTCGTGTTCATAGAAAAACTATAAATTTTAATGAAACTCGTGAAATACAATTATACGAAATAAACAACTATCCTCCATGTATTATATGATGAAGTTTGTAAGACTCTTTTTAGTTCATGTGTTTCCAGATGAAAATAGCCAAAACGACCAACCTGTTTCACCTGCTCTAGTGATTAGCCGAATACATCAGAGCAATTCGATTTGCCACACTACATGCATTGCAGAAATTTAGTACCCTGAACAATTTAAAATTACAAATATATACGATCGTTCTAATTCTGTTTATACGCAGAATGCATATTCTGAAATCAAATGATCTTCAGTAAACCAAACAATATAAACACTATATTTTAACCAAAATTTGCTTTCTTTTAAACCGTGACGGTAAGTTGACGTCATATATATTTATTTATTTATACTAGAATATCCTAATGAAGAAATTATATTCGTCAATTTATTTGTTAACACACATTCGGAGTGATATTGTATTTAACAAATCAGAAATAAAGCAACGTTATATTGCATAAATGCAATACAGAAAAAATAATCGTGAGTGCTATAATAAAGCAAAAAAAAGTTGAACGTGTTATGAAGTAGGTTTTATTTAAAAGAGAGTCATCATCTACACATCTGTATATCGACTGTTGGTACATCGTCAGCTAAAGTCTATTTTCTCGTTTATTGACGGGTTATTAGGAGCGGTTTTGCAATATAATGCGTTTAAGTGTCCTACCAGAAACAAATTATCGTGTGATTTCCTATCCATGATTGCACTTCGTCCTCACAGACACTGATGTAATGAGGTTGGTATGCAAATGTTACCAATAAATGAGTATTATCTAGTTTCCTATGGTGAAAACTTTATTATTAGAAAAATGGAATTAAGTTCGATTTATGCATTGTTATGAAAATCTTTCATTGGACCAAAACTGCTGTTTGAATTGTTCTTTCGGCGGACTTTTTGTTTTGTTTTCTAAATTTAGGGTTGATAAAATTTCAGCTATCATATACTTTGTAAGTTGACTGGAAATAACATAGCCTATATCGGCCATCAACACATATGTTGTCTATCAAATGGCAATAACAATAGGTTTTATTGTGGCTGATATGTAAATGTTACCAATAAATGAGTATTATTTAGTATCCTGTTGTTATTTGTTTTAATCATTCTTCTGCTTATTCAGAAAACTCGAATAATATAATTAAGTAATTATGCATTTCAAGTTGTTTGCAAGTACGTGGATATGTGTTACCAATAATTTGAAAAAAATGGCTAGTTGATAGCATACTTTGATATGAGTACATGTATATTTACAATTGTACATGTTTGTTTTGTTCAAAATTGCAATGAATTTCTTGTAAGATAACTGCGGTGAACTCTAAGAGAGACAACCAATGCTAGGGCAGCACAATGTTTTTTTAATCAATTGTTCTTGAAAATATCAGATTATTGTGCGTTTATTATTCATCAATGTCCGCTCAAAACACTTTTCAACTATTTTGCATTATATGTAAAATATATGGACAAAAGTTCTTATGCAATTGATATTTAGTTAAAAGCTATGTGGTATACAAATGTGTCCATTTATAGCTGAGGACACTAACAAATATAGTATATTCAATAAATATTTGGAGGAGGCAAAAAATGTGTGACCGTTTCAGATAACTTCAGAAAGGTAGAAAGAAGTAACGTCATAATTGATTAACATCGATGGTTAGTTGAAAAAGCGAAAAAAACTACTGACTTAAGAGAAACTAAAAATCCTATGTTCAAATGGCAATATCAGAACTTTAAATTTGCGATAAAACGTAAACATTGACAGAGTAGGACACTGAGCCAACCGGCTCGATATTCCTACTTTTATAAAAGATCAAGCAGTCACAAAAACGCTGAAAGCCGTTTTTCAAGGTTGTTATGTTGGTGAATAATGGTTTGTCTCGAAAGTGTTGTAGACTTTCAGATTTCAACGTTGAACCAACTGTTACGTGTGTAGTGTACTTACACGTAACTTAGACTTAAGTGGTAAGCTAACATCAAGTATGAACACTTGCAAAAATACTTATAATATCTCACGAATGGAGTAAAACTTAGTGTTATGAACATCTCATGTTAAATAAATTTCAATCTACACGTTTTTATGAAACAAAATTGTCACAAACTGTTTCACGGCTACTAAACGCCAGCTCCCCCACTTGTCGGTTTTGCAGAGAAAAGGAGCTGTCGACTATTTTATGGAGCAGATGTGCCTTCTGCTTACTTGTACACATCTGAGTAGGAATATGTTTTATTTGATAATTTTATTAAACGAAAATATTTTGAAAATGGGAGAATATGAAACTGTGTAAGAACCCATTTACTGCAGGTTGGCTATGATTTCGTTTCAATGTTATGCGAACTGTGGTGTCAGGAGCTTTTCTCCCGAATCGGACTTGCATATTTTTTGAGATCTGCTAGTATTTCACGTACACTTCGCTGCTTACACACACATAAAGAACGTTCTGAGGCATGCAATATATGTTATGTATTTTACTTACGAAGGAACACATCAAGCACTTCTTAAAGAGGTAAAATGTGCATTCATATATTTGTAAAACCGGTGGCGCTCTTTATCTTGTGATTGCGCTAATATGTTTTGCGCTTTTGGAAAGAATACAAATTATGGTGGCTATATTTATCATACATTGTATTGCTTTGTGTGCTCACAAGTTGCTGAAACAATATACTAGCTGTACGCAATCGGATGGAATTATCACAGGGCTAAGGAAGAAAGTAACTGCTTGAAATGTAGATAGTTGCAATTATCATTTTTAACTAAGGAAATTAGTGGCTGTTATGTATGTAGGTAGCTGCCTAGGAAGTAAGAGGTTGCTAAGAAAGTCATCAGTTGTTTAGGAAGTGATTGGTTGCTAAGGAAGTTAGCGGTCGCTTAGTAAGTGAATGCTTTCCAACATGTTCGGTCTTTGCATGCATTTAAAATGTGCATATACTATTTAAAACATTGGTATGGTTTTGATTTCTATTCTACTTTTCATTTGTTGAATAAAAATATCTTTAACACGGCGCAAAGGTTTGCTCATATAGCCCTCACTGTAGGCTATCCAGGCAACACCATTATTACAACAGTATTTTAACCACGACTGCCCAGTTATTCTTTCTTCGGTGTATTTCAAATTCGTTTACCATCATTTTGTTCGTTATAAGTTCACGAATGTAGACGAAAAAGCTTAGAAGAATTAAAACAATCAATGAACGAACAAATGGGAAAAAACCAGAAGGAAAGTAAAACGACTAGTGTGTTATTTTCTGGTTCATCAATCATCTAATCATGAACTTCCTTGTTAAAGTTAGTTTTCTGCGTTTACAATCGGTTTGTGGTGCCTTTACCTTTGTGTTTCTCGTTCAGCGTGGCTTTGGCCCGTTAATTACAATTTTCGTCCAAATAAGGTTTATATTTGATTAAATGACTTAAGGGTTTTTTGTTGAAGGTCTCATTGTATAAACGGTGGTTCCTGGAAAATATAAAAGCTTTTAAACCGGCGCTGCGTGACACTGTCAGATTCGCGCCTAGTTGTTGTCAATGATCGCTCCAAGAATGGATATATTTTGACTACTGTTCTTTTTTGTGTTTCGATTTTACCATTTATAATGCTAAGGATGGTGATGCTATTGAAACAGAAGTTACTACTTTTGAATGAAAGTAAATCATCTGTACAATGCAATCGTATAAGGGAATTAACCCGATGCCGCATTTTAAAGTGCATTTGCAAGGGATAATTAAGCGGGAGAAGCATGGTTATTCGTGTTGAAAATAATAAATATATAATTAAGTGATCCATTGGTAGGTGTATAAAGTGAAATTATAGCCACTTTTAGTCATACCTCGTTCGTTAAGACTCCAAGATGGCATATAAAACTAGGATTTTGTGGGGAATATTTCCAAAGGAAATCGAGTATAAATTTTAGACAATTTCCATAAAACAATTTCTTGCCATGAATTCGCTGTATTGCGACATTTGGTCTCTCGATGACTGCTATTGCTGGAATCGGGAGCCTCTTAAGAGGACGTTGTTAAATATTTGACAACTGACCTTGTCCCCCTGTAGTCTTAATTGCATTAAGATTATCTTATAACATATTTGATACACATTTCATTTTTTTTTATCGAGAAATGTTACGATAATACCCGCCTTTATTGTTAATAATCGATATTTCCAGTAATATTAGCGGGTACCAAGTGGACCAATATCAATTTAATGCATTTGGTGAAAGGCGACACTGACACGCGAACCCTCCAAGTTATTATTCCTCTCAAATCATTACTCGAGATTTACTTCCGAGTTTGTCTCAATAAAAATATGCAGTTTGGTATAAGCTTGTCCATCATATTATGCATATATGCATTACTTGAGCCGTGACATGACTTGTGTATCTTGGAGTCGTGTATTGCCTTACTGGTGATTTGTGCTGTGTGTTGCTATAGCCTTTTATTTAAGATAAATACACGGATACACTGTTGCCTTTGTTGGCGTTTTGGTGTGTGGTAAACGCACATTAGCTGGGATGTTCCCTAATCTTAAGGTTCTTAAAATTAATATGGAGACCTGAATCCCAATAGTAACATTTTAAATATGGGAGCAAATCATAACATCAGTATTTATATGATTTCATTTTGTAATTTTCTTAAAACTTGAATTTTGGATTCAATAATCGGTTGTAATAGTTCTTTATATTCATGTCACATTGACGCAAGAAAGCCAGAAAATCGGTCGAGTGGCACGTTCGAAAGTTGGCAATACGTAACATTTTAATAATAACAGTATATTAAATCAGTTTGAAAACAGTAGTTATAGTAAATAAATGTTGTATTTGCCTTTCTGGTGATCATTTTGTTGTGTAAAGATATAGCATTATATATAAGGTGAGTAAATGTTTACAATGAGGTATTTTTCGGCCTTGCGGTGTAAGGTAATTTGGCTCATTCTAAGTCTGGCAATGTAGTAGATGTTTTTATTAACAGTATTCTAAACCAATTCGAAGACAGTAGTTATAGTAAAAATTTATTGTGCTTCTTTCTACAAAAATTACATTATTTACATCAACTCAGACAATGTTTTTTTTTTTAGATGAGCAGACACGATGGCGCTGTGTTGATAGAATGTGCCATATGCTGGTGTTTGTAAAGCCAGGAAACGGTGGTGTTTTGAATGCTTAAAGTAATGTAACACACACAAATTATGTACTGCTGATAAATGATATGACACGTAAATAACTGTAACCTTTAGATAATATCTTTATTACTGAATTGTTTTCTCTGTTAAATGATACAAGACTCACAACACAGTAACACATATACGAATTCAGCCATATTTGTGAAGGAATTTTAGGAAGTTGAATCCTATCATGTCAGTCTAGTTTTACTGTAAAAGACGTAAGACATTTTCGGGATCTATGACGGGCTATTTCATAGTGTTGATTTTGACTAAAACAATGATTTACTGTCTTACTGTCTGACGCATTAAAATGAGTACATGTATTTTTCTAAATACTACTATTTTTCTAGTTTTGACAAAAATACAAATACATTTTTGAAATTGAACAAGTGAATTCATTGTATGAGGTTTGTAGTGTCCCACTGTGCTCGTCAAGTACCACGAACAAGAAAAAAAAGAAAAATACATAATGCCCTGTTGTTTGATTGTTATTACACCCGTCGAGGAAAACTGAACAGTAAATTGCTATTTACAAGGCGTTTATATATGTACAGGTTTTCCTCAAACCTCACTTTATCGTAAACGTGCAATTAAGCGGAAATTTATCAGCCTGGTATCATGGCTTCAATAGATACGTGTTATATTTTCTCACTAATACGTGTTCTGTTTTCGACCCGACATAAGAGATAGTGTTATCAGAACTTTATATTCAACGTAAACAATCGAAAATACAGGGACAGGCACAGCCTAGGAAGTAACAAAGATCCCATTTAAAGGCACACGGGTCATCGACAAACAAGCGGTGTACAATGTCACAAGATAACAACGTCTTAAGAAATACAGTCACAAGGCAATAAGTCACCACACAATAACATCAGAAGAAAATAAGGCACAAGACAATAACGTCACAATGAAACAGTCGTCTTGAGCTTTTGGATACAGCGTCTGGATTCAAAGTACGTTTACTGATACAGTATACTTTATAATAAGTAATATGGTATCATTGTGCATAAAAAGTAGTTATATGTAACTCAATCAAATCAAATTTTCTGTTATACATTTAGTACAGAACATACACTTACCATCAATCAAGAAAATCTGTAATGTACCATTAAAAAAGCTTTTTGTTGCACTTCAATGCCGATTTTTGCATTTCATAAGTTTGTCGAATTGACAGATCCTAAAACACAATTTTGAACAACGAGGTATTTGTCACAATGAATTTGTGAACATGGAAATCATTTGACATTAGTTATATATTGTATGAGAACTAATATACTTATGGCACGTATGATTCGCATTTTGTTTTCTAAACCTGTGTTGGATGAAAGCGATCAGATAAGCATTGGCATTTTAAAATATTTGAATGTTTTTAGTTTTTTTATGTGGGCCAATGGCAATATCAAATTTTCTTTATTATTAAATTTACGTAGATCAATTCTAACGAATACAACAAAGATATTTCAAAGTGTAAATTCCAGTCAGTCTATTTCAACACAAAGCAAAGGCGTACTCGTTAAACAAGTGTCAGTTGTAAAAGCATTTACTTGGTGTTTGCAATTTTTGTGTAGGCTAATGACTATCAAGGATTTCTTCATTTTTTTTCTGTTCATTAACTGTACGTAGATCGATTCTAACAAATGTACCCTAAACCACCAAATAGGTTAGATTCCAATTTTGACAGATCTGTTGATTGATCTACAGATAATAAGGCGGGCAGCCTTCGGCCGAGGTACGCCCGCTCTATTTTCATAAGACCGCAAAAATTTAACTCTAAAATTAGCGTTATGTTTTGTGGATATTGCCCGTATTTAGGAGATCTGCACTTGTACTGGCGTTTGAGGACAACGTTTGATACATTAAATGGCTACACGCAAATAATCGAACGCAATATTGACTACGGCACTTTGATCTTAACCCTTTTATCGAGTTGTCGCGCAACCGAGATCGTGACATGCAGTTCACACCTTGTTCACATCTGACTGTACATCTGATTTCACTGAGAATGGGCAGCAAAGAGCTTATTAGTTATGTTCCTTACCTTCTGTTTTAAGGTTCTTCTCAGTTTTCACTTTGTAATGGAAGGAAATGGGCTATGAATGAGTTTTCATGGACTCTTAAGATAAGTTTAATCAATTTGAATCCCTAGAGCTTATTCCCTGCTTATACCTATCGCTAGAATAGATACTATTTCGGACCGCAACCCCTAGCAATGTTTTAACTAGTGCTTAATATATATTTTACATTAGCAGTAGTCTGTTTGGTTGATTCACAAGTTAAAAAGATATTTTTAAAAAGCTGCGTTTCTCAATATGTGCAGCACTCAATAGTTTTTGCAAAGACCTTTCTGCCAAATTTGCAACAAAATTTTGAAAACAAGTGCCCAGTGCAATTGCTGAAACGCAGATGTTTATAAGTTTTCAAAGACGGGTCACTTCCATCAACACGGTTTCATTTTAACTAATTTGGAAGAAATATTTTGATATGGCCGTTACGCAATCAACTCGACTTAATTCAACCCTACAGATGAACCAGCTGTTTTAATATGCTCTCTATCTAACAGACTGTTATGAAAATGTCTTCATTATTTATTTATTTTTTATTTATCTCACAAGTGCCTTTCAAGTGCTTTTATATCAATAATTCAATGTATTCAACTATATTGAACGGAAAAAATCCAAGGCAACTAATATAGCAATTTTGCGCCTTGTAACTGAATTCATTACTGACAGCAGGAAGCGTTATGCGAGCAAATTAATGTGTATAATGCCGATAGGATTCAACTATTATCCTTGATGTATTAGATAACACCGCGATGAAATAATGTCTTTTGATAGATTCCAGCGTTTATCTTAAAGTAACAGTTAGAATTGATTTAATCACGATTGCTTTTCTACACTTGAACACGTGTTGCTTTATTTTTTCCAGGTAGTTCGCTATATTCAGCTGAGAGTTTTTTTAATGACAAATGTTACCTGTAATTACTATGAACACAGCATGTTGTCAAACAGCAAATGTGCAAGTATTAAGAATCATATTTTTTTAATTCTTGAAGCTGCGTGCGACCATTACAATAAATGCATTCCTAACTATATAGACCATTTGCGAAATTGTGTATATCCACAAAGCAGAGAGGTAAAAGGCATCTGTGTCCTGAATTCAGGCGATAACTTTTGTGTATCAACCCTTTTCTTTTAATTTACGGTTTCATTTGACAAGGTATACTATTTAAAAAAGTCTAGTTTACGCATCATAAACACATTCACTGTAAGAGCCGAACAACTGAATTTAAATACGTACAACCCTGATCGTATGCATTTATCTGAATAAACAACAACAACAACAACAACAACAACAGCAACAGCAAGATTTATAAGAATTGTACCTGTTTGTGGAAAATATATGTACACATCAAAGCATCTTTTGATCTCGATAAACGTTTTTAAACAAGCTTTTGACGGCTGACATACATGCTTAAATTGATATTGAGACTAATATTTGGAAACTAACAAAACCAAAAAAGGCTCAGATGGAATTTCTGCAATTGCTTATCAGACTCGTTCCTTATTGTCGTTTTTTGTTTGTAAGAGTTTGTTATTGTATTAGAAGTTGATTAACATTTGAATAATGATAACTGCATAGTCATTATTAAAATACTGGGTCGTTGATGTTTGTTAAAATATACATATAATAATATAACACTATTGTGGCCATGAGTTTTTTTTATCAAGCATTTCCTGATAAAGTTTTAGACTTTTTACTTAAGAGCGCTTCCATCCCAATAAATCCCGTTGTGTTTTAATGCACTTACACTGTGGTAACCCAATATTTTTTGGTATACGATTTTAAAAAGAATGTGTTATCATGTGGTTTTTGTTCATTTCCCCGTTTGCTTTTTAGCATTTGATTTTTGTAACATTTAGGCCAGATAAAGTTGATATTAGATTAACAGAGCCAGTCTGTCTTTCTTATAACGATATCTGTAAGTTGGCGATGTAGCATTTGTCATTTCAGGCTTTGACAACGGCAAACAATCAATCAATCAATATGTCAATCAATTTATATTTACCAATCCCTTAGAAAGATAATAATATATTCGCAATACAAAATTAAATTAAATTAAATTAAAATAAATTTTTCATATTTGAAAAAAATCCTTCGACGTCCGCCTTGGATGGTCTAAAGTATTATGGTAGAAGCAACGCATTATGGAGGTATTTGCGCTTATGTGAAATTCCTAACTCCATTAAGAAGCAAACAATGTAGATATACATGTTGCACTTGAGAACGTATTCAGTTTATATCAACAATGAATTTAATTGAAATTTACCAATGTTTCCCTTTTCCAACTTCTATATTATGGCAGAACATTCCGATGAATCCCTGGGTTTTGGTAAAACAGTTATAAATCATAGTGATTCATACTGAGGTGCCTAAAGATAGATAAAACATGACCTAATGTCTAGTGTAACAAGTTTGCATGATTGCTTTATGCTAAGGGCTTTGTGATGAAAACGTTTCGTTTAGTTTCAAAGGTAACACAAGTCATGAAGTTAATGGACGTAACAATTATCACCCTAGAGCTGAAATAGAATTGAAATTTCTCAATCTTGCCTGGTGTTTATTTGCGTAAAATTCTACATAAAACGGTTTGGCTTGTCAAGTAAATCTACTTAATTGCGTTTGGTTAACACAATTGCTTGGACAATTTTCGTTTTAAAATCACATCATTAACAACAGCAACAATAACAGCAGCAGTGGTAGCAACACCAAAGTCCTGTTTGTGTTGTTTTATGCCTTTAGTGCAAGCTTTGGCAGCAATATTCTCCAAAAGCAGAGCAAAAGAAAGGTTTAATATCTTATAAAGAGAATGATTCGGATTTATATTATCTATGGTGTTATTTCAAAGAGATTTCTGGCGGCTTTGTGCATTTTGAGGTTTTCAACGGATAACTAACAAAATATTGACAGGATAACTTAGATTCATGCCATTCATCAGAGGTTTGTTAATGATTAATCTAATACAAAGCATAATCTCTCTGGTGTAAAGAAAGAAATGATTAAATAAAGGATTATCTTGTTCTGATCGAGTTTCAATCGATACAATGTTGACAGCAATGCGGGCTTGCGGCGCTGGAATATCTGTCTTGAGGGGCGACACAAATGTGTCCATGTTTGACATACTCGTAGACACAATAAACCCTTTAATGTTCGTGACGAAAATTATGCTTTAGATAACTAAGCTTTTTAGGGGTACAGGTTAAGGGCCTCAACGACAATAAACAATATAAAGTGTCTTCGTAACAACAAGTCAAGTCAAACAACGTTTATTCACTCATACCATAAACATGGCAAATGAGGTCATACACAAACACAAACATGGTGACTGTTCAGATAAGCAAAGTAATTAAAGCATAATATAGCAGTATAGGAGTACTTGAAATATGATCAATTAAGACGAGGATGAACATGTACAATTTTAAGCTTCCACTTTGAACATTGTTAGTGTTACACACAATGCTTCTTTAACGAACAAAATTATTTTTCTAATTTGTTTTATATTGTTTGGACTTTAAAAGCTGTATGAATATGTACACAACCGGACGAGTAAATACAATCGTTACTTACCTTTTCCTCGAGTTATGCTTTCACATTGATAACATTGACGTTACAAAATACACTAGCAAGGCCACTACCCTTCACACGCCTTTTTACACTTACATTTATACATGAACAATTTCCCAAGGAAGTAATGGACAAAAGAAAGTACTTAAATTGATCGAGGCGACGTAGGAGGGTAAACGGGCATGGTTATCATATGACACTTTGTACATCGACGGTAAGCCGCAGTGGGAGACTATTGGCGACCGGAAGTAGGGATACGAAGAGGGTGAACTAAAGGCGCGTTCACGGATTGGTAATGGATTGTCAGATGATAAGAAGGGCAATGGTGATTATGTATATATTGTTAATAGTGGTAATATTCTGATTTTGTATGAAACTTGGACTAATATAAATAGTAATATTGATATTCCTGATTATATTTCTTATATTTTTTCCGTTAACTTCACACCGAAAAGCTATAAGATGCTCTGGCGGGTTGGCTATTTATTACAAAGAATCACTTAAGCCGACCATTTGTATAATTCAAAATTACTATAAAAGTGGTATATTGCTTACACTGGACAAACCTTTTGTCAACCCTGATACTGATGTTTATCTATGTACTGTTAATTTATGGTGAGAAGGCTCATCGGCGTATGAAATAGGAAATGTTAACTTTATTTATTTGATACAAAGCGATATAAAACGAGTTCGATCGATTAAGAACTGTTTATTGAGTCGGTGATCGGAAGCGCAGGGTTGGAATTAGGAATGATTTTATCTCTGGACAAAAACTGTAATGCCTTTGATCACGGGATTTCGTGTCCGACTGGCCACCGTTTACACTTATGGTTTATATACCTATGTGTCGAGAAATGGCACGTCTGTTATTGACCTTAAACCTGTCACGACTTCAAAATCCACGTTTTTCTTAATCATTTCAAGATCAGATACAAACCATTTGTTTAGTTTTACCGATTTGCAAATTTAAATGTTCGTAATTAGATTATAATTGGATATTGTTTGAAATCGTTGCATCATTGATGACATCCCCGAAAAAAATCTCTTAAAACAAATTAGTTAATGAAATTATGTTGGCAGTTCTGTTATGCAGCCATAAATAATGGAAAATGGTAAGTTATGACGGCGATGGCGTTAAGAGAAATATATTTTCTGCATAAAGGTAAGCACATGTTTGCTATTCGCCATCTACTTTTAAAGTGCACTTGATCTCAGGAAATGATGCAGGATTTGACGTACAAGGGAGGAGCTACATTAGGGGTGCAACTTTTGTGGTTAGCCTTCTTCCCTGGTAAAATACAATATAAACTCCAACCGTGGTATGATAAGGAGCGGGGTCCTACCCAAAGAACATTTTGGCTTGTTTTGGACTTAACTTTTGTTAAGCAATTGTTTGTAGTTAATGCACTTTCCTTTATGCTTTTCGATGAAATATGGAGTATACTCAGTGAAAATATCAATTTGATATATTCACTGCAAAATAAGGTGTGAAAATATGAACTTTCAGAACTATTTTTAAAAATCCATTGCAGTTACTTACCCTTGATCAAAACAGAACACTCAACTATAAAATGTTGGCAAAAAACAGTACTTGGAAATTAACAACTTACAGTTTATATAAAAATGGTTATCTCGTTTTTAAACGTTTTCTTGAAATGTTCGAACATTTGCTTTCATACCAAGCAAATCACACACGAAAACAACTGTTCGAACATAAATAGAATGATATATCATCGTTCAAATGTATTTTGACTGTTTGTCCATGTTATAGGTAAGACGAACTTCCCGGAAAACACAACGATTTGTTTACCCCACCCACGCCCCAAATTTTGTTAACAAACTAGCGTGGTCCTTATCATTAAATACCTGGAAAACGACCTGTCTTCAAGCGAACCATACTGGTCTCTGACAGTAAGATGACTGAATATCCACGTATTATGAAACACACTCTTAAACTAAGAAACATGTTTTGTATCCAATGATTATCCGCAAATAAACTGCAATCTTTTGATAAACGTACATTTTTGAAATATAAGTAGTATTTAAAACAGCATGAATGCAACAAACGTTTACATTATATCTAATGGTAATTGGAATAGAATCTAAAAAATAAATCCATGATGAGAAAGTGATAAATGTGATATTTGTTCTTATGATAAAATCTGGTCTGATCAGTCTATTTTTACTGTTTGCAAATGCAATTATACTAATAATGGAACAGCATTGGTGTGCGTTCATGTGTTTGGATTTTAGATGTGCTTTTTATTTTATTTAGATTTTACAAATGTACTCTGAAATGCCACACCAAATGCTTTTCATACGGCATAAAAACTTTTGGAAAATGTCTTGTGTTTTTGTCTGCTTTTGCTGCAAGTTATATTTACAAATGCATTTCATCACCAAATGTTACTGACGATACAAACAACGAGACAAATCATTATCTTGACCCTTTTCATTCTCATGATGTTTACTGATTCACTTGCTGTTATTCACACGTTATACTAGTTGCTATATTAACGTTTTTTTCTAAAATTGTGTCAGTAGATAGAAGTATATTATATATAACGGTCTATTGTTTTCGTGTAGTTAAAAAGGAGACCATCTCTATGGTACTGTCTTTCATTACGCCTTATTTACTAGTAAATTGATATGTATCCATCTAATTATCTCATTCAATGAAGTCGTCTTGAATTTTTTCACTAAAAACAAAGTCGACCGAAAGAGCGCGCAAATACTGTATACTTTAAGGTACTTGGAATACGTATATCTCGTGTATGGGCATTATCAAGGTCGAAATCAGGTTTCAATTAATTTAGATTCATAATTATATTCGAATTAGACAATATGTCTGTCTACGTCAATATGATAGTGTTGTTGGTTCTATATTCGTAAATTGTATTACATTATAACAAGTGAATGTCTGGGCATAGAGAATTCGTGGAGACACAAGAAACATTAGTTTAAGAACAGCAGTTTGAATAATAGCTGTAATTGTTAATATGTTTCTAAATGGCTCACTTGGCCTCATTTATGTAATAGTGTGTTGGCACAATTGCTCCGACTGGATTCATTCGTTTGCAGTTGATGTCTGTATTTGGTCGTTGAGTTAGTGAAATAGTATTATTAATTGTTGTACTTTATACTTCATTGTCTTCAAGTTGATAATGGCTTCGACTAGTCTAATAGTTTTAAGTATGCCATTATAAAAAAATGGTCTTCATCCCCAGTGAGCGTCTGTTTGACCGACCCTTCCAAAGCGAAATCCAACAATTGGTCATACATATACTTTGAGCATGTGTGCTATGTCTGTGATGTTTTGTATGTGGTGGTATATTTAATTCATTTGGGTGTGGATTATTTCATATTCATATGAAAAGCTACAGTAACAAGCACTGTAGCCAAAATTTTAAACATAAACCCCGTTTAAAGGCACAGGGTAAACGCCATTGAACACACAAAAAAAATTACAAACAAAAAACATGGAAAAAAGCACAAAACTCCACAAACAACACAATGCATATATACTATATAAAATCTAGATGCTTTTATCGAGGATTGTTTGATACCGCCTTGTTACGGTCAGTAAAATGTAAATGTAAAAGTTTGCGTGCACAACTTCACTGCTATCCTGAATAGAGTAAATACGTAGAAGGTAAATCTTATCAAAGTATGCATTAACTTAAGGGAACTTAATAATAAAAAACAGCAATAATCTAATAGGTAAACCCCAATTACTTCAATGATTAGGGATTCCAACGCTATCTGCAGACAAAGGAATACAATTCAGAGAAATAATGCATAAACTTTGCAAAGATACGATGCCGTTTATGTTTGAAACTATGAGCATCATACACAGTCTGTCTACGCAAATAAAGGCTTACAAATGTGTGATCATAGAGTTGTATAATGAAAAGTATCATTGTACTAAAACTGGGAACAAGCAAAGAAAACATTTAATATTTATTCAAATAAAATCGACATGTTAGCTAAACTCTACTTCCAAATGATTTCCTAAGTAAAATTTTAAATGTTTTATGTGTTATCTATTTGAGTTGTTTCGTATGTGGTCTACTTTTCTTGCTTGGTATAATGTTGTCTATTTGAGTATTTTTGTGTGGTTTAACGGAGTTGTTTTGCATGTGGTCTATTCGAGTTGTTTTGCATGTGCATGTGTTCTATTTAGTTTTGCGTGTAGTTTTTTTTAAATTGTTTTGAATGCGGTATATTTAACAATGCCGTGTTTTGTGTGTGGTCTATTTATGTCCTTTTGTTTGTGGTCTTTTGAAATTGTTTTGTGTTCTGTCTAACTGGATTGTCTGTGCTTTAATTGACTTGTTTTATGTGGTATATTTGAGTTGTTTTGTATATGTTCTATTTTAGTTGTTTTGCATGTAGTCTATTTAAATTGTTTTCAATGAGGTTTATTTAATTGTTGTTTTGTATGTGGTCCATTTAAGTGGTTTTGTGTGAGGTTTTATTGAAATGTTTTGTCTGTGATCTATTTGAAATCTTTTGTATGCGTTCTATTTAAGTTGTTTTGTGTGTGGCCTTTTTAAGCTGTTTTTTTTTTGATGGCATACTTGAGTTTTTTTTGTGGTCCATTTGAGTTGTTTTGTGTGTGTGATCTGTTTGAATTGTTTTGTATGTGTTCTTTCTGTGTTTCGTGGAAATAACATATGTTTTATTTAATCTTCGACCATCAAGTAATATTACAATGTCGTAATATCGATTCATTTAATAACCCTTCTACCTTTAAGGTTGATATATTATTTGCGTGTGTCTATTGACTAGACATAACATATGCCTTTACTACAATATTGATTAATCTTCACCCAGCAACAGTTACTGTTTCTATGGACTGAGCCTAACAAGCGATTTTGCAATATTATGTAGAAAATGTTCCCTTACAAAAACAAACAAATTGTTGCATTTTGAAGAGTGGTTTCCTGTCCATGATTGCACTAATGTAATTCGGTCTATATGCAAATATTACCATTTACTGGTTATTACTGCATCTAGTCTCCCGCGATGATAAACTATACGCGATACATCGGTAACATCTAAACACTCCAAAGTTATGCTACGGCTCATCCATTTAATGGATATGTTTAAATCAACTGGTACGTGTATAATCAATTCTCAAGTTTAGTTAAGAGACATATTGGCGATGGCACTGACATCAAGACGTTTAAAACTGATTCTAGAAATTAAAATTGTAATGTCTTTCTTTGAAGTTTTTATGTCTTTTTCAAGGGGCTTCATTACAAGTCTATCCGTCTTTATGTCTAAGCAAGTAACTTTGATTGGAGTTTAAACGAAAAGTAAAATATCTATTCACTGCAACCATACAACTTTACAAGTGAGTTAAACATTCTGTTTACGTATTACATGAAGTTTTTAACTTCTAAATAGACTACAAACGTAAACATGGAAACGAATACACACTCACTCAATCAATCAACACATCAGGGAACCAGACAGTGATATTAAAACTAGCTTTCCCTTCACGCGATTGTTTAAAAAGTTTGCATTAGAAATGTAATAAGAAATATCTACAACTTACAATCATCTGAGACACCGATTGGCTTTTCTTGCACTGTAAAAGCCTTTTTGGAATAAAGAAACAAATGAATTGAAATTGCATCCTACTAATGTACCACTGATCTGATGTCTTGTCTAAGTTAACACTGATCATTTAAATATTTCGTGGTTTTGATATGACCGCTGGAAAGATTTTGTTCATCTTGTTTTGTTCCGGCATGTATTTATTTTAGGTTCTAGTCTTTATGTTTTAACATCCCTTAGCATCGATCAGATAAAGGAAATAGATTTAATTTTACAGCACTCTAACACGTGTTACTTTATTCCTTGCCATGTAGTTCTCAACACTCCGCTAAGAGAAGTTATTAATGACAAATGTTATTTGCATGTTGCGAACACAGCATGCAAGTTCAAATAATAAGATAATATTATTGAATACAAAACATATTTATAATCAGTGTAACTGCATGTGTCTATTACAGTAAAAGACTTCCTAATTAAATTGATCAGTTGTCTATGTATTTGCGTATATCAAGTATGTGTATTCAGAAAACAGACATCTGAGTCATAAATTTACAAACATCCATTTTCAAAAAGGTTTTTTTGTTGTAACAATAATCTTAAATCTGTATAAGCATTGCAAATGGTAACATGGTAATGTTCTATTTGATTCAATCAACACGATATTCATATTTAGTACTGGCTAAGGTTCAATTAATTTAAATATATAGAAACATAATGCAACTAAGACACAAAGATCATTTCAATTTACGGCTAAAATCGACTAAGATTGTTATTGAAACGGGCCCTGAATCGTAAATATAAATCATCTTAGAGGCATATTTCCGTTATGTTGCTATATATTTATTTGAATACCATAAAACATGAGGAAATAGAAAGCACTTATCGTCATCTGTGAAAATCCTACTTATCCTTACTCCTTGACTTACGACTCAGTGGGTCATCTTTTAAAGCCCTTACGGTATGATCGCTGTTTATAAGAGAGAAGTTGTTATGTATATTTCGATTCTTATAATTTTATTGGTCAGTTTATGCAAGTTTTGTTTAATTTTGTTCGTGAAAAAATGACACCCACTAAATATTTAATTGATTTTCATTATCCGACGAACTTTTGTCGTACCTTCCTTAATAATATGGCCCAACTCTACTTTTTAAACTGGCTATTGGCCCTTAGAATTACGTTATATACCATTTCTAAGTACTTGATGGTAATTTAAAAGTCTAATTTATGAATATTTAAGATTTCGACTGTAAGATACATAATTGTTTCGATATCCCAAATTATACATTCTCTCTGGGGATATATAACCGACAACTTATCTGAAACTCCAATACTAATACAGGAATGTTTTAAAACTATTCAATATATGATTACTGTGGATACAAAAACATGCTGTTGAAACCTTTAAACCGTACAAAGAATTATTAAGCGTATATATTTGTACCAATTTTGGAACATTTGCGTGTATTATCTTCAATTGTCTGTGTACTTTCGCCATAAAAACAAACAGTTGGAGATAATTATAACTTTGTTTGAGAATCATTGCTAATGTATGAGCCTTTCTTCCTCGATATGTTTTTGAAATATTGTCTGACGACTTATAAAGTGCAAGTACATGCTAATGAAGAAAATGTCATATAAAACAACACATAACAGCAAACTCAATCCCAAATTGGGATAATATTGTTGTGGGCTAGCTCTGGCCCTACGTGTATTACAGTTCTGGCGCGGACTTTAGGCTGACATCCGGGTGATAAGTCACAAACGATAATAACCGTTAAAATATCTATTCAGTTTACTATGTTAACATCAACAAGAAAACATGCATTGTAAAACCGTCGTTTTGAGAAAGGCTAAAATGTTGTTATTGTTTATGACTAAAACAGTTTTATTTCCCTGTCAATCAAACACTAAAACAGTCAGCCATCAAACGCCTTAAATTGATAAAATGTTAATAAAACTTTAGCAAAATCTTATAAATTACTTAAACGTTGTAAAACGGTTCCACTTATTATTTAACTAATGTTCTTTAATATTTCTTGATTCTTTTATGCTATAATTACTTTTAAAAAATGCCGAGATGTTAAACGCAGGCTTCCGCCACGAAAGAAAACTGGAGAACTCCTGAGCAAAAATCTACGCTCCTTATATATGCGTGATGCAGACTACTGCATCGACTCGTAGATCGACACCAAAAAAAGCGCATCGACTACAGCTGATCGATCTAGGAAAATGCGATCGATCGCCTAAAATTGAATCGACTAGTAAAACTTTGATCGGTCTAAAAATAGAACCGCTGAAAATATGGCGATTAAGATAGTTATGCTAGAATATACATTTTCGCCTTAAGTTTTCAGGGCTAAAGCAAAGCAAAATAACAATACAAGGTAAAATTATCAACCTCTAGAATTTAAACTTCGCGGTTATAGCAACCTTGGTAAAAGGATGTGACGTAAATGTCAAAAATCAATGAAACAAGATGGCTGACTGACTATGATATTGCAATAAGTTGCTATGAAACAGACAAGATTACGTGATATTCCTCATGTTTTAAAAGTAAGAAGCTTATGAAATGAAGTCATATAAGTCTGTTACACAATATAGCTAAGTTGCTTGCATGTTCTAAACAGGAATATACGTTGGATTAGCAGGAAACAGTAAACGCAATGCCGGGTGGGGTAATTCTACAAAGTAAACTCGTGTCTATAATTGGGTTTAAAATTAAGTTATTCCATCGCGGACAACAACAAATTTGACATGACAACTGTGAGTACTTTGATAATAACACTTTCACTTAATATAAATGTACAGTCAGTGTCACAACACCGGGGCACATCAATATTTCCAATTTTAGTTTTGTCTAGACAAGAAAAAATCTGCTCGCATTATTTTTGGTATTCAATACGAAGGCAAATAAGATGGACAGAGAACCTTGTTTTGGGGGGTAAACTTCTGTCTTCTTCTTATTCAATCGAAACACAATAGCAGTATAAAAGCCCAAACAACTCATGTTATAATGAAGGTCAATTTCAGAGATTAGAAATAAAACATACTTGTCTTTTTTAAATAAAAAGAAAGTAAGGATTCGTACAATTTAAAACAAAGGCAAAAAAAATAACTGAACAGAAGGTTCACGCGACTAACGGCAAATATTTCTTTAACTGTATTTTTTTTAAATATTGACTATCTGTTATAAACGGTTACTAGATGAATTGTAGTGCATTATATTTAATATGTGTTTCTTGATAAAGTATGAAAAGTTATCAAAAACATTAAGTATTATGTTTTTACAACCTAATGTATACTTATACATTTTTCTCGCCATCATTCCCATAGATAAAAATCATGTAAAATTCCTGTACAGCGTGTACAACTTCAATAGAACTGTACGGGTATAACTGTTTTGGATTTCTTGTCTGATACGGTATTCGGTCGCTTGCAAAATCGATGCATGCTTCTTTATAGACATTTGATTTTATTCTTCAAACCATTGAATATCAAGAAAAATTGTAATTTACGAAAATATTTAAAATACAAGTGCAACATCTCGAACAAGGTTTCTATTTGACAGTGTCTTGCAGCATTTTTTTGCAGCTATTTGGAAACAACAATACAAGGAATGAAATGTTGCGGCCTAAATTTTGTGATAAGAACAACGTTATCAACATTAACTGAGAAAATGGAATAATTCTGTTTTTTGAAAAGTGCAGACACGATGGCTCTGTGTCTGAAATAATAAGGTATACGCTAATGTTTTTTATAACAAGGCATGGGATCAAGTTGTTTGGTGCGTTTTATATAATCTATTGTTTAATATGCGAATGCTTTTACTGGGATGTTACTTTATATAGATTGATATTCGTCAAGTGTTAGATATTGAACATCTGCACAACAACTTTTATTGAATACACTTAAATCATGGAAAATTGCCTTTACTTTGTAGTTTATATCATTATTCAATTGCGCACTTCAAACTTGTAGTGTATATTATGTGTGAGTGTTATTTCTTATATATGAGTGATTTGCTGATAAAGCTTGGGAACAGAATGACAAATTTCCATCCTCAGTCATTTCCATTCCTAACAGTTACCCCACTTATAAGATCACGATTCCAGGGTCATTCGATAGGAATTAACCGCTGGTTTAGTGTCGTATGACCTGAAATACGTCTAGGGAAATTTAACCTGCAATGAGTTATCAGGTTCAAAGATTAACGCTATGTACAGTTAAAAGGGACTGAATCTTGACGTGGAGTACATTCCATTAAAATGACTGTAGTGTAAGCCAGTGAAACTTGAACAAATTTCTTTAACTAGACGCATGTTCAGGTAAGAAAACTGGTTGCCATTGAAAGATTGGAGGGTAATCTGCTTAATGGATGCATGTTTCTGTGGCAATTTTTCGTTTGGGTGTTTTTCTTGGCATGTTATTCGTATTTAAAACTTTTTTATCGAATTGAAGTTTTTTAGCTGTTTAGGCCTTTCGAGATTTTATGACATTTTTAAACTGCAGTAATGCATAGTTATTTTATGCTAGATCGTTGATAGAAGTGACCCCTTTAATAAATCTGAAAGAAAAAAATTCAATATATGTAATCCAGGTCATATGACAGGAGTTCATTCCTATCAAATGACTGTGCACGATGTATTTGTAGTAAACAAATATGTCGTCATGTGTTTATTTTTATTTTATTTTTCTCTGATCATCAGAGAAAAAAACAGTTTGTGATTATCGGTGTTGTACTTAATCGAGAATACTATATAATATGAACGTATCACTGGCTATTGAACTTCGTGGTTGCCTGTCGCATTTTTAGATATGTGTTCGTTAATCAATCAGTCGATAAATAAATATTCACCAATTAATATTTACACCTGAACTTCCATTCCCTAAATGAACTGCCTTTCGGCAAGTGCGTTTATCAATCGATGAACGCAACATCAACGGATATGTTCGGATCGCAATTAATCGCATAACAATATACATGAACATTTTTGATCTTGTTATTGTTGAATTGTGTCAGCAGGTGCCGTATAATATCAATAAACATTTTAGAAAGTGTTAAATTATGATATGTTAAATGTATCGTTGCCATAAGTGTTTCAATTTTACGTTTGAAAAGGATTTCAAATGGTTGATCTTTTCCCGCGTTATCGTGACGTCATTTGATAAAACGTGTCCGGTTACAGTCGGGTCGTTCTATTTACAGAGTGGGTTAGAAAGGATTACTGAAAGTTTTTTTTTAAATGAAATTAAGTATTTTATTAACAATTCTTGATTGAAATATTGCATTATTGGTGTAAATATAAGTAATGAATTGCGGGATTAATGTCATTATCGGGGATATAAACACAATTTGGCTGGTCAAGGTACGCATGGAGTGCTTCGGACTCCACACACTTTGACTAGCCCAATTGCGTTCATACCCCGATAATTTGGTCGTTTTTATCTGAAGTATTTTGCACAAAAGCATTGTGGATTTGCGTATGCAAACGGACGTTTTGAATCTGGTAGAACTGCTCAATTTCAGTGCGCATAAAACCGTGCATGAATGGATGTAAAATTTATATGTGTGAACTATTACCTAAGAAAGCAATTAAGTCAAGTCAAGCTTTACTCGGTTTATCGCAATTTTAAAAGGTACTCAAAACCTACATTTGTATTGTCTCAGAGCCTTACAATGGATGTAAACAAATGCAATTGATTCAAATAAGCGTTCTTATGATAAGGTGCCTAAAATAAAACCAAAACATGACTTCATGTCAATGATATACAGCTTGGTTATTTGGTCTATGCTGAAAGCTATGCAATAAAAACGTTTCGCTCGACTTGAAAGGTAAACAGCATAAAACAAGTGATGAAATTAATGGGCTTAATAATTTACACGCGTGAGGTAAAATCATATGAAGATATGTCAGTGTTGTCTAATGGTTATTTACGCGAATGTCTTCATGAAAAGGTTTCTTTTTCATAAGGTAAGTCTTCTCTAGTGTATCTTTGTTAACCGAATTAATCTGGATATTTGCAACATAAGAAACATTAAAAAAGAAACACATGGATGTGTTTAGCGTATGTCATATATGTATGTATTCAGTTAGAGCGATTTTCATTAGATATCTGTAATTGTTATAAAATATTTCTTACAATAATGGAAAAACTATAGTTGTGTTTGCGTGGGTTTCTTTATTTTAGGTTGTCTAATGCAGGTCACACAAATTGACACTGATTATATATATCTAATGTTTGTCAAATGGCAAACAAATATCAAAAAAGGTCCTGCTTCTGCCGCAAGTAACACCGGAAATTGTATGGATTATAGATATGTTTATTATATGATTGACACCAAAGAAAATGGCTAGATAATAGGATTTATATTGACTCCTGAAAAAGAACATTGGCATTAATTCCAATTCAGTTAAACCAATCAGAATCTGATAATATGCGTGTGCGTTTACAAACTTTGGACAACAGCTCGACACAAATATATTGCGTTTTTCAGTAATATCCACTACGATTTCTAAATAGATTTGTTCTTAACTTGATAGAAACTAAATAAAGCATTTAATTTGAAGTATTTTGATGTCACACTGCCTCGTTGTTGGATCCATTGGTTTATTTAGTCACCTCAGCAGAATTTGAGTTCGGCTTAAGACAATCTGCCGTTTCAGGGTTACCAACAAGGAGATATATAAAGGCATAAAATATTCCAACTGTTCTCGTGTTCTGGAAACCTGCAATTAAGTGGTAAAATATCAGTAAAGCATGATAATTTTAAGGAATCGTTTTAAATTATCCACACTTAAACCTACTATTCTAAATTATATAAGAAATTCGAAATGGTATAACAGGAATTACATGGACAAACCATAGTAGGCTAGTGTTCACTTTGGGGAAAGAAGAAACCGCCATTGTAGTTTGCTTGGCCAATAGCATTGTAATAAGTCCTGTGCTTGACATACCATCCAGCTTGTATTGTAGTAGTGAAATGTCGCATGTCTGGTGGAGTTCATTAAGCTATATATTCACATATTGTTACAAGGGAATGTCTGTGTATTTAGAAGCTTACTTCAGAAACAGTTGTTTTGCTTCATGTACAACGGTTTCACTGTTTGTATTTCAGCGGGATTTTAAGGTTTCGATATTTTCTGATAACATGTGTATCGGCATTTTTCTGGTCACAATGTATATTTCAGCATGGCAGCAACATTGCAATTTAAACCCTGCAGATAAATGGCAAAGAAAAAACGAATCCTCAATAAAACCAAAAAAAATCTGGATTTAAACACGCAGCTAAGAAATTATTGAAATACACTTTTATTATTTAATTACTCAAACCGCGAAAATTATTAAACTGTGAAGAAAGTAACACAGTATTCGTTTTGTAAATATTGATTTTAGTCCATTAGACATCTACTCGATGTATCATTATCATGCATTATTATTTAGTTTGAATTCAAGTGAAATAAGATTTCTCCAATAATTAGGACAAAAATCCGATCAGATGTTTTTGGAAACCATATCTTGCTGTAAGATTACCCTCTGATGATGAAAACATCTTCTTTCACAGATGTATTTCTAATATATCTCTAATGAACGTATATAAACAAGATAACAGCATCTAATCACATTAGCCTTTCGGTCATAATTACAAGTAATTAGTTTGTCAGCACTACAATCAATACCCGTATATTTAAAGCCCTCGTCCATCTCAAACGAATTGCCCCTTTTCAGACTAAGGTATTTTAGTATATAAATTTTAAACTCATGTTGTAAGTCCATTCTGAATTTGGGATTCTTCGGAAGCCGAAACTGTGCACCGAAACATAACAGTCTTGTGAACACAACAGTCTAGTGAACACTACAGTCTCGAGAACACAACAATCTCGAGAACACAACATTCTCATGAACACAACTATTTCGTCAAAACAACAGTCTAATGAACACACCAGTCTCATGAACACACTAGTCTTATGGACACAACAGTCTCATAAACACAACAGTTTCGAGAACACAGCAAACACAAGAACACAAAAGTCTCGTGAACATAACACACTCATGATAATCAGAGACTCGGGATTAAAACAGTTATATGATCGGTTGAATTATCAAATGTTTTCCTAATTCTATATCCTATTTTTTTCGCAGTTCGAAAAATACACATATCACAAATAAACATTGTTTTGAAATTTTGTCACATACTAAACAAAGTTTCTACAGACCAAACTTTAATTGACCAATTCACAATTTTAAAACGGATATACCTTAAAGCAGTCAAGCTATTCCAAAACCCCGATTAATTTTGTGTCAATGTAATTATAAACAAGAGAAAGTTACAGCCCGGACACGACAACCTTTACTCTATGTCCTTATATGCAGCACTCCATTGTGAATACACAATAAATGTGACCTTGACCTTTGAGGTAGGGACACGAGTCTTGCACGCCACACGTCGTCTTGGTATGTGGAATACATGTGGCAAGTTATTTTAAAATCTGTCCATACAAGGGAAAATTACAGAGCCGGACGGACGGACGGACGGTGCAATTTTAATATACCCACCTTCGGGGGCATAAAAAGCGTTCAAACGGAAATCGAACATACCCTTATGCGAATGTCTGATACCGTTAACCCTAGCTTAACAATTTCTTTTGAAATCGTGGATATAATTACAGTGCAATGCGATGTCTAAACTTCCGATGCTCATTCACCTGTTTACAAAAGCAGAGTAGTATTAGCAAAGCAAGTAGTCTTGCATCGAATTCATTTATCAAGAACGATTCACGCGTCATCAAGGGTACGTCAATATATGCATTCCATGACCTCTCTCAATAGATTATGTCTGGAGCTTGCATTGTAATTGCATTCGAACAGTTCTATATTGTTATTGACTAACGAAGCAAATATTGCATTTCGTGTAATATGATAACATCAGTGAATTGTTAATGCATGGTTTTCGTTGATTCCTTACTTTAAAATGTTGTTCGTGTTCATCCAAGTTAACCAGGAACAAACAATCATAATAGTGTGAGGATGTAACTTGGCGAAAGTGGTGGAGATGCATGTCTATATTTGGGCGCCATCGGACTACAAATAAGCGATGGCCCCCCTGGGAGTATATGTATTATTTGATTGCGGATCATGTGAGCCTGGTAATGTTGTCCTAGTGGGAGCTACAATGATTCTCAAATGTGCGCCAGTGTTTAGCAATGAAACAAAGAACTTCGGTAAATGTTTCGATTTCTGATTTCATTATCTGATTGGCAAGTTGCGTGAGCCTTCTTCTGAATATTTCATGTACACCATTAGTGAACGTGTTCAATACCTGGACTTCTATATAAATATACAGCTGTTACGCGACGTCCTAAGCAATATTTTGTAAGACCGGGGCTTGCTTTGTAACATCCATGTTCATACAGTCTACCAAATGATGAACTGGTCAATATCAAAAAATGTTACCAGGGATTTTAAATGAGGCCTTACATCTGATCGTATGTAAGAAATTATGTTAAAACCAGGTTTCTAGCTTATCTTTTACAACGATTTTTAACCTATTATTCTTTAATGAAGGTTATACGCACAATTGAACGGCAAAGGTTAAATATCTATAACACATCACCCGGTATGACTAAACAGCCTTGACTGAACGTCTCAGCGTACGAATTGCCGGGTTGGTTTGAAGCAATGTGTAGTGATCTCGCCTCGATAGTGAGTGTTGCTCTTGGAATGACGGTTCTTGGATTGCAACGGTATGGCATTTGTAAAGTTAAACATAAATTTTATATAACGTCAAAACGAATAAGTGTTGCTGTTACACGAGGGCTAGATAATCAGGCAATAATTAGAATTAATCATCGAGATGTACAACAATAAGCGATTATTGCATCGGAAAAAATCGTGTGCGTATTTCAATACTAAATAGTGTTATCAGATAAGATTTCATTGACAAAAGAGAAAATAGCATAAAACCATTTCCATAAATATCTATAGCTCAAATTTGGAAAAATATGTAATACGAAAAATCAACAGATAACAGTTTGCATTTATATATCTAATTTAAATGGTAAGTCTTGATGGCCATGTTGCATAAAGCGTTCTGTTTCGTGGAAATTTCATAATCACAGTTGTATACGGTACCTCGCCTTCGCTAATTTAGTGACTTAAATAAAATACGGCATTCTTATTATGATACAATAAAAGGGCATGTTATCAGTTGCACGAAAGATAGCTCCCTTCGAGCATGTGTGTAATGACCCCGTGTCTGTTTTACCGGGAATTAGACTAAAATTTACTTCCTGGTATAAATTGCAATAAATGGTTGTCAAGGTGTACTTCTTATCAAGGAAACACGAATGATTATTTAAGTAAGTCGAGCATGTGTTGCACCTGGTCGCAACGCAATTGTAATATATAAGATAAAGGAATATACCAGTGGTTGGTTTCAAGTTCATCCTTTCATGTTTCGAGTGACTGTAGATTGTTCTACTGTAGTATAAACAGGTTCAAGGACCTAGTTCTCCTACGTTCGATAGCCAGGGAATATGTTTTAGAGTGGTTACCTATGAATTCTGAAAAAACGATCAGGTCATGGGAATAGAGCAGCAGATAGGAATATTCAATAACAGTTATTTAAATATGTATGTATTTTTGATGATTTTGTAGGCTGAAGGCATGTAATTTGTAGTTCTTTGATTGAAGAAGTTTCATGAAATCGACCTTTTCTTCTTCAAAGGCTTACCTTGTGTTAGTTTTAAGAATATAATTAACTGACTATTATTTACAAAATTGGAAGACTGAACGTATGCATTGGTTTGTTCATTACAAGCTTTCGTGAAGGAACTACCATAGAAGAGATTTTGCAAATTTAATTTCCGCTGCCTTGGTGGACTATGAACACTACTTATAATTGGTGATTCTATTTTTGTGTGGGCCAACGACAACATTATTTATTAACATAACGGAAACTATTCAATGCCTATTCTTATAATAAGACATGCAATTGTTACTTTCTAGTTCAATTACTACAATATATTGTCAATGTTGGATTCGTTTTGTCACGCGATCTGGCGTACCAATTATTGCAACTTGCTATATCATAATATTTTAACAAAGGTTGGACATTAGTATTTAAGGTATGTTAAAAAAAAAAATTCATTTCAACTCGTTCATTTAGATCGTTTTGCATTGTTATCCTTTCTTGATAGGTCTTTTTAAAACTTTTGAAGCGAAATTGATTAACACTCACTATTGGACCTTTGAAAAATTTGAGAAATAATTTCCAAAATACCCTTATTTTCCCTTAAAATTGAATAGAAAACTGTTAAGATATCATTTTATAATGTATTATATTTACAAATGAAAAAAATCAAGGACATACATCATTAAAGTATTTGAGTAGATGAGTCTGAATAACATCATTTTTTTTCGGATGATCTAAATGGTTTGTATAATTCTTGTGTTTTGTTTTGTCATTCTTTTTTCCAAACATTTGCTCACGTTTTGTAATCATTTGTAATGGCATCTTAGTGAGGTTTGCAAATTATTTCATGTTGTGTTTATTTGATGCTTTTTTCTGAAAATAATGAAGACGTTTTAGTTTTTCTTCTGATAGATAAATCAGTGACAAAGTACAGAGTGTATAAAACAGCAAGTGGTGATGATGGTCAACTTGCAATGAAACCAATACATCTGCAAAGACCATAAATGTAGAGCTGCATTTTTCCGGAACTTTCGTAATAGAACAAAAACGTGATATATTTCGTTACAGATCGCAATCTGCCTCACAAAATCCTGATATCGAGTGACTGACTTCTATATATTGAGTTTTGCTGTATTGCTAGCTAGTGCTAACTTATTGAAGGAATTGTCCTTTCAGTTGATACGTCTGAACTTATTTCTTAGAAATATTGGTATTTTTTCTTACAGTTATATCTTTGGCATGATAAGTAATTAGTAATAAGTATGTATTGGTGCAAAGTCAAAGGTAGCCAGATTTGGCCTTTCATGAGAAATTAAGTTCCGAAAAACCTCTTTTTCTGAATACCGACTTTTAAATTACTACAGAACATAGCCTTGTAGCATACATTGAAGTGCATTTAACATAGAAATTGCCCAGGAACTTGTTCTAAGGGATTTGAACTGCTTTTCATTTAAATGCGATAATATAGGATATCTCACACAGATGTTCATTAAGAAGTATCCGTGTTTGTTTGATTAGTTCAATACCGATCGCTTTATGGTGAACATGTCATAAAAGAAAGTAATACATTAGATTGCACTGAAATTTTAATCAATTCCACAGTGGACAAGTGCACCGGTATTTGCGAAGCATACAATCTTATGTTGCTGTTGTTTTTAGGGCGATATACTTATCTGTATCAGTGAAACATAGGAGATTAAATGTAAATTATATATTGATATATTATCAAAGCGACTTCTATATATATATCCGTTTATCATATGCAAGGCATTATTTGAATTGTTCAGACACCTTTTTACTTTCGACAATTGAAATCTTGTTTAAGGTATTTCTGTTGGTAAATGCAACATACCTAGACATATGTAACAGGGTTAGTGATGTGTTTTTGAATGACTGTAGATTGTTAATCTTTAGTTAGCATTTAATGGAAGGAGTTGTCAAACCGACAATGGCAGGCGTTGGTTATTGCAAAGTCGCCCAACCGACAATGGCAGACGTTGGTTATAGCAAAGTCGTCCAACCGACAAGGGGCAGGTGCTTGTTATAGCAAATTCATCCAACTGACAATGGATGGTTGTTGGTTAAAGCAAACTCACTTTTGTAGTTTTGTTGATGTTTAGTTTACTGATGTTTAACATCAATGTACGTGTTGACAATTGACAGGGTGTCTATCAACTTTGAGACTCGACCGTTTAAAAAGTTATAGTCGTCGTAAAATAGCTATAATTTTACGTATACGTTAGAAACGTGTTTTGTGTTTAATTATATATGCGATTGTCAAAACAGTACTTAACGTAATAGGAAAATAGTTAAAATATGATATAGCATATTAGTTAGAATCATATTTCTGATTATAATACATGTTTTATGCAAATCGTGATGTTTTAATCCTTTGCCTTTCTGTTCCTAGTCTTAGAAATATGACAATACAATCTTTAACTTTCATTCACTGACCATTATTAACAAAATCGGAAGATCAGTCGTTTGTATTGGTTTGTATGGGTTTGTACGTTAGCCGCTTATTCGTTGGAATGGTCAAGGAAGTGCTTGGCAAGCTTAATTTCCGGCGTTTCAATTTTGTATCGTGACGGCCTATCGAAAATGTCCAATAACTTCCAAATGCTTTGTTGTCTGGTGTAAACGATATCTGGTAGTTTCCTATAGCCCCCGAGTTTGTTATCGGAGAGGAGAGAAGTGTAAGGAATTATATTCCTCATGGGACTGGCTTTCACATGCGTGTCATTGTATAAATAGTTCAATAGACGAAACTATGAATAACATTTCAGAAAAGAGTTCCTCTTTGATTATTGAGATATCTATACAATTTATTCTCTGTAAAGGGTTATATTACAATTTCATATTACGTTGTCAAACTGTTGTTATTGTAACTCATTTACTAATATTTAAAGGATCGTGTTTTGAAGATAGTTATAACGATCGCTTCAACAATGCACAAAAGTTTGATTGCCTTGAAGTCATTATGTCAAAAACATACATAGGTTTGAATGATAATGCTGTATCAAATTGGAGATAACTACTTATATGGTAGTAAATGATAAAACAAATAATGATCCCACTAATATATATTGGACATGCCGAGATGTTATTGAAGTTCTGTTGTTCTGATTTTTTGTTTCTAAAACCTGGAATGTTTTTATAGAAACACCAAAAAAAGTATTCCATTGGATATTTTTTTTATTTGGTACATGTTAAGAAATAACACGCAAAAGGCATTCCAATGGATGCTCATAATTCTACTATGCTTGCTGGCCTTTTTTACACTGCTATGAAAGTGAATATATGTTGGCAAGTTTGGAGATCTTGCTCTTGTTGATAAATTCAATAATAAGTTACGATTTATTGACGATATTCTGAGTCTGCATACTCCGGTATTTACAGATACTATTAAATCGATATACCGTTTACAATTGCAATTTTATGAATCTAATACATCCAATCTAAAAGCATCTTATTTAGATCTGCAACTACTAAGAAGTTAGGGAAGATGAATTGATATCAATCTTTAAATTAAACCAGATAATTTAATTTCAAAATAATTGATTACCCTTCTTTAGATGGCGGAGTTCCTAGTTCAACATCATAAACATTATAGTGTTTTAATACACAGTTGATAGGATTCGCTACAATATGCACATATGTCAAAACAATCAGCTCTCGTTGCGAACTTGTGAAGAAAAAAAATCTGAAATAGGGTTTCAGATACCATACAATAAGCAAACTTTCTAATAATTGTTTAATTGTCATTTAAATATTATATCTTAGAAAACTAGTGGTCTTAAATCGCTCATTGTTCATACTGCACATTGACTGCACATATAATTTAGATTTGTGCTATTTAAAGCATACGTATCTTCTTATCAGGCGAAACACAGAGAGTGCTGTCCACAAGTAATTATTTTCAATTTGATTTAAACATACTTTATTCAACATATACAAGCAAACTACACAGAATATAAACACACACACACAAGTTGTCTATAATATTGAAATGGATTGGAACGAAAGCATAGCTTATAGAGTTCTTCTCCAAGGGAATCAAATTACTCATTTACCAGAAAAATGCGTATGATTGACGATTATACGATATCTATTTTTTATGCGAGAAAAGTTGTTTCTAATGCTAAAAAATAGGAATTAGTTTTTTTTTTATTTAGATATGGATTCAATAGTTCAAACACGATACATAATAGATACAAAATAAGCACAAGTGACAGTATAAAGAATATATAAGTAGGGTGTGGACAGATATGAAGGAAGACAAGAAGTTGGGTACATACCATATTGGGGAAACACTGTAAGTCAGGTAAGGATCAAACACGTTTCGAGTCTTGTATGAATTTATGAACAGTATCAAATATTTTGAAGTTGTTCTCGTTGTTTAGGGTTGGATTGCCATAGAGAATGAAACCAATGTTAATTTCTGTGATAATTGACAAATCACGAAAGAAAGTTTGTCGAGAGTCGGTATATAAAGGACAATGCATAAAATAATGAGTACTACTTTCAACTTCACCACACTCGCAAAGAGGAGAGCTGATAATATTTTTACAATAAAGGTGATAGTTAAGACCACTGCAACTAGTACGCAGTCGAGTGTGAAGTGCTTGTAATCGGCGGTTACCGTAATAATAGTAAGGCGGGCGGACTGGCAATCGACTACGAATTGCATATTTAAAGGATGCAATTGAACGACAATCCTGCAAATTCTGTGGAAGTTCATTCCATGCACGTATAGTTGAAGGTAAGAATGAGGAAAAGTTAGAATCTGTGCGTTCTTGTGTTAGATGCATTCCGTAGTGGATAATTCTGTGTACTGACATTTAAAGGTGCAAGGGATGATATATATTCTGGGGCAAGGCCGTTTTTCATTTTATAGAAGAGACATAGTTTGTGATTAATGCGTCTTTCTGATAGAGTAGGCCAACATAGCTCCGTTTGGAGAACATCAATCGAAATTAACTTAGTAGACCCACAAACTATTCTACCGGCCTAATTTTGTATCTTTTGCAGTTCGTTTTTTTCGTAGTCCGTACAATTATCCCAGACAATATCTGCATATTCAAGAATCGGACGGATGTACGAAAAATAAATAGTTTCTAGACATTTTCTGTCCAGACGGAATTAAGCTTAAGCCTTCGCATGATGCATATTCTTTTAAGGGCTTTACTTCTTATGTACTCAAAGTGTTCATGCCATGTACAGTCACTGGAAAGAACCAAACCAAGATGTTTAGTTTAAACATATTTATTTTACAACGATTGTGAAACAAGTTATTACAACATTATATTAATCACTCTCGTTGGCACGATTTTACGCGAGAGTGTGGTCGTGTGTTGTGGGGGAAACCGGAGAACCCGGAGAAAACCCACTTGTCCGGCTTGGTGACCACAAACCAAACTCACATGCGCCCAAGCCGGGAATCGAACCCGGGTCGCCTAGGTGAGAAGCGAGTGCGCTAACCACTGCGCTAACCGGACAACCTAAAATGTTTCAACGGGCGAGCTAACGAGTGAGAACATTCTTTTAGGATTCGATTGCTTATGCCATCTGGTCCTGAAGCTTTATTAACAGGCAATGATGATATAATGTCAGTTATCTCATTTGGTAGCACTGTGATATTGTCAATTTTGCGGTTACTGTTATGATTACTAGCTGGCGGAACAATGTGGCCGGTTTCATCTAATAAAGATTGATTTTTAAAGTGGGTATTGAGAATTTCAGCTTTACTAGCGTCATCTAGGCAGAGTTCGCCATCAGAGGGATCTTGGGTTGCATTAATGTTTGGCCTTGGTTGAGGATTAACAAACGACTTCAGAACTGTTCACCACCCTTTAGACTGAGAAGACCCTGAGCATTTTTTTTTCTGAGAGATTAGAATAATATGTTTCTTTTGCGTCACAAATAGCCAAAGTTGTTTCGTTCCGAAGTTTACGAAATTTACCCCATAGTTGGGTTGAGTTTGTATTTTTAGCCTTACTATAGTAACGTTTACGTTTGCGAATAAGATCTTTTACATGTAAAGTCATCCAGGGTATGTCATCTGGTCGAATAACGACTGTTTTAGTCGGTATACATCTTTTTGCGTTAGTCAAAATGGCATTGGTAATATTGTCAGTGTATATATTGATATTCAAATTAGAAAGAGAGTCCCAATCAGTTCCCTCGAGAAGATCACGCAACTTACATTTTGCAAACTTAATTATATTTATATAAACTTTCATATATTAATTAAATTTTAAGTATTACAAATCCGGCTGTGTCAAGAGAAAAAAAGTTTTTTTTATTACCATACATGTTTTAAGCACTTCGATCGCGAAGATATTTGGAATTATTTTACACGTCGCACATTTTTTATTGATCAATAACGAGGTCGTTTCTTTTCAAATTCCAAATACAAGTTTGATTGATACTATGATTTATATTAAAGTAAATAATTTGAATGTCATAACACTTATCTATTGAATAATAACATTTTTTCAAAACGTAAACTGGAAATTAATATGACAATTATTGTATTTGGTCTAATGGTGTAAATGTCCGCCTTTCAACCAAGATTGTGTGTGTTCAAGCCCGAACAGTATTGATTTCTACCAAGAAAACGTTTTCATGAGAGACTCATACCTTCAAAGCCAGGTTTATACATTTTACTTGGATAAACTAATTTTAATTAACGTGTGTTTATTAGCTTAAAGACAACCATTAACTCGATGTAAGAATAATTTTCATCTTTGATTTATATCTTAATTGTATAAGATTCAAACTGAATTTCCTAAATAATTAGGGAAACACGCGAAGATACGATCGGACCTATATCATACATGTGTTCCTGAAGGATATTGAGACACCTATGCCTGTCTCTCATTTATCATGGATATGCAGGAATTTGTGTTTTTATCTCTAATTAGTTCAATAAGCTAATCGGATATCAATTTGTATTTCAAATGAGGTCATTTTTGCTAGGGTGCAGTTTCGTAAATTTAGTATGTTCCCGGAAATAATAAAATGCAAAACAATTAAATATGTTAATGCTAAACTATATTAGTGAAATATACTGAAAAAACTTAAATGTTTATTTTCCCTTCATTTCCTACCTCAAAAAATCAATACTATTTCACATGAATATAAAAACAAAGATAACGTATAATGTTTTGCTCCGTTGATGTTTTACATATCCGTAGACCTGTTGAGGTTAAACGTTGACTGCTACTGAAGTGATGGTAATTTCTAACATCAATTCCTATAAGTTTATGTTTTGAAGCTGTGATTCATTTCTAAGGAATTGCATGAACTGTACGCTAGAAATGAAATTTAGAATTTGAATTTAACGAACATCTGTGGTTTACCTAATCCATTTGCTCGTATATATCATAAATGTTGTTCAGGAAATTGTATTAGCACCTTGTAACAGTTTTTCTCCCCCTCGATATTCGACTAGAAATCTTAACCTATCTTTAATAATTATCAATTATCAAAAGTACCACTGTTATATAAACACGTTTAACCAGACACTACGAGAGTTTTAACATGTAAAATGTTAATAGAGACGAATACTTATAATATATCCCTAGTTCTTAAATAGCATATAAAATGACTGTGATAAGTTAACCTGGTTCCATACACTGAAGAGCTTTCAGCATCCAAATTGCCTTGCAGGTTCGTTACAGAGTGGTGCTCTCAGTTATACGGGTATTCGAAGCTATAGGAATAAAGGTTCTCTGCTTTCTATGAAAGAAAATATACGTATCATTTTACGTAAATACGGATTATATACAGTTGCTGTGGTTTAACAATTATTGGATAATGATATTATAACAGGAACTTTATATTAAACTTCGTACATTGCAATTTTGTGGTCTTAGATTTTATTATGCTTTCATTACATATGGACTGTTGTGGTTTAGATAAAAATGTAATTTATTTTCGAATGAAAATCCTTGCATGCCTTATCAGTGTTTACAAGTGCGAATAAGCAGAGATTTAATATGCTGTAATTTTTCAAAAGTATATAATTAATCAGGCTACTCTTGCGTGTTCGACAATTGTATAGTGGACAAGTGTATCCTTATTTAAAAGAGCGAATTGATATATTGATGGAAGGTTGTAGTGGTCGTTCTCCCTCACGATATATAGATTCATTGCGTGTTATAATTGGAATGTAAGAGATGACATTACTCTAAACCGTGCAATACCAATAAAACTTGATATTCTTTCTTCCGGGTAGTTGTTGGTTAAACCTTTTGATCTAGAACCTGATAAAGGCATTTAAGGATACACGTGTGTGCAGTAAGGTAAGAAATGATATAATTGTTTATCTCTTAATGCCACTTTTATTTAAGTTTAATACATACACATGTATAACAAACATATATTTTGAGTGATAAAACTTTAACTTCTTATCAAATAATGCATTTATAGAAAATGCTCATTACTGATAACACGATTGTAACCTTGTTTTTAATAGCTGAACACGCAAAAATATTAAATGATTGGTGCAAAACTGTTTACTGTGATCTACTGTCGTCTCATAAGGTTGAAATACCGTGTTTTCTGCACATGTATTTCAAATTAAACTCGGTATCGTTCATAAGAATCAGAATTGTTTACGACATTTACTCATATTTTTTGGTAAGTTAAAACATTGGTATTAATTGTGGTAAATCTTATTTGGGAGTAAGAGTGCATCTTTACTAAAACAGTTAAATAAGCACTAAAAAAACAAATTTATTCATTTTAGATATTTATTTCATATCGTAAAAAAGTCTTTCTACGGTAAAATGTATTGAATAACTGTATATTGTTCATTTGTATTGATAAATTAGTATGCAACAATTTTGTCGGAGTGATCTTTGCGTAAATGGACATTTACATAATTATAGAAGGTTTTGTAACTTATGGCATAAAACATTTAAAAAACGTTTAATTTGTAGGAAGCAATAGTTGTATGTGTGTGTAAAAAGTATCAGCACCGCAAGCCCCTTGGGGTTGGTCATGAATCAAGAACAAATTTAATTTCCAGTAGCAGTTCCATTTCGCCATGGATTGTCTGAAAGTTATCTTAAACGTGTGTGTGTGATCTAAGAAGGGAGAACAGTAAACAGTTTAATTTCTCATGGGCAAAATGCATTTCCCGTAAACTTGCTGTAGCAGCGTTTGTCGGTATAATAATGTATTTCATATGGAAATTATGTACGTAAATTAAATACCGTTCTGTATATTGTAATATAACGATCTTTATTGTCAAATAAAAACGCAGCTGATTAAAATGCAGGCAATGAATGCAAGAGAAGTAAACATTTGCAAAAAAATAAATAATTCAGTAAAAATATATCAATAAACTTTTATAACTACGACAATTATTAAAGTGTGCGTCCATTAAATTAGTTGTGTCCGAATAACGTGAAATAACTATCATGATTAAAATTCATTAAAGAACAAAGGCAAGCCATAAAGCTAAAATGTAATTCGATATTACTTTATGGCACACGGAGCGTGTGCCAAATCATGATGGATCACACTCCACAACACTTACAGTTAAAATATTCATATCATATTTCGTTTAAAAATGCATCTGTGGAACACCGCATTCGAACGCTCTGTGGAAACAAAGCGTTTCAAGAGTATCAACCACTCGACCATGTTCTAAAGTTTGTGTGTCACTTCCCCTCTTTCAGAATTCTTTATGTTTCAGATGAATTGGTCAAACGTGTCCACGTCGAGCGATGGCGGGGCAATTCCAGCTAACCAGTTTGCGAATTTAACTGCATTCGACATTTTGTACTACACTGCTCCACAAGTGGTTATGATTGACAGGGTCATCACGCCGTTCTGGTACATTATTGGTTTCCTGGGCAATCCAATTTCGGCAAGGATATGGTTGTCAAGGTAATATAGTGTTCCTCATGCAAACTGATACCTAAAGTGCAAGATTTAAGATTGTAATAATCATACAAATATTGATAAAAATCATAATTAACACCTGAAATAAAGGATTTCTCTCGTTTTAACAATGATATTTCAAAACGACATATTTACTTTTACCCACAGCAGACGATATACGATATATCGTATATTAGAATTTTGTGAATGCTGAACATCTCTTATTTGCATTGATGGTTGTATTCCTAAAACGTCAATTCAAAAAAATGGAAGACCTATCTTAAAATCTCCGTGCCGCTTAAAACCTGATTAATCTTTCCACTCGTGAGAATTATACTAAGCAATTTAATGTCGGTGCATCAAACCCTTGTCGTTCTTCTCAAATCAATTTCCCGGCTTTATTTCAGGAAGGTTTGCAAGTCAAATTCTTCAGCTGTATATTTTGGTTCTCTTGCCGTCGTGGAAACGGTTTACCTCATGCTGCACGTAGTATATGAACTGCAGAATGCCTGGGGAATCAACACCTTTCACACTCCTGTCAGATGTGAAATATTCAATTTTCTTCTCATTACGCCTCAGTACATGGTAAGTTCCGCAAATAACTAATGTGTCAATCTTTCCCGGGTGCTCCATTTAATGGTAAAATTTTTTAATGCTTAATGGAACGCACTCTAAATAACAGATTATCAAACGATAGTATTATCATATAACCCAGTCTGACTGAATGATAAATTTGAACCTTGATTTGATCTTTGTTCTGTTGATCTACTTACAGGTCCCGATGCTAGTCTTGGGTTTCACAACAGAGCGGTATATAGCGGTGTGCCATCCATTTGTGATGGAAAAATATTGCACAGTAAAACGCGCGGTAATAGTGATATGCTGTATGGGTTGCGCCTCGGTCGCCCTGGGGCTAATTCAGGTGTACGTGTGGTCATACAGTGACATGTTTGGCTGCGTGTTTCGCGAAGGCGCTGAAATCTTCCAGCAAGCGTGGACGTGGTTCACAGAAATGCTCCTGTTTCTCATTCTGCCCGTGGCTTGTCTATTGCTTAACTTGCTTGTGATCAGAGAAATCAAGCGGCTTTCAATGGAAAGCGCCGCTCACGGTCAGGGAACAAACCCGGCCTCCACAATCACGTTATTGTGTGTCTCGTTCTACTTCATATTTACACTACTTCCGGCAACGATTGTGTACGCGATGCAGCAGTCTGTCACGCAAGGCGACCCTTCACTTCCGCTTGAGCAATGGGCATCAGACCCAGTATGGAGCAGTTATTTCACGTACTTAACGATCCGTAAAATCGTGGAAGAAATTTGTCTCTCTAATTATGCAACGTATTTCATTATTTACTACGCCACAGGTGTATACTTCAGGCGTTCATTTAGACAGATGTTGTGTACACCTATCAAACCAAACAGTCGTGCCAAGACTTCAGACTTCAGTGTGTCGTTATCTAACGGCAAGCACACGTGCGCAGAGACAGTTGTTCTGAATGACATGGAATCTCCGAGTGACACATGACATTATTTAATAATTAAACAAGTTTCGTGTAGAGAATTTATTGCAAAACCTTTATATATTTGCTTATCATCAATAACATTTGGTTACACGTTTTGGACATCTTACTTCTTGTATATTACTATTTAATAATGTTTTAAATGTATGGTTATGTTTTATGAATGCATTAAGTACTTACACTTGAATTTCGTATAAAATAGTTTGTATATAAATGCCTTTCCTTCATAATAGGTTTCGTAAGAAACCAACTGGCAGCATTAATTAAAACTGTTGTTTTTTTCGGAGAATAAATTGTGTTTTAGTCTACATAAAATATATCTAATACACGTATCTGTCAGCTCTTTTGTATAAACTATTTGTGTTGATATGGTAATGATTAAGAACTTGCAAGGGATCAAGTAAGTCGAACAATTATCTTATCTATAGACAAAGAGTAATTTGGTTTAATCAGCTGGTGCTCCGAGCCAATTACAATGCTGTTGATGTATTTAAAATCAAAATTTAAAATTACGAAGCACATAAAATTACATGTTTTGGATCTAAATGATTAAAAGAACGACAATGTATGACCGTTAATCCATAATTCATACAGTTATATTTTAACTCGGTGCAGCGACTTCCCTAAAAGGTGTTTGGTCAGCAATTCTTTATTTAACGTTCAAAATTCCTTGACGAATGATAGTATAAGCATTAATAATCCTAATTGCATAAAGTCAATATAGTTTTCCTTTCGTCCCTGTTCTAAAATAAATATGTGTGTACGTGTGACCATATCACTCGTATTTGTAAACAGAAGCACGCACATGAATTGGCTCTTTTTTGAAATGTTTACAAATAAACATTCCTTCAAGGTTATCATCTCTATCATCCGGTTCAAGAAATAATGCGTGTATGATTTGTCTTATGATTCAAAGATTTTGAGATGTCTATTTTGATTATTATCAGCATTATTCACATATTTCCCAAGATCACTTCATGCAGACAAACTGAAATGAAATATTACTTTCTAAGCCAAGAACAGTTTGCGGTAAACGAAGCACTGTAATTTGATGAGGGTTCTAATGATGAAATTGCGAAGAAATAAACTGGAATGGCTTAAAGAGCACGGCGGGCAATGATTGAGTCAAAACATTTTTACGCATACAAAATGTTCCTAAGCGTCTTCTGTTGTAGGACCAATGAGTGCGAATTGGAAGTTAACAATTAGTATCTAAATTTAAAAAAAAGGGTTTATCAGAGAAACAAATCGGGAAATGAAGTTCCACATAGGATTGTCAAAAGCTGTGCTAAATGTAAAAGTTCTTATCAAAACTCAAAATCTGATTGTCTTAGGTTTAAGCAATCCCTTCACATAGTTGTGGCTATTTGATGACAAACGGTTGCATCGTTACAACTTTTAAATTTTGTTGGCTATATCTAAAGCACTAGGCTTGATTTTGTAACGTTGTGGTGCCATGAGTAGTTCGTGGTGCTCGTGAATCGGAATTTAGTAGAAAATAAATTGTGAAAAAAATAATAATAATTTCTAGGCTGTATTATGCCTGCATTTATTGTATGATATTTGTTGTTTGTACAGTAAAATATCCACTCTATTCACAACAGCTCCATACTTAATGTTTAATGCGTTCACATCGCCTGAATCATTTCCTAAAAGATCAACGTCTGTCCCACCTAATGTTTTTGCTGTCAAACATGATCACATACGATAATGATTCACTGTTTATCTTTGCAATACGGTCAATCATCGTGTCAAATACCTACATGTCGATGTCACAATCGAGTTGATTAAACTTTATATATGGATTTTGAGACTGGCATCTATAGCTAATTTTAGAATATGCTCGAGTCAATTATCTAAAACCCCTCCTATCCCCGGCAGCGAACTTGTCATGTTTTCGGGCCTTCCATAAACCAAAATTCCTTTTCGTAACCTTAAACACTTAAGATGAATTTCACTGTGCCTGACTGCACGTGCATCATTGATTTTAAACCATTTAACTAGATCCAACAACAACAAAAACATGTTGTTAAGCGGGAATTTGTTCGATAAAACTTAAGAACTCTGACAGAGTCCTCCTAACATCGCGTAAGGAGAAAATGTATAAAACTTCATCTAACATTTGGTGAATATTGTTTCCGGATTCCCATCTTAAACTCCCATTTTCATTGTACTTTCATTGGGATTTGATTGTTTACGCAAAGCGACATTGGTTAAACATTTTCGAAGAGGAATGTGATTTTAGACACCGGTGAGTTTGTTTTTGTTTTCCAATAATTCAAACAGCTGTAATGTTCTCAAACGATAACGACTTCCGAGATTCGGAAAACTTTTGTTGGTTGATACATCAGCATTCAAAATGGGCGACATAAAACGTTGTCTTTTAAAAATGAGAATGCTTTTTTTGCTCAAATATTCCAAAAAATGAATACTTTTTTGGGTGTTTTCCTTGATATATCCGTGTTTTACACGCGTTTACGTTCCTTATAACAAATTGGTATCACAAACATCACATCATTTATGCATCGCGTGATTGAGTTTCATCAAGCTTGAATTTCATTAACAAATCAGGCAGCAGGCAAATCTTACTACAGACCTCTTAACTGTTCTTTAAGATGTACGAATAATCCCGGAATTCGAGCGCGTATTGGTATATACAGATTGACTGCGTCAATTGCTGCTTATCAATGATACGCTGATACGATCTCATCCGATATTCTCTTTGTTTTATTGACATCGAGTGTGTCGGATTTTTGTAATTACCTGTCTTTGTCGGCCGTTATCACTACAAGAGATGCAAATCGTACTAATAATATGTTGAAATATTACGTAATTATGCCAGTCGTATCTATGATGAAGCCAAGTTACCCCTTATATATTGTTACAATATCAACGAGTGTTTGAATAATAGTTGATGGTGTCATTTACATGAAGGCTAAGTATACATACTGTTCATTTGTTCGCTTAATGTTCTTATGCTATTTCTGTATATTCCACACTTATTTTTTTTTTCTAAATTAAGTCTCCATGGTAAACATCTTTGTAAGGTAGCCTGTTTTTGATTCACTTTTGCCCTGAGATGTTTTCCTATGAGCTATTAGTGTTACCACAATTTCAAAATTACACAATTTCCGTTAAACAACGTCTCCAATGGCAAATTCTCATCGAAGTTAAAGGTAATGCAACACATAATACGTTAGAAAACGCAAGGATATATGAACGTTGTACATATAATTATTATTACATACGTTTTAGTTTCGTTTACATTCAATATTAAGAATCAGACTAAATAAAATGATTTTATTATTACGTAAGAAAATGTCTTTTTTGTCAGTTTTGAAAAGAGTCACTTTCTTTATAAAAGGTTAACGGTGAAATATGTCAATATTTATAGGTATTTAATAAGTTGCAGCGGGCGCCCAAAATACACCACTCTATTGAATTCATGATCATTGTTTTCGTATACTATAATATTACAACTATAATTTCCGGTACAAGTGTCAAATCTGACGACGCCAACCGATTTCGAGGTGACTCACAGCATTTCGACAATTTTAAATACACCGATTCACAAGTGGCTATGTGAAGCATACATACATCGGTACATAAATGGTTAAACTGGCAATACGATTTCGGAAAGGACCTGTTTGCTACTTTTATTAACATATAGTGCTCTACATGCGAACTGACACGTAAGTTGCAAGATTAAAGACTGCAACAATGGTAATAAAGTATAGATAATTAAAGCGCGAGGCGCTGAAAGACTATCTGCGGGCAAATATGTGAGAGTTGCAAATTTTATTTGAACTATGGGAATGGGTGAAGGGCACATAGATAAAAGTGAAAAATGTGCCGAGGGCCAAGACCGCTTGTGCGAGGGCGAGGAAACAAACATATCTTTATCTATTTTAGGGTGTCTTGTGTCAATTTGTTATGTTAATGTCACTTCAATCGTCGTTATACCCCTTCCGCATGTATTTAATGTTACAATGCACGCCCCTTTCAATCGTTTCTAAAGGGTTTTCGCTGCTTTGATTAGATATCATACAATAGGAAAATACAATACATCATATATTTCATTTCCTTTTATGAACATACACGTTTTGTTTAATGAAAATAATTTCTTAACAAACAACTCCAGCAATAATTCCATTCAAAATGCACAGCGTATCACTTCAGTTGACGTCATGATCCCCATGTATTTAAAATTACAATGCATGCCCCTTTCAATCGTTTCTAAAGGGTGTTCTGTGCTTTGATTAGATATCATACGTAAGGCAAGTTTTATGAACATACACGTTTTAAATGTTTGAAGGAAATGAATTTATGTTTACGAGCAACTTTAGAAATAATTCCTATCAAAATGCAGAGCTTATCAGAGGGGTCGTTTTCCCGCGGTGATGACAAAAATGTGGTCAGTTAATGTATGTAGAAACTATACTTAGAAAATCTGTCAGTTTATGTAGTTGAAACTATTTTTATATTATCGGAAATTGTCTGTTCTAAGAATGGGTTTAAGAATGGGAATATGATTGTGCTTTTTCAAGTTTTATTGATAAATAAATGTTATATATGTGTTACGTAAATATTTGTGTAGAAACACAAGTATGGTGATGAAGGCTTCGCACACTTTAGATGTTGTACAGGTTAAATCCGAACTACTTTGCTTCATCAAGCGTATGCATGACTCAGGGCATGTATGTTAGAATAAATTGAAAGCCTTATGTCCAAAACAATGGCAAGAATTCACCGGAACGAAGCTATTACGCAAAAAAAATGAAAACATCTTATTACAAATGTATACGCCTAAAATCATAGAATGAATAGAATTTTAAAATTGTACAGCAGGCAAATCATAGTGTTTGAAGCATTAGCAACGCGAATTTGAGATACAACTATTTTGACTTTCAGACAATCATTTTTGTTTCTTATCTCAATAAAGTAATATCAAATATACACCATTACAAATAAGCGTGCTTCAGGGTCACTACAGGTTATAATAACAAACCCTGCAGGCGATGAGACACTTGCGGTCGGTAATAATTTCTAGAACATCCGAAGCGCTTAAAACCTGATAAATATTTCCAAAAGTGCCAAATATAATGCCGATGCATCTTGGGCTAAACACAGATTGAATATCAGTATGTTACCTTCCTACCAGAGCCTTCATTATTTTGACCCATTAATCTGATAAATATAACGATCTAAAAATAGTTATATCCTGCTAAAAATAAAACGCCGGGATACAGAAATACAGCGCGGAAAACCTTAAGAATTACCACTTGCTATCACCACATACGTTGTTGGTTTACAGTTCGTAGCAAATAAAGAGGACTCGATATTTTTTTCAACATTAACTCTCAGCGGCAGAGATATATTAGTATTTTGTTAATGCTTAAGTTCTATCTTTTGCATTGATCGTTGTATTCCCTTGACGTCGATTCAACTAGATTAAATATCGTTGCATCTCCGAAGCGCTTAAAACCTGATAAATCTTTCCAAAAGTGCCAAATATAATGCCGATGCATTAAACCTTTTAGCGAAAATGATATTACTGCTTTATGTTAAGGACGATTGTATGCAAATTTTGGTAATTTTGGGCTCGCTTGCCATCATGTAGATGGGTAACATTGTTCTGTACTTAAAATGAATGGATAAAGCTTGCAACAATCATTATCCATTATTGATATGATGACGATAAGAATCACCGAATATTATCACAGAAAATAATGTTTACAACTAGTTACAAATGTGAAGGTTTCGATGTTTTAATTTAAAATATTTCACAACGATAGATTTACGTTTCCCTCAGCAGTCGAGATATATCTTTTATTAATTAGTTTAATGTTAAACATCTATCATTTGCTTTGAACTGGAAGACGTATCAGGGAGTCTTTGAACTGATTACAACCTGCTTGATATTTCCACTCGCACGAATTATATTGTAAGGAATTAAGTATCGGTTCATTAAACCTCTTTCTCAAGATTCTTTCCCTGCTTTATTTAAGGAAGATTTGTGTGTCAAATTCCTCAGCAGTATATTTTGGTCCGCTTGTCATCATAGATACAATTTACCTTGTGCTGCACGTAATATACGAACTGCAGAATGCCTTGGGAATCAACACTTATCTCACTCCTGTCATATTTAAATTATTCAATTTTCTATTCATTACGCTAACGTACACGGTGAGTTCCACGAATAATAAGCGTTTCCATCTTCCCTGTGTGCTCGATTTAATGCAAAAAATATATTATTCTTAAAGGAACATTGTTAATGGAATGAACTTTAGCTAACAGACTATTAAAGGACAGTATTATCATATGAAACATTATGACTAAATGATTCATTTGTTAATCATACATCTCATAATCATACATGATCTGTGTTCTCTTGATTAACTGATCTCTAGGTCATGATGCTTGACCATGCGGCATTAGAACCAGTCATGAGCAGCTTTTTCACGATCTTCCGCAAAATCACGGAAGAAATTTGACTCTCTAATTTTGCTGCGTATTTCATTATTTACTATGTTACATGTGTTTACTTCAGGTGTTCTTATAGGCAGTTAAGTTGCACACCTCTCAGACCGAACAGTCGGACCGCGAATGACATTGAACCTCCTAGTCAGAAATCCTAGCTTTGGTTTCAGATTGTTCTTAGTGTGTTATTTGGTGAGGAAGAGAATTTATATCGCTGGTATCGTCTTTTCAAGCACTTATATGTAGTTTGACTTAAAACAATCAGTAAATCAAATTAAGAGACACTACACACAGCATTACTATCAAAATATCGTTATCGGTAAGTGTTTGGGTAACTGCCAGGAAAGTTTCAATGAAAACTAAATAATTACTCACAGGGGTTTAACTTGTTTACGTTCGCACAACGTATTACTTGAAGTTATTTAAACTTTAACCGATTGGTGCATACATCAAAGTTATTGTGTCTATGTGTTTTTGTAATTGAACTGTATACTAGTTTTCTTTTACGATTAAGGTTTTCAAATGCTCAACAATCAAACAAGCTTATTTGGTAAACAATTGGAATTTCAATCCTAAGATTAACAAACACAACACAAGTAATAAATATGGTTTATACACGATTGTGTTGAAACGACTGTGCAAACAGGGATGAGTCATACGACGATGTCTGACGGGATAAAATTTGTTGTTATATAATGTATTCTGGAAACTCGAATGCTTCTACTGTGGTGGTATTTGATATTTGTATAGCATAAGGAAGCAAATTTGGATTTATATGTATTCATTCGATAAAAAAAGTTTTCTCTGTTTGGGACTGCCTGGTGTTGTAAAATAAGGGCTGGAGTGTTTTAAAGATGTTGGTGCATGTTTAAACATTCATTGTGGAATATTCTGATGCCTCTACGTGGATGATACTCGATTTGTGTTTGGGATAAAATCTTAATTCACAATAGTTCCGTGAACACTATTGCTGTCATCATTTTTTTTTATAAAACTGTTGCCCTTCTTGACAAATTTTAAAGTTGGAATTCCTCCTGTATGCGTTATATCATAATTTAATATCACACAAAAATATTTTTGTGATATGATGAGCGATTGTTTGTTAAAATAAACATATATCAAGATTGTGGCCATGAAAATTTATTGTTGAACTATTTGCTGATACAGTTTGGGACTTTAAACTTAAGAGCGCTTCAATCCCAATATTCAGGTTCTGATATTTCAGATTCTGATAACGACAAACAATAAATCAATCAATCGGTCAATCAAGTAGTATTCACTAAAAGTAAGTTTATTATATATATTAGCAATAAAACAGTAAATTGAAGTTACTTTTTCGTATTTGAAAATAAGTTTTAAAACGTCCGCATTCGATGGTCTAAAGCATTGTGTTACAAACAGCACATAGTGGAGGTGTTTGCGTTAGAATGCAGCAGATTGTTAAACATTAGGTAAAATGCTCAACTCTATTTAGCAGCAAACAACGCATATAAGATAAGTATATAGTTTACCCTTGAGAACGAATGAAGACTACATGAACAATAAATTAAGGTGAAGTTTTCTAATATTTCCCTTCTTCAGGTTTTGTATTACGGCAAAGATTTTCGTTAAACAGAAATAAGTCAGAGTGATTCATCGTAAGGTGCCTAAAAATAACCTAAAAATTACTTTATGTCCAGAGTTAACAAGTTTGAATACTTGCTTTATGCTTAAGGGCTTTGCAATGAAAACATCTCGTTTAGATTTAAAGGCATGACGAGTCATGAAATTAATGGACATAACAATTATCACCCTAGAGGTAAACTAGAATAAAAATTCGATGTTGTCTGATAGGCGTTTACATGAAATTCAACATAAAAAGGTTTCACTTGTCTGCTTTATTGCATTTTGGTTAACACATTCGTTAAAATTGTTTTCGTTTTAAAAGCAGTAAAGGAACAGCATAAACAACAGCAGCAACAACAACATCTGCAGCACCGACAACGGCAAAAGCAGCAACAACAAAGTCTTATTTTTGTTGTTTTATGCCGTGGCTGCAATATTTTTCCAAAGCAGAAAATAAATGAAGGTTTTTATCTCATCATATGAAGATAATATTTAGGTTTATAATCAACGGAGATTTCTAGCGGTTGTGGTGCATTTTGTTTTCATAAATAGTTAACAAAATAGTGACAGGGTAAATTAGATTCATATTTATCATCAGGTTTAATAATGATTTATCTTAAATATATCATCATCGCTCTGGTGGAAGAGAACGATTAGATTAAGTAAAAACATTATTTTGTTCTAATCGAGTTTCAACAGATACACGTTTGACAGCGATGCGGGATTGCGACGCTGGAATACATGTCTTGAGGGGCAACACAAATGTGTCAATGTTTGACATACTAGTAGACACTGAGCAAATGCATCATCTGGCTTCTTAACAAGGCCATGATGGAGTTCGTATTTAAATATAAAATAAAAACAAGATACTTATTTCCATGCAGTTTAACTGAATAATGTTTAATTATTTGCAAATTCCAAAGTTCGAGTATATACATTGACAGATACACTGAAACATAATCTGACATTGTTTTGTACTGTTGTTGGATGTTAATTATCCAGTGGAATGTTGGGTAAAGCATAAAACATAAAAAGCATTACCGTTGCAGTGTCATCGACATGAATTTCATATGTATAAGTATGACACCAATGTCGATTAAATTTCGTATCTGTTTTTTTTCTTTAAACCAATAGGTTAGCGATATTTTTCCATATATCTTAAACAGAACAGTACATAACAGATTATTTTATAATTAATACAAAACAAAACTACAGGGACAAATCCAAAAATAAAACTTTGGTTAGGGGCACAGGGCAAAGACCTTAACGATAAACTAGAGGCACAAACATATTACACTACTTCCACAAATACAAACACAAAACCAATATTTAACCAAATACACAAGTACAAACACCAAGTTTGTCTTCGTAACAACATATATAAACACAAACATAGTGACTGTTCAGATAAACAAAATAATTGAACTATAACATAGCATTATATGAGTAAAACTAATATGATCAAATTAGAAGACGATGAACAGGAACAGTTTTAAGCTTCCACATTGAATATTGTTAGCCTTACACACAAAGCTTTCTTAACAAACAAAACTAATTTTAAAATTTCTCGTCTATTTTTTTAAATTCAAAAACTCTATGAATTTGTATACAGACGGACAAGTAAATGCAAACATTAAAGATTTTATTCTTCGAGTAATGATTTCACATTGATAACATTAGAGTTACCAAATAAATTATCAAGGCTATAACCAATCACAAGCCCTTGTACACTTGCTATTCGGAAATCTTTGGAAAAACAGTGAATATCTACCAAGCTGACCATAAACACTAGTAGAACATGTATTGCTTGAACATTTTACACACGCTTGCAAACTTTCAAATGAATTCTTTTGATTTGGTATTACAAATGTTCCTCAAATGTTAGAAGCATTGTAAGGAATAGGAGCTACAAAAGTATACAACAGGCTGAAAATGTAAATATTTCTACCCTTGCTATTCAGATTTTCATTCAATTAACTCAGTCGGATAGTGCTTGCAAACAATTCAGTTTTTATTGTGGTATTATCACTATGGACAAATTTTAACCAATATTTTAGCGAACCTTTTTAAAACAGTGAATATTTACCAAGCTCACCATGAACTCTAGTTGAACATGTATTACTCCTAACAATTTCATACTGTTATGATTTAGCGATAAAGATTCAAATATTTCTCATAACACTGGAGTATATCTAGAAAAGACCTATTTTAGTATGAACTATTTATATAATGTTGTAAACAGCAAATCCAGACTTTCAATAACGCATATGAGAGTCTGTACGTATAAACTAAAACTCAAATAAAAAAACGGATAGATATGGGTGAAACATGATTGTCAGGAATCTGAGAGTGTGTCAGACTATCAACACAAAAAAGATAGAAGATGAGTTCCATGTCCTTTTGAAACGAAACGCGCACAGTGATTTAAAAACACACTAAATAAAAGACCCTTCTGGGTGAATACTAGCGCATATAAACTGTTACAATGGGTTAACATGCAAAATGCTACTGAACTGTTTAATTTTGCACGATGCATAGAAAAAGAAATTATATCATTAAAATAACGTGTTAAACTGCATTCGATATACTTTTTATTTTGTTCAAATATTTCTATAAATGTATTTACCATTGCCTGTAAAGATGAGTTATGACTATAGTCTAGATGTTCCATTCTGTTCTGTTCTTAATCAAAAAGACATTCAACGCTTTTAATACTTTATCATTCAGATGTTGTTGGTGTAAGCATTTTTACCAGAATAATTGAAAACAGTTCCCAATTGATAAACAGCCTCAACATCAATATGATAGCCTGTATAGGTACAACTTTCCTTGGATACGAATGTAATCCAAGTATAACACTATAGTGAATGTATATCCGGTCAAATAGTACTGAAGTTTCTCAGATGTGTTTCATTGAAGGGCCCTGTCGTCAACAATTCTGCAATATCAACAATTTACAACACTATCTAGCACTAATTGCTAAGCAAGAGTCGACCTCATTTTGTAAATAAGAATTGGCCATAAATGGTATACATAACAAAGTAATTAGTACCAAGAGAAACTAATAATAATAATAATAATAATAATAATAATAATAATAATAATAATAATAATAATAATACTACTACTACTACTACTACTACTACTACTACTACTACTACTACTACTACTACTACTACTACTACTACTACTACTACTACTACTACTACTACTACTACTACTACTACTACTACTACTACTACTACTACTACTACTACTACTACTACTACTAATAATAATAATAATAATAATAATAATAAATAATAATGAAACATTATAGTTGTGCGTGCATGTACTTTGTTTTAGTTATTTGGTTTAATATATCCATATTTCACAATTAGACACTAAATCGGCACACTTTATGAGGGTCAAATGGCGTGAAAATATCTGAACAAAGTCTTGTCTATGTGGGTTTTTTTTGCTCCTGCTGCAACTCATAACTATAAATAAGACACTTAATTGATGGAACAAACGCATTTGTATTGTATAATAGCCACTAACGAGACTTGCGAGACCTCGTGGCTTTGTTACAATTATTTAATTGTACGGAAGTTACATGCGATGCCCTTTGAATATTTCACTTATAATCATCAATTCATCAGACACTGAGAATGTTTTCAAGTAATGTAATCACATAAGCATGTATTAATTTGCTAAACATGAATGAAAAATGTTAATTCCATTTTTACATGAGATACTGATTCTGCTCTTAACTCGCTGTTTGGGCCTGTGGAATTTCATACCGCATTATCATGATGGGATCTGATTTACATGATTATATTCACATGTAATACTCGTTCATATATAAACGTTTTGTTTTTATTCAGCATAGGAAATGTCTTTAAGTTTATAGAGTTATTCAAATGGTATGAGGCAAAGATTACTTTAAAAGTACTTTGATGTCTAATTGATGACTTTTTGATACTATTTAGCTAGTCACATCAGTAGACATCAGTATGTTGTGTATATAGAGAATTCTAGGATAGTGTCATGGATATAGGAAGTTTATCTGACAAGGCGGAGAAATTTATCGGGTGAGCCATCCGTAGCCGTGCCAGATCAATTTTCTCATCCACGGTACTAATCTAGTAATATATTTATCCTTTTTACTTTGTTTATTAAAAACGATAAATCACCTTAAAACGAAAAAAAATATTTTTTTTAAAAAAGGGGACATCTGTTTTGTTCTTTGTTGACATTGGCACATCAGGTATCTATGTTGAAATGTGCCCAAAAATTTTGTTCAATACTTTTATAGTCGCAGTAATTACGTTTAAATGCGTCGGTATCAATTTTAAACATAAACTATTTTGAAATTGTATAAACATGGATCAGTCACCAAACATCTGATGATGTAATACTTATTCCGCAAGACACAAATTAGAGTACATAGGTCATGGTTCAGGGTCAAGAGTGTTTACAAACACTCGCCACATGTTAAATATATTTAATTCATGTTGATGCTAAATTATTGGATAATTCATTTCTGTTGTTAGTAAGACTCCATTTACCACAGAAATGGAATTAACTATCGTTGAATGCTGCACATTTTTAAACATTTGCGGGTTGAGTAAGTGCACATGTAGATTATTTGGCCGATTGTTTTGCCAGTGTCATTATAATGCAGAGTGATGGGACTTTATTGGCGAGTGATTTTTGAGGTGTGTTGTTGTTGTTAGAAATAGTCCGTTTTCGCGAGTACATGACCAACTGACTGTAGATAAACATCACGTGGTCTACTATCCTAATAAACTACAATTTACTCGGCACCTTGTTATTGGACCGATTTGTATGCAAGCGTCAGGATAAAAAAGGTATATTGTTTCATTGTAATAAAAAAGGCGACCTTCTCTGTGTTATTGTCTTTCATTACGTCTTCTATACAAGTAAAAGGTTACACATCCGTTTAATTATCCCATTCAATCACGTCGTCTTGAATTTCTTCACTAAAGACATAATCGACCAAATTAGCGCGCAGTAGTATTGTAGTATTGTAAATACTACATTAACCATATTTAAATACTGTGCACTTTAAAATTATATGTTAACGTATATCTCATTTATGGACTTAAGCAATATCGAAATAGTATTTCAATACATTTGGATTCATGAGTGTGTGCGAATTAGACAGTTAATATGTCGAGGTAAATATGAAAGTCTGTTGTCGGTTCTATATCCGTACATAAGTTTCGTACACGAGTGTGAGTTCTGGCCGTACTTACATGTGTTTATGTTTCGAAGTTGCGCACTCGACCTCATTCTGGTCATAGTATATTGGCACATTTGGCTGGATCAAATTGTTTGCAGCTGATGTCTGTATTTGGTCGTTTGAGTAGGTGAAGTTGATATCATTTGATTTTCCTTAATACTTCATTGTGTGTGTTATGTTTTAACGTTTGGCTACTGAGCTTGTTTCTGTAGTTTTTCAAAAATATTTAAGTTGATACCGGCTTCGACTAACCTATCATATTTAAATGACAAACTGGTCTACACCCTCCATTTAAAGGCGTTAATACACATTTCTTCATAAATACATTTTTATGCATGTGTGCTATGTCTATATTTTTTCTACTTGAGATGCTTTGTGTGTGGTTTATGTGAGTTGTTTTGTGTGTGGTCTTTTTGAGTTGTTTTGTGTGTGGTCTTTTTGAGTTGTTTAGTGTGTGGTCTATGTGAGGTGTTTTGTGTGTGGTATTTTTGAGATGTTTTATATGTGGTCTATTTGAGTTGTTTTGTGTGTGGATAATTTAAGTTGTTTTGTATCAAGTATATTCGAGTTGTTATGTGTGTTGTCTATTGGAGATGTTTTATATGTGGTCTATTTGGGTCCTTTGTGTGTGGTCTATTCGAGTTGTTTTGTGTGTGGTCTATTCGAGTTGTTTTGTGTGTGGTCTATTTGGGTCCTTTGTGTGTGGTCTATTCGAGTTGTTTTGTGTGTGGTCTATTCGAGTTGTTTTGTGTGTGGTCTATTCGAGTTGTTTTGTGTGTGGTCTTTTGGGGTTACTTTGTGTGTGGTCCATTTGAGTTGTTTTGTAAGTGGTCTATTTGAGTTGTTTTCTATGTGGTCATTTTGGATTCGGTTAGTGTGAAGTCTTTTTGAGATGTTTTATATGTGGTCCATTTGAGTTGTTTTGTGTGTGGATAATTTGAGTTGTTTTGTAAGTGGTATATTCGAGTTGTTTTGTGTGTGGTCTATTGGAGAGGTTTTGTAAGTGGTCAATTTGAGTTGTTTTGTGTGCGGTCTATTCGAGTTGTTTTTTGTGTGGTCTATTGGAGATGTTTTGTAAGTGGTCTATTGGAGTTGTTTTGTGTGTGATATATTCGAGTTGTTTTGTTTGTGATCTTTTGGGGTTGTTTTGTATGTGGTCTGTTTGAGTTATTTTGTGTGTGGTCTATTCGAGTTGTTTTGTGTGTGGTCTTTTGGGGTTGTTTTGTATGTGGTCTATTTGAGTTGTTTTGTATTTGGTCTATTTGAGTTGTTTTGTATGTGGTTTATTTAAGTTGTTTTGTGTGTGGGCTATTCGAGTTGTTTTGTGTGTGGTATATTTGAGTCGTTGTTTTACGTTGTGTCTCTTGTTTAGTGTCTGTTGGGCTATGACCTTTGACAGGGTCATTTTAAAATATTTTGGTACAGGGCTAGTTCATAACTAACATTATAGTAATCTACCTTTTACTGTGAGACAGAATAATTTTAGTTTGATTGATTAATCGCACAAGCTTTTTTTCCAAAGAAGAGAGGTATTCAAGTTGTGATTCATGCATTGCGTCAATTGATATGGAGTTATGTAATCAAGGTATTTCTGTTATCTGCTCATACGAACATTTACAACAAGTGCATGTCCACTTGATGCCAAAACGATACATAAATGGCATTGTCTTTTCGTTAAATGCCTTTAAGCGACATCGACATCAAATTGAAAAAGTTAAATTGCAAGAGAATAATGGAGCTGAATCTCTATTTGAACATTGAAGTGTTAGTTTTGGAACTTGAAAAGCCGATCGCTCTGCTTAAGTTGCTGCCCTGGAGCACCGACACTTCTTCAACGACATATACCGTACTAGAAAAGGATGTATAACGGCTCTTTGGCTTGTGCACCAACCATGTACAATCCACTTGTTACAACATCACTAGTATAATGTTAAATTGCCTTTTATACGAATTTCATTAAAAATCGTTCGAAATGAAAACAGTCAACAATAGACAATATGTTGCGTAGTATGTTGTGTATCAAGTGAAGTTTTGCTGATAGACAAACGAATGTATTCGGTGTTTCAGGAAATATGTTTGTGTTGTTCGTGTGGCCTTGTTGTCTTGTTACAATATATTTTCAATGTTGATAACACATTATGGCTGACAATAAGTATACTTTACTGCAACTGAAACTAAATTGAAGAAGACAGATAAACAAAAATTTAAAGTTCAATAAAAAAACAGCCAAATAATTGTAACCTCGAATACGATTGGTCACATAAAGTCGTGCTATTCCAATCTGACTGTTATACTGATATAAATTCTGACGTGATAACCCATTAAGATTCATACTGTTCGAACGTCTAGAAAATTTCTCTTTACAGAAGGTTAGCTGGATATCAAAGTTTGTTATAGTTTGTCAATCGACTAGAAATAACATATACTACGTTGGTTAAGCTTCGAACAGCAAGTAAAATTATCGTGTCATTATAACACTAATAATAACATTTAATAACCATTCTCACTATAAGGCTGTTATGTTATAAGCGTTTATGGATAGGCTAGACATAATATATGATTTTCTACTACAATATTGATCCTACAATATTGAAACCTTCATCCAGCAACCTTACCAGCTGTTTCTTTTAACTTAAACAGATTTTATAATATAATGTAGAAAAATGGTCATTTCTTCAAAAAAAATAATGTTGCGTTTTGCTATGATAACACTTCGTCTCCGCAGATACTGATGTAATGGTCTATATACAAATGTTACCAATTACTGATTACTACTGCATTTACTCTCTCGTGATGATAATCATTAAGCCAAATATCGGTAATATCTCGAAATTTATGTTACGGCTCAACCAATTTATGGACATGTTTAAATAAACTGGAACGTGAATAATCATATCTGAACGTCAGTTAAGAGACATGTTGGCGATAATTCTGATCAAAAAGGTCTAGAACTGATTCTAGAAATCAAAATTTTAATGTCTTTCTTTAAAATATCCTAAAAGGTTTGAATACCTTTGTCAAACGGCTTCATTACATATCTAATCGTCTTTATGTCTAAGAAAGTAATTCGGATTGGAGTTAAACATGACAAATAGAAAGTTAAGTCTGTAATCATTGCCAAGATACACAGGTCTCTGTCAGTGAAATCTTCTTTGTACGTATTGCATGATGTTCTTAACTTCTAAATCGATTAGGAATGTACACGTTGAGAATACCACACACTAACTTAAACGTTTAACAAATCAAGGAACGAGACAGTTTAAGTAAAGCTAGCTTTCCCTTCACGCGATTGTTTGAGAACCGACCCCGGATAGATTTGATAGTTTTTACATGTTCAGTAGTTGTTGATCCTTTATGACGAAATGACTTGAGCGTATTTCTAAACTTTCTAGTACTACGAACTCATTTGATAAGACTGGACATATACTAGTCGGTGCTTAATAGAAGCATTGCCAAGTCTGCACTTCCCCTTGCTATCAGTGAACAGTTTCAGTCAAACCGGTAATGTTGTTATCGTACCAAAGATGTTCTCTCAAAGAATATCTTTATAGCAGATAATCTTGAAAAAATAGTCGCACTCTGTAGCCAAATGTTTCATTTATATGTTTTCTTGTATTTGGGTTAAAACTTTCATGATTTTGAATTAGAAATATAAAAAGAAACACATTGAACTATTAATAAATGAGTTTAAAACTGCATCCTACTGATGTACCACTGATCGGATGTCTTGTCGAAGTTAACATTTATCGTTTTAATATATTTAGGTTTTTATAAGACCGCGGGAAAGATTGTGTTTATCTATTTTATGTTCTGGCATTTATTAATCTTTATTTTCTGTTTAAACAACACTTAGCACCGATTAGATCAGGGAAACATATTTTTACAGCACCCGAACACGTGTTGCTTTAATACTTTGCCAGGTAGCTCTCAACACTAAGCTTAGAGAAGTTATAAATGACAAAATGTAATGTGTTTGTTACGAACGCAGCGTGCAAGTACAAATAAAAGATAATAATATTTAAGAAAAAGAAAGATTTGTAATTAGAGTTACTGCGTGTGTCAATTACAGAAAATGCCTTTCTAATGAAATAGATCAGTTGACTTCCTATTTGCGTAGTGTAGCCACAATAGAGGGGTCTGAGTCATATGTTTATGCACATCTTGTATAGCTTACTCTTCAAACATTTGATCATTTATTACCGATATCCATTATAAAAGCTGTAAGTTGCTCTCAATGTTGTGTACACTTCCAATTAGGAAATAAAAACATATCGACATGATCGTACTAACCTTTTAGGCTTATGTATTTAATAAGTTCGTGAACCCCGTGGAAATGTTTTTGTTTCTAAAACGTGTTAGTCAACACCCCGTTAACATTGTACGAAAATTATTCTTAATCAGAAAGGATTTCCTTTTTGTCTCTTTTTAATATTCTTACTTAATTTCCACGGTTCAAATTAAATGACGTTATTTAACAATTACAATAATTGTATTGTTATGAAAAGAGGTATCTATTACTCATCATTGTAAGAACTCATAAATATCATTCTTTGTTGGAAAGGTCTACCTCATCATACATGCGAACATGAATTTGCAAGAAACAATTTAGTGAAATAAGCTTAGAAAATGTGACTGTAATGATAAAAAGGATTTTAATGGTCCACAGGTCAAGTAAATCAAGTGACATTATGAGCAATTTTATTCTTATATTATGCTTGAACCTTTCTTGATGGCAACGACAAGACAATGAAGATAACCGACATTTTAGGATTAAACATTGATGTTAACATTTTCAATCTGTGTCTGAGTGGCTAGCATAAAAGAATCTGGTTTAGTGGGTACGAGGTTCGATCTCCACTACGGAGCTTTGACGATTTGTTTTGTTTTGGTTATCAGGAATGGTGAAATCATAATATAGATAGCAGATTTTCAACCTGTACATGTATTTGTCGCTATACAATTTAATGTATGTCCTTGAATGCAAAACATAATAGATACACAATTGATTTTCTTTTATCCAATTATATTCAATATATTCAGGAAAATAGCAACGGCAGATAATCTAAGACTACAATATCATGATTTAAAAAAAGTTTCATTATATCAATTTCTATAACAAGACGTTCTATGAAAAACAAACAACTTTAAACCTTTAAACCTTACTAGAATTATTCAAAACGTAAATTTTTGTGTAAAATTGGGAACAATTTCGTAAATATTCTGATATTTTTTCTGCAATTTTGAAGAAAAAACAATTGGAAATAATAATAACTTAGTTTAAGGATAGTTTCTTCCTCGATAAGTCCTTAAACTATCAATTGATGAACTTTGTTTAAGGATAAATGCTAATGTAAGAGCCCTTATTCCTCGATAAGTCCTTAAACTATCGATTGATGAACTTTGTTTAAGGATAAATGCTAATGTAAGAGCCCTTATTCCTCGATAAGTCCTTAAACTATCGATTGATGAACTTTGTTTAAGGATAAATGCTAATGTAAGAGCCCTTATTCCTCGATAAGTCCTTAAACTATCGATTGATGAACTTTGTTTAAGGATAAATGCTTATGTTAGAGCCCTTATTCCTCGATAAGTCCTTAAACTATCAATTGTTTGTCTTTAAAGGCCACGCATATGCACCTTTGAAAAAAAAAAAATAAAGAGATATTTATAACTTTGTTAAAGAAAAATTATAAATGCTAATATAAGAGCCCTTCTTCCTCGATAAGTTGTTTAACTAAAGTTTGACAATTTTAAAGTGCAAGCACATGCTAATGAAGAAAATATGTAATAAGAGAACACGTAACAGCAGACTCAATCCGAAAATGGGCTTATATTTCCATAAACAATAGGGAATTGGCTATTATGTTTTTACGTATTCAATACAAAGGCAAATAAGATGGTAAAATATACCTTGTTACTTTGGGTAGACTTGCGTCTTTCTTCTCATTCAATCGATACGCATAAAACAGTATAAACTATGAAGTATTGAAGCCCAAACGACTCGTGCAATCATGAATCTCACTACTACTTTTTGTGCATTTGTCCTCTGTATACTAACCTGAGAACTAAATATAACCTGAAACGATCTTTTAACACTATTAATAAATTGGTATGTTTCCTGTCTAGTAATAACAGTCGGAACTTTAGAAATCTTCCAAAAATTGTATTCAATGCTATGACAAAACGTACTGATGCGTACAGATGCTCTCGCTATCGAAACTTATTGATTTGATGCAATGTTTTGCTTTATTTATTTAATATTTGATATTGATATATATTTTTTTGTCAGATATATGTATGTTTAACTATTGCTTTGTTTGTCTATCTGTGTATATATTATAATGTTTGTCTTTGGCCAAACATGTATTTGCTGGTATAGCCAATAAACTTAAACTAAAACTATTATGGTTTGGATTTAAAGCATACATGTAGCATATCTGTTATAAACAGTTACTAGATGAATTGTAGTGCATTATATTATGTGTTTCGCCAGGTTTTAAAATATATCAAAAGCCTCAAGTACAATGTTGTACAACTTAATGTCCAATTGTGTATTGTTCTCGTTTCTATTTATTCAAGTATCCTGTAAAATGCCTGTCCAGAATGTATAACTGCAATATATAACTGTACGGTTTTATTCGGAATATTTTTTCTGATACGGTCGTTTAAAATCGATGCATGATACATTAGACTAAATTCTTTAAACCATTGAATAACAAGAAAAAGTCGTATTCAATGTTTCAAGACACAAAAAAGCAAATTATCAAAAGACAAGTGCAACACCTCGAACAAGATTTATATTTTAAAGGCGTTTTGCAATCTTTCAACGGCAATACGTTCGTTAATAAAAAAGTAATATGGCATACGCTAGTGTTAATATAACAAGGCACGGACTAATGTTATTTGTTGCGTGTTATAATCTATTATTCAATATGCGGGTGCTTTGACCAGGATGCTACTTTTTTAGGGTATTTCTCGTTGAGCGTTCAATTTTGAAAAAGACAACGAATATTGATTCCAATAAAACCATGGGAAAAGTGTTTCCCTCGTTTGTAGTTTAAAGAATGATTTAAATGTGCACCTAAAATTTGTATTTTGTATGATGTGTGATTATAATTTAGATATTAATATAACTTGAATGTGTTCGTATGATTTTTATTAATACGCAATTTGCTGATAAAGCTTGGAACTAGAATGTCCTCGAAGCGTTTCTATCCTCAGTTATTTCCGTTGTGTGTTTAATGCCCTATCCAGGCAGTAATCCAAATATTTAAAGGTACACGGTTAATTTAAAAAATGAATCGTCATATGCCTTCTCTTCGTTTCTTATGCGTCATCTGAAAAAGTCTTTTAGATAAGGTATGAGTCGTTAATTTACGGAAACGACGCCCAAATGTGCACGTTCCACTGGCTTTTAAAACTTTGGTTAGCAACTGCAGTAGGATTTTAAAAAATGTGTTCGTTAATCAATCACCCAATCAATAAATAACCACCGACCAATGACAAAATGCATTTTGGGCAAGACATTTTAGATTCAGTATATAATGATAATAATATGTTTTCAACCAGAAAGTTAATTTAAGTTCTCGTTTTATTTTCCTTTGGAATTAAAACAAGATTTCAAAAAGCCGCAATGTTTTTATTTTGATCGTCTTAAGTATTTTGGGCAGAAACATTAGTCGAAAGATTTGCGTATGAATGCTACTGTACATTTGGAATCTGAAAAAAAATGCTCAGATTCATTACACACCAAATCGTGCAGAAATGGATGTATTATTTATATTTGCGAACGAATACCTAAGAAAAAAATCCCATAAAAGTCAAGCTTTAACAGTTGAAGTGATTTTTTTAACATTATCGATACCCACATTTGTATTTTCCCAGAGCTTTACAATGGATAATTGTAAAATGTAAAAGTGGTTCAATTGCGCGTTCTTGTGCTTAGGTGCCTAAAATAGTACGAAATCATGACTTCATGTCCAGCATGAACAAGCTTGACTAATTGCTTATGCTTAGAGCTATACAATGAAACCTTTTCGCTCGAGTTCAAAGGTAAACATTGCAATACAAGTGGTGAAATTAATGGACTTCGAAATTTACACGCGTGCGGTGAAATCATATGAAAACATGTCATTGTTGTCTTGTGGTTGTTTACGTGAATGTGTGCATTTAGGGGTTTTGGTTGACACAAGGTAGGTCTTCTCTATTGTGTATTTGTAAACCGAATTAATTTGGGTATTTGCAAAAAAAGAAATATTAAAAAAGAAACACATAAATGCGTTTAGCGTATGTCATATAAGTATATAGTCAGATAGACCTATTTGCATTAAATATTTTTAATTGTGATAAAATATTTCTTATAGTACTGAAAAACCATTGTAATGTTTGCGTGTATTTCTTAATATTAACTTGTCTAATGCAGGTCAAAAATATTGACACTAATATTATATATCTAATGTTGGCAAATGGCAAAATGACCTGAGGGTTTGTCGTGCTTCTGCTGCATATTACACCAGCAGTTGAATAGATTATAAATATATACATTATATGCTTGACACCAAAGAGAATGGAATTTATATTGACTTACTCCTGAAAATAAAACATTGGTTTTTTATTGGTACACTGCGATTTCGCTTACAAATTTTATTAGCCAACTTCTCTACACGAATAAGTCAATTAGAATATGAATACTAGTTAGGTTTGTTCTTCATTTGATAGAATCTAAATACAGCATTTGATTTTATATATTTTGACGTCACATTGCCTTGTTGTTTGATCCAGTCTTTTAAGTCACCTCAGCAGAATCTGATTTCGACTTTCGGTAAATCTGCCGTCTCAGGGTTACCAACAAGGATCTATTTATGGGTGTAGTATGTTTCAACTGTTCTCGAGTTCTAATTAACCTTCAATTAAGTAGTACGTTATCCGTCAGCCATGCGAGTATACAGGATTCGGTTTGAATTAAATTACACTAAAACCTACAATTTTAACATGAGAAATGTGAAACGATATAAATGAGAACAACATGGACGAAGCATAGTAGGCCATAATACACTTTGAAGAAACAGAAAAACGCCATTGTCGTTTGCTTAGACAATACCATTGTAATTAGTAATGTACTTAATTGACTATCCAACTTGCTTTGTAGTAGTGATATCTCACAAGTATGTTTAAGTTCATTGAGCTATATATTCACAATATTATTATTGCAAGTGAAGTTCTGTGCATCGAACACCTTAAAGTGACATTACAAACAATAGGTCTACTTCATGTTTAACAGTCTCACAGCTTGAATTTTAGCTGGATTTAAACGTTTCGATATCTTCTGATAACTTGTGTATCGGAATTGTTCTGGTCATAATGTCTATTTCAATATTGCACTAAAATTGCAATTTTAACTGTGATAAAAAAAGGCAAACAAAAACGATTCCTTAGTAAACCCAAATTAATACCCCCGAATGCCGCCTCTCATTATGATTTATCAATTTATGAGGTTTTATGAAATTCCATCTAGTAGTTTTCAAGTTACTGTCAGGACAAAAGTTTGACAAAAAAAACACACAGAAAAAGGCAATAACTCTGTAATTTGCTAAAATAATGTAATGATTCATGTACACTCCTTCTCATTGTGCTGTACCATTGTATAAAGTTTATTACATTCTATCCGGTAGTGTTCAAGTTACTGTCCGGACAAGAAAAAAGTAGCAAAGGGCAATAACTATGTACTTGGCTGAAATAGAACTGCGGTTCCTGTACACTGCACATTCTCTCATTATGATATATCACTGTATGAAGTTTTATTAAATTCCATCCATTAGTTTTCAAATTATGCTCCGGACAAGAAAAAGTAACAAAGGGCAGTAGCTCTGTTATTAGCTGAAATAGAATTACGGTTCATGTACACTACACTCCCTTTCATTATGATCTATCACTGTATGAAGTTTTATTAAATTGCATCCAATGGTTTTTAAGTTATGCTCCGGACAAGAAAAAGTAACAAAGGGCAGTAACTCTGTAATTGGTTGAAATAGAATTACAGTGTCTATATACTGCACTCCCTCTTATTATGATCTATCACTGTATGTAACTTTATGAAAGTCCATCCAATAGTTTTCAAGTTATGCTCCGGACAAGAAAAAGTAACAAAGGGCAGTAACTCTGTAATTAGCTGGAATAGAATTGCGATTCCTGTACACTGCACTCCCTCGCATTATGATCTATCATTGTATGAAGTTTTATTAAATTCCATCCAATAGTTTTCAAGTTATGCTCCGGACAAGAAAAAGTAACAAAAGGCAGTATCTCGGTAATTAGCTAAAATAGAATTGCGGTTCCTGTACACTGCACTCCCTCTCATTATGATCTATCACTGTATGAAGTTTTATTAAATTTCATCAAATAGTTTTCAAGTTATGCTCCGGACAAAAAAAGTAACAAAGGGCAGTAACTCTGTAATTAGCTGAAAAAGAGTTATAGTTCTTGTGCACTGCACTTTCTCTCATTGTGCTTTACCATTGTATTAAGTTTTAATAAATTCCATCTAGTAGTTTGCAAGTTAATTTCTGGAAAAATATTTGACAGCAAAAAAACAAATAAAGAGCAATAACTCAGTAATTAGCTGAAGTAGAGTTATGGTTCTTAAACACTGCACTTCCTCTTATTGTGCTTTACCATTGTATGAAGTTTCAATGAATCCCATCCAGTACTTCTCAAGTTATACGCCGGACAAAAAAAGTAACAAGGAGCAATAACTCAGTAATAAGCAAGACTAGAGTTATGGTTAGTGTACACTGCACTTCCTCTCATTATGCTCTATCATTGTATGAAGTTTAATCCAATTCCATCTAGTAGTATTTAAGTTATGCTCCGGACAAGGTAAATTGCAACGGACCGACCGACAAACCGAACAACCCGACCAACCGACCACAGGGTGACTCCAATATACACCCTTCAAACTTCGTTTGTCGGGGGTATAATAATAATCTTGATTTGCAACTCGGCGCTAATTTTTTACTAAAATGCTCTTTGTTTATTTCATTACACAAGCCACTAGGTTATAAAACTGTGGCGAAAGCAATTTATTATTCGTTTTGTAGATATTGAATTAAGACCAATAGCTCTAGAAAAAAATACTCGATGTATGCATTATTATGTAGTTTAAATCAAAATGTTGTCAGATTTCCAAAATATTTAGGAAAAATAAGATAAAATATTTTGGAAACCATTGGTGCAGTAATATTACTCCCGTGAGTGATGAGAACAAGCTGTCTTCTTTCACATTTTTTTCTAATCTATCTCTAAAGCATGCCAATAAACAAGATGACAAAAACAATCTCATTAGCCTCTCGGTCATAATTACATGTAAATATTTTGTCAGGAATGTTCTCAATATACGTTTATTAAATATTATATAGATTTAATATCTTAAATGAATTGCCCTTTTTCTGATATTTTTGTATACAAATGTTGAATTCATGCCTTAGGGCTTAGTGCATTCTTATTTTAGGACTCTTCGGGAGCCCAACTGGTACACCGGAACTCAACAGGCTCGTGAACACAACATACCCGTTAATAAAACAGTCTCGATTGGATTACAAAATGTTTTCTAATTATGTTTACCTCTGTTCAAACAATACGTTAATCACAATTATATGTTTTTTGTTGAAACATTCTCACATACTAAACACATTTTCTACAGCCCAACCTGTAATTGACCAAATAACATATATAAATTTATTAAACGGGTATACTTTAAAGAAGCAAAGTTGATCCAAAACATGTACCAATTAAATCCTTTGTCAATTTACTTATCCAAATAAAAATGAAACGGAAATCGAACATACCCTTATGCGGATGTCTGATATCGTTTGCCCGAAGCTAGCAATTTCTTTTGAAATCATGGATTTAATTTAAGTGCAATGCGGTGTCGTAACTTCCGATGCTAATTCACCTGTATGCGAAAGTTAGAGTAGAATTAGCAAAGAAAGTAGTCTTGCACCGAATATATCTACCAAGAAAGATTCACGTTTCATCAAGGGTACGTCAATATATGTAGGACATGACCTCTCTCTAGAGTTTATCTCTGGAGCTTTCATTGTAATTGCAGTCGCATCAGGTCTCAGTCGTAAATGATTAAAGAAGCAAATGCTGCACTTCGTGTAAAATGGTCATATTTATAAAATGTTATAGCTCGTTGTTTCGTTTATTATCCATGTTCACCAGGAACAAACAATCATACTACTGTGTGAGGATGTAACTTGGCAATGGTTTTGGAGATTCATGTCTATTTTAGGGCGCCATCGGACTTTCAATTGGCGTCGGCACGAGTGGGAATATAAGTATTGCTGGATTGCGGAGCAATGAAGCCTGACAACGTAATTTTAGTTGGAGCAACACTGATTCTTAAATGTGCATCAGTGTTTAGCACATACACACAAGACCCCGTTAAATGTTTCGACTTTTGATTCCATTATCTGATTGATATGTGTCGCGAATCTTCTTCTAAATATTTTATGTGTACCATTAGTGATCGTGTTCAATACCTGGATTTCTATGCGGATACACAGCTGTTACGCGACGTCCTAAGTACTTCTGCAATATTTTGTAAGACCGGGGCTTGACATTGTTACCTGATTGATCGTACGGTCTATCAAATGTTGTACTGGTTAATATCATAAAATGTTACAAGGGGTTTGAAATGAGGCTTTGCATCCGATCGTATGTACAAACATGTGTTACCGTTCGTTAATTGAATAATCGATTCGTTACCAGGAGTATCGCTTAAAAATAACAATGACTTTGCACCTGTTATTTTTAATGAAGGTTACACGCACAATAGAAAGGAAAATGTTCAATATCTATAACACATCAACCAGTATCACTAAAAGCCTTGACTGAGCCTTTCAGCATACGAAATACAGTCCAGGAAGCAATGTGTAGTGATCTCGCCTCGAGGGTGTTTGTTGCACTTGGAATAACGGTTCTTGGATTGCAACGGTTTGATTATCTGACATATCAGGGCTAATAATCGAAATGTACAACAATAATCGATCATTGAATAGGACAAATCGTGCGTGTTTTTCCATTTTAAATAGTGTAATCAAATTTAATTTTATTGACAAAGAAAACAGTAACGAATCATTTCTTTATGAAATCATAGCACACGTTTGGATATATCCCTCGTATATGATAGGAAAACTCCACAAATGATAGTTTGCATTGATGTGTTTTAGTTTAATGATAAGGTTCGACGAAAATCGATCAAAGACGATCATAATCGATTACTGCCGATGTTAGATCCCATCGACGAACCAATGATTAATATTATAATAATATTAATTAGTGATTTCATATTGGCCTAGTTATTTGTCCGAGGTTAGCTGTATTTGCCTGAGCCCGAAAGGGCGAAGGCAAATACAGCTGACCGAGGACAAATAACTGGGCCAATATGAAATCAACTAATTAATAAGTATTTTATTAATTAACTATTACCGTTGTGGTTAAAAACATTCTTATAACTTACCTTTAGTTCACATTGAAGCCGTATTTATCCCTTATTCATTTATGGTGTCTGCTTTTCTAGACTTGACTTTGCTGATTTGGACATGCATTCTTATAGTGACATTGCGCATACTTATGAATAAAGCACTGTACATTGTAAGGAAGCATGTCTTTTCGTCTTAATTTTGTAAATCGTTTACCAAAGTGTCAAATGTTTCACCTTCGTCGTCCATTTTGTCGGCGTAAAAAATCATAATAGTCGTAAAATCCACCCACGGGTTAAATACAACTGTTATATCAAACCGTACAAAGTGGTGCAATCATGCAATAGGTTCAAGTATTCCAAATAAAGTTATAATAAGCACAAAAATTGCAAAACAGTCGGAAAACGGAAAACAAAATGGCTACCTTTAAAAATAATTTCCAGCATATTTTTCATATTAGGCGAGATTCAACAGCCAATGGAAATGGCCTATTTCTCAAATACTATATTAGGCGAGTTTTGTAGCCAATCAAAACGGAGGAAACTCATATTAGGCGAGTTTTGTTGATATTGGCCGAGTTTGGTAGATATTGAGCGAATTCTGGCATATATTGTCTTCAATTGTCTGGTATTGATACCTCAATTGTCTCTGTATCTCGTCAAATACGGAATAGTTGATTAATAACAGATAATATTTGATCATCGCGTGATAACTATGTTGTATAAAGCGTTCTGTTCGTTTGACTTATTTAAGATGTGGCATTCTTTTTATGACACAATAAACGGGCATGTTGTCAGTTGCACGAAATATATAATTTCCTGAATTTAATTTACATAATATGTTAATGTATTTTTTTTAAGTTTAACTCAATACATGCCTTACCAGTGTTTACCACTGATTTTGTGCTGACAATATGTCAAAATGTTAATAATTAGTTATACTGGTCATTTGCACGTGTGGTCAGGTGTGCTGGAATTTGCGAAAAAAGATATAGCTGGTTAACTCCCTTCCAATATGTGTGTTTAAACCCCGTGTCATTTTATAGGGATTTGATATTTTACTTCCTGGTATAAATTGTAATATATGGTTATCAAAAGTGGTATTTAAGGAAACACGCTTAAGTAAGTCAGCTAAGCATTTGTTGTTAAAATCGCATCGCACCTTGTTAGTTGATACATGTTGGATAAAGGAATATATCAGTGTTTCGTTTCGTGTTCATCCTGTGTGGGGTTTCGTGTCCCGTGGGGACTTTATATTGTACTACTGTAATACATAAAAGGTTCCAGTACCTAGTTCTCGTACGTTGGACAGCCAAGGAATTTGTTTTAGATAGGGTGCTTATGAAATCTGCAAAACAATCTTGTCATTGGAAAAGAGCAACACATATGAATGTACAATAAGTTCTTTAATTATGTATGTATGTATTTCTCATGATTTTGTAGCTTGGATATATGTAATTTGTAGTTTTATGATTGAAGAAGATTTATAAAATCGAGCTTTCTTTCTACGAAGGCTTATCATCTTGTGTTACTTTCAAATACTATATAAATCACTGACTTTTATTTACACAATTGGAAGACAAATAATGTATTGGTTCATGGAATTACCATGAAAGAGATTCTACAAATTAAATTTCCGCTGCCTTTCCGCTGGACTATGTCCACTTCTTATAACTGGTTATTCTATTTTTGGTAGGGCCAATGGCAATCAAGGATACAATATTACTGCGGTATAATGAAGACGGTTGGCGATAGTGGTGATAACGAAATATGTTTACAAACAACACCTCTGGTAAAACTGGCTATAAAGTGAGTTACATGTTATATTTTCTGACCACTTATCGGTGAGATACTAAATCAATTTGATATATAGACCGTCATTTATGAACAGAACGGAAACTATTCAATGCCTGTTCTTAAGTAGATATGCAGCTGTTACTTCCTAGTTCAATTACAACTGCAATATTTTATCAATGCGTTTTGTAACGCGATCTGGTGTACCAAATATTGTAATTTGCTATACCATAATAGTTTAAAAAAGGTTGGACATTAGTATTTTAAGGTATGTTTAACTCCTTTTTTATTTCAACACGTTCATTCATATTTGCTTCACTGTTATCTTTTTTTTATTTGTCTTTTCCAAACAACCTGAAGAGAAATAGATCCAGACTCAGCATTGGACCTTAAACAATATGGAGAAATAATTTCCCCAAAACCATTTCTGCCCTTTAAATTGAATAAAACAAAAACAATTGTTAATATATCATTTTAAACGTATTTTGTTTGCAAGTGAAGAGATTCAGGACATAGAGCATTTACAAGTATTTGAGTAGAAGAATCGAAATAACGTCATTTTTTCTCGGATTATCTAAATGGTTTGTATTATGCTTCAGTTTTGTTTTTATCATTCTTTTTTCCAAACGTATGCACACGTTTTGTAACCATATGTAATGGCATCTTTTTAAGGTTTGCAAACTAGTTCATGTTGTGTTTGTTTGATGTTTTTATTGAGATTTTTATTTCGGAAAAAAAAAACACGTTAAGTATTACTTCCAATAGATAAATAGGTGATAAAGTAAAGGGTGTATAAAACAGCATGTGGCCTTTATGGTAAACTTGCAATGGACCAAATACATCTGCAATGACTTTAATACATGGAGCGCTGCATTTTCCCGAAACTGTCTTAATAGAACAAAAGCGTTATATATTTGGTTAAAGATCAAAATCTGGCTCACATATTCTGATACCGAGTGGCTGACTCTTAGATATTGACATTTGCGGCATGGATAGCTACTGCTCAATCTATTCACTGCCAAACTCTTTTTCCATTTGTATTGTTTCGGAAATCAGTTAATTTTTCTTTTTGAATTGATTGAAGAAGTTGTCTTTTCACTTGGTGTGTGTGAACTTAGTCATTAAATTTTTTGTCAAGTCTTGTTACAGTTCTATCTTTAGCATAATTTAGTAATTAGTTTCCATGCATAATCGTAGCGAGTGTAGCTCAGCTTGGTCTTTCATGAGAAATCATGTTTCGAAAAACCTCTTTATATGATGTCCGAGTCGACTCTAAATCACGAAGCACAGAAATGTCGAAAGTATAAAAATTGATCACGAACGGACTGATTTGTTTAAGTTTAGTTTTCGAGTTAAGAAATCATCATTACATCAATAAACTGTATGACGGCAGTAAGTATGAACTCATCTGTTTTGAGTGGTTGTGGACTTATTGTGACGTGTTTTATGACCTTCATATAAGTACGGCAGTACACTGTTACTTTGTAAGCTTAAGTTAAACAATAGAGAATTAATAGCAACGAGTTTTGCTATAAAAGAATTCTTGTTATGTTCAACAGGAGGATATACTCCTAAACAAGTTTAATACAAGTGTGTTTAGAACAGTTTTTTTCTCTGTGACATAGTCTACTTGTAGTCGTATTACACATCCAGCAATGATGAGTCTTTTTCTGCAAGAATATTTCGCATGTTCTCGAAGAAATCCTGTAACACTTAAGAAGTGGAATCGACAATAAACAAGCGAATGTCGACTCTTAAATACCTACAGAACATAACCTGGTAGCATACGGAATAGCATCTGTGATTGGAAACATAACTGTCATAATTATACAGTGTTTACGAAATTAAGATGAAGGAGAATGACCTTTTGCGATAAGTTTGTAACCAGCACATTTTCTGGGAATTTGTTTTTCTGGGATTTTAACTGCTTTTCATTTCAATGCGAGTCTAAAGGATAAATCACACATTTGATCGTGATAAAGTATCAATGTTTGTAAGATTCGGTGAACACAGATCGCTTTTGGTCAATATGTCATAAAAGAAGTAATACATTAGATTGCACTGACCTTTTAAGCATTCTACAGGTATGTGCGAAGCATAAAGTCTTATTTTGCTATTGTTTTATTCTTTTTATGGCAAAATATTGATTTGTATCAGTGAAACATAGGAGATTAAATATCAATTTGATATTCATAGCTGGCAGGCGTTGGTTATAGCAAGATCGTCCAACCGACAAGGGGCAGGTGTTGGTTATAGCAAAATAGCCCAACAACCAATGGACAGGTTATGGTTAGCGCAACTGTAAAGGGATGGGAGTTGGGTATAGCGAATTCTCTTTTGTAGTTTTGTTCATGTTGATTTAACTGATGGTTTTACTTAACATTAATGTACGCTATCTGGTGGTATCCTATAACGTGCTTGTTTGTTATCGGAGAAGAGAGAACAGTCGGCGATTATATTCCTCATGGGACTGGCTTTTTTGTTCTAGTACAACTAGTACAATAGACGAATCTATGGTTTGACTTTAAGAAATATGGTTTCTGTCTGTTTATTGAGATATCTTTAAAACATTATTCTTAATTTGCCAACATTTAAAGCATTGCCTTTTAGAGATTGTTATAACGATCGTTCCATTAATGTGTACAAGTTTAATGACCTTGGAGTCATTATGTCATAAAAAAGCAGATCGAGAGTCTGCGGAGGAGGTTTGAATGGTTATGCTGTGTGGAATCGGTTCTTTCCTTTCCTCCTTCCTGTCACTGATACTGGAGGTTCATAAGGTATTTGCTGGAAGTTAAATGTGCATTAAATAGCTTCTTGGCATAGATCCTTCTCGCATGTATAATCATTGTTATCCTGTTGCATTTTGTTGTTGACGGTTAACCAATCAACAGGGAGTGCATATTTGTACAATTCGTCACTCTTACTGTACCAAACCAGCCTCCACATTTGTTTATGTATAGTTAAGAGATATTCTGGAAACGTCTATAATTTTTACAACAAAATACTTTTCATCCCTTCAAACTGCCTATCACCGAATAGTATTGGTGTAAGTAAAGGACAAATTATACCACTCTAAATTGTAAGCGGGAACTGATTCAACGTATTTTCCAAAATTATATTGATTCTAATGTTCAATTTTAAGTTATGTCGAATAGTTGTCATTAAAACATTTCAAGTATACACTGGTTATCTAAAATGTATAAAAAAAAACGTATAAATCAATTTCATTTCTAAAAGTATACATAAAACCTCAGGGCTGAATACGTTTCAACTCTTTAATTATCTATTGAACATTATTTAGTTACAACCAAATTGACTCCTCTGATCGAGAAATGGCAGTTTATGTTAAAAAAAGGTTTAACCAATGATCCCACTTATAAATATATATATTGAACTTGCCAAGATGTTATTAGAGTGGGTTTTTTGTTCTGAATAAATATTTTCTAAAATTTCAGTACATGTTTATATATACAATCAAAAGGCATTCTTGCCTGTCTTATAATGTACCTTGACTTTCTGGCTTCTTTGTATACTGCTATGAAAGTGAATAATGTTGTCAATATCTAAGTATGGAGATCTTGAACATGTTATTTAATCAAATACTTCTTTTAGATTGATTGACGATAGTCTAAAATTGTATAATCAGGTATTTACAGATAATATTAAATCGATATACCCTCCACAATTGCAACTCAATAAAGGTAATACATTTAGTCTGAAAGCATCCGATTAAGACATGCAACTCGAAGTTAGGAAAGATAAATTGAATATCAATCTTTATCATAAACATGATCATTTTAATTTTAAAATGATTAATTACCCTTCTTTGAGTGGAGAGTTTATAGTTTTTAAATGCACCGTTAATAGGATGCGCTAGAATATCCAAATATGTCAAATATTCAACTCTCGTCGTTAACTTATGAGGGAAAAACCTCTAACCTCTAAAATAGAAATTCAGATACCATACAACGAGAAAAACTTTCTCAAAATTGTTAAAAGGTCATTATAATATTATATTCTAGTACAATAGAAGTCTTAAATTGCTGACTGTTAAGAGTATTGCTCATCCTGATTTTGATGGTGATTTTTATAAAACGATTCTTTTTTATGAAACGATGAAAATGATTCCAGCCCATGGTTGGGCAATCAGACTAAATAAATTGCTGGCAACTTGTTTCAGCTGTTGCTATAATTTTCAGTGATTTAATTTAGTTAAAAATGTGCATTCGTGTTATCTGAAAACCGTGTTGTTTTTTCATTCGTCTGGTTAACTCGGAATGATTCGGCTTATGACGTCGATTTATTTCAATATTTTTCCTATCGTTATCATTTGAAAGAAAACTTTAGAAAAGAAAAATTGTATTTTAATTATGTTTTTTTGTATATTCTTAGAGCTTGTACATGATGATACTCTTCATCAGATTCTGTGAACAGATTTTGCAATAGGTACTCTGAATTGTATTCATTCGACTGCAGATATAGTTTGGATTCCTAACCATAGAAGGTTTAGCTATTAGTTTTATTATCATTTGCGTTATTCTTTAGTTTTTTCAAGTTAATGCATACTCTAATCAGATTTACTTTTTACGTTTTAGCTATACTCGGGATTGTTGGGATTCACTTAGGTTGTGGCCAAAACTAGTTTAACCTCCATCAAATTTCCATTTTCTGCACGTTCCCAGGCGGTGTCTAACAATTATTAATTGAAACACATAGTTTTATAATGTATTAAGAGTGTTGTTTGTAAAGGTTTGTTTTGTTGTCCCATGTTTCTTGTTTGTGTTTGTTTGTTTTTATGTTCTATGTTATTGACGTTGACCCTGTGCCATTGGAGGGTTTTATGTTCAAACTTTCGACTACTTGACTTGTTGCTGTAGTTTTTTATATCAATTTTGACTAAAACAATGAAGAAGTATGTTTTTGTACACTATTTAAAGCATTAGTATCTTTATATTAGACGAAACACCTAGATTGCTGTCGAGAAGAGATTTCTTTCAATTATTAATTACGTTTCAAGCAATACAAATCAGGTTGCGTCAAGGGAAAAAACTGTAACATCAATTCGGGCCAATTTATATTCTGATTGTGGAGAAAATTGAAATTATGTTTAACGTCATACATATTTAATGGTCAATAACGAGCTCGCTTCTTCTCAAATTTCAAACACAAGCTTGATTTGCGAGTCGACCTTAGATATAATTGATATTAAATGATATATGTATAAAATTTAGTTGACTGTCATTACAATTATGAATAACATAACAACATTATTGGCATACGTAAACTGGAAATGTAAAGAATCATGCATTTTTTAGGTGACAGAGGTCTTGAGGTGTAAGTGTCCACCTTTCAACCAAGATATTGTGTGTTCGAGCCCTAACAGTATTGATTTTCACCAAGGAAACTTTCTCAAGAGAGACTCATATATTTAAAGTTGAGTTTATACGGCTTCAATTGTATAAACTAATTTTAACTATCGTGCATTTTGTCCATAAGCTTGACAGCACCAGTAACTTGATGTAAGAATAATTTTCATCCTTGATTAAAATCTAATTGTGATTAGATTCAAGCTGAATTTCCTAAATGTTTAGGGAAACACGCGAAGATACGATCTGCAACTATATCATAATTGTGTTACTGATGGATAGGTTCTAAAAATAGAGATACTTATGTCAGTCTCTCATTTATCATAGATCTGAAGGAATTTGTGTTTTTATCTCTAATTAGTTCAATAAGCTAATTGGATATCAATTTTATTTTATTTATTAACATTTCGTGAATTAAGAATGTTAAAAAAATAATACATATGTAAAACAATTAAATATCATGATGCTAAAATTTCTCAAATTTGGTACATATTAATAAAAACAACCAAAAGGCATTCCAATATTTATTTTTCCTTGATATTCTACCTTATAAGTTCATTATTATTTCACAGGAATATAACAACAAATGTGTTATCAGTAGCAGCACGTTTGACAATCTCCAAATGTTGTTTTTCAAATGGTCAATAGACCAATGGTCAATAGACATACAAATCTGCGCTTTCCGCGCCAACAAATGTAATTGATTTAATAGTGCTGTTCTGGCCATCTCTCGATTGTCAAATCTGTTAGTTACAATTGACCAACACTCCCCCTTGTCTGCTACCTAATGTCCGTTGTCCGAGTTGCTGTTTTGTATCCCCAGACATTTTGGCCAGCGAACACATTGATAATGCGGTACATTGATGGTTTTACCGATGATGGTGATAATGAAACATATTTAATTATTTATGAACTATTCGCATTTCAAAATCACTTGAGCGAAATGTTTTATATTCTGATTCCGTTATCTGTAGATAAGGAACGATAAGTATGAAAACAGTCGTCTTTCGAGTTTTACCTACGACATCATTTATGGATGTGTACAGCAAGTGTTCAATACTTGGACTTCTAGGTGATGCAGCTGTTAATCGATGTCAGAATTACTTACGTTATAGTTATACTTCATACATACTTCATATGTTTTATAAGGTATTGACCTCAAACATCATGACAGAACAAAACCGAAGATATATTTATTCCGGCTTGTAAAATGCATATCGTCTACATATATCGATAAATACATTTATTCATATACCATGTCAACGTGCATATACAACATGTAGTGGTAAATGGTATATATATTTATATATATATATATGCTGTTATAATAAGTCATACAAAAGTTTCATATAGTTATAACACAACATATTATTAACAAAAACTAGAGGGTGAACTTAACATTTATCTTTCAACATTCAAAAAATTATCTCTAACAACAAGAGCTTCTTTAGAATAAAATGCTAGTTTAATTAATTCATTCCTGTCATTTAATTTCAATACTTGTAGAAATCCATACACAGAAGGGTACATGTAGTAACCACGGTTTAGTATTTCTTTCTTACACCAGAATAACATGGACTTGTACAAATAAAACTCATGCACATATTGAAAAGAAGTGCTGTGCATAAGAAACATTGTTTTGTGTGGTATTTTTAGAAATATATATTAAAAGTGTTACGGTGAAGTATTGTGCATAAGCATATTTTTGTTGTGTATGGTATTCTTAGAATAATTGCCCTTTGATTTTTTTTTAAATTTAACTTTTACTTTTAGCCATAACTCTAAATGCTTTGGGGGTATTGACTTCAAACGTTAAACACATTTGACTTGTGTTAAAGAGAACTGTTGTGCAAAACAAACATAATTTTGTGTATGTTTTATTTTAGAAATGGTAGTTATTTCCCTTTATTTTTTATGCTTTTACTTTTTACTTTTCTCCTAAACATTCGTTTTTAGGTATTGCCTTCAACTGTACGATATACACATTATGAACATTAACTTTATTGATGCCTTCTAGATGACAAATGGTATTCAAGGAGCAAACGTCAGTCTTAGTGAAACTTTTTATCACAAAAAGTTGTTATTGTGGTGGTATTGATCATGTCCAGTGATAGATCTAGTTTGTCGATTCGGAACCTGTTTTGTCAATGTTATAAGATTAAAGCAAGAATTGGAAATAAGTTAATATATCAGATAAGACATAAGTATATATACATTTGATATCATAACCTCGCTCCAATTATGATATGTTTAAATGTTGTTGTTGTCTGTGTGATTTCAGCCTTAACTGAAATGTATTTCTTGGATCTTTGTTTATTGTAAGAAATCAATTTTGATTTTTAGAACTTAATTTGGAAGCCGCAGCACTGACATGTAATATCATGTTGTGCAATGAATTTAAACGGTTATTTCGATATCGTTTAAGATATAGGAAGAGTAGGAAGAGTAAAATGACAGATAAGACAATGGAATCAACGTCGACGCGTAAAACATTACTTTTATTAACTGATTAGGGAACCGCAAAACAAATATGGGTGTCTATGTCTGTCTGTCTGTCTCTGTCAGTCTGTCTGTCTTTCTGTCTTTCAATACGTCTGGCTGTCCTTTCACTTTGTTAATGCTTTATCTTAATAAAAAGCATTCAAGACATCATAAGTGTGTTTGTTATATGACTAGTAAATATATAACTCTTATCATTGTAATATTAATAGCCCCTTGAAAAAAGAATTCATCTCCAAAAATCAATTAACTTTTCATCGGAACTTGATTGTTTGGTGGAGGTAAATAAGTAAATAAATCTTGAAGCATAACTATATGACAAGTGATTATTTTTAGAGGGGTACACGTATTCCGAATCTGCAAGGGTTTAAGTGAGGTTTTGGAGCTTGATATGCAAGATCGCGGCGAAACCATGACGAAATATGATTTTGGGAACCTGTTTTCGCCTGGTAAGTGGTATAAAGTATATATTTCAAAAATATCAAGACGTGCATTCGGCTCTACAATTACTATGCCTCACTCGGCTTTTTATTTCATGCGTCTAGGTTACGGAATAAAAAAGTTATTGAAGGAAAACCTTCGGCTAGTCTGTTGTTTACAAATGTGGGAAGCGAGAATTTGATACTTTTTATGACGTTTAAGTTCCAAAAATACATATTTTTGCAATGGTTTCTGCTTTAACATTATTTAAATGTGATATTTTAATTTCCTGACAATCCCTTTGCTGTACAAGAGCTTTCATGGTAATTTTATTTTGGTTTAACCACCTAAATGTGTGCTGAAAATAGTTCAACCACCTTTTGGCATCTGCACTGAAAGACATTTTCGCCGCCATCTTGCATATCAAGCTCCAAAACCTCACTTAAACCCTTGCAGATTCGGAATACGTGTACCCCCCTGATTTTGTTATTTTAGAATCACTACTCTGTATAATTCAATACAAGTTTCAATATGGGAGAGAAAAATTTATGATCTGAGACCAACTTGTTTACCGCATAGCCCATACATGGGTAGTTACCACATTTGATTTATAACATGTCTTGAAGTTTCTCCCTCTGTCAACTATACTGTCATTCAGGATCTCATCAGTTAGTTACATTGGGTGATCCAAATCGTGTCTTTGCAATTTGGCTTTTGTTTTCTGATGCTTTAATAATTTTTTTAAGATATTTGAACATTCTTGTAAATTTACATTGAATTCTGTTGTATGCATTAGAATGTAGCTTATATATCCGTTCGATAAGTGTTAACGTGATGTAGAGCAGCATTTGCTTCTCTATTGTGTGATCATTTATAGATATTAAGATAATTCAAACTGAAAGAGCTTTACATTCTAGTTGATTTCTAATAAGTATTGTATATAATATGCATGCCAATACATTTCCTTAATGAATGGAAAGTTCGTTCTACCAGAAACGTAAGCATGGCAAAGCATGATAAGCCTTTTATTGGTAAATTTGCCAAATTGCATCTGTGCATGCATGCAAATGAGATATTTAGTTTAGAAATTGTATCCGCAAGCCTTTCGACGCAAGCGACGATGCACACTTTAAACTCGAGCTGATAAATAAAACGAGCTGACGTATTTTTAGTCGCCTTTAAAAGACCCCTTATTATATAGTATTGAAATGTTCTTAACAAAATCAGTCGTTTGGTATATTATCACAATAATATTAGCAACAACAGAGTAAGATAAATTTCATTTTCGTGAGGTCACATCAAAGTAGCTTACTTTTTTAAACAAATGGTTTTGGAATGTTAAACTTTACAGTATATTTTTAATTACAGACAAACATGGAATAAATGAAGTAACGCGAAGTATATTACAAAATGTTTTACTCGGAAATCATTATAGACCAAACGAACAGCTTGCAACGAAATCATATTTGAGTATATTCATGGCTATATCAGCTGATTTCACTATATATAACGGTATTACATAACCTGGTTATTAAAAAAGAGTAAAAGGAATGGCATCGACATAACAGCATTGCCAAATATCTCCAAAATTAGACAATGGTGTCGTCGTATGAAAAACCGCTTAACTCTCTATCCCTGCTAAATATATCCGTTAATATTCATGTTGATTGCTTCCTAAGCAGAAAAAGTTTCAATTCCTTAAAGTTTTGCATTAGAGATTATTTTCTCCCACCTCAGATAAATAGATCCATTAATTTAACCATGCTAGATATTTTTATTTTGCCCACGGGCGAAGATAAAATGTCCGTATGGAACTCCTTTTAATGGTCACCAGATTGTAGTTACCTCCCTTGTTGAAGACTGTCGTCTGTAGCGCATCATGGAAACCTTGTCTGTTGTCAATATTTAGCACGTGAGTTAATTATTTCTCGCTTCAAATGTCACCAGAAAACAGTTTTCACGCACCTTTCAAGAAATAATGCTTCACTCTTCTTAGAACTATTTAAAGACCGATCAGACCATTTACATACTCTGAATCACTGCGCGAATATCCATGACAACCACGAATTATTGCATGTCCGTACGCAATTATTTTCACTAAGCACAAAAGAGTTCCGGCAAAAAAATACATTTTTACTTAATTTTGTTTAACTGAGGTGGGAGAAAAAGCATCTACCATAGCCGCTCGTGTAAGATAGGTTCATCCCGACCCTCGCGCAAAACACCCTACGCTCGGGTCGGAATGAACCTATCTTACACTCTCGGCCATAAAAGATACTTATAGTCTTAGGAATCGCATGAACTGTATGTTAGAAATGCAAGTTAAAATTTAAAATTCACGATTATGGTAAGGTTAACATAATTCATTTGCTCGTAAATATCATAAATGTTTGTCAAAATGTATTTACATACATTTGTGTAGGAAATGGTAATAGAAGCTTGTAACAGCTTTTCTCGACCTGGATATACGACTAGAAAACTAGGTTTATCTTTAATAGTTATCTTCTTTCAAAAGTATTGCAGTTCTATATAACTCAACACTAATTAACACGTTAAACGACATAATGCGAGCGTTGTAACCTGTAAAATTGCAGTAGAGACGAATAAATATAATCTACCCCGATTTCTTAAATATCTACTTATATAACTGAGATAATGTAACCAGGTTCCATACGCTGAACATCTTTCAGCATTGAAATTGCCTTGCTGGTACATAACAGTGTGGTGCTCTCAGTTGAACGTGTATTTGAAGCTCTTGGAATAAAGGATATGTGCTTGCAACGTTATATCATTTATGAAAGAAAACATAAGTATCTCTTATTAAGTTAATACGAATTTTATACAGTTGCAGTGGTTTAACAGTTTTGGGATAATATTGTAACAGGAACATTATAATGCACTTCTTTAACTGCAAGATTGTTTCTTAGATTGTTTTATTGTTTTAATTACATTTGGATTGTTGTGGTTACGAAAAAGGTGTAAAGTGTAATGTATTTACGAATGGAAATCGTTGCAAACATTACAGTGTTTTGAAAAGCGAATGATCAGAGTAGTCTGTCAATATGTCAAGTATATATAATTAATCAAGCTGTTCTGGCGTGTTCAACAATTTTATAGTGGAAAAGAGTACACACGGTTTTGATAATAGGATCTAGGTAGTGACTCTTTGAATATTAATTGCTTGGATTCACTATACTGCTCTCTGGCGGTTTATAAATTCATTGCGTATACTATTCGTAATATAAGAAGTGACATAATACATTACCGTGCATCATTAAAACTTGTTACTCTATCTTCCGGGTAGTTGATGATTTAACGTTTTGATACAGAACTTAATAAGGATAATTAAGGATACACGTGTGCGATAAGGTAAGAAATAATACACCTGTTTATCGCTTAATGTGTTTTACGTAGCTGTTGAAATAATACCTGACTATATACTATTCATATCATAAAAACTCTTTCTTAGGTTATATGTATTGAATAGCTGTATATTGTTAATTTAAAAAATAAAATGCAATATTTTGTCTGAGTGATCTTCAGGTAAAAGGAAGAAGGTACCAAGTGACATTTACATAATGATAGAAGGTTGTGTAACCTTATGTCATAAACCCTTGAATAAAGGTTTACTTTGTTAGAAGTAAATGTTTTATATGTATGTAAAAAGTATCAGCACCGCAAGCCCCTTGGGGTTGGTCATGAATGATCAAAAACAAACTTAACTTCCAGTAGCAGTTCCATTTCGCCATGGATTGTCTGAAAGTTATCTTAAACGTGTGTGTGATCTAAGAAGAAAGAACAGTAAACAGTTTAATTTCTCATGGGTAAAATGCATTTCGCGTTAACATGCTGTAGCAGCGTTTGTAGGTTTAAATATGGAAATTATGTACGAAATTGAATACCATTCTGCTTATGATAAAATAACGATCTTTATTATCCAACAAAGACGCCGCTGATTTAAATTCATGCAGTGAATGTAAAGGAAGTAAACATTTGCAAAAAATAAATCAGTTTAAATTAGGTAATAAACTTGTCGTTATTCGACATTTATAAAAGTATAAGTGTGCGTTCATTAAATATTTGTGTATGAAAAACGTAAATTAAAATATTAAATAACATGATTAAATTTCAGTACAAAGGCAAGCCGAACAGCTATACTGTAATTCGATCTTATTTAATGGCACACGGATCAGGTGCCATATCATGACGAAACACACACTACACAACACTTATAGTTTATATATTCATATCATATTTCGTTTTAAAATGCATGTGTGGATAACCGCCTTCGAACGCTCTGTAAAAAAAGAGTTTCAAGTTTGTGTCCCCAGAATTAATCTCCCCCTCTCTATTGCCTGCGTTCTTAAAGTTCGTATTTAAAACAAATCTAAATTGAGGTAAGCAGAAAAATAAAGATATCAAGTGTGTCCTAAGACATATGTTCTTGTATGCTATTGGAAAAAAACAACAAAAAAAACAAACAATTACGGCATTTTGGAAACCAACAAGAAATAGATTAATTCAAGTGGACCTACACACGTTATCGCAACAACACCTAAACCCTATGTGTACTAACATTAACACACAAACAAATAACCAAGAACCAAAGAAGCCAGCACCTTACATCATTGCAACATATTATGTTTTAAATACCTGTTATATAAGGATTACCACTTTTGAACTGTTAGTTAAAATTCTTCAGAATAAGAAGTGTTTCAGAAACGTATGTTCTACAAGGTATTGAGAAACGGGGATCCAGGGTGCTTTTCTTGATTGTCTGAAACCTAGGCCCTGTAAATACTGAAACTGGTTGCAGGTCAATAATTTATCTCCCGATTGGCCTTAGAGATTGTTCCATCTCCAGCCGAATTATATTATTACATGCATGCTTAGGTCCAAACATTCCTTCAATTGTTTGTACTTTTTTCTTTGGTTCATTTCCATTTGATTCTTGAGAAACTTTTAAATTCAGATTGTTAGAACTACTACTCAAACATGGATGATGACATTCAATGTAGGGTTTTAGGTTGCTTATTTCAGCGCCACTAGTTTTTTATTCTGTATTACAAATTCTACAGACGTCACAGGTCTCAACAATAAAGATGTGTTTATTTGCAAGCTACGCTTCAATTCAAAGTTAATTTACAGCCATGACGATTTATTTTGTTGTTTTCATTCCACTCCATATCAGTAAACGCTTTGAATGGCTTTTTTAAAAACTAAATCCGCGCACCTAACGGTACGCATTTGAGGAAAAACCTGTACACCATACCAAACAGAAAATATGTTTAATTTACAAAAGATATATGATCTATTCAAAAATGAAAAAAATGACTTAAAATGAAATAGTGCATCTATTTTCAATTTTGAACTCATTTTAAGTCATAAAATAATTGAAATAAACACTTTTTACACTTTTACATTTAGTAACGATACTTCAATCAATAAGACAATCAATAAACACATTGATACTTACGGTGTACTGCGATCTGGATACCCGGGGTGGACGAATACTTAAAACATTGAAAGCGCCTGCATGACTTGATACAGGATCTAATCGTTTATTTAAACTGGACTCAATTTTTCAATCAATCAAATCAAGCAAAGACCGTTAATTTTCCTCAGTTTTTTTGTGAAAAATGAAATTGTAATAAAAATACCGCAAACCAACACTGATGTCGTACCGTGGTACATTTATTTTTCTTTTGTACAGCAATATACATATATATAATATATCGTGACATTCCTTGCCTTGGACATGCTTTTTGTACAGCTGTTCTTGATGTATTCTCTGTATTGAGCGCCTTTAAAAGCCTATTCAAAGTCGAGGACTTTTTATATATATATATATATTACAATTAAACTTTTTGTACCGGTAGTGAAATCATGAATTTAAGCAATGTTGCCAATACTGCTTAGCACACTAGACAAATGTCGATGCACAGTATCATTAAGTCGGCGCAGAAAATGAAAGAAAACAATTTGCCTCTAGATAAACAAGGAATGCTTTTGTGTGTACTACAATGATTAGATATTAAGAAGACAAGTATTCAAACGAAATTAATGTTGATAATTATCTTACAATTTTAAGGTATATTGTTTAAGTAAACACATTGCTTAACTGTTACGAGTAAATGAATGGGCAACATGTATTATGAGGAAAGAACAAGGAATTATTTCTTTTGAGGAAAATTCATTCACAATTAATGATATTTTACAATTTTAAGAGGTTAACGAACTGAAGATTGTATTATTAAAGTGTTTTCAACTTCCTATGTCGTACAGTATCATCCCCATGGGTAATTACTGATTAGGAAGTTGGGTAATAGGAAATTGTAATGGTAGCGTTCAACCTTCAGTGGTCAGAACAATACTATTCAGGGAAATGGTTTAACAATATTCGGACCGTTTAAATATTATACTTCGTTTTCAATTAAATCATACGTTTTCTAAAGCACACCGCCAATACCATAATTTTGATTAACGTGGAAACATCACTAGTATTATTCTGAAATTGATGAACTGGTCCCTTATTTGAGCCTTATCTTAAAGAATATAAAATATAGTCGACGAAATAAAATCATGTTAAATGTATTGTAACACAGTGTACATTAGAAAACTAAGCCAATATATTATACTTGGCTAATTAAAGGCAATACCATTTTAAAGATCATTATTTAAAAAGAGCTCGTTTCGATAAGACCTTATTTTTAGCATCGGACTAAATGAACTATTTTACCATCTCACGACAAGGTCGATTTTCTCCTAAAAAGGGTAACGGTGAAATTTGTTGATGACAGGTATGTCATCAGTTTCGAGGACGATACAGCACAATGACTGATTCGGACAGTTAGTCCGGTACCATTGTCCAGTATTTTGCGTCCTACGCTTCGATAAAACCCTCGGTTCATCATTTAAGCGAAAAGTTTGGAAAATCTTTCAAGATGATGATTCAAAAAGATTGAACCTTGACTCTAATTTTGACTGGCAGTCTTGTGTGCACACATATATCAATATATATACCGATAATTTTACTAACCACATCATGACTATGTGTGAGACCTGCCTACCTACTAAGACTGTTGTAAATCACAATTGGGACCTCCTTGGTTTCACAACAAAATCCGAAAATCTCTTTGACGCGCTTATAGAAAGGCAAACAGCAATGGTGTATATACAATCAAATACGAAATCGTGTTACCAACCTTGTTCGAACTGCAAAGCAGTCACATTACGACAAACTAGCTTCACGACTTTTGGAAAACCATATAGAACTTTGCTATACTAACATTTCCATCTAAAGAAATGCATCCACTTGGCAATTACGGTATTATCTACGAATCAGATACGAACAAAGCGAACCTTCTAAATAATTCCTTCCAATCTCAGATTCCATTCAATATACCAAATATCCACTGACACTGATAATCCAAAACTACAAGACTGTTAATTCACTTCAAGATGTAATTGTTTTAAAAATGGTTTTTAAAACCGGAAAAGCAACTAAATCAAACTTAATAAAGAGCTATGTACTGAGGGAAGCAGCAATCAAAATTACTTACCCTATTCGCGACCTATTTAATACCTCAGTTCGTCGCTGTAAAATACTATGTAAGTGGAAGGTAGCTAATGACTGTGCTATTTATAAGAAGTCTGACCCTCAAGATGTTGGAGATTATAGTCCTATTTCCCTTTTAAGTGTTGTCAGTAAGGTTCTTGAAAGAATTGTGCATAAGAACATGTTTAATTCCTTGCGTCAAAACACATATCTAAAATCATTTCAATCTGGTTTTGTTCCTAAGGGCTCCACTGTCAACCAGCTCTTATCGATCTGTCATTCGTTTTGTCTCGCTCTAGATAAAGGTAAAGAAGTGAGAGCAGTATTTTGTGATTTTTCAAAAGCCTTTATTCGAATATGGCATGACGATCTAATCCATAAACTTCGTGAAAGTGGCACTATCGGTTCTGTATTGGTATGGCTGTGTGATTATCTCAGTGAACTTTGTTCTTTCTGGTTCTATGTCTGATTTAGTCACAGTATTAGCTGGAGTCCCTCAAGGCTCAATTCTTGGGCCTCTGCTCTTTCTTATATACATCAATGACATTGTTTGCGATATACATCACAGAATATACGACTCTTCGCAGATGATACAACCTTGTATTTAATTGTCGAAGACCCCGTGTTTGCTGCACAGCAACTTACTGATGACCTAGACAGGATTCATATGTAGGCTGACAGATGGCTTGTTACATTCAATCCTGCGAAACCCAAATTGCTGCTATTCACTAGAAAGTCTAATAGGCATGTGCACCCCTAAATATTCATGAATCATACCCAAATATCTGAAGTTACAACTCATAAACACTTGGGCGTCAAACATTTTAGCACTTGCTTCTGGCACGATCATATTCAATCCATGAAACAGAAGGCTTGGTAGCGAATTCACTTCATGCGATCATTCAAATATGTTCTTGATCGTAAATCGCTTGAGGTTCTGTATTTTATATTTATTAGGCCTTGTTTATAAGGGATCTTACCAGTCCCTGTACCACCTTCCTCATTACACTTTCCTTTTCTCCTACCTTTATCCTTTTTTTTCCATCTGCCGATGTTGTCTGGAAAGGTCAGACGCAAACTGACGAGGATAGCTTATAAAAAGGCAATACATGAGGCGGCCAGAATTATATCCGGTGCAACTCGACTAGTATATTTGACCAATCTTTATATTGAAACTGGAATCGAACCATTCAAAGATAGGCGACGTAAACACAAACTTATTCTATTTTACAAGATGTTTCACTCTCTTGCATCAGCATATCTAACTCCACTGATTCCAACAAGAGTTGGCGATATTACTTCGTATAACCTTCGAAACGCAACCAACCTTCGGGACATTTCATGCAAACACAATTGTTGACGAGTCCATTTCTGCCGCATGGAAAGCACTCCTGGAAGAAATTAGTTCATCGCCATCCGCGCCTTCTTTCTCATACATACTTAACAAAAACATAAAACATGTTCCTGACTTCTACTACGAAGGTAACCGCAAATCTTGTGTCAATCACGCGATGTTGTGTATGCATGGTAGCAATCTTAATGAACACATATTCTCAAAAAATAATGTCAACAGTCCTTACTGTAAGTGGGGTGAAATTGAGGACACCTTTCACTATTTCTTCACCTGTCCATTACATAACGTCCAAAGAAATCATCGCATTGGTCAGTTATCCACCGTTGGTCATTTGTCTCTCACTATTTGGATCGAATGAAGCCTCATATCAAACGAACAAACTTATCTTTGTCCACGTTCAGAACTTTTTACGTCAATCGAAACGTTTGTGAGTACAAATTCCAAAAAACCTTATCCCGAGTCCGATCTTACCAGTCCCTGTACCACCTTCCTCATTACACTTTCCGTTTCTCCTACCTTTATCCTTTATTCCATCTAATTTATTACAGACTAAAATAACTTGTTTTGACATACCATAGATTACACCATACGACTAAAAGATTATATTTATTCGAGTCATTGCAACTTGAAAACCAGCTTAAGCAGCGTGAATGACCTACAGAAGCGAGACAAAGTATAAGCCTTTAGGCTTTCTTCTTAATCCTGTTTATAATATTGTTTTGTGCATAATTTACATGTTCTTTGTTTCAATGCATTTCATATTTAGTCTTTGTTAATTTTGATTTTCCTCAAATTTGTTGAACTAAAATAATTGTAAATATTATATCGAAATAAATATTGTTTAAACCAATTACTGATTCATTGCTATTGCTTCATTCTCATTCATCTGAGGTTTGATCAGGACAAATCTAACGTTCCACGCGCATCATAATCGCTCGAGAATGATGTTACACTTAATATTTCAGATGAACGGGTCAAACCTGTCGACGCCGAGCGATGGCGAGGCAATTCCATCCAGCCAGTTTGCGAATTTAACTGCATTCGACATTTTGTACAAAACTGCTCCACAAGTGGTTATGATTGACAGGGTTGTCACGCCTTTTTGGTACATCATTGGTTTCCTTGGCAATCCAATTTCAGCAAGGATCTGGTTGTCAAGGTAATATAGTGTTCTTCATGCAAACCGATACGTAAAGTGCAAGATTTAAGATTGTAATAATCATATAAATATTGATTAAAATCTGAAGAAGTATCAACTTTTAACACAGATTTTTTTGTTTACAGCGTATTACAATTATAAAGGATTATCTCGTTTTATCAAAGTTATTTCAAAACAATATATTTACGTTTACCCTCAGCAGACGAGATATATTAGAATTTTGTAAACGCTAAACATCTAGTATTTGCTGTGATGGTTGTATTCCCAAAACGTCAATTAAAGAAATTGGAAGAACTATTTTGGAATCTCCGAGCTGCTTAAAACCTGATAAATCTTTCATTTTGTGCATATTATTTTAATAATTTAATTCCAGTGCATCAAACCTTTTTCTTTTTCTCAAATCGATTCCCCGGTTTTATTTCAGGAAGGTTTGTAAGTCAAATTCTTCAGCTGTATATTTTGGTTCCCTTGCCATCGTGGAAACTGTTTACCTCGTGCTGCACGTAATATATGAACTGCAGAATGCCTGGGGAATCAACACCTTTCACACTCCTGTCAGATGTGAAATATTCAATTTTCTTCTCATTACGCCTCAGTACATGGTGAGTTCCGCAAAAAGAATTTAAATCTTTCCCGGGTGCTCTATGTAACGGTAAAGAAATGTATAATGCTGAATGGAACGCACTCTAAATAACAGATTATCAAACGATAGTATTATCATATAAACCTGTCTGACTGAAAGATTAATTTGCACCTTGGTTTGATCTTTGTTCTGTTGATCTACTTACAGGTCCCGATGCTAGTCTTGGGTTTCACTACAGAGCGATATATAGCGGTGTGCCATCCATTTGTGATGGAAAAATACTGCACTGTAAAACGCGCCGTAATAGTGATATGCTGTATGGGTTGCGCCTCGGTCGCCCTGGGGCTAATTCAGGTGTATGTGTGGTCATACAGTGACATGTTTGGCTGCGTGTTTCGCGAAGGTGCTGAAATCTTCCAGCAAGCGTGGACGTGGTTCACAGAAATGCTCCTGTTTCTCATTCTGCCCGTGGCGTGTCTTTTGCTTAACTTGCTTGTGATCAGAGAAATCAAGCGGCTTTCAATAGAAAGCGCCGCTCACGGTCAGGGGACAAACCCGGCCTCAACAATCACGCTATTGTGTGTCTCATTCTACTTCATATTTACGCTGCTTCCGGCAACGATTGTGTACGCGATGCAGCAGTCTATCACGCAAGGCGACTCTTCACTTCCGCTTGAGCAATGGGCATCAGATCCAGTATGGAGCAGCTATTTCACGTACTTAACGGTCCGTAAAATCGTGGAAGAAATTTGTCTCTCTAATTATGCAGCGTATTTCATTATTTACTATGCCACAGGTGTATACTTTAGGCGGTCATTTAGACAGTTGCTGTGCATACCTATCCGACCAAAGAGTCGGGCCGTGCCCGCAGACTTCAGTATGTCCTTAACAAAGGGCAAGCACAAGTGCGCAGAGACAGTTGTTCTAAATGATAATGAATCTCCGAGTGACACATGACGTTATAAATAAATTAATTGAAGGAGCTCGCATAGAAAATTTATTTATTATTAATATCACTTTGATGAAACGTTTTGGACATGTTACTTTTTTATTAATGTATTTAGATGTATGCATATGTTTCATAGAGTGCTTACACTTGAATTGTGTAGAAAAGTTCGTATGTAATTACCTTTCCTTCCATTGGTAGGTTCGAAAGAAACTAATGAGCATAGTCAATATAAACATTTTTGGAAAATAAATTGTGCTTTTGTCTGCACAAGAGATTTTTAATACACGTATTCGTCAGCTCTTTTTATGAACTATCTGTGTTGATTAGGTAAGGTTTAAGTACTCGCAAAGAATCAAGTACATCATTGGAAGGCGAACTAATAGACAAAGAGCAATTTGGTTTAATCTGGTGGTGCTCCGAGCCTGCATTATTTTTGGTATATTCACATTAAATGTTTAAAATTACAGTGAACATAAAATGACATATTTTCTAAATGATTTAAAAAAAACATATGCCCTTAAATCTTTACTGTCACACAGTTAAAGGTTATAGTGCAACGATTTCCCTAAAAAGTGTTGTGTCAGCAATACTTTATTACACATTTCGCCGCCCTTGACGAATTGTACTCGAAGCTTTGTAATCCTTATTACATCAAAACAATATAGTTTGCCCTACCAAATACGTCCTTTCCATCCCTGTTAGTAAGTATAGAAACTCGTGCAAGTTCACTAATTTAAACATAAATAAGACCGAGCGAGGCTAACGTACATTGTTCGTGAGAATTAAATTTGTGTATAAATGTGGAAATAACACTTAAATCTCGAAGGTGTAAGCGTAAGCACGCACATGAATTGGTGGTTTTGAAATCAACCTCCTTCCAAATGATGTGTGATTGATTATTAAATACCAAGTTGGAATAAAACACGTTCTTTTAAAGTTATATCTACCATCCGGTTCAAGAAATAATGCTTGTATGATTGGGTTTCTGAGTCAAAGATTATGATATGTCTATTTCGATTATTATCAGCATAATTCAAATATTTCCCTAGATCACTTTATGCAGACAACCCAAATGAGAAATAACCTTCAAGGCCAAGAACAGTGCGTGGTTAATTATTCACTGTAATTTGAAAAGGTTTTAATGATGTGAATGAGCGTCGAAATAACCAAGAGAGGCTAACGGAACACTGCGGGCAGTCATTGAGACCATAACATATAGCTATGCATTGAAAATGCTCCAACGCGTCTTCAGTTGTAGTACCAATGAGTATCATTTGGACGCAAACATTGAGTTTTGTATTTAAATTTTCAATATAAGTTGGTTAAAAAAAATCGGGGAAAGTAGTTCCAAATTAAGAGCTTTATTGGTTATATGAAGAGCACGAAACTCGTTTTTTGTAAACGTTGTGATGCCAATGAAAAGGTTGCAGTGCTCACGAACTGTAATTTAGTTGGAAACGATTATGAAAAAATACTAGGTTATGATATGGCTCCAAGCACTGTTATTAGTAATTGTTTTTTGTGCAGTATAACGTCGACCTTACTTACGTTAGCTTCCTTCTTTATGGTTTATTCGTTAAAAGGCCCTAATCGTATTCCTAAAAAATCAACGTCTGTCCCACGTTTAACTTATTCGCTGTCAAACATGATCACATACAATACTTATTCACTGTTCCCCTTGTAATACGGTAAATCATTGTGTCGATAACACACGTATAGATGTTATTTGATGGGTCACACTCGTTTGAGAGTATTTTCTAAGTAGATTTTGAATTTGATGTTAATTTAAGAGTATGATAGAGTCTATTTACAGCCCCCCCCCCCCTTCTTCCACTCCTAGCAGCGAACTTGAAATGTTCTTCGGGCAACTCATAAACAAAAATTCATTCATTCATTTCACTGTACCAAACTGCCCGAGTTTCATTGCTGTGAAGCCATTTAACAGCATCCAAGAACAGCAAAAACACATTGTTAAGCGGCACTATGTGACAAAGTCATCGTATAAGGAAAAAATGTTTAAAACTTCATCTAAATGTTGTTGAATATCGTTTCCAGTTTCCCACTTATACTCCCATTTTCATTGTACTTTAATTAAGATTTGTTCTCTTTCACAAAGCGGCTTTAGAAAACCATTTTCGTAGAGGAATGTGTTTTTAGACGCCGGTGAGTTTGCATTTGTTTTCCACTACTTCCAACGAAGCTGTATTGTTCTCAAACGATAAAGACTTTCTACATTTTTCAGAAAATAATATTCCACTTTTGTTGGTAATTATATAAGCATTTATAATGGGGAACAGAAACCGTGCTCTTTAGAAGAATGGGGATGCATTATTTGCTGAACTGCTGAAAGGGAGGCATCAATTTTTTTTACTGTGACTTCGGTAACAAATTTTGCGTAGCGGATTTCTGGCAAAGATTGTGCCATGGAGTGATTTTTATATTGACAGAAATACCCCCGCCTCCTTTCTACTCTGATAATATAAAAACACAAACGTGGGTTTTAGGTAAAAACATAGTAATTAGATTGTCCAAAATATATTAACAGTTTGCCCAAATATCAACAATACGTAGATAATTTAAAAAATAAAACCAGGACATCTGGTTAATCGAATTGATGTTTGTGCCGTAAATACAGAATAAGTATTGCGACGATCATTTGCAATAAGTTAATAATTTATTCGATACCAAGTCAGCTCTAAATTTCACCTAGCAGTGTTTGTAGTCCTTCACACTTTTAAGAGATCGACAATGACATTAATTAAAGGTTATTATTAATTTTCGTTTTATGAAATTATTTCAGTATTTTCATTATTCGTTCCCTATTAAATTACATATCATGACTACAACAATCCATTTATAAGCTCAACAACGTACACAAAATTGAGCCTATGCATCAAATACAGCAAATAAAGTTCTAAAATATGTAATGTGGCAACCTTATACCATTGAAAAGCTTAAATGATGTGAAGGATTGCTAATGAACAATAACACTTTCAAGAAAATCCTGACTTTTACGTTGTCCACAAAAGGATCTAACAAGTTATACAAGCTCTAGAGGATCAGATTTTGACTTTTACATCGTCAATCCTAGAACTACATTTCTCGATTATTATTTTTTAGAGGAATAAACCACCAAGAATGAACATTAAGAAACCTTACTTACTGTTTTACGGCCATTTTCACTACAACGGATTGCTCCAATGATTGCCCGCATAAGAGTAATGTTGTCCCGCTGCTAATGGTTTTTTTTTCTGGTAAATTGAAGGAAGGAGTAGCAAATTAGTATTTACATTTGTATTATGCAAAACAAATACAATAGTATAAAACACAATAAATAGCCTGCAGCACTACAAACTGGAAAATATGACATTTTCATCATTGGTTTGAGTCCTATCCCACCAAAATAGGAAGCAAGTAGGTTTTTATATTGCCAGATGTTATAAAAATTGTGTTGTTTGCAAAAAAACGTATGTTTTTACAATAAAAAATAGTATTTTGAGAAAAAATAAAATATAGAAGGCTGAAAATGCTGTATTGATGGAGGTATTTATGAATATATGTAGTAATTCAAGATATGCCACTAATACATGTAGTTAAAACAGCGATTATCCTGGTACACGGTCACCGTTTTTCGTACTAAATGTAAAACTTGATCAAATTCAGTAAAGCGCAGTATAACCGATAATTCGATGTTAAGATCAGTATATTCTCGATGCCACTACTTCATTCACGTTTTCAAGAATCAGGAGGAGACTCAACTTGGCCAAAGGCATAGCCTGTAGCACTTCGCGTACGATTTACCTTAGGGGTGTTTCGTCCATTTCCAGTTTATCTGGAAATAGAAAACAATAACAAATTAAACTAATTAATGCTTTGTCTAAACTTATATTGGAATTAGCGGAAAATTAATGCGTAAACGACGAGGAAAAAATCAACACATTGGTTTGAGCGTTTTCCATTGTCTACCCAGCGATCTCCTCTTTACCAGACGTATAAACAATGACTTATCTCACTGGTGCACGGTTTTTCATCGGTTATTAAACTCGTAAACATCGATTTGAGTTGTCTTCCCTATAAACTTGTTTTTGACATGCAGTTTTCCGAGTACATGAAGTTTAATTGTTATTGAGAGGGAGTCCCCATATACCCCATATAAGGTAGAACCCCATATACTTGGTCATCCCCAAATGGACAGTTTATAGCGTAGTCCAAAACAGGGATATGTCGAAACAAATATATAAAGCGTTTCACATGCAATAACACCCGCTGTCATAGGACCAGTTTGAAAGAGAATGTATTATTTTCATTTTAATATATCTTACCTATATGGCTAATGACCTAATGTTATGATTTTGCATGACGACAATACCGACAACGGCCCCAAGGATATGACGTTACCTCGACTTCTTTAACCGCCCTTGAGATATCTATATAGAAGGCTTTTAATATGTTCTTTGATCGATAATGGGGGTTTCTCTAAGGAAGAACTAATTTCTCCCACCTCAGAGAAGTAGATCCAGAATTTTAACCATGCTAGAATATAAGTATCTTCCATGGCCGAGAGTGTAAGATAGGTTCATTCCGACCCGAGCGTAGGGTATTTTGGGGAAACGAGGTTTACCGAGTTTCCGCAAAACACTCTGCGCGAGAGTCGGGATGAACCTATCTTATACGAGCGGCTATGGTAGATTCTTTTTCTTCCACCTCAGTTAAAAGATGCCTTTTCTCCCACCTCACTTAAACAAAATTAAGTAAAAATGTATTTTTTGCTGGAACTCTGTTTTGCTTAGTGAAAATAATTGCGTATGGATATGCGATAGCACGTGGTTGTCATGGATATACGCGCAGTGATCCAGATAATGTTAATGTCAAATTGGTATTTTTATATAGTTCTATGGAGAATGAAGCATTATTGAATGGTGCCTGAAAAATGTTTTATGGTGACAATTGAAGCGAGAAATAATTAATTAGCGTTCTAAATATTACCATAAGACAAGATTTCCTTGATGCTACTGACGAGTCTTCGGAATGAAGCTATCTTACACTCTTGGCCAAGGAAGATACTTATAATCTTTCCCGACTGGTTGAATTTTGGCACAAGCAGATATCATCTTCAAAATTTGCTCATTTAATGGATTTAACAAGTAGAGACAAAATTAAAATTGTCCTTAAAATAATATTCCTTTAAGCAGAGCATGTTTAAGTATTCGTGATGAAAATCATATGTGGCCACTTAACAATATTAGTGATCGATAAATTTTACTTAGAGCACTTTTTTCGTCCATCTTTTGGTATGCTCGCAATGAAACCATATAAACTACAAGTATTATTTGCTTATGTAAAGAGAATAAAGACGAATGTAGACGGTGACACAGACATTTCGGTTCTATAAAAAGTATGCCATTTTTATGATTTACCTATATATTCATGATCCACTATCGATACCGTTTCAAATTATACCAGCATACGAGGGACGTGCAATTTATAATGTTACTGGCATTCAAAACAAAAATACCTTTATAAAAAAAACTGTTTATTTATTTCCTACTTGTTTAAATTGTTTTAAACATTTTAATACATTTTGAAAAGCGTCCCTGAAATGTGTGTTAGACACACCTTAATGATACTGCAACACCAACGCTTTTTTCGTTCTGGAACAGCGCCAAGCTAAATATCTTATCGTTTAAGGAAATAACAATAAAGCACAGGTGGTCAGAACTGTTGAACACGAGGGAAGTTAAAGCCTGGGACTTATTATAAAATATATATTGGCTGGATACCAGTAGCAGGATGAAGATCTTTAATAGTTCTTGACACGTTTTTAACAAATGATTTGTAACATTATACTGTAACAGAGCGGCCAGTCCTTGTGGGTTATCAAATATTTCTCTCTAGCACTCTGTAGACACCTTGGCAGCACGACGCGTGTTGTCACATATCAACAAATGCGGTGCCATCTGACAGAAATTCTACTTGCATCTTACAATATCATTTATATTTGTAAATACAGTCTCTAAAGAAATATTAAATTGTTAAACAATTTTCCTATGTGTTTTACTGTTTATCGCCTACCTTGTATGTCGTTATATGCAATCGTCTTTGTTTCTGTTTTAAAGTGTTAAATCTATCCGCAAACTGTCATATATGAATTTTGTAATTTCCATCAACATAAAATATTTCATTAAAAATAGGGTTTGAGAACAGGCCTAGTCTATTACACACCAGAATATAACTCCGAATTTTTGGTTATCACTTTTTGGTGAACGTGTAACAGTCATTTTGAACACAGTGATTACGAGTAGGACTTTGTTTTTGAATTATGTATAATGAATCAAACTATACAAATGCGCTATTAATTTTTTGGGTAAGTTATGATCTACATGTGTATGTACAATACGTGAAAATTGTGCAGTGTAGTGAACATTCATTATGGCTGAATAGCATTACATATGGAATGCTCTACGTAATGCGAGATACCAGGAATCGCTTTTCAAGATTATGATCAAAAGTACTTTCTGTCAAGCACATATAACTAAAATTGATAAAAGAAGTACTTTATCTGACAACAGAACTTGTTTTTTTTTAGTTTATTCTAGAACATTGATGGACATTACTTATCACCTAAAAATATTTTTCCTAATATAATCATTCAATAATTGAAATGACGATAAGCAAAACCATATGAAAAACATATGAACATTATTCAGGTCACAAAAACGTTTAAGTTATAATGCATGATGGGAACAAAGATCGGGGAAAAGCACTCCACCAAGTAATTATACGAAAATTGTCCAAAAGGTCCACGAGAAGCTAAATATATGAACAGGGGATTAATAAAACAACACGATTTCAACATATGTTTTAGCATAAATTAAATGTACGTTGTCAGAAAAAATGTTACAAATAACTTAGTTACAAAATCAAGCCAGTCATGTGCCTTTCCCAAAGTTGACCAAACGGTGCTAAAATGCATCTTTGATGGAGTTTCACACAAGCTTGAATATCATTAACTAATCAGTCATCAGGCAAATCTTATACTCCATACCTCTTAGCTGTTCTTTTAGCTGTGGGAATAAGGCTCCAATGGGCCAAAGTCGGGCAAGTACGGGGGAAGCTTGTAATCACTTGAAACCCAGAATAGCGATCTCCAACTATGTGAGGATCGTTGAATGTTCTTGATGACACAATAATGACAGAAAGTGAAAAAACCTTCGTATCCATGGTACATTCGTGTAACTGTTTGTCCGACGCAATTGAATGATAATAAGAAAAGGCAAAGTTTTATCAAACAAAATATTTGTATATATGCAGAAATATTGATAAAACAAAATTTGTGTTAAATAATCCAATGATTATGTTTATGTATTGGGACTTTATATTGTATACTGTATACTTATTATGAAACAATAGTTTAAATTTGCTGTTAAATATAAGTACGTGGATTAAATGGCACAATTTGTGTGTGAATGCATGGATGGTAATTGGGCTAGTTCATCCCTAACCCCTATTTTCAAGATATGAGTCTGATATGAACACTCACTAGGATAAATATGTAAAAAAATTAACACACAAAAAATAAAAACAATATGACTTATATTTAAGAATACATTTGTTTAAATTGGGGAATCCCCGTTCAACGTACCGCGTTCAGAGAAGTAAGGGGACCAACTGGATTATCAAAGTTGACACCTAGTCCATCACGTAATGTATGCGTGTTTAATATTTGCCATTGTTAAATGTAATTATTCAACAAGTTACATTTTCAATCTTCTTTTCCTCTTATTTTTCCTTGAATGAAGTGTATGGATAAAACTACATATTAGCCATTTTGAAAGCCGTACTGATATGATAAAATAAGAGATAAAATAGAAAATACGCACCAAACACCTGTGTGTATTTACTGAAACATCAAACAATTAAGACCCGCACATGCTAGCACATATAACGTCATTTCAATACGTATATGCATTAATGTTTTATAGGTTTTCAACGCTTTGTTCATATTCTTTAGAAACAACTAGGAATTTTAACAGGTTTTCCAAGACTTATCCAACATCAATACTGCTAGTAGAAATACGTCCTATGTATTTCTTTTATCTTATTTATTGACACGGAATTCGAGAGCGTATTGGTATATACAGATTGATTGCTTCATTTGCTGCTTATTAATGATACGCTGATACGATCTCATCCGATAATGTCGTTGTTTAAATGACATCGAATGTGTCGGACAATTGTAATTACTTGTCTTTGTCGACCGTTATCTAGACAAGCAATGCAAATCGCACTAATACTTCTGTGAAAAACTACAGAAACAAGCTCAGTAGTAAAAAGTTTAAACATGAACCCAGTTTCATGGCAATGGGTTAACGCAAAAGGCATAGAACACAAAACAAAAAATCACAAACAAGAAACATGGAAGAACAACACAAAACTCCACAAACAGCACAGTGCATACATACTATATAAAAAAACTAGGTATGTTTATCAAGGATTGTTAAGTACCGCCCTGGAACGGTTGGTAAAATGTAAATTTACTGGGGGTTTGAACCAGTTTACGTGCACAAACCTCACTCTTATGTTGAAATATAACGTAACTGTGCCAGTCGTATCTAAGATGAAGCCAAGTTACACCTTATCTATTTTTACAATATTAACGAGTGTTTGAATAATAGTTGGTGGTGTCATTTATATGCAGGCTAATAAAGCATACTGATCATTTTTAAGCTTCCGGTTCTTATCATATTTCTGTATATTCAACACTTCAAATGATTTTCGAAATTAAAGCTCCATGGTAAATATGTTTGTAAAATATCCTGTTATTTAATTTTGGAAACCCTTTTGACCTGAGATGTTTTCGTGTAAACCGCTAGTGCAAATTATTACCATATTTCATTTGAGCAACGTCTCTAATGACACGTACACATCGATGTTGATGGTATTGCAACACAGAGAACATTAAAAAAAATTCAGCCAAATGCAAGGAAACATGATCGTTGTACAGATTATAATTAAATAAATTCTTGTTTCGAGTAGATTCAATATTGAGAGTCGGACCACATGAAATGATTTTATATTAACGTAAGATTTTTTTTATTTCCGTCAGTTTTGAAAAGAGTCTCTTTCTGTAAAATAGGTAAACGGTGTAATATGTCGATATTGACGGGTATTTAACTAGTTGTTCCGTGAAAGTTGCCAAATTATACAGCACAATATTGAATTCCTTATCGTTTTTTTTCTTATAACGTTATGTTAAAATTATTATTTCCGATAGATGTGTCAAATCCGACAACGTTTGCGAGGAGACTAAAGTCAACTAGATCACGAATTTCACAGCATTCGACATTTTGAACTACAACGTTCCACAATCATTTCTGGTACATAAATTATTTAAATGGCCATCGGATCTGGCTGTTATGGTCATTAACATATTGTGCTCTTTGTGCCATCTGACACGATTTAAGTATTAAAGACAGCAACAATGATAATAAATGATTGGCAAAACCTTATGAAATAGCATATGTTGTCACAGTCATGCAATAAGTTTAAAATAGAGAACACCATATTTTAAACATTTAATTCTAAGCGGTATTTTGTTATTGCTAACGATATACCATTTGCATTGATCGTTGTATTCCCTAAACGTCGATTCAACTGGATTAAATATCGTTGCATCTCCAGAGCGCTTAAAACTTGATAAATCTTTCCACATGTGCCAAATTTAATGCCGATGCATCAAACCTTTTAGCGAAAATGATATTACTGCTTTATTTTAAGGAGGTTTGTATGCAAATTCTAATATATTTTGATTGGCGTGTCACCATGGAGATGGTTTACGTTGTTCTGCACTTGAAATGAATAAATACAGCTTGCACCAATCATTATACATTATTGATTGATAAAGAAAAGAAGACTTTTATGACAGGAAATATTTTTTCAGTTAGATACTAATGCAAAGGATTCGCTCATTTTATTAAATATATTTCATAACGATATTTTTTAATGCTAAATATTAATCATTTGCTTTGATGGTTGTATTCTGTGAAGATCAATTGAACTTGACGAAATATCATGGAATCTTTGAATCGCTTACCACCTGATTAATATTTCCACTTGTGCGAAATATATTTTAGGTAATTAAATATGGGTTCATCAAACCTTTTTCTAAGGAAGATTTCCCGGCTTTAATAAAGGAAGATTTGTCTGTCAAATTCTTTAGCAGTATATTTTGTTTCGCTTGTCAACGTAGAGACGATTTACCTTGTGCTGCACGTAATATACGAACTGCAGAATGCCTTGGGAGACATCAAATGTAACACTCCTGTCTGATGTGAAATATTAAATTTTCTTTTCATTACGCCACAATTCATGCTGATTTCCAAGAACTTTAAGGGTTTCCAGCTTTCCCGGGTGCTCGATTTAATGCAAAACAATATATTATGCTTAAAAGACCATTGCTAATGGAATATATAGCTAACAGACTATAAAAACGATACTAGTATCATATAAAACAGTGACTGACTGATTAATTTGTATATCATGCATCTGTGAAAAATCGGAGTTCTTTTGATTATTTGACAGTTCCTGATACTTGACCATGTGGCATCAGATCCAGCTGACAGTTCCTGATTCTTGACCATGTGGCATCAGATCCAGCTGACAGTTCCTGATTCTTGACCATGTGGCATCAGATCCAGCTGACAGTTCCTGATGCTTGACCATGTGGCATCAGATCCAGCTGACAGTTCCTGATATTTGACCATGTGGCATCAGATCCAGCTGACAGTTTCTGATATTTGACCATGTGGCATCAGATCCAGCTGACATTTCCTGATATTTGACCATATGGCATCAGATCCAGCTGACCGTTCCTGATATTTGACCATGTGGCATCAGATCCAGCTGACCGTTCCTGATACTTGACCATGTGGCATCAGATCCAGCTGACAGTTCCTGATGCTTGACCATGTGGCATCAGATCCAGCTGACAGTTCCTGATGCTTGACCATGTGGCATCAGATCCAGCTGACCGTTCCTGATACTTGACCATGTGGCATCAGATCCAGTCACGAGCAGCGTTTTCACTAACTTCCACAAAATCACGAATAATTGTGTCTCTCTAATAATGCAACGTACTTCATTATTCACTTTGCAACAGGTGTATATTTTAGTCGCTCTTATCGGCAGTTGTTTTGCATACCTTACAGACAAAATAATCGGGCTGTGATCTGAAATGCATTGAATCTCCTAGTGCCAAATCGTCGCTTGGGTTCCAGACTGTTCTAAGTGGGTTTTGGGTTCAGTTAGAGACATTCGTTTTTCCCACCGAAGATTATAAGTATCTTCCATGGCCGCTCGTGTAAGATACGTTCATCACAACCTAAGAGAAGGGTGTTTTGCGGAAACGAGGTTGCGCGAGGGTTGGGACGAACATTTCTTACACATTTCTTACACGAGCGGCCATGGAAGATACTTTTAATCACTGGTTACGTCTTTTCAAGCTCAATCATGTTGGAGTTAGAATATTCGATTCTGTTCTAACTCTAAATCTCCCGCTCTATTTCTTCCAGACTGTTGAGACAAAATATATATTTATGGGAAATCCCTCAAACCCCTTTCTATCTAATCAGCTAACCGCCACTGAGACTTCAATACTACAACTTCCAGACTACTATATTCATGGACCATAAGCCTCAATTTTCATTTAAATAACTGATATGAACCTGTGTATGTTTTAGTAATGTCTTATTACCAACATATCACATGAATTTTAATGAATAAATGCGATATGTTTTAACTTGTTTATAATTTACGTTTTTAGTAATATTTTTTTTAATTTTAAAGTTCAAAAATATAAACATCATTTATAATATTTTTTTAAATACCATAAAAGTATTACATCATGGTCATAGACCTAGAAATAAAACGCAAACAAAATTTGTAAAAAATCGTTGCCCAAAGAAAAACTAAAAACAAAAAATTGTAGGCGCTTTTATTTCAGGTCTATTTGACATGGGTGCTATTTTATCAAGATCCCCGAGGAGTCGTCACTTTCCGCCATATTTTGCCTGCCAACAGAAGACGGAAAAACAAATCATCATGGTAAGAGGTATTTATGGTAATTCCCATCAAGGCTGTCCAAAATTCACACCCTATAATGGAAGGCAGTGTACGCCACTTACATTAGTAGCTTTTTGGGAATTTTTTCAGTACGAGCCTTCCGATTTCAAAATACGGTTTAACAACAGAAATGTGGAGTAGCTTTTAGGGCATATGCCACTCAATACTGCCATTTTTCAAGCAAGCTTTTTGTCGCCTTTCCAAATATTGACTGTGAATGGTCCTACAATTTTGTTGTATATCAATCCACAAACAATTTTATTTTATTTGCACGACAGAAACATACATATAACACATTGTGGTTATGGAACTTCTGTATTGATGTCCAATGATACCTTTGGACGAGTTATTTGATCTGATTTGTGTTCAGTATACAGATATGCTTACGAATGGACACCGGTGTATTTCTTTTAAAATTAGTGGATTACAAGAAAAATGTTGTGCAGATTTAACAGTAACATTATCATTCTGGGGTGATATTACAGCATCAACTTAAGTGAAATCTTATCACCGACATTTTTCTTCACTGACTTATCAAACATATAGGATATTTGCGGTAAAGTTTAGATAAGTAAGTGAATATTACTATTATTTATATGCAAAAGCAGTTCAAACACTTTGAAGTTATTAAATGATTTTGGAAATATATTATTCATTTCTTATAATTAACTGAAACTAGTATGACGCTTCTGTAATACAGACCCTGTGGTACTTCTTACATTCCTCTCAATACAGTACAGCTTGTTCATTAGGACCACTGTATTCTTGCTATTGTGAGTAAATTTTATTTCAAATATAATAGGTGTCCATTGATATAATAAATACTTATTAACTTGCCACTATAACTTTGAATCTATTTTTACAAATGTGTTACTATTGTTATTATTGTATCACTTAAAGAATGAAGTCAATGATGTAAAACTATAAGATTCACTTATGTTAGATATTGAATACCACCCCTAGATTGTTTGGTCATGACCATATTACTCTATTGATTTTGAGTTCATTGGGTCAACAGTAGATGTCATGATTACATTCGGATGAAAATCGGTTTACATTTAATATCTAAGGGACTTCAAGTTTTGAAGTAAGATTGGCCATGACCATCAGAAAAATCATATTATTATTTGTTTCGGTGGATCAAAGGTTAAGTTGGTGGATACATTAAGCTTGAAATAGGTTTCCAAACAATATCTGAGGAAGGCTATGGCCCATGGGCTTAAAACTTTGAAGGCAGATTGGTAATGAGCAGCAGGTGTAACCTATTGCTTTTGGGGTCAGTTGGTCAAAGATCAAGGTCGCTGTAAGCTGAATTCACGCAGTTTCCTATTAATTATTGAAAACGCTTAAGCCTCAAGACCTCGAACCAGGTAAAGGGTCCTCAAACTTGACCAGCACCCTAACTAGTTTGTCGTCAGTTGATCAAAGGTCAAGTTCGTACTGACCTGATGCAGTAAATCCGATTTCGTTAAATAACTAAAGAATGCTTGTTTCCAGGTTCCTCATACTTGGTATGCAGGTGAACTGCATTTGCTAACTTTATTGTATGTTTAAAAATACATTCGCGGCGTCTCTGATGCATTGCATGAAAAGTAATGTGTTCCCTTACCAACTACGTCATTTTGTCCATGTTAGTAAGCATAGACACTATAGCAAGTTCACTAATTAAAACAAAAATGATCGAGCGTGTCTTATTTACATTGTTCGTCCCTGGAAATAAGCATATAAACTATTGCAAATTCACTTATTAAAACAAAAATAATCGGGCGTGTTTAATTTAAATTGTTCGTAAAACATGGCCGCTTAATTATCAATTATGTAAGCGGAAACACGCACATTAGATGATGATTTTCAAATCAAGCCCTGCTTTGAAATGTGTGTTTTGATGATTAACTACTAAGTTCTTTAGAGTAAACATCTCTACCAACCGATTCAAAAATACTGGTGATACTTAGCATTCATAACTTTAGGGCTTAGCTAATGACTTAAAGACTTAATGTGATGTCTATTTAGATTATTATCAACATAATACTATAATTCCGTAGATCACTTCATGCAGACAAATTGAAATGAAACATTATGTTCTGAGCCAAAAACAGTGCATGGTAAACTATGCATTGTAATTTGAACAGGGTTTTAATGCTGACTGTTCGAAAAATATACCTTGATAAATTTTAAGTACAGTTATCTCGCTGCTTTTTTTCTGTTTAATTTAAGAAAGACGCAAACAGTTAAACTTAATCATCATATTCTTTTACTCGTTATATGCGGTTATTCTCGAGATATAACATTGCTCATAACATCAAAGGGCATAAGATATAACATTGATACTCGATTTCATACGTTCTTGAATTTTGATGAGCTGGAAAGTTCTTGACTTTCGTTGTATATCGATATAATTTAGTATTGATTTAATAACTGAAGGAATCACAATATATTAATTTCGAATGCGATTGATTTTAATACGAACACTTGACATACAGTCCAACAAAGTAAAAGGCACGAACTGATGAAATTTTACATTTAATGAATCGAAGTTTAATTTGTGTCTTTCTCAGTTAAAATTTGGCCACTGCGAGATTGAGCGCTTTAAAATCGTTCCCCGTCCCCTCTTGTCAATTAATTCTTATTGGCTGTTCCAAGGCGGCATCACTTACATGTGTTGAAAACGATAGTCTAAATTGACGTAATGCGATCTATGTTGAGCGTCCGTTCGGTCTTAAAATGTGACTGGCTTCTGGGCCTGACCGTGTCATTTCCCAAACGTCAGCGTTAATTGCTCATTTTCTAACAAGGCATAAAATATATTTCTCCGTACTTCAAAATATCAATATAAATAATAAATAGGAGAAAAAAGAATCAAAATACACCCAAAATGAAACAGTTAGAAATTGTTTAAATTGGCTTGGGGTCATAATTCTAAAACCCCTAAGTCAATAGGTTACAGCGCTAAATTACGCCCCCTCAAACATCAAATGCCGGATCCGCCCCTGTGTGGTGCTTTACGATTTTTTTATTTTCCAAGACTCACATTCCATCATCTCTGTTTACAAGATTAAATAATTAAATTAATTAAATAATAGTTTGTAAACAGCGATTTCATATGCAATTTATATTCACAGTGGTTCGTTCCTATAATAGAATTTAATAGCATGTAAAATTGATAAATGTGAATGTTTTTTTTTTCGTATGATAATATTGAAGAGGAAATTTGATCAGATAAGCAAACTATCTACAATGCTGTGTTTATCTGAACAAAATGCATCCAACGATTAATGTTTCCGATTTTCCGAGGACTCTGGTAATGGTAATCAACAGTTATGATTGAACTGCTTCTCTGCTTCTTTCTTGTGGATCTTATAGTTCGAATATTTCCTGTACTCCTACAAGCACATTTCGGATTATGTGAATTAAAAAGGGCGTTGAGAATGAGTGGGAGTATACAATGTAGCCATAGACCACTATTATTGAAAAGAATCACTTTCTATTAACCATCGTTATCATGTTGCAGTTATTCTTTTGCGCAAATTTTGAGTCGAATCAGTACAAATGTTGTCCGATTCATATCTAGTAGAACCAAAAACAATATTACGATGAATGCATACAGTTGTTTTTATCAGTTTGCGTTGGAAAATGTCATATTAAAACCAACTGTTTGCATAAAATTTTAAAACAAATCAGTCATGCCATGAAACATGCAACCAGTGTCAGCAGCAAAGATACAAGCATTCATATTACTTAACAAATTCCATTTTAAAATATTGAAAGATGCAAGGAAGGGGTTGCAGAGCACGCAATACTATTGACTTCAGGTGCGTGTTGTGTACATTAACATTAACCACTTGGGAGCAAGTGAGCGGTTAAACCCACGTTAACAGTTTGTAACCCTACATTGAGGTCTTACTTTTTTCACTGTCCATACCATGGTGGATACTCCACACATATACCGTACTGACATCTCGTGTATTGTTGTTGTCGTGTTGTGTTGTATGTTTCTCGTTTTGTGCAATAGAATTATTAGTTGTCTTATTGCGTTGTGTGTCTCCTGGTTGGTGTTTGTTTGGCCTTGGTTATTCTGTCTTTAAACAGGTCATTTGTTACATTTTAGGTCAATTGGCTTGCTCAAGTAGTTCCCATTGTTAAATGAATGATTCATGGAATGAAGGAAATTACGGATCCCTTTAACAATTATAATATTGAAATAATTAATTACTGAGCACCTATTTTGGGGTATATGGAGACGAGTCTAGATTATATTCATCTTATCTTCCTAGGGGTTTTAATGTCGGCAAAGGTGTATGTGAACTGATAAGTTACATGCATTGATTCTTTTTATTAGCCCCGCAATGGAGAGCATATTTTTCGGCGTTCTAACGCTAGAAGCATTTCCCCGATCATCACCAAATTTGGACATGTGTACTGGCAGAGTGTCTCGGACAAGTTTGATAGCCAGCCTTGTCGATCCAGACACTTTAGAATTATGGCACTTGAACTGCTAGAAGTACATAACTCTGGAAAATTTGTCCGATCATCAACAAAGATGTGTAATATGTGTATGGACAGAATGAATTGGCCAAGTTGATAACCAGACAAATTCCCCAGTCACTGCAGAATAATTGCCCTTCAATTTCTTAAATCTCAAATCTCAAAATGTGGAATGTGGTGAATTTGTTGTTGATGCAATCACCAACTAGCTACACACAAACTGATTGAAACTCAATCAGAAATAATTACTTCCATTTTCATATGCACATATTATAAAGTGTCAGCTGTATTAAATAAGCTCAATTAATGACATTCAACATTGAATATCAAGTAAGCTTAAATACAAGTCAACATAAAATGCAGAGATGGCTTTGCAAAAGTATCATTCCAATTTCGGGAAATTAACGTAGAGCTTGCTCGATAATCGATATTCAAAACATCTTTGTACATTTAAGGAATGAACTTCGAGGTTGATGTCATTATCGGGGTATACACGCAATTGTGCTGGTTAAAGTGTGTGGAGTCCGAAGGACTCCACGCGTACTTTGACCAGCCCAATTCATATATTGATAAACGCAATTGCCGAAAGGCAGTTCATTTTAGGAATGGACGTTGAGGTATAAATATTGAATGTCGACCAGTGTTGATAATGGACATTTGACATTTAGAAACTGAATATTGAACCAGCTCGACAAACAAAATATAACATTACGAAAATGAATGACCATCAGGATTGGCAAACAACAAGTCATTCATAACAAACTTTTGTGCTGGCTACCAAAACGACATTGACATAAAAAAAGGATTATTCAAAGAGTCGATTTTTAGCTGCCTCTTAAAACGATTTTGAATATCAGGTTCACCCAACAGACTACATAAAGCATTCTGAAATGAATGTATAGCTTGGATGGAAAACAGTATTCGACAATATAAAAAACAATAAAGTAAAAATCCTTTGGCCTACGAAAATATCATTTGTTGGCATTCCCGAGATGACTTATAATCGATACCTCCCTGAGATAAACAATTTTATTTTTTGTTTTATAATAAAATCTCATCTAAAATGACTTAACAATTTCATTTTTTGACAAAAAATACGATTTAAAGGTCACGTTTTATCGGAAATGATGTCATTATGTGCGTTGATATTTGTACGTTATGGTATTTTAAAACAGTGAAATATCATTTTATATCAGTGATATTTTATGTTATAAACATACATTATGGCAGTAACATAACACTGCAATCATTTATGAAAAATAACAAAATTAAAAATACAAACCTCATTAGAGACCACCATCACTTGGAAAAATGAACAATAAACAAACATCCCAACTAACCTTTAAAACGATGATTTTTTTCACATTATTTCATTTCTGATAGATTTCATATTTAAACTAATTTAGACTAAATAGACTTTTTTTTATTTTCATGTACTTAAAACTTGTTTCCATTCATTTTGACGATTCATTTTCTTTAAAATAGAGTAAAGATAACTTATGTCGATATCAAAAAGGATTTTATTGATTCCGATAAAGTTATCAAATAATTCATCCCCGTAATCAATTCCTTATTATTATTTCATAAAATGTAATGTTGAAATTTGTTTTTCAAACACACGCATCCAACCTTATGACGCTAAGGAAAGTCTAGGTGACTCCATTTAGCCATTTTGCGAATTTCACTCCATTCGAAATGTTGCATTACACTGCTCCGCAAGTGGCTACGATTGACAGGGTTATCTTGCATTTCTGTTACATAATTGGTTTCCTGATCAATCTAATTTTAGCAAGACTCTGTGACCATGTATACGAACAGTCTCAAACTTAATTTCAGAGAAGCACTTGTATTAAATTACCAGGAATCATGTACATTCTATTAATTTAACTAATAATTGTGAAACAAATAGTAAACTTTAAAATTGTAATTGAATATAGCAGATTTGATCATGTATCATCAAACTCAAATAGAAAACATGTTACATTGTTATCAAGATTTGCAGTTTTGCTACTCATCAGACTTGAGACAGTTCGTAATCATGGCCCCTGGCTGTCAAGGTAATATATAGCGCTCTTCATGCGAACTGATACGTAAAGAGCCTGAATCAAGACTGATACATTCATCATTTATTGATAAACACATAAGAATTGCCACATGTAATCACATACATTTTTGCTTACAGCTGGTTACAGAAATGAACATTTCTGTCTTTTCATCAAAGATATTTCAAAACAATATGTTTACGTTAACCCTCAACAGCCGTGAGCTTTCAGTATTTTGTTAATGCTCAACATCATATAAATTCTTTCATTTGTTTTGAAGATTGCATTCATTGAACGTCGATTTAACTGGAAAAAAATCTTAGAATCTCCTATTCGCTGATAACCAGATAAATCTTTTCACTGGATTGAATTGTATTGTAAGTTTTTAAATGCTTGTACATGAAACATTTTTCCTCAAAGCAATTTTCTGGCTTTGTTTCAAGAAGGTTTGTTCGTTGAATTTTAGAATAGTTCTCTTGCCATCGGAGACGATTTATCTTGTGCTGCACTTAATATACGAACTGCAGAATGCCTGTTGAATCAACACTTATCGCACTCCTGTCAGATGTGGAATATTCAATTTTCTTATCATTACGCCACAGTATATGGTGAGTTCCACGAATGATTAGAGTCTTAATATTTCCTTGTTGATAGAACACAATCTAGCTAAAGAAACAATAAAACGATGGTATAAACACATAAAGAATTATGATTAATTCGAATTGCTGTCCATCTTTATTTGATCTAGTCATATTCTGACAGGTCCCGATGCTAATCATGGGTTTCTGCATTAAACGCTACAACGCGGCTTGACATTCATTTGCAAAAGTCAAGTATTGTACGATAAAACGCGTAGTGTTAGTGATCTGATGTATGGGTATCGCGTCAATGCTTTTGGGGTCATTTAGGTGTACGTGTGGTCATAGAGTGACAAATTTGGCAGCGTGTTCAACCGAGGTATTGATCTCGTCCAGCGGGTCTAAATAAATAAGCACATGTCTCATTTTACCAATATCGTGTCATTTACTAAACGTACTAATTCTCAGAAAAGTCGAGGTTCTTTCAGTTTGGAGCGCCTCTCACGGTTAGAAGACAAACCCGACTTACACAATCACGCTTTTCGCTACTTCTGGCCACGATCGCGAAGGGGATGCAGCAGTCTGTCACTCAAGTTTACCTATTTTCTCTCCTTGAACAATTGGCAGCACATCCTAAGTGGAACAGCTCTTTCCCGTACCTAATGATAGGCAAAACATCGAAGAATTTGTTTCTCTAAGCATACAACGTATATAAGTATTTACTGTGCTACATGTTCATGTTTTGGACGCTCATTTAGGCATACTTATTCAGAAACACAAAAGGCATAAGAGTCGGACTGTGACCCCAGACTGCACTATGACCGTAACCTACGGCAAGTGCTGATGCACAGTTATTCTAAATGACATGGACTCTCCAAGTGACACGTCACATTATTAACCTATATAAGTATTTCGTACAGAGCATTTGTTACAAAAACTTTTGCATATTTATTAATTAATCTATTGAATCATGCTTGTATCACATTTTAGACATTTTACTTCTTGTATATCGCCTATTTATAATTATCTTAAATTTCATGCATAATTGTTTATATAGTACGAATATCTACATACACTACGACGAATTTCTAATTGGCCATGTTGTTTTTATCATACTTTAGTAACGGAGAAAAAAACACAAAAAATCCAATAAATTTATAAGGTTTATTCGATTTATTCCCAATACGTTAAACAAAACTTCATTGAAATATGATCACGGAAACAAACTTAACAGAGAGGGTTAACATTGACATCCTTAAAACAAAAACTGCAAGATCAAATCACGTCGTATTTGATTTTGTTTTAATACTTTGTATTTCCACCTGTTGCGACCTTGTCCTCATTGATATAATGTATCGCTCAAGATACTTGCCCAAATCTGATGAATAACACGCGTGAGTACCCTGAGATTTGGTTGCAGCGGCTGGGCACGCACCTTGCGTTTCAAAAGGTCCCACACGTGCTCGATCGGATTTAAATCCGGACTTTTTGCAGGCCATTGGAGTGTTCGCACGTAGTTTGCTACAAGCATAACTTGTGTGCTTCTAGCTGCGTGACATAGTGCGTTATCCTGTGCCAACATCATACCGCGATGGGCACGGATATGAGGTTGAAGAACCGGCCGAATGACGTCATTCTGATAGCTCATCGCGTTCATGTTTCCTTGAATGGGTACAATTGGAGTTTTTGTGTGCATGCATAATTGAACCACCCCCGAAGTTATCAAATTCTACCAGACAATTCTAATTGTTCCGCTCATCCCGACGGCGTTATACGCGATCACGTCTGTCATTCCCACGTAGTGTGATGCGTGTCTCGTCAACAAATAAAACATTGGCCCAGTCCGCCCTTGTAAACCGCAAATGTCGCCTGGCCAACAATAATATTGCATGCCTTGCGGTAAAAATCGAAACCCGCAGGGGACGACGGCTCTGCAAGCCGACGGCCCTTATGTGATTGCGTTCTGTCTGTGGGTGGATTGCGCGGTTGTGTCTGCCCACTGTATTACGGGCCGTCGTCGCTGCCGTGGTAAAACGATATTATAGTGGTCATTGACAATTTGAATGTCCTCGTGGGGAGTCGTCACTCTTCTTTTGGGGCGTCGTCGGAAATCTGCTACACTTCCGGCTTGTACGAATTTCGCCCAAAGAGTTTTAATACTGAAGTGTCGCCTATCAAAAAGCCATGCAACCTGAAAAATAATAAAATCCACTTAAAGCTGATTCAAAGGTGAATGGTACTAAGATACAAGGTATTTCATCTTATGATTTGTCAGTCCGATATGACACCGGTATTGTATTGTTGACCACCTGTGGTATTATTTACAACTGTTTTTACGTAAATAAGAATCACCTACAGAGTAATATAAGCAAACATGTTTCTGTCGATATTTTGCACTTAATAACAAATAATAACACTTATTGCAACATTTATAACGACACGTAGCATACCTGTCTGATGGGGGTGCCGACACTTATCATTACGACGGCTTGCGCGCGTTCTGCAATGCTCATTCTCTCCATATTTAATATTTTTCATAAAAGGCAACCCACAAAGAATTCATTCCCACCATATTCGACAAATTACCATGCAGTGCACGAGAAACTCGAGCACATAGGTTATTTTCGCACTTTATACCGTTCCGCATGGATGATTTTGTGTACAATACAAAAATAACCAAACTTAGATTTATTGGATAAAAAGGTCGCATAACATCATATTTTTTATGGTGGCCATTTAGAAATTCGTCAAATTGAAATGTAAGTAAGAAATAGATCAATATTACCCTTGATTCTAACATATCAATACATACTATTTAGGCGATAATATATATATGTTATATTATTATGAACAAAACGGATTCAGGAAACCGCTGCTCTGAATACCACATGTTAACTTGGCGAGGAAAACCTCCGGAAGAGCTTTGATTTTGTAGATTGGCACATGATGTTGTACAAACTCCTCCTAAATGTTATTGATAGGAAGCTCAACAATAGCGTCAAAACCCTCTACAACTAAGCAAGTGCCTGTGTTCATCTAAATAACGTATACACTAGTTGGGTCGACTGCCGCTATAGCGTGGAATAAGATGACTGTGCTTCTCTGACATTTCTTTTTCGTTTTTGTGAATGACCTTGTTACTTAGAAAAAAACCTTCACTTTGGTTTTTAAGTTGGTTGTCTCAAACTATCGCTTTTGGCGTATGCCGATGACATAGTAATAGTGGCAATATCAGAGGACGGATTCTGAATAAGCTTCACGAATTGTGCACAAAATCGCGCGTTTAATTTTATACGGACACGTCGGTATAAGTCTACTTCCGGAAAGGTCGCAGTCCGGTCACAAGCGGGCAGGGTTAACATCAGGAATAACATGCTAGAATTGGTCGACAGTTATACGTTATAGGCGATAAAAGTACACGCTTCAATTTTTTTCAAAATATAAAAAATAACTAATGATCTTGTTCCTGATCATTCAGGCTTGGTTCCTCGGACAGAGGGTCAATACTTATGTGAAAAACTACAGAAACAAGCTCAGTTGCCAAAAGTTTAAACATAAACCCGTTTAATGGCAAAGGGTAAACGTCATCAAGCATCACTTAAAATTCACCCAGTATTTCCAGCCTTCTTACACACACGTCACACTATATAAATTAATTCGTTCCTTCAACAATCTCAGCATTGAATAGTCTCCAAGTTGAAGCACAAATCATTGACACTGTTTCTGGATTTGAAGCTTACTTCAAGTCGGATAATTCCAAAACAAAATAATTTGTTATATTATGGAAAATGTTCCCTTTTTTGGCTCGTGTGGAATTCAGAAGACAACGTATCATTATCGTCTTGTATGTCCTCTTTTTACTGATCAAAGGAAACTTATGCTCAACTCTGTGGAAGCTTTGAGTAACGTAACGCTTCGCAAGTTATTATACGGTGGTACTGCCCTGACAGAAAATCAAAATAAGACATTGTTCGGTGCAGTTTACCTCTTTATTCAAACGTCGAAAAGATGTGTAAGCCAGTGATCAGCGACATCCAACTATATATAACTACCCCCACCCTGAATTGTTTTCTTTCTGTAAACATGTGATATTCCACACTATCAATCGTTTCTCAAGGCGCAGTGGAAGTATTTCATTTAAACCATCTTCCCTACCCTCTTTCGTTTTCTTCATCTTTAACTTTCTTATTCTGTTCACGAACAGAATCAATAAGTTTTGTATTCTATTTATGAAAGTGAACTAGAGTTACTTTAACATTGTTAATTAGACAAAAAAAGTTTTACTGTTTACTATTGTCTTGACAGAGTATGCCGTTTGTTAATAATTTGCCTTAAGATATTTTATTATATTAAATAAAGAAAATCATATTTTACACTTAACTTAAATACCACTACTTTAATAAATTCAGCAATATCAATCTCATTGTGTCATCTGCATTGTAATCGTACAAATGTCCGGCAATAACACTGTTTTTTTTTCAAAGGAAAGTAGATGAACTATTTGAGATATATTTATCTTTCGTTCTGATGATTTTCTCTATATGAAAAATCTGTTAGTCTTTATATATATATATATATATATATATATATATATATATATATATATATATATATATATATATATATATATATATATATATATATATATATATATATATACGCTGATGAATAGAGTATGTTTAAATTAAGTACCTAGGCGTTGTTTTGACTGCAAAGGGAACATTACAACCAACGCAAATACAATGTTGTCGAAAGAGCACTTGGGAACATTATTTCGAAGTAATAAACTCTCAAATCGTTCGACTTCAGAATTTCTGAGACACTCTCAATTATTTTTTGCCAATATTTGATTAGTATATCAGTGTTTGGGGTTACCGGAAGTAACATAACCCTGATATTTAAGTAACTCAATCAAACTTTAATTTAATACTGAGCGGTACTTGGATTTAAACTGTGAGAGAAATGGGTTATCCCTACTGGCCCAGTCACGTTCTGGGATATTTCTTTTACGTATTGAGACTGGCAGATATGTCGTGGGGGGACCGGAAGAGAGACAATGTACACTTCATCATATGAGAAAAGTTCGAGCTGAACAGCATATTATACTGTGCTTACCTTTGAATACATGCCTTAGAGACAAATATTTTGATATACACAAGGATCGTCTGTATTTATTGGTTTAAGTAGCACAGATATGCTTAAAATCGTAATAATGCAATACCAACAAAAAATTAGCTAAATACCTAATATCTGCATAATATTATTTAAAACGACAACATTCACCTTACAACTAAATTAAGACTTAAATAAACAACTTATTTTACTTTAATTAATATGCTGTGTAATCATATCCATATCTTATATTATATAACATTTTACGAAGCTTGCATTATATGTTATTATGATATTTAATTATGCTGCTTGCGCAGATATATACTCTTATTGTATGGTGAAGGGCTGGGTAATGTTTCGAATATTTTATAATTATCTTATAACTGTAAGCAATAAACAATATTATAGTTTATGTTCGATGCTAATGTAGATTTTATAAAATATTTGCTTACTCACTTGCTACAGCGCTTCTCGTGCGAACTGATACGCAAAAAGAAAGATTCAAGACTACAAACTTCATTATCAATTATCGATAAAAAAATATTTACCGCATGTTAGCACAGACAGTTTCGTTTACAGTAAATTACAAATAAAAGGATTAATTCTTTTTATAATATATATATTTAAAAAACATATATTCACATTAACCCTCAACAACCGAGATTTGATAGTATTTTGTTAATGCTTGTACATCCATCAACCCCATTTTCACCAAACGTGAAAACAAAAATTTGCCGGCGTAATTTTAAGAAGCTTTGTGTGCTAAATTCCAGTATATTTTGGTTAGCTTGTCAACGTGAAATAGGTTTATCTTGTGCTGCACTTAATATACGAACTGCAGAATGCCTGGGGAATCAACACTTATCGCAATTCTGTCAGATGTGGAATAAACTAAATTCTTACCACTACGCCACAATACATTGTGAGTTCCACAAATTATTAGTTTCAATCTTTCCTTCTCCATGGAAGTCAATTATGCTTAAAGACAATAGAACGATAGTGACATCACATATAACAGTATGATAGATTGGATTGCCATCCATCTTCATTTAATGGATATTATGTTCATATTCTGACAGGTCCCGATGCGGGTCCGTGGTTTCACCACAGAGCGATAGATAGCGGTGTGCAAGGAAAAAATTGTTCGTCAAACGCGCGGTGCTAGTGATATGCTAATTTTTGCTGATTATTGGTATGCGGTCGTTCGCTCTAGGGCTTATTCAGACGTTCATATGTGGATATAGTGAACTGTTTGACTGCGTGCTTCGAACAGGCGCTAAACAGTTCCAGCAAATATCGACGTCGATTACTGAAAACATCCTGTTTCTCATTCTGCCTGTGGCGTGTATTTTGCTGAACGCTCTCGTTATCAAAGAACTCAAACGCTTTTCAATATTGAGCGCCGTTCACGGCCAAGGGACAAGCCTTTACAATCACGCTATTGTATATCTCATTCTTCTTCAATTTTACCCTACTTCTGGCCACGAGCATGTACGGGATGCAACCGTCTGTCACGCAGGGTTACCATCTCTTCCCCTTAACCAGTCTGGAGCAGCTATTTCTCGTACTTAATGATACGCAAACTCGTTGGAGAAATATGCCTGCCTACCTGTCGGTTATGAGGTTGGATGTTTGTTTGGTTTTTGTTTTATTTATTTAATTTTTAATTAGTCGTGTTAAATTACTGTTTGTATCACCTTTTTGACATTTCACTTTTTGGATATCGCTATTCATCATTACTTATGCAAAATATCTATGAAAGTTTTGCTGAGAAACATTTGAAATGTTTGAGACATGTCTTATCTTTTAATTAATTTCCCTCAGTATGCTGGCTTCTTTGAAACAAGCTAGTATAATTTAGGTAAAGAGTTTTTCTTGTGTCTGAATTGTATTTGATTCTGCAAGTAAGATATAAAATGTTACGCTAAGGGGGTATTTTTCTGTTGACGAATAGTTATTTATTTTAGTCTGGCGACAGTGCTAAGATCCTTTTGCTAAGTGTTGGTTTCATAGCAGTAAATTTGAACAATTACTGGGAACATCACATTACATTAACATAACAATTTATATAGTCATAGCTTAGCAAGTTTCATGATTTTCCTTGAATACTTTTGTGTCAATGAAATTAATCTGTGTGCAATATTCAAAACTCTTTGAAGATTATACTGTCAGTAGTATAAGTCATACTGACATCTATGTGTGTCCCGTGCCTAAACGTCCAGAAACAAAACTTATCGTTTAAAAGTTTTGAATTGTCAGGGGTGGGTGTGTAAGCTTATCAATATTCGCTCTTGGGCACGGCCCATTCGGCGATATCCGATACAAATGTTAGTCGTTTTAGGTTTTTGGAGCAAAGTGCACAGACATAATGTAAAGCTGGTTAGAGTAACCCTGGTTCTTTAAAGTGCACGAGTGTAAAGCACTGTCACACTAGACCCCTTTTTAACGTACCATCCGAGCGACGATTGCCATCTTTCGTGACGCGGCGGGGAATCGAACCTACGACCTCTGGACTGACAGGGGAATGTTTATCGTTTTTGCGCCGCTAAAGTACTCCAGGAGAATTTCAACATCAAAAGCCGGTCAATCGACTTCAAACATACAAGAAAACCGACTGCTACCATCATTGATTGAGCGTAGAGCTTACTACAAAGGGGCGGGCTCATACATCCGCAAAGCATCCATTCATAATTATACTGTTTGCACATCAATTGGCGAATTAATTACTAAAATCACGCTCTCTGAAGTGCCAAAACAATTCCGTTCGGAATCGCTTTGGGGTGATACAAACTGATTACTCGGTGCAAAGCGTCATTTTGATTAGCTGATTTCCGAGATAATTTACAAATAGAACTGCATTCTTGTTTGACCCTGTGACTTAACTGAACAGTGGAGCTTGAAAAATAAATGATCGATCGAGTATAATGCGTATTTTAAGCTGTACACATATTTTGTAATCAGCGTCAACATATCATTTAACTACATGTATCGATACGTAAGTAGGAGCTAGCTAGTTTTGAAATCAGGTCCTCCGTTGAAGTGCGTGATTTGATAATAAATACCAAGCTGGTTTCAATAAATAAATTCCATCTAAAAAATATTTGTGATATTTACCATTTATAACTGTATGAGTTGACGTATGATTCAAATACTCGGGGGTATCCATTTTTATCATTATCAGCATGAAATGAAAAAAACTAGATCACTTCAAGCAGATAAACCAAAATGAAACATTACTCTCTGCATTCGTATTTGTTGCCAAGAACTGTGCGTGTTTACCGATATACAATGTAATTACAAAAAGGGTTGTGAATGATGATTGTTCGAAGAAATAACCTTCAATGTGTGGGAACGGACACCGGATATAGCTCAAAAAGTGATAAATCGATAAGCGTTTGATTTCGACACATGGACAGTTTTCTATCATTTTTTGTATTTTATGGTGATATATTTAACAAAATCGAAGAGTTTTGAATTACTTGATACTGTGCAATTTCGACTATGATGGAAATGTGTCTCCTCTTTTGTATAATAGCCCAATTCTCGCCGAAAGTTGCATGATCGCTCACAAATGTTCATTTATGTGGTACGATTTCAAACATAAATCAACAAATTGAAAATAAGAATAACAACTGAATCGAGCGATTTCATTGTAATTACATAATCTAGTCATGTGTAAAATATCAATATGATATATTTTGTTGTTACGGAGATATTCATACCTTTTGATGCCCTGGCAGTGTACTGGGGATAGATGAAGCAACTAAATAACTGCACAGGGAATAGCCATTAAGTGGACTGAGGATAGAAACGATGTATTTAGAATAACGAGACTGTGATAACGATTACGGCTATTTACCTATACGCAAGCTCGAGGGAAAGTGTTCGATGTTGTCCATATCGAGGGGTGAGAGCAAAACATGTTGTTGTTTTTTGTATCTGTATGCACTTAAAACTGTTTCATTCAAACATATTAGTTAACCATGATGTGTTTTTCACAACCATCAATATCTAAATATTTGAAATACGCCGGTAATCTGATTTATTGAGTAACACAAAACATATGGCCGTAGAATTTATGTGGTGTTTGCTATTCATATATATATATTATTGCTTTGTAAAGTAGGTACGTTTTTGCACACATAAAGTCACCAGTAGGGAATGAGATATTGTGATCAAATTTGAAACACGTAAAGCTTTTTTCTAAGCTTGGATCGATGTTGGTATTACTTAGAACAGAATTATGGTCTCTGCTAGTTCACTTCAGTGAGAAAGAATGTATTGTGCCCTGATATTTACGCAGCTTGCATATATACGTTCATTTAGGAGAGCATCGATCAAACTCATTGTTAACTAAAGTTTGCTCAATAATTGTACTCTCACTTTTTGCAGATTATTTGAAAGTTCGAAATAGACATATACATGTATATTGTATTTTAACAGTGTTACTATCAATTTTTGTCCCGTTTCACATGTTATCACCAGGACACACATTTCTCAACTTTGAAACTATCCCCAGTACATAATACGGCTATCCCCAGTACAGTACTGTGAACATTTCTAAGGGCATATCTTTAACAGTTTAAAAGTTACATTGCCATTTCTTACAATAAAAATAGTTGAGCTTATGCTTGTGAAATCCTTCGATTCAGATTTTTTTATTTATTCGATATATTTCCTAAAAATAACAATACTTGTCGAAATTCTGTAAGTTTTGAGGTGATCATCTCAGATTTGAAGAAACATTTTACGAGGTCTGCTTAATCGTAAGCACTTTAAAGTATACCATAGGCCAAATATAGCATTCAGCTATTAGTTTAAACACTTGCTTCATTTGTGGATACGGTAGATATGCGTTAACACAGCAAGATCTTACCTCTGGTAAAGAAAAACAACTGCATAATTGTCTGTTTACTTATCACTTTTTGAGCTATATCCGGTGTCCGTTCCCACACAATGACCTTGAAAGAATTTAAGAACAGTGTTCTAATGTTTTTCTCTGGTAAGTTAAAGAAAGGCGTAGACACCTTTACTGTATTTATACATAATCAGTTGCTAATGCTCGCGTTAGACAGCCATTCTTGAGACAATTCCTCGTTTATTTAAAGCGTATAAATTAATATCCGACACTATTGACAAACTCCAAGTATATTCACCTTCGTTGTTGATTGGTAAAATATAGTAACTCGTGCATTACATGAATGGTTAAGGAAACATTTTTAGTTAATTTCCATTTCCATTTAATGTAAAATGTTTAGTTTAATAGACACTTGACATACCAGCTAATGAACGACCAGGCAAGAAAGACTTAAATTTAAAAATCATTGAATTACTATCGTTGTCTTAAGTTTCATTTATAGTGTGAGTTTGAGCGGTCTGCGAAATCAATGATAGTTGTTAAGTTTATCTAAATTTCGTTTCATGCAAACATAAAGTGAGAAAAACGTTTCATTGCAAACAGAAAGGCGGATAAGAGTGAGGTGGTGCACACAAACTGGTTTAAACCCCCAGTAAATTTACATTTTACTGACCGTTCCAAGGCGGTACCTAACAATCCTTGATAAACATATCTAGTTTTTTTTAAATATAGAATGTATGCAATGTGCTGCTTGTGGAGTTTTGTGCTGTTCTTCCATGTTTCTTGTTTGTGATTTTATGTTATATGTCTTTGGCGTTTACCCAGTGCCATTAAACCGGGTTTATGTTCAAACTTGTTTCTTCTGATCTTGTTTCTGAAGCTTTTTGCATAAATATTGTAAGGAAAGGTACCATTTCTGGTACTCAATTTTGCGCGGTTAGTGGAATTTCTCTTTAAATTTCGATAATGTATACGTCTGCGAAAAACATATACTTCGATGGGCATCATAGTTTGGTATAATAATTTTGAATAAAGTATTGTTATTGAACATACTGTGGGTTACGATGCAATCTTTACAAATAAACGTGTTGAAATTATCCACAATGTTTCGTATTTTCTCTGCAAATAAGGCTTTTCTTTGCATTTTCTAACGTGCTTGATGACAATCGCTCGACTGTACACGTTTCCCGGCCGATGTGTATTTTCCTTAAAAACCCATTGTGTTTATTGCAAGCACATAACCCACATTTTGGTGACAATGCAAACAAACCTCTGTACAGTTGTATAGGCGATTGGCTACTGATCATGAGTCGTTCAGTTTGATATGCGATGACTATACGCGGCATTTGTTATTGGGTAGCGTTGATGTTGAACAGCGGGTATCATCATTTTCATGTCTTATTTTAGTGTTCGAGTAAATTCTACCGGTTTCGCTATCATTGTGCATAAAACGAAATTACGTCCTCTCCCCTGCATGCATGGCTTCTATGGACAGTATATTTAGCTGTCCGTGTGTGCGTTTTACGCAGGAAATAAATAATTTCCATTAATATCAATACGAATTATCATTACATCCTTAATCTTATATGGTGAGGTGTTTTTTATAGCATACGTCTTCTACAACCAGATCCATTTTTAAATTGGGTAAAGGTTGTTAGTATGTACCTTGAACCCGCACAACCATTTATTTTGTGTAAAAACATACTTACAACCTTTAGCTTTTTAGTGATCTAAAACTATTGTGTAACTGCACACTTTGTGGGTCAGTCACTGTTTATATATACCGGTTCATCTTATTTAAATTGATAATGGCTGAATGTTGATTTACTGAAGTAAATGTATTGGCAAATTAAGGGTATACCGCTTTCTCATTGGACAAACATTTATGTTGACCACAATGACACTAATCATTTTTAGGCTCGAGAATCAAACATCCAATTTAAGTTTTTGTATCGTTCTTTTGTTTGCATGAGATCACTTCTCTTCTGGCGAGCAAACATAATGCTTTGCATTTAATTGTGTTGGACTGGACATTTTCCTATAACAATGAACTTTTTTTTCTTAAGTGTTCCCAATATCCCCAATATATACTTATATTTTATGGATGTCCCTTATAACTTCACTTTCACGGGTAAAATCAAATCTTTGGAAAAGTTTGACTTTCACTCATCATTGACATGAGTAATCGAATCATTTTAAGGATAACATTTGTCGAACATATATGGATACCTACAGTGGATGATAAATGTGGATACTTCAGTAAATAGATCTAGGTGTGACAGTAACTAAACTAAGTTAAGCCTCAGTAAAAGGCGAAGATAGAAATAAACTGGTCAGTATATGCTCTATGTTAACGGCACAACATCTCTGGATACAAGTTTCAATAAATGAAAAATAGTGTGTGCAACTCGATTACTCTTAGATGTACAGAAGTTTATTCCTAGAATTAAATGACAATTTTAAACCAAGTAATCTGTTTAATTACGGAAAAGGCCGTTTATTGGTCATTCACACTCACTTACAGAACAAATGCAGTTCATTAAACCGTCACCTTTTTGTGAAAAAAAATGTTTCCTCATTCCTCTGCTCGTGTGGAATTCAGGAGACAACGTATTATTATCGTCGTATCTGTCCTCTTTTTCTGATCAAAGGAGACTTATGTTCAACTCTGTGGAAGCTTTGACTGACGTAACGTTTCGCATTTTATTATACGGTGATACTGCCCTGGCAGAAGATCAAAATAAGACTTTGTTCAATGCAGTTCACCTCTTTATTCAAATGTTTTGATAGCCAGTAATCCGCCATACCATTCTACCTATAATTACCTCCACCCTGAATTGTCTTCTTTTGTAAACATGTCATATTCAGCACTATCAATCGGTGAAAGATTATGCTTTGGAAGATTTTCATTTAAACCAACCACCCTACCCTCTTTCGTTTTCTTCCTCTTTAACTTTAAAGTATATAAAGTATGTTTATAGTTAAGTACCTAGGCAATTTTTTCGACTGCAAAGAGAACATGACACACAACGCTGATATACGGTCAAAGCGCGCCGAAGAGCACTTGGAAACATTATTTCAAAGTCATCAACTTTCAACTCGTTCGGGCTTCAGAATAGTTTAGACATGTTTCAATGTATGTTTGTGTCAATTTTAGAATATGATAGCAGTGTTTCGGGTTACCGGAAGTACGTCAACCATGTTATGTACGTACAACATTCAAACTTTCATTCAATACTAAGCAGTATTTGGAGATAAACTGTGAGGCAAATGAACTATCCCAACTGGCCCAGTCACGGTATGGGATATTACTGTAACGTGTGGACCGAAAGAGAGACGATGTACACTTTATGAAATGAGAATAGTTGGGGGTAAACAGGAATTTATACTCTGCTGTCTTTTGTAAAATGGCCTTAGAGACAAATATTTTGATAAACTGTATACAAGGATCGTCTGTATTTAGTGAATTACGTGACACAGATGGGTTTAAAAACCTTATGGTGTAATACCCACGAAAACTAGCTAAATAACTAAAACATGTATCTGCAATTTTTAAACGACAAATTTCCCGTAACAACCAAATTAAGACTTTTCATGTCCATCAATTTATTTAACCTTTAAAATTAATCAGTATGCTGTGTAAAAATATCTATATCATATATAAAAAAACAGTGTACGAAACTCCCATTATATGTTATTATGATATTAAATTTTCCTGATTGCACAGATTCTTTCCATTTTATCTTATTGCACGGTGACGGGCTGGGTATTTTTTTCGGATATTTTATAATCATCTTATGCATTATACAATATTATAGTTTATGTTTGATGCACATGTAGAGTTTATAAATATTAACTAACTTAGAAAATTCAAGACTGCTACTAACTTACTAGTTATAGTCATAATCAATTATCGATAAAACAAATTTAAGAATTACCACATGTTAGCACAGACATTTTCGTTTACAGCTTATAACAAATAAAAAGGATTCCTTCTTTTTATCATAGATATATCAAAACAATATATTTACGTTAATCCTCAACAAACGAGATTTAATAGTTTTTGTTAACGCATGTACATCCATCAAACATTTTCTTCTAACCCGGTGTTATTTCAAGAAGGTTTGTGTGTTGAATTCTAGTATATTTTGGTTTGCTTGTCAACGTGAAATGGTTGACCTTGTGCTGCACGTAATATACGAACTGCAGTATGCCTGGGGATTCAACACCTATCACAATCCTGTCATTTGTAAAATATTCAATTTTCTTCTCATTTCGCCACAGTACATGGTGAGTTCCACAAATTATCATAGTTTCAATCTTTCCATATTAATGGTAGGCACTTAAGCTAACAGACAATAGAAAGATAGTTTTATCACATAAAACAGTATGATTGCTTGGATTACCATCCATCTACATTTTATCTATGTTATGTTCATATTCTGACAGGTCCCGATGCAAATCCGTGGTTTAACCACGGAACGATACATATCGAAGTCTAAGGAAATATATTGTATGATTAACGCGCGGTGCTAGTGATATGGTGATTTTCGCTGATTATTGGTATGGGGTCGTTCGCTTCAGGACAAATTCAGATGTTCGTATGTGCATATAGTGAAATGTTTGACTGCGTGCTTCCAGCAAATGTCGACGTGGTGTTTCTCATTCTGAATGTGTCATGTTTTTGCTGAACGCGCTAGTCATCAGAGAACTCAAGCTGCTTTAAATAGAGAATGACGCTCACGGTCAAGGGACAACCCCGCCTTCAACACTCATGCTATTGTATGTCTCATTCTTCTTCAATATTATACTTCTGGCCACGAGCATGTACGGGATGCAGCAGTCTGTCACGCAGGGTAACCCATATCTTCCGCTTAACAAATGTCTGGAGCAGCTATTCCTCGTACTTGATACGCAAACTCGAGGAAAACATTTGCCGGCCTGCCTACCTATCTGTTATGTTGGTAGATTGGTTGTTTGATTGGTTGTTTGTTTATGTATTTTTGTTACATTATTTTATTATAACATTTTGGACAATTCACTTTTTGTATATCGCTATTTATCACTGCTATGCAAAATATTTGTGAAAGTATTGCTGAGTAACACTGATGTTTGAGTCATATCTTATCTTTTAATTATTTCCCTCTGTATGTCAGTTCCTTACAAACTAGCTAGGATAATTTAGGCAAAGAGTTTTTCTCGTGTCAAATATGTGTTTGAGTCTGCAAATAAGATATTAAATAACTTTATTTGTCAGCTTAATTAGTATGGACTGTCTGCGTTGTTTGGTTTATCTTTGAGTGCACGCAATAGATCAGGTAAATGATTGTAAGGCGCATTTTTCTGTTGACGAATAGTTATTCATTTTAGTCTGGCGATGGTGCTAAGATCATTTTGCTTAAGTGTTGGTGTCATAGGAATCAATTTTGTAGAATTACTGGAACCATTGCATAACATTGACATAACAATTTATATAATCATAGCTTAGCTCGGTGCATGAAGTTCCTTGAATTATTATGTGTCAGATAAATTCATATTTGTGCAATATTCAAAACTTTGTAGTAAAAGCAATTGTCATAATAAAATGTATGTGTTTCCTCGCCTAATGCTACGACCAGAAACAACACTTATCATTTGAAAGTTTTGAATGATCAGGTGTGTAAGCTTATCTATATTCGCACACGGACAAGGCCAATTCGGCGAGCTCCGATTAGAATGTTATGATCAATTGGCGAATTAATAACTGAAAGTATGCTCTTTGAAGCGCCAAAACAATTTCGTACATGTAATATGACTCTTCATGTTTGCCATTAGCATTATGACTTTGTGTTGCTTACACAATGTTTAAATACGTTTAGGAATTAACAAAACCTGTTGCCTTTATTCGAATTTGAGTAAGATTAAACACGAATGTTAAACTTTGTACAGTTCAAGTGAGAAAGATATATCAGAAAACAAGTCTAGGTCAATTTTTAGTGTTCATATCCCACACGTACTGTAAAGCATCCATATTGAATAAATAATATGAAGTATAAACTCTTTCATTGTCAAAATATAAGTGCGGTTCGGTAGTTGTTGTTTTCATTTTATATTTGCATATAATTATTTCACTTTAAAACATCTGAGATCGCTTAAAATTCCATGCAAATTCTCTACGATTAACACGTACTGAACCTCATCTATACACATCAACGCCTTGAATTCAGATAGAAAATATATTTTCGATAACAGGCAGAAGTGTGTTAAAATATATGTCAATAAAGAACTGGCTTCCGTTTGAAATCATTTAGAATGGTGATTTTTCCACGCACCATTCGAAGCCTTTGGAGCTGTCTCCAATATAAGCAGATGAAATTCCATTTTCTGATTCAAGTTATCTTGGAAATAATATGGTAATTTAGATTTTTTTATTTAAACATATTTTATTCAACATATACAAACAAACAACACAGAATATGCACGCACACAAGTTGTTTATAAGATTGAAATGGATTGGAACGAAAGTATAGCTTAAAGAGTTCGTCTCCGTAGGAATTAAATTACTCATTAACCTGAAAAATGCGTATGATTGACGATTAGAGGATATATATGTTGTATGCGAGAAAAAATATTACTAATGCTAAAAAAATAGAACCTCGGAGTGTGTGCTTAGATATAGGTTCGATAGTTTAAACACGATATATAATAGATACAAAATAAGCACAAGTTATTGTATAAAGGATATATAAATAGGGAATGAAAAGGTATTCAGTAAGAATCTAGATTTTGTAAGGCATAACTTGCTGCATATTGAATAGTCTGGATTAGTTTTTTTGAATTCGATGCAAAAAAAGTTATCGATGCTTTGCACGAGTGTTTGCTAAGGTTTGGCATAGTTGATGCTATTCTAACAAATATTAATTTGTTTTATAAATAACCTTTTACATTTCCACCAGGAAATATAGTGGGTGAATGTGGGTCAATCATATGTAAAATAATATACAAAGATTTGCTGGAGTCTCTTTCTTGCATGAGCTACTCAAAAGTTCTTAATTCTGCTGCATGTTGTTTCAATCCGTATTTTAGACCCACATTTGCAAGAATTCAACGATATAAGCACTGTTCTTTAAATGATTGTTCTGCAGTGTCTGTAATCCTGACCACACTGTACCCGAAATGACATCATGGCTGTTTTGGAAAAGGATACTGACTAAGTCAGTTCTAAGCAAAATGATGGACTCTAGATACAGAAGTTATTAGTGAAGGCAGTTGGCATTTTTAAGCCTTTGACCTGACAGCGCATCTTCCACTACTTTTGAGTGCGATTTCATTACAGGAATCGTTTCATTAATCTATTTTAATGTATCTTAGTATTTTACGGTATTTTATCAAGGATCAAAATAGACGATGACGAACTATTTGCCTCTTTCCAGAAGTCGTAGACGATCATTATTTATGAACATTGTCTGGCGCTTGTCAAATCAATTAAACAAACTTCAGAAACAAGCTCAGTAGCCAAAAGATTAAAATAAACCCTGTTTAATGGCACAGGGTAAACGCCAAAGATATAGAACATAAAAACAAAAAGAATCACAAACAAGAACATGAAACAACAGCACACAACTCCACAAACAGTACAGTGTATATACTATATATAAAAAACTAGGTATGTTTGTCAAGGATTGTTAGGTACCGCCTTGGAACGGTCAGTAAAATGTCACTGTGGTTTCGTGCCTGTGGCATTTACCCAGTGCCATTAAACGGGGTTAATGTTTAAACTTTTGGCTACTGAGCTTGTTTCTGTAGTTTTTTACATAAGAATTTATGTAACATTTAATTTCATAGACATTTGAGCCATGTTTTGAAATAAAAAAATTCTGACAAAAGAGATTGCGTGGGGGATGGGGAAGCCAGAGGGGGAGGTTGAGCGGTTTCGGTAATTCCACCAACCGCACAATACTTTCCACAAAATACAATCATTACAGCTCTTAAACACAATACACAGAACAGTTAAATATGTTGTGCACAGCGTAATGAATCTTACTACCTCATCTATCACATCGCTTACGACACATACATCTTTCGCGGTGTTTGTCCATTTTCTAATTCGAAATTTAATGGGGTTGTCTAAAACGGAAATTCCAGTAAGTTTAAAATAGCGTCGATATATGTATCTGTACCCGTAAACAGGTACGATTAAAACTGAAAAAAAAAACATTATATGCGATTTTAATACGGAGAAACTCTGATGAGACAGCAACACGACTGATGCGTTTATTATTTCAAGCATGTAAAATAAAGTATTATCGGTCTCTAAATTTATCATTATTGTTCTATTCCCAGTCATAAATCACAGGTACATTTATTATTAACATAAATTCCTGCGCAAGTTTCGGTTATTTAAAAAACAAAATAATATGTATAGAAATTGCATCAACAATGCCAACCTTCAGGAATGACTTACTAGAGAAAGACCATCGCGCGATTGTTGGCCTTCGGACATACATTTGCTATTATAATATTTTAAGGTATTTGAATTACATGACATTTCAGGAAGTTATTTTGAAAAAGTCATGATGATATTACTTAAATTGCATAAGATACGTGTATACAAGTGAGACCATGTATTGCGCATTTTGAATACTTAATTTGACGTCATTCACCTGACGTTTCAACGGAAGCACATTATTTAAATGACGTGCAAAATTAACGTATCAATATTACAACTCGCTTATAATTCGAATTATTTTCTTAACACAGAATTAGACAATAAATTAAGAAAAAAACATTAAGAATAATTTTTGTATTTTAAATACATTGTGCCGATTAAAACGCAGACTATGAATGCAGTCAAATTTAGTCAAGACCAAATTCATGGTTGCTATGGAAACATGAGTAAACCCATTGTCATAAATTGTCGAGAAAATGATGCACCAATGACAAATCTTTAAAAGGAAGAATTTTGGAAAAAATTGATATACATAGAAAAAATCATTATTTTGGGCATTTTTTATTAATAACTATTTCATTTGTAATAATTATGCCCGAAGGCTCAAATTCGCGCGATGAGGCTCATTTAATGTTTTCCTCGAGGATTGAAGGCCTTACTGGGCCACTTAAGAATGAACATGAGGCTAAAAAACGCAGTTTGTATTTGATTAAATGTGGGGGTTTAAAAAAATTACTCTATTAAATGAAAATTTTAAATAAATTACATTGTCGTTAAATAGAGTTTAATTTAAAATTTCAGATCGTCATGGTCACCGAATTGGTATCCACGGTAGCCTATTTAATTTCATTTCAAGTTATAATTCGAACGGAGAACATTTACATTGATTTATTCTGAACTAGATACACTTTCATCTTACCGATCCAACCCGATACTGAGGGTAAGGTAATTAAGTGCACTCATTTAACGAATCAATATATTTCTGTCTAGCATCAAATTCAAAATTTAATCGAGATAATTCAATATGCAGCAAGTAATGTCTTGATGTTATCTACCTTATCAAAATTATAGGCTAGATCAATTAAAACCGAAAAAAAATGAAAAAAGTTTCATTCTGAGAGAACTCTCAATATTTTTGAATAGTGCGAGGTAAGTTCACCATGCTAAACGATTTCAAAAGGGAGCCTGAACTTCGTTGAAAGATATAAAACATAAATAAAACACTTCAGCTCGATATTGAAATATATCTTCTGTCTGAAGACAAGGCGTTAATATATATAGAGAAGGTTAAATAAGTTTTTATAGTAGCGAATTTACCCGGAATTTCAAATGATCGCAGACGTTTTAGAGTCAAACAATTATATGCAAATAAAATTTAAAAAACGACAACTATCGAACCGCATTTATATTTTCGACAATAAAAAGGTTTAATACAAATTTATTCAATATGGATGCTTAAGAGTAAGCGTGGGATCTGTACATTAGGAAATGTAATAGAAATTGTTTCTATTATGTCTTGTTCAATTGGTACATACATGTAGCATTTTAATATCATTACTAAGTTAAATGAATTGATATTTAAGAATACACCTTGAGTAAAACACCATTTCCCTTAGATTTTGTACGAGTATGTGTTGATTTAATAGACATCGGAGCTATGTTTTAAAATATTTAATTATCTTACACAATTCACTTCAAGGTATCTTATATTTTACTTAACGTTCTAAAATAAATCCAAAGTGTAGCTACTGTTTAATTATCTATCGTTACTTTAAGGTACATATTGCATTTATTACTAAAATTCCTGTGCGTTTTTCGGTAATTTAAGAGCTTAACTTTTTTCTTTTGAATTGCATCTGCAAATGCCAAATCTCAGCCATGACTTACTAAATGAAGTGTAAAGAGAAACAGATGCAACATGATTTATCGACAAAACATGTTGCATAGCAATTTTACAGCAACTGATTTTTGTCAGCCTAACACATTTCGGCGGATATCAAAGTCTGTAAACTGGCTTCTTTTTGTTTATTATGAATTAGAATTCCGTTGTTTGCACTATATGAACATTAAGTAATACCAAACTTTCCATAAAAGTACAAACTCTTTGCACAGAAAATACTAGTACTAGTTGTATTATGCCTTTATACGTACGGTAACGTTATAACTTAGATTACAGCGTAGGAGACGAGTTTGGAGGGCATTATTTGGCCACATAGAAAAAAATGAAGCTAAAGAACGCTGTTGCTATTGTTACAGCTTAACTGGTAAAATGTATCTACATCGTATAAAAAAATGGCATTATCAATAAATAGAGTTCGAATTTAAAGATTATCGTATGGGTATAAACGGCAGCTTATTTATGCCATTTTGAGTTATAACTTATGATTAGGACTAAGAACCTCGATAACTAAGTAATTAAAAAAATGTCAACTTACGGTTCTTACCCGAAAGAGACGGTACGGTAAATAAGTTCACGCATTCAAAGCAGGCGTTTTAAAGTTAAACAATAACATGCACATTTAAATTGAAGAACGACAAATACCGAACTGTCAACAAAACAAACGGAAAACTCAACTATTTCTTAATATTTATTTTGTAACATGACTTGTTCCAAGGCGGTTATCCCATCAATAACCGATAAAGCAATGTTGATTTATGTTTGTTGTGTTGTTATTGTTTGTGTTTATGATGTAAGTTTGTTTTTGGTGTTGATATTTGTGTTTGTGGTGTTAATATGTTCGTGTCTAAACTTCACTGTCGTTAGGGCCCTTGCCTTGTTCCCATAGATAGGGATTTTGGAATGTTCGACAACTGGGCTTGTCCCTGCAATTTTTATATTATCATTGTGTGCATTATAAATATGTTTTCGATCTATATGTATCTTTGAGAATACACAATTGAAATCACAAAATGTTTCTCATTATGTTCTTTTGCAAAACATTGATTTGCAAATATATATATAACATAAAATACCTAAAATCAGTAGAATCATGTTATCTTTAAAACCGTTGTTGGTGTTTACATTTTACCTACCGTTCAAAGGAGGTACCTAACAATCCTTGATAAACATACCTAGATTATTATATGGTATATATGAGCTGTGCTTTTTTGTTGCTTTGTGGAGTTTTGTGCTGTTTTTCCATGTTTCTTGTATATGATTTTTTTGTTTTGGTGTTCTTTATCTTGGGCGTTTACCCTGCGACATTAAACGGGGTTTATGTTTTAACTTTCGGCTACTGAGTTTGTTTCTGTAGTTTTTCATATAAATAGTGTGCTTTTAAGCTGATACGTAGACGTCTTAATAAGTCAAGTATGGCAAAAAAATGTCGTGACACTTAACTTGTGTTTCATTTCGCTTCGATTTATTAAAAGAGTTGCCATCTAGCACGCAATATGCCATCCATAGCAGGTTAATCATTTAAAACATAAGAACGACGATAGCTTTAACATTCAGAATTTATATAGATTAATACATGTAAAGATCGTCAGAACTAAGGCATTCGTACAAATTGCAAAGAAGAATGATTAAACTATTTTCTTGTGATTATACTCGTGACATTTTCATCAATATCACTAAATATATATTTCTATGATTGAACCGATATGTATTGTATTTATTTCATGTGAATCCAAGTGACACATATCTTTACTCAATCTGATTTTTTCTAGTCCGTTTGCTTACAACATATTCTCATGATAAGGTGGGTCTGAATTGGGAGTTTTTGTGATTTTTATAAGACAAAAACCTGAAAACATGTCTAAAAATACAGTGGCTTAGCTATTTTTATTTGCACTATGCCTACAAGACTGATACTAGTGCCAACGCCAAATTAACATAATCCACCAATCCTACCCTTTCAACAAGAATGGCAATGTTTATGAAATGTTTGCGAGTTTATACTCCTAGGGAGTTTCAGTTTTGTGTTAATAACGTTGCGAAGAAGACTGTCAGGGACCCGTGAAGACAAACTTTTCCCTTTAGCAGTTGACAAGGACACGTGAACAACGACAACACCAGCTATGACCATGTTGAGCCCGCATGTTCTAGAAATTGGTGTGCGCAGTTAAAATTGCTGCATCGAGTATCGAGTTCAAAAATGGGTTTGTAAAAGCTAAATTCATATACTTTCTTTTGAGATTATAAATATTTAGAATAATTTGCTCATTTGAGACAAGTATTTTTCGGCCGTTCATATTCTTACTAGTGAATTGAAAGTAGAATGTAGAGTTATTTTATATTTCATTATGTACTATTAGTTTGTTAAATATTAATTTAATATGATATGACATACCCTCAAGGTAAATCATTACAGTCAAAACGATGGTGCCCTAGAACTGAGTTCAACATACAAATAACATATTGGTAATAACCGTTGGAACACTAACCGACCGCTGGATATAAAAGAACGGGTTGTTAACTGATGATATACAAAGAATTACAATCCCAATTACTTTGATACTTTAAGCCTCTCATCTACAGATTCTTTATCATAACCACCCTTTGCATTCTCACTCAACCACCGGACTTGACGTTTATTCTATCAGGGATACCCAAGTTAGCAACAGCAGTGGCCCCGCCTAATCACAATAAATGCAAACAATATTGGCTTATGTTGGTAGCATGTGGTTGAAATGGTTCTATGAATAAATTTCTCAAGTAACAATATGCTTAATGTTTACCATCTTCACGTTATAAATAACCATGGTGGTTGCGTCGAATGAGAAAATATGAATGTCAGCTCAACCAAGATAACGTTCTAAGTTTACAAGTGGGCTTAACTTTGTCCCTGTTCTTGAAATCAGTATCCAAGCCCCATCACGGTAATTGTCAGTTTTACTACTTTCTATGAATACACTTAACTGTACTGGATTCATCAACATGTCACTGCGTAAAAATGTTCAGCACTTCTCCTAAGGCCAGCATATACCAACAGGCAAGAAATATCGTTCTTTGTTGCTGAACATCGCATTATCCGTACAAAGACATCAACGTGTTGGATAAAGTTATTCTTTCTTCTCAAAGTCCATACTGCTAAACGTCGGAATCCTCGTTTATAGCAATCGCATGTACTTTCGGCTCGCGACTTTTCGAGTAACCCGGTCAGCGAAGAGATCTTGTCCACCAAGACGTCCGGCAGCATCTCTATCTGTTCACCGTTAACGCGAAAAAACAAAATTACACAGTAGCAACAGCAGCAGGCCAGAAAGTTTTTCAAAAAGAAAAATCAGTATTTATTCAAGGTTGACAGGCATAATTCAAAACGCATACACATATGATTTTTCATGTCTTTAAAATACATTCGATGCATTCCAAATGCATCCTAAGCACGGATACTAATGCACAGCTACAACTAGCCGATACCGGCCTCTGGAAGGCAAACGCCACAGTAATCGCGCCCACAAAGGCTTGCTTACTGTATGCACGAACTAACGCTTTAGATATATAAACAATCAATATACATAGCTGACATATTAAACTTTGAATCTTAATTTTCAAACAAACCCAAACCATATTTGCATGGCGTGTTAGACTCCTTATTGGTAGGTAAATATATAACATCACGAAAAACGGTCTTGTCTGACTATTCTCAGTATACAATAATGGGAAGCAGCTAATACACCATTTGCCTTACATGTCACAATCTTTCTCAGCTCCTGACTATTAACATAACACCAGAATCCCTGTTTTCATTATTCATTTTAAAACCAGTATACGCGACACCAGAGGCATCATTATACACATTCGTGGTTCATGCAGTGGATGAGGAAGGCTGCCGAATATTCAATGAATGCAGTGTATTTTACCATACAACTGTTGCCTGTTTGTTTCTGAGACTTTTATATATGAATTCCATGTAAGAGCTTTTAAAACATCCATACTGGAATAACGGGCAGCCACTCTAGCATTTGTACAACGATTTACCAGCTTAATGGATTAAACCAGAATAAAACAAATTTTGTTTGATGTCATGCTACAAATTGTATGTGCTCTGAAATGTACCACGAGAGCCAAAGCCATCATCCAAAACATGATTACTATATTACTCTCGCCACGCCATTTTCTGATTAGGAGAGTAAATGTTTGTGTTTAAATAGGGGCTACCCCTAAACCAAAGGGAAGGACCAAATATTTGACTGATATTGGCAAACATTCTCCCAACCCCCTTCGGATGAGTCAGCGATGTGTTTGTCTTAAGAATGAAGCTTATCTTGAATGCAAGTCAGCATTTCCTTTGTGTAATAAATTTCTTGCATTTTCTATGGCCCACAAAGTCTGCTTCACAATGTCCTCCAACTCGGGATTAAATTCAAATTGAAGCCGTTTCCAATAAATCTACTCTTTAGTGGGTTTCAAAATTTGCACTTTATCTACAGCAAGTGACTGTCCAAGAACTTCGTCTTTAAAAGAATAAATTTTCGACTTTTGTCCGAGCAATTTTGTGTAGTCTAATGCTGATTAACAATATCAGCAGACGGCAAATTTTCCATTGTGTCAATATATTTAACCGACAATAAAACCCGTCTGCGCAACGTCAGGTCCCAAGGCTGAAAGAAGACTCAACTGTTAATGCACGAAATCCTTGTGTAAATGTCTTTTGCCACCTATTAAATTGACCGTATCTAGGGGAAATCATTTTTATCTAATTCAATAATTTCAAACAACAAAAAATATATTTTAGTCAAACATTGCAATACTCTGTAGCAGAATATTGTGCATACGAATAATATTTCCTTCAACAAACTGAACTGACTCAGGAATAACCCAATAACAATTAAGCCAAAAACAGTATCTATTAGATAGCGAACATTCTAACCATTCGGACACTAGTTCTTCCGCTGATTTACCACGGCCGAGTATTCTTTTCAAAGATACCTCTTGTTTAAATTGTGGCCTGCAGGATAAAACCATAATTAAACAATACTCAGAAATACAGGTGGAGAGGGTCGATTCACACTTTGGAATACAGACGCAAAAAAAAATGCTATTCAAGACTGGTTGGCCAAGCAAAATTTGACATCATAATGGAGTTGACAAGCCTCAGACAAAGTGTATGCTGTTCCTAAATAATGACCATCTACGGCTTCGCGGAAGAGGTATTAGGTCTTTTCTGATGTATCTTGATCTTTGATCAAATAGAAAAATGCGTTATAGATAGTATAATGAAATGATGTTGGCATTTCCATATAAAGTCGCAGACACACGTAATGGATGATGCGTTGTCAGTTCAATGCCGTACAATGTGCCTTTTGCATTTTATTTAATGAAACCTTTCAGACAGCATTATACGCTATCGACATAATGAGTCAATGTAAATGGGGTTTTTATTATGAATGATCTGGGAATCAAAATCTCGAACAAATATATCTTTTAAAGAAATATATCAGTCTTACTTATATAAACCACTAACGTATACAGTGCACAGTATAAGTAAGTTTCGACTGATTGTGTTTTTTCCAGACAATACTATCGTCAACTAATTCCAGAGGTAAAGTAGTCCCATAAAAAAAACGATATGTCGGATTTCAGGATTTCAGGGTTATTTAACTTTACATTGTTAAAGTCCACCTCGTAACATTTGAAATTATTGATACTGATTAGATGGCGAAATGACGTTATTTAAATCGGCTTTAAATGAGTCAAACTCAAAGAAAGCTGGAGGTACTTTAAATTATGTACCTCATTGAATAATAAGCTATTTCCATTGTTATGTGAACTTTTTTTTATGAAAGTTTTCTCACTATGATATTTTCAGAATGTAAAGCTGTTAGTACATACAAATCATCTTTGTTAGTTTGTCGCTTGATTTACCTGTTGTGTTTCGTGCTCGTAACAGAATTGGGACGAGTCCGAGTTTGAAATTTCTTTTACAGATTAAAGTTTGAATTGTTTCATACTAATGCAAAATATTAAAATATGAAATGTTAAATTTGAATCTAGCAACAGACATCCATCTCATTCAAATTAGATAATTTTGTAGCTAAGCTTTCCCATGATATTTCAATTTGGCTAGGAAGACTGATTTCCTAAATCTTGCGAAGCAGTATATTATGTCTTGGTTTCTATGCGCGGACTAGAAATTAGGACTGCTTTTTTCTTTATATTATGGATTTTTGAAGAGAGTGCACTCTGTCCCGTTATTGTATGACGTTCTGAATGCAAATAATGTATATGTAACTTGAGCTCAAGAATAGTTTCAACAAAGAGAGGTGATGTAAATGCAGTTTGAACTAAAACATGAAGGGGAGCAATTTAAGTTAATGTAGAAAGCTTTTAAAAACAAAAGAGAGTAAATCAGTCTGAACTGCAAATAGTGTCACACATCAGTTTTACCACCGTTTTAAGAACAAGAAATTGACAAATACTATGAAAAGGTTGAAGCAAATAAAAAATTGACTTAGGAGCACTGAGCCCTACTCTGACAAAGTGTTATAATTGAAAAATTATCCGGAATTTACACAAAGCTCGAATCACGATACAGTAAAAGGCCTTCCTCAATGCAGAAGTGGGTGACGAAAGTAAACAAATGAAACGTTTTCAAAAGTTCATGTTTTATTTAGTTCTAGGAACGATCTTTTTGAGAGTAAAATATACTTTCTTTGTGACATGTTATTGTGGAATAAGGAGTTAAACAAATTTATAAAAAGGTATAATTTCTTTATGACATATTATGGTGGAGTAAGGAGTTGAACAAATTTATAAAAAGGTATTTTCAGATTTAGGATCAACAAGCATTCAATTTCTTTCCGAAAATTCTATCGACATTATTACTTTGTGTTTGTGTCAAAATGGCACAGACTACCAAATCAACAGTGTCTTGAGAGTTATTGGTGATATCTTTTTAAATAAGAAAATTATTCTATAAAATAATGGAAAATAGTGGATGAAATTCATTTCCTTGTGCAAATATGCAAATATCTTTTTTTTTTAAATGGATGCAATCAGCAAAAAGCCTCAAGACATTATTGATTGGGTTGCTATGTTATTTTTGACTCTTAAACAGATTTATTTTGTATAAAGACATTTCCGGGGAAATGTAAATGCTTTTAGATTGGATAACATCTTTGTAAAAATTGCTCAACTCCTAATTACAGCTTTACATGTTGCAGCGGATATATGAATCATGCTAGCTAATTATTGAACCTCAAAACAAATGATGTTTTTAGACATGTATTATTCTGGTCTTTCAAACGACGTTTGCAGGTCCTATAGGAGCTCATTCTCGAGGATTGTGATTTGGTTCCTGAGGTTTATGGGCAGAATGTAACAAAATTGTAAGAAAGCAATTGGCCACTCCCATGTAGAACCCACTCGAAATATAGAACTGTTATTTGACAGATGATGCTCGTATATAAACAGTGACAAAAAATGTGAAACATTAAGGCAGCTCGGAAAAAAGCTTCTTGTCTGGCCGATGACTATTCCCTTACCTACAATTATCCATTTATAAATAAATCAAAGCCCACGTCTTCAGTTTAACAATCTGGAGTCACTTCTGGTCATTTGTTTGGCAAGTCGAGTCATTCAAACCAACACAAAACAAAGACATGTGATGAAACTAATGGACCCTTATCTCAACCCACTTGAAATAATTGCAGGAAAACCTTTCACCTACGTTTAAAACCGTTCACCTACGTTTTACATGTTAAAGGTTTAAAACCACAGTATGGAATTGATAAGAATGCAAATGTTTACATCACATAACCCAAGTCTGGTTGATATATTGAGTTTTTTAACCATCCCTCTCCGAAAGTTTTGTATTCCTTAAGGGACTTGCCCACATGCCCCTTTATAAAATATAAAGTGACACAGAGATTTTCAAGCTGTTATTTTAACAGATAATCTGCCTTTTTTCTTGAAAGTATTCTTCAGAAGCAAGTGCCCTTATTTAGGAAATAGAGTGAGGATTTGCTAAACTCCCTCTCCATAACGTTCAGTTAACCTCAGATTTGATTACTGGGTCAATGGCCGTTGGTGTTAGACCTTCCATTACCTTTTACTGCTAGGCAATGACTTAATATAACTTCAACAAATGGTTTTGGTTTACCCACTTGTGACTGATACACCCTGTATGGAATAGAAACACTGATCCCATTATACAGGAAATTCCTGACCGTTGTTTTACGCGTGCTGTTACCCGAGATATGGCTAAGCAAGCCATTAAGTACAACAACAACTCATGTGTTGACTTAGCTACCAGGCTTGTCGGTAGCCAACAACCAACCTAGATCTAGTTTCACAGTAAACAAACACATGCAACTTTATATTCAATATCCATATAGGACAAGACATAATAGAATGCAATATGAATGCCCGTTATTAGATTTCTCAAGCAATGATAGATATCCATCCACTTTATTGTGATGGGACTAGGTGTTCGTCAAATCAAAATTGCCGTCTGAACACATATGAATACACCTCATTAGGATATCGTCAATTTGCCAATTATCTAATTGTTCAACTACTGAACTAATGTTCAAAACCTTTCCTCTGAATGGAAGCGTCACTAAGTGCTTTTTTCGAGCATTTGAAAACTGACACGATTCATTACGTTGCTCATATTCAAATTTTACTTGATGAAAGAATTATTACCACTTTTATTTAACAGCTTCTAGAAGAAATACTACAATTGAAACTACAGGGACAAGTCCAGTTGCAATACGTTTAGGGTAGACCCTGTTTAGTTCACAACGTCGCAAAATAACAAGTCTAACATACTTAAGTACCCTTATATGTAATGTACATGTAATGTACTCGTTCATGATAAAGAAACAGATCTATGTAATGTTAAACCTAATGTGTCAATTTCTATGTGGCTCTTGATATCATTCAGGCATTTGATGGTTTGTTGCAGAAAGCAATAAGATTTGGTCATTCGAAAGCGCAAATATTTATCAAGATTATCAAAACAGCTGACTGGAGTGTATTGTGAATGTTCATTATTAGTAATGGTGTGACGCTACAGTTGTTACAACTAACACAACCGTCAAGATTTAAAAGAAAAACCACAACGCAAAGAAAGGTTTGAATGTCCCAAACAGAATGTGTTATGTGTTTCAAGATCAGTACTTCGCACGCATAATATATGAGTCCTTTGATATATTTGAAGTTGTTTTGAGAGCTTAACGTATTTTACAAAAACAATAGAGAATAACAAGAGTTGAAGGTGCCAAAATATTTGACTATACTCACTCAATAAGTTCTTGAAGGCTTATTGTAAATGATTTAACTTTATGAAAGACGTTTCCATTATTGCATTTAGGAATTGCATTTAAGTTTCTGGGGTTTATTTCCTATAATATTTCCAATTTGAAAATATTCCATCAAAAATTGCGTTGTTTGAATAGCTTGGAACTTTTTGACACACAAAACATATTCATATGGTCGAAATAATTTTCCAACTGAAAACGGATTTCAACACATCTCTGATGAAAAAAGAACCTTTCTTTAAGTTATGACTTTGAATAATATGACAATAGTGCTAAAAAGGTTAATATATACGAAAATATTATCCTTATAGCAAAACTATGTGTATTGCTATATTTATCATTTTAATTAAATAGGCAATCAAAGTGGTGTTTTTCTTTGAGAAACGTATACAAAACAGGTTAACCGTTAAGTACTTAATTATATTCATATCCCTATAAATAAGTAAATTTCAGTTACACAATGAATTTATCACTTAATTAAACACCAAGTAAGCCCGATTCATGAATTATAAATTATGAGGAAGATGCCAGCACTCAGCAGTGGCTAATGAAAATCAATTATTCAGTTACAAAACAACATTATTAATGTAGTTTTCGTACTTCTCGCTCAACAATTCAGTTTCCAGTAAGTTTCTAGAGGCAAATATAATTCGCCCAATGTATATTTGATTACCGACCATAGCAAATCTCAAGTTACCTAAACCTATACGTCGAAATTATTATTACAATGAAAAGTACAGGGACACTCCCAGTAGTCGATAATTCTCTTAACTACAGACACAAACGTATAAACACCACATTCATATACAAAAGGACCAAAATCGCATCAAAATAGATTTACCGGTAAGTGATAGGATTGGCGCCTTGTAACAGTCAGTAAAACACGAGTTCACTGGACCACGAGTATACTGGAGGCTGACACTAGTTTGTATGACCATAACCTGACACTTGTCTGAACATTCATCAATAATTACAACATAAAAATGTCTGCCTCATCAGCTTGAAAACTATGTCAAATAAATTCAAAAATAACAGATTTTAGCTGATAATTTGATTTCATGTACTCATCGACCAGATACAAACTCCACCTGTAAACGAATCAAGTCCCATGACCTACTGCGCCACATGCGCGTTCAGATGAGAGAGCAAGGTACACTCTCTTTTCTTTATAGTTCTTTTAATGAAAAGTAATATAATGTATCAGTTTAGCTACCAAGAATAAAAGCTCAGATGTCATCAAATGTCAACGGCAAAATAATACTAGCAACGGTCGTTCTTTTGAGACCTCCAGTTGCCAAAAAGATACAGCTTTCTTTTTGTAATCTCTAATAGCATTTAAATTTCGTACGGTTTGAATTAAGCTGCATAATGAACTGTTAAATGTTACCTATTTTCTGTTTACGACTGTGCATAAGATATTTCAGATACAGTTTTTCCAAGATAATGCGGCTTGATATTGATATTTACAGCAGTTTTGTGAGTGCCGCTTGGAAGTTGTTAAAAGTCGCCCCGCACTTACATTTAATGTTGTCATAAACTTTTTGCTACTGAGCTTGTTTGTGTAGCTTTTCGCATAAATATTGATATTTACAGCAGTTTTGTGAGTGCCGTGTGGAAGCTGTTAAAAGTCGCCCCGCACTTACATTTAACGTTGTCATAAACTTTTTGCTACTGGTAAGCATTATCAATTCTACCAACTATCCTTACAGACTGACCAATTGTTTTAGATATGAATTGCCTCTTCAAGGTCATACATTTCGTAAGCTTGAAGTGTGCCATATAACCGTTCATGTAAACAGCAACGTAGATAGAGAGTGTAGTATCATCAGAAGTTTAATACATAACGGAAGAGAAACTGTCCTAGTGTGATATCTGACTGCATATTAGTCATATCAGAAGTCAAATCGGAATAGGCAGGCGTAAGAAACCCAGCAATTAAAAAAAGAAAGAGGTAAAAATAAATTGTGCCGTGAAGCCAAAGTCGTTTTAGAACTTGATCGTTGACCTTTAGTTTTCTGAAACGACCTTGTGAATGGTGAGAAGACAGACAAAGTAAATTCAAAGCTACCCTTTTAAATGTTGATCTGAATAGATATGGAACGCATTTTCACACAATATCTTTAGTGGAGAATACAACAATCTGAACGTGTGCTTGAAACGTCTAGGTATCCAATAAAACTCGTTCAATTTATAGAGAGATGCAGCGAAATATGCATAGTTGATTACAAGAAGAAAACTATTCAATTTAACTCAAAATACATGGTATTAACTTATATGTATAAATAAACTCCCTTTTACGGTAACATATCTGAGTTAAGTGTATAAAATATTTCTGAAAGGTTTTGAAAGACAAAATTCAAAAGTCAATGTATCAAATGACATTATATGTTTATGGCTTTTCAAATCGCGCATTACGATATAAGTGTTCTGAATGTTCTAAGAAATTGTCTTGAATACCACATTCCGATATGATTTTAAATCTCTTAAATACCACGATCCTGATAAGCAAAACATATAACGCTTATTGGTTATGTAAGGTTCGGTCTCGCAAAAACCTTAAAACCGACAGCTATTTTTACAATTTAATGTTCTTAAAAGCATGGCAGCAGACCACGTTGTTATCGTAAATTTATATGCAATCATTTGTAGCACATCTGTAGTTTCAATGAATAGTATTCTATGTTTTTTATGCAAGGTACAAGCAACTACTAATACAGCTGTGTGGTCTAGGAATTTGTCAAGAACAAAACACTGTTGAAACTCCTCATCGAGAAAGAAGTAATGTGTTCACCTTGGTATGTACTGCGGTGTGATAAGATTAAAAAAGTACGTTATTGATGGTATAATGAAATGATGTTGGCATTGTTTTATTGAAGTCGCAGACACACGTTAAAGGTAAGAAGATGCATTACCAGGTCGATGGCGTATACAATGCTGACTGAACTAATGAACTAATGAATACTGCAGACATCATTTTTTTGTTCCTCTATTTTTTGACGTAATTTCTAAAGAATAAATTGTTAGTCGGAAGGTCAAGAATGTGTATCGTATAAATATAATCGCGCACTGAGGTGAAAGGCCGAAAAGCTCGTTGAATTTTCTGTAGAACACCAAAATAAGCTCTAACTAAGTTGGTGTTCAAACTTATTCGTCCAACTAGCTCCGCCTTTCATGTAGTCATGCGGTATTTTGGCGCGAATGTTAAATGATCTAGGCATTAGTTTCATGGAATGAGTGTCGTGGCTTTGTAAATATATCATGATACCGAATAAAATGGAGTGATGTATGTACAGAAATGAAGACATCGAAACATGAACGTTATGGTACATTTCGTTTTAAAAATCAACAAGTTGTTGATATATAGATGATTAGAATTACCTAGGTATGTTTGCATAGAACTTTTATGATGACCTCCTTACATTAAAGAGATAATACAACGAAAACAACAGTGACAAACCCAGCCGAAAATCACGTTGTTAAGGGGCAATGGCCAAGACGACAATGAACTCGAAACACAAACATGATTGAACATGAATGTTTTTTTTTATTTAAATAGTGTCTCATACACATTTATTTGTATACTTATTAATTGTAAATACGATTTGAGAGCTTGTTACACATCCATTTCTCTTGACATGAAGCTACAGTATATCGGATAATCCCACGATTGTCATTGGAAAGCAAAATTTAATACGTGCAGACACCAAGAATGCTAAGGTCTAGAAATCACTTAAGATTAATAAAAACTAGTGTATACACTGACAATCTATCAGGAGCAATAACAGTCTTATTAATTGTAATACTTCTACAATGTGAAATTGATAACTACTAACAAGTGTTACGAGCATTTTTTTTTCGAATCCAATTGAGAAAAATGTCCTTCAAAAAAGATCGTTCTATATGTAAAATAAAATAGATAAGGCACGAGGACCGGATAAAGGGCTGCCAGATAAACTTGATGATGCCCTCATTAGTATCGCACGTGCCACTTATTAATACGTAAGAAAGGGTTATGATTAATTTAAAACATACTAGATGGATAATTGTTTTGTTTGATTAAAACGTGTTTTTCCCATTTGCTTTAGTACTCGTATAAAAATATATATACACTTAAAGCTTAGAATGAAATGGCTGTCATTTATAGTAAACTACACAAACACTACTTAATCACCGTTATAAGGAGAGTAGGTAATTTATATACACTTGTTTTGTAACAACCATTAGATGTTCTCGAGATGCTTCTGCGAGTAAAACGTGCTATTTTAGTGGGAGAGAATTGATCAATCCTATAAAGATTGTTTGGCTGTCATATAACGGTCTTTTTATGAAGGAAATGATAAATTTGAGCTGCATATATATATATATATATATATATATATATATATATATATATATATATATATATATATACGAAATGTACATTATTACTGAAAGACTAACAGCACAATTTTGTCCGTTAGCCGGTACACGTATCAGTTTAAAATGTAGTTCGTTGTTTAAACATATTATTAATAGTAGAGTAAATAGAAGCCATGGTTGTTTCTGAGCTTGTGGGCGTTTATCCATTTTCTCGCAAGCTAGATACAATTTTCCCCCAGGTATGATAGTTTGAATAAGTGAATAGCTATATTGCAACTGCTGCTTTTGTGCTGATCTTAAATAATATATATATTATCTTTGCCCATTGTGTAACTCCAACGCGTCTAAACATACAGATTATATAAGATATATATCAGAAATTAACTATTTTCTGACATCAACCAATAAGGAGTTCAATTGATTACTTATCAAATGCGTAAATCCCAGCTACGTCATTCATATAATATCGTCTCTCTTTTTTTCTATCATTTATAAGCTTAAGCATAATCGGCAGAGCATTGATAAAGACAGAACATTTCTACGACGAATACATATGTGGGAAAAGCAAGCATTCTTGCCAACACAAATGTTCAACTCAATGTATTTTAATTTCTCATAAACCAACAACAATTCCAACAACACTTCCAAGAACTTAATTAATGAGAAACTAAACAACGATTTAAATGTTTTAATTATCATTCAAACTTACCATCCTCAAACTGTTTGAACAATACATAAAAGCCAACGGTTCCAGGAAATTACAGACTACCATTTCTAATGAACTGTCTGTCACGGTAGAGTTTGGCACAATTTATTGGAACCTAGATCAAACTAAAATGGTTTATGAAAATGAATACGTCCATCATTGCGTTATTTTTAGAGGATATGAATACGTTACAAACAGTTTCCTAAAAACAAAATGAGCATTGACTTATTTAGACAGAATATGTAACATAATGTTTAACCCTCATTTCCAATTATTGAATTAATAACGGTCAGTGTATGTCAGGTTTTGATCAGTTGCAATCCTTAATATTCTTGATATTACCTAATATACTATTAAAGAAGTGAAATCATGCTTAAATAGCAATGCCGAATAGTAACGATCGATATATCTATTTCTCAGTTTTTCAACAGATCTGAACGGATGGCAAAAGGGACGAGGTGATGACCAGTGGTCAAATGATAAAGTGGCAAAACGTACAGTTAGCAAGTGGTAAAATGACAGAGTGGACTTAAGTGTGAACAATATCTCTCTCTCTTCTGTCGTCTCTTTTAAGACAAATCTATTCAAAACGTGTCAGAAATAGTTTCATTCAAAACCTTGAAAGTAAAATTAATGACTCGTCATGGACTATATTTTGTAGGACTTTTATTAATATTAATTTCTAAACCTTTTGTAATTGCATTAAAATTCCAAAATATGGAATTATTAAAATTCCAAAATATGGAATGTTTAAATAAGAAATAATTGCTTACCTATATATTATCGTCAACGACGCATTTTTTAAATAAAAATGTTAAACAAAAGTGAATCTGGGTTATTCATGAACATAGCCCAGGAGCTCAAAGCTCTTTGTTTACTTATAACAGACAATGATAATCTACCCAGCTCATCAAAAACAGCGGCATTTCAAGTCTGGGCGCGTACTCCTAACAGCAATTTACAAAATGTTAAGAGCATTTTGTCAACATTTTTTGAGTTGTAAATTCCTCAAACCTCTGAGCCATATAAAATAGTTGGTACAACAAGCGCATCAAACAAAAAGAGTTTTGTTTTAATATTTATATTGACATCTTTATTGACACGACTATATATCGATAATAAATGGTTATATGCTTTTCAAGCTTGTTCATTTAAAGTATTTATTACCCATGATAAATTACCGGTGTAATGGAACTTTTTAGGTGACAGAATTCACTGACAATTTCAATAATATCGCCCTTCATAGACTTATTGAATGTACGATTGCGTTTTCTTTTCTCAAAAGACTCATACTTTTGTTTTATTTACATTTATCTTTAAACCCAATTTCTATTTGCATGAATATTGATATATAGTGTCTAGTTGTAATTGTAAACTTGCTGCACTGGTAGTGAATAATGCAATATCGTCAGCAAATAGTAGCATAAATATGGATAGCAAGCGTAAGTCTTTTTCCGTAAGGTTGGTAAAGTAAATACAATATTTAATGTCATTTATAAATAATATAAACAATAATGGAGACAATGGTTCGCCCTGCTTAACACCAACGGTAACATTAAACATTTCAGAATATGACATACAAGCAGAATCTTTCATACAAGAATTAACATTCAGATAAATAAGTTGAATCATTCTAAGCATTTTGCAACAGATACTAAAGTTTAATCCAAGGCGCTTCATGTTTAACGGTATCAAACGCTTTTTCATAGCCTATAAAAGCACAATATAACTGGGATTTATTATTAATAACATTCTGAATAAAATTATGTAATATAAAAAACAGTTGTGCTACGGCTATCTCCAAACCTAAAATGTGATGAGTTTAATGTATATCCTCGTTCACACCGCTTGTTTATTCTATTACGTAATTGAAAATAGTTTTGCAATAATATTTGTTAATGTTATCCCTCTATAGTAAGCAGCACAAAAACGATCACCTTTCTTAAAAATAGGAAATATGACGCCTTTACACCAAGGACTTTTATTGGTTCCCCTCTAACTACGAAATCGACTTTGTCAAATGAACTGAAGTAAGGAGTATTTAATATATCCTAAAAAGGTTTAATAAAAGCATTTATATTGACATCGTGCCTACTAGAAATAGGTTTAGTTTTATATTTATTTATTTATTTCCAGAACTTTCTGGGACTAGATTTACTTAGCTTACATAACGTATTACGTTCCTTGGTATAATAACACGCTTTGCTAACGTTTAACATCACAAAAGCTAGCTCTAGCATTTTAAAAAAGTAACGATTTCCATTCGTAGGTGAATCTTTAAATAATCTTTAACAATGATAAAATATATTTTTATGTTCTTTGCAAGTTACATCAAACCACATTGATTTTCTTGTGTTGCATTTACGTGGAGTGTTTACATTAAAAGACTTTCCATTCAGCTGAAAATATATATCATAAATAAGTTCACACAGTTTGTTTATACATACATCAAAGTCCACATTGTCATACAATAAATTATCGGTAATTTTATAAATTAATCAAGTTTTACCATCTAACGCATGTTGTAAAACATTGGCATCGCAAGTTTCCCAAATAATCTTATCATAAGTAGAATTCAAGTTTTTATCATCAAAAAGAGTATTACATTTCAAAGTAACATCAATCTGGCAATGGTCGGAAAACTCTGTTGCGTCTTAAACTTTAAAACCATCTACACAAGTAAACAAATTTGCACTTTACTATGACATAGTCAACAACACTAGAAGTGAATGTATTTGTAATAAAGTTATGACATGAAAATCTTATCTACCATTGAAGATAAAGATGCTATTGTCTTTACAAAGTGATAATAATTTGTTACCAAAAGGATTAGCCTGGTCATCGAAAGACGAGCGTGGCGGTAGTACGTCAAGCGGAACATTGTACTCCGGCATATTAACATATCGATCAAGGTTAATATTATCAATTGTATCTGAACGTTTGCCGACGCTTGAATTTAGATCACCTGTTTACAGTATTTATGTGAAAAACTATAAAACAAGCTCAGTAACAATTTTTTAAATATGAACCCGGTTTAATGGCACTGGGTAAACGCCAACGACATAGATCACAAACAAGAAACATGAAAGAACAACACAAAACTCCACCAACAGGACATTGCATACATACTATATATATAAAAAAACAAGGTATGTTTATCAAGGATTGTTAGGTACCGTATATCACCCAACTGACTATAACATCTTAAGTTAACAGCAAGTTGTTCATAGAAATCAAAACAAAATTATAACAATGGTTAGTTTTACTTATGTCATTTTGTATATGGTGTTAACTGTTTAAAACGTGCTAAACTTTTTGTTCTTCTGTGTATTGGTCAGTTCTATGAAGCTTTTTAAAAATGTTACTGCTAAGGTGTTAACAAGCGAATCGTTGCATCATAGATGACATCTCGGAAAAAAAATCTCGGAAAATAAATTAGTTAATAATGTTGGCATTTCTGTTCTGCAGCCATAAATAATGGAAATTGGTAAATTGTGACGGCGATTGCGTTAAGAGAGATATGTTATCTGCATAAAGGTTGGCACATGTTATTCGTCATCTACGTTAAAAGTGCACTTGATCTCAGGAAATGATGCAGGATTAACATTTAACGTAAGAGGGGGGGGGGTGCAAACGGCTGCAACGTTTGCCGTGCGCCATCTTCCCCAGCAACATAAAATATAAAATATAAACTCCAACCGTGGTATAACTATAGGATCGGGGTCCTACCACAAATACATTTTGGCTTGTTTTTTTTACCTAACTTTTGCAATTGCTTGTATTTGATGCACATTAACAATTTTGACAGGATAAGTTCACTTGGACAAATTAAGGGAGGCAAGGGCCATGTGCACCCCCCGATTTTGCTTATGCAGCTGATTTTTAAACGCGTTATTGGAATGGATGCATGTATCTGCGATCTCCAGATTAACGAACGTTTACAGATAGGAATATTCCGCAACCACTAATTAAACGAGATTTTGCAAAATAAACTGTATCCTCCTGATAAACGTTTATATTTGAAATATAAGTAGTATTTAAAACAACATGAATGCAACTAACGTTCACATTATATTTAATGGGTTCCTGGAATAGAATCTAATAATAAATTCATGATGTGAAAGTGATAAATGTGATTTTAGTTCTTATGATAAAATCTCAGATGAAATTTGGTCTGATCATTCTATTTCTACCTCACAGATTTTAATCACTAAATAAATGTGTCGGGCTTGTTTGTAGAACATAATGTTGTTTGTTCTCAGTATTCAGTTAAATGTTTAAAATCGTAGAGACTGAAACGTATATTATTTCATTGTTGTCTGATAAATACATAATTCCTTCATTTAATGTCCCTTCGTGTTAGTTGTAAACCTGTGTACGCCGGTTTTGCTCAGATAATCGGTAAACGATAACGGCAACTATGTGATTGGTGCACCCATTTTGTATTGATTCACACTCAGCGGGATCAATACATTTTCTTTGAAATTGAAGTGTCACTAAACGCTATTTTGTTATAACAAATAAAGGCAATTTGTAAACTTGTTAATACATTTATATAACTTAGTGCCCAGCCGTAACTTCAATAACCCTAAATCTGTAAAACGTCACAAATGGCATTTCATTGATTTTTGTTTCATTTACCCAACTCTGTGTTCATATTTTAAAATTGGCTTAAATTCAATTCTCCCAAATGTGTTGCAAAAAAATGAAGCTATTACATTTATATAATTTTAATTAACGTATAAAATCGACTTATAAACTGCATTGAACCGCAACAGCTGATAAATAATTAAGATGATACAATCAGGGTCATGCTAAAAGTAATCAGACTAAAATAAACCTTAGTGTTGCTGATGAACGTTTAACTTCGTTGTTGATGATAATAATCTCTTTTATGCAAAGACGTAAGGCATTTCCTACACAGGAGAACCGAATGTTCTAGTTGAGTAATGTATTATGTAAAACCGATGGGTTAATTCATATGATCCTGTTGACATCATTCCTTCAGATTGCGGTTTGTACAGAGCCTTAAGTAATACAAGTGGATGGTGAAGACCAAAAAATGATCATGGTTAATTTAGTTTGGAGGAACAATGATTTCCATAAGGATAAACAAACGTTCTTTAAAACGTGTAGAATAAGGAGTTGAACGGTTTTACAAAAGAAAATTTAATCATAGTTTGGCTAAGAAATCAAAACAAATCGGAATATATATAAAAATGACGCTTGGATTCATTTTATGTTTTAGTACTTCCAACAAAATTTTGCCCTGTTGACGGCACTTATAGGTAAAATTTACCTCTAGACGAGTTATCATTTGAACCCTCTAAGCACATTAAACATTAACAAACATGTGTCTCGGTTGCATTGAGACTGATGCTATGGTAAGTGTAACGCCTGAGTTTGTTGGCCGTTTGACAGATCTAGCAAGCGCAATTAACGTTATCACAATGAATGGTTCTTGATTTTGCAATAATAATGAAAGGCTATGTCGATATTTCTTAAATTGATAACCATTACGACATAAAAAAAACACTTGAATCAACTCGAATGTACTTGGTACATCTTAAGAAAAGTAATAAAAGGTTAAAAAAGGCCTTTTTGAAAAAGTTGGTACATACAAGGTATGCCTACCATTCATCGGCTGCTGTGCTGCGGCTCGTGTATAAAAGAATCTACTGTGTTTGGTTTTTTAGCTCCCCGATGCGTCCTACCACACACGTTAGTGCGAGCGTCATTCTTCTATGACAAGATTAAGAACGATGCACATCCGTACGTATATTGTATCATATTTGAGAGTGGAGTATTTTGTGAATAGTTGCTCCAAACATTTATGTTACTATACGCCAGTTTCGTCGAACAGTATTTTGTTTCGATCATGACATAACCATGGAGGCATAACCTAAGAAATCAAGCGCTATGTCAATAATATACCTTAGTCGAAATTAATATTTTGCTGCTTAAAAGTGCTCAGATACTCCCGTAAATTTATGTGCAGAATGTATACGATAATTTTTCGAAAACTATTTAATTGAAATGGAGTTAACGTCAAATTTGAGCTACCCCTAGATATTAACGATCTTGGTTTAAACAATATGTATTGTATAGTTGTACATTAATCAAATACCTTAACGATCTTAAACGTGGCCCAGTTCCTTACATGAACATATTAGACATGTGCAGGAAATGCTTCATTATCGTGTATTAATAAGCTCATCCCTTATGGAAGAATGTAATACCCTGGAACGAAAGTCATCATTAAAATGTTGAAAAGTGATGAAGCGTGCAGAAAATGCCATGGTTGTTTTAGTACACACTCATTTTTTATACTGAACATAAATTATATCGTCTTTAGTTATCTATTATTTCAATGTTGATAAGAAAGAGACAATGTAGTTTTGCTTCATCGTTGAATTTTATCATTTGAGCTGTGAACTTTTTATAAACATGATCTCTTCGGAATGGAAAGCGAAACACTTACGTTTGTTCTAATATTATGATAACACATTTATGCTTCGTTCTTTGAGCCCCAATTTCCAGAATTTACACACTACAATAATAGAAACATGCTTAAGGTGCCATGGACAGATGCATCTAGACTATTTTTTTCACATCAAGTAGAAAAGGAAGCTATTTAATTTGACTCGACATAGTGAGACTGAAAACTCACTTTCGCGTTATTTCAATGTCGGAATATAGCCATCTGTTGTAGTTATGCCCCTAAGGTCTGCATATTAAAATCGCACCGTCCGTCCGTCCGTCCGTCCGTCCTTCCATCCGTCCGTGTTTCCGGCTCAATAACTCGTGTCTGGGATGTTACTTTCTCTTGTATGGACATATTTTAAATAACATGCCACATGTGTTCGACATACCAAGACGACGTGTCGCGTGCAAGACCCGTGTCCCTACCACTAAGGTCAATGTCACACAAGGTGTTTATTCATAATGGAATGCTGCATATAAGGACATAGAGTATAGGTTGTCGTGTCCAGGCTGTTACCTTCTTTTGTATGGACATATTTTAAATAACTTGCCACATGTGTTCGATATATCTAGACGGCGTGTCGCGTGCAAGACCCGTGTCCCTACCTCTAAGGTCAAGGTTACACTTAGTGTTATTCACAATGGAATGCTGCATATGTAAGGACATAGAGTATAGGTTGTCGTGTCCGGGCTGTTACTTTCTCTTGTATGGACAGATTTTAAAATGACTTGTCACATGTGTTTGACATACCAAGACGACGTGTCGCGTGCAAGACCCGTTTCCCTATCTCTAAGGTAAAGATCACACTTAGTGTTTATTCACAATGGAATGCTGCATATAAGGACACAGAGTATGGGTTGACGTGTCCGTGCTGTAACCCTCTATTGTATGGACAGATTTTAAAATTACTTGCCACATTGTTTGATATACCAAGACGACGTGTCGCGTGCAAGACCGTGTCCCTAACTCTAAGGTCAAGGTCACACTTACGTGTTTATTCACAATGGAATGCTGCGTATAAGGGCATAGAGTATATATAGGTGGTCGTGTCCGAGCTGCAACTTTTTCTTCAATGGACGGATTTTTAAATAACTTGCCACCTGTGTTCGACATACCAATACGACTTGTTGCGTGCAAGACCCATGTCCCTACCTCTTAGGTAAAAGGTACACTTAGTGTTTATTCTCAATGGAATGCTGAATATAAGGACATAAGAGTGTAGGTTGTCAAGTATGGGTGGTATTTTTTCATGTTCAAAGGCAATTTAAAATAACTTGCCATATGTATTTGACACGTAAAGCCAATGTCACACTTGCAAGACCAACTTTGTATTGTTGTCAAGCATACAGGATTTTCAATCCGATGGTAAAGATTGTTTGCACATTAAGGCGACATGTGGTGCATCAAGAACCCCCTCTATGGTTTTACTTAGTACATCTAGTTTCATGTTTAGACATTTAGATCTACATTTGTGTGTATATGATACTCTGTTAGTAAGTCATTTCAGTATGCTTGAGTTCCGATGATTCATGTGATGATCCGATATGTAAGTGATACTTTATCTTTGTAGTGTTTTATTATGTGCAATATCATATGACACCATACAAGTCAAGTTTAGAAGCTAAAATATCAGATAAAAACCAACCGACATATTATTTCTCTCTTGCAAAGACCGACATCAGATAATGTTTTGTACTAAATAGTAAATACTGTTCTTATGGACCTTAAGTAAATATTACGCTTGGCTAGGTCCTCGTTTCTGGTGCTGGACATTATTCACTCAATGTACCCAGGCTTTCAGTAATTTCTAGATCAGAGAAAAAAATAACATTTGCATTCATGCCTTTTCTCCAGTCTAAAATACCCAGCCACTATGAACATTTTTGCTTTTAGAAGAAAAATTATCTCCTTTCCTTTTATACAGCTTAAAATCTTTACTTTACATAACATCAAAAGTATAACAATTTGGTACGCATTGAATTTTATTCCAACCAATTGTGTAAGCGCAACCTTTTTCTCTAGTCTGTGTAGCATTTTTTCTGAGTCTTTGGAATATATTAATACCATATTTCCTAACATGATTGATTCCTTTCAAAAGCCATTAGTCAGTGTATGTTTTCTCTGAACTAAACTGTAAATGACAGCACAGTAGAAAATGTTTTGCCTTGTAGTGTATCCTTACTAATATACATAACCACTTAAAATATTTAACGAAGATTGGTTCTGTGTGCATGTCTTTGATTTCTCAGAATTGTGGTGTTGTCTTTTAATTTGATGCAAAGTTGATGTTTCTTTTGTTGAGTGGGAGTTGACTAAAGCCATTTTCACAAAAACATTTACATGAAATATTTTTTTAGAGAAATGATGGGACACATGTTGCAGATTAAAGAGTGCTTGTATTTGTATTACTGGAATAAAAAGCTTCCATTTCAATATTTGGGTTGCATTCCTTTAAATGTTATTCTCTAATTATATAAGGTTCATTGGTTTTAGGATGAGGTAGCCTGCTGTGTCCTCCACCTTTCTTTTACAGGGACAGTCGCTCACAAGGGCCATTTGGAGCACATTCATTTTTCATTAAATCAATTTTAGGATGAAGTATCATATAATAGTGTCACTCAGATGACTCTTCATTACATTTTTGTATTTCCAAAATACATGTGATATATTTCTTCATTAATTTTAACAAAACTTTATTTGTCCGCTTTCAGTTCCAGTTCTTTCATTATTATTCAAAACTCATACCAAATATTCAGCTTCATTATAACTGTTTGAAAGAAGTGAAATTGCAAATATGGATTCAAAGCAGACGGCTGGAAATACACCTGTCACTTCTTCTCAGTTGAATTGTTCTGAAATAACAACCCTGGAGTGCGTTGATGCAAGTTGTGCCTCAAGCCATGGATTGTTGACACCACTTAAGTTTTCACAAGAAAGTAGTTGCAGTTCTACGGGATTGTGCAGCTAATGTTAAACAACCTGCAGCCAATAGTGAGGGATCAACAACGCGAGGGTTACCTCCTGCAAACCTTAGCTGAAAAACAGAAAAAAGTTGAGGAGTTAGAGATTACCCTGACAGAGGAGAAGTTTAGAAAACAGGAAGAACAGTTTCAAAAGGATGATGACGATGATTTCATGAAAAATGCATAACAATTATCACATTTCTAAATCTATATATTGCCGAGACCAAGAAACATTGCTTTTTCCTTATACTCTGTGAATACATTTTAAATCCATACTGATTCAAGTAAACTTAATTTAATTTCAAAATGCCTAAAATTACAAAACATGTTATTCCTCTTTAATAATGGGTCACATTGTTTCCTGTTATAATTGTGTATAACTCTTCATTTCTTAGTGATTCTATTGGATTTCTTTAATATATTAGTTCAAACAAGAAAACAAATCATTTTTATAACAATGCATAATGTAGAAGTCTACATTTTCCCCATTACAGATCATAGTAATACCTTCTATTTCTCATTATCCATGTGTTGAATGGACAAGATATGTCTTATGTCTTCATTTGTTTTCATCAGTTTTATAACAATGAGTAACATTGTATTCTTTTATACTAATGTGGAAGTCTACATTTTCCCCATTACACATCTTAGTAATACCTTCTATTTCTCATTATCCATGTGTTATGAATGTTCAAAAGCCAAAATATTTCTTTCCTTTTACACATCTTATTAATATCTTCTATTTCTCATTAATATTGGGTTAAAAGGACCAAATTTTGTATTATGTCAGCGTTTTTAATCATCATTTTTTATAACAATGAGTAACACTGTATTATTTTATACTTATGTAGAAGTCTGATATTATCCCATTACCAATCTTCTTCTTCTTTTTTATTATTAATTAGTTAATTGAAAAAGATACCTCTTATTTCTGTTATTGGTATATATATATATGTGTTTTGCTATCCTTTCTTTTGTAACAATGTATAAGTTTCAAAGGCCAATATGATAATTACATTCCTCATCTCAGTTATTTGATATTTGCATTTAGAAACTTTGAAAACTGTTATTTAATATGACATAAATGTTTAACAAAATACCACTACTGGTTTACATTACATGTTAGAAATTAAGATAAGAAATGCAAAAAGAGTTTGCCTTTCAGGAAGATACCAAAATTCTATAAAATAGTACTACACCATTCATCATTTAAAACAAAAACAGATGTTATGTTATATCATAAAAAAACGTCTGTTACATTTCAGGAACAAGTTTCAGCTACATCTTTAATTTCAATATGAATAACTTTGCCCTCTTGGGCAAACTCATGTTTTAATTTTATTGCTATTATTTTGGCCTTCTTGTATATGCTTGTAAATAAATTTGAAAAATAAATTTTAGGTCAGAGGTCATATCAAAGTAGCACTTGTCAACGGTGAAATATGATTAGACGGGAAAAGGAAAAGGAGCGAGCGTGGAAAAGGTGAATAAGGCAGAACCAGGTATGTTGATCCAATAATCAATTATTTCATTTGCGATATGTTTTGATTCTTGTATAATAATTGTTTAATGCTTTGTTAAAGATATTATAGCAATTTAACAATTAAGGTATATTAAAATCCCATTGCATTGCAGTGAAAGCTCTTTACTGCTTCACACCATATAACACTACCAGTATGCCACTGGTTAACTGCTTAAGCTGCTGATCTTAACCAGGAGCAGTGTGTTTATGTTATTGAATTGTCATTTTTTGAGTGAAGTACAGATGAATACCAAATAAATTCAAACCAAACAAGTATTGAACTCTGTTATGTCTACAAATGTGATATTTAATCATTATCCCTTTATGGCACTTCAGACATTTATCAGTCAGACAATTCCTGCCAGCCTACAAGTTCTTCACAAACGATAAAAACTGGGGTTAAATGATAATATTTGGAGTTATAGAAAATTTTCAACACCTGTTGTTCTCATTGCCTCTTAAAACTTCTTGGACAAATAACTGGCTACTCTCTCATCAAGATTGACTGCAAGTTTGGTATCTGCTCAAGTATAGGTAATAGTCCACTGACAAACAAGTGTTGTTGACACTATTTTCAGTTACATTATAATTTATCAAAAAAACATTGCCATTTAGCGAATTAATTTCAACCGTGAAATACTGAATGTTGCTGACCATCTAATGATGGCCTTTATATAAACAAATGTTTAAGCATATTCCCCTTGTCTAAAAGATATAATAAATCAGTTATTGTCCAAGCCATAACCTATGCCTTTCTTGACTTTATAAAATAACAATAGTACACACGTGTAATATGTACATTTGTATTCCTTATATAGAAGAAATTACGTAAACAAACCTAGTGTAAAATGATAGGAAATACCTAGTGTTGTCAGTTTTAAGCTTACATGTTTATTTATTACTAATTTCAGTTGTAGGGTCTTCATGAGGAGTCATTCCATGGAATCAGTCCAGACGATGTGATGACTGGTGAAATCTCAATCCAGATTGCTGGTTATGTATCACAAATTCTAAAGGCATAGTTCAACTGTACACAGGACATCATCCTCCATCATACCTTTATGCCCTGTCGATACATCCCAATAGACCAAGTGACATTCGTGTACCAAAAAATGTTGATGCACTGCATTATGCACAAAATCACGCTGTGGTGTCAGCACAAAGAAATGGACAGATAGTAGTGTATGACAGTTTGTACAGTTTTACTCATGTTACTGCTGTTGAAAACCAATTGAAAACTCTTTTCGAAATTGTGAATTTTCAAGAAATTCAGTATAAAGTTTGGCAATCTCAAGGCTGTACCAATTTATGTGTTTGTTTTGCACCTGCAAATACTTACAGTCTACTGACTGATACTACAGCTCAGTTTAGATCTGACAATGTCAAGACAACATGTGAAAAGGTACTAACAAGAAGGTCATTTCACAGACATTCCCCGTCAGTTAAGTTTTCATAAAACACATGTTCAAAATAGAGGAAAACCAAATGATGAACAAATAGATCTTAATAGGAAACACACTGTGTTGCAGGAACAGAGACAAACAGTGTTACCCACTCGCAAATACTGTCAGTGAAAGTGCAAAGAATACAAACCTGTATAAAAATGAAATGAATGAAAAATGTAAGGGACTACAATACCGCATAAACAAATTGAAAATGAAAAAAAAGGTGTGTGCAAATGCACAAGTCAAATTAGAATTAAGTGCAATAAATCAAAACTTATATAGGAAGCATGTTAGGGCAGAACAAAGTGACAAATGGGCCAAAGCTGAGAGGCTCAAAAATGTACAAAGGAAAAAGCATAAACAGCAGAATGCAGTCACATGCATATAGAAATGGACAGGTTCAGAGATCAGCAGCGCAAGAAGCTTATAAGAGCACAACGTGCTGACAAACAAATCAAACTTGACCCATTTAATAATAAAGAGGGCATGGAATGTGCAAGACAAAAACGCACAATGGAGAAAAATGCAGTGGACAGACTGAGAGATAAAGATAGACAGACAAGCGCAAGAGGACAACGCATTGTCAAGCAAACAGAAGAGGACAGGCTCAGAGATAATGGTAGAAAGACATGTGCCAGAACACGAAGCACTGAAAAGCAAACAGAAGTGGACACGCTCAGAGATAAAGGTAGAAAGACATGTGACAGAACACAACGCACTGACGAGCAAACAGAAGTGGACAGGCTTAGAGATAAAAGTAGAAAGGCATGTGCAAGAGCACAACGCACTGGCAAGCAAACAGAACTGGACAGGCTGAAAGATAAAGGTTAAATGACATGTGCCAGAACATAACGCACTGTCGAGCAAACAGAAGAGGACAGGCTCAGAGATAAAGGTAGAAAGACATGTGCCAGGACACAACGCACTGAAAATCAAACAGACTGAACGGGCTCAGAGATAAAGGTAGAAAGACATGTGCCAGAACACAACGCACTGGTGAGCAAACAGAACTTGACAGGCTCAGAGATAAAGGCAAAAAAACATGTGCTAGAACACAACGCTCTGGCCAGCAAATAGAAGTGGACAGGCTCAGAGATAAGGGTAAAAAGATATATGACAGAACACAATGCATAATGGAGGAAAATGCAGCGGACAGGCTGAGAGAAAAAGGTAGAAAGAAAGTGCCAGAACACAACGCACTGTCGAGCAACCAGAAGTGGACAGGCTAAGAGATAAAGGTAATAAACATGTGCCAGGACACAACGCACTGACGAGCAAACAGAAGTGGACAGGCTTAGAGATAAAGGTAGAAAGGCATGTGCAAGAGCACAACGCACTGGCAAGCAAACAGAACTGGACAGGCTGAAAGATAAAGGTAAAATGACATGTGCCAGAACATAACGCACTGTCGAGCAAACAGAAGTGGACAGACTCAGAGATAAAGGTAGAAAGACATGTGCCAGGATACAACGCACTGAAAATCAAACAGAACTGAACAGGCTCAGAGATAATGGTAGAAAGACATGTGCCAGAACACAACGCATTGGTGAGCAAACAGAACTTGACAGGCTCAGAGATAAAGGCAAAAAGACATGTGCTAAACACAACGCACTGGCCAGCAAATATAAGTGGACAGGCTCAGAGATAAGGGTAGAAAGACATATGACATAACACAATGCATAATGGAGAAAAATGCAGCGGACAGGCTGAGAGATAAAGGTTGAAAGAAAGTGCAAGAACACAACGCACTGTCGAGCAACCAGAAGTGGACAGGCTCAGAGATAAAGGTAGAAAGACATGTGCCAGGACACAACGCACTGAAAAGCAAACAAAAGTAAACAGGATGAGAGATAAAGGTAGAAACTTTAAAACTACGTTCCCAACACATCTCGACATTCAAGGATCATTATTAAGATATAAATGTTACATCGATAGTGCTCCAGAGTATGTGTGTACCATATGTTATAGATCTTTGTTTAGAAACAGTGTTCAAAAATTCAAACTACAATCTAACATTTCCAGAAACAATAACACAAATAAAATTTCTCCAGATGGAAAATAGTATATCTATTGCACCTGCCACAGATACATCAACAAAGAAATAAATTCACCGCAGGTCCAAGTTAACAAGATGACAACTCCTGATACCCCAAGTGTTTCGTCAGAATTGACTGAATTTAAAACTAGACTCCTTGCCAGGATGTACCCTTTTATGAAAATTGTTCAGTTGCCAAGAGGAAAACAAAAGTATTCTAGGCAGGGTTATAATTAAAACTGTTCGGGCAGATGATGTTTGTAGCAGCCACCACTTTCTGCATCTGGCATTCTGCCTGTAAAGTTGAAAAGAAAGACTTCTTACAAAGGACGTGTTATTTATCAGTACATTCGGCCAGATAAAGTCCGACAGGCAACAGGGGAACAGGATAATCCGATTATCTGGCAAAGTTTTGTTGACAAGGAAGAAGATAATTGTCCTGGCAACACAGTATAGATTACCTTATCTTTGCTCAATACATTACAGAACATAAACAGGTCATGGACTCTGTTTCAATAGCTCTACGGAAATCTTACACAGCTCTTCCATCACAGCAAACCATTGCCGCTAGCTTCATCAAAGATCCTGAATCAATTCAGTCCTTAATTCTAAGACAAAGCCTACCATTTCCTGCAAACAGTCCGTGGATCACCACCATACTGGCAAAAGTGTATGTACAAACTCATGGCAGCTGTAAAACAGTTTGGCATTTTCACTTTCTGTGTTACACTTTTATCAGCTGATTTGAAAGGCCAGACACACTCAATGCCATTTTAAGACAACAGGGCAAACAATTCAGTGATGAAAAACAGCTTTGTTGCGGTCAAACCAAGTTACAACGGCCTGGCACTTCGATCACAGATCACAGTGGGTATGCAGCCATCCCTGTCAAGGTGAGAAAAAATGTGTCTAGCAGATTTTGCTGTTACCTACGCACCAAAACGGACATTCACACAATCAATAAACTCAGAAAAGGAAAACACAGAACAAACAGATCATTCAATAGAGTTATAGACAAACCTTGGAACAATGAAGAAAAACTCCAAAAGATCTGTTCTGAGATACCACCACCATTCTAAACTTAAAAACCCAGAGAAATTTTATTTTTCACAGTTACTCCTTTTCCTCCCATGGTCGACTGAAAAAAACTACAATTACCATTATATTAAGAGCACTATGATCAAAAAATGCAAAATATTTATAAAAACAAAGCTGAGCTCGAGCATCACGCAGATATCATTACACAAGCTGCTATTCAGGAAAATGCTGACATTCAGGATATTATTGAAGATGAACAGTTTGCTATCTTGAATCCTAGTGATCACACTAATAATTTACAAACACTGACAGATATTCCAGTTGCCTCAGTCAGTTCTTCATCCTCCCTCGAGATACGGCCAGGATTCTGGCCTGAACATCAGTACTGCATCCACATTAGAAACCTTAATACCGAAAGGAGAGATACGTTTCAACCTGTTTTAAGTGGTGTAAACAAAAAGTACAATCCCATAAACATAGTGTTTAACCAGATCAGCTTCTTCTGCTCATTTCTGGGGGAGATGGAACAGGAAAACCACACCTGATATCTGCCATTTACCAAATGGCATTGAGAACATTACAGATGGAAGGTCAGAACCCAGATGACATTCATATTCTTCTTACAGCCCCAACATGTACAGCACCACATAATATATCTGGAACAGCTCTCCACTCTGCATTTCTGCTACCCCTTGGTCAAACAAAAAGCTTTATAAAACTCTCAGATGACAAAAGAAATACGCTCAGAGCAAAAAAGGTAACCTTGACTTCTTATTGTCGATGAAATCTCTATGGTTGGAAGCAATCTACTTTTGCAAATACATCATAGACTGACAGAAATTAAATTACAAAATTATTTGGAGAAGTCTCAAAAATTGTACTAGGGGATCTGTATCAGTTACAGCCTGTAAGACAGCAGTTTGTGTTCATGCCAGTATCGTCTAACAAGAATTTTGAGACAGAAGGTGGACCTCAACTTTGCCGAGTTACTTAGTCGTGTATGCATTGGTGCTCACACTGAAGATGACACAGAAGTACTGAAGTCAAAAGGACTTCCTGAAAATGAAGCTCATAGAAAAAGGATTTCGCCAATATTCTCACACACCGACCCATGTATTAGGTTCTTGTCTTGACTATATCTATATCTCTGAGTCAGTTGGCAACAACAACACTGACATATTACAGTGACCATGCATGGGTCTCATGTGGTGTTTCAAAACATCCGTGACAGGTAATTAGTGTTTTAATAATTATTCCACTTGTTCATAAGCATTCCTCGCTTAATAGTATTATGATATGCTGCATATATACACATAGATGTCATAATCGGGCTGTAATTTTGTCATGTATATGACAGATTTACAACAAAAACTTGGCACATGTGTTTGGCATATGACGATTGTGTGTCGTATGCAAGATCCAAATGCATACATCAAAGGTCAGTATTTGATCTTTAACTGTTCATGTACTTACCTTGTTCATAGGTCAATGTGACATTCGGTTTATATCCAAATTAGTAATGAGTTCAATAATGATTATTTTACAGTATACCTTTGTTACATCGGCGTATACGTTGAAATACATGTATTGCGTTCAACTTAGGTGCAATATTTTCCTCGCTTAACATTTGATAACTAAATTCTACCGGGGACATCTAAAACCAAGGGCAAGTTTACAAGTCTAATGCTGATCGAAAACAAAGTTATTTCCGTAACTTAGGTGCAATATTTTCTCGCTTAACATTTGATAACTAAAATCTATCGGGGACATCTAAAACCAAGGGCAAGTTTACAAGTCTAATGCTGATCGAAAACAAAGTTATTTCCGTGAATAAAATTACAATTCAAGACATTTAGAACGTCTGAAGATGCAACAATAAAATATAGATAAATCGGTGCATTTATCACCTGCTGCATCTTCCGTCGCTAGAACTTATCTGTGATTGGTGCATTCAGCTGTTTTTAAACATCCTCCTATCATTTTTATTGACGTTTGCACAAATATATTCAGTGTTTTGCATCACACTGTTATCGTAATGGTGCAAGTAAACGACTTAAACAGTAGTGCATTCCAGGAATGAAATCATATGACGTGATCACCCGAAAAGAAATCAGATATGTTTTATGAGGACATTGATTATCACACTGAAATAAAGCATATAAAATTGTTTCATTCGTTGAATCAGTACTAACAAACTGAACAATGGTAACTTAACTCCAAAAAGATTAAAGGGCATAATATTTTTGTGGGAAAAATGATCAATAAAAACAAACAACCAAACACGTTACGTACCAGACAACATACACAGTAGAAACTAATTTGAGCCGTGTTAATTTTATTCTTAGTTGGTATAACAAAGTCATATCAAATACGACAAAAGAAGATTAATGATGTGGTCATTCAAGGGAAATTGTCATGATTTTATCTGCTTAACCCGTAGCCGACTTCGGCTTTTGAAATAAGAGAAAGAACTGTTTGCGTGACAAACATTCCCATGGTGCCCTACGATTCTGTCAAGTTTTATTAAAATCCAATTCATAGTTAAAAAGTTGTGGCTAAGACAATCTTCGCTAAAGAATCCATATTATATATCATTGAGATGCTTTTTCTACAATTCTGTGATTTTTAAGTTAAAACACGTCAATAATGACAGAGTTATAGAAGCAATTAGAATTGACGGGGACGGACACATGGACGCTCAGAGGGACGGACGCTTGGATGCTCAAACGGACGGAATGTATAATAACTGCATGCCGCCTTTCGAGATTATCAAACGCACAAATACTTTACATTACAGTAGGTGTATAAACTAGTCATTGTATGCTACGTATTCGGCTTAAAGACTGCACCGTCCTATTAAAACTGGCCTTAGAGCAAAATAGACTGCTTTAAAACTGAAATCAAAACTAAACAATACTTTTAGAGAAGTCTCATGTTAGATACATGCAAATATGATAAAAACCATGTCCTGAAAAATATGATATATTATCAAATCATTTAACATGTGGAAATGTTGAAATCTGAACCACTCTGAGTTACCATACATGTTCTTTTACACAATGACACTTACATTATTTGAACAAGACATATGTTTGTATCATTGAAAGAAGAGGGCATGGCCAAATGTAACTTAAAGACAGACAGACAAAAAAAAGCCATAGATATGCATTCTTTTAATATACGTAATGAAAGAAAATTCATGTATAGAAGGATAAAGTTTCTTTCAACGGAATGGCATACCAGATGGCCTATTATCATCAACATAATTCGTGGGGTAAATGACAGAAAAAACCAAACTGTTCTATATGTCGAAAGGTACTTTCTGGTTTAACAGTTACAGTGAGTATCTACGTTGACGAGTCAAAATGTGTCAATCTATCGAAAAGAGTTTTTTGATAATATTTATTCAAATATCAAAGATGCAAAGAACATTATTACTTGATATATCTTTTTGTCACGAAATGCAATCATCTATTATCAGTGGGACACAATACCTGTGAAGTTTTAAGTTGTTTCGTGACAATTCGTCAAATAAATGCATTTTGATTCTTTCAAACCAGTTGACCATTATGTTTAGTATTTTTTACCATTATGAAGATGCAGCACTTGATAATTTCAACTATAGTTAATCTTAAATTTGTTTAAAATTTCTACTATAAATGAGTTGAAACGTTGATCAATGTGCAGAGATGTTTAGAACTATATAAAACGTCTAAATTGTGAATGACAATACGAACACCGCCTTGATTGCCTAGTTGTGGAGCGCTCACTTCGAGTGCTGGCGGTTGTAAACCCCGACCGCCCGCGTCATACCGAAAGCGGTTAAACTATAATAATTGTAACACTTTTAAAGTTTTTAAGGATTTGACTGCGAATCGTAGTCACTACATTCATCTATGACTGCTATATGATATAGAAATCATATTTCTACAAAAGATATAATTATGACGATTCCCTATAATATGAATACCATGTGAAATAGGTAAATGCGATTTTTACCCCATTAATCTTCGAGGTAATTAACATAGCAATTTATTTACGAATCAAACTGATTAAATGTACGAAATAAAAGAGATACTTTAGTATTAGCTTTGATAAATAGATTTGGATTGCTATCGACGCAGTCACCCTGGTTGGCCCGATGTTGCGTGAAAATGCAGTCTTGTGCTGTGAGAAATGCCAGAATACCAGGAAAAAACACACATGGCACCTTTTGTTTCCATGCGCAAGCCTTGTCGAGCAGAATGGCAGATAGTATTTAATGATACAGGCATTGATGGATGTGCATGTACTTCGGGCTTCGTCATCGGGCTTTAGTGTTTCTTAAGTTTGAATTTTCCGTTCACACACATAATAATAAATCCAATTATGATGTTGTCAATCATGAACAAAAAAGTTTATGTACAATACATTTCCATAAAAAGGAGTGTCACAAAGGGCTATATTTAAGCACTTGTTAACTAAAATGATTTAAATACGTAACTAACAACTTACAAAAGCAATATTACTGTGGAAACTAAATCGACAAGCCCAGCAGAACGAGCCGATTTAGTGACACACGATAAAGAAAGAGAGAGAGAGAGAGAGAGAGAGAGAGAGAATATATAAAAAGCATGAGATGTTCAAAATATCTGACTCTATAATTGTAACATTTTGCAAATACATGTAAACGATCATCTGAAGCATGCGTATAAGAAACTATGGAGTTATTGAAATCAAGTCTCGAGATTCTCCACAACAAATAAAAGTATTCGTTTATGTGTTTCCAAACTTTGAAATCGTCTTGAATATCAAATTCCTGATAAATATCAGTATTTTATGAACGATACCGCACAAATATAAAAAACCGACTACCATTTTTACAATTTAATGTTCGTAAAAGCAGATAGCAGACAGTGTTGTTTACGTAAATTATATTTATATGCATTAGTTTTAGCACGTCTGTAGATTCGAGGAATATTATTGTGTGTTTTCGATGCAAGGTATCATCGGGTGAGATACCAGCAACTACTATCACAGCGGTGTGGTCTTGGAATCTGACGAGCACCGCTTGTGATGACAGGTTAAAGGCCTGCTAGATAGACGTGTTGATATCCACGGCGGTAGTATATGTGCCACGTATGAAAACGTAACAATTGTTGTTGTTTTTCATAATGATAGTTCCTTTATTTTTCATTATCAAAAGATACGACGTCATGGGCTTCAGTCCCCTTTAAACGTATGAACAAATGTGACGAGACAACGTGTCGAATAAAAACAAGTTTAGAAAAAAAGGAATACCCCTGTTGCAATTGAATACACATTGAGCACATTCTACTCGCGTTTCTCACCGTTATGATGTTGTAATTTATGTGTAAAACGTAAAAATTCTTTCAGTTTGTCCTTCGTGTAAAAGGATTGTGTGTATGCCTTGTAGCGGCTGATGTCTTTCGATGAAGTTAATGATAAATTGAGGTATGATTTAATTTTTATGTTTATCTTTAATGTAGATTATTACTGATATGTCTTCGAAAACAACTCAATTGCGTCAGTTCACAGAAACACGTATAAGTTAAAAAGTAACAATTATTAAAATCTTAAAAGAATTTGAAACCAAAATACTATACATAAATTCAATACATGGTTTTTACTGAGCTGTAAGACGTTTGTCTTCCTTGCTACCAGAACAGCTTATTTAAAACATATAGCGAAGTGAACTATTTAATGACTTCAACCACGAAACTGGTGTGATTGTAAAATGGAAGTGCTTACAATACTATAATCACAATATAAGTTTGATCTACTTAATTACTGTAATATTGTTTTTATCTTGGCGGCACCAGTCAATTGTAACCATGCCCCTAGGTCCGGGGAATAGCGGGGACTTTGACTTTCGGTCCAGCCATAACCAAGTAAATTCCCCGCAATGCATGGAGAAACTGCTAGTAAAACCCCCGATAAATGCCCCCGCACCCTGGGACTTCCTTTAATTTTAAACCGACTTCTTTCAAATTGGAAGGATTCAAGATGAGGCGCGATCTTTTTTAAATATCTCACGAGATCTCCGGGAAAGGCTTGGCTAAAACGCGGACAAATCCCGTTAAAAGAACGGATATTTCACACAAAAAACACGACCCGTTCCCAGCTGTTTTCGTCGGAACAACTAAACTACCAGCATTCACTCGGCACTGCATGGCCACCACTGATAAACAGTAGCTTGTAGCGCTGTAAGTGGTGTGTTTGTTGATGTTTAAATGTTACTTTTACCTCTCACAGTGTATGTGGATGAAAGTACAGTCCTATAGTCTCGTCGCTGATTTCAGGGACATAAATGCAGTAAAGGAAATTGTGCTACGTGCTTCGGCTCTGCCATTTGTTCCCCTAGCGTCTGTTGAAGATGTGTGGTTCAAGGCTCTGAGAAAATGTGACAAAGACTCTATGACGGTCTCAGTTATTTAACAGTTCAGAACAGATGTAAATTGCGGAATTGTTTTGTGACGACCAGTGGTCAGATGATTAAAGAATCATTCAAAACCTTAAAATTAGGATAAATGACTCGTCAAGGGCAAAATTCTACAGGACGAGCTTCAATTTGTTTTTGAATGTCGGATGTATAATTGAAAAAAGAACTAATTATATACCTATGTAATATCGTCAAAGACCAACAAAAAGGTGACTGTAAATAATTGTCATTTAACTTGTCATATGAACAGATTTCACGTATTTCATGATTATTGTAAGATAAGATGCACAATTTGTTGGATTTCACAGATTTGTACATTTAAAGGTACTTTATTATATTATAATTCAATATGGTTTATTTCAATGTGATATTGATTCACACACGCATGTCTTTCAACTTTCTTTACTATATTGTGTGTATGAACCGTTCCGACAATTTTGACGTGAAAAGTTTACTTGGACAAATTAAGGGATCACCCGTGCATCATTTAGGAGACATGTTCCCTCGGCCTATAGTAGCTGGATTATGGCATAATGGACGTTGTTGCCTGGAATGAACATTTCTTTATAAAAATACGTGATATATCAATTGTTAAACTATTCACGGTCATCAAAACGGTTCCTACAAAACATAGATTAAGGACAGTTGAAACACATATGTTATTGATACGTAATCACTTTTCTTAGTCTAAAGATTATCCCTCGACGAAAGAGGATTTTATAAAAAAAAAAATTGTCGCAAAAAACGATGGTCCTTCAAACCAAATTTTCCACAGTTAAAGGCCCTTATAAGGGAAGAATCGCTGTACGAGTGATCATTCTAATGCTCCATAGACATTAGATATATAAAGACATGTGTCTCGTTTGTATTAAGACTGTTCGTTGACAGTAATGGTAAGTGTAACGCCAGAGTTATTGGCCGCTTGACAGAACTGGCAAGTGTAATTGACAGTATCATATTGTATGGTTCTTCATTTGCAATGACAATGAAAGGCTACGTGGATACTTGCTCAAATTGATAACCATTACGAAATAAAAACACTTCAATCAACTCGAACTTGTTTTGAGTATTGCCTGATTTCGTACGATATTTGTAGGACACTTATTCTACTATTGTCGTAAGAAAAATATCAAAGAAAGAAAAAAAATCAAGGAAAAGTTGGATATAGTCCGCGATAACTCCGTTCAATATGCGATAATAAATCGTATTTTGTCATCTTGTCGCAATGATTCGAGAGTGGCTTTTTTACAGAGAAAACATAATACAATAGGCCACGAGTCATACGGCAGTTACACGACGAGTCAATCGAGAGATTCGGTCGAGAAGTTTCTGGAAGGTGAGAAATCTTAATATTTTGTACTTGTTTGTAGGCACACCCCGACATTATGCGAAAAACAACAGCAGAAGTAGTAGTAGCAGCAGTAGCAGGAGGAGGAGCAACACTTATGGGGCATTCATAGCAATAACCTAAGTAAAAAACAGGGATGTGAATAGTTGCGTATATTTTGATAATATCTTCACTTAAATAGTTAAAAAGTCGAAATTATAATCATTTTTACCTAAATATAACTGTTTAACCATTTACTTCTAGGGTAACATGCATAGCAGCTAGCTGGCAACAACACCAGCAGCTAACTGGAAATAGAACCCGATAATCTAACTTGGTTGCTTTATGAGCACCTTTGATTCAAGCTGATCCAAAGTTTCATATTGTGATGTGATGCATAAAACAGTTGTGTCCGAATGCGCTTGTTTTTTTACAATCATGACATTGTCTATCAAGTAGTGTATAGTTAGTCAATCCTTTATCAAACATTTATGGTATCGAGCGCCAGGGCCCTGTTTTTACTACGATATCGTTCTCGTAAATAATACGCTGCTTAAGACTGCTCAGGTACATCCGTAAAGTTACGGGCATAATATATACATTAATGTTCGAGCGTTACTTTTTTTGAAACGCTGTTTTACGCCAAAATTCGGCTTATGCTTAGAAATTTACGATCATAAGTCTTACGATCTATATTGACACGGGCCTCATATCCTTACAAGAATACAATTGGGCATGCGTTCGACATCCTTCAACGTCGTGTTTTGATCAGTGCATTGCTCAAGGAGGAATGTAGCCATTACCCAAGAACAGAAGTTATCATTAAAACGTTGAACGGTAATGAAAATCCAAAGTCGTCATAGTATATTAAACTGTTAGTATGATAGTGAAAATATATCTGCTTCAGTTTTCTATTCGTTCAATGTTGATGAGACAGAAACAATGTAATTTGCTTTATTTTGGCAATTTACCATTGTAGCTGTGACACACTTTGACAAGCTGATAGGGCCATGGAGAGATGCATCACGATCACGTCGAGTAGAGGGAAGTTATTCAATTTAACTCGACATAATGGCACTGTACCTATAAACTCCCCTTACGTACTGATGTCTGTATTTGAATCTTTTGAATATTTGAACAAACAAAATTAATATATGCGTACCGAATAATAATAAGTTTGTATGATTTTTTATGTTTTACGATATTTCAATGTCGGACAATAGCTCCTCATCGATTTTGGGGTTTTATTCGAATGAATAATGAGTGCAATAATGATGTGTGTGCATTTAACCACAGGTTACATCGGCATATGGGTGATTTAAAAAGAAATGAGGCTTATCTTGAAATGTTGATAAAAGTATAAAATAAATGTCTGTTGTGGTACGTGCTTTAATACATACTCGTATATTGTTGATGCAACGTTTGAGAATCCCTTTGTTGGTTAAACAATTATTGTTTTTAAAAAATGGTCCAAAAATGAAGCAAGTGTACACTTTTTCCGGACATTTTTACTTAATCATGTTTTTCAAAATAATTGTGAGAAAGCATTTTTTTTTCTATTATTAAAAACAGATAATTGTATACATTGAATATTAAATATTATGTAAACCACGTTTAAAGTGCAAACTGACATTTTTATGTATCTGTAAATAGTCTGCATATTAGTTGTAGTGCTTAAAAAACCCTTAAAAATGTGTATAATCAAAAAGATAGTGTTGTCATGTCTACATGAAAATTAAGTCAGTGTGTTGCTAATAAGTTAATGTTTGCTGAGGTCAATATATTGATAAAATTAATAAAATAACCAAAATATGTAAGTTAAATGGTCTTGAACAGGTTCACAAGTGACATTTATTTATTGATTTAAGAAACGTTGCGAGTGTAACATTTCTATAAAAACGGTACTAATATTTTTTTAAGCTGTTGCTATAATGAATTATTTTTATGAAAGAGAAGAGCACATCTGAGATCATCTGCTGCACTTATGATTAAGTCATGAACCATGTCTGTTCAAGGCATGATCATAAGTGATGTTGCAAGTGTAACACTATTTTGACGCACACATCTATAATGACATGACATTTCGTATAATATACAGTACACTTGAATACAACTTTATGTTGTTTAGTTCAATAAATGGTCTCCTGGTGTTTAAACACCTTCCTCTTGGAATTAATGCCTTTTGACAAAACGTAAGTCACTTTTTTTACATGTAAAAACGAATAAGGCAAATAAATGCATTTGTTTACATTTAAATCTTAATAGATCTACCTAGTAAATTTATAGCCATGAACAATAATGAGCATTTGTAAATAACAATACCTGTGAGCAATTAAAATGCATTTTCATTTCAACCCACAGATTACGATTAAACACGCATAAAGTAATGGCAAACTGATTGTAAAACTCCATTAAGATCACTCACAAAGAAAGCTGATGAACAAAATGAAAACACAAAGCAAAGTAATTCATCAAAGGACAAGGTAAGGACATAAAGGATAACGCTTACAAATGATCCAAGTAAGAAGGATAACGCTTACAAATGATCCGAGTAAGAAGGATAACGCTTACAAATGATCCAAGTAACAAGGATAAAGCTTACAAATGATCCAAGTAAGAAGGATAAAGCTTACAAATGATCCAAGTAAGAAGGATAAGCTTACAAATGATCCAAGTAAGAAGGATAAGCTTGAACAAATGAAAGAAATAATTTTTAAAAACAAAGATAAAACAAAGCTTATCAACTGAAGATGAAATTGTTAAGAGAAACAGATGAGTCCATCATTGCATCAATTAAAGAGAAAAACAAATTAAGAATGAAACAACTGAGAAAAAAGGAAAGCTGACCAAAAAAGAAGACATAATTCATCGAAGATAGAACAGCCCAAAACATCAGAGAAGTTTCTATCATGTTTAAAGGCACGGAAATTGGAAAGGACTCGTAAACGAGATACTCGAGCATCAACATGCTTACCACGGAAATTAGAAATATAGGCTCAGACTGACTAAAAATATTAAAAACGCAACACCTAAGAGAAAGTCAATGTTGTCAATTGAAACTCATGACACAGTTGGAGAGATAGTATGGGTAGGGGAAGTTGTGATGCCCGGAAAAGATACAGCATAGGTCAAGAGAAAATTACACATGAAGCTGAGGTTCTCAGAGGAAGTCAAACCGGGCGCTTGGTAATCAGAAGGCGATGTTATCCAGAAACTTAGTCATCCAGAGCTGTTGCTTGTCAGGGGCCTCAGAATGAGATTTAATATGAATTAAAAATTGATTAACAGACTGTTTCCATGTTAAATGATGGTTTAAAAATATGTTAACATAAATTGTTCACATGTCTGCTGTGACGTTGAAAAAAATTATCGGTGAAGCATAAACTAACAGATTGCTATGTGATTGAATCAGGACTTTTTGTTAATTGTTAACAGCTACAGTTTAAAAGCTAATTTACTGTTTATCTATCACTTGTTGTGGTATAATATCAAATAGTTAAAGCAAATGTAGTGATCATCTAAACAACATTTTTTGTAAAGAAGTTACTTTTTATTTGGAATCCAGTGTAACGTTTCGCATATTTCAAATATTATCATGGATTTATCATACATAATGTACATAAACATTAAAAAAAATGGATACATAGCAAAGTTGTATCACCATAAAGTAGTTTAAGCTTAAAACAATACCAGGTTTAAGCTAAATCCTTTCAAATTGATAAACATATGCATCTAGGAAAACGATTGCTTAACTTTTGAAATTTGTTGGGATTTTTTACTTAAAATTGTTTGTAGAATGTTTAAATCTTGAGTCTCAAGATAATTCCTTGTTATTATCAGCTATCATCATTAAATAAAGTATGAGCTTCCATTGAGGAAAGAAAACCTACCGTACACCTTGCCCAATGTGTAGCAAGTGTAACATATTTACGAAAAAATACTTCATTTTTCGGATAGCATTTTTTTATTTATAATGTAATTGTCTTACCATAAAGGTCTCAATATTATATTGCAAGAGCTGTTTTTAGGCTTTAAAGTTCTGAATAAAAAATAAACAAACTTTTCAAGGTGTTTATTGAAAAGATCCTTCCTAATTATACAGAAAAAAGGCATAATTTGAAAAATGTTAATTGGAGATATCTAGCTCTTTTCTGTATATACTGATACATATAAACCTGTCTCTTGTTAACAATATCAAAAATAGGTAAGATAGTGATGTTATAGACTTGTTTCATGTTTCTAAAACATCTGACTTTATAGTAAAAAATGAAGAATACTATTAATAAAACATGTTGATATCATTATATCTACGATGACCTGTGTATTCGCCCAATTTATTTTCATGAACTTTGAAGTATTGACATGCAATGGCAATAAAAATTGATGGCATTGACTGCATTTGAAATTTGACATATCTGACAAAGCCTCATTATTTTTGAAATCATCCATATACATCTTAAACCGAGGGCAATGTTTATTATGTTAATGCTTCCTAAATTTTATTAAAAAAATAATGTAACAAAGTATAACTAAAAGTAAAACCATTTCGAACGTCTGAAGCTTATCTGTGATTGGTGCATTCAGCTGTCTCAAAAACATCTTGCAATCATGTTTATTTACGTTTGCATGTATATCTTATTTGTTTTTCAGCATGAAAATATCGAATATGATTAAATTAATCGACATACACAGTGGTATGTTCCAGGATTGGCATCCTATGATGTGATAACCCGAAAAAGGATTTTTTATGATGACATTTATTATCACACTTACATAAAGCGTATGAAATTGTCTCAGTCTTTGTTTCAGTACGTAAGAACTAAAATGAAGATTGTAACTTAAGTCAAAAAGATTAAGGCGATATATGTTAGTGGGGGAAAAAGATCAACAAAAAAGAACAAACAAAAACGCAAGAGCTGTGGTCTTTTAAGGAAAATTGTCCTGATTATATCTTCGTTAACACTTTGCAGTGTCTTGATGAAACGGTGTTACTCGTGCACGAAAATTTTAACAGTAGCTGTTCTCCTTGCAAAAACCATACACATTTTCTCTTCAAAGAAGGGCAACAAGTTGTTTGTCACTAAGCACTTAGTTTTGCATTATATTAGTTGTATGTCGAATACTCAAGTACAATTCAAAGGTAAATATACGTGTAATACTTTCAATGGCGTAGGGAAACACTTCGGGGAATCCATAACTTAAATTTACACGTAAATATCGGTATATACCAAGGCTGATTAATAACACAGCAGTTTGTAAAACCTCTTTTATTGCAAACTCACCAACTAAATATAACATATATCGCATTGCTTTATGTACAACAGCAACAAAAACACTCTAAAACCTTTTGTTATTAAATACAAAAACAGCGAAATAAGGGAACGGATGGAAAACGAGTTTCTGTCTGAAAAATGGGAAAGGGTGCATGTACATAGAATGTAATGAATTTCTTCATATATAAAATAACAAACCATCATGTCGACAAAATATATACTCAAATATAAAATATGAAACTTGCCTTGATAAAATCAATAATGATATTTATTTACAAATTACAATGGCGAAGAGCATTGTTCGGTACCATTGGAAGATTTCTTTGAGTCAGTGGCTCTTTTGATGACATCCTTTGTTGTGTCTGACGGTCGTTCAATCCGCCGCCTTCTTAATATTATGTACACAATCAAATTCAATGTTCCACCTAGGTTAACAAATATTGTTACGAGATGAAACAGCGGCTGAGGTACGTTATCGGTGAAAATATTCCAGGTTCCATACAGCGCCATTGTCCACCACTGGATGAAGAACGCCAGCACGAAGAGGGACATAGACTGGGCGGAACGGATGGACGCCCTTCTCGTTGATGTCATGCTGTGGTGAGATTGGTCTGCTGAACGCGTCAGTTTTTGAATTCGTCGCCATGTCAACGTATATAAAACAGAATTCATCAATAGGATTAAAAGTATTGTCACAGTTGTGAAGACCAATCCTACAATTTTTCCCTTTACTCCATCGAAGTGGCAATAAGCTCCGTTTGGCCCTAGTTGCCCGAGCGCTTCGGCAATAGTAGCTCCAACAAACGGTGTCCCAAAGGTCCATGTCAACAGTCGCCAGTCGTATCTTCCAAAGTAAATGTTCTTGTCGAAATACATCAACATGAAAGCGTTTACCGCGATCACATTTACCAGCAGATTTTGAGCTGTGATGAATTCCACCAAGGTGAATCCATAGAACTCGCACAGTTGCCGTGGGTAAACATGGTCCCGCACGATCACTATGTGCAGGTGGTCGGTGAAATGCGCGGTATTGAAAAGACCGTCGCACACTGCCAGATACACAATAAACCTTTCGCTCTTCAACCATCCTGTGAAGAACGTCCGGTGACTCTTGCTACGAAACGACAACACGATCGCAATGATGGCGCACGTGAAACTCGTGACGATACATATTAAAGCAGGTATATGTATTCCATAAAATGTGTCGTTTTGTGTCCCATACACTGGAAGATCGTAACCATTACTAGGAGGATTCGATTCCATTCGGTATCTTGTTCTAAGGTTTTTACTTCACTGCCGAAAAGAAGATGGTAAAGCTAAGCTGGTTTCCGCGGTAATTGTGTGCCTTTCACTATCCCTCAACTTCCTTATAGTAAAATAAAAGCGGTCACAGGAAGGTGACAAATGCACCGATTCGGCTTTGTAAGAGTGTTAGCCAACCTAATCTAACTATTTCCGCTATAACATGCTATGAGCACACATGTTATGAGTGACAGATCTTCCCAAGATGCTCTTCAATTATGTAAAGTTTGACTGAATTTCTTTTAATTATTTAAATGTAATGGCTGAGGCACGAATTATTATTATAAAATCCATATTACATACCGTTGACCTCTTAGTGTGACTATGGCCTTTGAAATAAGAGTAAAAATATGGTGCTCGACAATTCTGTGAAGTTTAATTTGATTCCCATAAGTAGTTAAACACTTGTGGCTGAGACAAGAAACATTGCTATATAATCCATATTGTACCACATTGACCTCCAAGTGTGACCTTCATCTTTAAGATAAGAGCACCAATTGTATGCGCGACACACGTTCCAATGGTGTTCTACAATTATGTGAAGTTTGATTGAAATCCCATTCGTATTTAAAAGGTTGTGGCTGAGACAAGAATTATTGACACGAAATCTTGTACCTCTTAGTGGGACCTTGGCCTTTAAGATTAGAGCACAAATGTATTGCGTGACTCACTTACGAATGGTTCTCTACAATTGTTTGAATTTTAAATTATATCCCATCAATATTAATAAGTTTTTGCTGAAACAAAAACTTAAGGGATGAACGAATGGACACACATACGGACGGACGGACAGATGTACGGACGGACGGACAGTGCAATAAGTGCATTCCGCCCTTTGAAGGCATAAAAACTCACAAATATTTTTCAAAGCCATAAATTCGATTACGATGTATGAAGAATTTTATGGCTTCTATAGAATTAGCATTATTTTTATGAAAGTATGAAATACAACCCCTTGTTACATATTCAATTGAGAAATCGTTGAATTCATGATTACTGATAATCTTCGCTCCAACATCAGATTAATTTGTTTGGGGGTATTGTTAAAACTAGTCAACATATGCTTTGTCTTCGTCTGAAGGACTGCACGGTCTCATTACAAAACAACTTGTCTTTCAGCAAATGAGATTGATTTGAAACAGAAACATTAACTAAACCATACTTTTGGAGAAAACGCATGTTTAAACCATGCAGTTTGTGAAAGACTATGCCCTACCAAAAAAAAATGATATATCATCAAACTATCAAGCGTGTGGTATTGTTGAAATGTGCCAGTGTTAGCCATCACGTATATATGTTCTTTTTATCAATGATACTAAACACATTCTTGACAGAACAGAATTCTGATTTAAGGAAGAGATCGTGGCTGCATGTGACAAGGACAGACAAAAACGCTACAGATTTGCAATCCATCAATGCAGTTTTTGAGGAAAAAGACATATACATAAGGATAAAGTTTCTTTCAACAAAATATCTTACCAGTTCGCTTATTATCATCCACAAATGATTCATTTTCCTCTGAGAGATAACATAGAAAAACACTTTAAACAATAAGTACATGTACAGCTTAGAGTATTTATATAGTGTACCTTGACTATTAGTCCGGCAGCCGGAGTCGAACACCATGCATGGCGATGAATAGAAAATGTTTTTGCATATTTTGGTAGCATAGACCTTCCAGTACAAGAATCCGATTGAAAGTCTCGCGCCGCCTTTGATGATTTGGCCGCCGCTGGGTTCAAATGTACAATAGTCGTTCAAATATGCGCTCAATCTTAATATTTCGTCGTAAATCATAACATTTTAGTACTAAATTGACGGAAATATGTAATTGTGTATTGTTGTTTTTTTTATAAATGGTGATTAATATTCAAAATGGCATCTAATATGGCTACCAGCTATATGCCAACTGGAAATGAAGTTTGATGATGATCATCGATCTTTGAAGTGATTAAGGAAACATGTCTGGTTGTTGATCAGACATAAGCTTCTCGCTTAAAAAATGCGAACAACTGAGTAAATGCGGTTTCACTGTTCGTTTATGCGCCTGCTCCAAGTGAATCAATAATATTCGTCTGACGATAGATTTATACATCAAATTTTGAAATGGTACAAACTTGGCCTTACGCGTCGACTTTTTTAAAGTGGATGATCATTAACAATTGCTTTAAAAAATGACCTAGTTACAAAAGTAACATGAACGTGCATTTTGGTTCAACAAGAACCTATAGGGGCAAACTTATTGACCAAGTTTAATATGCACATTCAAAAGAAAATGTGGCTCCTAGAACGTTAAAACTATTTCGTTCTTATATTTGATTTGTAGGCCCATACGCGTCATCAATTTTAACTCGTTTTATTAAAATTGGGTAAACAATGTGACACGGTACTGAGCATTAATTTTCAGACATTTGTCCTGTTAACATTGTTCATCAATCATGACCACGATTGAACATGGCTTAGATTTTATAACAATCAAATATTCCAAATTTCTGACAAGTTTCATAAAGATGGGGTAGAAAATGTGGCTTCCAGAGGGGGAATATTTGACCTGGTACAAATGTATCTAATGTATTTGACCCAACATGACGCAAAGCCACCCTAGAAAAATGTTGTTTCTAGTGTGCTCAGGGAAAATGTTGAGTTGAAAGGAATTTTGAGATATATTCTGACCAAGTTTCATGAGGATTTTGGTAATTGTTTAACAATCATGTGTTGATAATGCCTTACACATGAAAGACAGTGTCTGATTGACCAATTTAAAACCCCTCCAGACTAAAAGCTCTACTGAGCATATTTATGTATGTTATATGTTTTGGCAATTACAAATTAAACTCATTTTTGAGACTGGTCACAATAGGACACCTTGATCAGGGAAACTAACAAAGCCAGGACATTCTCATACTGAAGATCATCCTGATTATGATAATTATTTGATGAATGACAAGAGCACCACAGAGCTGACAACAAAACTCCACTTTTTTTTCAGTTTAATAAGGGGCATAACTTGACTATGATTACAGCCAGAGTTATGGGCCTTACTTTACATGTGCAATCTGGCAACATAAATGAAATGTTTTGCTTTAAAACCTTGAGCAGTTTTGAGCATGTCCCACGATTTAATCCAAATAAAATGTTATTTCAAAATCATATCAGAACAAGAAGGCACAAGTAAATACAAGCAACCAGCAGAAATAACATCTAATGCGCACTTAGTCATGTCAATAACAACATCATACATGTATCACAATTATAATGACACCATCTCTTAGGTCTCCATGTAACTCACTTCGGACATGAGAATGTAATGAACAGATGTTCTTTTCAGTAGAATTGACATTGTAAGCATGAACAAGGCACCACTGTACATGACAACATAAGTCTTCAACTCAGTTGTTAGTTACGAAAATTTAGTGATAGTAGTAGCTCATTTATGCAAGAACATTCTATCACATCAAACACTTCAACCCATCCCTGTGGGTTCAACCATTTTCAGTGCTTGTACCAGCAGAGTCATCCACAAAGTGTTCCTGTATGTTCTGTATTTTCTCGTACTCAAATTCAGCCCCGGCAGCACAGGAGAGCATCTCTTGCAAGTTTCGTTCCTCGAGATCCCCAAACACATAGCCGTTAGCCTTGTCCACCGCCTTCATCACACGTAACATTATCTCCTTGTCCTGCAAGGGACAAAAGGGCATGCTAGTTTTACACTACCGACTATGGAATACTTGTACAAAAACAAAGCATGTACATTTATATAATGTATTGAAATATATACAGTAATGCCTTTTAACAATTATCTTTTTTTTTAAAAGTGCCCTTTTCTGTTAGACATCTAACTACTCATAAACTCTGATATTTAAAAACATGGTTCTGAGTTTCATTTTTATCAAACATCCAAGACATAGCTCACTATCACAAACAATTAACATACAGGTCACAAGAGCGGTCACAGAGACAGCGCGCTCGACTATTCCGCCGCTTTTCAGGGTAAGGATTGAAAAGTTTTGGCGAAACATGCATGGATCACTGTCAAATTAGATTAAAATGATGCCTGAGAAGATTTGTGTAAAAATTCAAAAAACATTCAGCCTTTAAAAAAATACAGACTTGAATTTAATGCAAACTAGAGTTATCTTACTTGGTTAATTAAGTAGATTGGATGGTTGAGTGCCATCGCATCAAGTCTCAATGCAATACATCAAGTAGTTGCTGAGATATTAACCTATGTGTGCTTACATGCAAACCTTAACCAGAATTTTAAATCAATTAATGAAGGCCCATTATTTGCATTATATTAAAAAAAGTGTTATCTAACTTCATTAATTTAGTAGGTTAGATTGTTTGGAATACATATCTAAATTTTCAATACAAAACATGATGTATTTGCTGAGATATTGATTTAAATGTGGTTACATGCAAAACTTCAACAATTAAAAAAAGCTTAACTAGATTTTTTAAGTTAAATAATAAAGGCTCATTCTTTGCCTTATATTCAAATAATTGTTAACTTACTTCATTAATTTAGTATGTTAGATAGTTGGGAATACATATCCAAAGTTTCAATGCAATAAATGATGTATTTACTGAGATTGTGACATAAAGGTGTGCAAAACCTTTACCAAGTGACGCCGACGCTAGGGTGAGTAGTATAGCTCTCCTTATCCTTCGAATATTCGAACTAAAAACATAGAACAATAAGAGACTGCGGGTAATACCTCTACAAAGAGTGGGACAAAGGAGACAAGGCTGTAGTCCTGCACAATATCAACAATGGCTGCATTTAGTTTCTTGTACCTGCTATGCTCCTCCTCCTCCTGAAAAAGCCAACTCCTCTCCCTTTAATCTAACTTCTCTAAATCTCCACAGTGCACATTTCACAGAGTTAAACTCTTTGCTCTACAGCAACGACCGATCGTTTTACCATTGCAAACCATTCTAGTTAGATAGTATACCATTCCAGGCAAAGCTCTTTTACCTTTCAAAAATAAACAAACATTTGTGCAAAAACTGTTTGTTAGTATTATGTCTCTAATTAAGTAAACTATTTCCTAATATCAACACTAAACTGACATCAATTGCAGCAGTTATCATCATCAAGAAGAATATAGGAGTAAGGGAGTTGCAAGTTCTAAGTATTTATTAGATTCTGTTAACTGAGCACTATATACATGATGAAGACATTTTAGGGTAATCAGTTATGACAGTTTCTAGTGTACATCTCGAGGAGGCCAGTTATTTTAAAGGTACTAGACACCAGATGGTTGCACAGTATTCCCTAAAAACAAGAGTAGAATTGTCAATACAACTAGTATGAGGCTAATAATACATCATTTTACATGATTTAATTTTTATTTTGTTGCTGTCTCAACTTAGTTCACTCAATTAAGAATAGCGCATAATGGTTTCCCAGTTTATAATGTTCATATTTAGCATGTAAAAGTCATGTGTCAGTAATATTTATGATTCAATGTGTTGTACACAACAGTACCAATTTTATGTAAGTTTTTGACAATTTTCTTTTTTTTTCTTGCAGTTGTATCATCTGGTGCCTAGTCCCTTTAACACTTGAGATAGTTCTGCTTAACTGGAAAAAATAACAATAACAAAGCTTATTGACAAATGTAACCCAAATCCCTGCCCCCAACCCTGTATCCTCCCCAAACCCCTATCCTCCCCAGAGCCCACAAAATGCTTAACTTATTTCCTATCCATTCACTCACCTTGAACTGATCGAGTATGTAGGAGAGGTCAAGGACCTCAGTGTAGAAATCCAGGTTGAACGCCAGCTTGCCGTACTTCTGTATGAGGTCACACTTGGACAGCACATTCACATGCGGGAGTTCCATCTGTAACATCGTTGTCAGGGATGTCAGCAAAACCGAGATAAACTTAGACGCATCACTAAAACAACAATTATTGCAGTATTGACATGGGTGCACATTCTTATCATTCTCCCAATTTGTTTAGAGAATGAACTTTTGCATTTGATTTTAGATAGGGCATTAGTATATTCAGGCATGTCTTTTATTAGGGAATATGAGAAGTGGTCCCATAATACTAGTTGTACCAGTTTTTGATATGACGTCCCAATTATGTTACTAATTCTTAAGATGCTCTATGTGGGCTAATATGGTAAAATCAAAAGCAATTTTTCATAATTTCCAACTTTTTTACAATACATGTCCTAAACTTTTTAAACTTTAGCCCAAATATACTATCGTTATCTTTGGTCAAATTTTACTATGTGACATAGCTTCAGTTCAATGGCAACATTAACAAATACATGCCTTTGGCCCAAAACAAACATCATAATACATGGTAACATACACATGGCCACGACAAGAAAAGGTTGTAGCTACACAAAATGCATATACATATCGAATAAATAAAGTAATACATTACATCAAATCAAAAGAGCAGGAGTACGAGTACCTTTTGTCATAGCATTAAATACAAATTTATATGGGACAACTGCTCCAAATATGGTACGACTTTGCAGTGGTATGATTTCGTGTAGGTGGCAATTTTCATGTAACCCTCCATTACATTAAATGAGTTAGAATATTTTTAATTCAAAATAGATGAACTTTCACCACATAACAATAAATAATTTGTGCAAGGTAGTTCAGATTTAAGCAAAGCAGAACCTTTAAGTTAAATCATTACATTCTAAACTTCTAGAGTACTTGAGAGCCATGTACCTGCAGTAATGTGAGTCAACAAGGTGTACTGCCACCAGGCGGATATCCATCTTTATGAGGCGCTGGACGATGTTGTGGACAGCAGTATTGTGGGTGTACAGCTCCACCTGGCCGGGACAGTCAATCAGGAGATAACGACCCTTCACACGCGCCAGCTCCTCCTCCAACCATGACATGTTCTGCTCAAGGTACTCCATACAATACACCTGAACATAGTGATACATGTACTCTATACAATACACCTAAATTCATCGATACATTGGTTTCTTCATGTCATAAATTTACTGTTATTTGTTTAAGGTCAGACATTAATCATTAGGGGTAATTTCTAGAAAAAGAGGTCTTGAAAATATCCAGGGATTCTAACAGCTGATAATTGTCAATCCTGAAAAATAGCTAGTGTCTGTTTGAATATGAGGGTTTATGCCCAAAGCAGGGTAATGGTGCTTACCCTCATTTTAACTTCCAAAGTCATTATTATTGATTTCAAGGTACATCCTACTGTTTTTGATGCAAATCTGCGAGCGAAAGAACTATCTTTACAAATCTGCGAGCAAAAAAACAATCTTTGAAACTGTACAATAGTCTGAAGTATTCAAGTTAATAAGTTATCAACCCTGATCTCAGGATTAATCCTGAACTAAGAACCTCTGCATATTGGGCAGTATCCTGTTAATATTACAATTATGAAACATGGCCTTTGACTAAGACTGTGGCTCCTATTTCAAGCAAAATCAAATTCATGATTAAAGCAAATGATTCACAGCATTTCCCGTGGATCAAATATCTGTTATTGAACATTTCAGACAAGTGCATAAACCAAAAAAATGATTCACATTTGTAAATATTGTAAATATGAATATTTCTTTTTTAACACCAATGTGCTATCATACCAGTCCGCCATTGGGTCCCAGTTTCAAGGTATCCATGACGTCAGAGATTGTAATGAGGTCAGTGATGTCAATATCAGGCTTGTACTTCATCATGTCATTGGCTGGATCAAGGTTGACCACCGCTACCTGGAAACTGCTCCACAAAATAAGTCCTGCCTCATACAAGATACATAGAAACAGAATTGTAAAATTGCTAGTTGTTATGCTGCTGTAATGGTGCACATATGTAGAGTACATGTATATGTTTGTCTATCCAACTCAAAAAAAAATTCTTGCCTCCCTGCCGAACTCCTGAAGGAACTGCTGCATGCCGGCACAGTAGGTGGTCTTCCCCGACCCAGGTGGACCTATCACCAGCTGACCAAACATTACGTCTTGTACTGTAAAGGGAAGGTAGACTGAATAGTTAATTTCATAGATATATATTTACTGATCATTGAAAAAGTAATGAAAGAATTATTTGTTTTATATGTTGATGAAAAGAAATGTCTTTATTTATAAATAATGAACTGACACATTTCTTGAAAAATATTTAACAACATGCTTAAACTCTTTTTTTTTAGCCTTATTTGAAAACCTGAAAAATGTGTATGCATGAATTAGTTTAAATAGAACTGCAAGTATCAAATTATTTATATACAATCTATATGGTGCATTATACATGTAGGCCAGAAAATAAGATTAAGATTCTGCTCCAGATTTAAAAAAATAAATAAAAAATTAAATCTTCTATGCTAAAAAAACCCCTAGAAATGCCACAATGCAACAAGCAACAAACCCAGATTTTTGACTTGTGCAATGACACATTAAAATTTTGGATATTGTTGTAAAAACAAGCAGTGCCCTTCACCTTGTTCCTACCAACCCTAAATACTACCTACAAAAGCTTGCTTCATGTATGTACATACCAATTTTAATCATAGCAAATCATTGAGAAGATATCAAACCAAAAAGCGTTTTCTAACTGTTTGTAACATTGACTTAATTTTTTTGTTACACTGATTTAACCCATTTGTAATATTGATTTAACTATTTGTAGTATTAACTTAATCTTTTATAACATTGACTTACCCATTTGTAAGTTAAGTCAATGTTACAAATGGGTAAGTCAATGCTTCAACTAGTTAAGTCTAACTAGTTGAAGCATTGACTTACCCATTCGTAACATTGACTTAACCCTTTGTAACACTGATAGTCTGGCTTCACAATTTGTAGCATTGACTTAATACTTTGTAACATTCACTTATTGATTAGTAGCATTGACTAAACAGGTTGCAACATTGACTTAATCCATACTAACATCAAATTGACCAGTTGTAAGATTGATTTAACCCATTGTAATGTAACATTTATAGTTAGTTGGATCACCACAAGGTATCATAACTCAACTCAGCTTTATTCATTATAAATGACCTTGATCTTCACAACACTGACCTAAAATGCATTTCTAAAGAACATCGCCACATGGAATTTTTCAAGCTATTAATTATTGCAAACTTAAGTCGTTTGTGTTACACTTGCTGTCATAGATATAGACTATATGATTTTTTATCCTTGTTACAGTCACCTTCACCCTACAAACCTCGAAAGCAATCAGATTTAATGTCTTTACATACAAGTAAGCATCCTAAACAACAAATTGTATCACCATCGATCAATTTAAACTAAATTGATCATCCATCCCTAAACATAAATTCTAATTTCTTAGACAAAAGTACAGGTTATGCAGATACCTTAAGGAAAGAAAATAGTCCCAAATAACCTAATTTTACTTCACCTTGACCCCTCCAATCCTTACAGAATTCCCAAGCGTTGTCTTCAAATGACCTATACACCAAGTTTCACTCATATCCATCAATTCTATCCAGCAGAAACTACCTCTTTGATGCCCTCCGCCTGCTAGACTAAAAACATATCCCAATCCATTGTTTTTTACGTTTATTTTGACTTCCATTACAAGTACAACTTTTTGTCAAATGAAAATCTTTGAACATGCAGGGAGTTCAAACAATGGTGTGCGAAAATGAATATATTTTTTCTTCTCTTGCCAACAAGCTGCCCAACCATTTAGTAAGTTTTCATATGATTTCAAACCGGTTTAGCATTATCTAATTTAATTGATCGCGTCAAATAGCCATCAATCAAATACATGATTGATTTAACGTTACCAACAACTTTAAATGAAAACAACATATATGTTATCGAAAAAAGACAAAAAGACCGATTAGGCTAATTGAAAACTTGATGTTCTACGTCGCGAAATAAGATGTCATTTGGAAAATTGTTACACAAAAGACCTTTTATCAGCTGTCTTATTGCACAGCAAACACTCAGACTTATCTAGTTTTAATAGTACCTTTTTACAAAATACCGAAAAGGTCTACTGTCGAACAATCTAGAATTAAAGCAGAAAAGATAATATTTTTCAAATTTAATCGATTAAAAAGAAGAACAACAAAAATCAGTTGTCTTTAGCCTTTACGCATACATTTAGACTGGTACCCTTCGTTACTTTTTGATAAAAATCTAACAATCTAAATGCAACAGAAATTGCCAGTTGGAGTGAATGAATTAAAACAAAAAGTTAATAACAATTGAAATCGTTGTTTGTAAGTTTCTCAAGATGGTCCGTAATGTCCCTAAATTAAAATATGGTCTGTTATGTCTGGTCCGTAATTTCCATAGTCTGTTATGTCCGTAATTTGGTATATATAGAGGCCTTAACTGTATAATACACACAGTATGCCACAATATATACAATTTTACAAACAGGTTGAAATTCAACAATTCTTCAAAAATCTTCACGTAAATTCACTTACAGCTGGCTTTATACTATTTCTAGGCATAATTGTAAGTCTATCTTTGTTAATTGCTTGGCATCAAATTTTCTTACAAGTCCTGCTATATAAATTACAGAATTTAAGCAAGCCTGGAAGATATTTTACCAGTGCAGCTTGTGTTAATTTCGACTGCTTGCACATTAGCCATTTTTAGCACTGATAAAGTTAAGAAATTCTTAAATTGGAATGAAACTTTAAACAAACCTCAATGTTTGTAATATTTACTGATATATATATATTATATTATCAATATTATAATATATTATGTCTTCATGAAATTCCATAAGATAAAATAAATTACCAGTATATCAATCAAATATTGATTCACATGTAATTCAAACTCAAGACCAGTCAGTCAAAACAATATCTTTAATGTTAAAATAGAATAACAAAAGGCTATATAATATTGACAAGAATGTTCCAATTTTTGCAATTAATTTTTGATACTTTTCTGGTTTGTAAAAAAATGACAAGAATTTATAAGCCCCTAAATGCTTTTCTAGTTGGCCACCGCTGGGATTTGAACCCAGAACTCTTTCTACATGGTAAGATCGAAGTATTTTTCTTAAAACTATGTACAGTGGCTGTGTAAAGAGCAGCATGGAGCAGTGGGTCGTAAATATATAATTTCTTACCAGAATAAGTACAAAAATCATTAATAATAGTACAGTAACGAGGGCATACAGTCATTTTATTAACCACCTATATAGGTAATTTCAATGTCAAGTTTATTTTGGCTAAAAAAAAGAAGGATGTATGGTACCGGTAATCCATCAATGTATAAGTAAGTTATAGCACAGACACAAGCATGTGTACTCTGACCTTTAAATGTCTCATGTGACCATGACCTTTGAGGTATGGACCCGGGTCAAGGTCACTGCACATCGTCTCAATGTAGACAACATTTGTACCAAGTAATATGGTAATCCATCAATGCATAAGAAAGTAATAGTGTGAACACAAAATGTTACGGACAGACAGACGGATGGACAGACTGACAGACGAACAAAGTGCAATCCTATAAACCCCTCCCCACTCTATGGCGGGGGATTAAAAACCCATCATTCAGAATAGGGTTTAATCCAATAAAAATCACCTTATTGATAAAAAGAGCAAGATTAACATCCGATTTTACAAGACAAATATCAATACTGAAACCTTTATTCAATAAATTATGGTGAATATTCATTAAAATAGGAGAATTTCAAGATACTGCTCACTTGTAAAAATGAGCATAGACAGCATAGTCCACACTGATAACTTTTTACTTTTCTTCAAACAAATTATGTCCAACACACAGGGGGCAGAAACAAATTATTTTTATTTATTCTATCCTTTATGTCGGAAATGGAGTGAATAACACCAATATACCAACATTTTATACAAAGGAATAAAAAAACGTTTTTACATCGGCTCTCCTGATTGTTTACCACTTACACCGCCATTTTGATTTGGTTCCCGTATTCTCACATTCGGAGCTCCTCGGCCATTTTATCGAAAACAACCTCGGATGTATTTGGACGGTTTACATACTCAAAAAGTGGTACGTTTAAGTCCGCTGCAAGTAAATCGCGTAGTAATTTTATTTAGCAGTAAAACTGTGTGACTTAACTCTTGGTATTCTTAATTACGTTTGCAATAATACAATTCAATGGCAATCAATTTAAACTTATATCAGTAAATACAACTCTAAAACACTACATTTAATAAATGATATAATTCAAAACTTTACGAACTACTTCAACTGATGTACAGGTCTGCATACATCCGAGGTTGTTTTTGAGAAATATGGCCGAGGAGTTCCGAATGGTATTCTCAGTACTTTTCGATTGCACGACGGGCACCTGGTTTAGCTGATACCGGTCTCTTTTTTGTAGAAAAGAGAATAAGGGTACCAGTCTTCATACAATTGCTGACGTCATTCGGAGCTCCTCGGCCATTATTATCGATAAAATGGCCGAGGAGTTCCGAATGTGCTGACGTCTACCCCATAGACTGGTACCCTTCGTTACTTTTTGATAAAAATCTAACGACAGGTATGCGCCAATCCGGATCAGCAGGTGCTCGTCAGTTGTCAATGTCAACAAAATGGCGGCACTAGCACCAAAGTAATGAATGAGACGACAGGATTTTCGAGAAATATCTCTTGTTGACTGATTTATTTAACAAGATAACCGCCTTGATTCATTTATCTCAGTCAAGGTCCTTGAAATTAATTCATTAGCCCAACTGAGTGGTCGTCGTGGCTCGCAACTGATATATCATAAAGATTTCTTTATTGAAGTCTAAAAACTCTCATTAAGTGATTAACGTAAACATGAAAACAAATTTTAATAAAACAAAAATAATATAGCTTGATCCTGTTGTAAGAGACTTATGAATTTTCGAGAAATTGGGGCCGGAATTTGGCTGAACTCACACCTGAAGGACCGCATATCAAGTTTATGGAGATGCTTTGGAATCATTTAAAAGTGTCACAATAATACATCTGTGCAGATGTAGTCAATTCTATCAACCCATGTCTATTAGCTGGATTATATTCCAACTATATTTATGGCGTTACACCTGCACTGATAATCAAACAAAATGAGTGGATTGATGTCTGTAAGGTAAGATTATAACCAATAAGCAATTATTTAATAAGTAAATTTATCTCATATACAGTACTGGTATTCATTAAAATAAAGCAAAATATTTTCATTCGTCTAGCGCCCAAAAGTCACATGGTCTCAGTTTCAGATTTTGGTTCAAGCATTAAGCTAAGGTAAAGAATATTTAAAACATGTATACAGGTATATAGGGTCACGGACATTACAGACCATAGGGACATTATGGACCATGATATATAATTTTTTCTAACAGTTTGTTTTAACTTTATAACATACCATATTTGCAGACAATGATATATAATTTAACTCATAGTTTGTTTTTACTTTATAATGTACCATATTTCGGGACATTATGAACCATGAACTATACATCACCACGGACCTATAAACCATATACATGTACATGTATATGGTTTATAGGTCCATGACATCACTCACTGTTTTAGAACAAAATTTATCAAATGCAATATTTGAGGTCAATTATAGACAATGATTTATAATTTTACATACAACTTATGTATACTTGCGAATATTTATATGTTCTTATAGGTGATAGATTGCTTTCTGAAATAAACTTTGGATACTCATGTAACCGATTATCGATAGTACAATCGGGTTTTTTAAATACTAGATAGAACCTAAAGTGAAGTTTTATTCAGACACAGTATCAAACTCTTAATCATCATATGCATATACATTATGTCTATGATTGAAGTTATGAAGTTACTAAGTGTTGTTGTAAAAAAATAGTTATTTTCTTGCTCATTGTGGCTTTCATCATCAATTTTGTTAAAGATAACATCTGAACACTTATTAATATTTTTTTTCAATTTTTTGTTCGATGATCGATTATAACCAAAAACAATCGATTGTCGCCGATTTCAGGCCCAACCAATCGATTTTTGATTATAATCGATCATCGGAACATCACTTATATATATATATATATATGATCAATATGATAATAGATAATGTGTTTATGAAATTTCATAAGATAAAATAAATTACCAGTATATCAATATAATTTTGATTCGCATGTAATTCAAACTCAAGACCAGGCAGTCGAAACAATATATTTATTGTAAAAATAGAATTACAATGGGCTATATAATATTGACAAGAATGTTCCAATTTTCGCAAAGAAAGGTTTGATACTTTTCTGGTTTGTAAAAAAATGACAAGAATTTAAAAGCCCCTGAATGCTTTTCTAGTTGGCCACCGCTGGGATTTGAACCCAGAACTCTTTCTACATGGTAAGAAGTGTTTTTCTTAAAACTACAGTGGCTGAGTAAAGAGCAGCATGGAGCATTATGTCGTAAATATATAATTTCTTACCAGAATAAGTACAAAAATCATTAATAATAGTACAGCAACGAGGGCATACAGTCATTTTATTAACCAACTTTGTAGGTAATTTCAATGTCAAGTTTATTTTGGCTAAAAAAAAGGATATATGGTAATCCATCAATGTATAAGTAAGTTATGGTGCAGACACGAGCATGTGAACTCTTGTGTGACCTTTACCTTTGAGGTATGGAACCGGGTCAAGGTCACTGCACATCGTCTCAATGAGGAAAACATTTGTACAAAGTAATATGGTAATCAATCAATGCATAAGTAAGTTATAGTGTGAACACAAAATGTTACAGACAGACAGACAGATGGACAGACTGACAGACGAACGAAGTGCATTCCTATAAACCCCTCCCCACTCTATGGCGGGGGATTAAAAACCCATCAATAAGAATAGGGTTCAATCCAAAAAAATCCCCTTATTGATAAAAAGAGCAAAATTAATTTAAGATTTTACAAATATCAATACTGAAATCTTCATTCATAAAATAATGGTGAATATTCAATAAAATAGGAGAATTTCAAGATACTTGTAAAAATGAGCATAGACTGCATAGTCCACACTGATACATGTAAGTTGTTACTTTTCTTCATACAAATTTTGTCCAACACACAGGGGGCAGAAACAAATTATTTTTATTCTGTCCTTTATGTATATATCTATATTCCTTTAGGCTAGAATATATACAAATAATTTGTTTCTGCTCCCTGTGGTCTAACATTAAAAAATCCACATTATTACCAATATCACCAGTTATCACATGCTATGTTTCTGCTTCTGCTTAGGTACGGTGCAGGGCCTGTTACCGGCGTAGCGCACCGGGGGGGGAGGCGTTTAATCAAAATGGAGAGCAGCCCTAAAGCTCTCCACTGTCTGTGCGTGGACTATACTATTATCCAGATGGTTCCAATCCTGACACGTTTTGACAAAGAATGAATGTTTTAACTGCTCAGTTTTGCACTGTTGAATTAAGAATCCTCGATCATGATTGATCACTTGTTTGTCAATAATGTTTGTTGTAATACAGTCTTGAAATTTAGTTGCTTTAGTTTGCCTCCTTTGCCTAGCTGGCTGTAGGAACTCTGTAGGTGGTAGTGCTGGCACCAAACCCTCGGCCACCTTATAGAAGATCAGCCTGCTACCCATTCGTCGATCTTGTAGAGTATGAAGTTTCAAAGATTCAAGCATGTTTGATACACATCCTTCTTCTCTGGACTTGTAGTTCCCAGTTATAAAATGGGCTGCCTGACGCTGAACCTTTTCTAGTTTTAAAATGTCCTGTACATGGAATTTGATTATAAGTTTACAATAATAATACAAATAACTACAGATAAAATTAGAAAATCCTAGAAAATGTGCAAAAACATCAAACAAGTATCCATAACAATTTGCACATAATTTTTATGCAGTTATCATATTTTTGAAACCTCAAACTATTCGAAAAAAGTGAGGGCACATATGTCAAAAATATTAAAAATGTCAAGAATAGTCATATATAATCAAAGAAAAAAGTATAATAAATCTAAAAAATGCTATGTGCCATGCAATGAATAGTTAAAAATAACACATTTTATCCAAAAAACGTATCAAGGTGACATGCAAATTTTGTCCCAAAAAAGACGGTACCGACTTCTGAAGTATAATTATTCAACTAAGTTTGTCATTTTGGTAAATAAAGAAATAAGATTTCGATTATGTATATTCGTCGGAAATGGAGTGAATAACACCAATATACCAACATTTTATACAAAGGAAAACAAAAACGTTTTTTACATCGGCTCTCCTGATTGTTTACTACTTACACCGCCATTTTGATTTGGTTCCCGTATTCCTAATACTTTTCGATTGCACGACGGGCACCTGGTTTAGCTGATACCGGTCTCTTTTTGTAGAAAAGAGAATAAGGGTACCAGTCTATCTACCCCAACGACCTTTGGACTTCCTAATTTTCAAGGTTAGCGCTAAAGATCATACCAATACCGAATCGACACAAGCAATGATCATACAGATATACAATTAAAATTGTTGTCTGCCACCATAAATCTAAACATGTACGAAAAATGTTTCTTTTCATTCCTTGGATGTGCAAGAAAATCTTTTATGTACCAGGTAAGTTTAACAAATAAGATACTGAGTAACTGGATTACATATTTTGTTTTTTAACTTGTCAGCGAGGTTACCAAGTATTGGAAATTACTAGACTTTTAAATTAAATACTGTAGCTACTTTCTAGTTCTGAGTGATGATCAAAAGTCAATTTACCACCCGTTATACTATTTTTTGTCTACAGTCTAAGTGATGATCAATCGCTAGTCAATAATTGTATTTTTTTTTGTCGTTAGTGACTTTTACGTTCTGAGTGGATAGTGGATATCGCTATTTTTCTGTCTTTTCCTACTTTTACGTTCTAAGTGATGATCAATAGCCAGTTAATATTACTATTTTTCTGTCGTTTCCTTCTTTTACGTTCTGAGTGATAATCAATAGCTAGTTAATATTACTATTTTTCTGTCGTTTCCTACTTTTACATTCTAAGTGATGATCAATAGCCAGTTAATATTACTATTTTTCTGTCGTTTCCTTCTTTTACGTTCTGAGTGATGATCAATAGCCGGTCAATATTACTATTTTTCTGTCTTTTCCTACTTTTACGTTTTGAGTGATGATCAATAGCCAGTCGATATTACTATTTTTTGTCGTTTTTTGACTTTTACATTCTGAGTGATGATCAATAGCCGGTTAATATTACTATTTTTTGTCGTTTTTGACTTTCTCGTTCTGAGTGATGATCATTAGCCAGTTAATATTACTATTTTTTGTCGTTTTTGACTTAAACATTCTGAATGATGATCAATAGCTGGTTAATATTACTATTTTTTGTCGTTTTTGACTTCTACGTTCTGAGTGATGATCAATAGCCGGTCAATATTACTATTTTTCTGTCTTTTCCTACTTTTACGTTCTGAGTGATGATCAATAGCCGGTCGATATTACTATTTTTTGTCGTTTTTGACTTTTACATTATGAGTGATGATCAATAGCCGGTTAATATTACTATTTTTTGTCGTTTTTGACTTTCTCGTTCTGAGTGATGATCATTAGCCAGTTAATATTACTATTTTTTGTCGTTTTTGACTTTTACATTCTGAGTGATGATCAATAGCCGGTTAATATTACTATTTTTTGTCGTTTTTGACTTTCTCGTTCTGAGTGATGATCATTAGCCAGTTAATATTACTATTTTTTGTCGTTTTTGACTTAAACATTCTGAATGATGATCAATAGCTGGTTAATATTACTATTTTTTGTCGTTTTTGACTTTTACGTTCTGAGTGATGATCAACAGCCAGTTAATATTACTATTTTTCTGTCTTTTCCTTCTTTTATGTTCTGAGTGATGATCATTAGCCAGTTGATATTACTATTTTTTGTCGTTTTTGACTTTTACGTTCTGAGTGATGATCATTAGCCAGTCGATATTACTATTTTTTGTTGTTTTTGACTTTTACGTTCTGAGTGATGATCATTAGCCAGTCAGTATTACTATTTTTTGTCGTTTTTTACTTTAACTTTCTGAGTTATAAACAAAAGACGGTCATTAATAATGTTTTTTTTGTTATTTATGAATTTTACGTTCTGAGTGATGATCATTAGCCGGTCAATAATACTATTTTTCTGTATTTTTCTTACTTTTATGTTCTGAATGGTGATATATTTAAGTGCAATATTTGATTTACTTGATTTTATTACAGATTGTACAGTTCCTAGTAATGAGAAATGGCTAGATGTTATACAATATCATACTTCATGATGTCACCAACAATGTCATGTTCTGAGTATTGGGAAATAGTTGGAGACTCAGCAGTGCAGAAACTAGTTTACTCAGGTATGTTAAATGGCTGCTAGGTTGCTGTTTGAAAAAATAGTATGCAGATGTGCAAGTGACATTGTGCAACTTTGGGCGTTGGGAGATAATTGTTACAATTTTTGAAGATTTAATACTTTAACCATTCTCATGTTTCTATAGCAACCATGGCTCTCATCCTTAAAGCATTGCAATTGGCTTTTTAAAAAGACCTGATTGTTTGATAATACCTTAATGCATCATTTACTTTTTCTTTATTTATGTTCCATAAAGATTCTATTATCAAAATTAATATTACTAGCTTTAATAATTATTGACATTTCATTTGACTTTTGACATGTCTTTTGAGTGCTTCCTTAGTCATTAATGTGTAATCATTCAGGGCCCTTATCGCATTCTGTAATGGCTCATTCGTCTACAGTATGGCCAAAGGTTTATACTATTCATCCATGTATTTGTGAAAGAAATGTTTGCATTTTAAAGAGTGTCAGTCAAAAAATAAATGAGCATAATAACCTTGAAGTGATCAGTTACAAAAGTTGTTATCTTTAAAGCATGGAATATAGCCACATGCAAGTCATGTTCTGCTCTATATTTACAGAATGTTTGTTCCAACTCATGGATGATATTGTCAGATAAGAGCACATTGGCAAGTTGCAGACGTTGACTTTCTGAATTACAGAAAATAGTTTCAGTCAGGTATTGTACATCATGATTGGCATATATATTAAAAATTTAGTTTTGAACAAAAATTAGCAAAAATGTTTTTTGATAGAGAAATTACAGTGCTTTTCAAGAACATTTTCATTAACAAATTAGACATAAATCTCATTGAGATTTTATTTTACATGTCGCAATGCAAAAACAACCAAAATGGACAGTATATACTTAAGTATACATGAATGGACCAAAACTGCCAAACTAATGGAAATTGTAGTATTTTTCTTTATATCTTCTTTTGTTTGTGTTTCAGGATACCAGAAAGCATCAGGACTTCCAGGGCATGGCTATAGCTCCTCCTGAAAGAACATTAGAAACACTTGATTATTTCTGTGAAATACTTTGAAATAAAAAAAGACTCTTTCTGCATGATTTAATTCCTAAAGAAAATCAATAAACCTGAAGAATGATTTATATATATATAGCATATATATGTAAAAATATGTTCCAATAAAAGTATCAATTATCACATTTATCTTTTTAATTTGAATTGCTATGTCAGTATGGATTAAAACCTCTGAAAAATAAAGACAATGGAAATATTAACAGAATCTGGATTTAAACTAGAGATTTTTTTTATAGTCAAGTTAAATGTCCATCCGGGTCACCTTATTTCCATACTTATGTAGCAGATACTTTATTTGCTATGTTTGTATCAGAAACATGAATTTCTGATGCTTCTGAAATTTTAACTTTATTAAACAAAAAAATAACAATTCAAGAGAAATATGTATCATGTATGTGAAATGAAATGATGGCTGCTATTTCTCAGTAGTTAAACATTTATCTGAAAATACAATATTATGTATTTATGTTGGTTTTAAAACAAATCATTATAAAACAGAATATTTCTGAAAAGTATCAAATGATATGAAGCATAATCAAGCATACCAATGTATCATTATCAATTACAAATGAAAAGAAGATCATAGAAAAAACTGTTACCCAAAATTGTTTTCTATAAAATTCAAAATTTGTTTTTTCTTATTCTAAATGTGGGGAACAGTATACAATCACAAACAGTTGAAGCAATAATTTGAAACATGAATAGAAGGTGTACAAAGAAATGTTGAGCCTGCTCCTCATATGAGTGAAGTTGGGAAAATATCCGGCTAATAATACATTTTACCTCTTACAATATGTGATTACGATACCATACACGTAAGGTAGCAAGGACATCTGAACAACGAAGCTAGTGTGAATACTTCTATTTGAATTATATTCTTTAATTCCATTCCTTTGTTGTTATTTTCCTCTTCATCCACTTCATCGAGCTTCACAGTTTCTTGTCTGGTGAATCATCAATGCAGATAGTACATTACATAATTGGTAGGAAAACTAATTTTCACTGCCAACATGATTACTACCGACATCAACATAAAATTCCTGTCAAAGCTGTAACCTTTTATTTATACCTTCCATTCTATCATTTTCTTTGTAAATTTGTTATTATTGATATATTGTCCTTTGTTTGACAAATTTCATTTCCAGTTTCTTTCTAGCATATGTTTCTACATTCTCCAGATCATTAGGCGACTGGTCCATGTTCTTTCTAGCCCTTAGAAGGTGGTTTCGAATGTTTCTGCTGTTCAGAAAAAACTTTTGTTGGCCACACTTATGCCCGGCAGACAAAGTGTCCTGACATTCTCCTTTAGGTGTTTCTTCACACTCCCAGTGTATGTTATGCATCAGTCAATTGTAACCACGCCGCCCCCCAGGTCCGGGGAATAGTGGGGACTGACTTTCGGTCCAGCCAACCCTGGGTGCAAATTCCCGCCCTGTGGGGATGAACTGATGTAAAATCCCCGCCAAATGCCCTGAACCCTGGGGACACTAGGTTAAAGGCCCATTCGCCACTATGTTTAGCGCGAAGACAAAACCAAGGCATTCACCCTGGCACTGCATTTACCATTTGCCGATATTTGAGGACTAATAATAAAATTAAAATCAATCAGCATGTTTGCACTTGACCCCATCTGTAACATTTACATTTGTTTATTTAAAACTTTTAACCAACAAAATCCTTTACCTTTATATTATTACGGGAGTAAGTTTTTTGATGTATATACATATTTTGTATAAACATGTTGATTATATAGTGTTGCTTTCAATATAAACTATCTTTATCATTAACTTCAGTGAAATCCCCGCCAAATGCCCACGCCCCGCACCCCTGGGACCCTAGGATAGGCCGAATTCCACCTTTTATGGCGCAGACAAAACCACTGCATTCCTCCGGCACTGCGGGGCCACATAGAAGTAAAAACACGACCCATTTCCAGTATACCACCTGACCTGGTGGGGCTGTGGATACAACTGACTGGTGCATAACACATTCACTTGGCACTGCGGAGCTACCTTAAAAGTTAAAACACAGCCAATTTCCCGACTATCCCCAGACCTGGGGGGACCGTGGTTACAAATGACTGATCAAATAATGCATAGATCCTTCCCATAGTACTTTAAAACACTTCCCATACAGACAAGCAAACAAACCCACTCTCATCACAATTAAGTGATAATAATTTTCTTCCGAGTGGCAGTTATCATAAATTTGGGCTTTTAAATGCTGTTAAAACGTATATGGTTATCTAAAGCATTAGTCTTTTTAACATCACTCAATGACAGTCTGTCACAACAAAATAATTATAAATGGTGAGCTCAAACATTGAGCTTGACATTCTTCAACCACTGTAGAGGCTATTTTTCATCGCCCAGAACTAATCTTTCAGTGAAATCACCATATGGTTGGCTAAAACATTGGCAAAAGCAAGCATGCTTGAATCAAAGTATTGAAATCTTCATATGCCTGAATGTTGGAGTTGATTTTCCGCAACATTGTCAACACTGTAAGCAGCCATGAACGTCGTTTTTAACCTCCTTTCTAAGAGTTCAAGCTGCAGACAACAGTTTATAAACATTATGATCTTTGAGTGAATAATGTTATGATCATTAGTGTTTACGAATTTTCAACCTGTTGTGCAATTCTTTATTCTATTTTTGGACAAAGACTATTTAAGTCTTTTTGAAACTAAAGAAGACACAGTGCGCCTTGTGCCACCGCAAGGTTATTACCAAAACGCTAAGTTGAAATCTGCTGACAGATCAGACAGCTGAAGCTTGTGGAAGTTTTGTTAAGCCAGTGAAGTTGTTTCATTCTTATTTTGTTTTCTGGGGCGGAGTCCAGGACTTGTCAACAATTTCAGGTTTCTGTGCCGGACGAAAGTTTTGCTATTTGAGTGACAAGCTGCTTGGTGAAGGTTCATCTCCGACGTTGAGTGTGTGTAGTGTTATGCTAAAGCACCCCTGTAAATTTTATAATACAACAGGAAAGTGCCGGTTTGGTAGACACTGTAAATTTTCACATTCATTAGAAACGTTAGACGGGTTGCAGGCTCAAATAACAGAAAATGAAGCAGTAAACAGTGAAACCGTCGCCAGCTCATCAGAGGTTCAGCATAACTTTCAGTCTAACCCTATCAACAATAATGAAGGCTTAAAGTCAGTATCCAGTGGGGAAGTTGAAAGTATTACGTCAGGAATCAGTCATCTTCAATCTTTTGCCAGTACCAGTAAAGATGAAGCAGTAGAAAGCAGAGAAGTTAAGGTGACTGCAAATCACCCTAAGATTTGCAATTTTTTCTTGAGGCAAAGATATTGCCGCTATGGGAGTAAATGCAAATTTCAACATGTTTTGCCATCACTGTCAGCTATTAGAGGAGAGAAAAATCATGAAATTTCAAGAGATGCGAGGGAAGCCGAGAAAGAAACTAGCAAAAATGTAGTTAATAGTAGTACAACAGGATCAAATCAGTATGAGACCGCTGAAGAGGAAAGGCCCAACATGTCAGAATGGCCAGGGCTGCAGGTTGAGACTAATGAGACAAAAGCTAACCAAGCGGAAATGGAAACCAGAAGACCAAAGCTGTGCAGGTTCTATCGTCAAGGTTATTGCAGATTAGGCAAAAAATGCAACTTTTATCATCCACCACGCCCACAAAAACAACAAGAAAGAAAAGAAAAAGGCACAGATGAACCGAAAGCAAATTCCAATGTAGAGCCTGAAGACACAGGGTTTACTGAAGTTGTTGCAAGGAAACCAAAGGTGTCACAATTTCTTGAAATAACTGAACTTGACAAAGAGAAACAGAAGGAACTGAGACAGACTGAAATAACCCAGCTTAAACGCAGATTTCCGAAAGACCACATCACAGTACTGAAAGATACAGATGAAGAGACTGTCATTCGATTTACCTTCATTCCTTCTGATCCAGACTGGGTGTGTATAATTAATAATGTACTATCGAGTATTTTTTGTCAGCATTATTTTAACATCGACTGACCTCATGAATAAGTAATTCTGCTGTATTCATCAAACAACATGACCTCTTTAGTTTTGAAAACAACAACGTATACCTTACAGTTTGACACATAACTGTCCATAACAACTGATAGTGTTGTACAGATTAGAAGTTTCATGTAATACAGCAGTATTTCTTTGAGATAAATGAAATGAATTTGGTAATTAATGTATAATTATTATTTTTATATTTGTGTCTCTCTTTAATTTCAGCCCTTTGATGTGCGCAATTTTGATATTCAAGTTTCCATTGGCCAGGATTATCCTCTGAAGGTAATTTAAAAAAGAAGACACATTCAATTATAGTACCAATTTTTCAAGTATTTAAAGACTTTGATTCATTTATTGTTTTAGGTTTTTAAATGCTATTTTGTTAAAAGAACTTCTTAATCGATGATTTATTCCAGAAAAAATAGTAATACCATTTAGTCAGGTTTAATCATTTTACTACATGCAAACTAGTTTTTAGCTTAAATTTATTTCTAAATATTTACCTGTTTTGTTGTTTGTAGCAACTGCAAGCGGAGGTTCCATTGGATCAAGATTTACCTGCTACAGTACAAAGGTACATTTTTCTAGGATAGTAGTATAACAAACAAAAACACTCCTACTAGAAAAATAATGATGATTAGCGTTCTGGAATGTAATAATAAAGATTAATAAGTAGAACATATAAAATATGTTGCATCAACTACATGTCCTCCTTTTTTATGAAACACTACTGTACATGTGCAGAAGTGTTAACAGGGTAGTATCGATCATAAACTTCTGCCTAGATGATCACAAAATAAAAATGACATCTAATCCTTGCAGGTACATAGAGGTATCCCTGCAGGAGTGGTTGAGCCAGCGGGCCAGGAACGGGGAGGAAAATGGAACAGTCGAGCTTGTGTTCCGACCTTTTCTGCGCTGGATGGACAGAAGCATGGAGACAGTTGTCACTGAGGGGCTGAAACAGGTCGGCACTTATATACATTATATAAATGACATCTATGGGCTAAACTACATAAGCCATAGTTGAATGTCCTTGAATTGGATTGTGAATTATTTTAAGTTTTGTTATTTAATAATGAGTTATTGTATTAACGTAATTCATACTTGTATGAAATCCAATATTTGTAAATGAAATATAAGTGATTAAAGTCATGATCTAAGGGTGTAGATGCATAGTAATTTAATTTGTTTCAAGTTTGCTACAGGTATTGGTTGTATGTGTTTGCATATCATTATGATAAGAATTGTATTAATTGCAGCTGAGACGCGAACTGACAGCTAAGGCAGCTGGTCTCCAGTTTATCACTGCTTCAGAGTTAAAGCAAAGTCTGCCGGCCAGTGACTTAGGTTCAGACTCCGATGATATAAGCCCTGATGGTGATGATGTAAAGGACAACAGAAGGCCTGTCGCTTACAGGAAGGTATTGTACATTAATAGTTGTCTTTCATATATCTGAACATTTTAAACTCTAGGAAACCACATACATGTACAATAAAACAAAGTATTGGGGTTGAAAACAAAAGGTGTCTTTCCAAATTACAGCATATACAAATATCCTGACTTCCAAAATGTATCATACATGTATAAATATTAAGTGAGTAGGTTTCATATAATAAAAATCTGAATATTAAAAGAATAAGTTGGATCTATGTTTTGTTTGTATAGTACTGGTATGTAAGTTTATGCCACTGCATTGCTCTGAAATTGTAAAACATATTTTTTATTTTTGCAGGGCGACTACCATGATGAGACGTATGAGCCCCCAGCCAACCAGAGCAGCAGTGAAGAGGAAGATGAGGGGAGCGAAAACGACAACAGTGATGGGTCAGACCAAAATCAGGGTGAAACAAATGATGACAAGGTCCATCAGAGGCCTACCGTGGATGCCAACACAGAGCGGCGCGGCACTGAGATGTCCTTCAAGAATATGCAGATCTGGTACTGCACCACCGTCATGGTTGAGAAGCTAAAACTGGTGGTGCACTGTGAGCGTTGTAAGAATGCCACTGATTTCTCCACACCGCCAAATCGTGTGAACTCTGTGCCTTGCAGCAAGTGTAACAGCACCATGCTTGTGGTGTTTCGTCCTGTTCTGGCCCACTCCTACTCCTCCACGTTTGGCTACCTGGACCTGGATGGGTGTACAGTGTTTGATGTGATCCTCCAGGACTGCCACCTCTCCATGGGCTGCATCATGTGTTCAAGGGATATCCTTGTCAAGGTAATGGCCTTTCTCTGTTGTGATCATTTTGGTTGCAATGTTTTTGATATATTGTTTAAATGCTTAAAGGAATATAACAGTAAAAAATCTTGGGAAATAATACATTTATATTATCATTTTCCTATTTAAATGAGTGCATTACCTAAATGTATTGAATTTAAAGTCTTGTGATTTGAATGCTGTAAATAAGTTGATGTACATTTAGCTCCCATTCTATAAATCTCTTACTGTCAATTTTTATCACCGTAAATATTAAGTTTTTAGAATCATGTCATTTTCTAGAATTTATCCCCGGGCCGAGTATTGGACATTTTCTGTCGAGGCTGCCACCACAAGATGCAGTTTGCTGCAGAGGCAGTTAAATTTCAACACCTAACAACTTCTGATGTGGACACATCCAAATGTAAGAGTATGGGCATAGAAACATGTCATAGTTAAGATCAGTTGTTTCTAGTAATTTCTTTCTAGCAGTGGCTTAATTTGCAACATTGTTAAGGGTGATGATTTCTTTACTAAGCTTCAAACCATTCTGTATTATATGGGAGTTTGACACCTATCAAAACAGATAGAAATACTTTTTTATTCTCAGAAAGCACAGTTAAGTATATATTTTTTATGTTATAATATTTTTATAAAAGTTTAGGTTAGTATTAATTAAATGCTTTTTTTGCTACAGTTTCTGGCAGCGTATACAAGGTATCGGTGAGAAAGATGACACGGGTGATCAAGGACCCCTCTATCCAGGAAGGCAAGTCTCTGCCAGACAATGGTGCATGTAAACACTACAAGAAGAGCTTCAGGTGGCTAAGGTACGCTACTTTACGATAATTCAGATTCCCTATCTTTCCTGTATTCAGATTCAATAATTTTACTGTTTACTTTCTTATGACAGACACCGTAGCTTAATTGTGTTCAGATTCCATAATTTTTTTTATATTTTTTAGCTTTACTGTGTTCAGATTCAATAGTTTTACTTTGTTCAGATTCCATGGCTTAACTGATCAGATTTCATTACTTCTCTGTGTTTAGATTCAATAACTCCTCTGGGCTCAGATTCAAAAACATTTCTGTGTTCAGATTTCATAGCATTACTGTGTCCAGATCCCATAACTTCTCTGTGTTTAGATTTCATAGCTTTACTGTGTTCAGATGACATAATTTCTCTGTGTTCCATAGCTTTACTGTCTTAGATTCATGCAAACCTGAATGCATTTTATTTATGTTGCTAGGTTCCCATGCTGTGGTAAAACATACCCATGTGATCTTTGCCATGATGATAAGGAAGACCACGAGATGAAGTTTGCCAACCGAATGATTTGTGGATTCTGCTGCAGAGAACAGGTATATACAAATAAAATTATATAATGTTATAGCTTTTTTATGACAATTACAAGAATTTATGAAAAATAACTCACTTGGCACAAAGACAAGTAAATACGAAATAGAAAAAGGTTTTCTGTTAATATACTCACTAAATTTAAATGTTTGAGTTTGTTTAGCCAGTTATCAGATATAACTATGGAAGCGAGTGGTCTAGATTATAGATGTTGTGTTTCAGCCGTACTCTGCAGAGCGCCCATGTGCAGGATGCAGCAGTGCCCTAACTAAGGTGCGGACAGCCCACTGGGAGGGCGGTCGGGGATGCAGGAACAAACTATCCATGAGCAAGTATGATCTCTTTTTACAAAACTACCTCGTTGTCACATTATGTACCTTGTAGGTAAAATGTTTATTGCAGCCCAGATGTATAAATATCATAGTTATTAAAACACTGTCATGTGTTTTTATTAAACCGGGCGCATTTTGCTATTGCTGGAAGGGAGAAGTGCTTTGAGGTTGTGACGTTGTCACTTTCCAAACTCATTCAAATCATAGTCTTTTATCATCAATCAATCATTAGAATTCAAAGAAAACAGGACTGATTGAATATTAATTGATTATAGCAGTTTCTACCATAATAGATTTTACAGTAAAAGAAAGTAACAGTCCTTGGAAATCTTTACGATACATGTACATTCTTGTATAATGATTATTCACTTTCTTACATGTATGTTTAATGTCTACAGGACTGATGATAAGAAGTACACGAACATGAACAAGACAGTGTCCAACAAGGCAAAGGCCACGCAGGTCAAGAAAACAGGAGCGAAGAACACAAAACTCCGACACACATAGACACAGTGGATACAGTGTCACTTGCATGTAGACAATATAGATGACATTATGGTCAGATAATGGGCATATTTACTCGAGCTTTTTCAAGGACTTTGCATATTATTTCAATTATGTTAATGTGATTTTAATTACACTTAAAACTAATTGTGTTTGTACATAATAGTATGGGTAAGTTTATTATAAATTGTTGAAAAGAATGTAGGACGAAACGTTATAAATATTGTATTATTTTTGCATATTTTTCTATACTAAATTTGTATTAATTAGTATTATTTACCCATTATTCAGTGGTTTACACATACTATGCATGGTGTTGTTGTATTTTTGTGATTCTGGTGTAACAATTTATTTGGGACGAAACACCTTAAGCAGGTGAAAGTGGTCAAGTGGTTTACTGTACGTTTCCTCCTCCTCCTCGATCCCCACCATGGTTACGTCTCATGACCTTTTTAAAAGGATACCGTATTGGTATAAGCCCAGGAAATGGACTCGGATTTTTAGTATCAACCAAGATTATAACATAATTATGATAAACTATTTAGTCAGAAAATAAACACTGTATCATTTTTTTTTTGGTTTGCTTACTGAATACTGTGAAAACGAGTAAATGTTGTGTCAATTCAGAAGTGGCAAATAAATGTGTTATTATATCAAATGTGTTCCTATTTGTACGCTTGTTCATAGAATTGGACGTATTATAGTTTACCTGCAGCGTCCAGTAGGTTTTCCGCTCAATAACCTTAAAAGCCTGTATCCAATTTTGTTCAGAATGTCTTTTGTCATAATATCTCGCTTGTCGCTCGGTAGTTCTCTCCCTTTGATTCTAGAAACTAATTGAAATTGGTCTTGTCCGCTCAGTGACTATGGCAGCATTTGTGCAATCATCTCCCAATTTGGTCAAAAGATGTATTTGCATTATGTCCCGGACAGGTTCGATAACCAGCCGTATCGCTTTAGTCACTCGAGAGAGATCGCCCTTTAATTATAGAAATTTCCTAAAATCGGTTTTGTCCGCTAAATAACTTTAGAAGCCTTTGTCCAATCATAACCTTATTTGGTAAGAGAGTTGGTGGGTGCAGAATAACGCGATACCTTCGAACCAGCTGTAAAACTGCACTTAAGGAGTCCGATCTCTAAATATGGCTTCATGTCCGCCTGGTTAGCTCAATAGGGCCCCAATTTCCCCAAACTTCTTAAGTCTCTTATAACAGGATTAAGCTAAGCTCACTATTTTTGTTTTTCAATAATTTGCGTAATATTTACTTCTTTAAGAGTTTTAATACTTAAGATAGGAATTATCTTTATGATTATCACAATAAACTAATTTTCAAACATCAAAATTCAATTTAAGTTTGTATTTTTGCTAATTGAAATAAGATACTTAAGCCTGTTTAGCATAAGAAGCTTCGAGAAATTGGGGCCTGTAGAGCGTTGCACAACCCGGGTTCGATTCCCGGGCGGACCAGGTCACTTCTGTTGTGATTGGTTATGAAATTGGCATGTTCCTTGCAGAGGTGAAGGCACCTAGTAATGGTTCTGCCCAGGATAGGTGTGCGGTGGTTGAACCGTCACTCTGGGACCCTTCAATGTGCTCACGCCGGGACCCGGAGTATAAACAACTAACACCACCAATGCGGCTTAACGTACAACCACTAATCACCAACCTTGGTATCTTAAATTAGGACGGACGTAGTTTGTTTACAGTAAGGCTAAGCATTCATAATTGAATAGTTAATTAATGCGATTAAGACGGCATATTCTTCCGAAGAAATGGTGGTCTCACAGATGGAAGAAAATAATGTTTATATGAAACACCTAAAGAAACCGTATACCATCACCAAGTCCGCTAGTAATGACGCAGCGGGTTTCACATATCGCAATTCTGTAAAGTAATATAATTAAGTTGAGTGTCATCTTATATTGTGTCTTTGTTTGCTTTTCGATCCACCTAATACTTAACTGGACGGTAAAATGAAATGAGAGTCGTTCAAGAGAGATAAAAGCAAAGCCCACTAAACACTCGAGACGGCAACGAAATTAAGTAGATATAGTGGTAGTTTCCCTTTTCTAACTGAAGATTTGATTTAAATATTGGCGTCTGAACAAAATGAATTTGTTATAACCGGCATTTCAATGCCTAAAAAATCGACTGAGCATGAATTGATAAACGGAATTATCTGAAAATAAATATGCGTGGAGTGGGTCCTCGGCCAGCGATGTGAGTTCCATCAGCCCGCAGCAAACAACCCCACTCTACCAAATACCGTTATTAATCGGAATCGATAAGTTTAATGAAGTTGTACTGGCTCCGAATGAATAACTTGGCTTGTTCAATTCCAGCCTTTTGAAACCTTTTCCTGCCTTTTTATCAAGACTTTACCGCCTGACAGATTCTGAAAGGGAAACTTTTGGTGAAATATATTTACGGTGAAGACGGTTCATTGCATTCATATAGCAAAATGAATTTTAAAACCGCGCGTTAACTATCAAGTTAACTGATTTTCATTTGACTTGATAAGCCATACCTTACAATTAGATTGAATGTCTTTGAGAACGTGAGTTTTACTTCAGGCATTATACATGGTTGCGAAGGGGGCAAGTTTACTTGTTTGTTGGTGATAGGGGATATGCAGAGTTTTCAACCAAGAGAAACTTTATCTGCCGTGAACAAATACTGGAATAATAGAGCCAACTATTTGATAATCGACGGAACTTGATAATTTTAGGTAAGTGTACTTTTGGCACATATTACAGTAAAAAAATTAAATGAGGTTGCGGTAATTAATTTTGAACTTTTGGACTTTCTATGGAATAGTCGGCCAAGTAAGTTGATGTGAACAGCATTTTTAGAAAAAGTTATGAAACATAAATTTCATGTTAGAAGTATATTGAAAGATGTATTAATAGCTTAGTTCACTAATAGCGAATCAAATATAAACACTTTGAAATATGTTTTACTGACAAAATTTAACAAATTAATAACTTTTTTCCCACTGATAATGGATTATATCACGGTCGCTTAACTACTATCCAAGTTCAAGTTCATTTATACTTGCAAATTAAGAAAAAACAACCTTCCCAATACACGTCGTTAACAATGGAAAAGTTATTTGTTTGTTTGCTTTTAGATTGACTTTTCTCCTCAATTTGTTCTTTTGTTTGAAGTCGTTTGTGTTCAGTGATTACATTTACCTGTATTGACATCGGTATGAATACAAATCAACAGAATTACAGGCCAGTGTCAAGTGTAGATAATACAATCCCTGACTGGATTCCATTATTTCCTATTATTTATTCAAGTAGTATGTGATGTTTGTAAAGTATTGTCTGATGTTTTGTATGCATGGGGTATTGATGGGAAAGTTTAATTCAAACGATTCATACCCGGCCAGACATCACAGATATTTTACATTACATCGACAGTTGGAATATCTATATATACGTAATCAGGTATCGCTGATTTGAATAATCTATTCAATCATGTTGCCAGTATCATAATTATAAATTCTATCTTAGTTATGTTCACAGGGAATCAACGTTCATACATCGCATTTATTAATCCTACCGGTCAACCACTCATGAATAGCATATTTACATTCACAATTCATTATAGAATGTACATAGGGACGCGTATTCAAAACTGAATAGGAATTTATGATGTCAATTAACGATATTCTTTGACTGTTATGCTAGTATTTGGTAAATTTCCAGGACTATACGATAACTGTTTAATTATAAACATATCTTAACAGCATTGACGCTACACTACTGCATGCATGTTCAGTTGATGTGGTTGTGTGACGACTAATTGTACATTTCAGACATCCCTGTGTACAATGATGTTAGTTGACCCAAGGTAGAGGTGGTTGCTACGTGACCTTTAGGGTGACAAGAGATGGGGTGTGGCAGTTCCACCGACGCCAGCTCCCCCCGGCCCAAGCCACAGGTACCACTTTTCCCTTCTACCCCCCCCCCCCACAGACACGTTATGAGTACCCCACTCTTACCCAATACTGCCCAAACCACGTATACACTGTCAGAGTTGTTTTTAATACAGGTTTAGATAAATGTACCTTAAGTATGCCCTGTCTTCTATTCAGTTAGCATAACATTACCAACATTTTACTTACCACAGACTTATGAATTAGAAATACGAAGAAAAGTAATAAAATATGAAATGAAAAAAATGATTATTTCCATACAAGCTTACGAAATGGACAGATGCTTTCCCGTTTACCCAAACTGCTTTGCCGTAAGTTTTGATCAGTCTTTAAATAAGATACAAATACGGTTGGTTTCAGTTTCCCGATTAACCCTATTTTTACCAGACGACCCCATGTTTTAATGCCATTGAAAAGGGAATTCTGACCTTATTCTTTTACTCTTTTAGGAACATTTTTAAGTAGTTTCTTGTTTCGGAAAGAATCCTAAATGTATTGTTTCAAAGAGCGTTATAGTTCACTGACCAAACGGCGCTGTTTTGAAGAAGGACAATGATATTCAAACACATGTTCACCATTAACAGTGAAATCGGAATAAAATTATGTTTTGTTTTTATAACTGAAATTGGACAGGGTCTTGTATCTGTACTGGGTGTTATACCTTCTTTTTGTCTTTTAAAGGACGGCAATAACAATGATACTGAAGGGCAGGTAAGAGAAATGATCGTATAGACATACAGTTAGTTAATACCCTTCTCACATAATGTATACATGTCCTCACTCTGTAGATAATTATGTAGCTTTCGATATTTGTATTCATGCATGTATTTGCATGTGATATCTTGGTCACGTTTTGTAGTTCTTGAACTGCTTACACATTAAAAGTACATTCATATAGCAATATTCTTTTTAATTCCTAGTTATTTTCCTTCGTAGTCTTATTGAATTGGTATTTTATGTCGTGTTCCTGGAAATGTTTTAAAGCATTCGTAAAAATGCCATTTGTAAAATGTTGGCATTGATGTGGGGAGAACATGCAATCTCATTATTGAAATTCGCTGTAATATTGTTATTATTGTCATTAAATAAAACAGTATGCCCATTATAACCATTATTTTAGAAAATGATAAGCTTTTTGTCACGCAAACAATAGTTTTAGTGAAATGAAAATGGCCTTCAGGTAGGTCTGCTTCAGTACATGTACAGTTCAGGTATTTATGTGCATACACATAGTGCATGTACAAAGGTATTTGTGTTTTATATTCTGTTTATTTCGTTCAAATTTGACCATCTTGGTAATTTATTTGTAAACAATTCATGTTGGTATGTAACGCGTCTACATTTGCGTTTCTAACATAACTATTTGTTAAGTGCATACCACGCAGGGGACAGAAACCTATTTTTGTTTATTTAAGCCTTTATGTACGTATATATATATTTTCTATATATATACGTATAAGAAAATAATTTGTTTCTGCCCCCTTTGGCATAACATATCTGAGCTATTGTTTTTCATTAGTGAAAACTTAATAAACTACACGTTTGAATTAAAAAATCAAGACGCATTTCTGTTTCTGTGTTTTAGTAATCCTTCCTCCTTCTTAGGAGGACCGCTGGTAGCGTAGATAAATCCTTTACCACACAATTAAATACATGTATTCAATTTCCTTCATTTAAAAGTTTTAATTGAAATAAATGTCTATTGTTTAAAGTTCACCCAATTTCTCAGAGTAATATACATATATAGGTATAAATATTGCTTGTAAGAAGGTAACCGCTGAGCAGCACTACCAATCTTACGTAGCCTTGCTCTATCTAGGGTGTGGAATAATCGTCCACATTCGCTTTCGAGCATGTGTATAACTTCAGGCTATTGGGGTTCAGTATACATGTATTTGGTGAACACAATCCAACAGTTGACTATTATCTGCAGTCTGTACTTCATCACATGTTTGCGAAGACAAAAAGTTCCAGTGCAGGGCTATACCTGGAAGAATTGCACCACGAACTACATGTGTATCTAATGACGGACTTGAGGACAAACTGACTTTCTGTTTCCGGTTCTTGACCACACAACTGGCATGTTGCATTAATATAAAACTGGTTAAAGTCCTGGCGGGGTTTTTGTAGCGTATATATCCCAAACTGCAGTAATGAACCGCTTTGTCCGGAGGCGATCATGTTCACGGGCAGAATGTTCTACAGGTAGTACATGCATAACAGTTCCTGGTATGAGTCAAACGAAGCGGAGCGTCTTGATATAAGTTCTCAGTGCTTAATACTTATGACTTTTCAACGCTCTATACATCTATTCCACAATCTTTCGTTACAAACAAATTGACTCCTCTTGTCGAAAAAAACTTTTGCGAGGGAAAACACTACTTACATGACAGTTAATGATAAAACGCTCTTTTTTACCAATGACCGCTCTGATAAATATGTCTATTGGACATGCACAGATGTCATTGAAGTTTTAAATTTTGTACTAAATAATTATTTTCTCAAACTCGGTAAATGTTTATATAAACAAACAATTGCATTCCAATGGTTGCCAATTATGCAGCTTTACTTGCAGACCTCTTTTTATACTGCTATGAAAGTGAATATATGTTGAAATTATCTAAGTCTGGAGATCTCGCTCTTGTTGATAAATTCAATAGCACTTTTAAATATATTGATGATATTCTAAGTTTGGATAATCCTGTGTTTTTAGAAAATATTCAATCGATATACCCTTCGCAATTGGAACTTAATAAATCTAATACATCCGATTTAAAAGCATCCTATTTAGATCTGCAATCCGAAGTAAAGGAAGATATGTTGAGTATCAATCTTTATAAACGTGATTATTTTAATTTTAAAATAATTAATTACCCTTCTTTAGATGGAGATGTTCCTAGTTCACCATCACATGGTGTTTTATTGCACAGTTTATAAGAGTTGCTAGAATATGCAGAATTGTCAGAAATTTCAGCTCTCGCAGTAAACTTATGACGGAAAAACCTCTAAAAGAGGGTTTCAGATATTATAAATTAAGAAAATCTTTCTCAACATTTGTTAATGGTCATTATAATCTTATATCAAAGTATAATGGTAGTCTTAAATCGCTGATTGCTAATATAGTATAGCTCATCCCGATTTTTATGGTGATGTTTTAAAAAAATATCGTAAAATTAAAATGTATCCAGCAGGAAGTTGGGCAGATAGACCCAATGAATTACTTGGACTTTGTTTAAGCCGTGGATATAAAGGCAATACTTTGAAGAGTACTTGCTTTCTAGTTTTTGAAGATGAATTCCTGAAACAAAATATAGGGTTCAATATAGCATCCCGATGGGATCAACTCTTCTTTTCACTGATTTTACATTCAATTGACGGGAATTAAGATTTGTTTTTCAATACTTTGGTCATTTTGATGGCCCATGTTGTGTAGTCATATCAAAGCTTTAATGTGTATCAGGCTTTTGATAGGTAAAATTCGTGTAATCATATACACAGCAGTATTCGCCGTAGTATCAGAATGTTGCAAAAAGTTTTAATGATTTTTCTTTGAAATGTCTCTAGTTCCAGTATATGGGTGTTTGTAGGTAATAACATTTCAACCTCTAAGCCTCTTCATTCTGTTTTACACATAGGCAAATGTCATGGCATAGGCACTAGCTGCACATCTAATGGTGGTACCAATTGATGAACCGATATTTAACTAAGCTTCTTGTAGGCTATTGAACAGTAGAATTACGTGGATCATGTACGAATCCGTACTAAGGATGCCTCACTACCTCACGAACAATTTAACAAATGTTCAATGTAGATGTTGTAAATATCTGGAGATTTTCCTGTGTTTATTTCACTGATAGCCTTATCGAGTTCCTAAGATGTTACAGGCTTTAAATCCACATTTGTTACAAGTGCTTCAGATCTATATGTTTGATTTCAGAACTTTATTACCTGGTATACACAATTTTTTTTCCTGTTGCCATAATGATTGCTCAATTGTACAATACAATTAGAAATTGACTATTCCAAGTAAAGTAATGATAATAGAAAAGAGGCTAAAGTTGTATTTGATAAACATGATTCTACAAATACTTCGTATAAAGGTGGACGGAGTAGAAATTGTTGTAGTTGGTTATAATTGATCAAATAAAACTATGAAGAAATTATTGTCATTATAGAGAGGGGCCGGCGGTGCGAAGGGAGCGAAGGGTCGGGGCAAACAGACACAAAGAAAAACGAGCAAGGTGCCCGTGAACGAGAAGGGATACAAGGTGAGTCAAAATAACTTCGTTATCCAGTTACTAACTATATTGTGAGTAAATTGTGGATTGGTCAGATTTATGAACATATTGTTATAGTTGGAGCATTCAGATGTATGTTTATAGTTTTGATGACGGAATATTATGTTACGAAGAATTGATTTGTTGTGCCCCGAAATACTTCAAAATTGACCCATGCATTTGTCTATACATGTGTCGTTGTTCCCCCAACAGAAGCGGATCAGGGAGAACCTACGGGATGCGACTGCGGGCAACGACATCGAACAGTTGGAGAAAACCATGGAGGTGTTCGTCAACAATCATCTGGAGGATGGCGGGGATTACTCCGAAGCCGAGACGCGCATGGAGTTTCTCCTTATTAGGAAAGGTTAGCACAAAGTTTATATATACGGGAAAACAGCCATAATATACAGAAATGTTGGGGCTAGTCAAAGGCACATTCCTTCTGACTACGAATAAGGAGTATGTATAGGATATTATGGACCACTGCGAGCAGCTTGTTGATTGACGACTAAGGAAGCTTCCAACAAACCGAAGGATTGGTAGATGTCACATACATGTTATGGAATTAAATTACAATTCAGCTCAAATAAGTCTGTTTGTTTGTTAAGGACAGCCTTTATGCAAATTTGCTATACGGATTTGGACTATGCTGGCTAACGTACGAGGTGTTCAAATTTGCTCTTGTCCCTGTTTTGTAGATATCCGGGATGCGTGCCTGAGGCGGCATCCGGTGGTTCTGGAGAAGGCGATCAAGCGAGTGGAGGCGTCCCCGTACAAACGGCAGCTCAAACCGTACCTCGACCGTGCCTACTACTTGAAACAGCACCAGAATGAACAAGACACGTGAGTTGGATTTTCTGACTTACTAAATATGAGAGAATTGGATGCACTTATATACCATAGTGCAGACTTTTGTCGCTTACAAATTGAATCAAAGTAAAGATTTCTTTAAAGTACACCGATCTAAAATAGTTTTCCCGGAGAAATAACTATTTTTTTTTAACCTGTACTTTGCCACAAAGTCAGCGTTAATGGAACTTCATCTCTATAATCTGAAGAAAAAAACATAGCCCATTAGCGGCGCCAACTTTGCCGCTGTCGATAAATGCTTCGTTAAACATACCTTACTTATTTTACGCAAGGCAAGAAAATCTACCAATTTAATGCGTAAAAACTCTGTCTGTAATAAACTAATTTGACAGAAGAGCTTAAGTAAAGTGTTTCTGTGAAATCAAGGCTATGGAAGATACTAGTAAACGTCGTGGAATGTAAATTTCAAAAGGACATGGTCTACTTGTAGGTTTCGACACGACATCAGTGACCTTGACCAGACGACTGTGTCCGAGATCCGAAGCTACCACCATCCGCCCCCAGGCGTCCACGAGACCATGATCTCAGTCTACATGATCCTAGGATACCCTGAGGACCATCTCGTTGTAAGCCACCTAAACCATATGTATTTCTTTCAAAAGTGCATGTAGCTATATTCGGATGACCTCTATCTGTACTGTTTTTAATTTTGGGAAACATGGAAAGGCTATGCATGTATTAATGTATTTCTTATTAACGTATCTGTATCAGTCACCTTAATGCAGAGAAATAATTATTATGGATGAGTCGTGTTCTTGTCATTAATCTTCTAAATGCCAGGCTTATGACTTATGCAAATGTAATCTAATGCTGGTGCATTGTACGGCGCTTATTTATAGATGAATCCTTATATTGACGTAAAATATTCTGTATCCATTTGCATTATGATTTTTTTAATGCATGCACGTGCATATTATGACAGATGGCTTTAAAGCTTTCAATTCGTTATTTCCTTTATTATTGCAAACAACAGAAGGTACGTTGAAAGATTAGGCCAGTACGTAGTCAATGCTTACAAGTAGCTATACTTGCTGCGTTGTAATGTTGTTTTTGCTAGACCATGTATTTGTTTTCATATGTTATGTTTTTCCACCACAAGAGCAATTGTGTAATTGGTGTGAGGACTTATTCTTTTATGCAATATTTACTCGTTTATATATCAGTGTGTTTATATCACGTGATAAATTACGTCATGAATGCCAACATTTTGCGTCAAAGAATGTAACTTTAAACAAAGATAACTTTTCTTTTCCTTCACCATTTAAAATGAAACAAAGGACAGTCTATGCTGCTTTAAGACCCCCGCCTTTGTTTAATTACCGGAGTTTGATTAGGGGATTAGTTTCTTTAAACACCTCGACAACCCTGTTTCAAAAAATATTTTTTGACAGTGCTCCATCAGGCGGCGCTGTTGTGAAAAGGTTTCCGAAATATTTTTTGACAGTGTTCCATCAGGCGACGGTGTTGTAAAAAGGTTTGTGTAAGTGTTTTAAGAAAGTAAACTCTCAATCAAACTCCGAAAGACTAAGGCGGTGCTCTATAAGCGGCGTGGACTGCGCTTTGTTTCATTTAAAATTGTGAAAAAATAGTCAAGTTATCCTTGTTAAAAGTCTTCGTTTATTGCAAAATACTGCCTTCCGACGTAGCGTTTATGACGTAATTTATCACGTGGTATACACACACACGGGATAATTAGCTTATACTGCCTTCCATCTGCCAATTAGTCTCTCTAATAGCTATGAGATTGCTTTCCATCACCAACTTCTAAATAAGGCACACATGATCCAGTCTGCTCACACGGTATTATTACACTGTCTCCTGACAGAAGCCTCGGGCTGCAACCTCTCCCAGTCACCCTATTATCACAGACACATTCTGCTTCTAAAAGGCCAGACACTCTCACGACGTGCCGCTGACAAAATAGTGATTAAAGCAAGCAGACAATGTCCACTGTCTTGAAAGGAATACTTATTTGTAGATAATTTTAGAAGTGTACATCGTTTTATAGCGAGTCTATTCAATGCATATAAAACAGATGAATAATTATGGCTTATATTCCCATACCCTTGTAACGCCGCATAACAGCATCGCCGCATAAACGAAATCGACCACGTTTATGCGGTGATTTTCAACGCTTAAACAGGATTTTCTTATGTGGCAAAAAGGCACACTTTTGCCGCATAAAAACAATTAAAACACATACTGGTACAATAGTGGTTGATAGAGTTTCATCAAGATCGGACTTAGTTTGTTGTGTCCACTCAACCAACTGGGCTGCCAACTTCACGAACATTTTGAAATGACGTTTGGCCCGACTGATAAAAATATTTTTTAAACTTTACTTGTTCCAATGTCCATTGCAGTAAGTCATTAGTTATGCACATGTGATTTGTAACAACTGCACCCACCCTGTGAAATCGGGGCCTTTGAACCAATCCCTGGTTAAGGCCCCGCTATCCCCCACACTCACGCCGGGGTGGGGTGGGGACAGGGAACCTCTTTATGTGGCGAAAAGGCACAGTTGCGCCCCATATAAGCAATTTCTGCTTTATGCGTTGAGCGTCGCCGCATAAACGTGGTCGCCCTAATTATGCGTTGAAAATCACCGTATAAAAGAAAAAAACATGTTTATGCGGTGATGCTGTTATGCGGCGTTACATACCCTGTGCTTCTATTAGTTTTGCTTCTTTATTTATATATTATAAAATCGACCATGCTTTCATCATCCTTAAATTCTTAAAAGAAATCAGAGGTAATATAATGGTTTAAAGGTTTTATCTGTTCTTAGAGATTATTGCATGCTTAAATATTTTATTTTACGTTGCTATGTTTGTGGAAAAAATGCCTTGAAATTGATAGACATGTACTAGTACATAAATAGTATTAACATTCTCATGTCAATCATTTTGTATGTATTAATTTATCGTTATTTAGAATTACGATATGCACATAATGATGGATATTTATTGTGGTGCAGGATTGGACGGAGATTACAGCCCTGATGGGTCGGTACGGGAAGGACAGTTTGCTCCGGGAGGTGAGCCAGGCGGACACCCGGAATATCGACAACGCGACGAGCCTCCGCGCCCGTAACTACCTCGGCCAGTACAGTCTCGAGGAGGTCCGCTCCGTCAGCAACGGCGCCGCCGCTTTCTACGTATGGGTACGTCGATACACGATTGACCTAACTGGTTCCAGTGCTTAATTATGTAACAAAACAATGGTCAATCAGATTTCTAAGAATGTTCAAACAGGCACCCAAGTCTTCGACAATTCTAGTACATTACTCAAACAATACATTCTAGAAAATAAATAACTAAAATCAATTACTACTGAATGAGTATGTGTTTTGTTTAACGAAACGGTGATCACCTCCGCTGAATAGCAAACTTGTTGTGGTAGAAACAGATGTTCACATAACTCAAGGTCTCATGTTTATTTGTTTGAGTTTTTAATGTAACCAGACTCCTGTAACATCTGAGAACTAGACTTAACAATCATTACCTTAAATGAATTTCCTCGTATTAAAACGGTCCTTACTATTATTACCCACATTTTGTTGTTGTTAAGGTTACGTAGCAAACCATGTTTTCTATTTCAGTCGTCCCAGGTGGTGGGGAAGTATGATGGGAAGGGGAAAGGCGGAGACACGGGCACCAAGACGCTAACCAACTCGAGGGTGAAGAGCCAGAGCAGCGCCTCCAAGTCTGGAAACCAGCCCAAGACCCCCACAAGCACCACCCGACCAGACCCGGGGAAGGATAAGAAAAACGAAAAACAACAGCAAAATACGAAACAACAACAGCAACAAAATGCGAAACAAGAACAACAAAACGCCAAACAGCAAGCAAACGCCAAACAACAGCAAAATACAAAACAACAACAAAGTGGTAAACAAAATCAGCAGCAACAACAACAGCAACAGCAGAATAAAAAAGCTGATCCGCTAAAAGGCAATAAGCAAGTGTCGAACTCTCAAAACGCCAAACAAGTGACAGCAGATCAGAACAACACCAAGAAAAAGGATACATTATACAGAGGTCCCACATACAATAATAAGGCAAAGGCGTAACTTTTCCTTGCTCGGGTATAACTGTGATTTAGTGGCATTTGTTCCAGTTTCATAATTCTCTATGACAAACGTCAAACACGATGGCGAAAGGTTGTTACTATTTCAACCGTTTGTGTTGACATGATTGGTTCACATTTGTAAACAGTTTAGATCATATCTAATTCTCAAGTCGCTACCAGGACAACTGCACAAAAAGTGATACTCCGATTCAACCATTTTGCCATTATTATTTTAGATGCTCTCGTCTCTCTTACAATGGTGTTGTATATTATATTGTATTTTATCTCTAACGAATGTGCATTCAATCTAAACCTTGACAAAACAGTTTAATGATATTCTTTATCAATGGTTTCAATATATTTTTCAAATTCAATTACTTTTAAAACTTTTGGTAATATTCTCATTTACTCGATGAATTAACAAAATGAAACCACGTCTTGACACAATTATTACGATGTCTTTGTATTAGTATTCCTTGTTATAATTTTATCTCATATTGCTTAAACATTGTCCATAAAGTAAACAATTAACGTTTTTTTTTCAGCTTAGTTTTAAATTTATGTTTAACAATGAGCTGTATGAGATTACCTCCCTTGAAGAATTCATATACATGTAAATATAATTAATATTCGTATTTTCAGTCTAATAATCGATTAAAATAGTATGTACGATAAACGAAATGAAAGTTTACATACAGTTAAAATGTTTTAAAGTTTGTAATTAAAAAAAATAACCCAACACCCTCAGAGGGACTGTATATCAGCGATCCCAGCTAAAAGGACTGCACCCGCATAACTATTCATTCACATGTAGTTCGTGCTAGTGAGTCTTAAACTGAACACTTCACAATCGAATGTAATGAAACATGGCACATATATAGGAAACATTGAAATTCCAGACCAGTGCTATTTTATGCAGTCTCATTGAAATCATACCGTGACGTTTACTTCACTTCATTCAGGGAATGAATTGCGTGATTGATGTCATTGTCGGGGTATGAACGCAGTTGGGCTGGTTTAAGTTTGGTGTCCGAAGCGTTACATAGCGTAATGTTGTGAAACGTGTATTGCAGCTCTGATTTTAATGAGATTGTATTTTATGTGCATGTATGACATTTATTCATTTAGATCGACTGCCTTAGTTTTCTGAAGCATAACACATTTCGGAAAGTTGTAACAGCGTTTCACATCTATTGGTAATTTTCGAGAAAGTATAAAGGTAGTACGGCTTATGATAAATACACTCATTTTTCCTCGAATCATGCTTTACACACTGTAAGCAATCAGTTTTGGCCAAGAAAATAAGCGTTCATCCAAAGTACTGCGACATAATTTGTAAAAAACAGAACGAAAGCAAACTTGTTTGAGATGGCCATTCAAAGGCTGCATGTTTAATTGTACTTTATATTATTACACATCTTGTAGATGTGGGCAACTTTACAGCCAATTGTATTAAACTGAAAAAGTTATCTACACGTTATCTTTGTGCTAGATGTTCATAAAGCAATTTGATTGGTGGACAGTAATTGTTGGATAGATATTGACCAGCCAAACATATTTAGGCCATCTCTAACCAAACCAAGGATTTAACCAGTGATATGCAATTGGCTGCTATATGTGATGTTTTGTTAAGACACATTTCGTTCATTCTGGTATATTATGTTTAGAAATGCACGAACTTTGTATCACAAAGACAAAGTGTTATTGGGTATATTTTATTATGGGATTGATACTTGGATGTGATAACTGAAAACTGTGATAGTATGTATTTATTTAGATTAAGTATACTTGTTCCACATAGTGCAAACCATTTCAAATAAAATAATTATTTGTACTCCATGTTGACTTTTTTTCTCCAAAGTTGTCTCTGTCTGACCACGCAACAATACCTAGTTAGTGTTAGTTGACAGAAAGTAAAAATCTAGTTGATTAAGAATCGGCGGAGTGAATGAGCCCTGCTTAATCATTAAAATTTTACTTCAGATTATCTAGCTGACTTAGAATACAACCTCGTTGGTAGACACATAGTGAGACCTTTAAATCCCCGCGAAAGTTAAATTTTTAATCTTTGTAATTGCCAATCTGCAATTTCATCGGCTGAAAATATAGGTTGTATAAACATTGTAGAAAGTAACAATATATAAAACATTAACTGAACTTGATATGTATACTCAGCAACACTAAAAGCTTGGTTTCCTACTTTGGAGTAGGTACCATCTAAATACTTATTGATGTTTACCATGATGAAATTAGTGATTTACAGAAATGTAGAGGCACGAGACTGTGTGGTTAACGTTGCTCTCACTTCAGATCAAAGGGGGCTTATTTGAAACTATGGAACTTCATGACCTCATCGCAATCAGTAACGATGTGGCGCAATCAACAATTAAAGTACTTCTTTTTCTGACAAAAGCATCTATAGCTTCCGGGGCGCCGATCCCTATCCCTTAAATCATCCAGGTTTTCCTTGAGGTCATTTTCGGAAAAAATACGCTCAAAAAGCACCATTTCGCTCCATATACCATGCCAACATTGTAAACCATTACAATTTCGGTGCTGATATAGGGGCGAATGTTAAAAGGTTGTGCCCAAAGTTATGCTGCCTTTAATGCCAATTCCTGGACCGCCCCTGCACAGTCACAATACACATGTTACAAGTACTTTTTACATACAGCCTAGTGGGTACGCCCCAAAATGATTCACTTCTTAAAACACATTCCTTAAAGTAAACAGACAAAAACTAAAGCACAACAATTTTGGGAATGGTTTTGAATTGCGAAATGTGTATCAAGTGTCAAAATTAACTTCAGAAATAAAAGTAAGACACCAGTGTGCATACAATGAAACTTGTAAGCACTCTATTGCTTATATGATGTATATCAGAAATCACCTGAATCAGGAATGTCTGGTCTCACCTTATATCGTCCCTGATCTCTGCACACAATGTTTAAGACTTGGTATCTCGAAATTACGAGATAGTATCTCACAACAGGACCTAAGAATCTCCTAATTACGAGGTCTCCTAATAAAGACTAAGTATCTCATTATCAAGGACTTATATTTTTCCTACTTAGGACTGATCTTCTCATAATGAGACAATAGACTGGCACTAGGACGCTTACCTGTATGGTATGTTATGCGTAAATCTAATTTTAACTTATACTGGTTGTTTGCTGAGTATATTAGAATATATCCCTTTACTGTACAAGTATATATCTAAAGTAGATAATTAATATCTGTTATTATTACGAAATGCATTGATATAATCCCAAAATAAATTGAAAAATGCAATGAACTTAAGAGTATACTTGCTTAAGTTACATAATGCCGTGAAAGACAATTGAAGTTAATTGTCCGTTTCTTTACATGATTTGATCTTGTTAGAAACCAAAAAAGCAACCATTCTTTGATCTTATTAAGAAATAAACTCGACTTTCTTTTCGTTCAAGCGATTTAAGAACTAATGACCACTCACAGGAAAATAAATAACGTGATTCAAGAGATTATTATTCGTAAAACGTTATCATACGAACGGCTTAGCTGATTTTTTTAGAATAATTCATACTAAGTTTAATGCACAAATAAGCAAATATCAAGAAAGCGTAATAAACGTGCACGATTATCCGCGTGACTGAGGAGACGCAGCCAGAGGGCAGTTATGGGTAGCGGCAATAGCAGGGCGGCCCGGCCCCGCTCATCCGTCCGCTTCATGCCACGGGAGCCACTTCAGGAAAGGGTGAGTTATATCTTAAACAGTATATTTTAAAACATGTTTTTTCATGATATGGCAATTAGAGAGCTGAATGTAATGTAGTCGCATTCTTGACAGTATATATGTCTTCGCCCAACTAACCATAATGTGTTCATATACCTGTATTACAAGAGTTATTTGAAGCGGTATGGTTTACATTGTTCATAACATCATGGTTATCGTTTTTCTTTCCATAGAGCATTATTCATTGTGGGACTCTTAATATATTTTAGTTTACTATCCCGGAAGTGGAAGAGGGGTACCCGCCGATAAAACACGCCACCACGCCGAAAAAGGACATCTACGACCCTAAAACAAACAGAGACATCTACTTCCACGCCAGAAATGTCAGAACTATTATTTTAATCTTTACTTTCAAACAGTATCATAGTTAAGCATTTATGCCTAACAGAGTGCATGAAATACATTTCTAAAATCAGAATCATTAAAATATTGCACTGTTTAAAGCTAATGTGAAAATTATATGTATAATCCAAAATGAACAAATTAAAAGTGTTTATTTTCAACCGAAAACCCTTAACCATACTTCTCTCCAGGCACCGAGGAGCGTTGAAGATTCCTGGGAGTCACTTGTGGGCTACCTGACGTCCATTTACCGGACGGACATGATGAAGGTGCGCTCGATCTTTTCGTGGCTCGGCGTGCAAGAGATGGAAACGGACTCCTATCTCTTCGTGTCCAACCCTTCCAGCGTGGAGGACAGCACGCCCCGGGGATATAAAAAGGTCATCGCCAACCGGGAGGGCTCTTACGCAACGATGTTCGCACTCATTTGCAGGTTATTTCTTTTCTCTGGTTATTATGGCATTTTCCGTTACCATACATTGCACAAACTTAAGTATTGTATTCACTCCTATAAGCGTGTTTTAAATGCAGTTTCAATTTTTTTTTAAATGATAAAGATACACAACTATTTTGTGTCTATTTTAGAAAAGCTGGTATCAAATGTGCAGTAATTAATGGAATTTCCAAAGGTTTCGGTTACGGTGTTGGTGAAACAGACGTGACGCAACTACGGGACCGCTGGAACGCCGTTTACGTGGACGGCTGGCGGTTTATCCATCCGCTATGGGCCTTCAAGAACATCATCAGCTACAAGCGGGGTCGCTGGGTACCCGGTGCGCAGGCGGACCGGAACAAAGTGGTTCTTGAGGATATCACTGACGAGGACAGTGCGCAGACGGTGGATCATGATTTTAACGAGTATTACTTCTTTGTGGAACCGGAGGAGCTAATCAGTGTCTGTCTGCCGGACGATGCTAGATGGCAGATGGTCACACCAAATATTAACACTGAAACATGGATTCATTTGCCACTGCTGATGAAGAGATTCCACATGGAAGGTTTCAAAATATCTGGGGAATTTAAATCCAGCCTGAAAACAAAAGACGGCGTTTGTGGACTGGTTGTTAGATCACCGAAGTCTGACGACATTGAATACCAACTTGCCCATGATTTCTTCTTTAACTATACGGGAGACAGACCGATATTTGAAGAAGCAATATTCCTCCGAAATTTTCTCCTGATGGCAAGAGATGCTAAGGAAAAGAAATGGATATTCGAGGCTCGGATGCCTATCGCCGGGACCTACCGAATCACGGTGTACGGCGGTCCCTCTACCCAGACGACCCTCCCCTGGATCTGCGATGTCGCCATTGTGTGTGATGAACCGATGAATAAACTCAAGCCCTACCCAGACACGCCGCCTTTAGGGTTTGGTCCGGTGTCCATGACAGAAATGTACGGCCTGTCTAATCCTTCACACCCAAATGGGATGCTGTTTATCAAACCACGTCAGACGTATCACATCACCTTTAAACTCAACAAAACTATCAAAACAAAGGCGAAGATGATCGGAAAACACGTGGATAAGGATGAGATGGAGAAATGGGTGAAGTGTACGATCAACAACCAGTCGTCCCACAGCATTGTGGACATCATGGTGCACCTCCAGCGGGAGGGTGAGTACTCCCTGCGGGTGTACGGGAAGGCCCGGGAGATATCCGGTCGCAAAAAATGGGAGAACATCGTCAACTACTACCTCAGCACCGACCCACCTAGGGAAAACGGACTCATCGTCAAAGACAAGGCATATAAGGTACTCGATTGACGAGAATGTTACACTGGATGGGAAATGGTAAACCTTATATAAGTTCACTGTTCGTTTAGTACCAAAAATAGTTAGTATATGGTTGTGTTTCCAAAATAGACAAATAGGCAATGATTCCGTTTTTACTAACCGCCATTTACCAATGTTGTTCTTCCTATAATGTCCCCTTTGTACTTTTACGCTTGTTACAATGATCTAACGTTCCTCTTTCATTATCAGTTGAAACTAGTTTCCCATGAGTGCTAAGCAAATTTAACCAAAACATGACACGTCGGCTTATTCACAACAAATCCATTTACCACAAATCTTACCAAGTGTTCATACCCACAGACGGCGACTGAAATCAACGCCCGTAAGGCCCTAGAGGAGGCCCGAAAAGGAAAAGACCTGTACGAGCTCAAGACGGCCATCTCCCAGTTCGAGCAGAAGGGCTTCAAGGAGGAGGCAGGCGACTTTGGCAAGGCCTCCCTAAAAATGGAGTACCTCGAACTAGCCAAGGGTAGGGATAAAACGCATTATTTTTAAAAGCTGATTCCCAGAAATAGCATCACGACGTACACAGCATGGTGATTAGAAGCGAATGTCATGATAGGATTTTTAAGGGATTGGGGTAAAATGCATCTTCAAGTACCCACTGAAGAGTTCATGTTATTAGTAACAAATAATAATAACAAATCTATAATCACCAGGTGATCTGCCAGTTTGTCTTTTCGAAATTTTTTGTTAGAAATATAAAAAGAAATATATATGCTTAAAGTTTGAGCAATGAAAATTCTCTTCTCAAACGTGTTGTAGACCTGATACAATTTCTTGACGCTTTGAAATGGTCAGTGTGCCAATTTTGCAATGAGCTTGTTATGAAATCACAAGCTCTTCCTAACATCTCTATTACAATAGCAAATTTTTTATTGCCCTCATAAAACAAAAGACTCAAACAACACAATATTGATTACACAGGATTAAAAGACGCCATCAATCGTCGTAATTATGAGCTGCTCGTAAAATCCATCGAGAAGGCGGAGAGCTCCTGCCACTCCGAACGTCTGACGAATCTGATTGCAAACGCTCAAGAGGTGCTCCAGGGGCTGGCGCCGTGGAACAAGTTCCTGCACGACGTGCTGGAGATGCGACAGTCCACCATCTCTGAGTTGACCAGCTACCTGACTCCGTCATCCGCTGTCCACGACGTCCTCACCGCCACACTCGTCATGCTGGGGAATAACAGCGAGGACCTTAAGGTGAACATTTATTTTAAAGGTTGGTCATTAGCTGGTAACTTAGCTCAGGATAACATCATTTAAAACATGTTATCATATCTAACCCCACAGAAATGGGACAATGTGAAGATTCGGTTTAAGCGGACCGGAAGTGAAAGCATCCTTCGCCGTGTCCGCGAATTTGACCCGACAACTCTGACAGAGGAGATAAAGGCGGAAGTAAGCGGCCTTTTGGCACCCTATACGGAAGAAACTGTCTTAACATCCAGTGCTGGTGCTGCCACGTTCTACAAATGGGTACGGATGCTTAAGTCCTTGTGTTGATATGCGCGCCTTTACCAGTAACCACTCATGGTTAGGCGGTACAATCTTAACAAAATATTGTTATAGTACCATTGGTCAGTGTTTAGTGGTTATAATGTGTACGTGACAAAGTATTGAGCTATTTACAAACATATGGGTTTGTAAAATAGAGCATCTTTCTGAACAAAAAAAAAGTTTGTACGAATCTTACATTGCAGATGGCAAGTATACTTGGCATTACCAGTATGGTTGAGCAGGAAGTGGCCACAGACTAGCTATACCGGTAAATGAATCAGAGTGCACCAGGCGGAAACAGCCACCGGGGTCTTCTATAACATCAATCTGTTATGTGTCGGTGCCTACCGAATATTCCTAACCTAAGTTGGAAGTGAACTGAATAATAAAACTGACATTGTTAATTTTCATATGTCCAATTGTGATACTGCAAAATATAAACAATACATATATATGACAACGAGTGTATTGTCAATGAAAAGGAACCAGCGCTTCTTGGAAATAGCACAATGATTATGTGTTGGTTTTCATACTGTATATGTTGTACATACGTCAGTCTCGTCATCTTTAAAACTGTTTACCATTGATTAGTAATGGTGTCTTATCTGTGTAAATCTGGAATAAATGTGACTACCCTCGTTTTGTTTGTTTGTACATGTAAATGGTAAAACAATATATGGTATTTTCTGTGATGATGATGATGATGATGATGATGATGATGATGATGATGATGATGATGATGATGATGATGATAAGAGCGACGACGAAGACGACAACGACAAAGACGACGACGTGATGGAATTACGCCTGCTCTTTTCACTTTTGTATTAAAATTTAATTTGTGAAACTTTTATGACCTAACAGTGCTCCATAATGTTATTAATTAATCACATCGTGCTTCACTTTTTCACTGATTTCCTGATAGTGAATTCAGTAATCGATTCATGCCGATTCCTGCTACCACCGCCTGTCATTTAGCCTGGCATGCAAGACCTAAGCTTGTGCTGCTGCCTGTCGCCAATCGATTGCTGTCTGAAACTTAATGCGGATCTGGTTCTCCTGAGCGCTTGCTGGCCCGATCGATCGGCGCTCACAGAGACGCTAGCAACAGTTACATTTGAGCGGCTTCCAGATTCCAATGAACATTCAGTAGATAATTCGATTGTGACGCAGTACTTCCATATTTGGATTGAATGTTTTAAGAGTTTGTTGTTCACACGTTTTCGGTCTTAATTAGAGTCTCCGTAAAGTATCGTCAAGCAAATAATTTAAATTTCCGTCTCATTTTTGACAACGGTGTCAGTTTGAAGTGTATCTGATGTCTGGAGTGTCACAGATAAAGGAATATAAGTGAACATATTGACAACATATTGACAACAATATGGTTAAACAGGATCCGTTGGAGGCGGGCAACAAACTTCAACCGGACGTCAATGCCAATGGCGTTCATTGTAAGTTACAGGTTCTAAATGTCCAATAAATTGTTGTTGAAAATTGTGTGACATATCTTCCTTAAAATGTGTGATTTTCGTTAATTAAACTTCTACTTATTATTCTGATATTCTGATATTAATGATCGAGAGGTGAACGTTTTTGGAAGGAAAGCGTATCTTAATATTTACAAATATAAATAGTTCTTCCCTCTTTTTGCCATACTAAGTTTTAGTCTTGTTTTTCAGGTATAATGTGCCATATATCCTTTTAACTCGAACACATAGTCGATAAGACAGCGCTACTAAACAATCGAAAAAATCAATGATACGCTTTGATTTTCTATTATATTTCTTAAGTCTGTTTTCGCCCTGGAATACTTCATTTCGAAAGCAAATTAATGCCTTCAAGACGAAAACAAATACTTTCAGACATAGCTCTAGAATTATTACCAAACTCATCATTATCTGAAATTGAATTTTGATTGAACGTTTATTCCAGTGAGCGTATTCTCCATCGTTGCAATATGCGCCGTGGCCATCGTCAGCGGTCTCCTTATAACAGCAGTGGCCTTCAAATGTTACCGTCGGCGGCAGATACGTAATGCCCAGAGCCGGCTATCCTCCGCCATCAAGAAGGGCCTGAAGGAAACACCGTCCTCCAGTAAGCGGTCATCCCGTAGTTCTTCGGTGGTCAAGCTAACCAAGGCCACTAGTCCCATATCCCCGCCGGAACATCCGGCCGGCCCCGGTGAGAAATTGTCTCCCGGAAGCTTTTCCATGCGTCCCGACAACATGGAGTCACCGCACCACGTGGGGAAACAAGATTACAGTCATCATATCGAATATGAGAAAGGGGACAGAACGCCAGAAAAGGATGAGGAAGCGAAAATGCGACTTGAACAGAAGCAGGAGCCAAAATACCTGGGGTCCTTGAACTTCTCGATGGAGTACGACTTCGACAAGTCAGCCCTGTTGGTGAACATTATGAGCCTGGTGGACCTGCCCCCACGTGACCCGAGCACAGGAGGGTGTGACCCGTACGTCAAACTGCAGCTGCTGCCAGAGAAACGTCACAAGTGTAAGACCAGGGTGCTGCGTAAGACTTTGAACCCAGTGTACGACGAGACCTTCACGTTTTACGGAATAGCCTCAAATCAGTTACATGGAATGACCCTACATTTCGTCATTTTAAGCTTTGACCGATTTTCTCGAGATGCCATCATGGGCGAGGTGTTATATCCACTTAAAGCAGAGGAACTCACCAGTAATAAGACGACGACACTCTGCAGAGAAATCACGCCACGACATTTAAAGGTACATGTATGTAATAAAGAACGTTTTATCTTATTTTTTCTTACTTATAGTTGTTACCATTATATGTTCAACGCTCTTGATTCCATTGCTTTAGGGTCGAGAACATTTGAAAGCGATTATAAAAGAGAATTAATGGTGCGATGTGTAAGATACCGTTCTATTGTCTTTGCTGAAAAGCATGATTTGGTTTAACCTGAACACATTCGTTATCAACACAAACATAGTATCACTAGGCATCTCTTTGCGCGTGTTACAGTTCCGGATGCAGGGCTGTGGGGAGCTACTGGTGTCGCTGTGCTACCAGCCGGCCGCCAACCGCCTCACAGTGGTGGTGCTTAAGGCCCGTACTCTCCCAAAGATGGATCTCTCCGGACTCTCAGGTAACTCGTCAAGACGAATCGACCTTCCTATTCGTTGAGGAAGGCTGTGTTGACCTAAATCAATAGTTTCGAACAAAAAGCGTATTCCTTTCATTCAAATGATTTTCCTGACAAAGTCTGTATATATCGGTCATTCGAATGATAACTAAATATATTGTATCGATTTGTACATTCAGCTTATCTTATGATATATAGACAACAGCGTTTGATTCTATGTCATATTTTATTAATAACAAACTTGAAATGATTACGCTTATCGTCAAGTTCTTTCAGTTATTGTAGTGCCGCATACAGTTCGACTCCGCGTACATTTTAACGCCACATACAGTTCATACCAAGACGACAAGTCTAATGCAGTCAAGAAAAGATTCGTTTATGTTTATTCGTCTATACAAAACATTATTTTAGTAAAGTAGTGCGCGTGAACTACATGCGACTCTTGTCCATGAACTATACGCGGTTACAGTCCCCCGGACGCCATGTATGCGTTGGCAAAGTGCACTACAACGCATTGCCTTATATTTTCATGGATTGCAGTTTTTTGGCTGTAAGCCACGGACCTTCAGAATTAAGTATCGCAAATCGAATCAGGTATCGTCAGATCTTTTTTTTTGCATGACATGTCTAAATAATAAATACGCCGGGGTTACAAAATGGGAAGTATGGTGTTATGCGGTTTAAAATACCACTTTATATATAAAAAAATGGAAACATCTTGACCAACGACCCTACCACGAATAGTCAAAACGTCCTCAGCCAATATCGGGTTTCATTTAAGTACTTTTGCGAGATGAAAGCCATATGTCCTACTACATATAGGTTAATCATCAAGTGTTATGAAACTAGCTAATTGTTTGAAAAATTCATAATCTTCATTACCTACTGATTATTTTAAGGTATTGATTGGGCATTTATCGGCTACAGTTATGGGCAACTTAAAAGATTTTTGAGTTCGATTTTAATTGTACAAAATGTAAAATCACGCTTGTCGCGCCTATAGCCAGTGTTTTCATTGTAGTCAGCATCATGTGTCATTTGTTTGGTGCTTAAAATATACAAGAACAAATATTGATTCCCTATCCTCTTCATATAATTGTATAGATAATTGACGAATCGAACATTCTATCCCTACAATTACTGTTATTCCATCCTCACTAAGGCGCGGAGGTGGAAGGAACTTGAATGATTAGCATCTTCAAGCAATTGTTCTAAGTTTGTAACATAAACTGTGTCTGAAAGATAATGTAACGAGATCTTTGACAGATTCAAATTGATTGTTGGACTTGTAACAACAATATTTAACCTTACACTTCACAAATCCCATGTATCATTACAATAACAGAGAGAGGGGGAAATATTGAGCTTTATTTCCTATGTTGTGAACATACAGACCTCGTGCTGTCATTTTATGTTCATTGTTTGTGCCATATGTCTGAGCTTTGAGTTAAATATTTTAATAATCTGAATAATATTTCCCTGATGTTTAAATAGCCTAAGAATTCATCGAAACTGGCATCTCCAGGGTTTATAAGATTCAATATATCTCAGCTGTCAATATGAATGAATACAGAACTATATTGTGGCTTGAAAATATCAATATCGCCCTTAGTATTGTTAGAGTTTGGAAACGGATCTAAAAAAATGAAATTGCTTCTCCCGTTGCCCAGAGCCTCTCAAATGCTTATTAGCACTAACGTTTTTTTCTCACGAGATGGTCATAATGGTTACAGAGAAGGTAATAACTAGGAAGGTCGTACCGTGGACCAGTATTAATGCAAAATCCTTTGAAGTCTATTGGTATTTTCTCAGAAGGTTTATCGATTATGTGTTTGGTCTGCAGGAAATGTCAAGACAAAAAACAACAACTCGTATTAAGAGCATGATCCCGTGATAAGGAAATATAACTCACACAAAGACTGGATATGGTAATACTGCCTCATGGGGATTTTTATTGACAATGGTAGCTAATAGTTCTATGAAATTTTAATAATGTTTCCTCAATATATAACATTTTGTATATTTGATAATGCTTCAAGATTGTTCATGGAATTCGGGTCCATGAAACTTTTATGATCTATGAAACTTATATACCTAATGAGGGGTTAATTGATGAATCCACTCTAATTATAGCTCAGCGCACAGTCATACAACACGCTCTTTTAGTGTTATTGAAATCCATTTATGTTACAATTTATAGCACAACCAAACAGTTTTACAATAATCGTCTCCTGTTCTTCATGAAAACATATCCCTAATGAGTCCGGTAATTTACATATTACTGATCTATCCTGTATGTTTATATATAACTGACTTCTTCTATACGTTTACATATCATTAACCTGTCCTGTATGCTGACATATTACTGATCTATCCTGTATGTGTATATATAACTGACTACTTCTATACGTTTACATATCGATGATTAACCTGTCCTGTATGCTGACATATTACTGATCTATCCTGTATGTTTATATATAACTGACTTCTTCTATACGTTTACATATCATTAACCTGTCCTGTATGCTGACATATTACTGATCTATCCTGTATGTTTATATATAACTGACTTCTTCTATACGTCTACATATCATTAACCTGTCCTGTATGCTGACATATTACTGATCTATCCTGTATGTTTATATATAACTGACTTCTTCTATACGTTTACATATCATTAACCTGTCCTGTATGCTGACATATTACTGATCTATCCTGTATGTTTATATATAACTGACTTCTTCTATACGTTTACATATCATTAACCTGTCCTGTATGCTGACATATTACTGATCTGTCCTGTATGTTTATATATAACTGACTTCTTCTATACGTTTACATATCATTAACATGTCGTGTATGCTGACATATTACTGATCTGTCCTGTATTTTATTTTTTTTTTATTTTTAGTTGTTTACTCATCACAGACCTGTCCTGTATGTTTTCCAATCACTCACTTGTCCTATATGTTTGTAAACAACTAAACAGTCCAGTGTGTTTACCAATCACTGATCTGCCTTGTAAGTTGACATTTCACTGACCTGTCTTGAAGGTTTATAGATCCCTGACCTGTCCTGTTTATTTACCAATCCCCGACCTGTCCTGTAAGTCTAGAGATATTTGACGTGCCCTTTATGTTTACAATTCCCTGACCTGTCCTGTATGACGACATATGACTGACATGCCCTGTATGTTTACAGATCCCTGATCTGTCCTGTAAGTGTATTTTTTACTGACCTGTCCTGTATGTTTAACAAACATTGACGTGTTATGTATGTATTCATATCAGTGATTCGTCCTGAATGTTTACATATCACTGATCTGTCTTGTTCGTTTACTTATGACTGAACTGTCCTGTATGTTAACATACCACTGACCTGTCTTTTATGTTTATCGATCGCAGACTGTACTATTAGTTAACATATCACTGATCTTTCCTGTATATTTACAGATCCTTGATCTGTTCTGTATGTTTACATTCCACTGACCTGTCCTGTATGTTTATCTACCACTGATCTCTCCTGTATGTTTATATATCACTGATATTCCCTGTATGTTTACATGCCACTGACCTGTCGTGTATGTTCAAATATAACTTATCTGTCCTGATTGTTTACATTTCAATGACCTGTCGTGTGTGTTTACATACCACTGACCTGTCCTGTATGTTTACATATCCCTGACCTGTCATGTATGTTTATAAACATCTTATCTGTCCTGTATGTTAACATATCACTGACATGTCCTGTATGTTAACATATCACTGACCTGAATGTTTACAGATCCCAGACCCGTCCTGTATGCTTACCAATCTCTGACCAGTCCAGTAAGTTTACAGATCCTTGACCTGCCCTATATGATTACCAATTCCTGGCCTGACCTGACATGTTTGTTTACAGATCTTTGTCCTGTCTTGTAAGTTTACAGATTCTTGACCCGTCCTGTAAGTGTACAGAGCCTTGATATGTCCTGTATGTTAACCAATCCCTGACATGTCCTGTAAGTGTACAGAGCCTTGACATGTCCTGTATGTTAACCAATCCCTGACCTGTCCTGTAAGTGTACAGATTCCTGACCTGTCCTGTAAGTGTACAGAGCCTTGACCTGTCCTGTATGTTAAAACCAATCCCTGACCTGTCCTGTAAGTTTATAGTTCCCTGACTTGTCACGTTTGTTTACAGATCCCTGACCTGTCATGTTTGTTAATAGTTCCCTGACTTGTCCCGTATGTTGACCGATCCCTGACTGTCCTGTAGGTTTACCGATCCCTGACTGTCCTGTAGGTTTACCGATCCCTTGACCTGTCCCGTATGTTTACCGATCCCTGACTGTCCTGTAGGTTTACCGATCCCTTGACCTGTCCTGTATGTTAACCAATCCCTGACCTGTCCTGTATGTTAACCAATCCCTGACCTGTCCTGTAAGTGTACAGATCACTGACCTGTCCTGTAAGTGTACAGAGCCTTGACCTGTCATGTTAGTGTACAGATCCTTGACCTGTCCTGTATGTTAACCAATCCCTGACCTGTCCTGTAAGTGTACAGATCACTGACCCGTCCTGTAAGTGTACAGAGCCTTGACCTGTCCTGTATGTTAACCAATCCCTGACTGTCCTGTAAGTTTATAGTTCCCTGACTTGTCACGTTTGTTTACAGATCCCTGACCTGTCATGCTTGTTTAAAGTTCCCTTACCTGTCCCGTATGTTTACCGATCCCTGATATGCCCTGTATGTTTACCGATCCCTGACCTGTCCTGTATGTTAACCGATCCCTGACCTGGACTGTATGTTAACCGATCCCTGACCTGGACTGTATGTTAACCGACCCCTGACCTTTCGTGTAAGTTTCCCAATTCCTGACCTTTCCTTTATGTTTACTGACTTAGTTTTTAAAAATTGTCCTGTAAGTTTACAGTTCCCTGACTTGTCCTGTTTGTTTACAGATCCATGACCTGTCCATGTTTACCAATATCTGACCTGTCCTGTATGTTTACCGATCTCTGACATGTCCTGTAAGTTTACACCTCCCTGACCTGTCCTGTATGTTAACCGATCCCTGACCTGTCCTGTATGTTAACCGATCCCTCACCTGTCCTGTATGTTAACCGATCCCTCACCTGTACTGTATGTGTACCGATCTCTGACATGTCCTGTAAGTTTACATCTCACTGACCTGTCCTGTATGTTAACCGATCCCTGACCTGTCCTGTTAACCGATCCCTGACCTGTCCTTTATGTTAACCGATCCCTGAGCTGTCATATATGTTAACCGATCCCTGACCTGTCCTGTAAAATTACCAATTCCTGACCTGTCCTTTATGTTAACCGATCCCTGATCTGTCCTGTATGTTAACCGATCCCTGAGCTGTCATGTATATTAACCGATCCCTGACCTGTCCTGTAAAATTACCAATTCCTGACCTGTCCTTTATTATAACCGATCCCTGACCTGTCCTGTATGTTAACCGATCCCTGAGCTGTCATGTATATTAACCGATCCCTGACCTGTCCTGTAAAATTACCGATCCCTGACCTGTCCTTTATGTTAACCGATCCCTGACCTGTCCTGTATGTTAACCGAACCCTGAGCTGTCCTGTAAGTGTACAGATCACTGACCTGTCCTGTATGTTTACCAATCACTGACTTGTCCCTTAAGTGTACAGTTCCCTGACTTGTCCAGTTTGTTTACATATCACTGACTTGTCCCTTAAGTGTACAGTTCCCTGACTTGTCCAGTTTGTTTACAGATGACTGACCTGTCCTGTATGTTTACCAAACACTGACTTGTCTTTTATGGTTACATTTCGCTGACCAGTCCTGTATGTCGACATATGACTGACCTGCCCTGTATGTCGACATATGACTGACCAGTCCTGTATGTCGACATATGACTGACCTGTCCTGTATGTCGACATATGACTGACCTGCCCTGTATGTCGACATATGACTGACCTGTCCTGTCCTGTATGTCGACATATGACTGACCTGCCCTGTATGTCGACATATGACTGACCTGTCCTGTCCTGTATGTCGACATATGACTGACCTGCCCTGTATGTTTATCAATCATTGACCTGTCCTGTCCTGTATGTCGACATATGACTGCCCTGCCCTGTATGTTTACCAATCCCTGACTTGCCCTGTATGTTTACATTTTACTGACCTGTCCTGTATGTCGACATATGACTGACCTGCCCTGTATGTTTACAGATCCGTATGTGAAGATTTATCTGCTGTACAACGGACAGCGTATCGCCAAAAAGAAAACACATGTGAAGAAGAGGACGCTGAACCCCGTCTTTAACGAGTCATTCCTGTTTGATGTGCCCTACAACGAGGGTCTGCAGAACATCTCACTCGAGTTTCTTGTGCTGGACTGGGACCGCATGACCAAAAACGAAGTCAGTATGCGAATATTGTCAAGACATAATATTTCTTGTCTCATGTACAGGGCTTTTAATAAACAACTCTTGGTGGTTTCTTGATACAGTATCAAAGTCATACAGGAGGAGAGAACTTTAAAAACTTATCACACCAAAAATATGAGAACACGCAAATACAGATCCAAGTGATTAAGGCATAAATCAATTTCATAAATAATTATAGAAGTTTTTTTAAATTTTCGTTCTTAAAAAATCGAATTTTTTTACTTTTATATACTTTTTTGGCAAAATTTCTTGAAATTGGATCGGTGGTTATCACAGATTTATTTGTGTGATTATGTTCACCACATGTGATGATTGTTTCTGAAATATTATAAATGGCTTGTGCAATCCGTTATAATTAAGTTTGCATGCTATGTTGGCAAATTTATTTATTGATTCCCCAAAAGAAATTACAAGTGTACGTCATCACCGCGTTTTATCTCAATGCCGAAACACAGGCATAATATTTAGGGAAGTATTGATTCCGATTGCCAAGTATATATATTATTTTGATTAAGACAGTTCTGTTTAACTGAAAACGTTCACTTGAACAGTTCAAAGTCTTCCGAAATATGTCCGTTATATTATTTTTGTATTGAATTATTCATTTTAAATGACTATACATCTTTGCTAAGGGTTGACAAAAATGTAAGCTGTTTGACCGTAATTGCATAAGCTGTTTGACCTGGTCCCCATTTCTCAAAACTTCTTAAGCATAACAGGCTTAAGTAGCTTATTTCAGTTAGCCAAAATTACTTAAATTGGATTTTGATACATGAAAAATGGTTTATTGTAATTATCATACAGACAATTACAATATAAAGTGTAAAAATATTCAAAGAAGTAAATATTATGCAAATTATTGAAAAATCTTAGCTAAATCCTGTTATAAGGGCTGTTTGTCTGTGATATTCGGTCCAAGAACCTTGGCATTTGTACCGAATAGTTTCAACTAAACCAAGTTTGTTTTTGACCAGAGTTGTACTAAGTTAAACCTAAAATGCGTGATGTTTTACCAAAATTACTTATTTTGGTTATACTTGATCTTTAATCTGGATCTGAATAGTCCGCTGTATGACCTCATTTTATACATCTGTGCTGGTTGACTATTCATCATTGTTGCTTGACTTTGGAATTGACGACGATTGTTTGATGTTCAACTGGAATTTAAAGTGTTGGTTATCCATACTTGCATGCGGTTTATATTGAAATGATGCTTGTCCTCATTTGCATGGTGTTTGACTTAGATTATTATTATGATTATGACAAAATTGTATTCTCGTTTGGCAGGTGGTTGGTCGGTTAGAGATCGGGTGCCGATCGCTCGGTGGCCCTGAGAGCCATCACTGGAACGAGGTGATCAACTGTCCTCGCAAACAGATCGCAGAGTGGCACAAACTGTCCGAGCACTAGTGCACCGGTCAGGCAGAGGGATAGCTGAAATACACAGCAGATGGAGGGGTGGGGCATAGCAGTGTTTAAAAGACATGTTGTGGTAACAATATACCTTCACTAAGCTTGAAAGAGAAATACACATGGAGGCTAAGGATATTTATTTCTCTGACATTAACTTCTTGATCTAAAGAAATACGAGCGTTTCAAGCGCTTCAGAAAATAAAATGCTACGGTCGGAGTTCAGAATACAGAAAACGTTAACAAAGAAATTAATACTAGAAATCAGTTTGCAAATTTGTAAATGTCATGCTGAAAACACCGTTTAAAAAGCAAATGATGATAAAACAATATAGTTACCCACTATTGATGATTTTCTGATAAGATATGTGATATGTTTTATACGTATTTATGGATAAAATATCATGATCATAATATTTTTTACATGCTTGAAGTACATAACGTTGTGTCCCGTTTCATATTTTTTAATGATTTACTTCATTAAGTAATGCACTAAATTGTTAACATTTTGCATTTTATATTTTAGTAAAATTTATTAATTCTTTTGTTGAAATCGTGATAGTAATTTTAATCGACAAAATATATAGTTTTAAAAAATGCTTGAAAAACATGACCATATGATTATATCGTATTTGTTTACCCGTGTCATCCTCCTTTTCATGTATGGAATGCTTGTCACTGGACGGAGGTTTGCCATGTGCCACTTGGACACACTCGCAGTCACATATTTATTAAATCCAAGGTCTCTTTAAGCTCGCACATACATGTTTAAAACATGTAATTATGCACAAAATTATGTTTACAAAATTCGAGGGGTGAAAGCGAAAAGGTTCTATCTTCTTCTTTATTTAATGTCACTTAGAACCTTCTCGCATTACCCATCGATTTAATGATCCAGAGTCATTTCTGACCTTTCCCATTGTGTTTATTTGTTTGAACTGTTTAACTCTAAATGAATTTTGTTATGTTCTGTTTAAAACAAAATGAATATCGCAAGTATGTCAAATAGTTATAAAGAGTCGATGAGAGTTATATAAGCATACAAAATAGTTGTATACATACACCTGTTAAATAAAATGTCTTAAAATGTGTTGTTGTTCTTTGCAAACAAATGTTGAGCCAGGTTCACGTTCAAGGTTTATTGTACAAAGACCTCTGGTCCATACATATATACAATAACATACAGAGCATACACAACAACATAGTGAGTGACACGGATATGTATATCAAGGCAATATAAAACAAATAAAAGAAAGAGTGTAGAAACTTCTCTTTAGTATCTGGAAATATAAACATTCCTTATTCCAAATACAGAGGACACATTAACACAAACGATATTCGTTTAATAAACACTCGCAAAACGGATAAATGCGTTCTTCTCTCTGTAAAGCGTGACGTCCACCAGATTTAATAAAAGGACTTTTTAAAGAATATCTAAATGCCAAAAAACATTTACGAAACTCGGCTTCATTGAAAACACTCACATTCAACCAATGAATTTATCTAATAGTATACACATAGTTATAGTTATTTCTGTACATCTCGATCTATGTGTGTATACACAATTTAAAAAATTCCACATTTTGGCTTTCCTCAATGTAACCAAAACCATTTCTATACAATCTTTCCCTCACAGAAATCACCCAATCACAGAAAGTAATCATATCACAATATAAAAACATAATTTAACACTATTTATGGTATCTAACATTTGGCTTATGAAGAAGAAGTGTTTAGTATTTGATGCAGCGTTTTGCCATGATGAACGAGTAAGAACCTCTTGTAATCTCACACATGTAATACTTCAATACATACATAACTGTTAAATTTCCATGACCCCGTTCAACATAATTGGCCTACTTTTTGCGTGAACTATTCTGAAAAAGGGCTTTCTATGGTGAATATGGTAAATAAAAAAGTGAAAGAACGTACTCGTTTGCCTTAATTGTCATAGTATAAACCATTATTTAAGAGATAATCTACTTGAACAATGAATATCAAAATAATCAAAATTCCACACAACAATACGTGTTTTATTTGAAGAAGATGACGATATTCTCATGTGTTGACATGTCCCGCATTTCTTGGATACCATAACCTTTCTGTCTATAGTGAATATAAGGCACCGTTCATTGCAAAAATCATGAAAAATGTTTAAATAGTTGCACATGCAGGAAAACAACATTCACATTTGATCTCTCCGAAGTGCGGTTTTTATTAACTTTTAATCACTGTTTGAAAATCACCCCTGGTCACTATAACTATTTCAATAGAGTGCCACACTTTTCCTGTCTTCAGTCATTCAACACCATGATATCACAATGGTTAAGGTACGGTTATTATAAATTCTCACACGCTCAAAAATTGGTCGCATAATATTTAAGTATAACATATAACATTTGAGAAGAGCAAAGTAGTATCACTTAAATAGAAAATTATTGTCAACAATAAAATAATAAAACAAAATTAATCATTGTATAAAGGATTTTGTTTCAAACAGTGGTCAACATATTGCCTGTGATCGAGATATGGACATTATACTTGTATGTAACCAACACACATACATGACAATAAAGTCTTAGATCATCACAATGACCACTATTTGCCTATTGGCTTACAAGCACAACAAACCCATTCATTCATTTATGCCACGATAAACGTCAACCAACACTTTCTCGGGACGGAACTTCCGACCGCCTCAGTTAAAGCCCCCAATAGCCTCGGCCTCATCCTCCGAATCTGACCGTTCGCGGTACTCGACCCTGAGATCCGGCCGCGTAATCCGCGATCCTGAGTAAAAAAAAAAAATTTACAGAGCGGTACAATCATCCAATTATATTTTATGAGAACAAGTTATACTATATAGTATATAGAATAAACCATGAGCGTATATTGATACCATTATAGCAAACTCGATCTCACCATGGTAAAAATTATCAACGTAATTCAAAAAAATGCAAGAGAAGTAAATTACAGAAAACGAATATGAAGTTACAGTCTGAGACTTAAATACAAATACTCAATGGCCATTGCACCGTTCATTGCTAACCTTGAAACTGATCGGCTGACTGTTGCTGCTGACCACCGCCGGCGGCCATATTTCCGAAATTTTGAGGATTTTGCTGAAACCCAGCCCCAGGGACGGGATTTTGCATGTTTTGCGGAAAGGCAGCACCACCGACGGGGTTCATTCCGCCCGCCATACCAGGGATGATTCCGTCCGGATATTTTGGATTTCCAGTGAAAACTTTTGGTGGTACCGGTAAAGGCTTGGACGGTTTGAGTTCGTGTAGTTTTGGTTTGCTTGTTCGTGCATTATCAGGAAGTTTATTCAATGTGAATACTTTCGGATCTCCTCCATAACCTCTGCCTCGTTTCTTTTCTTGGGGCGGTTCCTCATCGCGCTGCTTACGGCTAAAGAATCCGCCGTCTTCTGCCATTTGAAGCATACCAGCTCCTCCTGGAAAGCCGCCGCCCATCTTCATACCTCCACCACCACCAAGCATTGCCGCCATGTCCATGCCACCACCCCCATCTCCGTTACCGCCTCCACCTGCCCGGATACCACCCAACATAGCGGCCAAGTTACCAGGTGCCCCGTCGCCGCCAACTCCCCCTACACCGCCTAGCATCGCTGCCAAATCCTGCATGTCACCAGCACCTCCGCCACCTCGGCCACCGAAAAGCGCCGACATATCTGGCATTCCCTCGCCACCTTCACCTCGACCGCGACCGCCAAACAGAGCGGACATATCCGGAAGTCCGCCGGCTCCTCCGCCTCCTCGACCACCGAGAAGAGCCGCTATATCCGGACGTCCACCACCACCCCCTCCACGGCCACCGAGTAGAGCTGCCATATCAGCAATTCCGCCACCACCACCCCTTCCCATGCCACCAAGAAGGGAAGCCATGTCCGGAAGGCCACCGGCTCCTGCACCACCCTGACCACCTAAGATGGCCGAAATATCCGGCAAACCACCTGGACCGCCGCCTTGGCCTCTCCCGCCCAACATGTCCTGGAGCCCGCCACCACCACGGCCCGCAAGCATCGCTGACATGTCCATCTGTCCTCCGCCTCGACCACGGCCTCCCATCATCGGAACTCCTCGGCCACCTCCCCCTGAAAATGTTTTATCGAATGTTATATGCAGCTGACAACAACTTTTTATGTTATTTTGTCATTTAATTCAATTTCTAAACTGGTTTCACTTTGAAATGAAAAGTCAAATGCGCAGTGTATTTACCATCCACGGACTGCTTGATGAGGCGCTGGTCTCGTTCATCAACATCCGGTGGAGGCTGCTGCCACATCTCCAGTATCGCATCCTGCAGAAGAAAATTCCTTATTTGGAGTCAGCAAAACGATCGAAAACGATCGAAAACGGGTATATGGAGTTGCAAAGGGGTCCCAATTGTTGTACATGTAATCACTTGTTTCACCATAGTTGTAAAAAAATAAGTTTAAACTGAAAGGTATTTATTACCGGTATATATAACGTTAAATACGGTAGATATGGTACTGTTGATTAATTAAATTTCACAATTTCCTCCGGGATTAAAAGCATTCCGTGATATGTTTTGGGTAATCATTCTGCTAGCAAGCAAGGTGCGGTAAGCATATACATTTTCTCAATGTACACTCACACACATGGCGTGGATAGATACGTCTACCCACGAATAAAACGTAGTATTGATCCGTATCGATATGTACCGGAGCAGTACCTTAACGCAATATTCCGTATCAATCCATACCAACGCTTGGTTTAAACGTATTCAAGACATTTCCCGACCTTGCAAGCTTCTCCAACTTTTGGTCAAGCACAACATTTGGAACAGCCCTTGGCCATTTGGGCGTGAATTTGGTCATATTGAAACGTACCTCTGTGTGTGTGTGTGTGTGTGTGTGTGTGTGAGAGAGCGTGTGTGTGTGTGTGTGTGTGCGTGCGTGTGTGTGTGTGTGTGTGTGCGTGTGTGCGCGCGCGCGTGTGTGTGTGTATGTGTGTTAAAGATACTGTAAGTGTGTTTCTGTGTGTGGGACTGTACCATTAAAGAATAGTGAGTTTCTGTATGTGTTACTGTACCATTAAAGAATAGTGTTTCTGTGTGTGAGACTGTACCATTAAAGAATAGTGTGCTTCTGTGTGTGTGACTGTACCATTTAAGAATAGTGTGTTACTGTATGTGTGACTGTACCATTAAATAAAAGTGTGTTTCTGTGTGTGTGACTGTACCATTAAAGAATAGTGTGTTACTGTGTGTGTGACTGTACCTTTAAAGAATAGTGTGTTTTTGTATGCGTGACTGTACCATTAAAGAATAGTGTAGCTCTCTGTGTGTGAGTGAACCATTAAAGAATGGCGTGTTTCTATGTGTGAGACTGAACGATTAAAGAATGGTGTGTTTCTATGTGTGTGACTGAACCATTAAAGAATGGCGTGTTTCTATGTGTGAGACTGAACCATTAAAGAATGGTGTGTCTCTATGTGTGTGACTGTACCATTAAAGACTGGTGTGTTTCTGTATGTGTGACTGAACCATGAAAGAATGGTATGTTTCTCTGTGTGTGACTGTACCATTAAAAATGGTGTGTCTCTTTATGTGTGACTGAACCATTTAATACTGGTGTGTTTCTGTATGTGTGACTGAACCATGAAAGAATGGTTTGTTTCTATGTGTGTGACTGTACCATTAAAAATTGTGTGTCTCTTTATGTGTGACTGAACCATTAAAGACTGGTGTGTTTCTATGTGTGTGACTATACCATTAAAGAATGGTGTGTCTCTTTATGTGTGACTGTACCATTAAAGAATGGTGTGTCTCTGTATGTGTGACTGAAACATGAAAGAATGGTGTGTCTCTATGTGTGTGACTATACCATTAAAGAATGGTGTGTTTCTATGTGTGTGACTGTACCATTAAAGAATGATGTGTCTCTTTATGTGTGACTGTACCATTAAAAATGGTGTGTCTCTTTATGTGTGACTGAACCATTAAAGACTGGTGTGTTTCTATGTGTGTGACTATACCATTAAAGAATGGTGTTTTTCTATGTGTGTGACTGTACCATTAAAGAATGATGTGTCTCTTTATGTGTGACTGTACCATTAAAGAATGGTGTGTCTCTGTGTGTGTGTGTGTGTGTGTGACTGTACCATTAAAGAATAGTGTGTCTCTATGTGTGTGACTGAACCATTAAAGAATAGTGTGTTACTGTGTGTGTGACTGTACCATTAAAGAATAGTGTGTTTCTGTGTGTGTGACTGTACCATTAAATAATAGTGTGGCTCTCTGTGTGTGACTGTACCATTAAATAATAGTGTGGCTCTCTGTGTGTGACTGTACCATTAAAGAATGGTGTGTCTCTATGTGTGTGACGGAACCATTAAAGAATAGTTAGTCTCTGTGTGGAATGGACGGAAGGGTCAAGTATTCCTTAAGGGTGTGAATTTGAAAGGGCAGATCGGTCCAATATTCCATAAGGGGTGTGCGCTTTGAAAGGCAGAACGGTCCAATATCCCATTAGGGGTGTGAGTTTGGAAGGACAGAGCGGTCCAATATTCCATTAGGGTGCGAGTATGGAAGAGCAGAGCGGTCCAATATCCCATTAGGGGTGTGAGTTTGGAAGGACAGAGCGGTCCAATATTCCATTAGGGTGCGAGTTTGGAAGAGCAGAGCGATCCAATATTCCATTAGGGTGCGAGTTTGGAAGAGCAGAGCGATCCAATATTCCATTAGAGGTGTGATTTCGTAAGAGCAGAGCGGTCCAATATTCCATTAGGGTGTAAGTATGGAAGGGCAGAACGGTCCAATAATCCATTAGGGGTGTGAATTTGGAAGGGAAGAACGGTCCAATATTCCATTAGGGGTGTGAATATGCAAAGCCAGAAGGGTCAGAAATTTCCATTGAATATGTTAAAACTGTTGATGAGCTTTTCTTTTTTCAAAAACTCTCTATTTATTATATATATGTCAGAAAACCGTGCCTATATGCTAAACTGTTTAAACTGTAAATAAATATTTCTGGTTGTGTTTCTGATAATTCTGACTTATATGTCTACTGGTGGTGTTGATAACGTTTATTAAGATGTCGGGTGGTGATGTTCCTAACACTAATTAAAATAGATATTAACAATGAACACCATCACCCGAAATATCAATATTAAGAATTATGAACACCTCCACTTAAAATATTATCATAAATCGAAAGAGCTCGCCGAAAGTTCAAAAGCGGAATGAAATAAGCGGAATGACTTAAAGGTGAAAGCAAATGGCATTTAGCACGAAGCAAATTGCACTTGTAAGTGTGGCTATAGTAAACTATCAAATGAATTTCACTCAGACATGTCAATTGTAATAGCATCACATCCATTTTAGAAAATCAGCAAATGGAGTTCAACTATATTGATTAGTGTCTGCACCTACGAGGAATTACGATTTTTAGAATGGGCTTAGAAATGACAAAGTTAGATGTAACCGCAAACAGTTTAGTATGGAGGCATGCTTTTCTGACATATAAAAAATAAAAAGACAGTTTTGCACAAAGAAATACCCAACAGTAATAAAGTAATACATGGATTAGAATTATGACATATTTGTCATTCCATATCTGAGTGGCAATTGCTTCCGGACGTTTCAACAACACAGGAGCATTACATCCACCATTCGAAGGAATCAGTGATTGCGTGATCATTTATGAATTGACATAAATGAAATAGAAAAAAACGTAACATATACCGTTGACCATCAAACATGCGATATAACCCACTTACCACTTCCGCATCTTCGCAGTGTCCGGTGACGGTTTTTAGTTTTTCCATGATTATCCCCCGTGATGGCTCGTTAGCGCTCTCTTTTTTCAGCGCAGCAACCACCATCTACAAGATCACAATGTCACCTTCATACCCGGTCAATATCAAGTATCAAGTTCAAGGTTTAATACAGCAATCCATGCCCACATTTAGGTGTAAACGTTTTTATAATAAGGAATTCGCAAGTAAAATTACGTGCTCGCTTCTTACAGCTAGGGTGAATTAAGACATACTTGATGCAGGTGATAGCGGCTGAGGAGTTTTGCTGATGTCGGGTGGACCACCTTACCACCAGAAGTACTGGCAACCATATCCAGGTAGTTCTGTAATACGAACAGTCATTACAACCGACGTGTTTTAAACAGATAAATGATACTTTCTAAAATAATACATTTAGAACCATCTTCAAAAGTGGCATACACAATTTTTAATTTGATACAATATGTAATAATGATTTACAGTACATGACCATTATTTTAAAGCTGCACTCTCACAGATATACCAATTTTAAAACTTTTTTATTTTTTATCTTCGAAAGAGCAAATTTTTGCGTAAATATCTGCATACCAATGATATAAGATTACTGACAAAAAATCAGACCGTAGATTTTCATATTTCCGTACGAAAACTAATCTTTTATGACTTAAACCGTTACTAACGGTTTAAGGAAAATGCACAAAACATCAATTTTTGAACTTAAATATAAAATTCTGCGATCTAAATTTTTGTCAGCAGTCTTATATAACTGGTTTCCATGGATTTTCGCAAAAAAAATGCCTTGTTTCAAGACAAAAAATAAAAAAAGTTGTCAAAACGTTTAATCTGTGAGAGTGCAGCTTTCACATATTGAACGTTTTGTCAACGTTTTTTTTTTACTTTTTGTCTAGGAACGAGCCAATTTTTGCGAAAATGTATGTAAACCAGTCATTTAGGACTGCTGACAAAAATTAGATCACAAAGTTTTATATTTAAGTTCAAAAATTGATGTTTTGTGCATTTTTCTTAAACCGTCTAAGCCATAAAACATTAATTTTCGAACGGAAATATGAAAATCTGCAATTTGATCTTTTGTCAGCCATCTTTTATCATTGGTCTGCAGATATTTGCACAATAATTTGTTCTTTCCAGAACAAAATATAAAAAGTTGTAAAAACGGTATATGTGTGAGAGTGCAGCTTTAATAGGATATATGAACTTGAATGGCGGTGTTACTAACCAGGTTGCTGTCACCGACCGGCACGCAGAAGATACGGACAAGGGTCGTCTTTAAAACCTGGTTCATCAGCTCCAGGGACATCGTTTGTAGCTGTAACATATAACAGAAATGTATTATTAAAATAGGTATGCCTTTTTATCATACCAACTATCTAGTGAAATAAATCATTATTCAAATAATGATGGACTGTTTTGCATGCTAAAGGTTCGACAGTAATAAATGCATTAAGCAGCTCGTACGAAGTTGACTTGCATGTGTTTTTACGGAATCCAAACCAACTATTATGGTGGTTTATTAAATTGGTCATCCCAGCGATCAAAAGTCATAATGGGAGGTTACCATATTGGATTGCTGCTGGTTGGGTTGCTGGCCGGGGACGTCGGTGACGCCGCTCAGCTGACCGTCGGTGATCAGGATGACCCGCGGCGGTACCATGTGACCCTGCAACGTCAGCATGCCTAAACAACGAAAACAGCGATGTTAATCGCGAATACGAATACAAAAAAAGAACTTAAAAGGGACATACAAAGACAACAGTATTTACACAGATCCAGAAAGATGCACGAAGTAAAAGATATATTTGAAGTATGTACCTCCTCGAGTGTTCTGGTCTAATGGCAGAAGTGCTATCGGCATAATGAGCCCTATGTGCAGCTTACTGGGGCCCTCCGCGCACAACGTATCTGAAATACATACATAATTAGCGAACATGCGGACGATATAGATATATAACCAAGATACGTTTCACCTATTTTGATAAGTATGAACTAAGTTGGTTGTGAAATGTGGTAACAAATGATCATTTAAGCATATTTGCATACGCTGCAAAACCTCACAACAAAACTATCCGTTACTCATCACAAACCTAGTTTTGTAATTTTGCTTTGGCATTAACAAGAATCATACACTCCTCCCTCCCGTCAGTTGCAAACAATGGGAGAAGACATGCATACACCGGTACCCATATATCGCCATACATACCTGTGGCCCTGCGGACCAGGCTGTAGTCGTTGGTAAAGTGTTGGACGACCTGGCCGCCATCCGCCACCGACACCAGCGCCACGTTCTCCTCGAGGTTGAACTCGAATTGCAGTTCTTCCAAACCTGCACATAAGGGGAATAAATCTGTGACCAGAAAATATTAAAATGACATGATCATTGCCCTTGGTCCTCTGTACGTTCAGTTACTTGTGGAGTATTGAAATAACAAATACATTACCTTTCCAAATATTATATATATGTATAATAATATAATGAATGATAAAGTATAGGCTGAATGAGCGTAGCGAATGAGCCCTTTTTAATAATTAGGATATTACTTCATGTCATCTCACCAACTTAGAATATTTGGCTGACACATAATGAAGCAAACTTTGACACAGGGAGTGTGTATCGGATGAGTAGCAGTAGGCTGAACTTTAAACAACCGCGAAAAATTAAACTCTTAATGATAAGTACTTAGTGAATGGCTATCTGCAATTTCATTGGCTGAGAATGTAGGTTGTATTTTAATGAAAGTTATTTTTCAAATAGTCCAGGAGGTTGCCATTCTATCAATCAGATTAATATGAGGTCAAGCACATATTTTTTACTCCGGTAAGATTATCCCCTACCATTGAGAAACTGTGAGAGGAACTCGCCCGCCTCGATCATGGCATCTCCGCCCATACTACCGGAAGTATCGATGATGATGATCGTGTTCATCGCGTTATGTGCACGCGGGCAGTGGCTATTCTGGGCTGGAATAAGGAACACTGCCAGGTTAACATCGTTCACCTTGAGAAATAAAGTTCACGGTTTTGCTAGCCAATTTCATAAAACTTGAATAAATGTCAAGTCTCAAGTTTCATGTTTTTCAATAAGCTCATGTCATACATATATGAAAAAGAGCATTGTGGTGAACATTTTATAATATATAAAGAGGCATTTAAGCCCTTTAACAATACTATAATATTATATATCCTGATAACGTCCGTGAATTGGTTTCCTGTTAACCACTTACTTTTCGCAATAATTATCTGGCTATTTAGTTAATATTCGCGAGTTTATTTTCGACAAGATAGATATCGCAATACTAGCACAATGCCCAGAACTGCCGCCTTTTACCTTGTCATGATGTACAACACTTACAGGTTATGTAGTTATGGTTTACGAAATCCACTTAATAAGTGATATAACAACAGGTTAACTAGATACGTATTTTGTAATACGTTGAGTATATTTTGATACTGTACATGCATATGATAGTTCAAGTGAGCCCATATGAAATACTCCATGTTACCTCTCATGCTTTCATAGGCTAACATTTGATGAATGACCTGCATGTCCCCGGGATTTTCCACGTTAACGTCTGAAATTGAAATTACAATACTTCTAAACGTCAGAACACATATCCAACAGCCCAGTTGGTTTGATTTATATACTACATAAACACGATCAAACATGGACAAAAGAATCATGTTAAGTCGTATATTATAACGTACCCTCCTCCTCCTCGCCGCCGCCGCCTTGTTGCCGCCGTCCCTGCAGTCCGCCCGGTCTTCCACCTACCGAGAGTAGAAATATCGGCAATTACATAGTTTTCTATGTGTAGCTATTAAAGTAGTTCGAATTTAAACATTTAATAAGCCATTCGTAGTAAGACATGATTAAGATATAAGATACAAACCTCCAGCACCAGCTAGCATCTGCATCATTTGATCTGCCTGACCACCTCCGCCACGACCTGAAAACACAAGAGCATGCTAATCAGTTATCAAGAAATCAAATTACATCCAAGGAATGTGATAAAGACAATGATGAACAATTGCCCTGTTCAGAACAATAATACTCACGCGCTTCTAACACTTAAAAAACAACAAAAAACAACATTTGCTTGAAAAATATCTGTAGATGTTTCAATACATATTAAAATATTTATATTAACGAATAGGCGAGTTAAAAGCAATTACGTAATTATAATGAATGTTAATTTCAAAATTTAACAAGAGATGTTTGCCAAACAATATGCCCCCCATGAGCGCCATGTTGTCAGGAATATTTGGACAATTGAATGAAATATGCATGGACCGAAATGACAGCTAATTTGCCATTGGCATTGGACGCCTTTGAGGCAGTTTTAAGATTATGACCATTCAAATTGTGAGGAAAGTAGGTACAGTTTTAAATAATGATCAGACGATGACTGATATTTGCAGATAAACATGTATCCTCTAAGCAGCAGGGTAAAAGTAAATATGGCGTAAATTGACCCATTTGAGTTGTGACATTGACCGTTGACTCCATGCACTCAAAATCAATAGGGGGCCATCTACTGGCCACCCCAACGTAAATGTTATGTTTGAGGGCCATGGGTGCAGGCATTGTCAAGTTATCACACAGACAAGCTTTTCGCGCTCAATGTCACTGTGACCTTGACCTTTGACCCAATGACCTCTAAAATCAATATGGGTCATGTACTGGTCAGCTCAACCTCCAAATGAAGTTTGAGGGCCATGGGTGCAGGCATTGTCGAGTTATCACTTTTAGCATTCAAGGTCACTGTGACATTGACCTTTGACCCGATGACCCCTTAGATAATTAGGGGTCATCTACATGTGAGGCCCAACCTCCATGTCAATTTTGATGATCATTGGTTCAGGCATTGTAGAGTTTTCTCTCGGACAAGCTTTGACATCCTTCTCCCGTTAAAGGTCACTGTAACCTTTACTTTTTACCCGATGACCCCTAAAATCAATAGACGTCATTTACTGGTCGGGCCAAACCTTCATGTAATGTTTGTTGACCATAGGTTCAGGAATTGTCGTGTTATCACTCGGACAAGCTTTGGTCTACCGACGGACGGACGGACCGACCTTCCGACCGACTGACCGACATTTGCAAAGCAATATGCACCCTCTTCTTTGAAGGGGAGGGGGCATAATAGGCCATTTTTAGTAAGACTTGATTAAGCTATAGGATACAAACCTCTTGCACCAGCTAGCATCTGCATCATTTGATCAGCCTGACCCCCTCCGCCACGACCTGGCAACACAATGAAAAATGCCATCTGATCTTTTATCAGCAGTCTAATATTAATGATTTCCAAACATTTACCCAAAATTGGCTCATTCAAAGACGACAATATTGAAAAGTTGTCAAAACGGTCAAATTTGTGAGAATACAGCTTAAAGTTAGAGATGAATAATAAACCTATTATGACAGTATTATAATACACATGCGCCTATAATACTTAAAAACAAATAACAACATAAGCATAAAAAACATTTGTCGGTGATTTTACACATATTAAATCATTTATATTTACGATTAGGTTAGTTTAATGCAATCTCGTGGCTATAACGAATCTTTATTTCAATATTCAATAAGCCATTCGTAGTAAGGCTTGATTAAGATATAAGATACAGACCTCCCGCACCAGCTAGCATCTGCATCATTTGATCAGCCTGGCCTCCTCCGCCACGACCTGGCAACACAAGAACATGCTTATCAAGACATCATATTGCATCCAATGAAGGTGTTTGAGACAAAGATGAACAATTGCCCTATTCAGTATAATAATACACTCGCGCTTATAACACTTGAACACATAAAACATAAGCATGAAAAATATTTGTGGATGATTATATACATATATAAACGATTCATATTTACGATAAGGCTAGTTGAAAGCGACTTCGAAGTTATTAGAATCATTTTTACGACAGAAGACGAATACTTTAATACACAGATTGAAGCCCACTGCCTGCTTACCCCCACTCATCATCTGCCTCATCATGTCCGCCTGGCTCCCACCGCGCCGACCTATACCATGTAAAATATCATATCGATATATATATATATATAAATAAATATATAGGAATATAGAAATAAAGAACTTACACGTGCAACAGGAAATCAAGTAAAGTTCTTTTTAATCATTTTACTGTGGTGATTTATTAAACTTGTATGTACATGCACCAATTAAAACCATTTTAACTACAGATTAAATATCACTTACAAACTAACAAACAAAGAATACAATATAAATACATAAATATTCTTGCAACCTACCTGCAGGACCCGCGCCAACACCACCCATCATCTGGGCGAGGGCATCTCCCCCACCACCAGCACCGCCCCCTCCAAACATTTGTGCAAGGGGATTAGACTGTCCCCCTTCTCCGCCTGCACCCCCTCCAAACATTTGTGCAAGGGGGTTAGCCTGTCCCCCAGCTCCGCCTGCACCCCCTCCAAGCATTTGTGCAAGGGGGTTAGCCTGTCCCCCAGCTCCGCCTGCACCTCCTCCAAACATTTGTGCAAGGGGGTTAGCCTGTCCCCCAGCTCCGCCTCCACCCCCTCCCAACATTTGTGCAAGGGGATCCATCTGTCCCTCTTCGCCACCACCGCCTTTAATAACGAAAAGGAAAAGGACTTGGCCATGTATGTGAGAATATTTTCGTATTATCACTCCATAGGACGTGATACAATAGGTTTGGCAACAAACTCGGAAATACAGAAGCCGAAACGCAAGTTTTCAACCCATCAGTTTCTTTTTTAATATTGCACGTGTTCTCACGTCATCCACATGACTGCAATGGCGTATTTGTTCCGAAAAATAAGAAGTGATTCTAAGTCTGACCTTGACTGCCGGGGTCGGGATTGTTTCCTTGATTAGCGGCACCATCTCCACCTGCCTCTGTTCAAAATAGAAGAGACTGGACCATAGTTTGACATGGTACGGAACTCTTACAATTACTTATTACTATACACCATATGGGACGAATGTTGGCCGAAAACGATAATATTATTCTTCAGCGAAGACAATATTTAATAAAGAAATATGTTGCAAACAACCAGGTTTCCATTATAGACTGACCTCGTTCTGCGCGGAGTTTAGCCAGCATCTTTTTGAGGTTTGGAGGCTCATCGTCACCGCCACCTGCAGAGGAACAATCAGATAGTATAAACTGTATGTCAGAAAGGTGATCCGGTCTTGACATGACGGTTGAATAAGGGACATGGATCTATTTAACTAGTGAAGGTTAACAAAATATATAAAAAAAACGAAGAAAAATTGGCAACCTCTTGGTTGTCTCGGACATCCTACCAGCAGAAAGGGAATACACGAACGGACACATCGTGTCAAAATGTGCGTTGCTCATCACAAACCACCATGAAATTAACTTATCAGCATTTTTACTGAATGACCAAACTGTGAACTCAGCCGATCTACTCACCGGGAGCATCTTTTGCCATGTCTCTGAGCATCTGCTTAATTGGGTCATTGTCTGAAACACGGTACGTCGCTCATATAATAACACATAACAGAGACAGTGCACGCGAAGTTGAATTATTAAATTGCTGAAACTGCCGATAATACAGTCTTGTCAGGTAACAGACGAGGAAGTCAGGGCTATATACTGTCACGAAGAGTTTTCAGAGACACAGGTTTGATTTGTAATGAATTTATGATTGTACTTGAAAATGTGCATAGCAACAAAATGTACTTCACTGCAAGTATATATGCCCACCTAGACCGTCCGATGGTATAGGAGCCCCAAACCCTCCAATGCCACCAAAGCCATCCGCCTGCTTAGACCGTCCGCTGTCTTTACCGGAAGGATTGGCTGGTGCCGGAGCGCCACCTGCCTTTGGTGCCTTATTTCCGGCCCCGCTCGATGGCTGGTTACCGCCTGTATATACCATTAAGTAACATGATCAAGTATGTGGATATTTGAGGCAAAACTCGCGTACATATAGCTTATACAGTATAACTTGCTTGTACAACTACGCTACATTACATTCTGTTCTAATGCAATTCAAACGATCCTTAAGAACACAAGTGTCGTCTTGTTCAAGCAATGCATTTAAATTGAATAATTTAAGTTCCCTATGATCTTCCTCAGACAAAGATCACTTTAAATTAGATTCTCAAAAGGGAAATCCGAAATGACAAAACAAATTTAGTCTGATTATTTGAGCTAAAACATCCTTTAAATACAATGCTGGTATAAACAGTACTGGTAATTGGGCAGTTTTATGTTATAAACGTTCTTTTAAATACTTAATGCTAAAAGTCACCGAATTACGTGTTTTTTCCATTTATACTTTGATCGAGGTATGCGGAGATTCAAATTTGTGCAACTTATTGATAGATCAGTCGTTAGATATTTATTTATTTGCTATGTGTGTAGGACATGTTGTCAAATATGAGTAATAATCTCAATATCTCAACGGCAACATGTTCACAATATAAAGTGTTGTGTCTTCTTACCGTAGCCAGGGCGTTGTCCGGATCCGGGCTCTGACTTCCTTCCACCTTCGCTTACTCTAGCCGGGGCCTCTCCTGTAATACAACTACCAGGTACAACCGATAAAGGTCAAGCATACCAAGCCTTTAAAGTGGTGTAGATTTTTTAAAAAAATGTTATGTTTCCTCATTTGTACATGCATAGATATTATCCCATTTTTAAATGCGGGATAGTCTTCCATTTATAAATGCGTGTATATTCTTCAAGTTGTACATGCGAAGACTTTCTCTCATTTTGAATACGTGGATATCCTCCCATTTGTACATGCGTGCATATTTTTCCATTTGTACATGTGTAGATATTCTCTCATTTTGAATACGTGGATATTCTCCCATTTGTACATGCGTGCATATTTTCCTTTTTGTACATGTGTGGATATTCTCTAATTTGTACATGGGTGGGCATTCTCCCATTTGTAAATGCGTGCATATTATCCAATTTTAACATGCGTGGATATTCCCCCATTTGTACAAGCGTGGATATTCCCCCATTTGCATATGCGTGGATATTGCCCCATTTGTAAATGCTTGGATATGCCCCTATTCGTGAATGCGTGGATAGTCTTTCATTTGTACATGCATGGATAGTCTACCATTTGTACATGCGTGGAAATTATCCCATTTAGACATACGTGGATATTCCCCAATTCGTGCATGTGCGGATATTCTCCCATTTGTACATGCGTTGATATTCCCCATTTCGTGCATGTGCGGATATTCTTCCATTTACACAAGCGTGGATATTTCCCAATTCGTGCATGTGCGGATATTATCCCATTTGTAAATGCTTGGATATTCCCCAATTAGTGCATGCATGAATACCCTCCCATTTATACAAGCGTGAATATTCTCCCATTTGTACAAGCGTGAATAATCTCCCATTTATACAAGCGTGAATATTTTCCCATTTGTACAAGTGTGAATAATCTCCCATTTATACAAGCGTGGATATGCTCCCATTTGTAAATGCGTAGATATTCCCCCATTAGTAAATATTTGGATATTCCCCCATTTGTAAACGATTGGATAACCCCCCATATGTACATGTGCGGATATTCTCCCATTTGTACAAGCGTGGATATTCCCCCATTTACATATGCGTGGATATTGCCCCATTTGTAAATGCTTGGATATGCCCCTATTCGTGAATGCGTGGATAGTCTTTCATTTGTACATGCATGGATAGTCTACCATTTGTACATGCGTGGAAATTATCCCATTTAGACATACGTGGATATTCCCCAATTCGTGCATGTGCGGATATTCTCCCATTTGTACATGCGTTGATATTCCCCATTTCGTGCATGTGCGGATATTCTTCCATTTACACAAGCGTGGATATTTCCCAATTCGTGCATGTGCGGATATTATCCCATTTGTAAATGCTTGGATATTCCCCAATTAGTGCATGCATGAATACCCTCCCATTTATACAAGCGTGAATATTCTCCCATTTGTACAAGCGTGAATAATCTCCCATTTATACAAGCGTGAATATTTTCCCATTTGTACAAGTGTGAATAATCTCCCATTTATACAAGCGTGGATATGCTCCCATTTGTAAATGCGTAGATATTCCCCCATTAGTAAATATTTGGATATTCCCCCATTTGTAAACGATTGGATAACCCCCCATATGTACATGTGCGGATATTCTCCCATTTGTACAAGCTTGGATATTCCCCCATTTACATATGCGTGGATATTGCCCCATTTGTAAATGCTTGGATATGCCCCTATTCGTGAATGCGTGGATAGTCTTTCATTTGTACATGCATGGATAGTCTACCATTTGTACATGCGTGGAAATTATCCCATTTAGACATACGTGGATATTCCCCAATTCGTGCATGTGCGGATATTCTCCCATTTGTACATGCGTTGATATTCCCCATTTCGTGCATGTGCGGATATTCTTCCATTTACACAAGCGTGGATATTTCCCAATTCGTGCATGTGCGGATATTATCCCATTTGTAAATGCTTGGATATTCCCCAATTAGTGCATGCATGAATACCCTCCCATTTATACAAGCGTGAATATTCTCCCATTTGTACAAGCGTGAATAATCTCCCATTTATACAAGCGTGAATATTTTCCCATTTGTACAAGTGTGAATAATCTCCCATTTATACAAGCGTGGATATGCTCCCATTTGTAAATGCGTAGATATTCCCCCATTAGTAAATATTTGGATATTCCCCCATTTGTAAACGATTGGATAACCCCCCATATGTACATGTGCGGATATTCTCCCATTTGTAAATGTTTGGATATTCTCCCATTTGTAAATGATTTGATATTCCCCCATTTGTAAAAGATTGGATATTCCCCAATTTGTACATGCGTGGACATTTCCCCATTTGTAAATGTTTGGATATTCACCCATTTGTACATGCGTGGACATTCTCCCATTTGTACATGCGTCGATATTCCACCATATGTAAATGATTGGATATTCCCCCATTTGTACATGCGTGGACATTCTCCCATTTGTAAATGCGTCGATATTCCACCATATGTAAATGATTGGATATTCCCCCATTTGTACATGCGTGGATATTCTCCAATTTGTAAATGTTTGGATATTCACCCATTTGTAAATGATTGGATATTCACCCATTTGTACATGCGTGGATATTCTCCAATTTGTAAATGTTTGGATATTCACCCATTTGTAAATGATTGGATAGTCTCCCATTTGTACATGCGTGGACATTCTCCCATTTGTAAATGTTTGGATATTCACCCATTTGTAAATGATTGGATATTCTCCCATTTGTACATGCGTGGACATTCTCCAATTTGTAAATGTTTGGATATTCACCCATTTGTAAATGATTGGATATTCCCCCATTTGTACATGCGTGGACATTCTCCAATTTGTAAATGTTTGGATATTCACCCATTTGTAAATGTTTGGATATTCTTCCATTTGTACATGCGTGGATATTCTCCCATTTGTAAATGTTTGGATATTCACCCATTTGTAAATGATTGGATATTCCCCCATTTGAACATGCGTGGATATTCTCCCATTTGTAAATGTTTGGATATTCACCCATTTGTAAATGATTGGATATTCTCTCATTTGTAAATGTTTGGATATTCACCCATTTGTAAATGATTGGATATTCCCCCATTTGAACATGCGTGGATATTCTCCCATTTGTAAATGTTTGGATATTCACCCATTTGTAAATGATTGGATATTCCCCCATTTGTAAATGTTTGGATATTCCCCCATTTGTAAATGATTGGATATTCTCTCATTTGTAAATGTTTGGATATTCACCCATTTGTAAATGATTGGATATTCCCCCATTTGTACATGCGTGGACATTCTCCCATTTGTAAATGTTTGGATATTCACCCATTTGTAAATGTTTGGATATTCTCCCATTTGTAAATGGGTAAATACGGTTAATCAAGAATCTGCTGAAGGAATACAACCACATTAAATATTTAAAATGCCCACATGAACTGTTTAGTAAGGAGCTAGGTATTACTCTGAGGATACATATTGTACAAGTACACAGGAAGGAAAAAGATTTCCAGAAATAACTTTCAACTGAAATAACAACAAACGATGTACAACCGTCAGACAGTGATTAGAAACACTATTCTACACAGCAGAATCGAAATAAGCTAGGCTGTTCATTATACAACGGTGCCAAATTCCATGTCCTGGTTTGAATATTTTATGAGGACCATTTTACGACATAATAGAGCGAGAAAAGTGGATTACTTTGTTTCTGTAAATCTGATACATTTGAATTCCCAATAGAAAAAAAACTGACAAAGTACTAGGATACATCTTAAACTGAAACCTAAATGGAGAAATATATGCAGATGAATAATTAAGAACTAGCATGAAAAAGGTTAAAGAAATAATCCGAACTTGAGAAAGAACAATTCTTTATTTTTAATATTATAATTTTAAAGCGGGTTTTGCGGTCATAAATCCTTTGTTTTTAAAGGAGTGCAGTTCAGAGCGCATTTTTAAGCACGCCACACGACGAAACTAGCGTTGAAGTCAGTTCGTGCATGGACCGTACCGATTTCACCATGGCGAATCCTATCCCAGGACCAGGACCCCGAAACTTTGTTTGAATTAATATATGTTCATAGCGTAGTGAATGGAATGAAACTGTATATTCGCCATACAATGCAAAGAAGATAAATCTTGTAACAAACGTACACGATAATCTCATGAACGTTAACGGTAACATTGGAAAAAATAAACCTATCTTTCGAAAAGAAGGAGTTAAATCAACATAAGGAAGATTCGTGTTTCAAAAGAAAACATGCAACACTATAAAGTGTCGTACAGCGACATTTAAAGAAACTTCTTGAAAAACATTTAAAATAAATCAATAATATTTTTAAACTAGTCATTGACAATTCGCAGAAACTCTTTAGAGAATTTAAAAAAAACAATAACATTTCCCTTTATATTTCCGAAAAAAGAAATATCGTTTAAACATGATGTTTTGCTATAAAGGAAAGATTATACTTCAACCCTTTGTGTGTGATGAAATTTATCTTCAGCATAGCAATATTAAAGATACAAAGTTGTAATTGCAAACAAAAAATTGTAAAAGTTATTACAGACTTTCTAAATTACCAAACTAACCTTTAATCGCCCAGGATTACAAGTATCTTCTCCAGCCGGTTCTAATATTTAAACCATCAGTCAAAATGGTAAAATACTTTAAACGCCAGTCGAAATTGGCAGAAGTTACTTGAATAAAAAATATTTTCTAACAATTTTGAACTGGAAACAATGACTGTACATTTTCAATGGTGCCTACCTCTGGCTGTCTGGTAGCGCCCCATCCCCCTTCCGCCCTGGATGCCGCCTATGGGAGAGACATCCGGATTCTGGGTCCCCCCCAGCCGCCCGCTGCCAATGGGAGCCCTCAGCTTGGCAAACGGGTCATCAGCTTCCGCGTTTGGCATCTGACTGCGCACGTTTACCTGAGCATTTTTTAGTGATTTTACTAACGAGTTAAATGGATTTTCATCTTCCACACTTCCTTCGCTGTCACTATCGTCCGCTCTGAAACTCTTGCCGGGGAGGCCACCAATCCCGAATCCGCCGATGGGCGCCGCTCCACCTTCCTCATCACTGTCATCATCACTACCTTTCCGTCCTTGTTGTTGCAGCCTTATAAGTCTAGCTATTGGATTGTTATCAGCTGACTCTATTGGTTGCCTCTGGTTTGAGAACGCTGAAGGATGGTTATTTCGGGTGCCTTGTAGGAGCCGTTGATTTCCTGAGCGGTTATCCTCCTCGCTGTGATCGCTGTCCGTGTTTTCCAAAGATTTCATGTGCTCGTCATTTTCATCTTCGTCTTTGACGCGCGATATTGGGAAACCTGCATAGAAATGCCATATGCTATTTTATTCTTATCAACAGTTTACCTAGTTAGTGTTTGCCCAACATTTTCAGCCAATTAGGGGTGCTGGAATTATTAAATGATTAGGTTCATTTGGTGAAGATCGTTTCTTACTGCTGAAGACGACTCTTCATGATTAATAAAATCATCAGTGCTATAACTGCGCATGCGCTTATAGCCACGCCTACTGTTTGCATATGCAAAGCCAATTTTAATGTCAACGCTGATTTAACCACGTCACAACATCTAAGGTAGTTATGCAGTGATTGACAAGACTTTTTTTGGAAGGCGTACTGCATTATGTTAAAGCTGATGCAATTTGGGAGTGATTAACACTAAGATAGCTAGAACTCATTAAGTAATTTCCACAAGAAGATTAAACTTCCAGGTGCGCCCCCTCTACAATCGTCCAAGTTTACTTTTTATTTCAATATGTGAGGTAAAGAAGTTATAATACAGATCAAATCCACCATTTCCGACTGCAAATGCTTAAAATTATTCAGGGAGAAACTCCAATCCTTCATGCAAACAGTTTATGCCATATACTTTAGGCATTGAGGGAGGGTCGCGTGTCGAAAGGTTACACCATAAGTCACGCCCCCTCTAACGTCAATTGCTGGCCCCGCCCGATTTTTTTCGTTAATAGGAAACTTATGTCGCTCCGCTGCGCTCCGCTCCCTTTAAGAGGTTACTTATTCACGAAGAAATTACTTAATAGACATTAACATATACATAAATTATTGGTATACATTTTCAAATTTTGAGAGTAGGTTTATTTTGAATTATCTGATTACCTAGCCCAGAAGTCTTCGATTCAGATTTTTTCTGTTCGGTGTCTTCAAAGTTGTTCTGAAACAGCGCCATGAATTCGTCTTTGCTCTGCTGCCCCTTGGTGTCTTCCTTATGGAAATTTCCGTTCTCATGGACTCGCTTCACCTCTGGTGACCTCTTAGATGGCGTGTTTGAGCCAAACAGCGAGTTTCCGTTGTCGTCCGGTTCGTTTATACTGATGTCAGCCGATACATGTGATGCCTGGCTCGGGCTGGATATATTTAGACGCTGTCCATAACCCGTCGCGCCCGGCTGCGAACCGCTGTAAGACGATGGAGAAGCACTACCGCTTGGGCTGGCACGCGCTTTCTGCTGGAAACGCCTTCTCATCCGTTCTTGAATGTCAATCTTGCCGCCTAGCAATAAATATTTATAATTACTAATAAAATCATCCCCATCATTATATAGACATATTACCCAAATCATGAGGAATTCCAATAAATAGTTATAAATATGTAGTCCTACCTTTGTCGCTCGGCCGCCTCCCTCCCCCGGCGTCAAGGTCGTTCATTCCGCTCGCTGTAAAATAAAGCACATAAATGTTATTGTAAATTGTACTTCACATATGGTCATTCGAAAAACAACAGCAACGAATGATGACCTAGATTACCATTTTTTTTAAATCATTCCCACTATAACAGGATGTGGATTTCGGTTCATTTATAATTAAAAATGTAAATAGTAAAACCATGCCGCAAATTATCTAAAGAAATTAGGTATTGAACTTGCTTGACATTTATTGATTTCGAACTCTAAATCGGTCTAAGTAGATGTATCAACCTGCAAATAAGGCAACCGTTTAATACAGTGAAATGTGAACTTAACGGAAAATAAAATACGTACAACATACAACATACACACAACATAAACCCCCTATTAATTGGACACCGCGAAAAAGACAAATAAAGATGATATTGTCGCCAAGGAGACTGAAAGCTTCCATGATTTAACTTCCTTCTATTATTATAATTTAATATCTAATTACCCAGTAATGCTAGCTAGTTTATCACGTATTCAAAAACAGATATGATCGAGTATTTGGATAAGAGTTTTTAGCTACTTCAATGAATGTTATGTTTTTAATGTCGTATATTCCAATTAGATACAAGAGTAATACTTACCTGAATTATTTAGCCTACTGTTTTTTTTTATATTCCTTATACAGTCAAAGCGAAATATTTAGACAAAACCAGGTTCAGATTTTGTTTAGATCTATTTAGAATGATAAAAACATTTACCTGATTGAAAGTATTCAACTTATTTTACAGAACTTTAACTAGAATGAATTACAAACTATCCGTTGTAAAAACCATTACGTTAGAAGCATTTCTATTTTCGTTTTACCTATACCAAACAGTACGCTGGTATTTCCTATGACGCATCAGCCATACTAGATATATGCAAAACGAAACCATGTAAGATTTTCCCCATTAGGTCGCTTATGTCATTTAGTGAGGAAATAACCGTGATATGATCAAGCAGTGATTCTTACATTTGAAACACCTCGACTTTTTCCCTTTGAATGAATGCGACTTCGGATTACAATATCGGGTTTCTTTATATTTAACTGCGCTGCAATAAATCGCGTAGTAATTTCGTTTTAGCAGTTAAATTTAATGACTGCTCTTCACTGCACTGGCAATTAATTTAAAAAAAAAGATGAATACATATCGTAAACAATGGTTCTTCTTAAAGATACCGTGTTGAATTTGAAATAAAGGTGTAGAACACGGTTCGTCTACCTCAAGAGACGATTGTTGATCACTGTTAATATTTTAGCATTCAACAGTCATTTACTATGTGTGCGTATTTGGCTACTAAATACCTGGTTACAATCTTGTTATCAGTAATAAATATTTTCCATTAATGCATTATTTAGTAAGAAGTTAAAGTTTCACCACTCAAAGTTATGTTTGTTATAAATATAATTGTTACTGTATTGATTTTAAATACGAGTGTCACTTTAAACTTAGAAATACAAAATACACGTTATAACACTTCAATTCATTAATACTATTATTTAAAATTTTACGAACTACCTCTGATATACCGGCATATATCCGAGGCTGTTTTTCGATGGAAAAAGACCGAGATATTTCAATTGTGTTTCTTAATTACAACGGCCCTGATTATCATCGGATAGGCTGATAGTCTTAGTCGTGGCCCGAGCTTCTTTTGTGGTGAAACATTGACACCGCACATAGGTGACACGAGCAGAGCCTGGCCGGCCACTCTTTCTTCCCTGCTTTAGATGTCATTCGTCACGTTTAGGGGGCTAATTATTAGACGGCGCCCTACTATATTTGATATTACTTTAGAAATATTCCAACTTAGGGACTAGTTCATAAATTGCAGAACAATGCGTTCAATAGTTTCCACGTAAGCCCTGCTTATCATTATGAAAATTTTGATTTTAAATACCAACTCAATCATAATAACAACTTGGCCATCTCCGAGATAGATACAGGCCGAGATGTTCCGATCGATATCAAATAGAAGAAGGTTACACGGTACTATTAAAATATCCTTTATGTTTGTAAACCTCCTACGCAGTAATCTCCCTTGGTGACAGCAAAAATGCCCGAGTTTTGAAAAATTAACCTTGAGCTTAATTGTTTGTTTGGAAAATGTCATTCGAAAGAATGAACTCCAGATAATTCCCCTTTGATGTATAGTATTTTTATCCCCGTTCTATATACTCATATGAGTGAAATGTGTAACAAAAACTTATACAAAATATAAAGCAAGGAATTTACATAACAAGCCGGTACAAATAAAAGGTGAACTTCATGCTATTGAAATCTATGTATTAGACCATTGACTCTATTTCATCCGAAGAAACGAATGTATATTTTTGTTATAATTTAGTTTAAACCGGAGGATTAGCTTGGGGGAAAAAGACAGAATATCTATAATTCCGGGCTTAAACTATTGTAACAATATTATTAACCATAATGTCATTCGAGCATATGTACACCCAACATAAAACAGAATATTATCATTGAAATAATAACCATTTTTTGGTTATCTGCATGCATGTTTTTCTTCCAATTTCATTGCGCCGACTTGATACGATACATCAACTTTTTTCTTGTTTATTATCTGTGGCCTTATATACATTGATGAGAAGATCCTTTCTTTTGGTTTCTAAATACCTCCGTTTAAACTTTACGGGAAAAAAGTGGGGTCACAACCCCATGCCAACACTTAACCAAATAAATTTCGGTTAATTAAAGGGGCGCAAGGAAAATGGTAACGTACGTCCCTAAGTTACGCCTTCTCTAATGTGATATTCTGAACCGGTCCCGGGTTATGCTATAATGCAAACAATATGCTCGGGCAGAGACCGTAAAACCCCTCGCACCCGCTCTTTGACTCTAAATGATACACACACCGAAGACAGTATTAAAATGTTTGGCTAAAAACATTGATTACAGGACTAGACGCTCCCCGGACACTCTGAAAAAATTGAACAAATAGATTGTTGATTACATATAATTTATGTAAGGCATTGGATGAATTTAAATTTGTAAAACACATATCTTTAACTTTCTTCAAAACAGCATTCCTAAAGCATAAATTTGAAACAAGTACATAAAAAAGCAAGTACATAAAAAAGCTTAATACAGTTTCTAAAGAAAGACACCATAAATTAACCAAGTACAGGGGTGGATCCATGATTTAACGTTATAGAAGGGAGAAACCCAGCAAACACCCGACGTCGGTACGGTGTCTTTCAAAGTGGGAATCAGATCATGAGGTGTTCGACCAAAATCCCACGTCGAAACCCTGACGACGTTTATTTATGACGTCGTCACGACCTGGGATACTCGTGGGGCGCTTGTCTAAATATTTTTTATCTGACATATATGGTTTCCATCAAACTGAATCGCACTAAATGCCTGTAATTTCCATTAATTATTTCTGCGGATTTTAAGTGAAGGACATGTTCAATGCGGAACAAAGGTTGTTTTTTTTTATTTTCGAAGGATGTTCTGACCTGGTAAGTAGATTTACATTACAGTGTTTATTGTTGTATAAATACGCGAACCAGAAGGTCAGAAGTGTTAGCTCCTCTCGGGGTTTTAACCTATGTAATAAGAGATATTTACAGAAACGCTCTTGAATGTAAGAGTGTTTGCTAACAAAGTGAAAATAGACAACTGAATGTCTTCAAACTGTGTTTATGGTCAAAATATACCGTTCTTACACCTATTTTAGCTAAATTAGTGTCGAGTGTTTGCTACACAGTAGCAGGGAAGTCATGCGCCAATAAGGCGTACGTATGTCCAGGTGTCATGTAAGTCATGCGCCAACAAGGCGTACGTATGTCCAGGTGTCATGTAAGTCATGCGCCAACAAGGCGTACGTTTGTCCAGGTGTCATGTAAGTCATGCGCCAACAAGGCGTACGTATGTCCAGGTGTCATGTAAGTCATGCGCCAACAAGGCGTACGTATGTCCAGGTGTCATGTAAGTCATGCGCCAACAAGGCGTACGTATGTCCAGGTGTCATGTAAGTCATGCGCCAACAAGGCGTACGTATGTCCAGGTGTCATGTAAGTCATGCGCCAACAAGGCGTACGTATGTCCAGGTGTCATGTAAGTCATGCGCCAACAAGGCGTACGTATGTCCAGGTGTCATGTAAGTCATGCGCCAACAAGGCGTACGTATGTCCAGGTGTCATGTAAGTCATGCGCCAACAAGGCGTACGTATGTCCAGGTGTCATGTAAGTCATGCGCCAACAAGGCGTACGTATGTCCAGGTGTCATGTAAGTCATGCGCCAACAAGGCGTACGTATGTCCAGGTGTCATGTAAGTCATGCGCCAACAAGGCGTACGTATGTCCAGGTGTCATGCGCCAATAAGGCGTACGTATGTCCAGGTGTCATGCGCAAATAAGGCGTACGTATGTCCAGGTGTCATGCGCCAATAAGGCGTACGTATGTCCAGGTGTCATGCGCCAATAAGGCGTACGTATGTCCAGGTGTCATGTACCTCAGCGTCATCGCAATATTGAGATCAGCAGGAAGTGTGTTACGGAACCTGGTTTCTCCCACCTCAGATAAGTAGATCCATTAATTTAGCCATGCTAGAAATTCTTATCTTGCCCACGGGCGAAGATAAAATGCCCGTATGATACTTATAGTCTCTTTTCTGAATGCAATGCGTCAGATGCTGGAGAATGCCGCCAAACATTGTTGGCGGGATCTTTCAATTACTTTTTGAAGGAGGTGACATCTATGTCTCGGAAATCCTGTATCAATGTATTGTACTGTCTATACTGAAGCCTCATGTCGTCTGTTAGCCAGGGGCGGATCCACCATCGATCACGTCTTCTTCTCCTCTGTCCCAAATACAATGCCAAGGCAAGCATGACATGTATTTCAGCTTGGATATGAAACTGAGGTGCAAGGTGAATGCCGCTAACATCAATCGTGTTAAAAACGTTCTCCTCTTATCATTTAAATAGAAAAAAATACTAATATATTCAAATGACTTGTTTTAAAAGAATGATACAAAATGAGAAATAATAGTATGACTCGTTGAAATGCTACAAAGTAGGCAACTGTTGTTCAAAAAATGTGTATGCAAACTATGGAGTAATATTAATTACACTTACCCCAAAATACGTTATGGTAATGTTAAAACGGAATCAATCTATAGCTTTTGATTTTTAAAACGCCTTGACGCTTTCTGTAGACTCCTAAAAACGTGTTTTAAAACTCGCAATTTTACGTATTTTTAAAACACGCAATATGGTTTCTTTGAAACTCGTTATGACGTCTGAAAAAATGAGCTCAACCGCTCGTTTAAATGTCTTGTTTCTCATAATTACGTTTTGTTGAAATTCAGAGGTGGCCCTTGGAAACTAGTAATGACGCTTTTAGAAACTCGAAGAAACGCGTTTTAAACTCTTTATAGTGCCTTTATCAGGTTCGCGCTATAATATTACGTTTTTTTGAAACTCGTAACAATTATGCCCTTTTGGAACTTGTAAGAATACCTTTTTCTCGTAAAAATCCTTCCCCGTTATAGCGTCTTTTCAAACTCGCAGAAACGCGTTAACGCCCTTTTTCGCAAACTTAGAAACTCGTAATATGGCCTTTCAAAACCCGATGGTAGAGCCAAAAGTTACACGATGCATGATTGCATAATTATGCTGTCTTAAATTCGTAATTTGACGTCTTTTTGCATTGGAACTCGCAACGCCTTTAAAAACTCGTTTTAACGATTTAAGCCGTTTTCGTATTTCATGCCGAACGGAGCTTAATAAAGCATTTTTGTGTTAGTCGCCCTTTAGAAAGTCGATGTCTTTTTGCGTGTTTACGAATACTAAATATTCGTTTCCTTTTACATTGTCGCTAATAGGCTCTCATTATATTAATAACCGAATGGCTTACGACTTACGTACACTTGTTCAGACAAGCATGAAACTACTACAACTACAATAAGTATGCACTTTAAGATATTCATTGAGATTTAATATATACCAATTCATAGTGCAGGTGATTCTACGGCCACTGAAAGCTAATTGATTTTCATAGTATTGATTCCAATCTAAGCTTCAATATCTTTGTAAATATTTATGGGGTAATGCGTTGCATTGGTTTATGGATCGGAGAATGGTAGCAGTTTCTTCGGCGTTGTGCTTGTTACAGTGAGTGTTGCTTATTTTCCAATCTCGTGCCGAGGGATGTCTTGTATATGTTGAAGCGCAGGTGGTTCATCTCCATCTCCACTCTCTCATCACCAACAGAACTCTGAAGAACACGAAGTTAATAGTTAAGTTGAAGAGAAGTGTTGGAATTGACGGCAGAAGGCCCCTTAACTGGATGCAAATACAGGTGCGTGTATTATTTGTTTGCGTAATTACTAACGCCTAATGTTTTCTTTTTTTAGTATAATTTCTTTACAAAAGCTATCCTAAAAGAGCTTATAAATGAGCTCTTCCATGATGTATTATATTGTTCTGCTTCGATAGTTTAAATAACGCAAAGCAAACGTGCAATTGCACGTAACGTTGTCAATTAAAAACGTATATAATATGAAAGAGACGTTTACACGTACATGTAGCTCACCAGGTGTGGCTTCGTAAAAGGGAAATGTAAGAGGAAGAGTCTTTAAAACTGAATGCTATTTTTACTCATTATGTTTGTACTTCTCAAATCACAAGTTGATAATGTCAATACTCATCAGTGTTTGCATTTGAGATTGGAAAATAAGACTCACGCCAATTCAAACCGTTTAATTAACTTTAGATTGATCCGGTTTGTAGAGAGATATTCAAAGACGCTTTCAACTCACAAAGAGTTAAGGAGAGAGGTATAAATATTAGCTCTAAGCTATCTCCTCAATACTTACTTATGTGTATAAGTTATGTCTTGCTTAATGTACAATATATATTATTTAAACCAACTCACAAAGAAATGTGGAGGTGAATGTAAACTGTTTTTACATTCATTTACATACTACACTATTGACACAATTGTATATCTGCGTTATGTATAGATTTGAAAAGGAATACACCAAAAGCAAACCTTTGTACTATGTAAAATGAAAAATAATATGTAAATTACTTTGTCGTTAACAAAACTTGAGTTTGTACATGGACTACTTGTTCCATTCAGGCTCATCGGTGCATGAAAACCAAATTCGTCAGGGACTATTCAAAAAGGTGTTGGGAAGATAAATCGCTTCCTTGATTAAAGATATGATGAAGAATTATTTGAAATCTTGCTTTACGAACTAACACGTTTAAAGTTTGAAATAACCTTTTCTTATGATAATTGTATTTTTCCAACCACTTTGCATAATTCCTTAATAAGTGCATAGGTTTCCCACATATTGCCCTGTTGCGGATCTCCCACAAACATATATTTACCTCATTCCTTAAATGAACTGCCTTATGGCATTTTCCATTATTTTCCGATGAACGCAACATCTTCGGATATGTTCGGATCGCGGATCATCACAGAACAATACGGTTAATTGAAATTTGTTTATCTTGTGATTGTTTGTATTGTGTCAGCATGCCACGAAAAACTTCAATCAATCTGCTGGAAAAGGTAAATTTATGATAAATTTGATGGATTGTTGTCTTTAGCGTTTCAAATTAATGATTAAAAGTAATTTGAAGCAATTGATTTTTTCCGCGTTATTGAGAAGTCATTTGATAAACTGTTTCCAGTTACGGTCGGGTCGTTCTATTTACAGAATTGGTGAAAAATAATTACAGCAAGTTTTTTTTTTAATGAAATGAAGCGCCATTTTTAATAATTCATTAATGAAATAATAAACTGTTCGGACTATACACACTTTAACCAGCCCAGCTGCGTTCATACCTAGTAACACCTTACTTTCGGTTTCAGTTCTCATTGTTCCATGGTACTTATTGTCATTGTCTCATTGAGTTGATGGAAAGGATGGTGTAGCAACGAGTCAGATCAAAATCTTTCTTTAAAGCATAAGTGAATAAAATGTCATTGATATACGAACCAGACGCATTACAGTGTTTTCCAGTCAATTGATAGTTTGGAATTTCGGCTGACGTCAGAATGACGTCGTTGGAAAATATCCTTCTTTATATTGTGTTTTCATTGGTTGATTTGAAGTTTACGATATTCAATCGACCAGTACAGTTCTTTCACCGCTAGACAATTACATCAACATTATGCTAACACCAATAACCAACATGATGTTCGTGCAGCCATAGCACGTTTACAAGAATACACAGATCTATATACCAAATGTCTTAAAATAACCCAAAGACGTCTGTTTGTCTTACATCTTAAGTTCACAGACTTTGAGTCAGACTCCAGACCTTTGTTAATTACGTCAGAAACAACCGCAAATAGTAACAATCAATGTACCACTGGCCAACTATGGGATCTATATACTATTATCAATAAATGTGCAGAGAAAGAAACTGGACAGCAATGATTAGAATTCTACCTTGCATGTTATCATCATCAATCTTCATATTTCGACTGATAATTTTACACATATACGTTCATAAAACGGTAGTATAAAATTGAACAACAAAATATTTAAAATTTGAAGAAGGACTCCTATTGAACATGAAGAAAATTATGTAAGTCTAAGGCGGTGTCTAATGCAGTGCTTACCAAGCCTACCTTTTAATAGTTGTATTGAATGCAAAATTTCTCTATGGTTTGTCACGCAAGAGCGCATCGAGGCGAAAATCAACGCTTGTTTGTTGTGTTTTTTTTTTAAATAAACTTTTGTAATTGAAAAGGATGATTAAGCCAGAGTTACGGGTGTATTGTCCCTCGCAAGATCATGTAGATGTATTGCAAGTATTACAAGTATCATTTGAATGTTTTGAAAGGGTTTTAATTTTTGAGTTAAAGCCAAAAAAACCGTTTTAAGTTGTTTTTTTACGCTGACATACCGAAGCTATGGCAATAGTGAAAATAGGGAAAAGTGAGCGTATTGATCATGGCAATTATGGAATGGATAGGAATAGTATGTCGGGGTGTGAAACTATTGTCGCATACCATTATTTACAATTTTTAAAGATATAACCCTAGGACAGAACTTCTGTACTTTTCTAAAGAAAATCTTTATTTGTTTTATTTTCTAAAATTATTTAGATAGTTAGGATCAATTTGCCTGCTGAAACACCTATTTTCAAAGTTATTGGCGCCGCACTTCAGTGCGCACCTATTATGAAATGGGAATTTATTTTAGTTAGTGGTAGGTGCGGTTTTTAAGTTGGTTGACAGTTGGGTTTTACTGTTATTTTATAATGATTAAAAAATGCAAATGGGTGGCGATTGCATGGGTGTTAGAAATGCTTTTCATGGTTGAATAGATAGTCTTCAATTTATCTTCAAAACATTATTTCTGAAGAACGACAAATAAGTTTAATAACTGTTCCCGATTCGTTTACGTTTTCCGATTGGTTACCTGAAATATCTGAAATATCATGAGCCGGAAATGTAAAATGTGTGGACTGGTAATTATGTGAATGGAAATAATTATGTTTTATGTTGTTTTGTTATGTTTACTGCATTGATAAACCATGACGTATCTTTTTTCTTTAATCTAATCGATATTGAAATTAAATGTTCACCTAACTTTATTTGTTAATGTGTTGAAGGTGACATTAGTAAAATTTTATTACGATTGTCCCCGAGTTGTAACACATACCGGATGTTGCTATTTTTAGAGCCAGAAGGTATTTCCCTGCTATTCATAGGTCAATAATGGAATTTCTACATCGTAGTAGTTGGAAACTCGGGTGATGATTTTATCATGAATATACGTTTAAAATAAGTAAACACTAAAAGTGCACACTGACAGTTGATTACGATATACCTAACAATTTGAGTCATTACAGTAAAACATGGTTTAAAGTGAATTATACGCGTAAGAGAAGTTTTTCTGTCGAAAAAAAACGAATGTCAACAATCTGCATGGAACTGGGATATTCGTATCAAAGGGCTATGTATGTAAGTATCTTTGAGTAGTTTTGTACGTTGATGTGTTCACAAATGTTTGTTTTTTAATTTATCTTTGGAATTCGTAAACCATTTTTATTTGCTAAATGTTAAGACAGCGTGTTTTTTACATACATGTACTATAATTATATATTATTATAAATATACATGTTACATCTACTTATGCACCAGTCAATTGTAACCACGCCCCCCCCCCCCCGGTCAGGAATAGCCGGGACTTTGACTTTCGGTCCAGCCAACCCCAGGTTAAATCCTCGTCCTGCGAGGATGAACTGATGGTCAAATCCCTGCCATATGCCCCGCACCCCAGGGAGCCTAGGTAAGGCATATTCCCCGCTATATTTTGCTCGAAGCCAAAACCACTGCATTCACCCGGCACTGCAGGGCCACCTGAAAGGTAGCTAAAGAACTTCAGCGAACACGTTATATATAACCTTTTTGGATGTGTTCGCTGAAGAGAACGCCGTATCCAAACCCTACCAGAATTCGTGACATTTTTATGTCACGCTGTTATTTCACTTGTATGCATTGTACAGACAAAACAGCTGTATCCTTAGGTTAATGAAGTAAAATGTAGTTCACAAACTCATTTTCAAAACCAAAAAAACGCTTTAAAGATAGTTGATTTAGCAGTTTAATAAATGCTATTACAAGCATTCCTTATCTAGGTCATAGTTGTGTTTAAATTTAATCACGTGACACCAAGATTTTCAGAAAATACACATGTGACCTAGTGTTTATTTTGCTGTTATTTTTTTCTATTTCGAATAATTAATAAATAACTAATAACAAATTTGGAATAAATAAATTGTTTTTACTTATCAAAAGGTATTTACAGCCTTACTGCAATTGGATTCAACTAATGGCTATAAATAGAATCCATCGACGTCATCATGGTCATGTGATTGCATTGCATCATCACACTCAATTGATTCTGGTTGACTTTACTATGGGGGTTACGCCATAACTTTAATGTGTTGTAAACATCAAAAAATTAATATCAACATTAAAGTTATGGAAGCCAGAACGTGAACACATTAAAAAATTAATATCAACATTAAAGTTATGGAAGCCAGAACTACCTGAAAGGTAAAAACACAGCCCGTTTCCCCGGCTATCCCCGGCATAACCCTGGACCTAGGGGGCCATGGTTACAATTGACTGGTGCATTATGTACATGTTTCATATTTTTAAATGTTCTTATGCACATTATTTATGTATATGATATGAGTATGTAATCTTTTATTTGGTTGTTTTATCTTAGAAAAATATTAGACTTAAAAGTTTGTTTAAAAATGATGTGTTTTGGTATGTGACCTATTTTTAACATACCATTATTATATACATGAACATATCCATTATTTGTTTACAAACTGCATATTATCAAAATAAACCTGTAAGAAAAGACGTACATGGTTTAGGGCTGGAAGCCACGACAGCTTTGACACTAGCGACATTCATTTGCTTGGTGTAGGTCTTGTTAAAACCCCGTACTGTTGTTAATCATTATCAACCATATGCACAACAACTTCACATTTGTGCTTACCAACTTACTCTTGCCTAAAACAGATATTAGTGCAGAATGTATAATTGATACATGTGCATTTGTCTTTCACAGTTGTAGATAATCAGAAGTCTAATTTCTCCCAGGTAGGAAAATGACTGAATATTACTAAGTCAACAAATTGGGGTTATGATGAATTCCAGCCTGCATTAAATATTATGTTGGATCATTGAGACAGATTTGACATCCATGTCATCCACAAGGCAGTCACATCTGATAGAGATGATGTGATTATTTCATATAAAACATATTTGAGTTGGTGTTTGTTGTTTTATAAACTCAATGTATTCAATAATCAAGTAGTGGTGGTGGTGGTGATGATGATGATGATGATGATGATGATGATGATGATGATGATGATGATGATGATGAATTTTATTGATAAATTTAGTAATTTTCTTTATATATTATCTACATGTATGTATCAGCTTGTTTTGTTTTTTTAAATAATGTCGATAAATATTAAACTGTTTATATTTTATTTTGTATAGGTATGGCAGTATTATTATCTATACTAATAAGTTAGAAAGGCTTTTAAAGTACATTTTTTTCCTTTACAGCACTAAACATTCTAGATGGGTAAAGAACCTGTAGGGGCATAAAAACCAAATCAGCATTGACTCAGCATTGAGTAATTATCATCTGTGCACACACACTACAAGTACAAACGCATGGGAACAGACCAAATTTCAAATGTTGAAGAGTGAAGACTTATTGTGAAAAAATTCTAAATGTAAGAATACCATTGACAAAATAAAACAAATAAACATCGATTACCTACAGAGACTGTTTACATGTTATAATATTAAAAAGACAAATTAGTTGAGACCTTTCACTCTGACATTTTTGGAGGGGCATTACCGCCTACATGTACATAGTGTTCTTGTTTCTTTACATATATTAAAATTTGAAAGTACATTCATTGTTTTTAAATCTGAATTCTGAGTTAGTATCATACGTAAAATTCAATTATTTGAATGATTACAGTTTATGAATAAGTCCAATAAAGCTTTATCATTTTTTACAAGAAAAGGGTTAATTTTTAAGCATTTTATTAGCTATAAAAATGTCTGGTTACATGACATTATGTATATTTTCTTCAAAATTGAACGGTAAACTATCATAAATTGTCTTTTAAATTGTTCATTATACATCATAGAAAATATTTAAAATGATTTCAGCAGGTTGTCTTATTAGTAATTATTTTTTATGAATTTATAAAACTGCTTTATATTTTCAAACATCGAAATACTGCTCTGCTCAGAAGACTCACAAGATCAATCAAAATGATTATTTTGCATGTGTATCAATAATGCTGTTCGGTTGAACTTATGTTTTCTGTTTACTGAAGTTTATTTCACCAGAAACTGTTGTGTTTATTTCATAAGCTCTGATAATGTGAAACAAAAATCAAATATAGACAAAATATTTACTTGTCGCTCTTTGTAGCCCTTGGAGTTTGGGGTTGGGTGTAATGAAACTTAAATAAAAAATTTAATTCACGGTAAAATATCTTCAAAATATGGATAAAAGTCCCATAGTGTACCTTGATAATTATGTTGTCGGTGAAAGCTTTTATTAAAGTGTGTATTACTTAAATACCTTAATTCAGTTTAAATAATTATGGCCTTTAATGATTTTTGTTTTCATATAGATTTCCTGTTATATTGAGCTTTGTCATTTTTTGTTTTGTTTTGTATTATGTACAATCGCTACTTCTATTTCCTTACTTAAATTTTTTTGTCTCATTTGTCAAATTGAATTGGTACACATTTCATATAAAGTGAAAAAAACACACACTATTTTTAAAGATGCACTCTTACTCCCAAACATTAGAGTTATCACAATTAATATCATTGTTTTGATTTTTCAAAATGGGTTGATAGATGTCAACAACAATGTTTCTAATAAAGGATTTTGAGTTCAATTGGCTAATAAGAATGAACATAAAACATGGTATTTCTGCCTTGTGATACTATAGTAGACCACAGTAAATCTTTTAGCAATCACCAATCATTTAATATTTGTCATGCTTTCTGCTATTATAAACAGGGTCACAAGCTTGTTATAAATCAGTAAACAATATTTCAGTAAATGCATTATTTAGTAAGTAGTTGTTGTTTTATTAGTCAATTTGATGTGTGTTATAAATACAATTATATGCAGGGCTTCCATTAAAGGAAGTTTGAAAGTATATTACTCCTTAGAAATGGGTTAAAACTTTCAAAATTGATTTCTAGGAAGTACAAAAACTTCCATAATTTTGAAGAAAACCACCAAAGTAGAAAGCCTGGAAGTTCAAAATATTCAAACCTTGTGTCAATATTACTTTTATGGTCACTATTTCAATCAGTCTTAAGATAAAATGATTTATTATAATATAAGTCTTTGAATTTGGCAAGTTAAAGTTACAAATTACTTGATTTTTAACATTCTAATTGAAAAATAGTGGAAAAAGATATTGTATTCGGGAGATTTTAACTTTCACATTTCAGTGTAAAACTTCCAAAATTGATGGACAGGAAGTTTATACTTCCAGTTTCAAATTCTTAATGGAAGCCCTGTTATATGTATTGATTTCAAATAAGAGTTTCAGTTTAAAGATGCTCATTGAAAGATAATGAACAGACACACAAAAACTAGACACATTTGATACTAATTGTATGAATGATTATTATTTAGGTGACCTCTGATTTGTTTTGGAGATATTCATAAATGGGTGTTATTCTTTGTTGTCTTCAGTTTCTTATACATTTAAGGATTTTTATAATTGCTTTTCTGGTATATATTTTTTAATGCAAATGAAAACACACTTTAAAGTTGACACATTTGATACTAATTATATAAATGATTATTGTTTACATGTGCTCTGATTTGTTATGAAGATATTCATAAAGGGGTGTTCTTCATGTTATTATACATTTTGGACTTGATTTAGTATTGCTTTTCTGGTATATATTCATTTAATGCACAAAGAAATTATTTTAAGTGTTCAGTATCACTTTCACACATTGTTTACTATTATTTAGTGCATATTTGGCCTATTTATGCTTATATGTGCATTGTTGTATTTCAAAACCTTTGTGAAAAATAGAAACAGTATTATTTCTTTCATGCATAGTCTGATACATATTCAGTTTGTATGCATTATTTTTATCATATTTGAAAAAAATGCCATTGTCCTATAAGACACATGCTTTTTTGTGTTAATATCACTATCAACTAAAAACATCCATTTTCAACTCTTCTTTACCATTTAAATGGAGAAGTTAACATTATAGCTCCATTGACCAGTGTTTTATGCAATTTGTCCAATTTCATACATTTTAGTATTATTAAACAGCTAAAAACAAGGCATGTTATGTTATAAATGCATTTCATCTAGTAAACCAATGTTCTCTTTTTATATAACAGTTCAATAATTATGTTCTATTTATGTTTGTAACTTTCATACGAAATGATAATGTTTATTAAAGTACTACAAATTTTTTATTTCATGTCACTTCTTCATGATGAATTCCCCATATAATCAGGAAACTTATTCTTCCCTTCAAGTTGTCATTCCAGCATGGTGACTTTGCCCCCTCCCCCTAAATGATTAGAACTGCAGTGTACAAGAACAATAACTCTATTTCAGCGAATTGCAAGAGTTATTCCCTTTGTTCCTTTTCCTGTCCGTAGCATAACAAGAAAACTACTTTTTGGAATTTCATTAAACATCATTCAATGGTAAAGCGCAACAAGAGGAAGTGCAGTGCACAATGACTATAGCTGTATTTCAGCTAATTACAGAATTATTGCCCTTTGCCTCTTTTTCTTGACCAGAGCATTACTTTCAAAATACTCATGGTATTGAAATAAAACTTGGTATATGGATAGGTGGCAATGACAAAAAGTACAGTGCACAAGCACCCTAAATCTGTCGTGTTCATTAATGTACCACAACCCTAATGAACTGTTCAACTTGAAACTCTTCAATTTCAATGCTTTACCCTATGATGTTAAGCAGAATACTACAAATATTTTGAGAATTTCATGGATGCGGTTCGATGCATTGTAATGTGCTTGTTGGCCTTGACATTCCTTGTTTTTCAACATAACAAATGCATAAACTATTAAACGGCGCCCTTTGATGCTTTGCATCAATGGTCTTTCTTGTTTAACGCCTTACCAGACCAATCATAGTGAGGCGTGTTGTATGAATCTAATACGAGGTGACATGAACCATTATATTATAGACTGGTCGTCGAGTTTATTCATAGACGTAGGATACTCTTGGCATTAACACACAGCGCCATAAGACCACACACAGTACACAACTATCAAAATACTATCAGTGTAAGCACCTAAGCACGATCACTGGAAACCGAGTCAGAACTCGCTGTAGTTATATTACCTGTTAACTTGCGTTCAACCTAGCTTTTCAAAACAAAGGATAAACACATTTTTCAACTGAAATATGAAACAGCCAGACGAAGAAGTCGCCTGAGGTCAAACAAATGCCATCTTTCGGCGCTCAAGAAATTGAAACAAGTGTCTGAAAATTACACAAAACACATTTTTTCTTATTCAACCATTTTTTGGTTAACAATTGGGTCCATCTATATACTGATCAATTATTGCATTCCTTCCTCTGATAAGTTTCATACATTGTATGAAATATGTGACGTTGATTTGTTTTACGAGAAAAAAATGCCTAAAGGGCAATTCTGGAGCCATTGGTCAAAATACAAGCAGAGAAATATATACTCTCATGTGGAAATGCGACATTCAAGTAAAGCCAAATGAACATAGTGATATAACTAATGTATTAATACAACTAAATACGTTATACGCACAGCAATGCAAAATTGTGTGTTATCAGCATGCAATATTTCCTTCCATGCCAAAACTTCGCGACGAACGGAATTGTTTTAATGCATTTTTGTTACACCCTGTTTCGCGAATGATATTCCATGGATTCGACAGACATGATTTTACAGTGATTTGTTACACCTTGAAACAACTACAAACAGCAATGATCCACCAACAGCTGTTCCCCTACAGATACGTTCAAGTACAAGAACATTTGCTAAGAAGGACAAATGAACCGGCTCCGATCAAAGCTCTTGTGTTTTGCAAGTATCTATATAAACAAAATGTAGTTAACATTCACATTTCTTGAAGACTCGCTGAATCATTGAAACGATGTGTTCGCCTTTCAACGTCTGTTATCTCTACGCTCTCTGGTAAAGTCTAATTGATTGGATTTGATATTTATTTTAGGAAAAGTAGAAAATGTATTGCTTTTGAAAGCAAACACCAGAACGCACACTTGTCATGATATCGCGTGATGATCTTATTCATGTCAACACATTAACGCTTCTTTTAAATCATAATTACACCATCGCTAGTGCTTTCTGTTGGAATAATTATTAAAATAAAAACCATAAATGGAAAAACAAAGCTTTTTTTTCGCATAACACTTGGTTATACACGGATGAAACAATCAAATAATGCTAACGCATATAAGCCCGTGTGACAACTTGGATGTTTACACAATTAGCGTGTGAATTTGTGCATTCAAACAGTTAAATGTCATTGTTTTAGAATAAAATGCATGTATACGTGCTTTGAAATAGGAAAACATTTTAGGCCGGTAGGCCGCTGGGCCGCCAGGCCGCTAACTTTTAGCCGCTAGGCCGCTAGGCCGCTGAAGTGCTCGATCGACTATTTTGAAAAAAAGTTGAAAAACGTTTCAGAGTGATAATTTGTGCATAAAAACAGTAAATATAGCATTGTTTTAGAAGAACAGGCATGTTTAATGCTTTGAAATAGCTGACTGCTTTATCTGTGTTTTTGAAAAAAAACCTGTTGATAATCGCTAATCGCTTCAAATTGTTAATTGGTGCATAAAAACAGTTAATATGTCATTGTTTTAGAAGAAAATGCATGTATACATGCTTTGAAATAGGAAACCATTTAAGGCCACTAGGCCGCTAGCTAGTCCGCCAGGCCGCTAACTTCACGCCGCTAGGCCGCTAAAGTGCTTGATCGACTTTTTTGAAAAAAAGTTGAAAACGCTTCAGAGTGATAATTTGTGCATAAAAACAGTAAATATATCATTGTTTTAGAAGAACAGGCATGTTTAATGCTTTGAAATAGCTGACTGCTTTATCGGTGTTTATGAAAAAAACTGTTGCTAATCGCTAATCGCTCCAGAGTGTTAATTGGTGCATAAAAACAGTTAATATGTCATTGTTTTAGAAGAAAATGCATGTATACATGCTTTGAAATAGGAAACCATTTTAGGCCGCTAGGGTGCTAGGCCGCTAGGCCGCCAACTTCACGCCGCTAGGCCGCTAACTTCACGCCGCTAGGCCGCTAGGCCGATAACTTCACGCCGTTAGGCCGCTAGGCCGCTAACTTCACGCCGCTAGGCCGCTAACTTCACGCCGCTTGGCCGCTAACTTCACGCCGTTAGGCCGCTAGGCCGATAACTTCACGCCGCTAGGCCGCTAACTTTACGCCGTTAGGCCGCTGGGCCGCTAGGCCGCTAACTTCACGTACATATTATTCCACTGGTGATCAGAAGTAAAATTAAAAAAAATATGCATCTTCATACGCACAATATCAAGCAAATTTTATTTTTTAAAATACCGATGAGACTAAACAGTTCATCCGTTAAGTATATATTAGTGTTCTATGATGGTGGATCGCCAAATTTGAAAGTTAGTTTATTTGGTGACTCACTAAGTCCACTCCTTTCGACAAGGTCACTGTGTTGTCACGTGCTATTTTGGCGCGAAAGTTAAACCACCAATCTGCTCTTCCATTAGATCAGTGTATGTTTATTGTGAAAAGTCGCGGATTTGTATGAACATGTCATTTATTATGGTTTTAATTGGGATGAATTTACTGTTTTACAAAAAGTACTGAAAGGTATAGAGGGAACGGTTGAAAAAATGACACTGTACTTTGTCATGTTACCTGGGGAGACAAATGAAATATGTTTATAGTATGGGGAACACTGTCAGAGGTTATGAAATGTTCCTTTATATGTACTAAGGAATATTGTTCTAAATGTATTGATATGATTGGCTCGAAACGTCTAAATTTTATGTGGGTCCGAGACCTTCATGTTACGAAATATCCAAGTTTCGCGTACGACTTCGTTCTAACTGTAGACTTTTTTCAGCTCAAAATCAAATTATTGTCAGCACAAAATTTTGTCATTTGTTTTATGAATTGTATACACTCTTTAAGAATGTTATCAGCGGCGGAGTTAGGCTGCTGTTAAAAGTTTAAATTTCACTTTAAAACCCATTATCTGAACGTTTGAATTGCCACATTATTTCTAAAAAAGCGTTTGAACACTGAGATCTACATTAGTGATCAAATGCGTATTTATTTCTTTAATATCACTAACACTAGTCTATATAAAAAAGTATACACCATAATGCAATCCACTCTCATTAAAAATTATCCGTTTATATGTTTTTGATTTATTAGCCTTTGCTATTGGTTCGATTTGTACTAAGCGTCCAAAATATCTGGGCACGAAACTTCCATGGTACGAATTGTCCAAGTTTCACGTACACATTCATTCTACATGCAGGGGTCTTCAGCCCTCAAAATCAATCTCAATTAATTATTATAAATTTACGTTCTACAAAATATATGACCGTCACCAACGTGAGATTCGGTCTACATGAAATTGAGCTACAGAAAATTCCGACAAATCCTCGACTGGCAATGACCTACAAATAAGTGCGGACACGAAATTAAGGTTTGCAAATATAATTAAACGTATTTTAAATAGCATTAGCTTACATGTGTATTTTCATGTCATTGTACATTTTGCTTGGGTCAGGAACATATGCAGCACATCGCCTTTTTCCTATATGTCTCTGTGTAAGCAGTTTGCTGTGTATCCATGTGAGCCGTTTGCTATGTCTATATGTGAGCGGGTTGCTATGTCTATATGTGAGCAGGTTGCTGTGTCTCTATGTCAGCAGGTTGCTATGTCTCTATGTGAGCAGGTTGATATGTCTCTATGTGAGCAGGTTGCTATTTCTCTATGTGAGCAGGTTGCTATGTATCTATGTGAGCAGGTTTCTATGTCTCTATGTGAGCAGGGTGATATGTCTCTATGTGAGCTGGTTGCTATGTCTCTATGTGAGCAGGTTGCTATGTCTCTTTGTGAGCAGGTTGCTATGTATCTATGTGAGCAGGTTGCTATATCTATATGTGAGCAGGTTGCTATGTCTCTATGTGAGCAGGTTGCTATGTCTCTTTGTGAGCAGGTTGCTATGTCTATATGTGAGCAGGTTGCTATGTCTATATGTGAGCAGGTTGATATGTCTATATGTGAGCAGGTTGCTATGTCTATATGTGAGCAGGTTGCTATGTCTATATGTGAGCAGGTTGCTATGTCTCTATGTGAGCAGGTTGCTATGTCTCAATGTATGCAGGTTGATATGTCTCTTTGTGAGCAGGTTGCTATGTCTCTATGTGAGCAAGTTGCTATGTCTCTTTGTGAGCAGGTTGCTATGTCTATATGTGAGCAGGTTGCTATGTCTATATGTGAGCAGGTTGCTATGTCTCTATGTGAGCAGGTTGCTATGTCTCAATGTGAGCAGGTTGCTATGTCTATATGTGAGCAGGTTGCTATGTCTATATGTGAGCAGGTTGCTATGTATATATGTGAGCAGTTTGCTATATCTATATGTGAGCAGGTTGTTATGTCTGTACGTGAGCAGGTTGCTATGTCTATATGTGAACAGTTTGCTATGTCTATATGTGAGCAGGTTGGTATGTCTATATGTGAACAGTTTGCTATGTCTATATGTTAGCAGGTTGCTATGTCTATATGTGAGCAGGTTGCTATGTCTATATGTGAGCAGTTTGCTATGTCTTTATGTGAGCAGGTTGCTATGTCTATATGTGAGCAGGTTGCTATGGCTCAATGTGAGCCGTTTGCTTTGTCTATATGTGAGCAGGTTGCTTTGTCTATATGTGAGCAGGTTGCTTTGTCTATATGTGAGCAGGTTGCTTTGTCTATATGTGAGCAGGTTGCTTTGTCTATATGTGAGCCGTTTGCTATGGCTCAATGTGAGCCGTTTGCTTTGTCCATATGTGAGCAGGTTGCTTTGTCTATATGTGAGCAGGTTGCTTTGTCTATATGTGAGCAGGTTGCTTTGTCTATATGTGAGCTGGTTGCTTTGTCTATATGTGAGCAGGTTACTTTGTCTATATGTGAGCAGGATGCTTGTTATTATGTATTTCCAGGTTTTCTAGGTATATATAGCATTGGTTAATTTCTGCTTTATGCTTTAGTTTAAATTGATATACGACGTGTTTCTTGAATCTTTGTTGACTTTGGTCGAGTTTGTTTCCTAAAATAAATCCCCAAGGAAGCCTTGCTTAGAAAACGTTGATTCAAAGTAAACAAGCATCCAAGGATTGCTGATAACCCAGTCTGATAATGTAGCCATAAATTGTCAAAGAACAGTATTTAACCGGGATTTATTCGCAATGCCAGAGAAATTATTACCGACGGAAACAAATTAAACCTAACACAGTAGAGTTTCTCACATTGTTTATTGTGTTACAACATGTTGAATACAGTTTTCGCAAACAGGTTCATCCGCAAATATATGTGTTTGTAGCAAATTCGATTAAAATACAGTTACACAAAAATCAACTTTAACTCGGCGACTGTATACATAGTTACATTTATGGCACATAAAACACTCTCTTAAGAACAAGGTTTGCTCTTTTTTTATAAAGGACAGAATTCTTTTTAAATAACATGAACGAAACTTGACAATTTAATGATAATTCAGCCAGATTCAAAACGATTGATATCGTTAAAATTTGATAAAAAGGTGTCGCCGTTGTATCGCCATTTATACATCTGTGAAAATAGTGCCGCATACGATTATTTGTCATTTTGGATGCAAAAGACTTCTTCAGCGCAATAGTGGAATATTAAACATGACTTTAATCTGAATTTGCTGGACCTGAGACCGGTTATATCATAATGGGATAGCTTATTTGGTTATACTCAAATGCTATTAACACACAGAGCGGTTCTCAATTTGGGTTTCGTAGGGGTCGGTATACTACAGATGCTCTTTTGTTTTGTTTTTGTGCAAACACAGTTAAATGATAAACAACGATTGTATTATGCCTTTATTGATATGGAACGTGCTTTTTTAGTGTTAGTTTAAAAGCCTCTGGTTAAAGTTTATTGGAGTAGAAGTTGATGGGAAAACGCTCAAATTGCTTAGAATATGTACTCCAATGTAAATTTATGTGTAAAAAAATGTAGCTCGGTGTCTGATTACTTTGAATGTGCTGTCGGCCTTAAACAAGGGGATATAATGTCCCCGATTTGATTTTATTTTCGTCCCCGATATTTGACGTAAAGAATGGAGACATGTTTGTTTTATATCGTACATATGCTTTGACAGAACAATACATTTCTTGTATGGCTTTTACAAACAGCTCGTTTATATTCTCAGTTATCAGTTTGTATTAGGCGTAAGATGAAAAAAAAAGTTTCGGGTAACCCGACCCTACCTAATAAGTCCGCGTATTCTTTTTTTCCATCGCGTAAAAGGGACTTGAACGGGAAATAAACGCGGATGAACGCTTCGTTTGAAACGCCGTATTTGATTGGTTCTGGAAATACCGCTACCCAATCGACAATGCGCTTTCCAATTCAGACTTTGTTGCGAGGTAATTTTCTTTTCAATATATAAGCAGCAAATCAACATGTAATCATTAGGGTCACTACAGTACCAAAACTTTTTGATTTACAATGTCAATTATTAATATCGTTAGAACGAAATGCGAGCATGCCACACAGTTTAGGTGTTTTCATATAAAGAAAATCAAATGCGATGCCATCCGGACTGGCTGATGTACATAGAGCGGTCAAAGTCATATTATATTAATGATTATACTCTTTTTCATAAAATTAATTGTTGTAAAAGCAACAGACGGAGGGCACTGTCTTGAAATATTTCTAAATATCTACATTTTTAGGTTACAAAATATGTCATTTCATTAGTTTTATAGGCCATGTTTGTGATAAAGTACGATTGGGTTAAAAAATGTCTGACATCAATATTTGACAAAACAAATCTCCATTTCTAAACAACAGCAATATATGGAAGATATTTTGCAAAAAAACGTATCATATGCACAAGAAATACCTTCATGACTATTACCTTGTATTTGAAAAACAAATCCCGACCTAGTAGATTTGGGGACGTTACCCTAAACAAAATAGGCTTGGCTTAAAAAACGACTTCCTGATCTCCGCGCCAGAAAATATCTCGTCCATAAATTAAATGACAAAAATATTCCTGCGTACCAAAATATGCAAATATCGAGACACAAGAACATAGCATTTTTACACAATTATAGCCATATAAATCCAAATCAACACAAGGAAATATCAAACTCGTGACTATGTTGTATCAAATTTATTAAACTCATTTTTAGGAAATAGCGAAGAATAAACCACACAACGGCAAAAGTGTGTAGGGATCGAGAGAAACAAACAGGGTTGATCGGAGGAGTGGAAACATACAATTAGTTTTTTACGCCTCAACGGTTTTAATATTTCAAATCATGACAGGGTGCACAATTTCTGATTCCATATTTGATGTTATCAACACTCATTGATTGAAATTTTCAATGGCCATATAACTAAAGAGGCGCGTATTGTTTTCTTTTTGTTAAATTCCAGTTTATATGTGCATAACATGTTGAGCATACTTATAAACTGACTCGAGATTTTGGACAAAACTGTCACTATTTAAATGAGTGAATTAAAAAATCAGAATTGATGGAAACTGATAAAAGTTTTGTATTCAGTATTTGCATAATGTTTAAAGAACGACTTTGTATATAATTGAATGCATATACAATTAAGTGTGTTTTCATACCAAAACGGTTATGTAATGGCAGTATCAAGATTAAATTAAATTTTCAAACCAACATACATTTTAGAAAACTTAGAACATATAAATTGTATAAGCACTCATATGAAACTGAACTGTATTGTAAATTGAGTTTTTCTTTTCCACATAGATCTGCTCTAGCTAAGTTAAAATGCGGGGTTGCATCCCTGAGTATTGACACAGGTCGTTATCAGAATATTCCAGAAATAGAAAGGGTATGCCCCTTCTGGACTGATGTTGTCGAGTCTGAAAAACATGATATTCTACATTGTCCAACATACAATGAGCATAGAAAGTTACTCATTGATAAATGTAAAACGTTAGTTTCAAACTATGGTAGTTTAAATGATGATGAAAAGTTCATACTTATATTCACCCATCCAGATTTAACTTGAACATTAGCCAAAACCTGTCATGAGATTTAAACCGTTAGAAACAATATGTTGTATAGCAAAACTATGTAAGCTAGTCAGTTCATATTCATGATGGCTGGGTACTTATTCAGCTCTTTATTAGTATTTTAATAATATCAGATGTTTTAAAAATGAAACATGTCTTTGCATTTTATAATGTTCAACCTTTTTATATGATAGTAGGATGAGTCAGTTAATCTGTTCGCTCCTAACCAAGTTAAAGGTGATACATGGTTTATTAAAATATTTCTTACCAGAGCTTATTTAAAGCACCAAAGATACAGATGTTACATTTTATGTTCTTCTCTCTTTTAAGACTTCTTTTAGACACCTAGTGTCACGATTAAATGACTCAACCTACTTTTTAGTGTATTATTGTGTCCTAGTATACAACGATATATAATGTATTCATATGTGTTGTTTGAAGCAGTTTGCACACTGTGAAATGTTATGTAAAAGTTTTATAGTCTCTTGTAATTGTATAATAGAATGGCCGCATATATATCCTGTTTTGTACATACTATGTTTTAACTGATTTGAATATATGTGGATGAGACTTTATTAAATAAATAAATAATATATATAATAACCAGCAGTGATTTATATTCTATGAAGGTGCGAACACATGTCAATGAACTTCTTTTTGGCAATTTATAAAGAAATATCTTACAGATAACTTCCAAAATATCTTATGAATAAACATATTAAATACTTTTTATTTCAACTGTAAATATAGTTTTTCATATGCATTTAAAATCTTTGTATATGTGTTTATGTACGTTTGTGTCTTGGCCATATAACTATTTATTCTATGCGTAAATGGCCAAAATACAAGATGCCGATTCGCCAATAAAAACCAGTAAACCTGTAAATTAAGATAAAATCGGCTTGAGGTAAACAATGTTAAACCCAGAATAATATTAAGAAAAACAAAAAGAAGAACCAATGCAGCTACAACATCATGTTCGTGACGTCAGGACCTACATTCAGTTGTGTAGCATGCTTATTTGCTAATATTATTGTTTGAACATTATCTTACCATTTAAAAATTTGAAGCCTTGCAGTATCGATGCTCTAAGTCAGTTATATTCCCTCAAGGGACTTTGAAATCAAAAACATCAACTATAGCCTGCCGATCGACTTTTCTCAAAAAAGAAACCAAATTCAGCCATCTGCAATTTGGCGTATATGACACACTACCAGGAACTAACTACCGAAGACGTGGGATACCCCAACAACGCATCCATACATGCACGGGTTAGCTGTGTGAAGTTAGCTAAACATACGACATTGGACATTGGACATTCATAATCGAATGTTGTGCTGGCACGACATTGGACATTGGACATTCAAAAACGATTGTCGTGCCGGCACGACATTGGACATTGGACATTCGAAAGTGAAAGTCGTGCTAGCACGACATTGGACATTCGATATTTAAAATCGAATGTTGTGCTGGCACGACATTGGACATTGGACATTCAAAATCGAATGTTGTGCCAGCACGACATTGGACATTGGACATTCAAAAGTGAAAGTCGTGCTTGCACGATATTGGACATTGGACATTCAAAATCGAATGTTGTGCTGGCACGACATTGGACATTGGACATTCAAAAGTGAAAGTCGTGCTAGCACGACATTGGACATTGGACATTCAAAATCGAATGTTGTGCTGGCACGACATTGGACATTGGACATTCAAAAGTGAAAGTCGTGCTAGCACGACATTGGACATTCAAAATCGAATGTTGTGCTGGCACGACATTGGACATTGGACATTCAAAAGTGAAAGTCGTGCTGGCACGACATTGGACATTGGACATTCAAAAGTGAAAGTCGTGCTAGCACGACATTGGACATTGGACATTCAAAATCGAATGTTGTGCTGGCACGACATTGGACATTGGACATTCAAAAGTGAAAGTCGTGCTGGCACGACATTGGACATTGGACATTCAAAATCGAATGTTGTGCTGGCACAACATTGGACATTGGACATTCAAAATCGAATGTTGTGCTGGAACGACATTGGACATTGGACATTCAAAAGTGAAAGTCGTGCTAGCACGACATTGGACATTGGACATTCAAAATCGAATGTTGTGCTGGCACGACATTGGACATTGGACATTCAAAATCGAATGTTGTGCTGGCACGACATTGGACATTGGACATTCAAAAGTGAAAGTCGTGCTAGCACGACATTGGACATTGGACATTCAAAATCGAATGTTGTGCTGGCACGACATTGGACATTGGACATTCAAAAGTGAAAGTCGTGCTAGCACGACATTGGACATTGGACATTCAAAATCGAATGTTGTGCTGGCACGATAAGAATTTCACGCATGGACAAATTTTTGAATCTACTTTTCTGAGGTGGAAGAAATATATATATCCGAAATCTTGGACTGGTGATAAGGCTGCAATTCTAATTTGTCCATTCAAATTATTGTGTTAAATAACGACATTCAACTTGGCTTTTATTTTTTAAAATACGGTTTATAATAACGTATATCTGTCTATTCATAGTGACCAAATATTATTTAGGCATCCAATGGAAGTGGTAAATATTAAGAGAAAGAATATAATGAAACGACAACCAGTATACAAATAATAATTGTTGGACATACGTCATTTTTACTAATTAATTATCTGTCAGGAGTACCCTTTAAAATAATACCAAAATTATATGGGATCCCCATGCATCAAAATGTAGCATTATCGCCAATGGTTTATGCATTGACAAGTTTAGCTGTGTGTATGTTGCCTTAAGTCACATCCATGTCCGACAATATTATACCTTTGAGGTACCTAACACATATTTAACAAAGAAACTTGTATTTGAAAGTCCGCAACATTGTTATTGAGAGTTATATTAAAACAATCCTTTCGATTGATATACATACATATTCCCATGTAAATGCAGACACATTCATTAATGTAATATAATTATTCTAAAGCTCTGTAGATAAACACACACTGAAGTGCGCATTTGTTGGGTTTATATAATTATTTGCGCTTTGTTTCCTTTCAACCCTTTCAACCATTGTCAGTTCTGCCCAAGATACCATTTCCAATGGCGCTGGTGTCACATTTTACATGTATAAATTGTATATTCTGTAAAACCTATAAGAACTTATGTCGTATGTGATGAAGACGTCATTTTGAATTCTTTAATGTCGATGCGATTGATTATAAAACGCTTTGTGTAATTCTGTCGACTTATCAAAAAGGTTTATCGAACACAATTATTTCATATAAACTTTACCAAATGAAGACGACGTAGCATGTTCGACTAACTGAGTCGATAAAAAAACAAGTCGACAGGCAGGAATAGGTTACTTTATCGACTCATTGACAATATTTTTTGTGTTGACGTAAAACCAGATAAAAAAGATGTACGGACGATTACATTTATACTTGTAGGAATCATCAATGCATGTCTATATTTTCCATATGTCATTATATACTGGGGATATAATTATCTTCACTTCCTTTATAAATGGTACTAGATGTGTAGCAGTGGTGTGTAAACAATTAAGCTTATTAAAAATATGCCATTTTGAAAGCATTATCACTGTTTGTCTACATATATTAAATCCACGACCATTCATAAGTATATTCATTTGAATCTTTCTCTGCATATGTGACATCATATATATCTGAATCATGCTTAAGTTTCAAATATTGCGATGGAATCGTCATGACAATGCACTCTTTGTGTTAATAAATTTTATAATGGTTCATTGCTTTGTGATCTCTGAACCTTTTCAAATAATTTCAAGACAATATCTCAAACAAACAAAAAATCCGAATAATGCATGCAATCAAAATTAATTTAAAGTCAGTAAAAAAATCATTCATTCATAAAACATGTCATACATTGATTTAAATGTGCTAACTGCTAGCACGACTTTCACTTTTGAATGTCCAATGTCCAATGTCCAATGTCGTGCTGGCACAACATTCGATTTTGAATGTTCAATGTCCAATGTCGTGCTGGCACAACATTCGATTTTGAATGTCCAATGTCCAATGTCGTGCTAGCACGACTTTCACTTTTGAATGTCCAATGTCCAATGTCGTGCCAGCACAACATTCGATTTTGAATGTCCAATGTCCAATGTCGTGCCAGCACAACATTCGATTTTGAATGTCCAATGTCCAATGTCGTGCTAGCACGACTTTCACTTTTGAATGTCCAATGTCCAATGTCGTGCCAGCACAACATTCGATTTTGAATGTCCAATGTCCAATGTCGTGCCAGCACAACATTCGATTTTGAATGTCCAATGTCCAATGTCGTGCTAGCACGACTTTCACTTTTGAATGTCCAATGTCCAATGTCGTGCCAGCACAACATTCGATTTTGAATGTCGAATGTCCAATGTCGTGCTAGCAGGACTTTCACTTTTGAATGTCCAATGTCCAATGTCGTGCCAGCACGACTTTCACTTTTGAATGTCCAATGTCCAATGTCGTGCTAGCACGACTTTCACTTTTGAATGTCCAATGTCCAATGTCTTGCCAGCACAACATTCGATTTTGAATGTCCAATGTCCAATGTCGTGCCAGCACAACATTCGATTTTGAATGTCCAATGTCCAATGTCGTGCCAGCACAACATTCGATTTTGAATGTCCAATGTCCAATGTCGTGCTAGCACGACTTTCACTTTTGAATGTCCAATGTCCAATGTCGTGCCAGCACAACATTCGATTTTGAATGTCCAATGTCCAATGTCGTGCTAGCACGACTTTCACTTTTGAATGTCCAATGTCCAATGTCGTGCCAGCACGACTTTCACTTTTGAATGTCCAATGTCCAATGTCGTGCCAGCACAACATTCGATTTTGAATGTCCAATGTCCAATGTCGTGCTAGCACGACTTTCACTTTTGAATGTCCAATGTCCAATGTCGTGCCAGCACAACATTCGATTTTGAATGTCCAATGTCCAATGTCGTGCCAGCACAACATTCGATTTTTAATGTCCAATGTCCAATGTCGTGCTAGCACGACTTTCACTTTTGAATGTCCAATGTCCAATGTCGTGCTAGCACGACTTTCACTTTTGAATGTCCAATGTCCAATGTCGTGCCAGCACAACATTCGATTTTGAATGTCCAATGTCCAATGTCGTGCCAGCACAACATTCGATTTTGAATGTCCAATGTCCAATGTCGTGCCAGCACAACATTCGATTTTGAATGTCCAATGTCCAATGTCGTGCTAGCACGACTTTCACTTTTGAATGTCCAATGTCCAATGTCGTGCCAGCACAACATTCGATTTTGAATGTCCAATGTCCAATGTCGTGCCAGCACAACATTCGATATTGAATGTCCAATGTCCAATGTCGTGCTAGCACGACTTTCACTTTTGAATGTCCAATGTCCAATGTCGTGCCAGCACAACATTCGATTTTGAATGTCCAATGTCCAATGTCGTGCCAGCACAACATTCGATTTTGAATGTCCAATGTCCAATGTCGTGCTAGCACGACTTTCACTTTTGAATGTCCAATGTCCAATGTCGTGCTAGCACGACTTTCACTTTTGAATGTCCAATGTCCAATGTCGTGCCAGCACAACATTCGATTTTGAATGTCCAATGTCCAATGTCGTGCTAGCACGACTTTCACTTTTGAATGTCCAATGTCCAATGTCGTGCCAGCACAACATTCGATTTTGAATGTCCAATGTCCAATGTCGTATGTTTAGCTAACTTCACACAGCTGCACGGGTTGCATTATTTGCATTTCGGCCGACTAAATAAAGCACAGCTTTAAATTACACTCACAAGAGGCAATTTCAAACGAATCACTTTTAGTTGTCGAAATTTACAGTTCGAAGCCACTGTTCGGGCGGTATAAATTCACCGTCGTTTCGGTGAAAAATAAATTGACGATTTTTTTGTTTGCTTAACTAATTGGCTTTTTCGCTTTTGTTTGTACTTTATTCTTTTTTGTAAAAAAAGTTGTGATATTAGCTGGAAGCTTTCTTGATTAATTCAATTCTTTCAGGAATAAAGACAAAAACTGATATAACATAATTTAAATTTGCTCAAAGCCCCAACACTTTTGCGTCGCGATTCCATGTCAATAAAGTTCAGTCGTCAACACGTCAAAATTTTATAATTGTTTTCATTCTATTAATAATGCATTTTTTCGGGGAAACAATGAGCCAATTTGTGTGTATTTACAAAAACGTTTTATCGCATACTTACCCTTGTTGTCCGTGTAATATACCCATTACGGATATTTTTATCTTACACATGTGGAAGATATCTTATCAGACATTTCTAATGGCTAGACTAATCACACGCGACCTAGATATCCCTCCGCATTGTTTGTTAACAAAATGGTTTAAACGCCAGCAAATACTTACCTCAATAATGAAGCTGTAGGACTTCCGGGAGACAAATGGCTCACGAATCATAGTGCCAGAAAGCATCTTGTTAAAAAAAAATCTGATAACAATGTACCGCCAACCAGATAATGCAGATCACTAGTCACAGAAATATCCAGTCAGTCAACAAATACAGCCACATTAGTGACAAACAACACAAAAACATTTGAAACATCTCCATATACTGCATTTTTTTGTTTTAAATTGTACGTTATTCATTTTGTTGGATATTTTACTACACATTTTTATATTTGTGACTTGTTAAGCGTTTTATAAGAATTAAAATTTGATAACTGCAAGTCATCTTTGCCATTTTCATTAATTTTGGAACTATTTATATGGTGCATCGTTGACATTCCACTCTGAATACTTTGCTGTCAAACAATTGGTTTAGAAAGTGAAACTAAATTGGTAATGAAACACCGTTTTAAGCATGTGATAAAAAGATCTGACACTCGTTGTCATTTAATACAAGATTTTTATTAAACTCGTCCATGAAAGTTTTTTAAAATCTTGTATTAAATGACAACTCGTGTCAGATCCTACATATCTAGAGTATGCTTGTACGTTTCATCTGAGTACGATGTTCACCTTCTGTATGTTATGTTTAGCTCTTCGAACTCGTTGATTCATTTTCGATCTGTTAAAACTCAGATATACCGTTAATTTGAGCTGTTTTGTTAGTCCGGAAAGTATGGCGTTTTTGCCTGAGTAAACACCACACAATATGTTTGTTGATGATAGTTACAAGTGAGTTTGTGTTCCATCTGAGTGAGATGTTCTCAATTTATATGCTGATAGCAAAGTGAGCTCTTCTTTTTGCACTCTAAAAATAGTATGTGTGTGTTTTCTTTCTTTAGGCCAATGCTATAGAAACATTTGCCACAATTCGACAGTGATGTAAACTTTTTTATTTCAAATATGGACAGGGTTAAATCATAACAATTGCATTGTCCTGCCTTTTCTTATGAAAGAGGAACTGATTCAAACTAAAAAGTTCACAACTTGATAAGCTCGTAATGTTTCCGGTGGGACTTGTTATACGACAGATAATTCTGCTCTGGTCTAGGGTTTCTGAATTTTATTGGATCAACCCTGTCTGCTTCATCGCAAAAAGAAACTAATTGGTATTGCAATAAATTCTAAACAATCAGACTTGAACGTCGGAAAATAACATAATAAACTTTAATTCCAGACTTATCTTTTATGATGCAAAGATTGTGTTAAAGAAGTCATTCTGGCAAAGAGGATTTATTTAAAAAGTGTGTATCTTTGACTTTTATTTCGTAATCTTGATGCAAAGAATTCAGACGAGCCCAGTAACATTGAACATCTCTTTCTTTACCAATGTGTAGTTTTGTGGCATCGAACACATGGTAACAGACACAATAGGTTTATTGGACACACATTGACACGCTCTTTATCTGATCCAATGCAATGGATTAAGTTTGGCAATTCTGGTTGTAAATAATTCAATGTTACAAAAACAATAGGAACTGCTTGGAAAAGCCGACCTGTCAAACATCGCACCTTGGTCACTAGAATAAAAGCCTTACATGCATTAGACGCGAAACACATCTAGTGTCACAATTCAACACACACAGACAACATCGTTATCAACAATCGTTTGGGTCACTGTCAGTGGACAGATGGTTTTCACTGACGTTGAACTTGTTGGAAAACGGAAAAAGTAACACATTTCCTAACATTCAACAAGGAACTAACACACGACCATAAAGCAAGCACGTCACTAGCACAAGATACGCAATATAGCATATATACACACGTTACAGTCGGTATATTGGTAAATGATGTTTTGATATGGCCCATGTTGTTAGAAACAATACAGGATCATTATGTGATGCTAGAAAGGAAACTGTAAGTGGTGACAATACAAAATATCAACAACCAGTTAAAGTTCCAATGTTTTGGCCAAAAAACATATTTCAACAACTAATCCAAGTCAAACAATGATTTATAAAAAGGCAGTGAAGAAATGAAAAAGATAAAAATGAGCCAATTCTAGATGGCGGTACTGAGGTTTATCTTTATTTTTAACATATGCCATTTTTGTGTGTAGACTGTTGATTTGTCATTAATGAATGTAATTGACCTTACGACAGGATTTGATTGACAGGTCCTATCAGCCAATCAGAATACAGCGCTGATAAGCCGTGTTTTTATCCGCCATTTTGTCCGTCAAACTGACCAGAGTCCGTTAAGTTTTATTGTTAAAAAAAGATGTTATTATGACACTTGTAATTCGGATACAAGGTAGCCAAACCGGCGTGTAATTCGTTTTCGAAACCAGCGAGTCATTTAGAAAAATGCAATCGATGGATCAGACTCTGTGGAAGACATCACCAACAGTTGAACTTTTTGAAATTTTGAAAGATCGTTCAAAAGCGAAACATCTATACGTCTGTACAAAAGTATGTTTCTGAACAAAACTACTTAGTTGCTTATAAGAGGGGGCAAATCAATCCGCTTTAAATTTATTTAATACTGAAGTTGTCCGTCCGTGAACAAAATTAGTGTTACTATTTAAACTTTAAACATCGTACATTTATGCTTTCGCTTGTGTTGTCAACCCAGTCAAGTAAACCCTAACCCTCTAGCAGCTATTGTACTGTATTTGACCAGCTTACACCGAGACCGGCTCATATCAGCTAGACCTCCTCCAAAAATCAGATAAATATCTGAGCCACCAAAAGAAAAACAAGAACAGAACGGTCTGAATCGTTAAGGTTTTATTTGCTGTATAAATTGATTAAGTTCATCCCATACTTAAAGTTGCACTCTCACAGATTTCTGTTTAGGCACTTTTTTGTTTGAGAATGGGGTTATTTTGTCATTCTTTAAATTTAGTCCTCATATAAAACTACAAAGCAAACCTCTTTGAGTCATAATATGAAATCGGATCTCTTGTAAATTGTCAAAGCGATCAATCTGTAAAAGTGCAGCTTTAACAGTGAAAAATAACTTCTGCTTATGCGATACTGTATATTTAAAAATATATATATATTTGCCATTGCAATAAAGTGATGTACACCTACAATATCATACATAAGCACCAAAGAAATATCAAAGTTTAAGTAATGATTGCAACACAACAATGTATTAATCTGATATTAAATATGCAACAACTGGTGTTATATATTCAAGGACTGAAGCTAACACCATAGTGGTACATCCTTCCAAGAATCCAACAACACAACATGCTGAACAACGACCACTTTCCTGAAATAAATAAAAGATGCCACTGTTAAAATAAATCAGTTTCATGCCTTGTTAAATATTTTAATTCTGGCTGTAAATGCAACTGCATTTGAGGTTTGCTTTCTACATATAATAATGATATATTGACAAGAAAATAGCTAACTATGTTTTGTGGTTGTTGTCTTTTTTCTGGACAAATAGTCCATAACTTTTGTACAGCAAAGTAAAACTAAATGTTATAAAAAAAACCAGGTATTACCGATTATTTGTAAAACTTGCCATCACTAGTTTTCTTTTGCGATTGACATTGCCTGGACTGGCAAATATCATATGTGGGAAGGGGGGGGATAAAGATATATCGAGCTTTCCGATGTAGCAGCCAGTTACAAATTCCTTTGCCTACTGTTTTTTTTTTCGCAGAGAAACGTCACATTTATAATAATTTGTCCCAAAACCGTCAGGAATATCGGTAAGCGAAACGACGCGAGAGGCCATTGCTTCCTTGTTTGTTTGACGGACATAGACAGAGTTCGCTCCCTTGATATCAGGGGGCGTGACTTAGTAGCTGCTGTCGTAAGGTCAATTTCATGTTTCTTTTGTATGGTAAACCGTACGGTATAAAACGGCAAATGTAGGAGTAGTATTTCTGAGTTTTATGCAGAGTATGGAGTATTTCAAAAACATAATCAGAAAATCAATTTGACGACTTAAATATGAATCTTGTTGAGAGACAACACGTATATATTTATGGTTAGGACATATATGTTTATTCATAGAAAAGAGTAGGGGTTTTTTGAATTTATTATTTGGTGAGTTGATGCATGTATTTGTTCTTCGGTATTATTGTATAGATGTGCTTGTACTGTAAAGCTCTTTTGCAGTATCGCAGTATTAAGGGTACAGAGAGATGGCATTTTAAATCGTTTATCCCAATGGTTTCACTGAGTGTCTACTCCTAGAATATGATTCCATTTATCTTTTTTTCCATAGTTTTCTTTAGGGGCATTTGATTGCAGTGTGTAAAGGTCATTATTCGGTTTTAGTTTACTAGTTCGCAACAAGTGTGACAAGTGTGATTGTATCATTATTTATGGGTGATTCTGCTTGGAGCTTAGTTTCTATCTTCCTGGAAATACTTTCTATACTTGTCATATGATGGTACAATTTTTAGATAAACAGAGTTGCTTATGTTATGTGAATGTCTTACCTCATTGAAATTATCAAACTCATTCGATCTATCAAAAATATGATGACGATTGAAATTGATATCCTTTTCATACCACTTAGCATTTAAAACTGTTCTTTTATTTACTTTGCTGTCGTGCTTATTCAATAGCATTGCTTTAATGAACTATAATTATCTGAATTCTGTGATAAAAGTGCAACTGCTTTGATTGTATATATGTCTGTTAAAGTGTTTCTTGTTTGCTCGTCAAGACTGCTTTCGAAAACCAACTTCAAATTCCTCCAAATTTCAATTTATCTATAACTCTTGTGTTTCTACAGTGTATCTCCCATGAACAAAACATGTTTGAAAATTATGTACTTATTCAAAAATGTATTTTTTATTTTATTATTGAGAAATGTTTTTGGAATGTTATCATCAACATAAAGTGAACCTATGGGGGTCTAGTAGGAGATTACTATATTTTCTTACTTGTTTTGGAATTGATGGAAATATAACTTGGAACATTGAAATATTGCATTGACAAATGATGTGTTTAAATCGTTCTACAATGTTTTGTAAACTTCAGAAGTTAAACCATAGGAATCTGGACTTTTGGGGTTTCTTTATGGTCTTTTAACGCTGCTTTGTATTCACGTTCTGTTCCATTGGAGCTTGTTTGTCTTCATCATTTAATTTGACAATTTGCGTTGAGCATTTATCATTTCTAAAGGGTTAATTACAGGTTGCTCACAATATGAGTTCATCGATTCTTTTTCGTCCAATTCTCCTTTTGGTCATGAAACGTTTTCTATGATAACGTTTTTGTCACTATCTGTATTTTTTCATTTTGCAGAATTAATTGTTTTAATGAATTACGCCATAATTTACTAAATGAATATATTGATTAGTTGATACATTAATTCCTCAATTGCTAGTTTCATGAAGTGTTTCATATATCAAATTTGAACATTTATCATAGGCGGGAAATATTACAGCGATTTTTTTGGAAAATTGTCATCATTCTGGGAGACTAAGATTATTGTATATTATTCTTCGGATGTAAACTATTTGAATGGCGTTTCCATAGGGATTATAATGCTGATAACTACAATTAATTATATTTGCTTGTCATAAAGTTTCATTTAGTAAAATAAATACATGCCATTGTCATTCTCGCTTTGTTGCGTTTCTCATTCTTTCTTTATGTGATTTGTTTCCGAGTAATGTTGTTTCTGCATTTGGTAATTTACTTCAACATATAACCATCAATGGTTTGTTTTTTATTATCTATCTCTCGATTTTCCGAATGTTTATTGGTTTAAGTCGTGTTTTTATTGCCAAAACCCCGAGGACACATTGCCATTTGATTCAAATTAAACAAGAGAAGTACATTCAGTTGAAACCAATTCTAATACATGCTAGTCATAAATTCCGTTAAGGGAAAGTATTAGCCGAGATTTATTCGCTATAAGGAGCGAAGTAATGGTGGAGGGAAACAAATTAAATCTACCAGAGCAGAGGTTCATGTATCTGTTAAACAAAATGTAAGATACTCTTTCTGCGTTACAATTAAACGGTTAATGTAGAGTATTTTGGAGAAGTTAATGATAATATTATCAGTATTGAAGCAATTAAGAATGTTGATGTCATAAGAATATTTAATGGAAGTACATGTCTTCGGACGGTGAAAGTGAAAAAAATGACTCCAAGCAAGAATTTACTGCTTTTGACAATATCTGAGCCATTACACGAACTTCTACTTGTAAATGCATCATGTCAATGTAAAAACCTTTTGACTTTTATGTGGGATATGTCCAGCAACTCATTTAAAGCGATAAACCTTAAGTTGCAGCATTATGGTAGGCAAACTTTCCGCATGCGCAAAATAAAAAAAAATGCCGAAACATTTTGTTATGAATTGTTTCTGTATTGTCTTTGCCACGTTGTATGTCTCTCGTAAAGTCTATGTTTGATTTTGCCCTTTGTTCTTTTTAACATGATCGTTGGTACAGCTCAGACTGCTTGGCCTGTTACAATTGTATTATCAGACATGTGTAATCTGCAGGTAACTGCCGTAGTGATCAGATAGGCAGAACCGGGGACTTATTAAACTGGGAATACTCATGATTAACGTACAAAAAAAAGCTTGTTTAGATTTTAACATGATATAAAATTTTAATCAGGAAGGTCGAAAGAACTGAACCCAGATCATTACAGTTTCGAAAGTTTGAAACAAATCGATTAGATGAACAAGCCACGGAACTTCCATCTCGTGCTAATATGCTTGTAAAGTAGCCTTCCCGGCAGCATACACGTTTATTTTATAATCCTTCTATTCTCTTTCTAGGAACAATTAAACACTTAATGTTCACACACATACATATGCTAATAGGAAAACCTTAATATCAAGAATCATTAGAATCCGAATGTCTGAATGCCAGGTCCTGGTGATGGATGTATAATGTTAGTGTTCCTATTCACTACTTAGCAGATTGAATAACGTTTAATATTGTATTTAGCAATTATATTCAGTCATATCTTGCAATATGATATTTACTTGATCAAAAATACAAGTATTCGAGAATCAAGCCTTTTCCCTTGAGTATATACTATAACATTTCTATCTCTAAGAACCTTCCCTAGAGAATCAGTTTCTTGGAGACAAAAAGCTTTTTAAATGAAATGTATCGGATGGCAAATGTCCCAAATGAGAAACTTGTAAATTCTTCCCGTGCTGTTCTGTGAAATTATAAGGAATTTATGTTTTACAATTGGATACATAATCTGATATGGTAAGAGATCGTCAGACACATCATAATCTCGCGGACTTTGGGGAAATTTCAGCACTTAAGGTCCAATATTTGTGCGCTGTCCGTAATCTTAGTAGGTAAACTCCATTTGTATGATGCTGACAAGTAAAGATTTACGTTGTTCTTGGTATCCAATCGTTCAATGTTGAAAATAATGGCGTTTTTTTTCTCCAAGGAAATTCTATTTAATAACATTGGAGAATATTTTTGTAATATAAATTATAAAGCATGCTTTATATCACTTCGGTGGGTAATTTCATTTCCCTCCTTAACTTACGGGAAAGGATTTTTTTCAAATGATGTTGTCTCAAATTGATTACATCTGCTTAAGGACTTGTTTCATGACAAATAACTGCTGGTGTTTTAAATGTCTGAACTCTATTGGATCAACCTAGTTTGATTCAATGTTAGAAGTATAGTTGTATGATTTCTGCAGTATTGTCGAGAATAACAAAATAAAGTATCTTAATTTAAGGTCTTCCAACTAATGATGTATACAACTAGAAAGCCATTCGTTACAAGTATATTTAGATATAGACTGGCGAAAGCTATATGTACAGGTTATGTTTGGTTTGATGAACACTCGTCTGTTGTAGTCTTAATCGAATTACAGCATGGGACAAGCCCAGCACAGGACCCTTTAATTTCAATCAAAACTCTTAATCTGCTCCACGAAACCAATGGCGCTTTCGCCAACAAGCATCTTCAAAGAATTAAGCTAAAGGATTTTTTAAAAAGATCCTTGCCTATCATTGGTCCACATATAACTGCGAACACCAACACTTAGTTTTAAGGGTCTCAAAATCATACAGGTGTCAAGAACACTTGCACAGTAATTTCCTTGATTGTCCTACAATTACCATCTTCACAGGAACTATTTCTGGCTGGGTCGTGATAACAGATGATTAAGCAAAGCAAAAAGTACATCCAAGGCTTTTACTGGAAATATCAGAGGAATGCACAATGTATCAAAGTTGCTCATTTCAGAAAATGAAGCATACTCGTATTGAAAATTGTCCGTTTCTCAATAAGTGTTGCCCAGGAAGGAAAGGATCACGATGGTTATTTCATTGACGAACAATATAATTTATACAGGATTTCTCACGAATCAGAAATGTAGTACCCGGAATAATTAAGAACCACAGTTAAATCCGATCGTATTAATTCTATCTATAAATAGGATGCATACAAAGATGATATCCAATAAGAATAACCAAAAAATGTTCTTTTAACGAAATTTCATCCAGTAAGATGATGTCATATTTTTTTACATATTTTTTTACATATTCACGTCATTTCCAATTTTGATACATTAAGTACCAACATCTTCAAAAAAAATAGAATATTGCAATAGAAATGGAGCACTGTTGTGTTAAACTCTTGTAACACAGAATTTAAGTGATGGCTATATTAAACCGGAAACAAGGAAACAAGGAATTGCATGTGATATATATATATATATATATATATATATATATATATACGAGTATAAGAGTATACGTATGTACTCTTTGTCTGTTTTTTCTGTGCACGAGTATAAGGGTCTAAGATTAAACGATCTCTTTGATGTTTAAAACCTTGTCTTATGTCTTCTTTAAAATACTGTATTGCCATCTAGAGACTGTTTTTACGTTTTACTTTTCAATTAGTCGATTGTTCCGAACTTGTTCAAGTTCAAACAACATTGTTAACGTCACCATTGACGTTTAAATGTAACCACTCTAGAAGATTCATGGTGCAGTAATGCTCACACATTTTAAGACAACTGTTTCAGCTGCAATATTTGAGCACATAATAGAATATCTTACCTTCAAATGTTAACAACGTTGCTAACTTTAACAAAGTTTTGACTAATTGGCTCATTGTCTTACACTCGTTAAAACAAGTGGTCTACACTATAACATAGTTTACATTTGGTCTAAGATACCAAAAGTACATAATTTATTAAGGGTTTTATTTCGGAAGAAAACAAAATACGTTTTCTGTTTCGACTTCTAGTAAATGAGTCCGCTAGTTTGGGGGTCAAAAAGTGTTGCAGTAGTTTTACCACAGCAAAACGATGACGTATTAATTGCTGTATCCATTTCTAGCTTCGTGAAACCGCTAAGATTAAATTTCGACAAAAGCATGGAAGCGAAATAAATAGCAAAAATATTTATGAATCTATAATCTTTACTGGATGATCAACGTTGTTGTTTATGATTTTTGAATGCAGTCGACTGGATTTACATAGCCCTTAAAGTCGGTTGTTTCACTACTATTATTATGCGAGACCATTTCAATTTTGGACACTTTTTTAAAACAAAGTCTTTTTTCATTGCGTGTCTTGTGATAAAAATAAGAGGTTTGAAATATATAAAGATTTTTTTTGCGCTTACTTCGTTAACGACAGGATTCATTTTTTTCCTTTGCGTTTTAACAATGATATTTTTGCTTTTTATACATTAGTATGTCATTTTGTAATGTAGCTCACGGTTTATGCGACACGCCATCTGTACTCTCTAATTTGTGTTAATTGATCCATGAGAAGTTCGTTGCTTTTAGCTGTGCTTTTCTCACAGACGAAGATGATACTTGACAATCTACTGTGAATCAAAGTAAACATGCGCCCACATTAGCTGAAAACATATTCTGGTAATGCAGCCATTAGTTGTTAAAGTTAGGCGGAGGGTAATAAATTTACTCTACCAGAGATTTGTTCACACTGTTATCTTTTGGTTAAAAAACAAAACAAATAAAAATGTCTTTACGTACAGTTTCTGTTCCATTCATCAATTATATGTACACGTTTTATAACAAATGAAGACTTCCTTGCTGCCGGTTTTGTACCGAAGCCGCATCAAACGTAACATGCTGGAGTACAATATTTTATTGTGTACACATGACTGTTTCTATTCAGAAATAAATAGAGGGAAAGGCGGATTAAACACAGCACTTCCAAAATCCATCTGTTTGTAAAAAATGTCTATGTACATGTATGTTATTTCTAGTCGTATGTCTTCAAGGTTTTACTAATAATTCCGTACAAATGAACGTAACCGAATTATATGTTAGTTGTTTGTAGGAATTCTTGAACTAATCCAAATTTTGATTAAATAACACTGGTTATGCTATGATTATACATGTAAGGTGCTTACTGCTTAGTTGTGAAAAAAGCAAAGTAAATTTGATTCAAAGATACGTATTCTTAGTCTTTTGACTGGTAGTTTTTGAGGTTTTTAAAAATATCAATATAAAGAAAGGAAATGGAGTAAGTTCAAAAGCATACTATTAATCATTTAACGATCTATGTTTTCGTAAACCTACATTTGTGTAGTATTGTCTTTAATTGTTTTTTAAGTGTATACATTTTAAAGAGTTTGAATTATTGAAATGTGACAGTTGTTCCGTTTTCTTCCTACCTAAAATTTGTTTCACGTTCATCTTTTTAATACTGTTTCCGTTGTGTAGTGGGGGTTTTTTTTTAACTCTTTTAAAACTTTAAATAAAACCGGATGTATGACTCAGTTGAATTATGATTTATTTGAATATGCAGTGTTTAAAAAAAATATGCAAATATGAAAATATATACTTGTACAACATCAACAAATTAGGAGAAAAATATAAACTTTTTTTATGTTGTCTAAATGCAAATTCTTCGAAAAAAGTTGAATCTGAATGTGCAATATGCAAATGTAATACATGAAAACGATGAATCAAACAGGAACAAACACCTTGTCTTTTAAACAAAGATGCAGACACAGGATAAGCAAGATATACGTAGAATAAAGTTACTGTTAAAATATAAGCATGATGCAGCAGTTTATTCAAATATTACACTTATATCATTTCAATGTACGACTAAAATCCACTGAGATCTTTATTTAAACAGGTCCAAGTTTGTTAGTGATATAATGGAACATTGGGGACAACCCCAGAAGTCAAGTCCTAACTGACCTTGTAGAACATCTGTACCGCTAAACCATTGGATATCGGAAGGTTATGAAATTATTTAGTTATTTTATTCATCTGCAATCTTGGGGAATATCAGTTATCAAAAATTGTTTTAGTGTTTGCCTTCAAACGTTCAGAGAAATTACTTAAGTTTACTGTTAAACAGAGTTCGACTTTTCCTAGCACTTATAAATGAAATTATTTCCTATCAACCCTTTCTTCAGGAACAACTGGATGACAATCAAGTATGGCGTTCATAAATCATACCAATCAAACACTAATCAACTTCGCAAACAAATTTCATTTCCGTGAGAGAAATAAATTTGAAATATGATTGTCACATATTGATTATATGGCAAGTATTGCTTTAGGCGAACTATTGTATGGAAAATCAGGATTTTAAACCGGCATTGCGTGTATGTGTCATTGCAAAATACACTAATTGAAATCACATTCGTTTACTTCCGAAAGTATTTGCAGAGAACATGAACATACCACAAAGTTCATGTTTAGCCTGAATTAAATGATACAAAACATGTTTCAATGAAGATTATCCGATATAAATAGATATATGGCCGATCCATATGTAAGGTAATCTCCACACAGCGTCCAATCCCCATGCCCCCTCCCCCTCCTTAATTCCCTCTTGATGTACTGCTATAAATGCCGTAATGATGATCAAAATCACATGATGTCATTTACAAAAGAAACCACTGGAACAAACTGTTTTAATCATGAAAACAATGTTAATATTTAATTTGAACTTAAAATATTGCATAAAAGCTTGACATGTATAGCTTTTAAATAATTTAAAATCCAGCTAATTTCGTACGTGGTGGTAGAGGAAATCTCTGCTCGTCAAGGCAGATAACTGTGTGAGAGATTGATGTTCATGTTTACGAGTGTTTCTGTTGCTATCTACGCCCAAAGACTGCTAGGGATAAAACCAGAAACATATATCTCCCTGGTTTTACGATACCAAGGCCATGAAAGACTGACACAAACAACCGCATTTCCATTGACATAGAAGGTTTGGTGCTATCGCATCAACAAGTTAATAAACCGAACTACAGCCAGATAAAGTTGTGCCAACTTCAATTTTCATAACGGACAATCACCGTAGCTGTTTCTGTGGCTAATGGTTAGAATATCAGTGTATTTCTATGAATTGTTCAGTAATAAAGAACAACATTGCTAAGAAAGTAATTTGGAATAAATGTTGGACTCTTGTCTGCCTGTTTTTTTATGTTTATAGCTGTTTTGATGGTTGATATTCAATCAATTAGAATTTTTCCTACGCAATTATTAAGTCATGTTGGGAAGTTACCGATAGTTGGAGTTCCATATTAGAATCTGATTAAGCATTGAGCATTAAACTATCACAATCATTTTCAATAAAATGGCGACTTCCCATAATTAGGTGTTTTAATTTTGATACTGAGGTGATTTTTTCCCACTGAAATTAACACTAAACTGCGAATATATTGTTCGAATGGTTCAAAAATGCTCTTTCGCTGATTGTGAAATGTTTGTCAAGATGATTAATACACAATTTTTGCTTTTCCATTTACTATTTTAAGAGTCGTATTCATTCAGAAAGCTTTTATCTGATTTAAGTCACGATATTCATGACAAGAATTTGAGCTGATGACGTCGTTAATGAAGCAAATAGCCAGAGTATGTGTCATTGTTTGGTCTGAAATGTTTGAAAGTCATTTATTTTATACTAACTAAAACCAACATGATTACTCTACCCTTCCTTAACATTTTGACAGACGTCATGAGCATTCTAATTAAATTTACTACAAAGTTTTCCGCATCTTCCTTAATACATTTGCATAAACTAACTATTGTAAACAATTGGAAGAAGACGCAAACCGTTAGAAAAAATACTAAATTCAGAAATTATATGATTTGCATATTACAGAAAACCGTTTGCGGAAGTTTATTTAAATCATCATCATCATCATCATCATCATCATCATCATCATCATCATCATCATCATCATCATCATCATCACATCATCATCATCACGAAGAAAGTAAGCATTATGTTTTGGTCATCTTAACAATTAGATTGGCGCCAAATCCATTACTGGAAAACGAAAAAAAACAAACAGCTTCTATTGCTCATTGAGGAGTCATATTATCAATAAACACGTTTTCAATTTCCAGACCTAAAACGTTTGAGCATAATAAGGATTTTCTATGAAAACAATACGTGAAAAAAGACAAGTGATACATAAGCACAAAACGAAATAATCACGACATGATCGAGGTTGAACCTTTGAAGCTTATTCTTTGTTTCGCTTCTGGTAATTGGAAATGTTTCTATATATGGTATTGCAATTAGCTTTGCGTATAACATGAGTAGCATATGCTTCTATGCAAAACGTGATTGTAAGAATACTGAGATAAAATGAGACAGATTTCTTTAACACAATTGAATAAAATAATGTTTCTCGTTTTCAAAATTAAAACTATTATAATGGGATACATAAAATGTTCAAATGTTTCTTTTCATTTAATTAAAATCATAAACATATTCAATCACACAAAACCTTATGCTTTGTCTAATAAAATTAGTATTTTGATGTCATATACAAAACCACTAATTGATACGACAATCTCTATTATAATATTTTTTTTTTATGATTTTAATTAAATGCAGAAATTTTAACAGTTTGTCCGTCTATTGTTTGAAAAATAAAATGAAAACGAGCGAATAATAAACTATTTAAAAAAATATCAGAGAGCTCTTTCTCAACAAACCGGAAATAGAAAAATGACAGCTATAATTTTGCATGAGGGGCGTCCCACGGGTAGCGGCGTAAATAATACCCTTTTCAAAAAAAGGGGTAATTAAAAAAATGATTTAAAATTCTATAAAACTCGGAAAATAATCATAAAAGAAACAGAAAATTTGCTTATTTTAGTGTTAGATCGTATTTTATTCCACTCGTCATCATAGAAAAACTAAAATTTCACTCGTGGCATCGCCACTCGTAAAACTATGTTTTTACTATGACACTCGTCAAATCAAATACGATCTTAAACTGATCAATGCCTATTGTCCGTCCGGCGTCCGGCGTCAAGATGTTAAAACTTTCAACATTTTTTTCCCTGAAACCCTCTGGCCCAGACCCATGATATTTGGTAAGCAGCCTCAAGTCCTGGCCCTTTATCAAGATTGTTTAAGCTATGTTTCTTATGTTAATAGTGGGCCCGTACCATTTTGGCCCACCATTGTTTAATTAATTTGGTTGTAAAAACGAATTCAATTTGGCTTTAGTATAGTTTATTGTAATTTTACAAGCATAACACGTTTGCCAATAGGCTCTGTCTTTTTAGTACCTGTTTACTGAATACATCATGGAAAAACGGTGTTATAAATAAAGCGGTCATATAATTGTGTAATTCAAGTTGTTTAAGACACTTCATTGTTAATAATACCATGGCTTTAATTATTTTCATGAGAACGGAAAGCAATTTCGGAAGATTTACAACAGTTCATTGACTTAATTAATGAAGACGTGGAATCGTAACAGATGATTCCAACGGTAATTAACATGATGACACGTAGTTTCCAAGACAAAACAGATATGTTTTCTCATGCTATTAAAAGGAAACACTGTTCACAGTTATGTTGCTATCGCACCACACTAAATGGCGAAAAATGCAAAATTATAAATAAGGCAAACAACACACACGGATAACAATCAGAGCATGGAGAACAATGTTATGAACTTGTAACCCAGTGTTTCAGAAAGAGCTGTAAATCATATATGTTATCATCGTCGGATGTCCCCGATACATTTTACTGTGCTGTGCTTCGCTGTATTCCGTGGGCCATTTGGCTAGAATAATATCGTATTCAGGAATAATTAATGAGGCAGATTCATTGGTTCCGCAAGGAAATCCTTCCGGAAAATCTGCATACGCACAGACATTTAAACTCGGTCCGCCTGATCTCTACAACAATGAAACAAACCACATAGATCTCTCGCATGCGGAGACAACTGGCAGTACAGGGTTATTGAAGAGTATTTAATTCTTACGCACGATTTCATGGGAAGAAGAGTTGTCTCCCCTGTCTCATGCATATTCATATACACGAGTTTTTTTTCCACGGTATGTATGAAGTGTTACGGAAGAAGGTACCGTGGTTGCAGACAATGTAAAATTATATAATGCATTAAGTGTGTGTTGCTAATTAGAAAGACTTTACAAGATTTACAGCATATCACTAAGACTTGAGTTATTCCCGTTGTGATGGTGATGTATATAAATAAGTTTTATTTTAAATTTTTGGTGTCGAGAACATTTCATTTTAACCCAACTTTGCTTAAGTATTGTGTTGGGAATAAGGACATGACAAGGACTGTGCGAACGTTTGACCTTATCGGGGTAGGACTAAGGTTGACCACTCGTGTACTTCACACTTCACACATCCTGATATAAAACAAAACAATAACAGAACAAATATATATGTATATGGCAGTGCACTTTAATGTGGTTTTTGTTGTTCATTAAAAAGACACCAATAAGTAATTGTCTAGATTATATGGGTAATATATAAAAGGATAGGAATTGATTTTTTTAGTTTATATGTGGATTATACCAGGACTGCAAAATACAGTCATTTCTAGAGAGTTATTTTACTTACAATGCAATATTCAAGACTTAACCCAGACTGATTTGAACAGTTTAATTCTAAGCACGTATAAACTTATTAGAAAATATCAAGAGTTAAAGAGAAAGTGGAAGAACAATATATTCAACCTGTCCTTAGCTTCGAGGACCCAGACACAAAACCAATCCTTCTATTGTCATATTGACATTTATCAAGACTTCCCTACTACGTCTTAAGGATTGACAATCGTGTAAGATTCTCTCTGATGTCTTACGGTCAACAGAAGCCCTATATATGTAAACTTCTAAGGTATTGTACAGTCTACGTCTGGAGGATAAATGTGACAGACATTACTTTTGCTTCTGGCCAATTATCTATCCACCGTACTGGCAACCTGCACATAAGTACATACTGAATATCTACAATATATTTAAAGTTTGCGATAACTTAGTATGCACTGAAGTTCGTTACCACATACAGTTTGCCAAGAACTATATGCGTGGCGAATATACTTCGTGACAAGACGACCAATATGCGGCGAAAATTCATGCTCACGCAATATACGGCTCTTAGATAACTAAATGATGATGAGGATGATGATGATATATCACATTAAGACCCCTATAATAGATCACACTCGTATATAACATTAAGACCCACACAGGAGACCACACTCGTATATTACATTTAGACCCACACAGGAGACCACACTCATATATTACATTTAGACCCACACAGGAGATCACACTCATATATCACATAAAGACCCACACAGGAGATCACACTCGCATATCACATCAAGACCCATACAGGAGATCACACTCGTTTTTCACATTGAGACTTACACAGGAGATCACACTCGTATATCACATAAAGACCCACACAGGAGACCACACTCATATATCACATAAAAACCCACACAGGAGATCACACTCGTATATTACATTTAGACCCACAAAGGAGACCACACTCATATATCACATAAAAACCCACACAGGAGATCACACTCGTATATCACATTAAGACCCACACAGGAGATCACACTCGTATATCGCATTAAGACCAACACAGGAAATCACACTCGTATATCACATTGAGACCCACAAAGGAGATCACACGCGTATATCGCATTAAGCCCCACACCGGAAATCACACTCGTATATCAAATTAAGTCCTACAAAGGAGATCACACGCGTATATCAAATTAAGACCAGCACAGGAGATCACACGCGTATATCACATTATGACCCACAAATGACATCAAACTCGTATATCACATTTAGACCCACACAGAAAATCACACTCGTTTTTCACATTAAGACCGACACGGGAGATCATTCTCGTATATCGCATTAAGCCCCACACAGGAGATCACATTCGTTTATCACATCAAGACCCACTTAGAAAATCACACTCGTTTTTCACATTGAGACTTACACAGGAGATCACACTCGTATATCACATTAAGACCTACATATGAGATCACACTCGTATATCACATTAAGCCCCACACAGGAGATCACACTTGTATATAAAATTAAGCCCCACACATAAAATTACACTCGTATATCAAATTTAGTCCCAAACAGAAAATCAAACTCGTATATCACATTAAGACCAACACAGGAGATCACACTCGTATATCACATTAAGACCCACACATGAGATCACACTCGTATATCACATTAAGACCCACACAGGAGATCACACTCGTATATCACATTAAGACCAACACAGGAGATCACACTCGTATATCACATTAAGACCCACACAGGAGATCACACTCGTAAATCACATTAAGACCCACACAGGAGATCACACTCGTATATCACATTAAGACCCACACAGGAGATCACACTCGTATATCACATTAAGACCCACACAGGAGATCACACTCGTATATCACATTAAGACCCACACAGGAGATCACACTCGTAAATCACATTGAGACCCACACAGGAGATCACACTCGTATATCACCTTTAGACACACATAGGATATCGAGCTCGTATTTTAAATTTAGACCCACACAGGATAACACACTCATATATGGTATTAAGACCCACACATGAGATCACACTTGTATATCACATTAAAACCCACACAGGAGATCACACTCGTATATCACATTAAGACCCACACAGGAGATCACACTCGTATATCACATAAAGACCCACACAGGAGATCACACTCGTATATGACATTGAGATCCACACAGGAGATCACACTCGTATATCACATTAAGACCCACACAGGAGATCACACTCGTAAATCACATTAAGACCAACACAGGAGATCACACTCGTATATCACATTAAGACCAACACAGGAGATCACACTCGTAAATCACATTGAGACCCACACAGGAGATCACACTCGTATATCACCTTTAGACACACATAGGATATCGAGCTCGTATTTTAAATTTAGACCCACACAGGATAACACACTCATATATGGTATTAAGACCCACACATGAGATCACACTTGTATATCACATTAAAACCCACACAGGAGATCACACTCGTATATCACATTAAGACCCACACAGGAGATCACACTCGTATATCACATAAAGACCCACACAGGAGATCACACTCGTATATGACATTGAGATCCACACAGGAGATCACACTCGTATATCACATTAAAACCCACACAGGAGATCACGCTCGTTATCACATTAAGACCCACACAGGAGATCACACTCATATATCACATTAAGTCCCACACAGGAGATCACACTCGCATATCACATTAAAACCCACACATGAAATCACACTCGTATATCACATAAAGACCCACACAGGAGATCACACTCGTATATCACATTAAGGCCCACGCAGGATATCGAACTCGTATTTCACCTTTAGACCCACACAGGAGATTACACTCGTATATCACATTAAGGCCCACGCAGGAGATCAAACTCGTATTTCACATTTAGACCCACACAGGAGATCACACTCGTATATCACATTAAAACCCACACAGGAGATCAAACTCGTATATCACATTAAAACCCACACAGGAGATCAAACTCGTATATCGCATTAAGACCCACACAGAAGATCACACTCGTATATCACATTAAGACCCACACAGGATATCACACTCGTATTTCACATTGAGACTTACACAGGAGATCACACTCGTATATCACATAAAGACCCACACAGGAGACCACACTCATATATCACATAAAAACCCACACAGGAGATCACACTCGTATATTACATTTAGACCCACAAAGGAGACCACACTCATATATCACATAAAAACCCACACAGGAGATCACACTCGTATATCACATTAAGACCCACACAGGAGATCACACTCGTATATCGCATTAAGACCAACACAGGAAATCACACTCGTATATCACATTGAGACCCACAAAGGAGATCACACACGTATATCGCATTAAGCCCCACACCGGAAATCACACTCGTATATCAAATTAAGTCCTACAAAGGAGATCACACGCGTATATCAAATTAAGACCAGCACAGGAGATCACACGCGTATATCACATTATGACCCACAAATGACATCAAACTCGTATATCACATTTAGACCCACACAGAAAATCACACTCGTTTTTCACATTAAGACCGACACGGGAGATCATTCTCGTATATCGCATTAAGCCCCACACAGGAGATCACATTCGTTTATCACATCAAGACCCACTTAGAAAATCACACTCGTTTTTCACATTGAGACTTACACAGGAGATCACACTCGTATATCACATTAAGACCTACATATGAGATCACACTCGTATATCACATTAAGACCCACACAGGAGATCACACTTGTATATAAAATTAAGCCCCACACATAAAATTACACTCGTATATCAAATTTAGTCCCAAACAGAAAATCAAACTCGTATATCACATTAAGACCAACACAGGAGATCACACTCGTATATCACATTAAGACCCACACAAGAAATCACACTCGTATATCACATTAAGACCCACACAGGAGATCAATCTCGTATATCACATTAAGACCCACACAGGAGATCACACTCGTATATCACATTAAGACCCACACAGGAGACCACACTCGTATATCACATTAAGACCCACACAGGAGATCACACTCGTATATCACATTAAGACCCACACAGGAGATCACACTCGTATATCACATTAAGACCCACACAGGAGATCACACTCGTATATCACATTAAGACCCACACAGGAGATCACACTCGTAAATCACATTGAGACCCACACAGGAGATCACACTCGTATATCACCTTTAGACACACATAGGATATCGAGCTCGTATTTTAAATTTAGACCCACACAGGATAACACACTCATATATGGTATTAAGACCCACACATGAGATCACACTTGTATATCACATTAAAACCCACACAGGAGATCACACTCGTATATCACATTAAGACCCACACAGGAGATCACACTCGTATATCACATAAAGACCCACACAGGAGATCACACTCGTATATGACATTGAGATCCACACAGGAGATCACACTCGTATATCACATTAAGACCCACACAGGAGATCACACTCGTAAATCACATTAAGACCAACACAGGAGATCACACTCGTATATCACATTAAGACCCACACAGGAGATCACACTCGTAAATCACATTGAGACCCACACAGGAGATCACACTCGTATATCACCTTTAGACACACATAGGATATCGAGCTCGTATTTTAAATTTAGACCCACACAGGATAACACACTCATATATGGTATTAAGACCCACACATGAGATCACACTTGTATATCACATTAAAACCCACACAGGAGATCACACTCGTATATCACATTAAGACCCACACAGGAGATCACACTCGTATATCACATAAAGACCCACACAGGAGATCACACTCGTATATGACATTGAGATCCACACAGGAGATCACACTCGTATATCACATTAAAACCCACACAGGAGATCACGCTCGTTATCACATTAAGACCCACACAGGAGATCACACTCATATATCACATTAAGTCCCACACAGGAGATCACACTCGCATATCACATTAAAACCCACACATGAAATCACACTCGTATATCACATAAAGACCCACACAGGAGATCACACTCGTATATCACATTAAGGCCCACGCAGGATATCGAACTCGTATTTCACCTTTAGACCCACACAGGAGATTACACTCGTATATCACATTAAGGCCCACGCAGGATATCGAACTCGTATTTCACATTTAGACCCACACAGGAGATCACACTCGTATATCACATTAAAACCCACACAGGAGATCAAACTCGTATATCGCATTAAGACCCACACAGAAGATCACACTCGTATATCACATTAAGACCCACACAGGATATCGAACTCGTATTTCACATTTAGACACACACAGGAGATCACACTCGTATATCACATTAAGACCCACACAGGATATCGAACTCGTATATCACTTTTAAACCCACACAGGAGATCACACTCGTATATCAGATTAAGGCCCACACAGGATATCGAACTCGTATATCACTTTTAAACCCACACAGGAGATCACACTCGTATATCGCATTAAGACCCACACAGGAGATCACATTCGTATATCACATTAAGACCAAAACAGGAGATCACACTCGTATATCACATTAAGACCCACACAGGAGATCGCACTCGTATATCACATTAAGACCAACACAGGAGATCACACTCGTATATTGCATTAAAACTCACACCAGTGAACAATTTAACAATACATGTAATACGGGGGCGGGCCAGATGCCTCTACCTCCACTTACTCACTGACGTCAATATGCAAGATAACATTACTGTGTACGAATAAGAGGAAATAGGAAATTAACTTATCAGTCCTATCCTGTCCAAAGCAATGATATTTCTATATTCAACTGCCAGTGCATCAACGGACATCCCTGTAGCTACAATCAGTTAAATGTCACCTAGGTCTTAACTGCGTCCGCTTCTAATGATGGGTTCAAGCAACTAACATTTTCAGCAATCGGCTGGAGATAAATTATTGACTTTATAAGATTAGATTTAATGGCAGTTGTAATAAGCATCTTTAGAGTATAAACATTGCCTAGTCTTGGGTATTGATCAGTCTGAGTTGAATGACATTACGTGGGCAAGTCTAGTTTTCTAGTTGGCGTTGTACAGAAGCACTACTACAATATAGCCCCAAGTAAAAGACTTAGGCAAGATGGAACATTCACATTCTTATTGAAACAGGGTCATGTTATAAAATAAATTAAACAAAACTGGGGAAAACAAGGAAATCAAAGTTATGAAATTTTATACAGAACAAGTAAAAACGACATGCACACATTTCACAAGGCTCACATGCTATAAGAGTTAACATCGCTATTCTCAATCTTTTAGATTTGCATTTTATCTTTTCAGTATTTCTTGGATCAATTTTACTAGTATATGATAAATGGAATATGTTATACATTTTAAGCGTATTTTGATGGAGGAAAGCTGTTTAAAAACTTATAATTTGTAAGCCTAAGTAAGTATGTATGTATGTGGTACCACTTCCTGTTCCCGTTGCTAATTTAATTTACAAAAACAAGTGATGATGGAAACGGAATAGAGATTTTTTTATCCTTCTGAGAGACCCTGATCCTTTTATATGTCTCCTAATAGAGCGACAGTTGTGTATAACATACGTCGTTGGCTACTGCGGCGCCAACAAAGCCCTATGTAAAAATAACATAGGTATGAATAATCCAATCATAATAAAACTTAGTGACAGTGTTTGTGTGCTCTCGGTCAGACATCCCTGTCTAAATCGGATTTAACGTTAATTGTGTAGGTAAATCTTTTACATTTAACAATTATAGTTATTATTACTTCGTAGATAAACTTGTTGACAATGTTTGTTGGCACAATGTCAATGTCGGTCACAGGGAGAAGCCCATCAGTAACTCCACCAATAGTTGGGTTATGTCTTGTTCTGACACGTATAATGAATATCAAGGGGTATATCGTATTAGTAACGTTAGAGTAATGCTTCTTTTACGTTTTAATTAGAAGGTGTATGTCTAGTGCAGATAATTACTTAAGTATTCATTTTTTTATGATGACGAAACTTATTGACAACGTTTGTAAGCATACTGTCTCGATCAGATTCGATCTTGGGGTTCATCGCATCTTTAGCTTCAAAGGTCTCTCTCATTAAGGTAAGTGCAGTAGTAGTTTGATATCTTGCGCAGACAATTTCTTGAGTATTTATTATCATCTTAGTAGCATGATGGATCTTGGTGACCGTGTATGTTGCTATAATAACTCGGTCATGTTTGATTGTGGGTTGAACAGACTAAGTTTCTCGTAGAGTTATGCCCCTTTTACATAAAAATATAGGGTTTATATCTTATGTAGACAATACTTTCAGTATTAATTATCAAGTTACAGTGGGCAATCTTATCAACGAATGCATCGTATGTTCACTTTTTCGAATCTTTTATCTTGGTCGTGATGAGGTATATTTTGGAACAAACAGTAAGACTGGGAATATTAGACTGTCTTAATTCGATTTCTGACTTTGTACTTAGTTTTCAACTGAATTTCCTGAACTTGCGATGTTTGGTCGTACGCTCGGTGACAAGACGGTCTTAGTGAAATTTGGTGACAGTGTATGTAGGCGTAACATCTCGGTCAAGTTTGACTGTGTGATAAATTGTCCCGGTAACACAATTTACTACGAAGTTTTGCTCCTTGATTCGACAATCATACTCGCTTCGAACAGGCGATTCGTATAAGTCTGTGGAATTATAAATAAAAAAAATCTAAAATAATTATTACGTTGTTGGCTTATACAAATAACAACTAATTTAAAAATATTTCTTAAAGTTTGAAATATACATTCTCAGACTATATGTGCTATCTGCATCAAATTGCAACAAACACATTGTCTATCAAACGAAGATTTTGACTGGATTGGGAGAGACAGTGAATCATTGAACCCAATTCTAGGGGAAACCAGATATATGATAAACTAAATACAACGTGATACAAATAAAACATAAGCCGTGCAAATCAAAACTGAGATGTAAAACAGACTCGCTAAATACATTGGTTTATGGAAATTTTCCATTTCCAAGCAAAAATTATTTTTGAAACAATACATTTATCATATTGTAAAAATTAAATACTTGTTAAATTCAAAGAGAAAAAAAACAGTAAACATATGATGGATTAAAGGGTGTCTATCGGCAATGCTCTGCTTCTGATGTCTTGGTGAAGGACGTCTAGTGACATTGGAGACAGGAATACAAGTAACTGTATACTATTCAGGGTTAACTATGATTTGTGGAATCAATCTGAAATTTCATTATACTACAATAATATGAGAATAACGTTCTAACTCTAGGGCATATATAGTTACATTGATATCGCTAAGAACGTTCTCTAGAGATTCTGTAACTTTATCTTGGCGACAAAAACCTGGAATCAAATACTGGACGAAACTAGCTTCCCAGATTAAAACATGGTATATTCTTTCGAGTTATGAAGATACTTTGGGGAAAACACCAATTAGCTGACAATGTAGTGGCAGTGTAAAATGTCGTATGACATATCGCTATTTCGTGGACTTTAGTAAGTATGTTGTATATGTGAATGCTATGACCAAACTTTTGTACGTTGGTTATACTAGACTTGATCTCAATCTTTATATTGGAAGCAAAAATACAATGGCAACTACAGGGACACATCCAGTATATAGAGAATCAGAAAAGAACAAAAATAGACTACACCAAATATATCTTCATGTCTATGCCGTAAGAAATCTTCAAATGTGAAAGTACTATTGGCGATGTAGCACATTCAAATGCTGCAAAAACATTTTGATATGGAATTCATTTCATTCCTATGCTGAAGAAAGAAACGAATTCATATGAATTGATTAGATTTTTATACTTGGGTTACGTTTTATTAATATTCTCGTGTCTAAAATTCTGACTTTTACTGCAATCCCTTTTCTGCTTTATTTCGAGAAAGAACTAATTGAATCACAATTGCTTATTTACAGCGGTATTCGCGTGGGAATATAAAGTAAAATATTTTAACTTTAGAATATTTTTTTTTCTTTAGAACTAGGAAACTATTCATTCAGAATTTATATTGTCTTTCATGTGCTTCCGTCCCGGATAGTAAAATACGAGCAGAGGGCATGCACGCAAGCCGGTAACGAGGCATGCTGGATTCTATGATCCAGGCCGGAAACACATAAAAAGTTGCATATTACCTTAAATTAGCCATTTGTTTACGTAAATATCTAATCGCACTTTATTAAAATGACAAAATTATTTTTATTAAAGCATACAGCAAAATAAATGAAAAATCGGCGCGATGTTGTGCATGAAACATTTAGAATGGATGCCAGAAGTAAAAGGTAGACTAGAGCTAGTGATATTTTATGTCTTGGGTACCGTGCACGCCTCTGCTGTAATCTACATCCAGTGACAGTTATCGATAAGCCGTGTGGCATAAAATCTTTCCTCACCAATATCATTCAAACAAGAGTCAAACAAGACACACGGGACAGCGCATTCACATTTATTAAATATTGTAACATCCGTCTCATACGTTTAAAGTTAAATGATTATTAACTGTCGATGATATGTGGTGGATCACTGCTTACACCAAGTATTTCACCCGGTGAGCCAAAGTATATCTGTGGTGAATCACTGCTTACACCAGTCCTAGTGCCTGGTGAGCCAAGGTATATGTAGTTTAATAATGATCAGTGATGAATATTCGAAAACGCAAGTCCGTTTCTCAATTAAACGTTGTTTATTCAAGTTAATCTCAACTCCACAAAGCTAAGTCAATAATTACAATTGCGGACATGTTCAGTGGACAGTTGACGAGTTGATCAATAGTTTAATAAAGTTAAGTTCAATGTAATTATAATGATTATTTATTCTTATATAATAATATGCGAGGTTCATTTACTTAATAAATGTGCGCGTTGATTTAATTATAATACGTGTCAAAAGAATATACCTCGCATGTTTGTTTTCAAGATGTTGAACATAGTTCAAGTTTCAGAAATGTCAACTGTCCCAAGCTCGAACTTGACACTTCTTATATACCCGCAAGATGCTGCAGCAATGCTGCAAGGCTTTTGATTGGTCTGCAGGGCTGCAGCTCACATTTGCAGGTGAGAAGAAGGTGCCAAGGCTCGAGTACAATAAAACAAGTAAATATGAAAAGTCTTGCAAGACATTCATAATAATAGATACATCAATCGATCGAGAATGACAAATTGCATCCTATTCGAACACTTAATTAAACAATCTAATTATAATGAAACAAATATCTTAATGCTGCAGAAATAATATTATCATTCATCCGCGAAATAGTGTCATAGCAACAATCGAATCAAATAGTGCGCTCGCAGCATTGTAATTGTAATCTGTAACATGAGCACATTTATATAAAACATTAATAATAAAATTATGCTTGAAACAATTTAACTTTACAATTCATACAGGAAAAGTTTACTCCAATGAATAAATATCTAATAAATATTACTGCGCTGTAACCCAACAGTTAAAATGGCGGACATATTTGTGACAGTCGTGTGTACTTCAAATTTATAAACGGGTTATACAGCTTCGATTCAAGGTATACTTATGGAATTTATATCTGAATTGAAATTGTAATTATCAACATATTCATTTACTACAAGACTTCTGGAATACTCATCAAAGAAATGGAAAAACAGCGATAAGACAACAGAGTGTAAGTAAATTCGGATATCCGGACAATTGTTAAAATATAAAGGGGGTACAACATATTACAATATGTATTCATGACGCCTCAGTGCTATCGTGTGTTGAGGGGCGTTTCAGCAACGAACCGATCGACATCCGGGCAACGAAATGCCCACAAACTGACAAGACAATGTTAACTTTTTATTGAATCGACGTCTGCTGATGACATTTAATAACATAATTTGAAACGGAGAAAACAGTATCCGCCATACTGACGTCAGCAGGAGATTTTGAAGGCTACAAGCTGTGCACATGCAATTTTAACATTTCATCAATTTACATTGCCTAATCTAAGGTAATGACAGGCACTTATCGGTGAGAGTTTGGGGCAACTCAATTTTTTTTTATTCGATTTATATTGGATGGGAACAGAATTGTATTAAATGTAAATAAAGCTTGTCACACCTACAGCTTTTCAACGCTTTCATGGTTTTCATTATAATCACTTGTAGGGGATATTTTTGTTAATCAACTTGGGGCGGTACTTAGTGAATGCATCTGGTTGTAAAACTTAAAATTAATTTGTAAGTTGACTTTTTATATATAATTGTCTTTAAGTGGATATACAGAATTTTGTTTGATTTGGCACGTATTGATAGATGTTAGGGAAGTCTTTCAAATCTATCATTCGGCATACTTAAAACTTTGAACCAGTATATAATAATATTGATAATACCATGTGACAGTATATCTATTCTGCCAGTCTCTGTATATACAAAGTCATATTATGTTTTTGTTTTAACCGATAGTACAAATTATATGAATTTGGTTTGTATCCTTTCTATTGGCAATCGCTTTGAAAATCCCCACACTTCTGAACCATAGAATAAAATAGGTCAAGCAAGTTGGTCAAAAAGTTCAAGTTTATTTACAGATGTTATATTAGTCAATTTATTAAAGTATTTCCTTAATTTATGAATTGCCCTATGTGCTTCACTTAACAACATTTCGGTAATCCAGTGATCCAACTGAGCTAAAGACTATACCTAAATATGTAAATTTATCGACAAACTCCAATGGTGATCTCTGATTGAAATAATAAATAATAGAAGATTTAAAGATAATCATGCTACTCCCTTTCCTAAAAATCTGAATACTAATACTAGTGCACTATATAGTTCGATGAACTAAGAGGATCATCGTCCTTACAGTCAAACTGTGTTGCATTAATAATATTATCATAGTGTCTGAATATTTTGGTGTAATTCCAATAAGCTCTGTGTCAAAAACCTCTGTATAGTTAAATAAAACAAAAATCCTCATGGCGTCGCAAAAAGGGCATCATAAGTAATTTAGAACAGTAATGCAGTAAAATAATACAAATTTGTTTCACACAATTATCCATCTGTTTCGACCGCTTTTACACGTGAAATACACGGAGAATTTATATGCTTCAAATTCAGACTTCGGTGTGACGAAAACCAAAAATAAACACCATTTATACAAACCAGTTTATGTAAATAAGAATATCTGTGTTAATTCTTATTAACATAGTTTATTGTTAAAAAATACATATTTAACAATAGTTGTTGTTTTCGCAGGCTTAAAATAATGGGTATCAGCCTTCTTTTTTGTTGCAAATCGTCTTAACTTCCGTAAAGGGACCGCATCTCGATAGGTTGAAGTCTCAGTGGAAAAAAATTCAATCTGTCAGTGCCATCTATGAACGGTTTTAACGTTATTCTACTTCCAAGAATCACTTTAAGCTTCTTTGTCATTGCTTTCTTATTTCTATGAAGATGTAAGTGAAATTGATTTCGGTGTTGCATTTCGTCTTTAGTTAGCCTACCGCTCAAAAGTTTCTTTCAGAATGATTGAAACAGCATACGCAATATTGCCCGAGTGACAAAGTTGTTTGGCAATGGCCTGAACTCGTGGTCAAACTTTCGAATTTATTCATATGACAACATACCAAATGATATGATATGTGGGTAAATAAATAAAAGCAATTGATACGTTCAAGTGAAAGAATATAAGTGATCCGATGCTGATAATTGACAGAAGAGTTCTGAAGCCTTACAATACATCCATACAGTATTTCTTTTATAGGTCTTTATGAAAATATAAACTGATGGTATTTGTTTTACATATTCTTGGTATTTTGCTGAATATACTGCTATGTTCCCGTATTGAGTATTTCAAGCACAATCAACTTTATATTATCTCTTTTTCAGGGTGATCGTGGGATTTTCATGCCGCAACGTACATGATATATACCAGTCTATGTAAGTACAGATATTCGTTGCTCGTAAAAAGTAAAAAAGGGAAATATTGAGACTGTTGCTAAAATAAAATTGATGTAAAATACGGATTTCTAAGGAGTATTGATTCTTATTGCATTTCGTTAAATGATAAAATGAGCCCATTAAGGTTTCCCTGCAAGTTTTCACCTCATCTTCTTCTAGCCCATGTAATTATTGGTATAAGATGCATAAAATTAGAACCATTGATTGAAGTGTGATAATTTACATATTGAAATGGTTTACCGCTTTCGTACAGTAATTGGTTGAAAAACATTCCGTTAACTTTTGTCGGTTATAAACAGTTTGAACACCATAGCTATTATTGTTAAAATCACAGTATCACAGTATCAGTACGTTTTTTTTATATCGCCTAGTTCATTAACGTCAAATGTTTGGCCCTGTTGAAACTTACTAACAAGTTTTATTGACAATATCGGCAATACAAAAACCTTTGGCCATAAACAAGTAACATAAAACATCAAGTGAAATGCACACAAAATACAAAGATTTTAACAGTACAAACAACACATTTATATGTCCTATTACAAAAGTATACTTGAAGGAATTAAACTGAGAAGCAACTGTATCAATGGAGACAGAACGCCTTAACATAGCAGTGTATATGAATTTAGTCATATTAACTATGGTATCATTCTCGGCGCTTTTAGCATATTCTGATGGGTCTAAAGCATTGTCGGTTACTTACTTGAAACTGGAAAGGATTATATGATTGCTGTAGAGGCATCCAAATTGTCATGGTTGCCAACAGATACTAGTAATGAAAAACAATTGTGTTCTTTTAACTTTCAATATTTTTTAATACAAATTATGCTGATCATCCCTTTTGAGAAAGTGGCATTTCAAGGTAGCGTTAATCTCAAGTGCAAGAAGTGTTCGAAGAAAACACACACTAAATTAACATTCCCAAATATGCGTAATTCAATTTACAAAATGCAAATATAAATAAAGGCAGGGCAATCAAATTTTTGTAAAGTTCTAATTTAGTTCCCCACAAATAATCACAAGATAATATGAAAATCACATGATTCTAATTAGATTGAAATTGCTAGGAAGCCCACGCAGGAGAACCATACGAGGGTTTTACTTAGACGCATAGAAAGGCGATATATATGTATAACTTTGGCGTTGGTGGAGGTGGCGCCGGTGTTGTCGGCGTTGCCGGCGGCAGCTTCAACAGAACATCAAAGGCCGACAATAATCAAAGTAGCTATTCTTGGTGACAGTGTCTGTGGGCTTAATGTATCCGTCGTAAAGATCGTATTAGTAACTCCAGAGTAAGCTCATTTACGTTTAATTAGTAGGTGCATGTATTCTGCAGACAATCAATTGAAGTATTTATTGTCTATTGATGATGAAACTTAGTCACAACATTTGTGAGCATAATGCTTCGGTCAAGTTTGATCTTTTGGTAAATTGTACCTTAAACTCCAGTAATATGCCCATTTTACGTTTTGAAAGTAGAAATTTGATATATTGCGTAGACAGTTTCGTGTGTATTTATTATTTCAAAAAAATTATGATAACTTGATCATTTCACTTTGGCTGGAGTGAAATTATAACTTTTAAACATTTTACGTTTGCTTAAGAAGAACTTCTTCATTCAAATATTTTGTAAAGTACAGGTAAAAAGGAATGCAGATCTTTTCGTAATTGTTTTGGTAATCCATTTAATTTGCAATTCTTATTTTATTAAAAAACAATTATTTCAGCGTGAATCAGCACTTTTCTTAGTCGATGTTTTCACTGAATCACTAGACGTTCTGGGAGAAGTAATCTGTTTTTGTTATATTCATTAACACTAATTTTAAGGTTGGGTGAATTACCAAATTATAATTCCAAGTTAATTAAAATAAATCTTGTTTGTAAATGAAAATTACCGTGAAAATGCAAATCCGAAATCAATTTTAGTGGCTCATTTTTATGACAAGGGAAGTAAATGTTCTCATAATGACAGATATAACCATAAATCAATGATCTTATTCTCCGTTTTCAAATAGTTTCAGAAATACGATCAATTATTTAAATGAAAACTGAATTATGTCGTTGACAATTCAATGTTTATTTTTCAATGTCCAATGTATTACTACGCCATCAACAATGCGATTGATTACTTTAAAATGGCAAATATATTTGTTTAAATGTATTGCCAGGAAAGGAATGAATCCGTTAATTTTGTTAAATAAAATTTAAATAAAAGATATTTGGAAACATGAATTATCAATGAGCTTTTTACTCTTTTATGCAAACGTGCCATTTTGGAGACATTTCTATGCAGTGGTTACTTCCCTTCGAAAGGAGGCCTCCCGAAGGGTCTGTCGTCGAACAAGAGTGACTCAAGTGGGGGGAAATACGATTGCTTTCAAAATGCATGAAAATAAATGAAAATTGTTGATACAAGTGCAATATCGTTTTTTATTTCACATGTGGTCATAGAAAAATAATATTTTGACGAGTGGCGCAGCAAACATCCTCTATTTATCCAATAATGATGCAGATTGGCGATAGTGTTTGTTTTATTGTGGGGTAAATCGTTAAATTAACTCTAATTTATGCGCGTTTTACGTTAAAAAGTAGTTACATGTCTTGTGCAGACAAGCCATTATTATTTGTGTTGTCGAATCATGATGAAACTTTATGACAAGGTGAGTGGGCTTAATGCCTCGGATAAATTCGATCGTGGGATTAAATGCGTCTTTATCTCCTGAGATATGAACCTTTTAGGTTACAAAATAGATGGTGTTTGTCTTGTGCAGACAATAAGTACTTTTCATCCATTGGTGACTTTGTTTGTTGGCATACTATCTAGATCAAGTTTGATTTGTGAAAAGTCGCGACAATAACGCAATTTTCATCGCCTTAACATTAAAAGACGACACATCCAATTCCGTGGAAGTTAAGTAAAGTGCCTTTTAGAGAACAGAGTCTGTGGGAAAGCCCAAAATTAAAACTTTTAAAAAGTTCACGTTTCACTTAGTTTTGAGGTATATTCCTTGCAAGTGTAAAACATGCACCCTATACTACATAAATTTATGCTGTTTGCTATTGAGCATAGACATTTTATAAAGGAACATTTTAACAGAGTTATGATGAAATTCTGTTGGCATCAAAAAGGTAAAGTTTTTCAACAGTATGTTTTTAAGCCAAAATATTCCAGACAATATCTTGTCGCGTCTTCGTTCGAAAATACGGAATTAGATTTACTTCCTAGTCAGGAAAATGCATTTATTTAAATGCATTTATTTATTTTTCAAGTTGAAGCAATTATCAAACAGCCATATTGTTTTTGAAATAGTGTCGCGGATTGTTTTTGTGATTGAACAAAAATGCTTTGTTAACTAATTTCTAATAAAACATCATTCGTAGGATGTACTCAGTTTACGGGCGGATAGATGTGAAAGCTTACTACGATTTAGTAACGCAATGCTACAATTTCTTTTGCAAACAAATAATAAAGGCACACTGTTTAGGTCTTACCGACACTGGACTAGAGATACAAAACGTCCCCCACCCCCATCCCTCAATGGCAGACAACACATTTGATAACTATCTTGATCAGTCGGGGCCACCACCTTGAAAAGTATAACCTTAAAGAGGCATAAAACCGTTTTAATTGGAAAAATATTGTATTTAGGTTCGTACCATGATAGGTTTGTTCTAACTGTTCTTTTACTTTTCTTGTTTCCTTACCTTTTCCGTGTCTAATAAATGCAATATTATAGAAACGTAAATAGTTTCAGGGCGGTATGAGTGACTCCTCCTTCATGCTTAAGGATTGATATTATACATTATATCTTTATCTAAAATTAGAGAACACAGTCATATTCAATTTCGAAATAAATTGAATCACAAGTTCTATGATTGGCATGAAAGAGTTTGTATTAAAATATCAGCAGCGCTGGTGTTTAAATTATATATGTCATCATCTTTCTCAAGATTTTAATCAAACAGGTTGATATCGACGAAATGTTGGAACTCCATTCTGAAGCGATTTTGGTGATTTTACACACATGTGAAAGACGCAATAGGTGTTTCTGGGTTTAACTGGATAAAGGCGAAAAGAAGACTAATTTAAGCGTGCCTTTAGGTAACCGGATTCTCCTTTAACACAGCTAAGCAAAAACAGCACATGTTCATCATCATAACGATAACATTTCACCCTTGGCCACCACACACACTACATGCAGGTTTTTCATCCTTTCCGCGTCCAGACTGCGTCTTGTGTCACCCACAGTTGCTAGTGTTTCTCGGTTGTATCGTGGTACTGATTGAAGTTTAACAGTTCAAAATTAGTGAAAATGATTCTTGTTTTATGTTGGTTAGTATGCTCAGCATGTGGTAGTGTTGTTTGTAATTTATGTTCTTATCGTGCAATATTATTTTAGTGTCAAAATACAGTTAATGTTATGGTTATTTGAAAAGCATTTAACATTTGGAAATAAGCTTCGCCATTCCATTATTTCATTAAAATTGTCTAAAGCAAATTACTGTTAAGAAAACACACGGCTGTAATTCCTTTACTGAGCGGAAGAAAGCAATTTTAAAAGATTACAATGCAGTTAAGAAAATGAACAATCGTTCGAAATGACGCCACACTATCAACGACGCTCACAAATTATTTCCATGCCAAATCAGATATTTTTTCTCATAAAATGAAGAGTAAAGAAAACCATTGACTCACCAGTTCACCATGGAGACGAATTTTAATGGAAGTTGCCTTATTTGGTTTTGATAATGGGTTTTCACACTCATCCCTGTTGAATAGTTCCACCTGGTATTCCGGGGAGAACAGGCGGCAATAACATAGAGAACAAGATTGTACACAGTTCATACGTTATCGATACTGCGTTAAAATTGCGTTTTTCAATAATATATAAATCATTAATCTGTTTTGCGTATACCAGGGAACACATTAACTAACTGCGTAGAATGTATATCCAGCGTCGACTGCATTAAGCTTCGACTATATCCAACGAGTTCGACTGTATCAAGCGCGTCGACTGTATCTAGTATATCGACTGTATCTACCGTGTGTCGACTGTACCTAGTCGACTGTATCTAGCATGTCGACTGTATCTAGTATGTCGACTGTATCTAGCATGTCGACTGTGTCGACTGTAGCTAGCGTGTCGACTGTATCTAACGTGTGTCGACTGTATCAAGCGTGTCGACGACTGTACCTACCGCCTGTCGACTGTATACCGCGTGTCGACTGTTTCTAGAGTGTCGACTGTATCTAGTATGTCGACTATTTATTTAGCGTGTCGACTGTATCTACCGCTTTCGACTGCATCTGGTATGTTGACTATATCTAGCGCGTCAACTGTATCACCGTGTCCAGATCATTTATTTAAGAGAACTAGTTTGAACGAGGACGTATCCATTGCCATGCATTTTGGTATCAATATAAAACATTTATTGTCTAGCCATTATGTGGATCATTTTTCAGAAAGACTGACAAAATACTATAAAATTGTTATACTAATATAGTTAAGTAAAAGCATTATCAATAAATATTGTATTTATATTTCCCATTGGAATCATTACGCTGTTAACATGCATGTATAAATTGCGTGTTGGTTAATGTGTGCTAAACAGATGCATGTGCTGTTTAAAATAGGTTTGCTGCACACACTAAATGAAAATTAGAACAAGGATATTAGAATATTTCGTTACTTACTACAAGGAAGTTTAGTGCCTCATACGTGGAAGTTTAGTGCCTAATATATGGGGCTTAATACATGGACTTTTAGTGCCTATTTCAAGGAAGTTTAGTGCCTAATACATGGGGCTTAATACATGAACATTTAGTGCCTAATACAAGGAAGTTAAGAGCCTAATACATGAATATGATACAAGTATAGGAAAGTGAACACCCGAATGTCCATATACTGATAGCAAATGTGTGTGGTTTTATATCATAAATGTCATCAGATTATGAAATAACGCGAAATTATGGAAGTGCTATAATTAAGGCAACTAACTATGCTGTAGCCGCGCCTTTTAGGAAAACGATTTATGAAAAATCATAAAGCTCAGCTTGACAAAATAGACTATGTCTACGAGCACATAATGCAGAGGATGTAAAATGTACGTATAACGACATGGCAAGGCAAATCAACTTGATTGCCCTGACATATTTGTGTTAATAAACTATTTTGAATGCTCTTATAAATAAATGTGTTATCTCATTATCAAAATTTCCCCATAATTTATTCAACTCATAAATCTTTGCAAACTCACAATTTTCCGACGCACATTCACTTCTGTAGTTCTGAAAGGACAAAAAAATCGCTTTGCTTTCCCAAAAAGACAAAAACACAAGCGCTTCTAAGAATTCAAGGAGTACAAAACACTTTTCAATGTGTTTATGAAAATCCGAAGCACGAGTCTGTTTATTGGATTAAGTATGATGTAACCATATCAGGATACCCTTAAATATTATTAAGATTTGTATTTTTCTGTCCTTTCCTCATTGTTATTCATTTTAAAAAAAAGGCTGGTGCAATTATTTTGTTCTTAATTTAAATGCATTATTATGTTTAATTCATTTAACTTTATTGTTTAAAAGTTATATGATTTGTTTACAGATGAAAACCCCAGCGATATTGTGTTACTTGTTCAACTTGGGAGAAACAACTACATAAAAGCTTGTTTTTTTATTTGAACCCAAATTAAATGTTTATGCTTTTTTGTTTCGTCATAAAAGTCAAATAAATTAACATGAGAATGCATGGTTTGCATCAACCTTTACCAAAAAGCAATGTGAACATTAGGCAAACAGTCCCTATATATTTCCATACTATGAACAGAAACTGCATTTTTAAGAAGTTATTTTCAACTCATCATCTATGTTATTGTTTGAAAGGTTGTTTAGAGTACATTCTCGGCTAATGCAATCCCAGATAGGCAACCATTAAGTTCCAGGCTTAATCATTAAGAATTGAAACAATCGCGGGTATTCAAAAGTCCGCCTACTGCCACTCATTCGATACACACTACCTGCGTTAGTTTTTGTTAAGACAGGTAGATGACCTGAATTAATTTTAAATATGTTACTTCATGTTATTTAACTATTGCTTAAACATTATGGTTACACAGGCTACAAGGCAAATATTTCAAGCACATTGTATACAGTGAACTAAGTTGTATCCCCCCAGATCGAGTTATCAGGCCGACGTATGCGGTTACGATTGTTATAATGTGTTACCGATGTAACTAGTTGTATAAACAAATGTGAACATTTTTTTTATAAACACAGCTGTAACTCCATGTAACTATTGTAACTGTATAACTATGATCAGATGTCGACCTGAAAACTCGATATGAGCTCGAATTTTGAAATGTTTTGATGTAACCGATTTAACCAGTTTAACCAATGTAACCGCGTAACCCGATATTAGAGATAGAAAAAATCACTTTTTCAAACTTTTGATAAACACCGCTGTAACTCTTTGTATCTAATGTCACCGCATTACTCTGATATGATGTTCTGAAATTTGATTTCTAAGCTGGAACTTAGAAAATTGTCGATATAACAGATGTTTGCCATTGTAACAGACATCTCACAGCAAACATACCTTACAATAAACCAGTGCACCTATGGTCCCATAGGCGTTTAAATATTCAGAGCTTTCATTTTATGGGTCAATTGTGTACCCTTTCTCTTAATCTGTTTTTTAACAGATATGTACTACGGTTTTGTGTAGACGTCCACATTTGTGGAAAACAATTGCTTGGACAACATTTTTGCTGTTAATGGATGTGTAACCAGAACAATGAATTAAATATTGAGTTTAAATGTACTTTCGTAGATGCACATTTTCTATTTATCTTTCAATTTACATAAGGCAAGTACTTGACATGCATACACTATCAATTTGTGTTATTAAATGTCAGTCATTTTTCGAATGAATCAGCTGTGTGTTGAGCATGCTCTGCTTCTTCTGCAACTGGCATCAATGTATTAGCTGGGTAATTTCTCATGTCATCATCAAACAACGTGTAATTTAACCCCTTAAACTAGGCTATAAGTGCTCGAACTCACCCTTGTCCCACTATCTATTAAGGATAACAAATACCGTCATGTCCTGTGCAATACCTTACTGCTTAAGAACGGCGATTTTTGGGGATTCCAGTATACTATGAGAGCAGATAAATGAAACTCTAAGGAGAGTATTGAAAATATTAGATCACTGAACAGAACTCTCTTTTCCTCAAGCAACCAAGCTAAACGCACTTTGAAAAAGTACAAAAATGTGAGAGCATTTGAGTAACAAAACAATAAACTGTGGCATTTACCTGGACATCCATATTCTCGATTGAATTTATTTCAAAATTGCCCTTTCGAAATTAGATTTGCCGACAATAAAGGTGCAAACCGATTTAGTTAAAATCAAATACAATTATTTCTTACTTCATTCTCACAACATACCTATCTTTGACTAGATACAAAAATATCTCAATTACACATCGAAGTGTTTTTTGTATACAAAACGATGAATTTCCTCGAAAAGAAACCTGCATAACGCTACTCCTACATGTAATTTTGTTAAATACTATGACTATTGTGTTAGCTCGCGCGTAATTGTAATATAAAAGTATGGCTTCCCCGTTCTTCCCATTTTCATTGAATAATTTATCTTTGACTTATTTATGTGTTTTCCAAGACTAGACAATGCTAATGCAATGCATATTTTATGACTACAAAAAACGTCGTCTTCTGACATACAGGAACTCATTATTGAAGAATAGCTTCGTAACCGCCAGGACTTTGACTGAGTCTTGTCCTATTATTTATAACTAATAGACAATAATGGACGGCTTGTTGATGACACTTACATATTATGAATATGGCGGGACACAGTATCATATAAGTTTTGTTCGCGAAACAAGTCTTGTATTTTTTTCCATTCTTATTATTTTCAAACGTTAACACATTGTTTTAAACCACGTGTTTGTGAATCTACTTTAAAGCCAACTCTTTCAAATGTTTAACTCTCTTTTTTAAACCTATTTCTAACAAGGCAGTCCAAAGGACGGCTATATCCCCCGCCGTTGTTTTTTAGTATATTTTGTTTTCTCGCAACCTGACTGGTACGTTGAATCTGACCAAAATTGTACACAACCACTTGTCTAGAGTGGGAATATAGGAAATACAAGTCGTTTGATCGGTAACCTAAACATTCTTGGATATTTGAACATATTATAAAAGGATATTTGTTAAAGTTTTTCATATTGTGTGTAGTGTAGGTAAAGTCAATGTCAGGGTTATTTTGGCTAAAAATAGAAAGGAAAATGAGTCCTTGATTAATAACATCGTTGAAATAGCAAGCCTTACGTATTATCGATAAAGTGATACATATATATTGTGGTGACGACATAACATTGTTTTACTGCTTTTGAAGAGAAAACACATGTTATAAATATATTACCACATTTGTGTCCATTGTTTTATTTTATATATTAAGGTTGTTGCACATAATGATAATGCTTGGTAGAGTGCGCTGAGTATCAATCTGTGCAACTTGTTTAACACTTTTAATTAACACTTATATCTTATCCTCTACTAAGCATTGTCATAATATGGACCCAAAACTTAATGATGGATTACTGGCACAAATTGCAAATGGTTCGAGTTCTTGGATCAATTCAGTAATTGTTGCTAAAAATACATGAAATGTATCAGGTCAATAAATCCAGTAAGTATTGACATGCCTACACTGCTAAATGTAAAAAGTCCAGACACACGCATGTGTACTATGACCTTTGAACCTCATATGTGACCTTGACCATTGAAGTATGGACCCGGGTCAAGGTCACTGCACATCGTCTTAATAAGGACAACATTGGTACCAAGTAATATGGTAATCCATCAATGCATAAGTCAGTTATAGCGCGGACACGAGCATGTGTACTCTGATCTTTAAATGTCTCGTGTGACTTTGACCTTTGAGGTATGGACCCAGGTCAAGGTCACTGCATATCGTCTCAATGAGGACAACATTTGTACCAAGCAATATGGTAATCCATCCATGCATAGCTATAGACCGGACACGAAATGTTACAGCCAGACGGACAGACGGACGGACGGACTGACAGACGGACGAAGTGCATTCCTATAATCCCCTCCCCACTCCGTGGCTGGAGATTAAAAATAGCCCGAATAGTCATATCCATTTTTTAACAGCCGGAAATCGTTTGATGGACGGGTAATTTCTCATTTGAACAAAATAAGAGTTATTGGTAATGTATTTTACGAAGTTAAAAACTCTAAATATTTGATTGTGTTTATGCAAAGTTCACTTTATGATTTATCTAAACCAATGTGTGTTATCATTTTTGTCAAGAACACCCTAAAAACCTTGCTTCATGATTTATGCTAAGAACCGTTTGTGCCAAATTAAAGGCGGTTTAATGCAATTTTGGATGATAAATAAAAAAAACACAAAAAGTATTCTTATGTATGTGAACCACGCAATGGTCAGATTAAAACAACAACAACAACAACAACAACAACAACAATTACAACCACAACAAATTTATATATTTCATAGACAGTGAGTTATAGAACCAAATAAAGCAAATGACGTGGAATAACGTTTGACATATATTAAAGGTTTCATGTCAGGAAGCTATAACTTGTATCGGTGTTGTGTATTGTAATAATTTCCATGATCACAGGCATTATTTATTGTTAATATTAATGTAGTGTAATGTAGTTTGTTGCCGTGAATACTTATAATAATGACTACTCTTAACTGTGGCATTTCTCGCTATTTCGATACTCTTAATACAAGTGTTATTTGTAGACTAATAAATGTTATGTTATTTTTATTTCAGATTTGTAGGATTAATTTCACGCTGCAGCATAAGTGACAAATATTGTAAATGTAAGTACATATATTCGTTATTTTCAATGTTAAGGAAGATCAAAAAATATCTTTCTTTTTTTTGTTTTTCTGAATGTTTGCAAAATTCACTGTTATAAATCTTGACACTATTCAGAAGCCGTATGTAAATAAAATACTGAATAGCATGCATTATCGATTAGATTTCGCGAATTTTAACTATAAAGCTAGATAATGATCGTGGAAAATTAGTAGTAAACACGAAACAATTCAGGAACTTTAACATGTCACCTTACGGCAGTAATATGCCACCATAGATTTCAGATCGCCTTGACAGATAGGACAATTCGATTTTGATTCAAGGTTTTCGTATCGCCTTCAAACACTATTTGTCTAGATTACCTGGAAGTAGACATTTAGATATATTGAAATGTGGATATTGACAAGTTGCAAAGGTCATGCCGGAAACGCTTCTCTTTCTTAAAGAATAAATTGTTAGGGAATAACAGGAAAATATTGAGATGGATCAAATGAAAGTAGAGGGATTAACACGCTAGAATGTCCATATATTGATAGTAATCTGCAATCGACTATAAGGAATTTGTTCTGTTGTCCATCAATATAATTTTAAAACATGATAAGAGTGTTACCCCTCTCAATTACTACGAAAAAGGTGCTTGCCAAGAGCATGCTCATGTAATGCAGGTAAAGTCAAACGACGAGGCAATGACCCGCCTCCCTCACTCATCTCAGATAAAATGTTTGGAAAGTATTGCCTATAACATTAAGAAGTGAAGCATTCATGTCAGTAGACCTGTATAATGGGACATGGGGGTTTTTTTGTTAAAGGGTTGCACACAGCCAAATTGAAAAATCATTTGACTCGCCTTAGTTTAGAATAAAAAATAATTTGCTTACTTCAATTAACAAAATAAAATTGTTAATAAAGATATCGCTATCAATGTGCGAACACCATATCTATTTGCATATTAAAATAAAGTAGAGTGTAATTCATTTGAACAATTACATGTAAGCTCGAACCATTTTTGTATTTATTATTAAATGTTGTTAACCTATATGTTCTGACAGTTTTATCGGTCTTGCACAAGTCGTAAATGCAGTGCTCTAGAAAAGTGTACGTTCTAGCGAAAGTGTGAATGAAGAATAGACTTCTAAAGATGCGAATGATACAGTTCATCATAATTCTAAATAAGCTAACCTAAAATGAAAAGATGAATTCACAAGTCTTAAGACCGGATTTCAGCCATAGAAAAGTTTTGTATTGAAACATCGACTGATTAATATATCATATCTCTCAACATCTAATTTATTACAATCTATATGTGCAAATAAACATACGTGCTCCTAGGTTAACCAGGGATAATTAATAACAAACAACAAACGTTTTATGACACTATGTAACTCGAATAACAATTCAGATAATCTACATGATGCATTACATGTCATTATCGAGTTCGTTACAAATATCTACAGGACTGGCAAATGTTTCTTTAAAACGTAATACGTCTAACCACACTCGGCGCAAGTATTATATCGCGTCCGTGTCAGGGAGCAACAATAAGTGTTGTTAGTAAAGTGTGTCTTAGAGCGTCCATGGTAACTCATTCCATGTAGAGGGTGATGTTGGTACTGTGAGTCGGGCAGAGTCTATGGTAACTCATTTCATGTAGAGGGTGATGTGGGTAGTGTGAGTCGAGCAGCGTCTAGGGTAACTCATTCCGTGTAGTGACTTATGTGGGTAGTGTGTAGTGTGAGTCGGGCAGCGTCTAGGATAACTCATTCCGTGTAGAGGGTGATGTGGGTAGTGTGAGTCGAGCAGCGTCTAGGGTAACTCATTCCGTGTAGTGACTTATGTGGGTAGTGTGTAGTGTGAGTCGGGCAGCGTCTAGGATAACTCATTTCATGTAGAGGGTGATGTGGGTAGTGTGAGTCGGGCAGCGTCTAGGGTAACTCATTTCATGTAGAGGGTGATGTGGGTAGTGTGAGTCGGGCAGCGTCTAGGGTAACTCATTTCATGTAGAGGGTGATGTGGGTAGTGTGAGTCGGGCAGCGTCTAGGGTAACTCATTCCGTGTAGAGGGTGATGTGGGTACTGTGAGTCGGGCAGCGTCTATGGTAACTCATTTCATGTAGAGGGTGATGTGGGTAGTGTGAGTCGAGCAGCGTCTAGGGTAACTCATTCCGTGTAGTGACTTATGTGGGTAGTGTGTAGTGTGAGTCGGGCAGCGTCTAGGATAACTCATTCCGTGTAGAGGGTGATGTGGGTAGTGTGAGTCGAGCAGCGTCTAGGGTAACTCATTCCGTGTAGTGACTTATGTGGGTAGTGTGTAGTGTGAGTCGGGCAGCGTCTAGGATAACTCATTTCATGTAGAGGGTGATGTGGGTAGTGTGAGTCGGGCAGCGTCTAGGGTAACTCATTTCATGTAGAGGGTGATGTGGGTAGTGTGAGTCGGGCAGCGTCTAGGGTAACTCATTTCATGTAGAGGGTGATGTGGGTAGTGTGAGTCGGGCAGCGTCTAGGGTAACTCATTCCGTGTAGAGGGTGATGTGGGTACTGTGAGTCGGGCAGCGTCTATGGTAACTCATTTCATGTAGAGGGTGATGTGGGTAGTGTGAGTCGGGCAGCGTCTATGATAACTCATTTCATGTAGAGGGTGATGTGGGTAGTGTGAGCCGGGCAGCGTCTAGGGTAACTCATTTTATGTAGAGGGTGATGTAGGTAGTGTGAGTCGGGCAGCGTCTAGGGTAACTCATTTCATGTAGAGGGTGATGTGGGTAGTGTGAGTCGGGCAGCGTCTAGGGTAACTCATTTCATGTAGAGGGTGATGTGGGTAGTGTGAGTCGGGCAGCGTCTAGGGTAACTCATTTCATGTAGAGGGTGATGTGGGTAGTGTGAGTCGGGCAGCGTCTAGGGTAACTCATTTTATGTAGAGGGTGATGTAGGTAGTGTGAGTCGGGCAGCGTCTAGGGTAACTCATTTCATGTAGAGGGTGATGTGGGTACTGTGAGTCGGGCAGCGTCTATGATAACTCATTTCATGTAGAGGCTGATGTGGGTAGTGTGAGTCGGGCAGCGTCTAGGGTAACTCATTTCATGTAGAGGGTGATGTGGGTAGTGTGAGTCGAGCAGCGTCTAGGGTAACTCATTCCGTGTAGTGACTTATGTGGGTAGTGTGTAGTGTGAGTCGGGCAGCGTCTAGGATAACTCATTTCATGTAGAGGGTGATGTGGGTACTGTGAGACGAGCAGCGTCTATGGTAACTCATTCCGTGTAGTGACTTATGTGGGTAGTGTGAGTCGGGCAGCGTCTATGATAACTCATTCCGTGTAGAGGGTGATGTAGGTAGTGTGAGTCGGGCAGCGTCTAGGGTAACTCATTCCGTGTAGTGACTTATGTGGGTAGTGTGAGTCGGTCAGCGTCTATGATAACTCATTTCATGTAGAGGGTGATGTGGGTAGTGTGAGTCGGGCAGCGTCTATGGTAACTCATTCCATGTAGAGGGTGATGTGGGTAGTGTGAGTCGGGCAGCGTCTATGATAACTCATTTCATGTAGAGGGTGATGTGGGTACTGTGAGTCGGACAGCTTCTATGGTAACTCATTCCGTGTAGAGGGTGATGTGGGTACTGTGAGTCGGGCAGCGTCTAGGGTAACTCATTCCGTGTAGAGGGTGATGTGGGTACTGTGAGTCGGGCAGCGTCTAGGATAACTCATTCCGTGTAGAGGGTGATGTGGGTACTGTGAGTCGGACAGCTTCTATGGTAACTCATTTCACGTAGAGGGTGATGTGGGTACTGTGAGTCGGGCAGCGTCTAGGGTAACTCATTCCGTGTAGAGGGTGATGTGGGTAGTGTGAGTCGGGCAGCGTCTAGGGTAACTCATTTCACGTAGAGGGTGATGTGGGTACTGTGAGTCGGGCAGCGTCTAGGGTAACTCATTTCATGTAGAGGGTGATGTGGGTACTGTGAGTCGGACAGCTTCTATGGTAACTCATTCCATGTAGAGGGTGATGTGGGTACTGTGAGTCGGACAGCTTCTATGGTAACTCATTCCGTGTAGAGGGTGATGTGGGTAGTGTGAGTCGGGCAGCGTCTATGATAACTCATTTCATGTAGAGGGTGATGTGGGTAGTGTGAGTCGGACAGCTTCTATGGTAACTCATTCCGTGTAGAGGGTGATGTGGGTAGTGTGAGTCGGGCAGCGTCTATGGTAACTCATTCCATGTAGAGGGTGATGTGGGTAGTGTGAGTCGGACAGCTTCTATGGTAACTCATTCCGTGTAGAGGGTGATGTGGGTAGTGTGAGTCGGGCAGCGTCTAGGATAACTCATTCCGTGTAGAGGGTGATGTGGGTACTGTGAGTCGGGCAGCGTCTAGGGTAACTCATTCCGTGTAGAGGGTGATGTGGGTAGTGTGAGTCGGGCAGCGTCTAGGATAACTCATTTCATGTAGAGGGTGATGTGGGTACTGTGAGTCGGGCAGCGTCTAGGGTAACTCATTCCGTGTAGAGGGTGATGTGGGTAGTGTGAGTCGGGCAGCGTCTAGGGTAACTCATTCCATGTAGAGGGTGATGTGGGTACTGTGAGTCGGGCAGCGTCTAGGGTAACTCATTTCATGTAGAGGGTGATGTGGGTACTGTGAGTCGGGCAGCGTCTAGGGTAACTCATTCCGTGTAGTGACTTATGTGGGTACTGTGAGTCGGGCAGCGTCTAGGGTAACTCATTTCATGTAGAGGGTGATGTGGGTACTGTGAGTCGGACAGCTTCTATGGTAACTCATTCCGTGTAGAGGGTGATGTGGGTAGTGTGAGTCGGGCAGCGTCTATGATAACTCATTTCATGTAGAGGGTGATGTGGGTAGTGTGAGTCGGGCAGCGTCTATGGTAACTCATTCCGTGTAGAGGGTGATGTGGGTACTGTGAGTCGGGCAGCGTCTATGATAACTCATTTCATGTAGAGGGTGATGTGGGTACTGTGAGTCGGACAGCTTCTATGGTAACTCATTCCGTGTAGAGGGTGATGTGGGTAGTGTGAGTCGGGCAGCGTCTATGGTAACTCATTTCATGTAGAGGGTGATGTGGGTAGTGTGAGTCGGGCAGCGTCTATGGTAACTCATTTCATGTAGAGGGTGATGTGGGTAGTGTGAGTCGGACAGCTTCTATGGTAACTCATTCCGTGTAGAGGGTGATGTGGGTACTGTGAGTCGGGCAGCGTCTAGGGTAACTCATTCCGTGTAGAGGGTGATGTGGGTACTGTGAGTCGGGCAGCTTCTATGGTAACTCATTCCGTGTAGAGGGTGATGTGGGTACTGTGTGTCGGACAGCTTCTATGGTAACTCATTCCGTGTAGAGGGTGATGTGGGTACTGTGAGTCGGGCAGCGTCTAGGGTAACTCATTCCGTGTAGTGACTTATGTGGGTACTGTGAGTCGGACAGCTTCTATGGTAACTCATTCCGTGTAGAGGGTGATGTGGGTAGTGTGAGTCGGGCAGCGTCTATGATAACTCATTTCATGTAGAGGGTGATGTGGGTACTGTGAGTCGGGCAGCGTCTAGGATAACTCATTCCGTGTAGAGGGTGATGTGGGTACTGTGAGTCGGGCAGCGTCTAGGGTAACTCATTCCGTGTAGTGACTTATGTGGGTACTGTGAGTCGGGCAGCGTCTAGGGTAACTCATTTCATGTAGAGGGTGATGTGGGTAGTGTGAGTCGGGCAGCGTCTATGGTAACTCATTTCATGTAGAGGTGTTGTGGGTACTGTGAGTCGGGCAGCGTCTATGATAACTCATTTCATGTAGAGGGTGATGTGGGTAGTGTAAGTCGGGCAGCGTCTATGGTAACTCATTCCGTGTAGTGACTTATGTGGGTACTGTGAGTCGGGCAGCGTCTAGGGTAACTCATTTCATGTAGAGGTGTTGTGGGTACTGTGAGTCGGGCAGCGTCTAGGTTAACTCATTTCATGAAGAGGTGTTGTGGGTACTGTGAGTCGGGCAGCGTCTATGGTAACTCATTCCGTTTAGAGAGTGATGTGGGTACTGTGAGTCGGGCAGCGTCTATGGTAACTCATTCCATGTAGAGGGTGATGTGGGTAGTGCGAGTCGGGCAGCGTCTAGGGTTACTCATTCCATGTAGAGGGTGATGTGGGTAGTGTGAGTCGGGCAGCGTCTAGGGTAACTCATTCCATGTAGAGGGTTATGTGGGTAGTGTGAGTCGGGCAGCGTCTAGGGTAACTCATTCCGTGTAGAGGGTGATGTGGGTAGTGTGAGTCGGTCAGCGTCTAGGGTAACTCATTCCGTGTAGAGGGTGATGTGGGTACTGTGAGTCGGGCAGCGTCTAGGGTAACTCATTCCGTGTAGTGACTTATGTGGGTACTGTGAGTCGGGCAGCTTCTATGGTAACTCATTCCGTGTAGTGACTTATGTTGTTACTGTGAGTCGGGCAGCGTCTAGGATAACTCATTCCGTGTAGAGGGTGATGTGGGTAGTGCGAGTCGGGCAGCGTCTAGGATAACTCATTCCGTGTAGAGGGTGATGTGGGTACTGTGAGTCGGGCAGCGTCTATGATAACTCATTCCGTGTAGTGACTTATGTGGGTACTGCGAGTCGGGCAGCGTCTATGGTAACTCATTCCGTGTAGAGGGTGATGTGGGTAGTGTGAGTCGGGCAGCGTCTAGGATAACTCATTCCGTGTAGAGGGTGATGTGGGTAGTGCGAGTCGGGCAGCGTCTAGGATAACTCATTCCGTGTAGAGGGTGATGTGGGTACTGTGAGTCGGGCAGAGTCTATGGAAACTCATTTCTTGTAGTGAGTATTGTAGGCATTGTGAGTCATTAATCTTGTGAATTATGTGAATTATATGAATAAAAAATACTAATTTGTGATGGAAACAGTGTTTTATCTCTGTAAATATTACGTAAAATTTTTACCAGCGATCAGTGTAACAGTTACATTCTTAAATTAATTGCAATTAATAAACTTTTACACATTGATAATGGTTTGAATTAAAATGAGCTTGTTTAAGATATAGTTCATTTGTGTTTATTCCAAGAACGTTGAACAAAAAGCAATTTAGAAACAAAACTGGGGGGAGAACACTGCTTCTATCATATCTATCGTATCTATAATTAGTTTATTTTGTTTCTGTTTTCGTAGTGACAGTTTTCAAGGTCCTTTGAAACTACACTTTAAGCATTAAAACCGTTTAAAGCTTCTTTAATCATTTTCGTTAGAAACAGTCTAGGGAGATTACATAATTCAGAAGGAGTCGGAAATAGATTATATAGTTCCAAAGAAGCCTAGTATGTTTATTATCTCATTCTGCGGAACAGTCTGTCCCCTAAGCATTGAGGTGACAGACAGGAACGAATGAATAATCCCTCTTCCTTCATGTCTGCAGTCTTTTTTAAGCACTAGCCTTCTATTTTAGCACTTGTGTCTAAGATGCCAGCCACATATATTATCTCCAAGCATCTCGTTCGCAACAGTAAAATGTGTCCGTGCCTTTAAACTCAATGTACAGGCTCTGTGGCACTTAGGTTTACGGCACTTTAGGAATGACTTAAACAAATACGACCCACACGAGAGACATCACTTAATGTACTTGCTCTAATATAAGTACAAATCCATCCACATGCAAACAGAAATAAACATACCAGACGACATATAAAATGTACAGCTGTTTTTCTGTACAAAAACAAAACACAACATGATGGTGAGCCTTAAATGCATTAAATGTCGATTTAGGAGACAAACAAGGTGGCATATAAAGTACACTTCTGGTAGGAGATTGAGTTGACTATCTTGTCGTAAATAATGTTATATATATATATATATATATATATATATATATATATATATATATATATATATATATATATATATATATATATATATATATATATATATATATATATATATATTCCAGAGTCATTGAATCAATGGATATACTCTAGCTACAATTACATGTCACCTACCGTTTCTTATTAAGGGATTCATGCTACTTAAAATCCTTTCGCATAGGTCATACATAAGGTGTACAACAGGCATACGATATACTATTTGGGGACAGTCGTAGGACATTCTTCTGTTGTATGTGTGTCGTAGATGTGTCCTACGATCAGGTCGTACAACCTTTATCAGTTCATGTTTAAAAAGGAAAAGCCTCTTGTGTATTATTCACGACGTGAGAATCATTTCATAGGTCTGACGTACGATAACAGTTGCCATCCTTACGAGGTTCATACGCGATATGGGTTATCTGAACCAAACGATTTACAGTCAGTCGTTGACGTCCTTGTTTTATGTAGACTGCCTTGTCACGTCTCCGTATTTCGTATCCTTGTTTGTATGAGACATGTTTCCGTTGTTTTTTTCGTGCGGTGATTTAAGCAATGAATTCCGTGGTTGATGTCATAATCGGGGTATGAATGCAGTCTAGCTGGTTATAGTGTGTGGAGTTCGAACTCCACACGTACGTTAACCAGCCCTATTGCGTTCATATCCCCGATGATGACATCAATCACGCTATTCATTACTTGTATTCACACCAAAAGTTCATTATTTCTTTCCAGCATATCTTAAAAAAAAAAAACTTAATATCTTTAAGGAAACCTTACAGTTATTATTATTCCACCATTATGCAAAAAGAACGACCCTGCCGTAACCGGAGACAGTTTCTCATATTTACTAGATGGCGTGAAGCATGACCTATGTAGGATTTGGGGCTTTCGTGGCTTGTTCACATATATACTTGGTTCCGATATAAGGTTTTTAGATAAGCACCATTTTGTATGCGAACGAAACGTCATTTCGAAAATGACATCATTGAATTGTTTCTCTGCCCAACGTTGACATTTGATAAAAAAAAAATATGGGGCTTGTACTGGTTGAGAAGCAGTTTCCGACGGAAAGCAGTTTCCGACAAATCGCTTTTTCGCGTACTTTCTTTTGATCTTCATAAAGAAGGTATTGCAATTTAATTATACGTTTACTAGGCATTCAAAAGTTGAAGTTTTTACCGAGACACGTAAATAACTTTTATTGTTATTTAATGTTTAATGTTTATTTTTCAATTTGTACACAAACTTGCACGTGGGGGATCGTCACGCGCAGCGCTTTGCGCATGCGTGTGAACCTAATTTGCATATCTATGAATAGCTACAAGGTTGTCCTTAATTGACTTATACAAACGATGATCATTGTGTACATATTTGCGAACACTGTTGTCATGCTAGTTTCACACCCACATTCACTAAAATGATTACAAACACAAGTTCTTATTAAAAATGAAACAAAATATCATTGATATTTAGTGTCTGCCTGATTTCCAGAATGATGATTGACTGGCGTAAGTTTTTAGGTTTAATTTTTGGTAAATGCTGAAAAATTAAATAATAGTTCTCGTACTGTAGTCTTCTATTTAGTATATTAAATAAATGGATAAAAAAACACACAATAGGCACCTAAAATCTGCCGCGTATTTGATTTGTCGGAAACTGCTTCTCGTCAACAGCTAATCAGAACAGTGTAAGTACCCTCTTGGCGCCCCCATTAGATACACTATATGTGACGTCACACATGTGAAAAATATATCGACAATAGCAGCTTGAGCTGTAGTTATCTAAAATGTAAACAATTTTAGTAGGAATTTTAACACGTATGAATAAATCAATAAACACTTGTAAAAACTGTCGGAAACTGCTTCTCAACCAGTATATGTTTACAACAGTGAAATATCATATTAATTCCATGATAAATTCCTATAAATCGCCGGAAAGAGTACAATGAATGGTTTTATTCCATCAGTCATTCAATAAAAATACAGGGAAAAGCCAAAGAAAAAAAACGAATCATTAAACCATGACAAGGTTTGCTCAACCTATCACTCAAAGTCAATCAATGTCCATGTTATGTGAGCCGATTCATCATGATATAGTGATCTTAAAGATCAACAATGTCTGAAACCAAAAAGAATTACCTTGAACATAGGGTATATTTACATAGACTGGCCACATTTTCCAGGTTTTTGTAAAGTTTAAATTAAAAGAGACAGCCCCATAACATTACTCAGCTAGTCCATGTTATTTGGATTATACAGCACATTCAATGTATATATAACCTTCCCTTATAATGGCAATTAAGATATTTAACTTTACTACTATTTAAATGTTACACAGCATTATATCGGAACAAGAAAGATCGGAAAATGGTGCAGCTGTTATAAAAGGAAATATATGTGTTTTTATCTGTTAAAATTTCCAGGTATTGCGAATTACTTTTGATGAAATGCCGGAGACAACTTGTTAGAAAATTAATTATGTTTGCAGTATCTTTCCATGAGATTTAAGTTCTTATAGAGCACCAAGTGCCAAAAAAATCAATGATAAGTGTCTGTTGCTAATGTAAGCACCTACGTGAACTATGAACTAAATATATTTAAAATTGTCTAATATCAGTGGAGTATTTTGATAGTGTTTCTACTCACTTTTGTTTTTTAAATGTCACATTTAATTATGGGAATTTATCCTTTATGTTTTATATTCATATAATTCATATAATTGTTATGTTAATTGCATTATTTGTTATATTAAGTATGATTGTGACTCGTATGATATTTGTTATGATAATTCAAGATTCAAGATTTAACTTATTTATTAATATATATATAATGATAATTGCTTTTGTGTTAGATTTAGTACATATAGGATATGTCACGAGTCGTTATATAATACACATTTTTTAACGAGTTCAGGAAATATGTACGTAAGCGAGCCTTTGGTGTTCCTTGCATTGCAGAAATGTAGTACCCGATATATTTTAAAATACATATTTATATATATTTCATCGTTTTAATTCCGATTATAAGTGACTTGAATACAACGATGATATCCAGAAAAAATCACAACATAAACTCTATACGTTTAATGAAAACTATAATTACTATGTTAATGTCACACCTGGTGATAGTTCGTATGCTCGTGACGTAATTTCCTGTTTAATACATAAAGAGACGAACTTTAAGATTTTTATTCATCGTGGAAATGTATACTTTATTTCTAATATTCTTTTTAAAAACAAAAGTCGCATTGAACGTACTACTTGTTTGAATATTACCAATTAAGCAATCATTGATTCCACTTAAATAGTTTACCAACACGCGGAGTAATTTTGTGTAAGTTCATATGTGTAATAAACAAAGATACGTGATAGTAAATTTTAACCGGAATCAAAATAAAGCACGTGATCAAATGTGTATTGCATGATGCTTGTTTCTCTACAACCCCGTACTATCAATATTTATTAATATTTTCGAATGTATGTTGTTCGATTTTCCGTTTCAAACAACATTTCTGCTTTATATTATGTTTTATGTATGAGTCGATGACACTAAACAGATTATACCCCTTGTATAAATAAATCATTAATACAATTTGCAAATGGATCGTATTCCTGCAGGGCCAATGAGGATGAACAAGTATTTCTATAATGAGATACGGTGACACTCTGTGCGTTATCCATCAACTTAAAACGACACTTTTTTGAATAATATATTTTTCTTATGAATTTCAGAAATGGGTCTTTGTGACAAGTTTTAAAAGCGAAAGATATATAGACCATTAACCTACTTTGCTGGTTTCTGACGTTTTTGCTTGCGATAATAGGCTGGTTCTAATGTGTAAAATGCACACACCCTTTCAAATGCTGGGTTTTATTTGTTAAATATTTGACTGAAACTGAAAATAGTCGCAATGTCAAGACATTATGCACCAGTCAATGGTAACCACGCCCCCCCCCCACGAGGTCCGGGGGTATACCGGGTATAGCCGGGAAAATGGGCCGTGTTTTTACCTTCCAGGTGGTCCCGCAGTGCCGGGTGAATGCAGTGGTTTTGTGTTCGCGCCGAAAGAGCGGGGAAAGGGGCTAACCTAGGGTCCCTGGGGTGCGGGGGCATTTTGCGGGGATTTTACCAGCAGTTCGTCCCCGCAGGGCGAGGATTTTAGCCGGGCTTGGCTGTACCGAAAGTCAAAGTCCCCGCTATTTCCCTGACCTGGGAGCCGTGATTACAATTGACTGGTGCATTATCGAGGACTTGAAAGGTAGCTTTAATGTGTCAGGGAATTGACAAAATGGGTAGGAGACCATAATGCAAATTTTGGGGCGTTTTTCTGTGTCATGCGAATTTGGCCGTTTCGCGCTTTCTTTTCTTTTATTCTATTTGATTGTTTCACGAGTTTAGTAACAGAAAGTGTTAGTCGGGGACAAACTAATGTTAAAGGGAAATAACCTTTAATAAATGTCGTATTCTTCCATACAGTGGATCAACAAGCGCAAGGATATTCAACTCATTATACTGTTTCTATAGTTTTATATTATGCGTGGACAACGTATTAGTTTACAGCAAACGTTTTTCTCATGATTTTTTTTATTAAATTAACAAAAAAACTAGATTACAATGAAGTAGATTTCTATCACTTGACTCGATTTTAACCGAAATCCGGTCATATGCGTACAGTTAACAGGACAAGTTAAAAAATATACTAACTACTACGGCCAATTTGTACCGCCCAAAAATGCTCATTCGGGCAGGACGTTTTCGGCATATCAAAGAAATTAGGTTGGCATCGAGCCGCTCTTAAAAGGTTCGGTTTAATTGGTCAATTGGTGTGAAACCAATGTAAACAGTACATGATTGCTTAACAAAGGATATGAGCCCGACATATTTGTTTGGTTGATATCTAGGTGCGCAATCTCCTTCTTTGAGTTAATAAATGTCTGCCTATTATAGTAATCTACGCATTGAAGTTTGCCCGATACTTGTTCCTTGTGTTCTTATCGCTAAAACTTACGACATATTTGCGTGTAATTACGTAGCAATTTCAAAGCATAGTGTTTTCCCTTGACAAATGAACATAAGCACGAAGTCTGACCAGCGATCAGTCTAAATAAAAAGGCAGTGAGCACGTTTGTTGTTTTTGGTTTAGTCTGCCTAACATTTCTTAATAAAATCTGTTCTATATCGGCGGTTTTAACTATTGACGGACATCAAAACAGTTCCTTTACAACATACTTTGAGGAAAGTTGAAGAAAATGTGTTATTGATAAGTATACTTTTTCTTCCAATCAAAAGAATTATCAATTGACCCATTGAAAATTGTAAACATGTATCCTATAGACGTGGCCTCCAGGCTATGGACAAGACCTGGACAAGCCCAAGTATTCAACGATCAGATACAAAACTGGTACTGTTTGCTAGTATTAATTAGCGGTGTTTTAAATTTTGAAAATTAGTCGAATACTGTTTAAACATCGTCCCAACAAATTTCAACGCTTTATTATTTAAATGTAATATGCATATAGTATGTCTTTACCACAAGAGTCAAACGTCGATGCTATGTTCGAGATATCTGTAGTCCTATATAACATCATTGGTAACATACATTGTGTGCCTCAAAATTGAGGCAACCGCAACTACGTCGCATACTGCACTGAAACCTTCCGAGGCCGTCAGAATCGATACCCAAAGCAACTGTATAACAATAAAGCAATCAATTACTCGCAGCAAGCATTATGTCCTGTATCTATGCTTGTGTATCCATTATTTCAGCTGACTTATACACTTCTTAAATGCCTCATGGAACGTAGCATATCTATCGTTATCGATATGTCGTTCCATACGTCATAACGTACAAATATTTGGAGAACCCCATTATAATGTTTTCCAGTATTTCCGAATTAATTATACGTCACGTTCGTTAAAGCGTGACGGTGGTGCAGTTTGTTTCATTGAAACAAAACTTAGCATCAGAGAAGCGTAGCTACATGTCAGCAAAATACAAATGTACCTTCAAAAATGATGTCACATGTGAACTACATAATTTACCGTTAACCCCGTCTTGTTAATATATCCGAATATAAAACGTAACGTGAAGGGACGGGTATGGGCGTGACGATCTCATCCATAATCCACCGGCTATGCATATCAAAGAGAATAACGAACAAGCATGACAACCAAAGCATTAACTTTCATTTGTACCATTTCTTAAGTTACAGCAAAGTAGATTTTATATTCTCTTTTATGAACATTAACCTGTTTATACACATTGTCTTGATACTTCTATTTGCCTCGTCAATTACATTGATGACTATGTAGCTTCTTGCTTGTCAACAAAAATGACAATTCCCAACCTTTATTTCCGGACACTTTGATCACCTAATTGAATTGTATGAAATGGAACCAAAGCAACCAGCCCTTAATGAAAAGACGTAATTGAACGAGTTTTTCTGTCGTTTTGTAGATAGAAATAAATGGAGAATCTACACGCCAGTGCTCTTGCTTATTAGAAAACAAAAGATGAATTTCAAATCTGATTTATCTTGATTGGATAAGGTTCAGAAGAAAGTCATTCACTGACAGCCTGATGTATGGGGGATGTTATTTAGAGTGTAAATTACCATGTGTTGTAGAGGAATGTTTAAAGAAAGAATGACAGTCACCGCAGCGGCCGTAGACGACATGTGTCAGCCTCTTTTGGCCTGACCAGCACGTATCCAGGACAACCATTGATAATCTTGCAACTAGACATATAAGGTCTACTTCATTCCGTGTGCAATTATTTCCAGGGGAAATATCTTATGGCCATTTAATGTAAGGTTTTATAAACACCCACGCTCCATTGTGAGTCAGAAAAGAAATATGAAACCAGAACTTGGCTGCGAGTAATCAATTAAAACAATGTTAAAATATATCAATTTTAAGTGTTTAAATGTTGGTTTGATAGATAATGCACTTAGGTGCCAATCTTTTCTCTTCCCAAACCTACCGCAGTAACCTGGGTTACTTAGGTGCCAATCTATTCTCTTCCCAATCCTACCGCAGTAGCCTGGGTTACTTAGGTGCCAATCTATTCTCTTCCCAAACCTACCGCAGTAGCCTGGGTTACTTAGGTGCCAATCTATTCTCTTCCCAAACCTACCGCAGTAGCCTGGGTTACTTAGGTGCCAATCTATTCTCTTCCCAAACCTACCGCAGTAGCCTGGGTTACTTAGGTGCCAATCTATTCTCTTCACAAACCTACCGCAGTAGCCTGGGTTACTTAGGTGCCAATCTATTCTCTTCACAAACCTACCGCAGTAGCCTGGGTTACTTAGGTGCCAATCTATTCTCTTCCCAAACCTACCGCAGTAGCCTGGGTTACTTAGGTGCCAATCTATTCTCTTCCCAAACCTACCGCAGTAGCCTGGGTTACTTAGGTGCCAATCTATTCTCTTCCCAAACCTACCGCAGTAGCCTGGGTTACTTAGGTGCCAATCTATTCTCTTCCCAAACCTACCGCAGTAGCCTGGCTTACTTAGGTGCCAATCCATTCTCTTCCCAAACCTACCGCAGTAGCCTGGGTTACTTAGGTGCCAATCTATTCTCTTCACAAACCTACCGCAGTAGAATATTCGGCGTGCGCGTTAACGCCATCAGTGCGATATCTGTATTTCATTGATATACGAGCAAGGACAAAATGACAAGTAATGGACTAATCAATAGTAGGGTAGAGAGGCACAAGCTATCAGCCAACAATATCTGATATGTATGACGTGGTTCCTTCTTTTAGGTCCGGCCTGTAGGTTAGATTTCATTTTTTGCATAGGTTTCTCGTTATAGATATATATCTCATATAAAAGCTGTCATCGTGTTGCGAATTCTTAACCAATACACATATAGCGGGTGAATTTGCATAATAACTCTCGACGTCTGTGTTGCACAAGAATTTTGTAAATGCATTGTACTTGCCACATATTAGAAATTAGGTTCACCTCTAAATGTGGCACCTGTCAAATAAAGTGTTGCTAATGTGCAGTGAATTCATTGAAAATATAAATGGGTATATAGGAAATGTTGCTAGGATACACCTACATATCAAGGTCAATCAGCAATACTCTCCTTTAATAAATATGCCGAGAACCCACCAACCAAATTTGAGGTTAAAGAGAGCCATAAATAGTGCCATCTGACCTTTGTTAAAGCCTGTTTGAATTGGTGGTTCTCCAGTTCCCTCTTTCATCTCACGTCAATGATTTCTGTAAAAATGGCGACAGTGGTTACTGCAACCACAGGATTACTGCAAAAACTAATGTTCAAACGATAAAAAACAAAGATCCTTAAACGATGTTAACGTAAACTAATAACAAAAGGAGCAGTCAACACTTTCTAGGATGTAAATATCACCGGACTGCACTTGTGTTATTACAAACACCACAGTTCATGTTCTTTTATATTCGCTAGGTTTATGTTTTGCTGATTATACTGGTATTTGGTTCATTACCATGTCTACTTACAGACTTTTAGATTTGTTTTCATATTATAATTAGCAACACGAAATATATTTACAAAATGTTGAAGATAAACATTTTCGTAATACCACACTTCTAAAACATGCATTTCATGATGATAATTAAGCAGTCATATTAAACACTTGCGTTGTCTGCTTCTAGCTTAAAGTCAAAGGCGTATGTACTTCTGATATTGCAACTAAAACTTTAAAACTAGACGAACTCGTACAAAAAATTCAATTCAGCCTACTTAATTTAGTTTGCACGAATGCATTTTGTATTTATTATTTTTATGCCGAGAGGAATTAAAATGTCTTATTTACATACACAAATGTTTTCCGATTGTCAAAATGCGAAAACATTTGTATTTTTAATTCAGTTTTATTATTTCTGCCAAAAAGACAGGATAGCACAATAGGTTTGCAGCTATATTTGAAAGATCCATACAGATTAATGCTTATTATATATTATATTATATTATAATATAATACATTATTATATATTAAGTTATTAGTATTATATGTTAGCATAATCAAATTCAGAGCATTTTTTTTAATATAAACTTTTCACCACAGCTCTTACCTTGTTTGTAACAGTGTGCTATTTGACAGAAAATCAATTTGAGCTGCAAAAAACTGATGAGTCCATCAGACAAACATGGAGCTAATTTCTACTCATGAGTAGGGCTTTAATATGTGCACATTAGCACCTTAATGAATAAATAAAATAAGGCTGTCAGAAATTCCAATAATATCAGATGTTTTGTAAGGCACATTGTCCATATAGAAAAGCGTTTATATCAAGAGTTGTTATGGCTTTCATCTTGATACAGTCAGTTAAAAATCAATAAGAAATCACTGGGGGTTAAACCCGTCTGCAAACGCTTTACTCATACACTTGTACAAGCATTTATCAACATAGTGATACGATCAAGCAGAAACAAAACACGACGTCACAAACCAAACCGACTAAAATACAAAAAAAACTAATTGTGCAACAACTTTTCATTTCACAACAAATTGAGGATCCGTCTTGAAACGATCAAAAAACTGAGACCGGTTAATAAGCGTTCAACCTTAAACCTGTTTCAACATATATACAATTTTATCGAAAACTTCCAATAATTACACTTGACATAATTGTCAAAATGCTACAAGGAGTTTTCCCTGTTGTTTATGTTGCTGTATTAAATAGTTCTTGTCAAGACATGCCGACGGTCGTATGGTCGTTGTGCTATTTTGTTGCTGTTAAATAGTTCTTGCCCAGACATGTCGACGGTCGTATGGTCGTTGTGCTAGTATGTTGTTGTATTTTGGTCGTTTTGCTATTATGTTGCTGTTTAACATAGTTCTTGTCCAGACTTAGGTTGCTGTATTAAATAAGTCCTGTCTAGGCGTGTCTACGGTCGTACGGTCGTTGTGTTATTATGTTGCTGTGTTGTATTAAATAGTTCCTGTCTAGGTGTACGTGCAGTCGTATGGACGCTGTGCTATTATGTTGCTGTGTTGTTGTTTTTCCTGTGTATGCATGCCTGCGGTCGAATGGTCGTTGTGCTATTTTGTTGCTGTTTCAAATACTTCTTGTGAATGCATGCTTACGGGCGTATGTTCGTTGTGCTATTATGTTGCTGTTTTAAATACTTCTTGTCCAGACGTGTTTACAGTCGTAAGGTCGTATTGTTATTAGGTTGCTGATTTGAATAGTTCCTTTCTAGGCGTACATATAGTAGTATGGTCGCTGTCAAGTCATGCCTAAGGTCGTATGGTCATTGTGCTATTATGTTACTATGTTAAATAGTTTTTTGTCCAGACGTGAGGCCGGTTGTATGTTCGCTGTGTTAGTTCCTGGCTATGCGTACCTACGGTCGTATGGTCGTTGTGCTATTATGTTGCTGTATAGAATAGTTCCTTTCTAGGCGTGCATATGGTAGTAGGGTCGCTGTGCTATTTTGTTGCTGTATTAAATAGTTTTTGTCAAGTCATGCCTATGGTCGTATGGTCGTTGGAACATTAAAAAAACTAACTTCGCCTGGCTGTTGTCTTTCTTTCCTTCAAAATTAAAAAGGAAATGTTACATCCGTCTCTTCCCTCGCAAACAGAAAGCAGCAGGGACTTACGATGTCGATTTATTTGATTTGGGAATATTTTATGTTCCCAAATGGTATGGGGTTTTTTTCTCGGAAAACATGATTGACTTAATTACAAGCGAATCATCGTAACGAACTTATTTCTGGGGATAGGGACGATTTTCATTAAAATTCAGCCAGGAATGTACGGCACTATGGTAAATCGTTCTACGTTATAGCTAGATAGTGTAGACAGAATGGACTTTATTGTGCGCCCGCGAGAGCATTAGACCATAAGGCAAACATTGGCGTAATGTTCAGATAATGCATAATTTAAATAAACCGTATCAGTGCTATTAGTGTTACGAACGCCATCAATATTGTTAAAGCCTAAACACTTTTATGACAAAATAGGGCCACGCGTTTTTTTCATTTTTTTTTATGAAACACATAAATCTGAACTATGTACGAAGCTAATAATTAAGATAAGGAATACTGAGAATGTATTCATCTTGAAAAGAAGATAACTGACGTAATATGTAGCTGCCTGTTTTTGAGAATTACGATTGTTTTTACTTCTTGACAAGTCGCCTATGGGAGTATTAACAGATCATGAAAATAATTTACCTTAATCAATTCAGTTATTTAACTGTGCTGTGTTGTTGTTAAATTTGATTCTTTCGTGCATTTAAGTGTTCAATATGTATGCATTCTCCCTACAAAATATGCGTTTTCCTTAAAACCATTACGTTGAAAATGTAATGTAATTAGCTCGTATCGCTGTTTAATGGCGTATCTATCTTGCAAGCGAATGGAAGGAATGTTGACTATGCACGAACAAACGATATAGTGTATTTAATTATTCTATTTTTATACATAATATATAAAACATCACACACACACGTTATGTTTTTATAATGCCTAACGCCTTCATCAGTGGATAAAAAAAATCATTCATAAAAAGAAAGGGACGTCAACGCATACACTGTTAAAAGTATTGACAGACGACACGTTGTGTGTGTTTTATGATAATACTAGCATATAATAATGCTCACACAGTAAAAGAGAACCATTCATTTTTTTCAAATATACTACTGACATGATATTTTTAAGACGTTTACATCGATGCCTCATGCTAAAACAGTAAGAACGGAACGAAAATAGAAAATACGAAATTGCAGTGGATCTGTTTTCCCTGCCCACTGAATCTCGCCTCAGATTTGTTTAGATTTGTACCAATTATTTGTTTATCTTAATTCAGAGCCTGTGAAAAATATTCTCTGTTTTATGTTTTTCAGACGACGTCCATGAATTTTAAACACAGGAAATCCAGCTAATTTCGGAACATCAACAACCCTTCGTTACGGCTATCTAGCCTGGAAATTTTGTTCCAAAGGATGCATCGATTTTCCACCGCGAGCTAGCAGCGCCACATCCTGTCTCATAGCCAGCGATTGAAAGACCAATAGAACTCTCTCGCATTAATTGGTGTTGAAATAAAAAGAATTGTTATAATTGTGAATTAGACTTAAAGTGATGCTTTGATCTGAAAAATCGCGAAAAGGTTGCTTGATAAATGCTGATATAGCTTAAATAGATTTATCTTTGTTGGAAGGATCGATTTAATAGTATTAGAATGCTTTGATATTGTTGTGTGCCTAGTGAAGACACGCGCTAATATTGTTCTGAACTCAGGTATCGTGGGAGATTTAATCAATGAGCCACACAATATATCAATTCTAAAATTTACATTAGTTAATTGAAAGGGTGTGCATGTTGAAATAAACGCGTTCCCCAGTGTGAAACGGATTAATAGTGGGTTCGCTGTGGAGGACTGGTGCTCAAAACGCGAATATTTAGTGCTCAGTTTGATTGCAATATAATCAAATCATTCATTAAATACCAGAACAATGAATCTCGAAATACCTGATGGACTAGGAGACCTTTTGCGTGATTTCACGGTGGCAGTTTTGCGAGAGAAGCCGCCAGATATTTATGACTTTGCTGTTGGATATTTTACAAAGGTGCGGGAAAATCGTAGGCCAAAAGCTGTGCCTATGTATGTTATTGTTGACGACGATGATATCGGCGAACCAGATAAAGACACTTTCAAACCTAAATGTCAACGCCTGAACAGGTACGGCCGCCGTCAGTCTGTGTCAGCCGAGAGGTACGACCCGGAGGAAGATGAAAGTGACGACGAGAAAACGTGTTACGCTAAAACCGACGAGCAGCGGGAACGGCTCACAGAAGCCGTTAGCAGTATTCTACTGTTTCGTGCACTTGAACAGGAGCAAATGCAGGACGTTCTCGACGCCATGTTTGAAACGGTTGTGAGCGAAGGTGACTATGTTATAAGACAGGGTGACGATGGAGATAATTTCTATGTAATTGATTCCGGTCGTTATGGTGTTAATGTGAATGTTAATGGTGAACAGAAGAAGGTTCACACTTTTGAAGATAAAGGCAGTTTTGGCGAACTTGCACTTTTATACAACATGCCTCGTTCTGCCTCAGTAGTAGCGGAAAATCGAGGCTCCCTCTGGGCTATGGATAGAAATTCCTTCAGAAGAATCGTTTTGAAAAGCGCGTTCAAAAAGCGTAAAATGTATGAAGAATTACTGGAAAATGTTCCAATTCTAAAGTCACTAGAGCACTATGAAAGATCAAACCTATCTGACGCACTAATCCCGAAGACGTTCAAGGATGACCAATGTATTATCCGACAAGGCGATGAGGCGGACGGGATGTTCTTCCTAGAGAAAGGAGTAATTCGGGTCACAATCATCAATCCCAATGGTGTCGAGGAGGAGCTAGGAGAACATGAGAAAGGAAAATATTTTGGCGAACTTGCTCTAATAGAAGATCAACCACGATCAGCAAATGTGTACGCAAAAGGCGACGTAAAAGTTGCTTTTCTTGAGAGAGAATCATTCGAAAGGCTTCTAGGACCATGTCTGGATATAATGAAAAGGAATAGTGAGGTTTATAAACAATACACGGAGCAGAACCCAAATCGAGGATGATACGATTAATACCATGTGCACACATGTTTATATCTTACAAGATTGATTTATTGGCCATGTGGTCTACTGAACGAGTACAGCCAGCATTCGTTATAAGAGCCATTACTTTGTTTAATTTAGAACGAATTTACATTTACGTCTATGTATCTGGAATATGGAATACAATGGCCTTCAAGTTGCAAGGGGCCACGTATAAAGATAAAAACAACTTGTTTGCGATGTTGGTACCAAATGTTCACTGTTGCCCACAAGGGGAACATTATACCTGTCAATGAATAATTTGATGGTACGTTGCATCTCACCATGAGTGGTAACTGTATTGATTTCGTAACAGAAGAACCGGACAAATTTTCGGTTTGGTTAAGTTCTATCAAAATGTTTATTGATTGGTCAATAGATATCCAATAAAAAAACTACTAAGCAATCAAATCCTTTTAATGAGTCAGCTAGCAAAATCTGTAACCTGTGGACAAATCAAAGTGTTACACAATGGGCTGCAGATTTCCATGATGTTGAATTATTTTAAAGATAAATAGAAGAGTAACGTCTATTTCAAACAAAATAAGTGTGTCTTTTGTGCGTTTATTACGTAAAATAATTGTTTTCTGAATAGCTTAGTGTATGGAATCTTGTGTATCATAAAAAAATCGAGATTTTATGAACGTGTCAATAGAATAAGTGTGATTACAACTCAACTCTCTACATACCAACTGTAGTTGTGTGACGTTATAAGTTTACAAAAAATCTGAATTGATCCAATTCCCAAGTGTAACACAAATACGATTAGTTTAAATTGTGTAACGAATTATGTGCTAACATCTGTCTACATCAACTGAAATCCGCGGAATTTCTGTGCTGAATACATTTTTTTCTTTGTTTTGCAACTAAATCTTTGTTAACTTCCTTATATTTTCCTGACGTATTTGTTTTCTATGTATAGGTATGTGTATGTTTTCTCAGTATTAAACATGTCTCTTTTTCTGACGGTTTATTGTTCTCTCAATTTCTAGGACAATTTCTTAGCCGAGTTTATTTAGTGTGTTTTAAGGATTAGTTCGAAATTGTAAATAACAGTCCTTTAATAATATAGCAGTCTTCTCGACATCCTTTAAGTGGTATTTCATGTAAATGTGTGATGTCAAATGCAGGCTCTATTAGAGTAGGTAGCTAATGATTAAGTCAAAGATAGAGTACAATTGGTAAAACAATCCAATTTTAAAGTACTATTGTCCAGGCCTTACAAAATACCTTGGTTTCACACCATCGCTGTATAGGACCATTGAAAGACAATACAAATTGTATGTAAAAATGAACTTCGAACCATAATACGCTTAAAAAAAACATTCATTTAAAATCAATACATACACATGTTTAACAAACATAATTTTTGAGTGATAAACCTTTACCTACTTACTAAATAATGCATCTACGGAAAATATTTATAACTGATAACAAGATTATAATCGTGTATTTAATGGCTGAAAACTCAAAAATATTAAATGATTGGTGAGTGCGAAAAGATTTACTGTGATAACTATCGTCTCATAAGGCAGAAATGCCGTGTTTTATGCACCTTTCTTTCAAATTAAACTCGGAATCCTTCATTAGAACCATTGTTTTCGACATTTATTCATTCTTTTTGCAATATTAAAACATGTGAATGCATTGTGGTAAAACTTATTTGGGAGTAAGAGTGCATGTTTAAGTTATAGTGTATTTAATGTTCTTGTTTTGCAGTTGTTCAAATGTTTTATAACTTAACTTGAATGTTTGACTACTGGGCTTGTCCCTGTATTTCGCCTTGTATTATTCAGAGAAACATTGATAAATATAACCAGAGAATGTGTTTAGTAGTTGAACTGTATCCCACCTCAAGGTTTTTGCTAATCAGAATAATACATTTACCAGCGATATAAAACATGTACAGTTGTCCTTTTGATAGCGTTATGTAAAATATAACACCTGTTTCAATATTTAGAATGGAGACACATTAACTAGTTATCGCATTCATCTAATTATGAATAGTATATCATGGTTTATATGTTGATATATGTGAGACTCAGACTCGGAAAACTTAATTCGAAAATGCTCAATCCATTAGCTAATTTATCCATAGTATAACTAAAATTTAAAATACGTGGGCCTGATTGAGGAAAAAACTTTGTCAACGATAATGTAATCTTTACCATCTGTGCTCCTATAATTACCTTTGAACAACAAAATGAAAATAAATGCTTTTCTGTGTCTGAATCCGGTTCTGAAACCCAAGAGGTTATGTGAATACGCACCCAGTTTTCTCCGTAAGAATCTTTTCATTTGCATGCATGAAGATATATCTATGATAAACCATGCTCGCAGGCATACAGGGAGAGCATTGTTCTTACAACGGGTTCAATTTCAGCTATTTTGTTATTTTACTCCAACACATAAACTATGTGAATTTTTTTTTTTTTTAAGTTATATCGGATAGAATGTTACAACGGCATGTACAGCTTTGTTGATAAATGCGTCATCATACTATTTAGTACATGATATGTAGGGTTTGCAACGCTTTACATAGAGTCATATCACATTTGCTGACAGTTCCATCATTAAGTAAGGAATTATTATGGTGCTCATGTTAACAAATGGTTATAGCCTTTTTGTATTCTAGTCGTCATATAACAGGAGGTAATCGAATTCATCTCCAATTTCGTTTAAGTAGCATTTTTTGCATTTTTATTTAGCCCAAGCCACCTTCCCTTTAAACAGGTAAAATATGTTTTGCACAATCTAAAGGTAAGAAGAGAATGTATAAAATTGTCCTGCAAGAAACAATAAAATCCTCAAGGTTACAAGAGAAGAACGGGAAATGTGTTGATGGTGTAAACCACGTCCACACATATGGTTTGCAGTGTGAACCCAATTATCAATTCCTCACTCTTCAAACCTCTAAATGGCATTGTCCGAGGATGCAAATATAGTATGGGTCATTTAGAAACATAAGGACTGTCGTCGAACATATTGACACCAATTCAAAAGTCCTCTCGTTTAGGATTATCAAAGAAGCTAGAGAAAATATCGATCAGGACAGTTTTCTATGGAACGCATTTGCTGACTCAATATCATGTTCTACGTACTATGATGTTTTAACTCCATTATGCTATAGGTACTAATCAACATGCTAGGTGCACTTTCAATTTCGTTGTGAGCACATTTCATTCCGTTATGTGTAGTGAGTAATATGTTGTGAGCACTTTCCATTATGTTATGTGTACTGAGTAATATGTTGTGAGCACATTTCATTCTGTAATGTGTAGTGAGTAATAATTATGTTGTGAGCACTTTTCATTCTGTTATGTGTACTGAGTAATATGTTTTGAGCACTTTTCATTCTGTTATGTGTAGTGAGTAATATGTTGTGAGCACTTTTCATTATGTTATGTGTACTGAGTAATATGTTGTGAGCACTTTTCATTCTGTTATGTGTACTGAGTAATATGTGGTGTGTAGATTTCATTGTGTTATGTGTAGTGAGTAATATGTTGTGAGCACTTTTCATTCTGTTATGTGTACTGAGTAATATGTGGTGTGTAGATTTCATTGTGTTATGTGTAGTGAGTAATATGTTGTGAGCACTTTTCATTCTGTTATGTGTACTGAGTAATATGTGGTGTGTAGATTTCATTGTGTTATGTGTAGTGAGTAATATGTTGTGAGCACTTTTCATTCTGTTATGTGTACTGAGTAATATGTTGTGAGCACTTTTCATTCTGTTATGTGTACTGAGTAATATGTTGTGAGCACTTTTCATTCTGTTATGTGTACTGAGTAATATGTTGTGTGCAGACTGCATTGTGTTATCTGTACTTATCAACATATTAGGTGCATTCCCGTTTCGTTATGTGAGCACTACATTTGGTTATGTGTCTTACTAATAAATCACTGTAGGCGCATTCTGCAATTCGTTACGTGCATACTTCATAATGTTATGTGCACATATCAATATGTTATGTGCAATCTGAAATGATTATTGCAGAGTTATCATATGCAAGGTGCATTCTCCATTAAGTTATGTGCACACTTTATGATGTTATATGAACCAATTACTGTATCTTATGAAGGAACATTTTCTATTTCCCTTGGTGCATACTTCGCTTTGTTTTGTATTGTGCGTTCACATTTGCGTTTAAATAAAGTGAGGAAACTTGGTGACAACTGGTAACAGAGTTGTGGCTCTTTAACTTTCAATTGAGCCACATTGTCATTAGTATAATATTATATATATTATTAGTCATTAGTATATTAATGTTCCAAGTGCCAATTCTCTTCAAGAGCATATTGTTAATTCGAGTTAGATCATGAATATCTAAGTTGATCATGAATAACTAAGTTGATCATAAATATCTAAGTTGATCATGAATATCTAAGTTGAAATTTTCAATGGTTTAAAATAAGTTATTAAGAAAGAATATCAAAGAATATGTGATTTTTTTAACATTTACAAAAGACTATAAATCTTTTAATATTTAAGTTAGAGGTTGTCATATATAACTTGTCATGATTGAACATATTGTTACTGTCATTAAGTGTATGAAGTTTGATTTAGTTGATAGTTTAAAAGTTTAAAAAAAACACATGAATAAACGTATTTTAATAAGCTATAAACGTCCATAAATTATACACTAATTAAGTTGTCCTTGTCTTTGAGGAGCGCATTGTTTCTGTGGGTGAGTGTATATATATTAAAGAAAAAACTCTGTAATGGTTGTAAAGTTATTATTTGCATTATTTTGCAAGGGCTGCAATCATTAAGGGATCCTTATACCTTGGTCGGTTCATATAACATAATAAAGTTAGCACATTTAGATAGAGTGTATTCACAAGACACAATGATTAGTACCCATAACATAATGAAGTATCCACATAAAAAAATAGAGAATGTACATAACATATTAATAAGTATACCATGCATAATGGGGTTAGCACATGATATAGATGTAGACCAGTATAATGAGGCAGCAAAAACGTTCTATAGTTTTCATTCTTTTCATTATTGTATACAAATTTAAGAGCATTGCTGTCTTCCCATGTGATACATAAGTGAGAAGTTGTGTTTTCCCATTAAGTGAGAGGCAATTAACAGAATGATACCATAAACCACAGGCTTTTGTCGCACTCACGTTCAATCCTGTCTTATTTGGCGAATAACATTCCCTCCAGCACTCTTTCAGGGTTTTCGAAAAGTAAGACATCCTGTAAGGAAAAATGGATAAGGTTGTCAAACTGCAATGAACGTGTCAGTGAAATAATACCGTGATTTATCGTTGTTGTGTTCTTGCTTTTGAAATTTTATAACAATTTATCATTAAATGAGTATTTTGATAGCAGAAACGGGTAGTACAAATTGAGTACATCTCCGTTATTTATAACAGATGAGTTTGTCATTCAAAGTGCCTTGTGAAAACGTTTAAGTCGTTTGTTGTTCCGGGAGAGGAAGCGATCCGTTTAAAAGGGACGTGTACTGCTATGGACTAACGCAAACCTATTCTGTATTTGTCTTAAAAATCAATCAAGCTTATTCGGTATACGAAGTAGCAATAAATCATGTAACTGTTCAACGCAGCGATCTTTACGACCATATGACACACATTTTATAGGAGGTTTCTGGTTAAGATACAATTGATAAGAAATTCATATCTGAACAGAATATGGTTAGCGTCCTGGCGAAATATATTTCTTTGGTGAAGTGAGTTAGGTGCGTCACGTATGAGGATGGCTGTATAATGCTCCTGTCTAATCAATGAACTAATGAAGGAGTTGGCGTATTTTTCTTGAGTAATACGTCATTATACTTCTGGTTTTGATTTTTTTTAATTAACTGGAAACATGACTCGTGTAGAAAAATATCATTGTATATATTTTAGAGAAAAACAAGTCAAATGGCTGTCGTGACGGTAAATATCCACATCTGGATGCATAGTCAATGATAAAACCTAATTCACCACCTAGAGATGAAATACCGGATTCTCCTATATAAGCACCTTGATTACAGTGACGTGGTTGAAAAGGCACATAGTCTACAAGTGTGCGCGTTCATTTTTACGAATAAGGAAATACATTGCTAGATGCATCAGGCCTCTTAAACACGTCCATTCAACCACTGACTTATAGCGAAACGTGTCTACATTAAGTCAACTTTATTAAAATGATTTTTTTTTAACTAAATGCTATCAACTTTCGCCGTTGGTAATGCCCCCATCCCCCTCCTCCCCTCAGCCTATAGACTGAGAGGAAACGAGTTCGAGCCCTGCGACCGGCGAAATATTTGTTGTTAGTTCTGTCTTCAATTTTATTTTTCGAATATTTTTTTAAAATTTTCATGTTAAAACTTTTCACATTGATATGTTCTTTTTTAGATATTCAGATGTATTAAATATTTGATTACGTCAAACGTGCAATTAATGGGCCGTTAAAGAATATGTATATTATAATCAACATAATCAACACGGTCTATTCGCCAATACAATTTCTGTCTGCAAACCTCATTAAGTCGTGCCATATGGCAGTCAACGAGTCTGGTAAGCTCTTCATTGAATCTGGTAAGCTCTTCAAGTATCTTGAATTAGCAAAGAGTATCAGATATTGGCGACATAAAAAACGCTTACGCACAAGTAATTGAGTGGGAAGTGTTGAAATATAAAACAAACTGAAAACAAAATGACGCCATTTTTTCCTACGAATTGTGTGAACCTATTTTAAGTGTACGAGAAATATGTTGATGTTACTTGACACCGTTTTAGTTGTTGGGATATATTTCCCCTTAACTACAGTGCAATAATTTGAATACATTTATCAAACATAAACCATCTACAAGGAACCTCAAACGGTTTACATTTATGGGCCCCTGAAGATAGTGATGATCACAAATGTGTTTTATCATTATTGCATAACATAAAAAGTCTCTACTTTAAGCAAAACGTATAAAAAGAAAAAAAAAGCCCGAGAAATTAGTTCAATTTCCAATGAAAATAAATATGTAAACAAACACTTGCATGACGTCATTTTGCTAATTACATCATATTTGTTTCGGTAAAGCGTCTGTACGTAAAAAAAATCAAATAATATAGATGTTCTTCGACTAATAGGGTAATTAATCTCAATGGTATGCTGTTTTGTCGGATTCAAGGCTTTGAAGAAATTATATTCAATCTTAAAATTGAAAGATCGCCTGGCTGGTAGGTGGCAAGTGAACTGTTGAGTGTAAATGTCACCTGTTCGCCACAAATCAGATGATTTATTGAAAGTATGTTAGTGATGGATAGGTTCTCATCCATCATCCGCCTGCTGATATCACTGGGCCCGGGTATGCATATGTAAAAACAAGATGCCTGTCGTTAGCATCCCGCCTTTTCTCGTTAAAACATCAACGTCATTATAAAAGGCAGAAAACAGATATTGTATGCTATAATAAAATGCACCAGTCAATTGTAACCACGGCCCCCAAGGTCCGGGGAATAGCTGGGACTTTGACTTTTGGCTCAGCAAATCCCAGGTAAAATCTCTGTCATGTTGGGACAAACTACTGGTAAAATCACCGCCAAATTCCCCCGCACCCTGGGGACAACCTAGGTAAGGCCTACTGTTTACTACCCCGCTATTTTCAGCGCGAAAACAAAACCATTGCATTCACTCAGCACTGCGGGGCCATCTGGAAGGTAAAATCACGACCCATTTCCCCCCTATCCCCGGTATACCCCCGGAACCGGGGTGATGGGGGGGCGTATTTACAATTGACTGGTGCATTACACAAAATATCATGACTTCTAGAAACGAAAACTAGAAAGAAATAGTGTTGTTGATATTACTTGGAACCTCGACGTGTTAGTGTAAAGATTTCCATCAGAAAGTATAAATGCTCAATAATTAACTGTCCAATTAATTGTCATAATGAATACTTTCTTGAAACAGAGAGCCCATCATTTACATGGACACTCTTCCAACGTTCGTTCGAGACCAATGATACATTTAATACATCTTTCTCTCTGTTAAGTAACAATAACGTTGGCTTAAGTCTGTCCTTTGAGTTGATAACAGACATTGATTCTAACTTAGAATAATAAATTGCTCCCGTTACCTGACACCACATTGCAGCACATGTTTATGATTGTGAAGAAGGAAGTTGTGTTGCGTCCATGAAACATGTGTTGCCATTTCTTGAAAGGTGATCTGATATACTTCATTAATGAAGATGTGGATAAGCAGTTGGACGTAAATCTCGGTCTTAACTCTTTTGGTTTCACTCGATCGTGCGACACGATTGCGTTGTCGTCTGCTTATAACGGAATCCTGCATTTGCCAGGTGTATATACTAACCTGATGGTGACTACCAAGCATTTATAAGAACCAAGCTGTATCGAAGGAAGGTGGTTGATGACATATCAAGTTGTGAAATAATCTGGTAGTATTTTAAACATTATTATGATATGGTATATAAAAGTAAAATGTATCACTTATACATCTGGAAAATACATCAAGAATACATAAGGGGCTGTTTATGAATTTGTCCAGTCGAGTCTTTTCATTCATGTGACGAGTTCCGGCGGGAAGATAGTGAAATAGTGCAAAGAGTGATAACGCTTGATTCTTATTCCTCAAGATCTGCTTCTTACCCTAAAGCAGGTGCCCTTGACCGATAATTTTGGCGTCTGGGCGCTAATAGTGTAATGGAGACGACTAGACAGTACTTTAGATGATTAAATAATTGCAGGTTCCAGTCAAAAAGCCTTGTTAACTTACTAGTAATCGGTGTGCCACTACTATTGAGAATATAACACACAGTAGCTGAAAAATCATTGCTAGACCTTTCAGTATAGTGTGGAACGGGTATTGATCCCCATTAATACAGCGGAGAAAAAAAATGAGTTTGGCACTTATCACCATTTTTGTGACAAGTCCTTTTTTAATTGCTTTTCACTTTGTAGTTGAAAAAACTTAAATGCTTATACAGAAGATAACTTTAACGCCATTATCCAATGATGAAAATGACATTCTTATATAAAAAAGCCTACCTACCCTACCTATTTTTGAAAAGGATGTAACCAAACCTTTTTTCATGCCCAAGCAGTATTCCAATTTTAAACAAAGTACAAAGTAATGACATAAAACTACGTACGTTAAAGAGCTTACCAGACTCGTTGATTCAAACGTGTTATGGGTTGCTAGTATTAGAAATCTGAATAAAAATTGATGAAACATTTAAACAGCTTATGAAGTCTTTGTTGTTTTTTTATATATTTTATTTTCTCTGACGCTTATGTTGCTGTTGTTGTTTCAATCACGAGGGTAGTTGATGAAATAGCTCAGGTATAACTTACTGGCGTTTCAATGTTTCCGCACGAAAGTTATAGCACGGTGAAGATCCGCCTTCTTTATACCGTTCCGATAAAGTAGTAAATGTATTTACATTAACAAAGAATGCGGTTTAATGCAATAAAGCACCTAGCACAATAGTGTCAATGACATTTAAAATCTACTTTACATATATAATGCTACCAATCTATTGTAAGTTATTTAACATTTATTTAGATCACGGTTCAGTCCAAGAAAGTTGAATAGAGGTTAATATAAAACTTATTTTCCAAAACAAGGGTTACCCTAAAATGTTTTAGATCAAAATTCGATTTGAATTGCTTTGGAATTTGGAAAACTAATAAACAAAATTATCAACGGTAAACGTTTCAGAATTATTTGTATAATATATTAAAACTAAGGTGATGATATTTGAAGGCATCTCAGATACATTAAGTTGTTTTGTGGGTGTTAGACAAGAAGGATATGTGGCGCCTTTCTTCTTTTCATTGTATTAAAACGACGTAGGGCCTTGTAGGATTGGCCAGGGTATCAATGGAATAAAACAAAAGAGTACAGTAGAAGGACTTACAATATTAGTAACACTTAGTACAAATTAGTATATGTATATAATACTGTTATATTTAGTGATAATGCTATGGGATTACAAAATGCATAAGATGCATTTAAAACATAGTGAGACACGTGGAAATTAAACAAGTACAAAATCACGATGAAAAGGCAAAGAATGACGTATAAACAATCTGATTTTCAAAATAGGAGACAACGTTTTAGTATAAATATTCTGGTTTATTCTAAAGAACACGAAAAAATATCAAAAAGGCCATTTTTTATAATAAAATTGATTTAAATCTAATTCTACCATTCGACATTCGAATTGATCTCTTTGATAATTCCGTTGAACCAATTTTTCAGATGGATGTGATTTTTTGGGATTTTGAACTAATGATGTCTAAGAAAGGGTGCAATTATATATTGTTTGAATGTATCTTTAACCGAAAACACGCTCTACGGAGAAATAGGCATTCAACTTCTATTAGTATACAGTTAAACAAGAACAGTTGCTTTCTGGGCTCGTATGGTCGATAACAACAAACTTGTCAAGTATTAAAGCTAAATTTGAAACTTAATCCAATACTGAGTTAAATTTTCCTGGTTGGAAAATGTTAAAAACAAGTTTTTAGCAATACATGTTATAATGGTACATGTACATCCAACGTCTTAATAAAAGTAAATGGTTAATATCGTAATACAACAAAAGCTAAAAGACTGTTTTATTAAAATATGGTACTCTGATATTAACAATACCTCAGTGCAAAAGGGCAAAAGGTCAAAATTATACAAGATGCCTGTGAAATGTGGCTTTGAAATAGTATGAATCGAACTAAATTTGTTAAGGTGAAAAACTTTTTATGAGTTATTGAAAGTATGATTTTATATTATTTGCGTAAATGGTTTAACGTTATAATGTTGTAGAAGACTTAATAATGAAACTTAATGTTATGAAAATAATGTACTAAAACGTATATTTTGACAGTTAAGTTAAAGTGATTATGGCAAATTATGAGCTGTATTTGTAAGTACAGTATGAAAGTAAAACATATAAACGTAACTTGAAAGGGTTTGCAATGAAAATGGGATATGGGCATAAAACTAAGGGAAATATGTAGTGACTTGGTGCGATATGTTGGAAATAGAGAGATGCATAAAATGTAGCATGTATGTTAAACGATAAAAAGTGTAAGCGCAACAGGTGCTTATAACAAGTGCATAAAATATAAATGAACAAAGACACATTATTATAACGCAGAGATACCTGCGGACATTAATTTACTGAGAGTACTGACTTAGTTGAATGTCAATACATGTAGACACAAGGAATGAAGTGAAACAGGTACATATGAAAGGGATATGGAACTAAATTTGATGAAGATTTTAAATTAATCTATTTACAATATGAAGAATGTATTAACATTGGAAAAGGAAAAGTTAGGTCTAAGGAAAGATATGTTTGTTTAAGGTTTCATGATTGAAAGAAATGGGGTTGGGAAAAGTACTCGCTACTATGTTTCATTATGCCCCCCTTCGAAGAAGAGGGGTATATTGCTTTGCACATGTCGGTCGGTCGGTAGGTCGGTCGGTCCGTCGGTAGACCAAAGATTGTCCGAGTGATAACTCAACAATTCCTGCACGGATGGTCATCAAACTTGATGTTGGGCCTGACCAATACACGACCCCTATTGATTTTAGCGCTCATCGGGTCAAACGTCAAGGTCACAGAGACCTTTAATGGTAAAATAATTTTAAAAGCTTGTCCGAGTGATAACTCAACAATGCCTAGACCTATGGTCATCAAACTTGATATGAAAGTTGGGCCTGACCAGTAGATGACCCCTATTGTTTTTGAGAAACATCGGGCCAAAGGTCAAGGTCAGAGTGACCTTGAATGGTAAAAGGTTGTCCAAGTGATAACGCAACAATGCCGGCACCCATGACCCTCAAACTTTATTTGGAGGTTGGGTCTGACCAGTAGATGGCCCTATTGATTTTAGAGGTCATTGGACCTAAAGTCAAGGTCACAGTGACCTTGAATGGTAATAGATTGTCCGAGGGATAACTCAACAATGTCTGCACCCATGGCCCTCAAACTTGACTTGGATGTTTGGTCTGACCAGTAGATGACCCCTATTATTATTATTATTATTATTATTATTATTATTATTATTATTAGGGGTCAAAGGTCAAGGTCACATTAACCTTGAAATCAAACTCGATAATTCCTGAACAATGACTGCACCAATGGCCCTCAAATTTGATATCAAGGTTGGGCCTGACCAGAAGATTACCCCTAATGACTTATGGGGTCACCGGGCCATAGGTCAAGGTCACAGTAACCTATAACGCAAAACAGTTCAAATCTTCTCTCAGTGATATCTCAACAATGCCTGAATCTATGATCATCAAACTTGACATGGAAGTTAGGCCTGACAAGTAGATTGCCCTTATTGATTTTAACAGTCATCAGGTCAAAGGTCAAGGTCAAAGTGATCTGAATGCAAAAACGTTGTTTGAGTGATAACTCTACAATGTCTGCACCCATGGCCCTCAAACTTGACTTTGGGTTGCGTCCTACGTGAAGATGACCCCTTATGATTTAGGGGGTCATCGGGTCAAAGGTCAAGGTCACAGCGACCTTGAACGAAAAGAGCTTATCTGTGTGATAACTTGACAATGCCTGCACCCATGGCCCTCAAACTTGACATTAAGGTTTTTGGTGACCAGCTGATGACTCCTGGTGGATTTTGAGATCATGGAAACAAAGGTCATGGGTCATAACACACTCTATCCTCACTCTTTGATTGGTCATAATCTTAAAACTGCCTCAACGGCATCCAATGTCAGTGACAAATCAACTGTCATTACGGTCCATGCTAATTTCATTCAATTGTCCATATAATCCTGACAACATGGCGCTCGGGGGGGGGGGGGGTAATGTTTGACAAACATCTCTTGTTTATTTAGCCATTCTGTTATATTGTTCAAAATGAGAACAAAATGTTACTCATTTTTATGTACATGTGTAGTTTTTTTTAAACAAGACTTGTATTTTGTGCAAAATGAAATATTACTAATGATGTTGTCTTATGTTGTTATTATGAAGTCATGTTATCATGTAGAGTTAGTAACTTTTAACATTATGTTGAATTTGTGAATACGACTAATTGTTGAAATGAAATGCAATGTGCATAAAATGTAAAAACAAACGAAGATCTTGCTCGCTTTACTTATGCTACGTGACATTGTTTGCAACTGCGACACAAATATGCAGAAGGTTTTGGATTACATGTCGTGGTGATACATGCCAGCTGTAAACACTATTATGTTGTTCAAATGGTTTTATAATGTTTGGACAATGTGAATTGCATATCTACTGTGTTACAGTTGACACATGTGGTACTCGGATTACTGGCTTAGAATCGTGAGTATCGGAATACTAGGATATTGCCACAACCCTAAACAATATATATTTCAATAAAGAAGATCCAGGAAATGCGGGAGGAACGACAGTATTTATATAAAATGTCATTATTTAGTAGCTAAGAGCGCAGTTTAATTGTTAGAGAAATTTGTGAGAGTGGAGTGCAGATATAATGAAAGGTTGATTGTATGTTTTGCTAGAAAGCTTTTTACCCATGTATTTGAACGTAAGATAATGATTTTTGGTTGGTAGGAAAGCATTTGTTTGCTACAGATGTACAGTTTTAGAAATTCAGATTTTCAAGCAATAGCTTTTTTTTATCTTACGTTAAGTTTTAAATATCATTCACTATATAAATCATAGAAAAGTTGAAATTCTTTAGATTAATAATTTAACTATTTTTTTTCCTCAGGGATGGTGCAATTTCCGATCTTCAGAAGTAAGTAGATATGGTGTTTTAGGTTTGCTGATGAAGTTATTAATTGCTAAGGAAGTAACTTATTAGTGAGAAAGATACTGGCTGCTAAGGAAATAAGTGTCGTAAGCAAGTAGTTGTTTGCTAAGGAAGTCATGGTTGGAAAGAAAGTAATTGCTGGCTTCAGGGAAATGTACTTGCTGAATAACTTATAAGAATTGGTGGCTAATTAAAGCTTACGACATTTTAGGAAAATTTTGGGAAATAGGAAGCAGGCCAAGATGATGGGAACATACTTATTAGCATGAAATTACAATTCAAAATATGATAATATTTTAAGAAAGTTTTTTTGTGGCACCGTATTTTGTAAAATGTAAAATTACAGATTAACAACACAATTTTATTTTATCTGAAAATTGGCTATGGTTGTTTAAAGCATAGTTATTGTAACATCATAGCTTCTTACCTGCAACACTCACGCGATGATGTTTAATTAAGAGCTGTATATTATCGCATTCGCCAGATTGACAGCCCCTTCTTTGTTGGTGGAGGTGCAATCTCCGTGATTGCCTGTGGCACAGTAATTTGAGCCCACGAAAAAACTTTAGTCGTGCTGACGATCCAAATTTGGTGTTCGCCTGTTTTTCTAACATAATTATTCAAGAAGATGGTTGAATCGGGTGGCATGCTTGTAAGGGCTTTCATGTTGGTAAAGTCTAAGCAGGCATGAAGCATGCACTGCAACTGTTACGTAAGTGACTGCAGGCTTGCTCAGAGCCTCAATCGAAGGAAGCATGTCAATTTTTGAAAGGACGGAATTAAAGTTGTGTTTATTGAAACATATATACATTCAAAATATGTTTGTTATATGTTTTCGTTAGTGACAATTGAAAGAAATAATGTAATATGTATAGATCGAAGAATGGAAATGATCCAGATTGTGGAATGGTAAAGCTGGTATTCAAACTTTGTCTCAAATCAAACGATGAAAAGTACCGAAATTGTGGATCATTATGGATATCAAGCTTTTCATATAAAAGGGGTATGAAAATGGAAATGTTTCAATATAAGAAATGGAAGTAAGAAAGTTAATGATTATGAACAGCAGAAAAAGTAGGGAAGCTGAACTCGTAAATGAAATTGTGAGAAGCATAAAAGGTAAAGAAATGCATAGAATTGAAGGCGTTATTATGTTTCAGCTAGTGTGATTTACAATTGGGTAGGTGGAAAATGATTTTTGTCGACTTATGTAAAATGAAATTGAATGGCAATTGCTGAGAAGATATCGTGTGGTAAGAAAAAAAGCAACTTACAGTAATTGGGACGAGGCAAAGTTGTGTGAAATACAGTAGTTTAAAGGAACTTGATGTGTTGATAAGAAAGGCCTTCCAAACAAGACTGCTGCAGACTGTGGGATTAAACATAAAGTCTGACAAAGAAGAACAACGCTAAGGCAAAATCGAATTGAATTGAAATTCTTCAACAGTATTTTCGAGGTGGGACAAAAATGGCAACTTTTGTAATTGGCAGAAATTGGGGAAAGGCAAAGTTGTTTGTAATGAAGGTTTTGGTTTTAACTATTTATGTCAATACATAAGATACATAGAGATAGTTTGGCCTGAATTTTCAGAGTGACATCTGCTAATAAAAGTGAACATTCTGTCATTCAATATAATCCCGCAATGACTATAGAATGAAATCCAGTGAACGTGTTTTTTAATAAGCGGAAATGAAAGCAGCGAGGCCTGCATAGTTCAAAGATCTGTCAACTGGAATCCTCAGTAAAGAATGAATGGTTTGACTACTAATGTAACGTGCCGCAGAACCAGTTGGTGAATAACATTTATTGAAAATTAGCAGTGTATCATTTCCTTATAAAGGCATCGATGAAACAGTGTTTCTCTCATTGAAGCCTGTTTGCATGCTCATTCAATGAATATATCAGATAGATATACCAGGGATGGTACCTTTTGTCAATGAAAGTGGAACACAAATCGATGGTTTCTTTTGCGACCAACTGTCGTTTATGTTGTTCTAAGAAATACAAGCAGGTAAATAGAAGGTGTCTTAACTGTTTGTATTCCGAGATAACGTAAAAGCCTTTCCATTTTAAAGGGATGTGTTTTTATTGCCTATAGTTTCCGATGTTACGCAAAACACGCAAATAAATAAACGGTTTTGTTACAATGATTGATGCCTGCACTACGTTTCTACAGTAGTCATAAATCATGTTTAAACTTTATCATGTGATGTCTATTAGACCCTGTTATGTCAGTGGGTAGGTTTTGATATAGACATTCCTTTTACGTTGTAAGTAGAGAAAAATGTTCATGTGGCTAGCGTTCTGGCGGAATGTCTGTTTTTTAAGAAGAATTATGTTTACCCAAATAATTTAATACATACGGTTATTTTATCGCTGGCATAAAATAAAACACTAAATCCAAGAAAAGGTGTTAATTTAATTAAGGAAAACATTTTGCATGAAAAATACAGCCATAATTTAGAGGACATGATACTCTAATCGTATAATCTATGAAAGGTAAAAAACACTCTTGTAAAACTCTTACACCAAGTTTTGATCGCAATATTATAAGATTATACGATGGCGAGTAAACGAATAAATGATAATTTAAAGAAAGATATTATTTGTCTATTTATTTCAATTAATAATTTAGCATAATCGCATTAAACACACTGATTCACATTCTGTTATTAAGACATTTTAATGCCAATTCATTTTTTTCTGACATCATTTTTAAATTATAAGCAGATGGCAGTCAAAGTGCTTTGTACACTCTTAAGCAAGTAAAGCTCTGTATGGTATAAATGCTTTGTGTAAACACACTAACAGTAACACACGCTGGAAGTTAGAGGAACGGGATTAGAATATAACAAAATATAATTCAGCTATTTTAGCAGTATGTGGTGAAAAGTCTTTCTTCTTGGTGCAATCGTTCCACAGCGTTGGAAAAATCCCTGATATAGTAAAGCACGACTCGTTCAAACATAATTTCAATGATGTTTTTCTTACATTACTATTTAATGGAAACCCCAATTAAATTATAAAACAAATAATAAATGTATTTGAGAACATTCAATGTAAACTTACCAGTGGTCCAGACCACATCAACAAGGCGATGGATGCGATTGTGCATATAACCTACCCTATGTATCTACAGTAGCTATACATAGTGTTACTAAAAACAAACTGAGCTTAGCTAGAATGCGAATGTGAAATGTATCGACCGCTTCGTGTCTGCAGGATGATTCAGATTTAGACATTCTTAATAGGAATTCCCCATTATTTAGACAATATCCGTCATAGAGTTGGCAATGTATGTCTGTTGTGAGTTAACGTTTAAGGAACGCGTACGTTTTAAGTAAGTCTTCAACTGAAACACGGCGAGTGTACAAACCTTCACAAGTCAGCAATCAGGTATAAAATGACTACACTAGAATACAATAGAATCACTAAGGCTTCAAAGTGGCGGATGCATTTACTGACTAGGATCTTCCAAAAACAAGGCTTACCAAACGTGATGTGTAACATATGGATGTCTGAACTGTTCTTATACTATTTATGTTAAAAATCATATCGATAATAGAGAATAAAGCTCATCATTGGTACATCTAAAAGGACATATAACGTAAATGGCGAGTGTCATCACACTTATACCTGTGGTTAAATAACTAAGAGTATAAGAGTACAATAAATTAAAATTAAAACAAAGTCAGAACGAACGATTGGTGCATTTACAAGTCGATGGATATAAAAAGAAGCCGAAATACATATTAACATTCATTGACTTAAAATTCAACGGCTGATCCTCGGATACGAATTTCCTGGTTCACTATGTCTACATGATTAAATCAGGGCAGGCGGCTGTCAAAGTGCCTGCTAATCTCGTCACGCAAATAACATTCGCCTATATACAAGTAAGTGAAGAGGTGGTGGTGCAAAAGATAAGGAACAAAAAAAATCATCCTGTGACGTCTGCTGTGTGGTGTGAAATAATTGTGGGCTATTAAATGCAGCATAAGAGATATTTACTACCCCTCAATTAGTTAAGCACTTGTAGCTATTTCTGACACAAGCAGTAAAATACAATGCAACGGCCACAATAAGAATAATAAAGGTACGTTTTTTATAAAAACGTGTTCTTTGTTTTATCAAACTAGTGCGATCCGCAGAAATCATTTTTTTCTCGGCCAGAAAAAAAATGTTGTTGTTGTTGCATAATCATAATTAATGAATGGAAATATCTGTGTTTTTTCAGTTTACAGATAGAACAAAGATAAATATTATAGTGCTCAGTATGGCAGATGAAGGATTATTAATAGCATAATTATGTTTTGCTTCAACCCAAAACAATATATAATTCTTATCACATCCCTTGAATAAAAGCACAATTTGGTTGTATTTGTCTTGATTTCTCTTGTTGTGTTAATCCCCATTTCGAAGATGAATGTAAAGAAAGCGTACAAATTAATCAATAGACTATACTTTATTATTAGATGACACTATCTCTATTGTAAGCTCATCGGAAGGTCTTGGACTCGTGTCAGTGAGGATCATTGTCGTAGTTGAATTTTTCTTTTCGTTCATTCTTTCGCAAGACAAATATGTGAATTTAAATTAAGCCAGTATTCCAGTTGGACGCGAACATGAAAAATGAAAAGATACCACGTGTTACCATCTGAAACGTTTCTGCATATTAAATATTTAGAACCTACCATGTATTCTGGAACAGGCCCTGCTAATGTTAGTACTCTCATTCGAGTGCTAGACGTTCGTATCTTAGAGATACGTGTATATTAACCTTTGCCCAATGAAGTCTGATTGGAAGATCTTTGTTAAGGTCAGTGCCTACTGATTATTCAAGTATGAGAGTTGTCAGTATCTTCCAAGGAATCGAGTGATTTGCTGGCTGTGGCATTTAGAAAGAAATGGTAAATTTGATATGTTTAACCCAGTCAAATACAAACAAAAGAAAACAAATAATAATAATAATAATAATAATAATAATAATAATAATAATAATAATAATAATAATTATTATTATTATTATAATAATATTAATAATAAAAAAATAAAAAAAATAATAATAATAATAATGAGAAGAAGAAGAAGAAAAAGAAGAAGAAGAAGAAGAAGAAGAAGAAGAAGAAGAAGAAGAAGAAGAAGAAGAAGAAGAAGAAGAAGAAGAAGAAGAAGAAGAAGAAGAAAAGAAGAAGAAAAAATAATAATAATGATGAAAATAATAAAAATATTAGTTATCATAGTAATAATTTGTATACACATTTAGATTAACGTTGCAATGCGAAGTAAGTATTCTTGTTTCATGCATAAGTCCGATGCACTTGTTCTATTATATATTATTCATTATTGGAGATTAAACGATAGGAGGAAAACTGCAAAAAATAATACTATCAAAGACGAGTACGGTGATGTAAATGAAGTAAATGTACTAAAACGGTCGACCATTATTAAATTACGGTATTAAATATTTTCAGATGGGTGATTTCTGACGTGAATGATTTCTCTGTAAATCGCATCTGTTGCTATTAATTCTTCGATTAATAAAGAATTGCAAGACAAATAACCCATAAACAACATTCATTTATCAACGAAGCGAAATATGCAGATATTTATGAATCACAAATGTGACAAACCTATTTTGAATTGGCTGTTAACTTGAGTAAACGGTTTGATTTTACATTGCTGCTTACACATAAAATTGGAACAAAACTGCAGTTACGAGACATGTTCGTTATGTCAATCTGATAGCTTTCCTGTAGTCCGGCAGACACTTGGGGGTCCGGGGTATTCCAGCGAACTCTAGGTTAATGGTTTGTCACAATTTAGCGGATAAAAATTATGGCTTTGAATGTTATATATACGTTTAAGAATTCAAACAAAATTTTGAACACTATCACGTCAAATATGGCATCGAAGACGCAAGATTGCTACGAAATGACCCCATTACGGTGGAATTATTCAATGTGGGCTGATTTGCTGTGCATTTCTGTCAAAATTCATTTGATTGATATAGTTTGAATTGTAAAAAATATAACTGTATATAACTACAGATCATTTGAAACCAAAATGTGTCAAATATATAAAAACTGACTTCTATCATCATGCTACTTCAACATCTTTTTTCAATAATGAATGCAATGTAGACATTTCGAGTATATAATTTTATCAATATTCACTAATTATATAATATATTCATATCTTCTCACGAACAGCATGGCTTACAACTATAATCAATCAGTTAAGGATTGTCCTCCTACAATTCAACATAGTTTTTAAAAATGAACGCATAAAGCACTGTTTCATAATGTGTTCAACGCTTTCCCTAAGCAGCAGATTACCACGACAACTCTATTGACTAGTCCAACAATATACGACACATTACGTTGAATTTTTGTTAAGTTTGTTTTCGTACACTTCGCAGCCTTTTGACTTAGGCTGCTGGACTACTTTATGCCCATCATGTTTGATTTCGTGCTTCCCCTAAGATTACTGAAACTATTTGTGCTAACAAATAAATTGTAAACTTGATCATAATAAAAATGTCTGATTGTTCCTGTCTGCTGGGGAGGGTTCTCTACCAATTATGTTGTTAGTTATTTAAAGATAAAATGAATTGTCGGTTCTAGCTGAAAACCGATGATTTTACTTGGTCTGGTCTAGTTGGACAACAGCAATATTCGATTACCGATAAATGATTGCCTTGACCAGTGTGAAAGGCGAAAGTACTGTCTGTCTACAAATGCTTGGTTGCGCATGTTATTTTTGTCATTAAACTATGATGTCATAAGAGCTACAGGTTGAAGAACCAACAGAGTCGAAGGATATGTGGGGGTTCAGCTAGAAGCCGGCTAAACCGTTTGTTATATTTATGTAATCGTACCAGTTATCAAATTACATCGCTTTTGCATGCTTCTTTCGTTCCATAATGTATTATTCATATCTGCAGATTGGTACTTTGGTATGATTACACATGAGTGGAGTCGCTTTAAACAGTTACCATGACACAAGGCGTTCATCCAAGTCACGCTCGATACTGTCTTGCTCACCAAGAATAACAAATCTCAATTGGGGTTTATCTAGCCAGGCACTTTTCAGTTAAATAAGAACTTTTTCAAAACAACCCAATACTGGAGGATCGGTATGTTAATAAGATTTATATAATAATATGGCACCTTTAGTGTCAGAAACTGGTTAAAAATAAGTACGTCGGAGGCAACTGTCTCGACTTGGATGTAACAGAAAAACAAGGTTTAATTCATCATGTTGAGGTTGAACAAGTCCATTTCAAGAGTAAAATAGCATGAAACTACTTCTAATTGTTGTGTTTTCCAGCAAAAAGCATAACTTGGTTTATGACTTCACTCTCTCCATAGCAAAATTAAATCATGGTTCTTTTATGACTTCCATTAAAATTGTCGTTCTGTTTGTTATCATATGGCATCTGTTCGACACCTTTGCGTTTTTTAAGAGCCTAATAATTATGGAGCTCATGTTTGTAGAGAATATCATGCATATGCCTAGCGTGCCGACGGCGGAATGCCTGTCGTTTATTATGAAATAAATTTCATACAAAGCTTTTACAAACATCAAATGTAAAAGCAAAATGATGGCAGTGTAATGTTTCTAGCTAATCAATAAAATAATGAAGAATTTCTCGTAGTTTTCATTTTCTCAATGAAACGTAGTTGTATTAATGGTATAAAACAAAATATATATCAATGAATAGTGCTTGTGTTCTTGAGTGAAAATACAAGTATAACAGCGGATGAACATCAAATGCATGTACTAGTTTAAGTAGGTGTTTGAGCAATACTTGGTCAATGACACATTTGTTGATCGGCCACATGGATACTAATGGATGACAATTATCAATCTGTTTGTTTTTCAAATAGAAGTACATACATCATTGGCATTGGAACCGATAATTAATGAAAGAACTTATAAATAAAGTGAATACAAATATAAGAAAAAAACTTGCAAAACGCATACATTCTACATCATCAACCTGTTCAAGAGCAATGATAAAAATACGTAGTGTACAGTTAATGACTAAACAAATTGCAAAAAAACATGAACACATCAGAGTCTACGGGGTACGTAAGAACTATTGCAATTGATATTAATTATCATGATGACTTGAGCAGATATTAACACAAATAAGTTAAAAACAAATATAATTGTCAAACAAATAGTGGAATACAGATATTTTAAGAATTTGTAATGGCGGCGTTAATGTCGGAGGCTAGTTACACTTATGTCGATTCAGTGAGATCCCTGAAACATGGCTGCAAACATATCCCAATTTAAGGCATCATGCCATAACAGTTTTGTTCTAGATTCTGACCATCAATTTTAAAACAGTCTTGATTGTGATTTTTTTGTTTTTGTGTTCTATGTCTTTGGCGTTTACCCAGTGCCATTAACCGGGTTTATGTTTAACTTTTTGCTACTGAGCTTGTTTCTGTAGTTTTTCACATAAGTATTGATTCAAAATTTAGCCACCATGTTATAAAAGTCTTGATCCCCATTATGGCCTTTATTGTTATAACAGCCTTAATCCAAACTCTTGCCATCATGTTAAAACAGTCTTGTTTCGAAGTATAGCACTTATGTTAGAACAGTGTCGATCCCAATTCTAGCCATCATTGTCATGACAGTCTTGGTACCAAGTATAGCCATCAATGTTATTGCAGTCTTAATTTCAATTCTAGCCATCAATAGTATAACAGCCTTGATCCAAATTATTGCCATCAATGGTATAACAGCCTTGATCCAAATTCTAGCCGTCAATAGTATAACAGCCTTGATCCAAATTTTAACCATCATTTTTATGACAGTCTTGATCCGTATTCTAGCTTTAAATGCTAAAACAGTCTAGGTCATAAATATAGCCATCAATGTTATAACAGTCTTGATTTCAATTCTAGCCATCAATATTATAACAGTCTTGATCTAAGTCCTAACTATTATGTTCTAACAGTCTTGTGTCTAGAGAGAACGTTTTTTAGTCTATGTACACGGTGTGTCGTGTCCGGAAACGGATGGTTCAACACACAATAACTATCCGGGCAAGCTTTAATATTGTACAAAAATGGTTCAAACGCAACGTAATTGCATGTGGTCGTGCCAAATTGCAATGTCCATTCTTTCTGGTCATACGGTCTTGGTGCCAATCAACTAGATACATGTAGTTGTATTTTGCTCTTGTAATTTTTTGTTAGGTGCGTTTCATTTCATTTTGATTTATATAATCTAGTTGGATTGCTATTATGGACGATTCCATTACCCAATGACTAAAGTGAAGAGATTTTCTGCATTCAATATCAATGTGAATGCATGTGAATAATGTGACTTTTCTTCATTCATTTTGACAGTCATGGCTGATGACACCGAGTTCAACCAAAACTAGCGTGTCAGATAAAAGAAGCAGCATTGGCATTGGTAAAAACTTTAAATGAAGGAGATTACGAATTCAATATATATATATATGGATATAATTATCAAAGAGATGTAACCCTGTCCAAATGCAATAAATGGTGCACACTTCTGTTTCCTGTGTATGGTATTGGCTGCCAAAATAGATCCTATTGAGGAGAAAGTTACCTTTTAACTTTTATGATGATTTTGTTTGCAAACGCACGCTAATTTGACATATTCTTGACAACTATCACGTTTTAAATGATCATGGTGATGGTTATGTTCATTCCGATTATAGAGATATTTTTTATAAATGTTCCATATAGTGGATGCTTTCACGCTTACAACAATTATTTCTGTAAAAATCATCGAGCACATAAAACCATCAAAGGACTGTTACATCGTTTAAATGGCAAAAAACACAATTTAATATTTAATGATATCATTTCCATTACCTAATAAAAACAAATTGAATGCTCATGCAAATGATTCTAGCCTTCGCTTTGTTTCCATAGTGGTAATAAATCACGCTACTTTTCTGATTTCATTCCACACCTACGTGGCTATCATATCGCATCTTTTCGACTCTACTGTGTGGGAAAGGCTTCCGGTTAAGACGTGTTTCATCGGATTCCTGTGGATAATATTCTTTCTACATACAAGCAGAATATCTGGTGAACTATCATCTGATCGGTGATTTAATGTAGGTCTACAAACGTCATAGAATATATTCCTAGCTAATCAGTAAAATAATGAAGTTTTTTTTCTTTCTCATTTCCTTGAATAATTATTCGTTTTAGTCCAGGTATAAACCGAAGTCTCAGTCCAAGAACTATGGTCTAAAAAAAATATTACAGTGAGTTGAAACGTCAATATTTGTAACATAACGTGGATGTTTTATCAAGAATCCTAGGGACGACTTTTTACCTTGGAGTGATTATGAACAGTGCAGTACTACTGTCTGAAAACTTTCCCAGGTATATAGGGCTAATGAAATATTTGCTGTTCGGACAATATGAGCACACATCGTTTAAAGAATAAAACCATTCGAGAATAATAGCTAGCTTTGAAAAGTATGGGTCGGGACAAGCTAGTGTTCAGCTTTTTATAGCTTCTTTGCCAAATGATTAGAAACAAATGATAATGAAAAAGTGAGAACAATTAGTTTTTATTTATTGTTCAATCAGCAAAGATTGGTTGCTTTAACAACGAAAAGCAATGAACTTTGAATTTATTTTCCTGGGTTCTTCTCAGATTCACTTTAAGATGGAAGGCAATGTGCTCTGAAACTGTTTTCATAGACACCAATGATAACGCTTTTAAATTCGATTATATTATATATTTTATAATACCTGACAAAAACCTAGGATATAAAGTTCGGTAAGCAATCCCCAGAGTAAACACGTATATTTGCCACTAGGTATATCTCACTATCAAGAGACAAAACGCGAAGTTACATAAAAAAAACACAGCGAGCTGCTGTATGTATTGACGTCGCGTGAAAACGTCAGTTTGGAATAAGTTTCAATGTTATCCCATGGAGGATCACATGATCAAAATGGACCAGCCAACATTGTTATTGTATGATAAGACTATTTTTTTTTTGGGGGGGGGGATTAAAAACAACCTTTAGTAACAAACATTTGAATAAACTGATTTAATCATCAAGATACATACACAAACGTTTCTCGTGTTATTAAGCAAATGGAAACATTTAAATGGTATTTATTATTTGATAACTTGTCCTCAAACTCGTAGGACACGGGTTTTTTAAAGCTTGGTTTACGGACCGTAGGACCCGATTCAACAAAGCTAAAAAAGAGTTTCGGATGATGGTTTGCTTAATATAGTATTTAAAATACTCTGATTTTAAATAACTGGGTAAACAACTTGAAAATGAAATGACAATTCAATAAACTATATAACGTAGAAACTGTACGCTACCCAACTATGCCATAATCCACAGGTGATCGTCACATTGCCTGGATACAGTAATATATATATTTATTTTTTTAAATATTTTTTTATTTTTAATTTTTGTTGGTCAAGATAGTGAAAATATATGTCATTTTAAAAAATATTCCACATTTTTTCATGAAACAAGTAAGTATATATATATAAATAAATATAAGGTGAACATGTGCAAAAGTTCATCAATTCCGAACGGACCTAATCAATAGAACATAGTTCCTAAAATAATGGAGATAATCTAATAATGTTTACACTTCTGATAAGGTAAGATTCACATCTACAAGAAAAATATAATTTTTATGTTAGTAAGATTGACCTTTACGGCATATTCAAACAAAAGGCACCGTCCAGAAACTGAAAATTGCCATTACGAAAGAACCGGGAGGTTGAAAAACAACGGATTTCCCCCCTAAAACACATTAAATACAGACTGACATGCAAACTTTGCGCATGCATTATAAAGAGAAGCTTGAAATATTATTCCTACCGTTGAAAACTCGTTGAGTAAGACGCGTATATATCCAAATCGAAGGTTTTTTGTTGCGGTATTTCTACTTTCACTTTGGACAGCATTTGAATGCTTTTCCAATTACTTCATTAAAACCAGGAAAGTCGGTGGTAGCCGTCCAATAAAATCACTTCTTGCATTTAAGACATAGCCGAGTGCGCGGTCAAGGTCAAAATTGCAAGAGGGTGATTTGAAGTGAAACTTTGAGTCAAAATGCAAAATGTTGACAAATTTAAAATGTTCAGACTATGTTGTTTTCACTTCTTTTAATGTATTAATAGGTGTTATTTTTGCATAAGGTAAACACTACCTTAAAATCAATGAATGACGGTTTATGTTACTATTATTACTTGCACCATGTATACTTTATCAATGTATTACTGTATGTTAAAATATATCCACCAGATTCTACCCACTTTATAGGATGACTAAATACTTGAATCAAACACAGGAATAATACTAGAAATCGTTATGAAATTATGTCAATTGCAGTGAACACTTCCTAAACATAATACTTCTAAACATATGAAACTGTTAGGCATATTTTCTGTGTATAGTATAATTATAGTATTTTACACTGCTTGATTTGGGAAACTGTAGCGTGAAACATGCGTAATGCAACCACAAATCGTTCAAAAAAGCGTTTGTTTTCTTGTTTTCTTAATAAGTCAATTTTTTATCACATTATTTGGCACCAGCTTTGTTACATATGAATTTGTTGTGTACGTGTGTTCTAGTAGAAGAGTTTTAAAGTGTATCTCATTATTATATCAAGGTTGATGACCAGATCAGTCGATATCATAATCAAAGTATTTTTTATAAAAATTGTACTATAAATGCCCATATCAATTTGTACTTTTAATGTAAAGGGTTTAGGGAAAACCAAAAAACGTAATCACATATTTAACTGGCCCCGAAACAATAACCATGTTATATTTTTTCTTCAAGAAGTACACTGTAAAACATCGGACTATAACAAATGTAAAACTGGTATGGGGATCTGATGGCTATATTAATGGTAACAGGTCAAATAGTGCAGGTACATCTATATTGTTAAAAAAAGAATAATAAATTTAAAATTATAGAACATTAAGAGATCATAAAGGGTCGACTACAATATGTAAATATTCAAATAGAAGAAAGAAATATTATGCTAATAAATATATATATATATAGCCAAAATACAGATGATCGGGAGTTTTTTTTAATATTTTAGAACAATTAAGCGCTGAAAATGATGAAAGGACAATAATTGTCGGTGGTGATTTGAATATAGTACTAAATGAAGAATATGATAAGCGAAACGGACAGAAAAACACACATAAAAAGGGACAAAATAAATAGTTGTATTCAAAACTATATTTAAGTAGATATATCGAGGATTAAACATCCATATGAAAAACAATTTACGTGGCACTCAAATAATAAGCCCTCAATTTTTTTGCAGACTTGATTACATTCTGGTTTCAACCAATGTATCAAATAGTATATCGGAGTGTAAAATATCCACTGGCATAAGATCATTCAATCGTAACTATAAAGATCTGTCCTGGATATTTCAAACTTAACAATTCTGTTTTATTTGAGGTTGAATACCAAGCAAAAATTCAAAAGGCCATTGAAGATAGAGCTGAAATTAATAATCATGCAAATCCAAACACTTTGTGGGAAATTATTAAAGCTGCCATTAGAAAAGTTACCATTCAATATTGCACATAAAAAAGAAAGATAGAATCAAGACAGAACAAAAACTAACAGAAGAAATTAAAAATATAGAAATACAATTCGCGAATAATCCTAGCAATAATTTAGAGAATATATTAAAGGACAAAAACAATCACTAGAAGACATAACAAAACAGCAAGCTCAAGGCTATCTTATTATTATTTCTAAATCAGAATTTATAGAAGGCATGTAAAAAAATTCAAAATATTTAGCTAATCTTGAGAAAAAGAAAAAAATGCAAAAAATCATAACTAGACTAACTGTCAACAACGTCGAAATAACTAAACCCGACAATAAACTCAACGAAACTAAACTGTTCTATAATAACCTTTATAAAAAAAACTAGACGATTCTAAAGATGACTTCTTTAAGCACAATACCAATAAACTAAATAATGTACAAAAAGAATCATGTGAAGGAAACTAACAGAAAAGGAGTGTGCTAAAGCTTTATTAGCAATAAATAATAGCAAAAGCCGGGGTTCTGACGGTTTAACGACAGAGTTCTATAAAATATTTTAGATTGATATTAAGTTGTTTCTTTTAAATTCCTTAAATTATTCATATACCAATGGGAGTCTTACACAATTACAAAAGCAAGGAATAATAAGTTTAATACCAAAAAAGATAAAGACTCCTCCTCGTCAAATAATTGGCGTCCTATATCCTTATTAAATATAGATTATAAAATTGCCACAAAATCTATTGCCAATAGAATGAAACTGGTTATTCAACGTGTAATTCATATCTCTCAAACAGGTTTCATATAAAAGGCAGATATATTGGGGGAAATATCCGAGTAATATATGATATTTTAGATCATTTAGATAATACTAATAACCCGGGCCTTCAACTGCTTGCAGACTTTGAAAAAGCCTTTGATAGTATTGATCATAAATTCATGTTTAAAACTCTAGAATATTTTAATTTTGGTAACTCTTTCAATTAATGGATAAAATAATTTTATTACGATATGCAGGCATGTGTAACTAACAACGGTCATTTATCAAATTTCTTTACGATAGAACGCGGTGTAAGGCCAGGTTGTCCCCTATCTCCTTATATAATTATAATATGTATAGAAATGCTTTACATAGCAAAAAAAATGTAATACAAAGGGAATAATCAAAGATAATGAAGAATTCAAAAACACTTTATTTGCGGATGATGCAACTTTTTTGTTAATGGTACTAAAGCTTATATTAACGCCCTTCTTAACACAACTGACGATTTTAGCAATAGCTCAGGTATAAAATTGAATATGAAAATGTCTATAGTATTGAGGGCTGGTTCACTACGCTTCACTGATATGATTTTTTGCAAAATGAAGCAATTTAAGTGGACATCGGATCAAGCGACAACGTAAGGCATTGTATTTACAAGTGATAGAAACAAACGCATAGATTTAAACTGCAAATGTTAAATTGAAAAACTTGATTCAACAATAAATAGATGAAAAAAACATGGGTTAACATTGATTGGTAAAATAACGGTTATTAAAACGTTTGCAGTTACAAAAAAATGTGTTTCCATTAACGGTTCTTGAAAACCCACCAGAACAAATTATTAAAGACATTGTAAAACACCTTTACAGCTTTTTATGGGATGGAAAGCCAGAAAAGATAGCAAGAAACATTATAACACAGGATTATAAAAATGGTGGATTAAAAATATCGATTTTAATATGTTCATATCAACAATAAAAACAAGCTGGATTAAAAGCATACTTGACGATTCCAACAATGGTAGTTGGAAAGTACCGTATCTAAAGGAAATAAATAAACTTGGTGGTAAAATTTTACTTGAGGGAAAGTTTTCACCGAAATATATCCTACCTGATATACAGAATAAATTTCTAAAAGATATACTTATAAGTTGGACAAGGTTAAATTTTACTGAGTAAATAGAACATATTCCTACGCAAATAATTGGGTATAATAAATATATTAACACAAGTAAACTGTACAAACGTGAGTCCAAAAGTCAAATTGATTGACAAAATACTAGAAATAAAACAAAACAAATATGTATATGAACAGTATATGAAACAAAGCATTAAAGGAGTGATTTCTTTTAAATCAACCTCAAAATAAATGGAATAATATGTTTGAAGACCTAGACTGGAATTCGATATATTTAAATCCCATTAAATGTACTATAGACACAAAACTAAGAGCGTTTCAATATAAGAATATCAATAGATTAGTGCCAACGAACACATATCTTTTCAATTGTATGATAGCCTTTGTGATATGTGTAACATGAATATCGAAACAATTAAGCACTTGTTCTGGGAGTGCCATCATAGTCAAGTTTTTTGGTCAAATATCAAAAACTAATCAGTAAAAACAATATACCAGAACTAATAGATTATAAAACAATATCATTTGGTGTACAGCCCAAAACAGATTATTCCGTAATAACTAACTTCATTATATTAGCAGCAAAATACTATATATACAAGTGTAAGGTGAATCAATCTCAACTTAAATACGAATATTTTATTAAATTCGTTAAAGAAAGAAAAGAAATGGAAGCACATATAGCCTTAACAAAAAACACACTGAACATACATAATAGAATACGTACAAAGCAGACTGCGATAATTTGTGTTCAGCTTTCACCTTTGAACCAAACTATCTTTCTCTATTTTCTCCCTTCTTTCTATAATTAACCTACCTTTAATCTCTCTCTAACACTTTCCTCAACAGCATTAAATATTGTTAACATAACCTGTATATTTTTTAGCAATATATATACATGTACATGTATATTAATAACATTTAACTAGTTCAACAGTATTATGTGTATAATATTTACTGATGTAATAATATATACAAAAGTTAATAAAAAATTGTATTGTACTTATTTGGTCAAGTGACCAAATCCGGCGAGTTGTTTTGACCGGTCTAAATGCTGACTACATATTATGTTGCTATGGTTTCTCCGAACATTGATGTAATACCAACTACATTGAACATCCGTTTATAAGTGAGGCGTGATATATAACATTAACATTACCGAACTAATTTGCTTAATATCGTTATTTTCATTAATGCTAAAATTATACAACTGTCTTTAGGCAAGTCGCCATATTATTTGAAAATGTTATTTTATCCGTATACTTAAACAACTTTGTCACAACACTGCAGATATTTGTGTCTCGTCGTTAAGGACTTAATAGTATCATTTATGTGCGAGAACTTGTTGATGCATTAACGCCTATGTCCGCTCGTTTGGAACTAAATGGTTTTACATGTCAATATAGGTTATTGTTAAAAGAACTATCCATTAAATTAGTTTCGTTTCGTATCTTCAGTGCCAGAAGATATACTTATGACAAAACTCGCGGGCATACAGGCATACAGGGGGAGCATTCTTCTTAAAACTTGTTCAGTTTCAAATATTTTGATTTTTCAACACATTCACTACGTGAAATAGGTTGACAAATGTGAAAGAACTATATTTAATAAGTACTGCTTTGTTGCTAATAAATTAATTTCCAACACCATGTAGTATTCGCTTAATTCGGTTTGCAATGCTTAACATAATTCCATTTCAAAGTTGCTGAGAATAACATCGATCTGATAAATATTTAAAATTAAAAATTATTATAGTGCTCATGTTAACAAATAGTTTAAGCCTGTTTTTGTTCGTCGAGTGGTGACATAAAAGTTGGTAATGGAATGCATCTCCAATTTCGATACTTATTTTGCATTTCTATTCAGGCCAAGCCACCTAATCTTTTAAACAGGTAAAATAATTGTTGCACAATCTAATGATAACAAGTTCCTGCAAGAAACAATAAAAGTCCTCCAGTTTACAAGAGAAGAACGGGAAATGTGTTGAGAATGTAAACCACGTCCACACATATGGTTTGCAGTGTGAACGCAATTATCAATTCCTCACTTTTCAAGCTTCATAATGACACCGTCCTTGGATGTTCATAATGTACGGATCATTAAATATTGACACCAACTCAAAAATACTCTCATTCAGCATTCTCAAAAGCAAAAAGATTATATCCTTAGTTAACATTCGTTCTATTATTGTATACCTATTTACAGACAAGCGCATTTTTGTTATACCAAAAAAATGACGAGTTGTGTTACCCATTAAATGAGAAGCAACAAATATCATAAACTACATGCTTTTGTCATAGTCATGTTCAATACTGTTTTTCGAGAAGCACATCCTTCAGCATTCGTCAACGTACAATGAAATAATATATATCCACAATATATCGGTTAATTGAATTTTTCTTACGTTTGAATATTTACAACATGTTTATAATCATATGATTTTTGGTACCAAGACCGGAATACAAAAATTGATGGTTTCAAAAGTTACTTACAACTTGCACCGTTATTTTATATTAATGACTTCGACATTAAAAATGCTTTGGTAAAATACTCGCTTGTTGTTTTATCTTAAATATTCCGAGATAAAAGGCGATCCATTTGAATGGGGGTTATTATTTTATGTAACCCGCAACGGTATGATTGCGCTCGGTTTTAATAGTAGCAATAACTCATGTTACTGTTCTCACTTTCATGATGAAACGAAGCGCTCCTCGCAGGCATATGACACCTATTCGATGGGTTTTTTCCGGTTAAGATGTAATTTATAAAAAAAATCATATCTGTAGAGAATATCTTTTATATGGCAAGAGTTGTGGAATACATGTCGCTGGTTAAATTATGTCCAAGTAGGTCTACAAACATAGATAGTTAAATGTGTCAAGGAAGATGGTGGCTGTTCAATAAAGCTAATAAATGAAACAACTAAGCAATTTCTCGCCTGATCTTGAATAATAGGTCACTACATATCTGACTTTAAATAAATTTGTATTTCAAAGAAAAATACTTCGCGTAGTAAAATCTACAACGATGTGTTGTACATAAAAATGGATATTATAACGGTAAATATCAACATCGGGATCATAGTCAATACAAAGACTCTATTCACTATTTACGGTTCAGATACCAGTGTTACTCCTGATGGACGCCCATGTTCCTGTTGACTCAAGGATGATTGACAAGCGACATATGATATAACGGAAACAACCTGGTCGGTGTCTTTTTTTTATATCAAACCTGATTTCAATTGGATTAAAACTAATATGAGCTGATTCATGAGAGCGACCTCAAGTTGACCTAATGATACATTAGCCTCATTGGATACATTGCCTGTTCAAAGACAATGAGATATACAAAGATGTTTTATATCTACAAAATAATGACCACGTTTTGGGGACTGAATGCATTTTTTATAATGTTCAAGTTAAAAAAAAGCATGGCAATGTTAAAGGAGTATACTCATAAATGATACAACTCACAACTGGGTTTATTAGTTTGTCTCTTTATTTCTGATTCATTTGTCTAAAATACTATTCTTACGCATCTTCATTACGGTGGCTATATTTTAACGCTGCACGAGCTGTTGTGGTCCATTTCCCCCTACATACAGCGCAATAATTATAACTTATTTAATACACATAAACCAAAACCATTTAAGGTATGTTTATCATTTTGAGATCATTACCAACTACAGGGGACCGCGAAATGGTTTTCATTAAAGTGTTCCTGCAGATAGTGATGATCGCATATAGATGTATTTTGTTATTTTGCATAACATACACTTTACAAAGTGCCTACTTTAGGCAAAACCGTATCAAAAAGATTTTTGTTCAAATTAGCCTTAAGAACAAACACTTGGGAGTGAAGTCATTTGTTTATGACATCAACATGTTTTGGTTATGCGTCTGTAAGGTTAAATTCAATTAAAACAATTTGGATGTATTTCCGGTTTCGGTCTTTTTCGACTTCAATAATAGCCTATCAAATACAATAGAATGAATATGTTTTAATATAATGGTCAGTTGTTAAGCGGTGTGCGTAAGAATCCCATTTTTTCTTCTAGAAATAAAACCACATATAATATTAGCTTATAATTGAAGCGTCTTTTCCCAGTAACAATTACGTTGGCTTAAATGGGACTCTTGAGATGATAACAGACATTGATTCTTACTTAGAATACTTAATTGTTCTCGTTAACAGACAGCGCGTTGGAGCACATGTATGTATATGATTATAAAGAAAGATATTGTGTTGCCTCCATCAAACATGTGTTGCCATTTCTTGAAAGTTAAACTGATATACTTAATTAATCAAAATGTTTTTGGACAAGTTGTTGACGTGAAGATTGGTTTCAACCCCAATTTGTTTCACTCGAGCGTGCCACACTTTTGCGTTGTCGTCTGCTTATCACGGAATCCTGCATGAGCCATAGACTTATAAATCGGGTGTTTATACTAAACTAAAGCTGAATATACAGTATTTTAAGAACCAGGCTGTACCAAAGGAATAAGATAGGTGACATATCAACTTGTAAACTGTTCTGGCAGTATTTATACAATTATACCTGATGTGGTATATAAATATAAAGTGCATCATTAACAATAAAACATATTGGGCGTTGTAGGGTGTTTTACCTCTTTGAGTTTGTCAAATTGGCTCATTACATTCGTTTGACTAGTCACGACAGCGGGAACATATAGAAATAGTGCATTCAGTGATACAATGACAAATTTCTCGCCTTTATTCATTTTATCAATGAAACGTAGTTTTATTAATGTATAAAACAAAGAGATATATCAATGAAATAGTGTTTGTGTTCTTTGCATACACTGTTTTAAACGCGGTGTTGCATTCCAATGCTTGGTCAATGCAACATTTGTTGATCGGGCACATGGATACTAATCACTGACATTTATCGAGGCATGGATGAAAAATGAAATTATATCCGTCTTCATCCCAATTTAAGCAACCAACGCTATAACAGTATTGATCCCCATTCTAGCCTTCAATTTTCAAATAGTCTTGACCCCACCTCTAACACTCAATGGTATAACAGTCTTGAACCCCATTCTAGCCATCAATGTTATAATAGTCTTGACCCCACCTCAAGCACTCAATGGAATAACAGTCTTGAACCCCATTCTAGCCATTTATGGTATAACAGTCTTGAACCCAATTCTAGCCATCAAAGCTATAACAGTCTTGACCCCACATCTAACACTCAATGGTATAACAGTCTTGAACCCCATTCTAGCCATCAATGGTATAACAGTATTGATCCCCATTCTAGCCTTCAATGTTTTAACCGTCTTGACCCCAATTCTAGCAATCAATGGTTTAGCAGTCTTGACCCAAAATCTAGCCATCAAAGCTATAACAGTATTAATCCACATTCTAGCCATTTATATTATAACAGTCTTGATTTCAATTCAAGCCATCGATGTTATAACAGACTTGATCCAAATTCTAGCCATCAATTATATACCCGTCTTGATTCCCATTCTAGCCATCAATGTTATAGCAGCCTTGATCCGAGTCCTAGCCATTATGTTGTAAAAGTATTGTGTCTAGAACGAACGTTTTGTCTGAGTCTATATACGCATGTTGTTGCATTTAAACGTGTCACGGTGTGTCGTGTCCGGAAATGGATGGTTCAACATGCAATTACTATCCGTGCAACTTTAATCTTGTTCATAAAAACCGTTTTACACCCAACGTGATAGCAAGTGATCGTGGCAAATTTCAATATCCTTTCTTGGTCATACGGTCTTGGTGCCAATCAACTAGATAGTTGTATTCGCCTTTTTTAATTTTCTTGGTAGGTGCGTTTCATTTTGATTTAGTCGGATTGCTATAATACATTACTAAACGACTAAAATAAAGATATTTCTGCATTCAATATTAATGTGACTCCAGTCATGGCTGATAACACCAAGTTTAACTGGAACTAGCATTGGTTAACATTTAAATGTAGGGGATTACACTTAAACAAATTCTATGGATATTATTTATAGAGCTGTAACCCTGTCCAAAATGCAATTAACTGGTGCACTTCCGTTTCCTGTATATGACATTGGCTGCCAAAATCGATCCTATCGAGGAGAAAGTTACCTTTTAACTTTTGTGATGATTTTACTCTCAAAAGCATGCTAATCTGACATATTCCCATCACATTTTCCATATAGTGAATGCTTTCACGCTATTAACTGTATAAATCATAGAGCAAATACAACCACCAAAGGTCTGTTACACCATTTAAAGCAACAAACGAAATTGCATATTTAATGATAGAATCTCCGTTACCTAATAAAAACAAATTGAATGTTCATGCAAATGTTTCTTGGCTGCGCTTTGTCTCCATAGAAGTAATAAATCACGCTACTTTTCTGACTTCATTTCACACCTACTTGGCTATCATATCGCATCTTTCCGATTCCTCAGTTAGTAAAAGGCTTCTGGTTAAGACGTGTTTTATTGGATTCTTGTGGATAATATTTTTACTACATACAGGCAGAATATCTGGCGAACTAACATCTGTACAGAGTTTAAATGTAGGTCTTCAACCGTCATAGTATATACTTCTGGCTATTCAGTAAAATAATAAAGGTTTTTACTTTTTCTCATTTCCTTGAATAATTTTTCGTTTTATTTCAGGCATAAACCGAAGTCTCAATCCAAGAACTATCGTCTAATAAAAATAATATAGTGAATTAAAAGGTCAATATTTGTAACATAACTTCAGGTGGCTATTCTTCAACAATCCTAAGAACTACCTAAGAGAGATAGGGATTGTCTAGAAACTCACCCTGGGATATAGGGCTAATGAAACATTAGTTTTAAAGGCAACCTATGAAAAGTATGTGTCTGGGCAGGCTAGTGTTCAGCTTTTTATAGCTACTTTGCCAAATAATTGGAAACAAATGAAAAAAGGTTTCAAAGTGAGAACAATTAGTTTTTAATTTTTGTTCAATCAGCAAAGATTGGTTGCCCTAACAATTTGCCTTGCTTTTTCTCAGATTCACTTTATAATGGAAGGCAATGTGCTTTGAAACTGTTTTCATAGACACCAATGATAATGTTGTTGTTGGTGTTGTTTCAACTTCAATGCTATATAGATCCTATTAATTCGCATCTCTATGATATGTAGTTCGGTACGGAATAGAGTTTAACATGTATGTATATTTGCCGCTAGGTTACATATAGCGATACAAAATGTATATTTGTAAAAATAGTATTTAGGTTGTCTCTGGGTCAACAGACAGTACAAAAATTAAAAACAACAACAGCGAGCTGCTGTAATCAAACAATCAAACTCATTGGACGATTGTCCATATACCGTAAGGGAATCACCATCATATAGTGTGTTTTCAATAAACGATAATGACTTACTTAAACCGTTTCCTGTACAATTTATTTAAGGTTAAAACTGTGATCTTCACATGCAAATTTTTGGCTAAATGTACAACAAATGAAATAGTTTTACAATATGAAAGTTTTGAAAACGATGATAAATGGTAGTGTGGTATACAGTATGTTCGAAATAAGTAGAGGTAAATAGTGGGGGTCCATTCCTTCAATTGAATAAACACTGTGTTATCTGTAATTCAATTGACAAACAGAAAATGTATTTACCAGTATTATTGTTATAAAAGATCAACTGATTGCAGACGAGGCAACATTTAGTCTGTAAAAGTAGGCTTGTCAACAAAACACAAAAGCCAAAAGACAGACAGTTGTTAAAACAACAACGTCAATTTTTTATGTCTTCAATTAATCCAGTCAATTAACACATTCTGGTAAAATATTCAGGCAGGTATGTGTTCGATATAAGTCCGCCTACACAGAAGTGAAATATGTTGATAAATATTGGTATCAGTTAACAAGAACTAAACTATTTTAAGGACCCTGTTTTCTTTCAAAATGAGTTCAAAATGAATTTGCTACAAACCAATTTCGGTCACACAACGTGATATATTCAGAAACTTCAAATGCATCTTAACATTACCGAACCACCGCATTCACCCTAACGCCAGTCGCAATGTTATTTAAATATGCTATTTTATCCTTATACTAAACAAGTTGTCACAACATTGCAGATGTATGTGTCTGGTCGTTGAGGTCTTTTTGGTATCATTTATGTTGCAAGAACTTGTTGATTGATCAATGCCTATGTTCACACTGGGAAACTAAATAGGTTTACTTGCCAATATACGTAATGTTAAAAGAATTCTTCGCTAGATTATTTTCAGTCGCGTTTCGCATCTTCAGCGCCAGAAGATACATCTATGTAAAGACAGACATATAGGGAGAGCATTGTTCTTAAAACGTGCTTAGTTTCAGTTTTATTTGTTCTTTCAACACATACACTACGTGGTGAACACATGTAAAACAAACTTTTTTTATATAATATATACCGAATAGAAGATTCCATCAGTAAAACAGCTTTGATAATTACTAAGTTCTTACACCACGTAGTACATGCTCGGTTGGGTTTGCAATGCTTCACATAGTTTCATATCAAAGTTGTTGACAGTTCCATTAATCCTGCTCGTGAGCTATTTAAAATGAGGAAATTGATGCTGCTCATCTTTACATATAGTAATAGTATTATTTTGTTTCTCAAGAGGTTACATAAAGGAAGTAATGGAATTCGTCTCCAATTTCGTTTGAATTATTTATTTTGCATTTCTATTCAGGCCAAGCCACCTGCCCTATTAAGCAGGTAAAATAATTGTTCCACAATCTAAAGTTCAGAAGCGAATGCATAAAATTGCCCTGCAAGGAACACTTAAACTCCTCATGTTTACAAGAGAAAAACAGGGAATGTGTTGGTATTGTTAAACATATGGGGTTTTTTGGTGTGAACGCTGGTTTGCAGTTTGAACCCAATTTTCAAGCATCAAAATGACACAGTACTTTGATGCTCATATTGTACGGGAATTTTAATATTGACACCAACTCAAAAGTACTCTCATTTAGCATAATCAAAGAAGCAAGAGATGATATCGGTTAGGACAGTTTACATTCGTTCTATTATTGTATACGCATTTCCAGATAAGAGCATTTCGTTATCACATAAGATGAGACCTTGTGTTATCCCATTAAATAAGAAGCAGTCAACAGATATCATAAACTATAGTTTTTTGTCAATCACGTGCATTACTGTCTTATTTTGTGAGAAGCACATCCCTCAGCACTCTTTAAAGTTTTTCAAAATAGCATAATTGTCAAACAACAATAAAATAATACCTATCAACAATATATCGGTTTATTGTATTTTTCTTCCGTTTGAATGTTTTTAACGTGTTGATAATTATTTGTTTATTTTGGTACTAGAAACGGGATATAAAAATGGATGTTTCCAAACGTTAGTTACAACTTACACCGATATTTGATACCGATGTCTTCGACATTCAAACTGCTTTGGTAAAATACTCGCTTGTTGTCCTTTCAAATATTCCAAGATAAAAGGCGATCCATATGAAAGGCGGGTGTTATTTTATGTAACACGCAACGGTAAAACGTAATTGTTAAAAAAAAATCATGATTGCACTCGGTTTTAATAGTAGCAATACATCATGTTACCGTACTCACTTTCATTATGAAACGAAGCGATGCTTGCGATCATATAACACTTATTCGATGGGGTATTTTCCGGTTAAGATGTAATTTATAAGACTTTCGTAACTGTAGAGAATATCTTAATATTGCAAAAATATCTTTCGCTGATGAAATCATGTCCACATAAAGGTCTACAAACATAGATTAATGGATGTGGCATGGAAGATGGTGGCTGTATAATTAAGCTAATATTTATGCGAAAAGCTACAAAAAGAAACTCAGTAGCAAAAGGTTTAAACATAAACCCGGTTTAGTGGCACTGGGTAAACGCCAAAGACATATAACATAAAATCACAAACAAGAAACATGGAATAACAGCACAAAACTCCACAAGCAGCACAGTGCATACATACGTTATGTAAGAAATTAGGTATGTTTATCAAGGATTGTTAGGTACCGCCTTGGAATGGTCAGTAAAATGTAAATACTTGAAGCAACGAAGCAATTTCTTGCTTTTTCTTGAATAATAGGTAATTAAATTTCAGACTTGAAATAGTGTTTACACATTTGCTCATTGAACCATCATACATGAACCGTTCAAGAGCAATGAGATATATAAGATAAGTTTTATATCTACAAAATATTGAACACGTATTGGGTCAGAATGCAATTTTTATAATGCTCATGTTAAAATGCATGGCAGTGATAAAGAATTTTATGTATACTTGATACAATTTACAACATGGTTGGTTAGTTTGTCTCTAAAATGCTGAATCAGTTGTCTAAAATTCTATATTTTAAGCATCTTCATTTGATTGGATATCTTTTAAAGGCACATAATCTAGTTTGACAAGTGTGCGTGTCCATATTTACGAACTACTTAATACATTATTAGTTTCATCAGGCCTCTTGAGCACAATTTTTCAACCTCCGACTTATAGCGAAGCATGTCTACATGACCACTTTGTTGAAATGTATGTTCAACAATCTCGAAAATATTCTTGAGGGCTAGCTCCGGCCCTAAGTGTTTGGCAGTTCTGGGACAGGCTTAAGGCCAACACAACGGGTGATAAATCTCAAACGATAATAACCGTTACAACATTTATTCAGTTAACTATGTTTTAAATTAACATGAAAACATGCATGATTTAATCGTCGTTTGAGAAACGTAAAAATATTCAAATTGTTTATGACTCAAACAGTTATATTTTCCCCGTTAACAAAATAATAAAACAGTCAGCCATCAACCGCCTTAAATTCATAAAACGTTAATAAAACATTAGCAAATTTTACAAATTACTTAAACGTTGAAAAACAGTTCCATTAAATATTTAACTAGAGCTCTGTAATATTTCGTTATTCTTGAATGTTTGCAAGAATGTTAAACGCAGGCTTCCTCACAAGAGAAAAAAATCGAAACACCAGAGCAAAAATATTCGCTCCTTATGTATGCAGGATGCAGAATACCGCATCGACTCACGATCGACTCATGTATCGACACCAAAAAAGCGCATCGACTACAGCTGATCGATATAAAAAATTGCAATCGATCGCCTAGAATTGAATCGACACGCAAATCCTTGATCAGTCTAAAAATAGAACCGCTGAAAATATGGCGTTTAAAATAGTTATGCTAGAATTTATATTTTCGCTTCAAATGTTCAGGGCTAAAGCAAAGCACAACTATAATGCGAGGTAGAAATAAACAACCTTAAGAGTTTAAACTTCGCGGTTATAGCAACCTTGGTAAAAAGAATGTGACGTAAATGTCAAAACTTAATGACTGACTGAGATCATTCAAAACTCTGCTATAAAACAGACACAATTATGTGAAATTCCTCAGTTTAAAGGTAAGAAGCTGAAGAAACAAAGTGATATCAGTATGTTACACAATATAGCTTAGTTGCTTGCAAGTTCTAAATCGGAATATGCGTTGGATTAGCAGGAAACAGTATATGAAATTCCGGGTGGGGTAATTCTACAAAGTAAACTCGATTCTATAAAGGATTATCGGTTTAAAATTAAGTTACTCCCTCGCAGACAACAGCAAATTTACCATCACATCTGTGAGTACTATTATATATAACACTTTCACTTAATATCGATGTGCAGTCAGAGCCAAAACACCGGGGCACATCAATATAAACTGAAACATTTGAATCTGTACAACTACTGTCACGTTGACAATGTCTACCATAATTTCAACAGTAAAACGTTAATGCAATCAACTGTCGTCAATGGTTATGATCCCCGCCTATAGACCGAAACACACAGCTGCTGCCGTCGAACCTTTTGTTTTTATTTCCATCTTGTAATTTTCTGTTTTGCAAGTATTTCTATTTAATTCATTTCATGTTTTTTCGTGTGTATAACATTGATTTTGTTTAAATGTATATTATATTTGACTACATCGAATGCAGTTAATGGGCCTTTAAAGATAATTGTGTATAATCAACACCGCCTACTCGTAAATATAATCTCCGTATGCAAACATCATTTAGTCGTGACATACGGCAGTCAACGTGCCTGATTACCTCTTCATCGGGCTACAAGTAGATTTATTTAGCAATGAGGCAAACCTATTGGTGACATGTATTAACGTTTAGGCACAGGTAAGTGGAAGTCTTGAAATATATAACAAACTCAAAACACATTGTGATTTTTTGATGATTGTTATGAACCGATTTTTATTCTCGTATTTTATATGTATGAGAAGTATATAAATGTTTTATTTGTTTAGCCCCACGCCCCTGAATTACAGCGCAATAATTAGAACTCATTTAATACATATAAACCAATTACATTTTAGGTATAATGTATCATTTTCAGATCAAGGAACCTCCACCTGTTTGGGTGAATAGTTCCAACATACAAATATTAATGTTTCATAAAAACATTATATAGTCTTAACTAACACTTTCTTCGAACGGCTTTTGCGTGTATACTACACCAACGTTGATTCGAGGCCAGTCTTACAGTTAGTAGTTTTTCTGTCTATTTCCAGTAACAATTACATTGGCTTAAATGGGACTCTTGAGATGATAAAAGACATTGATTCCTACTTAGAATACTTAATTTATCTCGTTACCAGACAGCATATTGTAGCACATGTATGTTAATAATTGTAAAGAAAGATATTGTGTTGCCTCCATCAAACATTGTGTTGCCATTTCCTGAAAGGTAAACTGATTAATGAAGATGTTTCTGGACAAGTTTTTGGACGTGAAGATCGGTTTAAATACCAGTTTTTTTTTCACTTGGTCGTACGACACGATTGCGTTGTCGTCTGCTTATTACGCAATCCTGCACCGGCCATAGACTTATAAATCGGGTGTATATACTAACATGAAGCTGAATATCAAGCATTTGTAAGAAGCAAGCTGTACCAAAGGAAGGTAATAGGTGACATATCTATGTGTGAACTGTTCTGGTAGTATTTTTGTACAAATATATGATGTGGTGTATAAATATTAAGTTCATCTTACAAAAATAGTATGTCGGGTGTTTCACCTCTTTGAGTTTGTCAAATTGACGTGACCCGACAGCGGGAACATAGGGAAAAAGTGGATACAGTGATAACGCTTCATTCTTATTCATCAAGCTCTGCTTCTAACCCGGAAGCAGGTGCTCTTGACCAATGATTATGTCGTTTTTGGCGCTTGTTTCCAGTACAAATAGAGACGACATGACAAGTGATAGCGTCAAAGGACGCATACAAATCTTAATTTAAATTGCAAGTCAACATAATTTATACTCAATATTTAAATTTTAGAAAGTAAAACTTAAGGACATAAAAATACGAACATTTATACAAACGCGTTATAAACTTTATCCAAAATAGTGGTGTAACATATTTTTTTTCCATTTTTCCCAGCCTGTAATCAGTGCTTGAACATCAACATATTGAATGCTTTAAGCGAAAGATACAGAATACATCGAACCCTGTGTAGGTAAACAGCGTGACGCATATATTTAGAATTAGCAGTTTACAATAACCAAACGATTCATTTTTATCTTTTATCATTTCCTTAAAGAATAAACTGGCTAAATTGCAAAAGAAATGTATAAAAAATAAGATCATTATATGGTCCAGCTAACAATATGTTTTCGAAATTTAGATACTTGGTTATCGAACGAAACACATTAGTTTTGATACCACGTTAGGGGATGAACGCTGGCCATTGACGTTCAAAACCGGTTGATCCAAGAGGACACCACTTTGAAATGTTACAGAACTGTCTGTCTTCAAGTTCTTGCGTTGTCATGGCCACAAGGTCTAAGTGCCATTAAAATAGAAAAAATAAATGTTTGAAGAACCAGCTGAGCTTCTAAAGTAATGTGTTATGTAGTATTTTTCTGTAAAGAAGTTGAATAAAATGTATTATTTATACCATGCTGAAAAAAGTGTGTACCGAAACCGGTTTAGCCTTACAACGATTTTTTTTGTTTTACTATACCTTTCAAGGTGGTAGTTGATTTTATGTTTATGTATTCATGTATTTATTCCCTATCAATTTATTTCAGCATGACCGTGCTAACAGCAATAAGCTGATATAAATCACTATTGTCCATCTAAAGTAAACAAAGTGCTCCCAGTGTTAACTCTTCCAGCCTTATCTGTTTTATTAATTCTTTGTATATGCGTAATTCGGGTTTATTTTTTATCCACTGAAGACCAGCAAATAATCCCTGTTTGCTATATGTGTTGTCTCTTTAGTTAACTATAGCGATATTTAGCGTACGTTGGTTTTGGTGCTCAATCAGTGAAATATATTTCTAACACTAAAAAATTATCCTATAAATATTTAATTCTATTTTTCGAAGATTTAAATCATTAACAAAGCTTTATTGGATAAATCTACCGGGGGTTATACTGTGAACAATTGACAAACATCTAGACAAATCAATAGTTTCTTTCGTTACCAGCTGTCTTTTATGAATGACTTGGAAATACATGGTGGTGTTCTATCTTTGGAGATAAAAAGGCGATCCATTTCAAAAGGATATGTTTTATTGCCCAAAGTTTCCGATGTCACGCGAAACACGCAAACCAATAAGTGATTTTGTAAAAAAACGATCCACTTCTGCTCTGTGTTTCTCAAGTAGTTATAAACCAGCTGAATCAGACTTCCATTAAAAATCAAAGCGCTTAAAGCGTTGAATGGCTTTCGGCCTGTAACGCTTTATGGGTATAGTCATGTAATTGTAAATCATAATTATTAACATAAACATCGAAAGAGAGTATATGCTCGCTCATAATTTCCATTCGCGAAATTTTTTTATAGTTTAATGTTGATTCTAAATGAAAACATGAAGTATAGGTCACTTGAAATGTGGAATACGCCAAAATAGTGACTTGTAACGTATGGAGTAGTTCTCAATATCATATAAAACCTTATCTGGAGCTTTGGTTTGATAAACTGCACTGCAACGGAAAATTCGTTAAAGGTTTTTTAGTAAAATCTACTCCAAACTTCAAACTTGACTTAGGCGTATTTAATTTACTACCAGGGTATGCCAGCTTAACCAAATGCATCCCAACAAAATGCATTGGACATATTAATTAGATGTATGTTTAAGGCTTCTTTCTACAATGCCAAATACATTTGGATCGAATCACCCACATACTACTTAACTAACAACAAAATGCATTGGACATATTAATTAGATTTATTGTTTAAGGCTTCTTTCAACAATGCCAAATATATTTGGATCGAATCACCCACATACTATTTATTCCCTGTATGTTTGATGAACATGCATCTTAATAATGCTCTCAACATATGTCAATCGTGGACAAAATGAACATATTTATATCAAGGTTATTTAATATGTTTATGCATTATGCTACATGCTCAAGATATCGGAGAGAATTATTGATACAATCTGAGAAATATTCATATATTTTCCGTTTCATTCGGCATTACATGACTATGACACAAATTGTAGCAGGTCGAAAGCCTGTCAATGCTTAACGCGAGTTGATTTGAATAGTAAAAGTGTAAAATATTCATTTAGCAAAAGTTAAAAGGTTGTAAGTATGTACTCACACAAGAGAATGGTTTTATGCGACACACATTTTACAAACACACGTAAAAACTAACAATCTCAATAATAAAATGTCAAATAATAGCCCATTTAGGCAATTTAAAACAAAATAAACAGAACATATACTTACGAATGAAGTACAATCACAAAAAAAAATATTGTAGGATAAAATGAAGTATTATTATTGCATTTAAAACATTGTGAATTGATTGTTTATGCTTGATTATCAATTAATTGCATCATAATACGATCCATTTTTTTCCGGGTTTTAACGACTTCTGAGTTTATTTCCGGGGAATAAAGCGGTCCGAATGCGATGACCCACATTCTTTTCTTAACAACACTGTACATGCAGATATTATCGGTCTTCGGCCGAATCAAAATCTAAACATAGGTATATAATGCATTAATTTATTTGATTCAAAACGCGTTCATTTTGACACTATTTGCGGATTCCGCTTTTCAAATGTGTTTTGTTACTCGCCGATATTAAAATGAATGATTTTTGTATAATTTCAATTGCGTATTATTACGCAAAACGCAGCTTATTCGAACTATATTAACCACATAACATGGATTGAAAACTCATTATAGCGCTGTTTATTGCGAGCTCATTAATATGCGGAACGCTGTCCGTAGCTATTAGAGCAGATTGTTACTAGGTATGTTCGATGTAAATGTTAATTAGGCCGGTAGCAACCGCAGTTCTAACTGCGCAGGGGTTGATACGCCCGTGCGCGCATTAATCGCCAAAAAATGTTTAAATTTCTATGTCGATATGCCGATGCGATTTCCGAGATACGGTTATAAAGGACTGCAGGCCTAGCTGCATACATCCTAAGAACATTTAACTTTATGTTCGACCTTTTGTGTCAGCGGGAATGTTTAGGTAAACGCATGCCTATTACGAGTTATCGTCGGATTCCCCCGATACACTACTGCGCTGTGCTTTGTTGTGTACCGTGGGCGATTTGGCAAGTAAAATATCGTAATAATGAATAAATAATGAGGCAGTTTATTCGTTCAGAAATGAGCAGATGCAAAAATATGCCCTGACACTTTAAAAGTATTTTCTACCGACAGCTCACTTCAAATTTGAAAACAGATACGCAAAACAATATATTACTTGCAAAAAAAGGAAAGCTCAATCCATGAAAATATATTAATGTTTAATGAAAACAATTCGCATGGAATGAACAGTCATATTTCATGGTCATAAAATGTGAAACATACAATATATTAAAAACGTTAAAGAAGAGTGTTTTCAAGAACAATAATACACTTATATCATATATATAGAGAGAGAGATCTGAATGTATCGTAGTAACAATTAAAATATGTTGAATAGAACAAATGCGGCGTAATGAAAAAACATTGTTATTTTGTTTCTTTATTTGATTTTAATTGCTTTCTTTTCTTACCATTATGTTTAATGACGCTGCATTTTTCTCTGCCGACATTATTAACCCGTTTCAGATGGCAGACAAGTGCCTTGTGACCGCTCTTTAAGCATTTTAAGTGTTTTGTATGCGGCAAACGCTTTGTGTGAAATACGAATACTGCTAATTACAAGTGAGTGGACAGCTTAAAAATATTACAAAATGTAATTAAGTCATTTATAGAAATAAATTGTGAAACGTGTTTCTTCTTGATACAAGCTATCCTGAGCGTGAAGTTTCCGTGTATAATTGTTTGTGGGTTTTTTACATTACCACCGGGTATTGACTCAAAAACAGATGGAAACCCAATTAAGATGCGTACATATTCACCTTAGGGTAGAGTTTTATTAAGTATAGTTGTATTTTAGAACACTCAATGTACACTCATCAGCGGACCAGACCACAACTAAAAGGCGATGGATACGATTGCGTATCTACCTTTTATAACAACAATACCGAAATACAGGTCATCTTAACAGGGTTTGAGAGATTACTTTACTTCAAAAATCATTATGCAATATACCCATAAGTACACGCACAATTAAATATAAACGTTATATCACATGGTCAATGGTCAGCCAGATATCAAGCTTTACAAAAACAATTTGTTTGAACAACCGTAAAGTCATAATACAAAAGAAAATATCATATAAAGCGTGATGAGAGTACAAACATTTATCACCAAAACTATGTTTTTTCTTAACTCTGCTTGCTTTAATATTTACTTTCTATCTATCATCGACAATGAATTCATTTGGGAGAACGATGCTTTTAAAGGGATGTGTCATTCAATGGCCAAACGTTGCTGATGTCAGCCAAGAAATATAGAATATGTTTCTTTTAACTTATAAATCACTTCACCATGTCTCTATAGTAGTTATAACTAGTGCAACTCCCATTAAAACGTACTGGTCTTAGCTTAATGTGAATGTGACATGTATCGACCCATTCGTGTCTGCGGGAGGCTTCAGATTAGGACATGCTTAATAGGGAATCCAGATATGTAAAAAATATCGTCATCCGGTTGAGATGCTGCCATACTCACTCAACGCTTCTAAGTGGTGAATGCATTTACTGACTTTGATCTGACAACCAAGGCTTACACACATGTATACGAATCAAACGTGATAGGTGACATATGAATGTATAAAATGTTCGTATTTGTAACCGGACTAGGGTCTGCCTATTGACAAGTGGAAAATGAAGAGAAAGACAAGAAGAAAACTGCATTTTCTGTTGGTAATCTTGGTTTGTGGGGATGCAGTCGTATGTCTTATGCCATGATCAACGCTCCCTAGACATTTCAGGGCCTTTCCGAGCGATTCATGATTGATATGTTTCTTAAAGACTTTCACGTCTTTATCGATGACATCCTTATCTTTTCTAAGACTTTTAGGGAACATATTGATCGGTTTGAAGCTGAGCTTGACAAGCATCGCTTAAAACTTAAACGTCTGTGGAATATCTTGTGTTTGAAGGAAAATTATTATATAGAGCATGAGAAGACATCAGCTGTCAGAAATTGGCCAGGCCCTTCTAGCATCAAATATCTACATGGGTTTCTTGGTTTCACAAGGTAGTATCGCCATTTCGAGAAAGACTGCCAAGATAGCCCAGCCCTTTCGTCTTCAAGGAGGGTCATCCTAAGTCCAAAAGGTCCAAAATGTCCAATTCTTTGAGATTGATACATGCAGAAACAATTAATTGCAATTTCGTGGTTTATTTCAATATGATTTAATCACAGCAGAAGGCTGCTAATCCGTCACTCAAACATACATTCACCTCTATACTAGTAAATGAGGTGGTAGGGCAATATTTAATACAAATACACTGCTTGAGACGTCTGAAGTATGGTGTGAAGTAATTGTTGGCTTTTAAATGCAGCATACGAGATATTTACTATCCCGCTATCAGTTAGCCACTTGTAGCAATTTGTGACACAAGCACTAAAATGCAATTTAACGACTACAAAAAGAATGATACAAGCACGTTTTAATACAAACGCATTTAATAAAAATCCGTACTGCGCTTTTTTTCTCGGCCAGAAAAACTTATTGCCTATCTTAATGATATGTCATTTACAAAACAAGTGTCTGAAAAAGTCAATACTCAAATTGAACACGATGATTTGAAAATGAAAAGGTAAATCAACTTTTGCCATCTGCAACGTTTCTACATATTTCAGATTGAGAATGCGCCCCTGTTCTAGCTAGCACTCTCAGGTGAGCGCTAGAAGTGCATAGCATAGAGATGAACCTTACGCACAATCAAGTTTGATCGGAGAGTCTTGTATAATGCCTACGGAAAATTTAAGTTTGATTGTTTTAATTATCTTGCAAGGAATCTAGGAATACGCTGGATGTGGCATTTAGATACATACTGAAAATAAATAAATGCCAATAGCTGTTAATTATAATAATAATAATAATAATAATAATAATAATAATAATAATAATAATAATAATAAGAATAAGAATAATAACAATAATAATAATAATAATAATAATAATAATAATAATAATAATAATAAAAGTAATAATAAAAATAATAATTATAATAATAATAATAATAATAATAATAATAATAATAATAATAATAATAATAATAATAACAATTATCGTTATTATAATAATTAAAATAATAATAATACTTATGATAATAATTATTATAGCATTTTGTATACACAATTTCATAACCATAGTAATGCGATTATTTTTTTTTGCCTAATGCACAAGCTAAATAAACTTATAATGATTAACTAATACTACTCATTTCTGGAGATCAAGTGACAGTAGGAAACCCACACTTTGGTTCGAAGAAATAGCTACCCTAGTAGACGATTATGGCGATGTAAAATATATAAATAAGCATAAGAATAAGACGACGACATGACAAAACAAATTCAACGTACTAAAATAGGGATTAATAAATAATGGTAATAAATGACTACAGAAGTGTTATTTTTGACGTCAATGATGTGTAGATTGCATCTGATTCATTTTGAGATATTGAATGCGATATTTGATAGGATATTTCTATCATGTTGTTATCATCAATATAAGCATTTATCAACTGATTTATATACTATATTCATTTCTATTCACGAACAACATGGAGTCTTACGAGCACTGTCTTCGCAGAAATGTAGCATTCGAGCGCAAGACTAGATTCAAGATGATTCGAAGCGCATACTGGACCCTGTAACGGCTTCGTGATCAGGAATTTGTAGAAGCAACACGAACAAGCGTACATGCAGCGTTATCGATATTAAAATTAGCCGTAGTTGGTATTGTATTGTTATATCTAAGATAATGGTCGTATTAGATCAAACTGGAGACACATCTTTACCGAGCCAAAGCGATGAGCATCGTAATAAACCTTGTTTGATGTGTAGTAATACGCACCAAAACGTATTTTATTCCTAAGTATTCAATCTGATTGTGACACAGAATCAGGCACAATCTACTGCTGACAAAGACTTATAGACTATCAAAGACCAAGAATGTACTTAACTTTAAGTACAATGAAACGTCAGCAAGAAATTCGTATTACATTTAAGCGCCCTTGTCTAATGTTTACAAAAGCACTTTGAATTCTGTCCAAATATCCAATGCAGAGGTCTCTACTTTTTTGGTACATTTTTGCCACCATCTTGGACGACATTTTAATTTTGTTCAAAATGCTGTTTGAATGCTTCATATAAACATTTTATTAAAAGCAATACGATTAAAATAAATTTTGACAATCCATCAAATAGTTCATTTATCATTTTCGTACAGTTGGCGGCCATATTGAACGGAATTTAAAATATTAATCATCTGTAATATGTTTTCTGTATACTTAATTGTTCATTTCCCTCATTTGAAAAGTGAACATGTTAAGACTGCTGAATAAATGTCAAGGTTCATGCTCATAATTCTACAAATGTTGTACATTTGAACCAAGCGGCGCCTTTTGGGCCTCATCTTAAATATATTAATATCACAACAGTAGGTGCGATGCCATTAGATTCTTGTGTTAGATTTGTCTTTCCTACATAAATATGCATAACATTTTCTAAACACCGCCATGCAGGGTTATCGACTATCGGCAGCCGGACTACTTTATACCCCTCATGCTTGATTTAGTGCTACCCCTTCGATGACTGAAAACGTGTGTGCTAACAAAATTGCAAAATTAATCATAATAAAATGTCTGATTGTTCCTGTCTGCTAGTGAAGGGTTCTCTATCAGTTGTGTTGTCGGTTCTCTAATGATAAAATGAATTGTTGATTATAGTTGATAACCAACGGTTTTACTCGATATCGGCAAGTTGAGTAACAGCAATATTCCTAAACCGATAAATGATTGCATTGACCATTGAGAAATGTGAAAGTACGTATGTCTACATATGCTTGATTACTCATGGTTTGTTTGTCCGTTAACTATAGTCTCATGGAAGATACAGGGTCGAAGAGATATCCTACAGTGGTTTGCATTGTTGTTAAGCAAAGGCTATGTGGAAGGTACAGTTAGAAGCCGGTTTAACATTCGTTTTTTCACTTTACGTGTCAAGCATTTTTGTGATATTTTTTCTAATCGTGTGAGTTATCAAATGGCATCGTCGAATTCTACATTCTTAATTCGTCCCATAATATATTATTTCCATCGTGTGTTAACACATTCAGAGTGTCGTTTTAAACAGTTATCCCGATACACAGGCTTCCGCCAGTGCCTCGTTCGATATTGTCTTACTCAGCAAAAACAGCAAATCTCAATTCGAGATAATCTAATAACAGGACATCTTTCACTTAAAAAGTTATAATCAGTATGTTATATGAGATGTATATGATTATATTTTACCTTTGGTAATAGACACTTGTTAACGAAATTAATGGTTCCAGTCATAGCTAACTGTCTTTCATGAGTTCGTTTACATGATGTGCTTGTATCCGGTCGTTGAGTACTTGAAATCAATTTATCAGTTTATATGTGTTTTTGCATTATTCTTCATTGTTTTCAAGTGGATGCGTGCTCTAATGAGACGTATATGTTTTAATTTAGTAATTATTAATACATGATGGGACAAGTGTGAGGTTATCGCCATGTGTACTAGTTGAAGCCCCCAGTAGACTCGAGTTCCAATGAAATCGTGTGTTTCACTGACCGTTCTAAGGCGGTAGTCCCATCGTTTAACTGTAAAGCAATTTGATGAGGGTGAGGTTTGTTTGTTGTGTTTGTAATTGTGAATGCGATGTAAGTTTGTTTTTGTTGTTTGTATTTGTGTATGTGATGTTGATGTTTTTGTGTACATAGTTCGTTTTCGTTTGGGCCCTTGCCTTGTTCCCCTAAACAGGGTTTATTTTTGAATGTTTGTGTACTGGGCTTGTCCGTGTATATTTTATTGTATTATTGGATATTACAGGAAAATTGGATGAAATAAGTAACTGGTTGAGGTTAATCAAAATATGATCCATATCAACGGTGTAATGATCATGTCAGTATTTTTATTAATTGAGTTTGTCAAGCAAAAAACATAACTGGTTTCATGACTTATTTTGTCTCTATAGCAGAAATAAATCAGGCTTGTTTACTGACTTCCATAAAAACGTCATTCTTTTTACTATCATATGACATTTGCTCGACACGTTTGTGTCTGCTAAGAGCTTATAATGGAGTTCATATCTGAGGAGAATATCTTTTATATGGTTAGCGTGCTGGTGGAATGCCTGTCTTTTACGACGGAATGATTTTGTCACAAAGCTTCTACAAACATCAAATGTAAAAGCAAAATAATGGCAGTATAATGTTTATAGCTAATCAATACAATTTAATGAAGAATTTCCCGACTTTCTCTTTTTTGCTGATCGAGCACAAAGACACTAATCAGTGACAATTGATAAACTGTTCAAGAGCAATGATAAAGAATAAGTAGTGTGCACAATTTTAGGTAAAAACAAAATGCAGTTACCATAAACATAGAAAAATAAGATTGTATGGTTTACGTTAAAACTATTATAATTGATATTAACTATCATGATAACTTGAGCACATATAAACACAAATACATTGAAGACAAAAGTCAAACAAACGTGTCACGGTGTGCCATCTCTTGTTGCCTGTGGTTCAACTTTCAAGAACTGTCCGGACAAGCGTTGATCTTGGACGAACAACCCAGTTTAAACGCAACGTGATTGCAAGAGATCGTGCCAAATTGCCATGTCCATTCCTTCCGGTAATGCGGTCTTGGTGTTAATCAGCTTTATAGTTCATCTGGAATTTTGTCTGAGACACATCTCATTGTGATAAAGATGATATAGTTGGATTGCTAGTATGGAAAAATAAAATACCCAATCACAAATGTGTGGAAATTATTGCTTGCAGGCACTACTGTGGTACGTTTCTTCATTCATTTTGCCCGTCATTGCTGGTGACACCTTGCCCGTCATTGCTTACACCTTGCCCGTCATTGCTGCTGACACCTTGCCCGTCATTGCTGGTGACACCTTGCCCGTCATGGCTGGTGACACATTGCCCGTCATTGCTCGTGACACCTTGCCCGTCATTGCTGGTGACACCTTGCTCGCCATTGCTTGTGACACCTTGCCTGTCATTGCTGGTGACACCTTGCCCGCCATTGCTTGTGACACCTTGCCTGTCATTGCTGGTGACACCTTGCTCGCCATTGCTTGTGACACCTTGCCTGTCATTGCTGGTGACACCTTGCCCGCCATTGCTTGTGACACATTGCTCGTCATTGCTGGTGACACCTTGCTCGTCATTGCTGGTGCACCTTGCCCGTCATTGCTGGTGACACCATGCCCGTCATTGATGGTGACACCTTGCCCGTCATTGCTGGTGACACCTTGCCCGTCATTGCTGGTGACACCTTGCCCGTCATTGCTGGTGACACCTTGCCCGTCATTGCTGGTGACATCTTGCCCGTCATTGCTGGTGACACCTTGCCCGTCATTGCTGGTGACAACTTGCCCGTCATTGCTGGTGCACCTTGCCGTCATTGCTGGTGACACCGCCTTCTACTATGTTTACCATATTTGTCAGTTTTACATGTAAATCGAGCAGCATTGGCTTTGGTTATCTAGCCATATAGGAAATTACACTCAGTGCATATAATCATCAAAGAGCTGAAACCCTGTCCAAACGCGATGAACTGGCTCACTTCCGTTTCTTTATATTGCATTGGCTGCCAAAATTGATCCTATGGATAATACAATGACCTTTTAACTTTTGTGAAGATTTTTTATCAAAAGCACGTGAAAGTTAATAATTTGACATATTCTTGACAACTATTACGTTTTTAATGATCATAATGTCCAATTCGGTCATAGAGGTAATGTCGTTTATTTTTCATACTGCGAATGCTTTCACGCTAACAACTATTATGTCTGTAAAAATCATCGAGCACATAGAACCATCAAAGGACTGTTACACCATTAAATGGCAACAAAAATACATATGTAGTGATAAAGTTTCCAGTTTCATAATAAAGCCGTATTGAATGTTCGTGCAAATGATTCATGGCTGCGCTTTATCTCCATAGAAGTAATAAATCACGCTACCCTCATGACTTCATTCAGCACCTACGTGGCTATCATATTCCATCTTTCCGACTACATTTTTAGGAAAATTACGTGTTTCATAATAATGGGCGTTTTTGTTGATAATAAACTAGGTTGTGGGTTTCACCAACTGTGCATTTGTTCTGACGGTTTCAAATCAATTAAAAACAAGTTTTCTCGTTTGTTTTACGAAAACCGAACCTTGTTTTTGTAACTATCGAAATCTCCTCCGGAGGCGGTTTCGTCGGTTCGTTCCATCCGAAAACAAGTTCACTTTAATAAATAAACAAGTTGGAAAGTGATCTAACACGTGTGGTGTAACACAATTTAGTTAAAGCAGGCATGTGGCCGTCTGGGGTATCATTGTTTGAAGAAATTTAGAAATAATGGCTGCATACAAAGGCTCCATCATGATGTCGAAAATGTTCTAAAAACCATTTCGTTTGTTACTTAAACCGAAACTTTTGAAGCAGTTTTTATTTCCAAACTGAAACTAGTTTGGTACGAACAAAAATGCCGATAGTTTTTTTTTATATCGCTCGGCCTAATTTAAAAACTAATGAAGTAATTTGACAGTTTCATGTATAAAAGAATACGATGTTGAATGGAACAGCCGTAATCAGTACATTTGAAATAAGTACATAACGAAGAGTCATTGCATTCCAAAAGCTGAGTAAACACTGTGTTATCAATAATGTAGACGACAAAATGAAAATGTTTACCTTTGTTATGCTAAGAACAGACTTAAGTTTTATGCTGATCAAAGCTTTTTAACACAAAACATACACCAAACCACAGAAAGATGATAAAACAACACCGTACAGTTTCTATATCTACTTTGCTTCCAATAATTGTGACAAATAACAGTTCCTGGTAATTTCTTTAGGCACATTATATGTTCGATAAGGGGATAAACTTCATTCGAGATAAAGGTGCGCATATTTCATGTAAATACAAACGTGATACTACATTGTTGATAAAGATTTCAACCGTTATATGGATGAACTTTAAAATCTTTGAAGTATTTAAAGTTATTGTGCCTTGTTAGTACATAGTCTGCCTGAGTTCTCCGTTATGCGTATAACAAGTAAAGCTGCCGTTATCGTTGTTTTCACCAGACCTGCATTCATAATACAAAGGTTATTTGATTTGCAAATATCAATCAGATTTTCTCCAAATCTGTTGCTTGTATGGTACATTGATATTCGACGTGGTGGGGGTCGTTCAGTAAGTCATTAAGATCAAGATCAGTAATCTGCCCGTGCTCTATAAAATCACACCTTTGACCTACTCTACTGTTCAAATCGCCGAGCCATATCGTTTGGCCACGTTGTGCAAAAAGTTCTAAATCGTTTTCAATCTCTGTAAAAAGGTCTGTATCGTAAAAATTATGACCAGGAGAGTTCTCCGGCTGGATGTAGGAAACTGCAACATACCAATCGTCTTCGGTTATAAAATAATCTCTGCACAATTTTAACCACACACTATTATCTACTCTGTTCATTTCTACAGTTATGCCTTTTCGTAGGTGGTCTTTGACGTAAATGATTATACCCCCACTGGACCTTTTTCGCGCGGCGGTGCTGGAATTTTCGGTATGAATGAATAACTTTATATCCTTTAAGGTCAATGCAAGATTTATCTCAGGGTACCAATATTGATATTTCGTGTCCGTGGTAACGCATGTCAGAAATAAATGAGTAACAACAATTAAGGAATGTGTGAAAAACATTGTTCGCACTAATAACGTATCGCTATTTTTTCAAGTAATGAAAAATGTAAATTCACCAATACATATGGTATATAATGATTTGAATGCTAATATAAACAATTCTTCTTGGGCAAAGAGAATAAATTCTGTTATTGATCATCTTGGTTTTATGGATGTAAGACAAAACTTCGATATAAATGTAAATTATCTTCCTTTACTTAAATGTAGAATTCGTGACCAGTTTATTCAAGAATGGAATGCTTCTATAAATAGTATGCCAAAACGTTCATTGTATTGTAAACTTAAAGAAAACTTTTCTTTTGAAAATCATCTTGTACAAATTTAAAATGATAAACTAAGAAAATATATGACGCGTTTTAGATTATCAGCACATACTCTTGAAATTGAAACTAGTAGATATTTTGGTACTGCCAGAGCTGACAGAAAATGTTAATGTTGTTCTTCAAATATGATAGAAGACGAGTATCATTTTATGTCATGTTGTACAATATACAAACGATTGAGACAAACTTACTTAGGCAACACCTCCTGGCCTTCGATAAATATGTTAAAATATGTATTACTAAATAAATCAACTAGTAAATTACTTAATACTGTAAGATTTATCAAATTTGCAATGGAATTAAGAAAATCTACCCTGGAACCTTAACTGTTTCTAACATTTATTGAAAAAATAAGTATAAATCAACTGGCTTATTATTATGTTTGTTGTTGTTTTTTTTTGCTTTATGTTTTTGTGTCTTTTTTGTACTATGCTCTCTACTGTGCTTCTTAATCTTTGTGTGTTTCTATTTGTTTAAATTATCACCATGACTATGTGTTTAATGGCCATAGGCATTTGTATGCCGACCTTTGCCAGTAAACTTTGAAATTGAACTTGCTATTTTTTCATGAGATACAATGTAAGTCCGTCAGAGTTCGGATATGTCAGTATTTATTCGGAATGCTTTACAATAAGGTTGCTATGTAACAGCTTTACCACATCTTTTACCACCGTTTGAATATTAATAAATATATGTTAGGAATGTTTACAAAATAAGGTTGCTTTGAAACAATTTTAGAAAAGCTTTACCGTTATTTATCAAATCGTGACATCACTCATGTGAAAGTCAATAGATATATATTAATATCGATAAAACCCATTTAGCCGCGTCTCTGATGCCTTGCTTCAACAATCGTTTTGTGATGATTTGAAAAGACAAATTAAAATTAATAATTTGTACATAATGGAAAGAAAAATAAGAATGGTGATTTCTGATGTAAATGTTTTCTTATCTGTTGCCATCATTTCTCCGACAATTAATAGAAAACCAACCAGAACATTCGTTTTTCAGTGAACTCAATTTTCAGATACATAAACACACACAACAGGGATAAAGATGTACTTCCATATATGTATAGGTAGCAGTTAACAGAACGACAACTTTTCTTTTTTCTCACGAAATGTGTTCAAAAGAATAAAGAAACTACATCACGGTCATACATTGCCACTTGATAAACACAGAAACTTTTAATAATCTAAACATTACTAAACTAATAAGTTTGAGTTCGTATTTTCCTACCCGCTAAAATTACATAACTTGCCGAACGCCAGTCGCCATAATAATAATAATAATAATAATAATCATAATAATAATAATGATAATAATAATAATAACATCATTATTTTATGGAGGAAACACATTATGACATAATTACAGTGTCAACTACAAAACATCATATTTTCAATATGGCCTTCTAAAACAAAACATAATGACATCTTTACACAATTCACACATGTATACATACTATTATTCAAATATCATCAAATACGATAAGCAACAAGTGATATAAAGCATTAATGCATAATTAAACATGTTAATTATGATAAACACATGTATACAATTTACACATGTATACTATCATTCAAATAGCAAAAAGGATAAAGATAAATCATCATATGAAGCAGTAATGAATAATAAACCGTGGTAAACACACGAATTTCAAGCCCTTATCGACAAACACCCAATTTATTTTCCCATACAAATAATTTCGTCCCCTGAGGTGCCGGTAGACCATGTTACTTAAATATGCAATTTGATCCTTATCCACTAGGCATCTTTGTCACAACATTGCGGATGTGTCTGGATGCTGAGTAGTTTTTGGTAACATTTATGTATCTAGAACTTGTTGATGATTGAATGCATTTGTTTGCTCTGGAAAACTTAATGGTTTGACTATTCAAAATACGTGATATAACGAAAATATTAAGTAAAATCGTATTGAATACGATCAGGCGGAGGACGAGCGCAATCTTTTTAACCAATATAGTTTTACTGAATATCTCCTAAATTACTTTGAATGTAACACTCATTTTGATTGGCCGCCTAATCCGGCGCACAACCTTGAGCATGCTGCATTCATGCATCAAGCGTGTGTTATTTTAAATATTGGCGACTGTTTCATTATTTTGCATAATATACGTATTAAACCATATCAAATTCGATCGACACTAATTCTTGAAAAAAAAACGCCAAAATATTTTGAGTTAAATTGATTTATTTTAACAAAGTTGTAGACTTCTTATTTATTTTGATACCCTTTCGTTTTTTGTAGTTTAAAGTAATTTTGCCTTAAAAAATGTTCATGAAATGCCCGACTGGACTGCAGTATACGAAACCTTTGATGGTTGCCTTTCTTGGAGTAAAGTGTTTAACAATCGATTATCATATACATGCTTTTGAAATTACAAATCAGTTGTTGTCGCGAAACGAAGTGAAACATGTCAAAGTTCACATAACTACCATGATACGCACGTGATATAAACATCAACTCTTGAAGGAGGGAACTCTACCCTTCACAAAGTGACAATTTCTCGGAATAACATTTTTTAAACATAAAATTCAGTAGTAAATGCATGTGCATGTATATTTCTGGATAACATGCAACGGCAAAATTATAACATTAAAAATTATGCGCTAAAGTAGTTATATGTAGTTATACGTAGCGTACATAACATTGATGCGTGTATGGCTTGTGTGTGTTGTTTGTTCGACTGTGTCTTTCGTTCAGCGTCGCTTAAATACTTAACTCGTGCCTCTAAACAAGTTTTATATTTAATGTTTTGACTATTTGGCTTGCCCCGGTAGTTTTCATTAATTATTATTCATTAGTACAGCTACGCAATGTTGTAATGGTATGTCAGTATTTTAAGTGTGGTACTTCAGTGATTTATTGTCTAGTTTCATTGTCAGGTGACCTAAATTCCTTTTAATTTCGCTACTCGTGAAAAAATGATTTTCTATGACACTCGTGAAATAAAATACGTTCTTAAAAATCAACAAATATTCTCTTATTAATCATTATCGTGTTCAGATAAAGAAAATGCTAAAATAAGGTGAGTGCATTGCCTTCAAAAATTCCAAAACACATAAAGAATACTTCTTCCCGATTGCATTGCCAATAAATAACACTTGTATGGGCAACATATTCCTTCACCCTTTCTTTGACTTTCTTCTTTGCATATCTCGATGTTATTATAAGAGAATAACAGTGTCCTGGCTTTTCTATTCAAACTCAATATTAAATAGAAAACAATATAATAATGTTTTTATTATTGATATAATAAAACACATAATGCCATTTTTCGAATGTACGTGAAGTTAGCGGCCTAGCGGCCTAGCGGCCTAGCGGCGTGAAGTTAGCGGCCTAGCGGCCTAGCGGCCTAGCGGCCTAGCGGCGTGAAGTTAGCGGCCTGGCGGCCTAGCGGCCTAGCGGCGTGAAGTTGGCGGCCTAGCGGCCTAGCGGCCTAGCGGCCTGGCGGCCTAATTATTTTTTCTATTTCAAAGCAATTGTTAATGCGTTTTTTAAAACAATGATAAATCAAGGTTTTTGATTCATATAGTTACATAGCGGCCTTAAATTGTTATATATTCAGAATATTTTTCTTTACCTTTTATTCTAAAACAATTTTAAATTAACTGTTTTATGCACAAATTATCACTCTGAAGCGTTTTTCAAACTTTTTTCAAAAAAGTCGATCAAGCACTTCAGCGACCTAGCGGCATAGAAGCCTGAAATTAGCGGCCTAGCGGCCTAGCGGCCTAGCGGCCTAAATTGAATCCTATTTTAAAGCATGTATACATGCATTTTCTTCTAAAACAATAACATTTTAACTGTTTTTATGCACAAATTAACACATTGAAGCGATTATCAACAGTTTTTTTCCAAAAACGTCGATAAAGCAGTCAGCTATTTCAAAGCATTAAACATGACTGTTCTTCTTAATCAATGATATATTAACTGTTTATATGCACAAATTATCACTCTGAAGCGTTTTTCAACTTTTTTTCAAAAAAGTCGATCGTGCACTTCAGCGGCCTAGCGGCCTAGCGGCCTAGCGGCCTAGCGGCGTGAAGTTAGCGGCCTGGCGGCCTAGCGGCCTAGCGGCCTAAAATGGTATCCTATTTCAAAGCATGTATACATGCATTTTCTTCTAAAACAATGACATATTAACTGTTTTTATGCACAAATAAACACTTTGAAGCTATTAGCGATTATCAATATTTATTTTTTTTAAAGCGTCGATAAAGCAGTCAGCTATTTCAAAGCATTAAACATGCCTGATCTTCTAAAACAATGATATATTTACTGTTTATATGCACAAATTATCACTCTAAAGCGTTTTTTATTTTTTTTTCAAAAAAGTTGATCGAGCACTTCAGCGGCCTAGCGGCCTAGCGGCGTGAAGTTAGCGGCCTGGCGGCCTAGCGGCCTAGCGGCCTAAAATGGTTTCCTATTTCAAAGCATGTATACATGCATTTTTTTCTAAAACAATGACATATTAACTGTTTGAATGCACAAATTAACACTTTGAAGCTATTAGCGATAATCAACATCTTTTTTTTTTCAAAAAAGTCGATTAAGCAGTCAGCTATTTCAAAGCATTAAACATGCCTGATCTTCTTAATCAATGATATATTTACTGTTTATATGCACAAATTATCACTCTGAAGCGTTTTTCAACTTTTTTTCAAAAAAGTCGATCGAACACTTCAGCGGCCTAGCGGCCTAGCGGCGTGAAGTTAGCGGCCTGGCGGCCTAGCGGCCTAGCGGCCTAGCGGCCTAAAATGGTATCCTATTTCAAAGCATGTATACATGCATTTTCTTCTAAAACAATGACATATTAACTGTTTTTATGCACAAATTAACACTTTGAAGCAATAAGCGATTATCAACATTTTTTTTTTAAAAGCGTCGATAAAGCAGTCAGCTATTTCAAAGCATTAAACATGCCTGATCTTCTAAAACAATGATATATTTACTGTTTTTATGCACAGACTATCACTCTGAGGCGATTATCAACATTTTTTTGAGAAGGATTGGCATGTATGCTGACTGCTTAATCGACTTTTTTGAAAAAAAAAAGATGTTGATTATCGCTAATAGCTTCAAAGTGTTAATTTGTGCATAAAAACAGTTAATATGTCATTGTTTTAGAAGAAAATGCATGTATACATGCTTTGAAATAGGAAACCATTTTAGGCCGCTAGGCCGCTAGGCCGCCAGGCCGCTAACTTCACGCCGCTAGGCCGCTGAAGTGCTCGATCAACTTTTTTGAAAAATAATTGAAAAACGCTTCAGAGTGATAACTTGTGCATAAAAACAATAAATACATCATTGTTTTAGAAGAACAGGCATGTTTAATGCTTTGAAATAGCTGACTGCTTTATCGACGCTTTTAAAAAAAATGTTGATAATCGCTAATAGCTTCAAAGTGTTAATTTGTGCATAAAAACAGTTAATATGTCATTGTTTTAGAAGAAAATACATGTATACATGCTTTGAAATAGGATACCATTTTAGGCCGCTAGGCCGCCAGGCCGCTAACTTCACGCCGCTAGGCCGCTAGGCCGCTAGGCCGCTGAAGTGCTCGATCGACTTTTTTGAAAAAAAGTTGAAAAACGCTTCAGAGTGATAATTTGTGCATATAAACAGTTAATATATCATTGATTAAGAAGAACAGGCATGTTTAATGCTTTGAAATAGCTGACTGCTTAATCGACTTTTTTGAAAAAAAAAGATGTTGATTATCGCTAATAGCTTCAAAGTGTTAATTTGTGCATTCAAACAGTTAATATGTCATTGTTTTAGAAGAAAATGCATGTATACATGCTTTGAAATAGGAAACCATTTTAGGCCGCTAGGCCGCTAGGCCGCCAGGCCGCTAACTTCACGCCGCTAGGCCGCTAGGCCGCTAGGCCGCTGAAGTGCTCGATCAACTTTTTTGAAAAAAAAATAAAAAACGCTTTAGAGTGATAATTTGTGCATAAAACAGTAAATATATCATTGTTTTAGAAGATCAGGCATGTTTAATGCTTTGAAATAGCTGACTGCTTTATCGACGCTTTAAAAAAAAATATTGATAATCGCTAATAGCTTCAAAGTGTTAATTTGTGCATAAAAACAGTTAATATGTCATTGTTTTAGAAGAAAATGCATGTATACATGCTTTGAAATAGGATACCATTTTAGGCCGCTAGGCCGCTAGGCCGCCAGGCCGCTAACTTCACGCCGCTAGGCCGCTAGGCCGCTAGGCCGCTGAAGTGCACGATCGACTTTTTTGAAAAAAAGTTGAAAAACGCTTCAGAGTGATAATTTGTGCATATAAACAGTTAATATATCATTGATTAAGAAGAACAGGCATGTTTAATGCTTTGAAATAGCTGACTGCTTAATCGACTTTTTTGAAAAAAAAAGATGTTGATTATCGCTAATAGCTTCAAAGTGTTAATTTGTGCATTCAAACAGTTAATATGTCATTGTTTTAGAAGAAAATGCATGTATACATGCTTTGAAATAGGAAACCATTTTAGGCCGCTAGGCCGCTAGGCCGCCAGGCCGCTAACTTCACGCCGCTAGGCCGCTAGGCCGCTAGGCCGCTGAAGTGCTCGATCAACTTTTTTGAAAAAAAAATAAAAAACGCTTTAGAGTGATAATTTGTGCATAAAACAGTAAATATATCATTGTTTTAGAAGATCAGGCATGTTTAATGCTTTGAAATAGCTGACTGCTTTATCGACGCTTTAAAAAAAAATATTGATAATCGCTAATAGCTTCAAAGTGTTAATTTGTGCATAAAAACAGTTAATATGTCATTGTTTTAGAAGAAAATGCATGTATACATGCTTTGAAATAGGATACCATTTTAGGCCGCTAGGCCGCTAGGCCGCCAGGCCGCTAACTTCACGCCGCTAGGCCGCTAGGCCGCTAGGCCGCTGAAGTGCACGATCGACTTTTTTGAAAAAAAGTTGAAAAACGCTTCAGAGTGATAATTTGTGCATATAAACAGTTAATATATCATTGATTAAGAAGAACAGGCATGTTTAATGCTTTGAAATAGCTGACTGCTTTATCGACGTTTTTGGAAAAAAACTGTTGATAATCGCTTCAATGTGTTAATTTGTGCATAAAAACAGTTAAAATGTTATTGTTTTAGAAGAAAATGCATGTATACATGCTTTGAAATAGGATTCAATTTAGGCCGCTAGGCCGCTAGGCCGCTAATTTCAGGCTTCTATACCGCTAGGTCGCTGAAGTGCTTGATCGACTTTTTGAAAAAAGTTTGAAAAACGCTTCAGAGTGATAATTTGTGCATAAAACAGTTAATTTAAAATTGTTTTAGAATAAAAGGTAAAGAGAAATATTCTGAATATATAACAATTTAAGGCCGCTATGTAACTATATGAATAAAAAACCTTGATTTATCATTGTTTTAAAAAAAAACGCATTAACAATTGCTTGGAAATAGAAAAAATAATTAGGCCGCCAGGCCGCTAGGCCGCTAGGCCGCTAGGCCGCCAACTTCACGCCGCTAGGCCGCTAGGCCGCCAGGCCGCTAACTTCACGCCGCTAGGCCGCTAGGCCGCTAGGCCGCTAACTTCACGCCGCTAGGCCGCTAGGCCGCTAGGCCGCTAACTTCACGTACATATTTTTCGAAGACTTTAAACTGATCAATCGAGAAGGGCCGTTTTATATAACGTTGCAAAAACTATTTTGATACATTTAGTTTTCGAAAATATGTTAATAATGAAACTTTGTTATACGGAATAAGATATGATTAAATACTAATACAATGTATCCATATTGAATGTAAATTTTTGATGTTCTTTCTGCTTTTGTCACGCAATATATTACTTTCGTCACGCTAAAACCATAAACATACGATTTCACTCAAGCTGTCTACCAGCATTATATCATGCTTCAGTTCAGACTTCCATCAAAATGCTTTGTTGTTTGACACATTTTTGTCAGCTAAAAGCATAATGGGGAACTTATATCTGTAGAGAACATTCTCATTAGGTTTAGCGCTATCTCTGTATTTTATAGAAATAATGTTCGCACAGAGCTTGTTCAAACATAAAATGTAAGAGCGAAATGATGGCTGTATAATGTTTCTAGCTAATCAATACAATAATGAAAGATTTCTCGTCTTTCTCATTGTCATGAATAATTGGTAGCTTTATTGCTGGTTCAATCAATGAAATAGTGTTAGTGTTCTAAAGAAAAATACAGACACGTTGTATAGAGGATGGACATCAAACGTATATTATTATAATAACGGTAACGTAATCTTGTTCAATGAGACAATTGAGTATCGGACACTTTAACATTTTCAAACTGCTCATGAGCAATGATACAAAATACGTAGTTTATATTTATTGATACTCAACAAAGAACAGCTACAATAAACATGAAAACAAAAAATGGAACGTGCATACGTTAAAATTATTATGATTGATATTATGATTGATATTAACTCTCGTGATGAATTGAGCAAATATCAAACACATTAAGCAAACACTTTCAATATTATCGCCATAACAAAAAAATGGAAGACAAATATTTTCAGAATTAGTTATTGTGGCGTAAATATTCGGAGGCCAGTTACAATTACGTTTGATTGAGTGCGATCCTTGAGGCATCGATACGAACTTAAAATACAACATTGATCCCATTACAAGCCATCATTTCAATATATGTCTTGTATCTGGTTGATTCGGTCTTGTTGTTTATATTTTCCAAGCTGTTGTCTTAAATCGTGTCACGTTTCCCCCCCCCCCCCCCCCCCCCCCCCCCTCTTTAAGTGAATGGTTCTTAACCAATTTCCAGACAAGCTTTGTTCTTGGACAAACAACGAGCTTGCATAAGAACGTGCCGAATTGCAATGTCCCTTCCTTCCAGTCAAACGGTATTGGTATCAATAAATTAATTGGTTTTATTTCGTTTTTTTAATTCTCTCCGTATATCCGTCAGAATAAAGTTCGGTAGCTATATTTTGTACAACAACAGCAGACTTATTTGCATTAACGATTTCAAATCGCAACACTCTCATAATTCATTATTGAGGTTTACTATCATTAAAATATGGCAACAGCGGAAATAAAGTTAATTAATCAAACACTTAAATATCATTACTGATATGATTTTTCTAAATCAAAATACAATGATTAAATTTTATTAATTCACACATAATATAGCAATCTGATACTGAGGAGTAAACAATTGCAAATAGTGTGCCGATATCAGTCAACGCCGCGATGTACCAACGAGTATAAATAACATTCGAAAACAAGACGACCATTAAAAATAAACATCAATTATACGATATTTTGAACTTTTTCTTAATATCTAACTATATGTTATTTAAAAACATGTACTCTTTATAACTATATATGTAATTGTGTTGTAAAATATCATTCGGCCGTCTGTACGATGTTAAACAGTTGAATGGCCAAATGTATTGTTATATGCCGATTTGTCAATAATCTTTGAAACATGAAACTTGATATTTTGAAGTATTGAAACTTTCATTAAAATGTTGATTGAAAGCCTTCCAACGTGCAGCCTTTAACAACCACCCCTTTCGACACTGAGCACGTTGACATGTCATGGTGTCGAGAAGTAAGAATGCAATTTATTTCAAATTTTGTTATCTGCCTATATTTTTGTTATTCTTTACCTTATGGTGTGTATTATTTTCATTGTCTGTATATATTATGAAACTTTATACATCAATTAACTTTAATTAAGACCTATTTGGATATCATGTCATTTTATGTAAGTTAAATAGTAGTTGTGCAATGCTCATTTAAACGCATTTAAAATAGTAACAAGGTCAGAAACATAACGGTTTAAGCCCATATGTTTTTATATAAAATTCACGAAATTCAAATGATGTACAATGTTTAAAGTAGTTTATAACCGAAAACTTTATCAAAGTAACCTATGTTGCATACCCTTAGTTTCCTTAGCAACGTTTACTAGAACACGATCATTAAGGTCTTATCTACGAGGTATGTTTCTTAAATGATTCGAGTAGGTACCTCTTTAAGATGAGTAACATTAAAAAGCTATTTTGATATTTAAAAATTTAAAAAGCCCGCCCACGAATTTTACGAACAGGAATTGGTGCGGAACCTGCTGTTTTATGATTATTTTTATTTTTTATATGCAATAATAACCGAGAAAGAGGCAGGCAACACACTGATTTCAAGGCTAAAGGAAATCCTAACTTTGAGATAGAGAAGAAGTATGACCAATAGCACATTGTCAAGGACATCTAAGCTATATGCTAATAACTATCAGAGGAGTGTTAGCCTAAGCAAGATAGTCATACTGCATGTACAAAAATGCTTGAAGTATGCCTTAGCAAAGAATGCTGGGAATCCGACAGGATAAAGAAACAACTTCAGGCACTTATTCTTCGATCTGTTTTATGAGCACAGTTTATGTTTGAACAAGTTTATGTGGTTTTAATGTCTAAAATATAAACCAAAGGAGACTCACCACAAATTGAGCTGGATAAAGAATCAGAACATGTTAGTAGACAAGTAAGTTTGAAGCCCGGAAGTTGTATCATTATAGAAATTCCGATTAACTTCAGAATGATTGCCACTGATTCCTTCATCAACGTAGTTTTATATTTAAACATGTAGATGACAATTTAATGGCAAGCTCATAACATTTTTTTCCCGTTTGTTATAGTGCAAACAATATCCATTGCCATAATTTATTATGGATGTCGATTTTACAACAATTTAAATGCAGTGTTTACTGTTTAGTGGTATACCTTTATTTACGCTGCTGTTATTCTATCTATCACATATTTGTTTTAACAAACATTTTACGTTCATATGTTACCATCCAATATTGCCTCCAGTTCAAAAGGTTCGTATCCCCTGAGTATTTTACTAGTTAACGCATTTCACATCTCATACCTTTGATTTCAGCCTTGAGTTACACTTCGGAAAAAAAACTTATTTTTATTACAGTCTTTTATGAAAATTACTTGTATATTCAAATTACATGCAGTGCTTTGTTGTGTAGTGATAACAGAAGTCTGGTGGTTAGCATAATGAGAGTTGGTTACACGGGCTAAAAGTATTAACCTTTTGTAAATAAGTGGGCATTCAAAATAAGTATATGTGAGCAATGCAAATCGATCGGTCCCTGATCAATACTATTATGAACTCAATATAGTAGTTTTCAGGTTCACACTGAAGCTTAGCTATCCCCTGGGAAGCAATCTCTTACCTATTCTGAGAAACGGCGTAAGCACATTTTTTAAAGATCACAGCTATCGTCAACAAAGCGTCGTCATCTAGAGTTTAAACAAGAACGTGCCATATCCCAAAGGGCTGAAGTTGCCATCAGGCAGATGAGTTGTGATAAAGTGTATTGTAGTTCTATGTCTATATCTCCTAATATCTCATAATATCTCCCGCGTTTAAGCAAAATATTTCATAACGCTGCACTCTTATGCAAACAGACACATAGTTGTCGGTCTTGGATATTAAAAGCTTAAGTTCTGATAACTTTTTATTAAGAAACTACAAACTTAAGTAAGTGAACCATTCTGATAAGATATCTTCGAGACACTGACACTTGTTATCATTGAGAAATTTTATTTCATAACCCTAGACTCCTTTTTTCAGTCTCAAATTCTTCCCTCTTTAGTCCTATTTTGAGACTTTACTTTTCATATGATGTCATAATGTACATAATTTTTACAGGAATACTGAATAAACGTATTACAGATTGGGCTGAAAATAATGATATTACTGTTTAAGTGATGCCCAATTAGGTTTTAGGTCGCTCAACAGTTGATACAATTTTTGTGCTGAATGCTGATATAAGGAAATTTTTGCCTGTGCATTTATAGATTTTAAGAAAGCCTTTGACAGTATTTATAGAAATGATCTTTGGGTTAAGTTGTATAATGTAGGTGTTCGTGGAAAAACGTTGAAAATTATACGCGATATGTACTCTAAGGTCAGAGCACGTGTAAGAAAGTTTCATTTTCTGATTACTTTGAATGTTTTATAGGCTTAAAGCAAGGTGAAGTCATGTCTCCGATATGGTTTTCTTTATTTTTAGACGATCTGAAGTTGTATTTATTGGATAGTATTGACTCAGGTATTACTTTTGAAGAAATATCTTTAATATTTATGTTATTTGTAGATGATATGGTTATAATGGGACAATCCCCGGAAGATTTGCAAAAAAAACTTAAATTTGTTGAATTCATATTGTAAATGTTAGGGATTAGGAGTTAATCCAGATAAAAGTAAAATAGTTGTATTAAGAAAACGAGGTCCTGTTAAAACTGTTGAAAAATGGACGTACAATGGCTGTAACTTAGAAGTTGTTGATAATTTCAATTATCTTGGAACGGTGTTTAATTATACTGGAAGTTTTATATTGAATCAATCGACACTTGCTGGTAAAGTTTTAAAGGCTCCTTCTTTCAAATGATAAAAATAAGCCTTTAAAACTAAGTACAGTATGCCAACTATTTGATGCATTTGTCTCATCAGTTCTTGATTACGGTTGTGAAATTTGGAGATTTGGAAAATTGAAAGGGTTCATCTGAAGTTTTGTAAATTATTATTACATGTTAAACAGTCCACATCGACAGTGTCAATTTATGGTGAACTAGGAAGATATCCATTGTATATAACAAGACATACGCGAATTATAAAATTTTGGTGTAAAACACTAAATAGAGATAATATTATCGTTAGAACATTGTATAATAATCTTTTATCAGATTATGCGAAAGGGAAAAATAATTGGGCTAGTAATGTAAAACTGTTGCTTAACACAACTGTTTTTCCCCAAATATTGGATAAACCCTAGCTGTGTAGATGTGAACACGTTCTGTTTAGTTTTTAAAGAACGCCGTATTGATCAATTTAAACAATCTTGGTATAATTAAATACATTACAGCCCAGTATTGTGTACTTACAAACATTTTAAAACTTCTTTTGAACGCACTTTGTATCTGGATAAATTTTCTTCAAAGTATCGAATTCCTCTTACTAAATTCAGTTACGTATTGAAACTGGACGTTATGAAAATAACCGAATTGATCATCATGAACGTTATTGCACAATATGCAATAATGGTGACATTGAAGATGAGTTTCATTTTGTTTGTGTTTGTGATGTATATGATGATTTACGTAGAATGTATTTGAGAAGAAAATATATCGTTAGGCCTAGTATGATGAAATTTATTGATCTTATGCAAGATACGAATTATTCCGAACAGCTTAATTTACCACGCAGGGTGTGCATCAAACAAAAAGCTCAGGAAGTGAAAGGAATCGCAGTTGTTGAAAACAGACTGTTTCATCGTGGATTTGATTTTCCGATTTTGATTGGGGCACTGAATTGTTACGGAAGATTAGACCGAGTTTTGGGTTGTAATACAATTCCACAGAACAGTATCCAAACAGAACATCACATAAACAAGAAGACGTTTTAAGAGATATTCTCATTTCTTTCATACGAGAGCATAATATGTGCCCTCGGAGATATGAAAGGTCTTCGTGGTTTAACATTTCACACATTCAACCTTCACCCTGAGCACGTCATATTCGCGTAGATCGTGTTTCATGCACAATTTAAACACATGCATATTCTAATGATGCAAAACTCAAAACTCAAAAACATTCCGTTTATTAACCATTTGTTTTAATGGTGTTTGCAAACATACCATAGCAGGGAACGATGCTGGATCCGATCTGACTATTCACCATTCGAGATGGATTTAAGGACGTGGTGGAGAAGATGGACTCAGGGACATTCCTGTGGTAAACAGGAGCAAAAAGTGTTCTGGGTTCATTTTATAATCATAAAAAACGTTACTGAATGTGATATAAACTGCAAATAGTGCATCACATGGAGGAAAAGGAGACCGTTTAACGAATGTAAAGGATTGTGCCTCAACACAACATATCAGCATGTTTACATATATTTGAAAATACTTTATCATTTTCATATGAAAAGCGATTTGACTAGTTTTGATGGATTGAATTATTCTACGTACAGGACTCATTTTCGCTCACGTCTATAATAGTTTTGGAAAATCCTCAAACACTGTAGGAGAAATCATGTAATATTAAGGCTACTGACACGTTATTCGTTCCCTACAGCTAGTCTTGGAAGTCTGTGTATTTCACATCTAATAGTAACATATACAGACTCTGTGATAATTAAATAACGGGATCGTCCAAAAAGGGAATGTTGTTTGGGGTAATAATTCACAGCAAGAATACCCGTTTTAATGCCTTTGACGACATTTCTAATTTTAACATTATCAAAGGGCCGTAACTCAACAAACGTCCCTGCAATTTCATGGAAATACTTTGAAGCGTTAATGAAAGATCCACGTTAACGAGAGTTCTGTCTAGATAAGATACGCAAATATCTCGAGTACAAAGGCAACAAACGGGAATGGAGTTTTACTGCGAAAAAAATACATTTTATAATAAAGACTTACAGAAAGTTTCGTGCTAAATGTTCGAGCGGTATAAAAGAAATTGCATAAAAACATTTATGTGTAGAATCATAAAGAGCTACACTTTTCAATGTTCAGAAAGAGTGAAAAGCGTTGCAAATTGTAACAAAATAAAAGTAAATTGTTATGAAATTCATTGGAAGGAGCATGTTGTGAAATGGGTTTGTTTTTGGAACGTGGTGCATGAAAATTTATCTATATATACACACACTGAACCTGTTACAGTGATGCAAAAGTATTTGCATGTGCAGTTCACTAAACAGAAAATATTTTGTCTTCTTTTCTTGCTAAAACATCCCATTTCTTCGCAAAAAAATGTTGAAAAAGGACAAGAGTAAATGTACTAAAAACTAAAAACGGTTATGAGGTCAGTATGCGAGCTAGATATATATACTTCAGTACACAACCGAACCAATAGGTCTTAGACCATTGATTCCTAAACGTTACAATGCTATTATTGCGGCCTTAGGTCAATCGACATTTTGTCCACAGAGATGACGGTAGACAACACTGCTTTAAAATACTTACTTAAGAGCGAACAAAGCCCTTTACATGTGCCTTAATTTTTGAAGGAGCAGCAGAAAGAATCAGGTCGGCTAACAATCTCGCATTTCCCTTCTTAAAAAGAAACACCTTGTACTCGTTTATATTTTTTAATACACATTCGCTTCTGTACACAAACTAGCCCGTTGTTAGATAGTCACTGAAGTGATTTCTCCCTTTGATTGTTGTTATGTTCCGAGTTTTTTTTCAAATTTGGATGTCTGACAATTTGAACAATATGTCATAATTTAAAACGATAATCAGTTTCGCTTATACACAGCATTATAACAAGTAAGCGAAGTGTAGGGGAGATAACCGCTTTTAAGTTGATTTACAACACCATCAGGTTAGCTTTGCATGGTAACTTGAAAGGCACCTCATCTGCAATTGATGTCTATTAACTTATTCAGTCAATTATCTATATCAAATGCAATAATAAAGTGTATTTAGAGGGATATTCTGGAGGCATGTAATACGCAAAACGTATGTAAAGTGCACTCATAGTTTGACTTGACAGGTCAGTGGAAACGAGGGTAGGTACATAACGCATCTTTAGTTCTGGCTAAAGCTGTATTCTGTTTTAAGAATCGTTAATAATAAAATGGACACTTCAGGGCCCAATAATGAACTGTTCTACCATAAACTTATTATATTGACTAGATGATACAATTGCAAAAAAAATGTCAAAAACTTACATGAAATTGACATCGTTACGGACAAAGCATTGAATCTTAGTTACTGGTGAATCACATCGCTAACGACACATGCAGTTTTGACAGTTTTGTGCACTTTTCCGATTCCAAATTAACTGGGGTCGTCTACCACGTAAATCCCAATAAGTTTAAGAATAACGTCGATTTATTTATCTGTACTCATAAACACATATGAGTTTAATAGGGAAATCATTATGCACATTTATTAAAAAGAGAAACTCAGATGAGACATCAACATGATTGTTGGGTTAATTTTTGTAATGATGTAAAATGATGTATAATCGGCCTCCTACCATCTCGCACTGATATTTCTAGGCTTGTATTGAAGAAATACTGTATTTGCCGATTTCTGAACCATTTGGTTTGCCAGTCCCTTCAAAGGGCACAAGGCCAAAACACAAAACACTAACTACACATATAAAGACAAAAGACACTAAACAATAGACACTTTACGGCGCATATAAAGAAAAAAGACACCTAACGACACACATAAAGACAACATACACTTAACGACACACATAAAGACAACATTCACTTAACGACACATATAAAGACAACATACACTTAACGACACAAATAAAGACAACATTCACTAAACGACACACATAAAGACAGCATACACTTAACGACACATATAAAGACAACATTCACTTAACGACACACATAAAGACAACAGACACTTAACGACACATATAAAGACAACACTCACTTAACGACACACATAAAGACAATATTCACTTAACGACACACATAAAGACAACATTCACTTAACGACATACATAAAGACAATAGACACTTAACATCACACATAAAGACAACATTCACTTAACGACACACATAAAGACAACATACACTTAACGACACATATAAAGACAACACTCACTTAACGACACACATAAAGACAACATTCACTTAACGACACACATAAAGACAACATTCACTTAACGACACACATAAAGACAATAGACACTTAACATCACATATAAAGACAACAGACACTTAACGACACACATAAAGACAACATGCACTTAACGACACCCTTAAAGACAACATGCACTTAACATCACACATAAAGACAACATTCACTTAACGACACACATAAAGACAACATGCACTTAACGACACACATAAAAAGACAAGAGACACTTAACGACACGCATAAAGACAACAGACACTTAACGGCATACATAAAGACAACATTCACTTAACGACACGCATAAAGACGACAGACACTTAACGACACTCATACAGACAACATACATTTAGCGACACACATACAGACGACAGACACTTAACGACACATATAAAGACAACAGACACTTAACAACACACATAAAGACAACATTCACTTAACGACACGCATACAGACAGCATACATTTAGCGACACACATACAGACGACAGACACTTAACGACACATATAAAGACAACAGACACTTAACGACACACATAAAGACAACATTCACTTAACGACACGCATACAGACAACATACACTTAACGACACGCATACAGACAGCATACACTTAGCGACACACATACAGACGACAGACACTTTACGACACACATAAAGACAAGAGACACTTAACGACACACATAAAGACAACATACACTTAACGACACGCATAAAAACAACAGACACTTAACGACACAAATAAAGACAACAGACGCTCAACGACACACATAAAGACAACAGACACTTTACGACACGCATTAAGACAACATTCACTTAACGACACATATAAAGACAACAGACACTACACGACACGCATAAAGACAACATTCACTTAACGACACACATAAAGACAACATTCACTTAACGACACACATAAAGACAACAGACACTTAACATCACATATAAAGACAACAGACACTTAACGACACAAATAAAGACAACATTCACTTAACGACACGCATAAAGACAACAGACACTTAACATCACATATAAAGACAACAGACACTTAACGACACAAGTAAAGACAATATTCACTTAACGACACACATAAAGACAACAGACACTTAACATCACATATAAAGACAACAGACACTTAACGACACAAATAAAGACAACATTCACTTAACGACACACATAAAGACAACAGACACTTAACATCACATATAAAGACAACAGACACTTAATGACACACATAAAGACAACATTCACTTAACGACACACATAAAGACAACAGACACTTAACATCACATATAAAGACAACAGACACTTAACGACACAAATAAAGACAACATTCACTTAACGACACACATAAAGACAACAGACACTTAACGACACATATAAAGACAACAGACACTTAACGACACAAATAAAGACAACATTCACTTAACGACACGCATAAAGACAACATACACTTAACGACACATATAAAGACAACAGACACTTACCATCACATATAAAGACGACAGACACTTTACGACACACATAAAGACAACAGACACTTAACGACACAAATAAAGACAACATTCACTTAACGACACGCATAAAGACAACATACACTTAACGACACATATAAAGACAACAGACGCTCAACGACACACATAAAGACAACAAACACTTTACGACACGCAATAAGACAACAGACACTTAACGACACACATAAAGACAACAGACACTTAACGACACCCTTAAAGACAACACTCACTTAACGGCACATGTTAAGATAACAGACACTTAACGACACACATAAAGACAACCGTCACTTAGCGGCACATGTAAAGATAACAGACACTTAACGACACACATAAAGACAACAGACACTTAACGACACCCTTAAAGACAACACTCACTTAACGGCACATGTTAAGATAACAGACACTTAACGACACACATAAAGACAACTGTCACTAAGCGGCACATGTAAAGATAACTGACACTTAACGACACATATAAAGATAACAGACACATAACGACACATATAAAGATTACAGATACTTAACAACATACATTAAGACGTTAATTACATATGTATAAAATAACGTGTTGGAATGATCATTGAATAAAAAAGTTATCCCAATATTTACTGTTACAGAATAAAGACGTCACAAGAAGATAACTATTAGTCTCACCCCTTGGCACGATGAAAAACTTCACTGGAGTGGGGAGGTTAACGGTTTACAACTTGCAATATATCATTTAAAGATGAATGCAAACATTTATTTTCGTACAGAGTATTGTCGGACTACATGATTCGGTATAATCGTTCCCTGTTCCTTCAGCACATACGTGAACTAAATATGATTGACAGCTAAAGGTGCCATTGTCTCGAGGCGGGTGAAGCTTACGTCATGAACCCGTAATTAAAAAAGATACAGCTATCGAATCGTATTGACAACTAGTCAGTTCACATTTAAACTATTTATGTGACAATAATCAAGCCTCGCTGACCTCGCTCAATTTCCTGTAGATCACCAAAATGAACGCTAACATAAACATAATCCACTATAAATATGTCATCAAAGTAAAAACCACATAGAGATGCTGATCAATGCAAGGGCAACAACAAGCGGACACCACACGATCTGCGCAGAGAAGAGTTATGTCGAGTCAATGGCTCAAAACATAAAATGCTACCACATGTACGTGTATAAGTAGTGACAACATCTTGGCAAAAGGTATAGTTGAGTCCCCAAAGTATCCCAACTTAACATACACCCACTTAGTGAGCCGTGAAATCAAATCTTTGCCTTTGGTACACTGTTAATACACTGGTTTAAAGTACGGCACCGCGCGTCTCGAAACGACGTCCGCGCATACACGATTTGATGGATTCAACCAGAAGTCAGAGGCCCGACCTTGTAGTGAAATGTTGCAAACCATGGAGATTGTGATGTTGAAAAAATTCTGTAACCAGTGTGCACTTGGTACTAAGGTGGTCAACAAGAAAGACCATTAATTGGTGCAAAGCATAAAAGGGCGCCAGAAATCTATAGTAAAGTTTATATGATTGGTACAGTTGCATGTTTATTAACGGTAAATATTTTTGCTGCACTCGGAGAAACGTCACCTTATGTATGTATGGCCTGTTGTTGACAAACGCAAATATTAAATCTTAAAAACAAATATTCAAAAGGGAGTAACGTGCCGTGTCGTGAAAGGATAACACCAGACACCCGAAATCTTGTCTGCTACGCTTTTTGATTTATAATAAATAATCAAAGCACCGATAGTGCTGAACGGCTTGAGCGATGATTCTTCCTATTGGACATTCAAAATTATTTATATGAATAATAGCATGGCACTCACCACCACCACCAACACCAATATCAATATCAATACCACCACTTTTTAGACGAACATCTTAAAGTTTTCAGAATTTTTAATGACATTATCAATACATATTGATTCGGTGAATTCCGACATTTGAAAATGTTGTATTGTAATATTGTTTCTATTATGAACAATTTATTTACATATTTGACCAATTATCCGTAGCAATACTATATATGGAAGTAAGACTCATCAAAATGTTCACAAAAACATAAGACTTACATCGCAATGGAGGAAAATTTACAACAATGCTATTGTGTATATTTCGTCCATTCTCTTAACCGTCGCGATTCATCGTCTTTAAATTTAAAGAGCAATGCCGATGTCATTTCAACACGTGCCAGCTTCTTTTCTGGGGGTAAATAAGTGCGGCATCAAACATGAGCAAACCGCTCGCATTTTTCAATGTTTTCGTCAAGATCAAATACATCATTGAAGAATTTAACTTAAATTTGCATTAAACTTCTTATGCACATGGCCAAACGTGTATGAGCTCATTAGGATAGGCTGATATAAATTTCAATTATACCTCTTCAAACGTTTGCTGTATATGTATGCGCCCGAAGAAAGTGTGTTTATTAGCTATGTTGTCACTACTATTAAAACGCTCCTCGTACATAAATGGTATGCCAGTAGAATGTATATTTGTGATTTAATACACTGTTTAACGAACTCTGTTATTATGACAACGCTATTTCAGAACGTCCAGTGATTCCTCTCGACCACCGACTGTTGAGGATGAACGTAACTCTTCTGTATATAAATCTAAACTTAACTCGGGTAGGTTATTGTTCCAGTAGCGCAATTTAATCCAGGGAATTGTCACAAAACTAATCATAGGTACTGGTTGTTTATCGGCGTGTCTCTGTAGTTTAATATATGATTTATGCCGCAATAGATGCGATTTTAGTTTATGCTCCAGCAGATATGTGTTTCATGGTTATTTCCATCTTGAACCATAATGTACGGCGGACACTCGTTGGAGCCACAACGTTTTGTAAAGCGTTGGAAATGGTCCAACGCATCTTCAGTTGAGTTGGAAATGAACGGTCTCTTTATTTTACTTTTTATAGGTTTATATTAGTAAAATTAAAAACTCGGTGAATTCGCATGACAATTGTCTCCTTACACTGGTCATGGCAAGGAATCAAGAGTTCTTCTCGCAAAAATCTGAGATATCGTGCCCGTATCTGCTTGTATCTCATTCTGTTTTTTCAACACCTGTTATCTAGATGTGATGAAAGTTGTGGTCACTTTTATCTCATGTCGCTTATGTCATTTATGTTAAATTAACGTGTTGATGGTACACGGTCCAAGTCATAATGCAACACGACCTTTCATTGTAAAAAACTATGTATATTGCCTTTCAGTTATTTAAAAAAAATCGTAACAAATTAATTGAGATGTATTGGGACTGGATGGGACGAAAAGGGGTTAAATTTGGATGTTGCAAATCCACAAAAACCAGAATAAATGAAAAATGTATATTATGTTCAGTACACCGTAAGTAATATAGGACAGGTAGAAATTTAAAATAATAGTAGGTAACCTTTTGTTGACACAACCGTCCGTCATTTACAGTTCCTTCCCTTACTTATAAATTAAAAAAATAATCCTTTTGTGAAATTGTCATGGAGTGTATTTTTTTCGTTGACAGGAAAAGACCCCGCCACCTTTTCCCTTTAGCAAAAAACATCTGAATTTATATCAACACAATCGTGAGAGGATTATTTAGGTTAAATCGTAGTACTAAGGATGTCAAAGAATTATATTAACAGTTTTCTTACATTTTGTCAACAATAAGTAAATCATTAAAATAATAATGAAAATTCTTAAAACACAAGCTGAACCATTCTCGAACTTTGCACAGTGTGTGCCTTGAATACTTTGAAATACAGAATTAGAAATACGACGATCATTTGCAATAAGTATTTGTTGATCACACTCCAAGTGAGTCTTAACATTCGCCAGATAGTGTAAAAGTTCGTTTAAATATGATAATCGAATCTTTAAAGATTAAAGATAATTAAATGAATAAAGTGTTTTCACAATTTGTTCCTACTAGACTACAATGCATGGGCACCAAAACTGTTCATTGGCACTACGTCCTTTTCATTGACACTACGTCCTTTTTAAAGGCACCACGTCCTATTCATTGGCACTACGTACTATTCATCGGCACTATGTCCTTTTCATTGGCACCACGTCCTAGTCATTGGCACCACTTCTTATTCATTGGAACTACGTCTTATTCATTGGCACCACGTCCTGTTCACTTGTACTTCCCACTACGTCCTATGCATTGGCACCACGTCCCTATCATTGGCACTATGTCCTATTCATTGGCACTACGTCCTTTTCATAGCCACCATCCTATTCATTGACACTACTTCCTATTCATTGGCACTATGTCCTATTCATTGGCACCACGCCCTATTCATCGGCACCACGTCATTTTCATTGGCACTACGTCCTATTCATTGGCACCACATCCTATTCACTGATACGACTTCCTATTCATTGGCACTACGTCCTATTCATAAGCACCACGTCCTATACATTGGCACCTTGTCCTATTCATTGACACGAAGTCATATTCATAGGCACCACGCGCTATTCATTGGCACCACGTCCTATTCACTGGCTCTACGTCCTATCAATTGGCACTTCGTCCTATGCATTGGCACGAAGTCCTATTCATTGACAGCACGTCACTGGCACGACGTCCTATTCATTGGCACTACGTCCTATTCGTTGGCACCGCGTCCTATTCATTGGCACCACGTCCTATTCATTGGCACTACGTCCTACTCATTGGCACTACGTCTTATTTACTGACACGATGTCCTATTCACAGGCACGACGTCCTATTTATAAGCACTACGTCCTATTCATTGGCACTACGTCCTATTCATAGTCAACACGTCACTGGCACCACGTCACTGGCACGACGTCCAATTCATTGGCACCACGTCCTATTCATTGGCACGACGTCCTATTATTTGGCACTACTTTCTATTTATTGGCACTACGTCATATTCCTTGGCACCACGTCCTATTCACTGATACGACTTCCTATTCATTGGCACTAGGTCCTATTCATAAGCACCACGTCCTATACATTGGCACCTTGTCCTATTCATTGACACGAAGTCATATTCATAGGCACCACGCGCTATTCATTGGCACCACGTCCTATTCACTGGCTCTACGTCCTATCAATTGGCATTTCGTCCTATGCATTGGCACGAAGTCCTATTCATTGACACCACGTCACTGGCACGACGTCCTATTCATTGGCACTACGTCCTATTCGTTGGCACCGCGTCCTATTCATTGGCACCACGTCCTATTCATTGGCACTACGTCCTACTCATTGGCACTACGTCTTATTCACTGACACGATGTCCTATTCACAGGCACGACGTCCTATTTATAGGCACTACGTCCTATTCATTGGCACCACGTCCTAGTCATAGTCAACACGTCACTGGCACCACGTCACTGGCACGACGTCCAATTCATTGGCACCACGTCCTATTCATTGGCACGACGTCCTATTATTTGGCACTACTTTCTATTTATTGGCACTACGTCATATTCATTGGTACCACGTCCTATTCATTGGCACCACGTCCTAATCATTGGCACCACGTCCTATGTATTTGTACTATGCTTATTCATAGGCACGACGTCCTATCCATTGGCACGACATCCTATTCATTGGCACTACGTCCTATTCATTGACACTACGTCTAATTCATTCGCACCACGTCCTATTCCCTGGCACGACGTCCTATTCATTGGCACTTCGTCCTATTCATTGGCACTACGTACTATTGACTGGCACGACGTCCTATTCATTGGCACTACGTCCTATCCATTGGCAGTACGTCCATTTCATTGGCACTATGTCCTATTCATTGCCACCATGTCCTATTTATATGCACCACGTCCTATTCATAGGGACCATGTCCTATCATTGGCATGACATCCTATTCATTGGCACTACGTCCTATTCACTGGCACGACGTCCTATTCATTGGCACCATGTCCTAGTCATTGGCAGCACATTCTATTCATTGGCACCACGTCCTATTCATTGACACCACGTCCTTTCCATTGGCACCATGTTGTATTCCTTGGCACCACGTCCTATTCGTGGTACCACAACGTTCACGAAAGCTGCAGCGATGCCACTTTTTATTAAAAAAAGGCTTCAAATATGTAGGAAATGCTAAATCATACCGAATATAACACTTGTAATGAAAATCCCGAATTTTACGGTGTCAACATTAAGCTCTAGCAAGTAATACATGTCCTAGACGATCAGAATTTGAGTTTTGTTCATAAATTTTAACTTTTATAACATCACATAGTCAATAATATGGGGAACTTCATTCCCCTTCCTTTAGCTTAACTCGTATAAAAGTATCAAAAGGTTCAACGCATATTAAAATGTTGTGGCTCCAGTGATTTGCCGCCGTGTAATGAAACTGTACATGACATGTTGGTTCTAGTTGGGCAATGAGACTATGTATGAAAGTTGCATGCTAGAGATGCAAAAACTAGACTACCAGTGAAATGATAAAAAATGTCATACATATATTCTATACATTCAAAAGAAAGACAGATGTTATATAGCAGCAGAAATCTGTTTGTAATTATTACATAGAGGATCATTGTTTGATCATTGTTTGTTTCAGTGTGAGATCGGAATATATTTCACCGAGTGCGCTTCAAATGCTATATAATATTTACTTTTGGTGTTCACGAGGTGAAATATAGTGTGATCTTATACTGAAACAAAACGATTAAAAGTATATATGTCTACCATAAATGTATAATGTTCATTTTACTTGTTTAGAAAAGCAAGTTGCATGCGAACCAACGGTCATTTCAAATTGTGACCTAGCCCTGTGAGCGTTGATGTTTGAATCGGGCGTGAGGGCAGGCTAAAACTTCGAAACAGGAAAAGATGTTTGAAATTGTAAAATAGACTCTGAAAACTGAAAACCTAAATACCCACCAAATGCATATGCCGAAGCAAACGTTTGTATGGCAATAGGCGGTAGGGGGGGGGGGGGGGTTCTACCCTTTAGGTAGTTGTTGCGAAGTATCCACTTAAGTTGTATACGTCAAAAACGCCATCATGCTGATATTATATGCATATGATAGATATTATTGATCATGATTGATTTCTAGTAAATATATGAACCTCAATATGTCTACATATGTACGCTGTTGATATAAATTTACATTCATATTAAAGAAATAGTAGCAGATGTCGATCATAGCGTTAGTGTCAATGCGGATGTTACAATGTCAAGTGATTGGAGTATCGAAGTAATCATTAGTATTGTTGTATTATCATAGAAGAGTGAGCAGCGATATAGCAGGCAATTGTCGCATTAATGTATAGTGTCGTGTATGGATTCTGTGACGAGTTTTGTTAAAGCTCATCAGAAAGCATAACAGTCAAATTTAGGGAAATTGTGTTTTCATGGCAACCAACTACGGAACTCAGGGCACGAATTAAAGAGAAAAATATTAATGAGGCGCACGATATTAGAAAAAGAGGAGTGAACGGAGCATGCGTGAAACACTTGAAATTGTCGTATACGCTGAGCGCTAATACCTTCTGGAATTACTCTTGGATCTACTTTTGTCGCTGTTTGCGCTTTTTATAAAATATATAAAACAAAACATTTGAGGTCAACAGATGCTTTTAAAATGAATGTTCACATACAGTAGCGATGCTATCTATGAAACAAAGGGGACATGTCCGCTTCCTTATCTTTAAATTCCGTTGCGTGCTTTCAATATCAGAGATTTCTACGGTCATTCTTTGATAAACGATCGTCAGACCGTTGTAAGTTTTACTTCTGATAGACTATTGTTTTGATATGAGTCCCATTTTCGCGATATGTGCAATATGTTTAGCAGTTCTACCGGAAGTGAGCACAACTGAGCCCGAGTACACGAACACGTGGGCGGTGGAGATCCCAGGGGGCCCGGATGTAGCTGCCCTCATCGCCGCGCAGTATGGATATGAGATTGTCAGACAGGTTTGAATCTCACACATTTCCATCTTATTAACAGGTTTCTGATTTTGATATTTCTCAATTAATATTATTAATAATAGCACGTCTAATTTGTGAAGAATGCGTTTTATCTTGAAAAGGAACATACTGTTGTTAGCCAATTGAATATTTATGAAAAAATAATACCATCTTATGCTAGAATTAATATTATTGATATTAGCACGTCTAACTTGTGAAATGTGAGTGTTGTCTTGAAAAGGAACATAATGTTGTTAGCCAATTAAATATTTATGCAAAAATAATACCGTCTTATGTTAGAATTAAAATTATTAATATTAGTACGTCTAATTTGTGAAATGTGAGTTTTGTTTTGAAAAGGAATACAATGTAATTAGCCAATTAAATATTTATAAAAGAATAATACCATCTTACGTTAGAATCAATGAATACGATTCCACTAATGGCCAGTCAGATCTTACAGCCTCTATCATACGTGATATGCATTATTTATTTCTTTATTATAATCTATCTCGGTAGTAATGAAAGGTGCAAGCTAGAGCTCATGCAATCATTAGAGTAAACAGCCCGGTATATCTGACAATATCCTGTTTGTCCATGTAATGGCTCGAGTGCAATCGGTGTTTATCTAGGAGGAGAACGCCAATCAACAACATGGTCGGTCGTCGTCATATTGAGCCATATTACGTGTCTGTCCATTGACAATTATTGTTATGGCTGCTCAATTATGAAATATCGTCATTGCACTAGCTATCACATGCATCGGCTATCTGAATTCTAACATAGCATTTGCTTAAATCAGACCCTGGTATTGTTTGAATTGCATTTGAACATGTGCCACAACTTGCTAAATCTATCGCATAGTAATGTTAAAGTCATCATACACGACACAGGTTTGGTTGATTTTGTTTTATTTCCTGAGACTGAAATATAAATTGTCTATGAAATACAAGGGAAATTTTAAAATGTTTTTTTCCATATACTTACCACAACGTCCCAGTGTGGTCTTTTGGTGATTTGTTTCGAAATAAAAATATATTAAAATGACTACCTCAAATTAAATAAAAGCAATGCTCAAAATGAAACAATACGATGATGTTGAGACAGGCACACACGTATGCGTGCAGCATTTCTGTGGTTCCTGAAAGCAAATATCTGAAAGAAAATCTTCCTTCATAAAGTGTGTCCAACCCATCATGTTATACTATAAACCACGTATAATCATTTACTAAACAATTTTAATATGTGTTGTATCGAAAATAACTTTTAATGTTTACAATAATTTTTCAACCTACGACAATGCATTGTTTTTAAAAATATCCGTCGATTAATTTCAAACATTATTATTGAATGATAAGCCATTAATAACTTCCTAAAAATGCATTTATGGAAAATATTTATTACTGAAAACAAGTTTGTAACCATGTATTAACTAGCTGAACACGCAAAAATGTTAAATGATTGGTGAGTGCTAAAATATTTACAACGATCTACTATTCCCTCATAAGGTAGAAATACCGTGTTTTCAGCATCTTTCTTTCAAATAAAACTCGGTATCATTCATAAAAACCATTGTTTTCGACATCTGTACATCCTTTTTGATATAGTAAAACGATTGTATGAATTGCGGTATATCTTTTTTGGGAGTAAGAGTGCATCTTTGAACACTTTCTTTCCAAATTTGACATTATACGGTACATGCATTAATTTTGATTGTACACAAATGGGAAGACTTCTTTTATTTTTTGTCAAGAACTACCAAGGGAAAGAATTCAAACTCAGAATGCCTTTATTTATGATGAGCTATGTGGAACCTCATTGTTAAGTTAACGAGCTGTAAATGGTATTAGATCTTGGCTGAAAATAGTGAAATCATAATTTATAAACTATTTAATATGTTAGAATTTTGTATGATGAAATGTGTACAGAATTAAATAGACACAATTTTTAAGCAGAGAGTTACGGAAATATTTATACAATTTTGAGCTCAGAATTAGAAGTCTAGTAGTGCAGGAAGATATGTGTTGATAACATTTTTTAAGTCTTACCTTGACGGTAATATTTTGCTCAATATAGAATTGCTTTATTGAGAATAAGTGTATCTACATATTACAAGAAGAGGCAGGAAGATTACATACGCCAGTAGCTAGTTATTCCATATTTATACAGAAAGAAAATGCCATTTGTCAGGGCGTACAATGTCAATATTTTTTGCTGAATTTTAAGTGTGGGACATGTTCATTACGGAACAAAATGGTGGAGTCTTTTACTATTTTTTAAACAAACGGAAACTCATAAGGCTGGTCACGTTTCGTCTGTATTCAAAAAGTATTCCAATAAACCAATTTGTATACGTTATTAAGTTTTAAAAAAGTCTTCATTAAAATTAAACGTTGAATTTTCATAAAAAAATCTCCAGAAAGACAATAACTTATAACACATAATATCTTTTCTTGAAGTATAATATTCTCGGTTGCTTATTTTTATTAGACTTGATTTGTGTTTCTTTTTAACTTAAACTTCAATTTTCTCAATATGTTTTCCTGTTACATGTACCACATAGTTCTAATGAAATCGAATGTATAATTAATATCAATTAAAAATGTTAGCTCCTGCCGCAGTATTAAAAAATCGAGATGACACAGTTATAAGACCGCGCTTGTATTCATTAATGCACTAAAATACGTTTGCATCCTCAAACTGAATTTAGAAGTTTAGGTACTTTCAACATTATAAAAACTATCTGTGAAAAACAAAACATCGAAAACGTGTAGACCAGACAACACGATATCATGGTAAACTACGCAACATGATAGCATGGTAGACAAAACAACATGATAGCATGGTAGACAAAACAACATGATAGCATGATAGAAAAGACAACGTGATAGCATAGATAACATTATAATATGATAGACAAGACAACATGATCATATCATAGACAAGACAACATGATCATATGATAGGCTAGACCAAGCGGTAATATGATAGACAAGACAACACGGTATCATGATAGACAAGACAACATGATATCATGTTAGAAAAGACAGCATGATAACATAATGGACACGAAAATACGATAGCATAATAGACAAGACACCAAGGTATCATGATTGACAAGACACGTTAGCATGATAGACACGACATAACGAAAGCATGGTAGACAAAATAATACGATAGCATGAGAGCCAGGACAACACGATAGCATGATATACAAAATATCACAATACTAGTATATACATGACAACAGGGTATCATGATAGAAAAGACAACAGGATAGCATGATAGAGAAAACACCACGATTACATCAAAGACAAGACAACACGACAGATGTTAGACAATACATCGCGTAAGCAACATAGACAAGACAACACGGTATCATGATAGACAAGACAACACGATAACACGGTAGACAAGACAACACGAATCCATGATACACAGGGCATTCCAGCGATTGAATGTTATACAACACAACACGATAGCATGCTAGACAAAACAGCTCGATGGCATGATAGGGAAAACAACATGGGAGCATGCTAGACAAGAGAATAAGAGAGTTTGGTATACATATACAACACGAGAGCATAAAAAACAAGACAACGGGAAAGCATGGTAGACAATAGACTATTATAGCATTATAGAAAAGATAACTTTATATCATGATAGACAGGACAGCACAATAGCATAGTAGAAAATCAACACGATACAATAATAGACAAGACAACACAATATCCCTATGGACAAGACAGCACAAAAGCATGATAGACAAGACATGACGATAGCATGATAGAAAAGACAACACGGTGGCTTGATACACAGGGCAACATGCCAGATTGGTATACCAACCAGCACGATCAAATGATATACAAGACAACTCGTTGGGACGATGGGAAAGACTCGATGATATGATAGGAAAGACATCATTTGAGCAGAGCATGATAGATAAGAGAACCTGAGAGCAAAAAAAAATCGCATGGTAGACTAAACTACATGATAGCATGATAAACAAAGAGAACATGAGAGTATGATAATCAAATACAACATTAGAGAATAACAAATGTCACCTGGTAGACAAAACATGAGAGCATGATAAACAGGACAACGCGCATGATATTTAAAACAACATGAGGGCATGACAGACAAGACAACATGATAACATGATTAACAAGACAACATAATAGCATGGAAGATAAAACAACGCGATAGCATGGTAGACAAGACAACATGATAGTATGATATACAAGACAACACAATAGCATGTTAAACAACTCAATTTAATATCATAATAAAAATACATCATGAGGGCATGATACACAGGACAACATGACAGCATAATAAACAAGACATGATAACATGCCAGACAAAATGATATTATAGTACGGTTAACAGGATAACATGAAAGCGGGATAGTCAAGACAACATGATGGCATGTTAAACAAGACAGCATGAGAACATAATGTACAAAACAACGTGATAGCGTGGTACACATTATTTCAGCTTGATAAAAAAGACATCATAACAGCATGATAACATAATAGGCAAGACATCACGATAGCATGATAGGCAAGACATCACGATAGCATAATAGACAATACATCACGATAGCATGATAGGCAAGACATCACGATAGCATAATAGACAGTATATCACGGTAGCATGAAAGACACGACAGCACGATGTCATGATCAACAAGACAACATGACAGCATGGTAAACAAGACAACACGATAACACGGTGGACAATACAACATGATGAGAGCACACGACATAATAACAGCATTATAAACAAGACTTTATGAAATCATGATGAACAAGACAGTATAAAAGCATGGTTAACAAGACAACACGATAAAATAGTGGACAAGACAACACGACAACATTATAGAAAAGACAACACGATTGTATGCTAAACAATTCATCCTGATACCATGATATACAAGACATTATGAAAGCATGGTAAACAAGACAACAGAAAAAATAACAGACAAGACAACACGACAGCATTATAGAAAAGACAACACGATTGCGTGATAGACAATACAACTTTATGGCATGATAGATAAGGCAACATGATAGCATGGTAGAAAGGGCAACATGATAGCATGGTAGACACGTCAACATGATATCATGGTATATAAGACAACATGGTGGCATAGTAGACTAGACAACATATGAACATTATAGACAAGACAACATTATAGCATAGTAGAAACGACAACATGAAATCATGATAGACAAGACAACATATGAGCATGGTAGACTAGACAACATGATATCATGATAGACAAGACAACATATGAGCATGGTAGACAATACAACATGACAGCATGATAGACAATACAACATGATATCATGATAAACAAGACAACAAATGAGCATGGTAGTCAAGACAACATATGAGCATGGTCGACAAGACAATATATGAGCATGGTAGACAAGACAACATGATAGCATGATATACAAGACAACATGATATCATGATAGACAAGACAACATATGAGCATGGTATACAATACAACATGATAGCATGGTAGACATGACAACATGATAGCATGGTAGACAAGACAACATGACAGCATGATAGACAAGACAACATATGAGCATGGTATACAAGACAGCATATGAGCATGGAAGACAAGACAACATGATATCATGGTAGACAAGACAACATGATATCATGATAGACAAGACAACATATGAGCATGGTAGACAAGACAACATATGAGCATGGTAGACAAGACAAAATGATATGACTACCTGAGACGACACAAAGAAGACACAAAGACGAACTAAATAAACACGAAAACGATTAACACAATCAGAGTTATATAAGTTTATAAATTAAGGGTCACCGCCAGGGAATGCTCGATGAAAATCCTTTGAATATTACTTGGGAGAAAGGGCTGCTTTTCTAAATAAACCAAAGCAATTGTGTATGTGAATAGATGTTTTTTAATATGAAAATCTGAACAAATCGAATTGAATATTCATTAGCATAACATTGCGTGCAAGAGGCAACAGCTGTAATCCAACACTGGTGAATATGGGATGGTTTCATTATTGTAATACAAATATACTCCTCGTGACATGTTAAAACATTTTAGTCCCTATCCTTGGAATTTATTTCGTAAAAATATCGACCTCGCATAATTGATAGAATGTTTTCTTTATAAGAATTCACTGTATTGATCTTATACATACAGTATGTATAACATTAGTAAAAATCATATTTAAATTGTGTTTACATAATTATATACAAATTATTTCAAGTAATTTAACATACAGACATTTGTATCAAAATACAGGCATATTGAATTCAGTTTTACGGTTCATGTTTCGGGTTTCGTTCTTTAAATAAAGCAAAAAATTCGAATTCTGATTGCAAGTTTTCCTCTCACAGTGATCAATGTTTTACTACATAAACGGATAGTTATTTAAAGGAATTACAATGTTTTCCCGCGATTCCCCTTTGCAGCGCTTAAACACGTTCTGTTTCGGCCAAAATGATACGACGAAAGATTATCTGACAGGCCCTAAATAAACAATGTGCATAATGCGTACAGTTAAATTACTAGTAATATAATTTGCGTAGATTTATGCAGAACACTTTTGAAACATTTTCATATATTCAACACTGAGACTTAAAATAGATATACCTGACTGAAACATAGAATTGTTATTGCGGTGTCGTCTAGATTATATATTTGCTTTACCAGAAAAAGCACTAGAACTGCCGATTTAGGATGTATGAAGAATGATCAGGGCAAAATCGCCATCGACGGACTGTCTACACCGGATGCATTCAATATGACAAAGGGACGCCATAGTACCAATTGGGTCGAATTCACAGTTAATAGGAAAAAAGCTAACAATGCACACCGTGGTTATGCAACACGGATACTTTGGCGATGGGCACTCCACAAATGACGATTAGATTCACCATTAAGCGAGTTAAAATGGACAATCTACGATTCGATGACAGATGATATAAACATAGAAGGTGCACAGATTGTGATGTGCCACCGGTGGGGATCGAACTCAACCATCTTGAACACCACACAGACCGCTTCGCTTCAGGCGCTAACTCAAAACAAGATAGTTAAGTGCCCCATTGTGGTCAATTTACAAAGACGTTTCACGAATATGCCGTAAGCGGCGCGTACACTAAAACGCCGACTCGATGTACATGGCGATATGGTTATATATGGCCGGCGACATGGAGGCGTTGTACATGACGATATGGTTTATATGGCCGGCGACATAGAGGCGTTGACAGTTAAGTTTGGTGTCTGGCTGGCTTTAACACTGCCGGGCTCATCCGTGTAGTTTGCATTGAATTGTAGGAACGAAGATGCCGACGATAGCCAGATTCATACCCGTCATAGCCAGGATCATACCCTTCATAGCCAGGATCATACCCGTCATAGCCAGGATCATACCCTTCATAGCCAGGATCATACCCGTCATAGCCAGGATCATACCCGTCATAGCCAGGATCATACCCGTCATAGCCAGGATCATACCCGTCATACCCAGGATCATACCCGTCATAGCCAGGATCATACCCGTCATAGCCAGGATCATACCCGTCATAGCCAGGATCATACCCGTCATAGCCAGGATCATACCCGTCAAAAGCGACGGTATCAAACGTGATTGACAGTACATCATTGCGGGATGACACAATCACGACCATAGGAACAAGAAACAACGATCAGGCAGCACAACGGCGTATATAAAGACGGAATGTAGCGAAATATTCCAAACAGAATTACCGAACGGACACTATGTTAAAAAGTGATTGGCAATGAGATTACAAAGGTACGAGGGATGATCCAAAATAGCATTTTCTCATACGATGATAGTAAACCACGATAGAAATGAAATTCACAATGGGAAGTCTGACTAAAATATTATGTTTTGCTCTGTACTGTTACCCATAAAATTCATCAAAATTTACCATTACAAGTGTGCTTTTCGCAGATTGCCCAAGGGAAGATTTCCATACACTCCCCCTTAAATTGCATGAACTGGTCCTACCGAACTGGACACCCAACATTGCAAATACCCAAGTCGTATACAACAACCGGAATGATATATATGTATACGACTTCATGTAACCAGCGATATCGTTTCGCCCGTACTTACTACCAATACCCTGAAAAATAGAATCTAACCAATGACGTTAAGCGCTGTTTTGGTGTCTTCCTTTTTCGACTGGCGGCCATATTTATATCGTTAGGTAGGGTCAATGTTGGTGGACCATGGGTAGATAGGGGCGATATATTATTAACGCCGTGCAATTTTTAGCCATATGAATGGATTAATACACCTTTTTGAGGTCGTTACCATCCGCAAAGGCCCGCAAAAATGGTTAACAGCCCGAGTGCGTAGCACTAGACATTACACAAATGTTGATATTTGCTCAAAAATCGTGTTTGGAGACCATTTTTTCATTAGCGTTAACAACGCAAATAATCACTTAACAAATTACAGCTTTGTTGTTGCGTGATTAGTTGATTGACATAATCAATATTATCAATGTATTGTTAAGAGGTCAAAATATCTCCAAATTTAGTACGGATGGCATTGAGTTTTGGGCGTCGATTTTTGTTTAAATCTTGACTTTACCGGCGTGGGTTCGAGCCCCACTAAACCAAAATACTTTTTATACTATAACTGTACGTTTCTGCAATTTCGATATCGTTGAGAAAATAATGATAAAATAAGTGTTTTCGGACGCATAACCAGGAAAATCATGTTTTTGTCCAAAAGGATGAGCGAGTCTTTAAGTGACAGTTATCTTTTTGTCGACACTTTCGCTATTAGAGAGACGTTAATGTGACAGACCAAAAACAACCAGGAGATTATTTAATGGTTCGTTTACTGACCAAACAGAGAGCTGGCCTTTAAAACAGAGAGCTGGCCTTTAAAACAGGGAGCTGGCCTTTAAAACAGAGAGCTGGCCTTTAAAACAGAAAGCTGGCCTTTAAAAGGTTGTTTTAACTTCTGCATGGTAAACAACTTAAACACATGATATGTCCTGTACGAAATTAGTATCTAATTGGATTGGATTCATCTCAATACATTATATATAGAAATATGACTGCACATGTTGCCTAAGCTTAATGTGGAATACACGTAAATATGTATATTCATAAATCAATAACATCAGGCGGAAAATAATTAAATAGAAAACTAAATTTTATTCGCTATGGTTATATCCTCTAACATTGTCAATCAATTTCAACGCCGAATGTTACGTCTTAAATATGATTTTCAAATAATATGTCTTCTCAAAAATGGTGACATAAATGAAAATGAACAAGATCAATTTCACATGTTTATCACTATGCCAACGAATCACCATATATCTTGTACTTCCTTGGTCCCAGTTTTTTCCTCTTCCGCTACATGCGTTGAGCGTTTAACGTATCGACTGGCTAACGTCACGCTAAACGAACTCAAAACAACGTATCAAACGCTTGCCGGATCGATTTCTGCCTCGCTAATCACATCCAGTACTAAACGATGATGTATTTAATAATGAATGCGCAATAGTTCGTCATAATTAACTTAAACATACTGAATTGATATAAAAATAAAGGAACTAAAAAATCATTTTACTATTCACCTGCAGCCAATTGTATGCGCCTATAAGTTATCTCCAAAGATTCTCTTTCGGCTAGTTTGCACAGTGTAATTGTTTGATTGGAAAGACTAGTCACCAATAAACATTTCAAATACATTTGACCAAACGAAATGCGTAACTAGTTATGCAGTTGCCGAGACTGAATATATTCATTGATTGTCGTTAAGTTTTATTTCGCGCGCTTTTCTTATTTATTGATTTATTAGTATTCGTTTATCACGAAGTTATGTTTTTTTGTGAAAGACATCGGTTAATGATCTAAAAAAAAATGAAAATAATGGTAATCAGCCTTCTTTAATCAGAATCATCTTAGGTTAGAATCTATAAGCAGACAGTGTAAGTTCACTAATATTCTTGATTTCATAATTTAATTAAATCTAACAAGTACTTTATTGTTTTGTAATAAAATATGGAGCTTATTACCATTATCAGTTTATGGTCCAAAATATAGTGTTTCAAACCGTTGCAGCTGTTTGTTTTAATTTGTAAATTATATGTGTATGCAATGGATTCATGTGGACAAATATTAATACAACGAGTTTACAGAAAAACAACAGCTTTTTCACAAGAAAAGCTCAGGTGCCGAATTCAAAAAGCATCTTAGTGAACATTAGCAATTAGAATTGTTTCAAATCCTGATTGTTATTTGTTTTACCAAAGTGCATCAAAATAAGGTAATTTAATACAAACTTGTTATAGCTGTATATGTGCAAAATGAAACACAATAAAACATGTATCCTAGCTCTGTACTGTACTATTTTTTGTAAGAACAGTCAATGAAGAACCTTTAACGCTATCGTTTCAATGCGCACTTAAGGCAAAAAAGTAAATGTAGTTTTAATGAATAAATTGCAGTTTTTGTCTTGAAACGCTCTTGTATCATCCGTCACAATACGAGAAACAAGAGCTTCCATTAAAATCCATCTACATGACTTCAGAGATAACGGGCTTTCTATTAATAGTGTAACGAATCTATATCAGGAATCAATCTCTCTGTATATCCCCCCCCCCCCCCCCTCTTCATATTATCATACATAATTACAATGCGTCAAGTTTCTAATAAGGATTAAATAGTATCCGAACTATGTAATGTGTTTACGAAGCTGCATTTCTTTCTTGTACGGCACTATCCATTATTGAGGAGACAACACGACATCATTTTAGAACATGATGGGATTCTAGTTTTTGTTCGAGAGGAAGACAACTTCAAAAAAACAACATATTAGATCTAAAAGGTTTTCGATTAGTCATCACACAACAACCTCTGTTATTGTTGTTGTTGTTCTTTCCGGAAAGATTTTTTTAAAACCATGTTATCAACGACCTAATCTCCCTTGTGTTTACTTTGAACATGTTTTAAAAGTGTTCGCTAATGTGTAGCTCATGTCTAACTTACATGTACTGTAGAACAAAGGGTGTGTTTTTTGTTGAAGTTCTCCTTGTTTTTTTGGTTTGTTTTTTATATATTTCTACATGAAATTTGAAGACTGAATATGTAGTTTTGGATCTCGCAAATGACACTTATAATTGTACAGGAATGTTTTGGGAATTTACTCTTTAAGCGCAAAGTTGACTTTCATACATACAAACCATTGATTTTTCAATAAAAAAACATAATACGTATATGGACTTTCTCAAGGCTTTGAAACAATTGGTTGGTCCAATTTGACGAAATCTAGATGTTTAGCTTTTCCTACTTGGAGGCTGCAGGAGTTGAAAAGACAAACTCCGACGTAAAAAGAGATTTTATAACGTTGAAGTAAAAAAAAATCGTTAAGAATTCAGGAAAGACTGCAAAAGGCTAAAAAAGCATTTTTTTTCTATGGCTGCACAGGGTGTCCACCCTTTCGGAGTGAACCCTTTGGTAAGCGCTGATCTTTACAAGAAAATAATCAAGCCTATAGCTCTTTATGGTTGTGAATTATGGTGCAACCTTACTGCGCATAACTTATACGCAGATCATTCATATCCTGTAACACTACCATAAAGTATGGTTTTATTCCAGATATTTGTAACACACTCTGTAAATACGATCTTCATTCAGTTATTAACAATGTTTTAGTAGATCCGACAACATTGCCGAGTAAGTATGTATGGAAAAGAACTGTCAAGCAATTAGTATATAGATACGAGACTGAAATGTGGAGATACAGAATTATGACAGACTCTGACTTTGCTCGCTTCAGAATTTTACAACCAACTATCTCTCCGTCAATTGTGTATAGGACGTGTTGTCGTGCTGCTCAGAGAAACATTATGCACGAGGTTGCAAAACAATGGTGTCGCAGCTGTCGACTTGACTCTCTAACACTTTGTCAAATCTGTAATGTCCAAACCACGGACAAAATTGTTCACCTAGTCAGTGAATGTGCAGCAACAACTGAATTGCGAACTAAATATGTGTGCGCTATTTCATGTTTCGGCAATCAGTTTGTATCAGAAATACTTCAATTGGACGAATCCATGTTTACTATGAAACTGATGGGTGCACCTTTAGCGCCACTGCTTGACAATAATGACAATAAGGACTTTCTCCTGATATCGTTCCAATTTATTAGTGACTGTCTGTCATGTGTGTAAATTGTTACGAACATATTGTATTGCTGTATGATGACGATGCCCACTAATTGGGATTATGTATGGTCACACGTTATTAGTAATAGTTATTATTATTATTTATTTGTAATTACACATTGCTGATATGTTTCTTTGAAATGCTTTAGAAATTAGATATATATATTTGTACATATGTATGCATATCTCCTTTTAGGAGGAAATAATGATTTTGATTTGATTGATTCATACTTTTAAAAACAACAATCAACAATTAACCCGAGGTGGTTATTTTCATACTTTTAAAAACAACAATCAGCAATTAACCCAAGGTGGTTATTTTCATACTTTTAAAAACAACAATCAGCAATTAACCCAAGGTGGTTATTTTCATACTTTTAAAAACAACAATCAACAATTAACCCAAGGTGGATATTTTCATACTTTTAAAAACAACAATCAGCAATTAACCCAAGGTGGTTATTTTCATACTTTTAAAAACAACAATCAGCAATTAACCCAAGGTGGTTATTTTCATACTTTTAAAAACAACAATCAGCAATTAACCCAAGGTGGTTATTTTCATACTTTTAAAAACAACAATCAGCAATTAACCCAAGGTGGTTATTTTCATATTCCAATTAAATTCTCTTTTCAAAATGTGAATATATTAAAAATAAAAATGCACATATTCACACGCATATATGTTAAATATGAGTACTAATTATAATTAATAGTTGATAATTTTCTTATGTGCTAAGAAATTACACGATATTCACTTTAATTTATATCATTGTGGTGATGTCAAGAATGTTTACACTAGAAGTTTTTTGTGCTGTAATATCGTTCGTTTCGTGTGTCTTTTTGTTGACTCGTGGTGCTGTAAAACATGATAATTGAGATGGCTTGTCAAATTAGTTTAGATAAAACCTTCAAACATTATCAATCGAGAAATTACTGTAAAAAAGGTATGAACAGTTGAAAAACTCTTCAAATATTAGAGTTAAGCGGTAATATTGCAGTTGAGGTCATTTGAATGCCACTGTTTTGTTGAGGCGCTTGGAACTGTCTCCAGTTTGACTGCGAAATACGCAGACCTTATTGAAACACCGTAAAAACCAAACCTGTTTTATTCCATCCATATGCTTGCCTACTTGCAGCTGAAGTCGTTTGATGATCACTACGTGTTGAGACACGTAGATGTTCCTCACCGTTCCAAACGCAGCTCCCACCAACACACGAAACGCCTCACACAAGACATGCGGGTACGTCCTAAAACATACGCAAGAGGTTATGCACCAGTAAATTGTAACCACGCCTCCTACCCCCAGGTCCGGGGTATAGCGGGGACTTTGACTTTAGGTCCAGCCAAGCCCGGGTAAAATCCCCGCTCTGCGGGGACGAACTGCTGGTATTACATGGCCAAATAACCCGCGCCCCAGGAACCCTAGGTAAGGCCCATTCCCCGCTATTTTTGGCACGAAGACAAAACCACCGCATTCACCCGGCACTGCGGGGCCACCTGGAAGGTAAAAACGAGGCACATTTCCCCGGCTATCCCCGGTTTACCACCGGACCTGGGGATGCTGCAAAAACACCAACAATATTATATGCAGTTATGTATAATGAAAATGATGCATGTGTATAGGAATATGTTTTGCTATATTCGTATGTCTGTTTCCTCAATTATTGTAGTTGATGTTGTTTATTGCATATTTTGCTAAACAAAGAACCACGGTTGACCAGGAAACGCTGTAAATAAAACAAATATCAGTCAACATTGACTAACACCCATTATAAAATAAGTATTTGGTATCTGTTATTGATTCCAAAGGTATACGCTGTAGCCCGTATATAGTATTTTAGAATCCCTTTTGACGTTGATAATTGCTAATTTTGTCGGTCCTCTGATGTCAGTAATATGCTATCAGTTTTCATTTACTCCGCGTTATTATCAAGTGACAAATTGCGTTAAAATATCTGAAAACGCCTAGGGAGCGGGTAACATTAGAGGGATTGTAGAAAACAATTATCTCTGCTAATTTGAAAATAAAGCACCTTGTCAACAAGACACCATCACTAATAAGAATCAATTTACTCATAACCTTCATTTAAAGACAACGCGATATATCAGTGAGGGACTATGGATGTGGTAAAAGAACCTCTACGACATGTTAACAATGCTCTCATTGGCAACGTCCAATAGTTTGAAAAAAAATTAATGTAATGCACTTGATAGTGATAGAAAAGAAGCCAGATAAGATTATGTTTTTCCGGACAAAACGATCGGACCTTTAGATATGATACCGTTTGACGCACCGACGACGGTCTTATCTGTGTGTGCTGACAGCTTACATTGTTTGTGGTCCCCGTAATATCTTTGAATATGCCACCCTCGGTACCGACGCCCACTGTGGCTTTAGCGATCAGACTCATAAAACAACACTGGCAAAAGCCAGTATAGTTTGATATTCCTGTCGAAGTCTGAAAACTAACATTTGATAGATTAACTGCCCGCGATTCCCAATAACGGTAGCTTGACTTGTCATATCATTGCAATGCAATCCGGAAATAATGGGATTTGAGGAATAAAAGAGCCGCCTGAACGGAATGACAAAATCCGGCCAGTGATGAAAATTTAACCCGCATTTATCCCTAGAAAACACTTAACATTATCTGCCTTGACTTTATATGGCCTGTTTAGAGCCGGTCGCTAAATGCCGACTCTTTTTTACAAGAAAAAAATAATTACTTTTTTTTAAATATTGCGCAATTGTGTTCCAGAGCAAGATAACGATGTATGTTTGGTCATAGCTGTGCTCCAGTAGTGGCAGCCCCGGGTCCATAAGCTTTAATATAATTAGACATAAAACATTTAACATGGACTTTTTTGCAACTACAGTATACCATATCTCGACAATACAACACTATTATCATATTCGATCTAGTCGAGTACGACATTGCTTTTATTTCTGAAGTGAAATTCTATTTATCTCTATGACTCTATCAAAGTTTAATACAATTATTTATTGTTGCTGTTTCTTTCAGGTAAAATGGGCAGAGCAACAAAGTGTGAAGTCTCGCCACAAGCGCGACTATATGGTCCCATCTAAGGCAATGTTCAACGACCCTTTATGGCAGAAGCAATGGTACATTGTGAGTACAACAGATGTATGTATCATTTTGTAAAGATTCTCCCATCCCTGGTGTTGGCACCTTTCTCCCGGGCACAGGTAAATTGATGATGTGTTACTTTTATATTAGACAAAGGTCCTCTGAAGCTGGTTTAGTTAGTACTGGGTTTAAATGACAAGATTTTCGCTTGGGGACATTCACCATGGTGGACAAATATACTCAGGGACAAGTGTGTGCATATAAACGCAAACGCTCACTGGAATAAATTTTGCCTTTGGGTTAAATTTGTCCCGTGAGTATTTCACGTAAATCAAAAGCATCAATTGAATTTCGATTGTCGCATGGTTCTGCAGTAAATACTTCGACAAAAAAGAAATAGACAAAAATACAGAAAGGACTTTTAGATACAAATGTATAAATTACATCAAACGTATTGTCAAGAATCCACGGGAAATTGTTTCTTAAAAGGACTCACATGTTTGAATACATGTTATTAATGTCTAATTTAACTACATGTATACGTTTTTAATGGTTGGCTATTACACGCGTACTAAATGCCAGCTGAACCAATTATCGATAGTGAAAAGACAGTGAGCTGTCGATATTTCCGTGTTGCAGCCGTGTCTTTTGTTTATTTTTACATTCGATGATAGTATATTCCATGTGATATTTTAATTACATAGAGATATTTCGAAAATCGGAGAATGGTGTATGTACCGTGTAAGAACACTTTTACTGTAGGTTGGCTACGATTCTGTTTAAATTTGTTCCGATTTTTGGTACTAGAAACTTTTCTTTTTATAGAACTGTTATTTATAGTACTAACGTCGTTATATACCAAAACCTATGCGAAATACCAAAATGAAACCAATTCCGGAAACAGAAGGTTGTGTGTCGGTGTAGTTTTATATTGGCACAACCGACAAGTGGTGGAGCTGGCGTTTAGTAGTCCTGTTTTAGGTATTTCTTTGAAACCCACAAGAATAAAGTAATTGAGGGCTTAACTTTTAAATGCAATATATTTTTCGCCATATTTATTCCAGTGGGTTGTGGTGGTGATTTTTTTCAAGTCCCCGGTCCATTACCTGCACTGTGGTTTTTAAATACCATAAATGGTATGAGAAATAAGAGCCTCATCTAGATAATAGCATCTCTATGCAAATATACATCTTGGTTGTTAACGTTCCCTTGTAAACCACCATCACTCGGGACTTTTGACCGGTTCTGAGTATTCAAAATGTCCCAGTACTACATTCTAATGCCGTGCCCCAGGTGAGCTACTGGTACATTATGAACGTTTTTCTGTATAACGTGGAGCGGTATTGAACCAGGCACCTTCCTCACCATTAGCGAACTGAGCTGTTTATGAAGGTCTGCCCACGCCAATTTTTATGACTTAACCCCGCCGTGACGCCAACGATTTCTTAAGTAACATGAATTATAAGTGACAGCAACACTCAGTACCTTTTTACGCTCAAAATAATCATACCGAAATCATTGCATTCATGAAGTTTTCCTTAATATGGCATAATTAAAAGAATTTATAACTAGGGGAGACAATAAGTCTGTGGAAATAATTGTCACCAACGACCGATTACCACCAGTTAACAATTGTGCAAATATTCATCCCCAAAATGTTCATCTAGAGGAAGCATCTTGATCAATTTCACAAAAAATAGAAAGACATCAAAAAGTAGTAGTAATAGTAGTAGTAGTAGTAGTAGTAGTAGTAGTAGTAGTAGTAGTAGTAGTAGTAGTAGTTAGTAGTAGTAGTAGTAGTAGTAGTAGTAGTAGTAGTAGTAGTAGTAGTAGTAGTAGTTAGTAGTAGTAGCAGTAGCAGTAGCAGTAGCAGCAGCAGCAGCAGTAGCAGCAGCAGCAGCAGTAGCAGTAGTTAGTAGTAGTAGTAGCAGTAGCAGTAGCAGTAGCAGTAGTCCACAAAAAAAATGAAAAGAGTTTTATTTCAAGTAATGAGGGCAACAAATGATTCGTAGATTCTTTCAATTACGTACTAATCCATAATTGATTAAAATATAGCTCTTATTTAATTAATGAGCTCCTTAATTCAATTGTTGAGTGCATCAATTCGGCTAAATGTGAAACAACATTATGATATATCATTTGAATGATAATATAATAATAATGGAGATATCTCCAATTTAGTCAGAGAGGTCTCAAACTGATATGAAATATCTCTAAAAAAATTGAAGAGCTATTCAATTCAGTTGATATGGATATATCTTCAGTTGAATTGTAGAGCTCTTCAAATAATTTGGAAGAGACCTCTAATTCAATTGATGGTTATATAAATTAAATTGAAGAGGCCTTTATATTCTGAAGTGCTCTTAAAATAGTTGAGTTCATTTAGATTTGGTAATCCATAGTCGAGCAGTAGACGAGAGTCCTTCAAAAATGTATAACATATATGGTAAATATCATGACAATCACAATTGATACATACAATCTATATACTGTTACCCTCTTTAATATGTATGTGTGAGTATGCCAGGCATATATCTTTTTTATTTAAATGGCATGTTTTAAAAAGGGATTGGTACTTTGGATATTAAGAATTATTTTATCCATACTCTTTGTAACTCATTAATGATGTGGTCGTTTTGATTCCTACATGGCACATTTTCTATTTCTAAAGATAAAAATCATGGTTAATACATAGCTTAATGCTCAGTACATATTAAAATATATATTTATATAAAATTCATGTATACTTTAAACTCATTTCCATGTGTCTTGAAATATCCTTAGTAGAATGATTCTTGCATGAATATACTTGTAAGTGACATTAGAGGTTTGTTTTTGAAGTGTCTGCATGGTAATAGAATTGAATAGTGTTTACCATGAACTAATTTGTACATGTTCACCTCTGTAACTTATAGACTCCCAATATTTCAGTCCGATGGCCGGAACGGCAACACCGCGCTACCCAAGCTGGACTTGAATGTTGTCTCCGTGTGGAAAAAGAACATTACCGGAAAGGGTGTGGTCGTCTGCATTCTCGATGATGGTATACATGTGTACTCTTCGCTGTGATTCTCAACACTAGTTATGCTTTAAAGTAACAAAACGTGTATAGTCAAGATAAGTGAAGGTAACTTGCGCACAATTAGTATTGGATCTTTAACTGTGCCATGACTGTTATGGCATACGTTAGAATGCCACAGTGCCAATGGCAGTATTGTAGAGTGCTGGCATCATGCATGGTCATAGTTTTAATAACAATTACTGATTGCTCAGCTGCTATGGTATAAACGTCTACATAATATAATCATATAATATATATGAATATTTTCTTTCCAGGTTTAGAACACAACCATACAGATTTAAGTGCTAATTACGTAAGTCTACATTTGATATTTAAATTCTTCCTCGAATAGAAAACTAAATACCTGAAATCTACTTGTACCTAATTTTGTCTTTTTACCATATTATGTATGAAGTTCATATAGTAATCATGTTTCTGCTATAAAACAGTAAATGTCGTTTAATTGTTCACAGGAGCCAAAGGCCAGTTACGACCTAAATGACAATGATGCGGATCCCTTCCCACGCTACGACCCGACCAATGAAAATAAGTAATAAATTGCAATATCTGAAAAAAAAAACAATAATAATAATAATAATAATAATAATAATAATAATAATAATTATTATTATTATTATTATATGTAATCGTATCACGATTTGGATAAGAATGGCAACACAATCGAAAATGAAAATTTAATTCAAAGAAAAGCTTGACTGTAAGAAGTTGTCTAAACATTAAAAGCCATTGGTGAGAGCCATATTAACAACCTGTGCATGTAGAAGCATGTTCTATTTCATACATATATCAGTCATGAATATGTATAGTCGTTGTATACGTGTTTTATATGTTGCATGGGCTGGTGGCCTTTACATGGAAATAAATTCATTGATAGTGTTACTGTCATAGTCGGTGATTTCATAGGAATCGGTAAAATGAACGGTTACACACGTCTTGACTTACACACACATGATAGATCTTGTTATCATGCAGGCATGGTACGCGATGTGCCGGAGAAATATCAATGACGGCGAACAACGGCATGTGCGGCGTGGGCGTGGCCTACAACGCCAAAATAGCAGGTACGTCACGTGTAAGAGGACGGGAAATGAATGATCTTAGATAAATTCATACACAGTGCGGAAGTATCTAAAATAAACCGTTCGATTTCCCTTTAGATGTCGCATGCATTCGTAAAATAAGTTGTCTTGGATGAGACACAACCCGGCTTAAATATTAGGACCCACTTCCGACAGCATTAACATTTTCCATAGTTTACAATAAGCGGTTTGGATATCTAAATGAGTAGACTGAATCCGGATTACAACCAAAATGACATGCTGATGGTGCAAAGATTTAACCCCAACTCCAGTTTAGCACTTGGTGCTGACGGTGGAATAGCTCGGTTACGCTGGAGTGTTAATTGAATGTGTACCGTAGGCGCCGACGGTGGCGGTGGGTCAAAATACCGTGATTAGGAAAAATGTGATACTTTAAACCTGTTTCTTGTGCGTTACTTGTAACAGTACAGCATTAAATCACCTCTGTAATTGTATTCGGTATACGTTGTACCATGTCAAACTGGGGGAAGCAGTTGCAAAAAGTTCCATTGCAGAAAACAGATATTAAAATATCCCATTAACTTCATTCATGGACTATCTATAGAATAGCACTTGCAGACATGCACCTTCCAGACAAGCATTAAACAAAATATGCTTCCAATTTATGAAACATATTGAAAATGTTATACTCATCCTCCAGCGTCCACCCACGTTACGTTGGGAAAATGATGAATTTTGTTAATGTAGTACAAAATTTGTCTGTTTCCAACGAAATACATTTTAGCGTTGTTTTTCAAGTTTGGGTTTTATTTACCTTAAAGATGCACTCTTACTCACAAATAATATTTACCACATTTAATACTATTGTTTTAATATTCCAAAAAGGATAAACAATTGTCAAAAACAATGGTTCTTAAGAAGGGTACCGAGTTTTATTTGGAAGAAATGAGCATAAAACATGGTATTTCTACCTTATGAGACTATAGTACTCCGGAGACTGCAATAACTTTATCTATACTGAATTTTCTGTCATTATACGGATTGACCAGGCATCAAACTTTAACATTACAGCCAATACCACGATATAATAAAAAGTGCTTTGTGCATAACTTAACATATCCAACTTATTTCAATTTCCACATTCATCGATCTCTTCATGATCTGTTCCAGGAGTACGGATGCTGGACGGGACGGTAACGGACGAGGTTGAGGGGGATGCCCTGGCCATGGCGCTCGAGCACGTCGACGTCTACAGCGCTTCCTGGGGACCAAACGACGACGGCAAAACCGTAGAGGGGCCCGGAGCACTGGCATTGAAAGCGCTGAAGAAGGGCATCACTGAGGTACAGGTTATGTTTCACACGACATCATCTATTATCAAAGTTTTTACATCGGTCATTTTATCAATGTGTCCTTCTTGTGGTCGTTAGCGCCGATAGCGATTTGGTAAATGTTTCCCATTTGGACATTGCTTTGGAAATCAACACTGACAAGTAAGAATTAAAGCACTTCAAATCCACACCCATGTATATATTGAATAAAAAAATGAAATAACCTTTTCATATCTATCCAAACAGGGTCGAAATGGTAAGGGTGTTATCTATGCGTGGGCGTCCGGGAACGGCGGCCATTTGAAGGACAACTGCGACTGTGACGGCTACACCGGAAGTATCTACACAATCTCAATCAACAGCGCCTCCCAGCAGCAGCACACACCCTGGTACGCCGAAAAATGCGCGTCCACCATGGCCACGACATACTCCAGTGGCGCATACAATGACCAACGAATTGTAAGCATATTATTCTTTGTAATTTAGTAGAAGTAATACAATAGGAACCGACAATTAATCAAAGCACTGAAGGTGCGGAGGGCGTCTGCCAAGAACTTACGCTTTCATGCGTGCAATGTTAATGAATAAAGGGTGAAATGCCGGAAGACTAGAACAAAGTTGGTGGCGAGTATAAAAAGAGACATAGTATAACATAGTCACTTTAACCAACATAGTGAAGATATTGACAAGTACGAGATAGCACTGATAATATATAGTGTTGATTTATTTCCGCCAAAGTCGAATTTCGAATTTTTTAAGTAAATTTTGACAAGCACAACTGTGAGCAGTTTTACAATACATGACAGCGTTAGGGAAAATTAAATGTACATCACTGTGAGCGGAAAACAGCAGGATTGCTTGCACGTGCAGTGAAACGTGTCTTGAACGACACGTTTGTATAACGACATTCTTCTTATACCGACAATGTTATTTAGTGCATTATCTTTGTTTTGTATAGTTAACCGCCAACTGATAATACCGACAAGAAGTCGCACCAGTCGATGTCGTCCTTTCGTATATGCTTTATTATAAGTGTGGTCCGCACTTCGTAATATGACCTATTTCGTCAGCTATTTCGTCTGCAAGTTAGTGCGACCAATGGAAACTTTACATATGTTCTTGATAGTGATCGCACTAATCGAATTATATATTATTTTGATTTTTGCTTATATACATTTTAGTATAAAAGCTGCTAAAGTGTACTGCACTGATCATTTTTAGATGGAGTCTTTGCAAAAACATGGACCGAATTGGCCGCAACGTTTAACTTTTTAACATTTATAACATAGGACATTAAGGCGGGAAAAGTGAAGTTTGCTTTTGTATTGTAAGCACTCCTTTTAATGCGAAATCATTCCCCCTACACATGGTATCTACTCATTACAGTCAAATGTGGCACTATAACCGAATGCTTTAAAATTGGTACAATATTATCAGCAGTTATGTCTTTCGAAAGTGTGTATATGTATTAGTTACACAAAACAATTTCACTATTGATTTAGATGCATTTTTCTTTTATTTAACACGCCGAATTGATGCTTTGCATCCACGTGTTTCTTGTTTTCTGTTTTAGTGCAGCACGGACCTTCACAACGAGTGTACGCACGGACACACGGGCACTTCGGCCGCCGCCCCGCTAGCCGCGGCTATCTTCGCGCTTGTCCTTGAGGCCAAGTAAGCAAGCAAATGTATTTAAATTTCCTGACAGGAAATTGATTAAAACCAGCCAATGCTAGTAAAAAAGTGAAAACTACTGTGTATAATATGTTGTGTTAATTGTGTGTCTTAACTTTCAAGTGTACGGGTCTATGATTTTGTTATGAACGCTTTGTCAGAACACCGGCGCCCAGAAACACAATATATCAATTGCTATTTAATCAGACTGATATTGTTTAACCTTCAGTGCTGATGTGACGTGGCGAGACATGCAGCACATCGTCACTTGGACAGCGGAATATTCGTCGCTCAAAGACAACGACGGCTGGATGCAGAACGGTGCCGGCTTCATGGTAAACCCCAACTTTGGCTTCGGTCTCCTCAATGCCAACGCCATGGTGGAGCTGGCCGACCCCCGCACGTGGCGTCGCGTACCGGAGAAGATGATCTGCGTGGTCACTTCTATAAACTCCAACCTCCCCGTGTAAGTTCAACGTCACGTTATTATCCGTCAATTGTATGGTAGAGAATTAATGATCGATACTTATAGCTCGGCGGAAAATAAAAAAAATATGATGAAGTTAGCAAATGTGTGTATGCAAACATTAAAATATTTTGTAAATACTAATATAACTGAGACCCGTTGTACACGTGCAGTGAGGTGTCAAGCGGACAAGAACTGGAGGTAGTCATTCATAGCTCGGGATGCCGTGACCAGGCGAACAACGTGCGTTACCTGGAGCACATAGAACTCGTGCTAGACATGGAGTACTCCACGCGCGGAGACATTTCCATAGATCTCATCTCGCCTAAAGGTAACCCTCTGATCACCTTGGTCAAAAACGTGTTAGACGCTGTAGCTTTTAGTGTAATCATGCATCGATACAAAATACTTTTTCCGTTATCTGGTTCATTCTAGTCTATGTCGACAATTATTTCCCGGTAACGACTAGAAGCAAGTAGCAATGTACAAACTAACATATAGTCAAAATAAATGAATGCAAAGACACATTCCATCTTGGCTGGTTTTACTCCGGGTGTTCCCCCTTGCAGACACGCGGACGTTGCTGCTGTCAGTGCGGCCAAATGACCGGTCGACTGTGGGCTTTCAGAACTGGACGTTCATGTCCACCCACAACTGGGGCGAGGACCCACATGGTGAATGGAAACTCATCGTCAGGGACAAGGTACGCTTAGCGTCACCATGGAAGCTGGTGTGTCCAACTAAATGCGGTATCAATGAAAATGGTTTCAAAATCACGTTGCATTGAAGTGTATATTGTGAATTTTGTTTCCTTTAATTCAATTCCTTTCGTTTGATTTAGGTCACTGACCAAAATCAAAAATGCAACAAATGAATTCCACAGTTGTTGTTTTTTTCATATTATGTTTGCGTGCGTAGTATACTGTGTGTAGTTTCTCAGTAATACTGTTCGCGGTCTACTGTTTTGCAGTATTGTTTCTGCTACTTCTTGTTATTTTCCCACTATGTGACTTCGTGTGTACTTTTGTCGTGCCTCCAGGCTGGAGCCAATAACACGGGGCAGATCAACTCCTTGCAGCTGGTTCTGCACGGCACGCAGCAGCTCCCCTACCACGTGCTCCAGGCCGGGGGACGTCGCATCTACAACCACAACTATAATGACGTCATCGAAACTAGGATGGTATGTCCGAAAATCCTTACATGGAATTGTTAAAAAAATCTCAGTGTCTTAATTATTTCAACGTCATTACTTTCGAAGCACTCTGTTTAATATTTGATTCAGTATTCGTTTGTATACATAATTATGGATTACAAGTAAGTTTGTTGTTCACCCACAGTATAAAGGTCCATAATGACACTGTCCAGGTGCGTAGCAACTAGGGATTAACTATGATCGTGTTTTGTCAAATGTCGTAGTGGTTGTGTTGGTCTTACAAAATGACACGGCTTGAACTAGTGGTCAATGTTGACCATAATTAAAAATTATTGTGAAATAAAGTTAATAGTGCTCTGCTGACCATGTTTTTGGACATATAAACATTGCTTAAAATAACAGGTGACAGTCGGGGTCGTGCCAATTTTGAACAATCTTGGCACACACAAACTACACAAAACATTTCTGAGCTTGATATTTGTGTTCAAAACAGTACAGATTGTCCAAATTTCATTGCTGTAGCTTCGAAAATAAGAAAGTAGGTTAAAAAGTCATCCTTCAATGGTAACATTGATAGTTGATTGCGAAACTGTACTCATGGCCTTAATTCCAAATGGTCACTAGAATTCCATCCGAGGACAACATTGATATTTGTTTTCAAAACTGTACACATGGTAAAAATGTCATTAATGTAGTTCAAAAATAAGAAAAAAGGTCAAAAGATCACAGTCAATGTCATCCATAAAAAAAACATTGATAAACTATTTTCAAAACTGTACACATGGTCCAAATGTCATTGATGAAGTTTCAAAAATATGAAAGTAGGTCATAAGGAGTGGGGCTAGCTTTGACCCCATGGACATAATTTGAGCAAATTTGAAAGAGGGTCATCCTATGACGCCACATAACAAAAATCAAAGTTCCAAGCCTTGTCTTTTGAGACAAAACTATTTTCTTATACAAGTCTATAAAAAATACATAACCCCCTGGGCGATGCCAGTTTTGACCCATGGGCATTAACACTTGGTAGAAGACCACTATATGATACTACATACATGTACAAACTATCAAGGATCCCTAGTTGTATCAGGCAAAAGGAATTTTCTATACAAGTCTTTGGCAAACTTGTGACCCTGGGGTGTGGCCAGCTTCGATCACTGGGGTATAATTTGAACAATCTTGGAAGAGGGCCATCATATGAAGCCACAAACCAAATATCAAAGGTCTGGGGCTAGTGGCTAGAGATAAAAAAATTATCAAGTTTGTTTTTCTTATATGAGTCTTAGGAAACGTGTAAGCCCAGGGGCGGGCAGCTTTAATCAAATGGGCACAATTCGAACAAACTTGATAGAGGACTACTATTTGATGCTACATAAAATATAACAAGGGTATGGACCTATTGGTTTCAGACAAGAAGTATTTCAAAGAGTTCCCTATATAAGTCTATAGGAAACTTGTAATCGAAGGGGTATAACTTTAAAAAAAAAACTTAAGAGCCACCATATCATGCTAGACACCAAATATCAAGGGTCTGGGCCTAGCGGTTTCCGACAATAAGTTTTCCCTATATATGTATACAAGAACCTTGTGAACCCTGTTTTTTTTGTCAATATTTTATTTAAAATTTGTGTTTTCAGTTGCCATGGCAACTAGTTTTTGCATAACAATAGCTTACCTTAAGCACTTTGTGCTCAGGTGAGCTTAAAATATGATCAGTTGTGCTCGACAATTTCAATGTAAAATATCTTTCATCTTTACCCATTCCAGTTTTAATTGCAGATTTGTACTTTAAAGGGGCTGTCTCAAAGATGATAAAATAGAAGAAAAAAAAATGTCGAAAAATGACATAAAACTGAACATCGATGTGTACAACGCGTTGAAACTTACTAACTGAAGTACCACATAGTTTACAATTTATTTAAGTTCAGCAGTTATTTCGTATTTTTCCATTAAAAAAGATTACTGGGTATGTCTACCAGGTAAAATTCATTCCTTATGCGTGATTGGCTAGTCGGTGTTATCACGTGATATTACCGAGGTAGGTGTATAGCTTAATTATGTCACCCGATTAGAGTAAGCCTTAATAGCTCAGTTAGTAAGATGTTGGACTACAATTTTGGCGACGCTGGTTCGAACCCGATTACCGACACAATTTTTTTTTTTACATTTTGGTACTTTTTTTTACAATTATGATATCAAAGCGTAACACATTCTATTAGATAATTGTCCTGAGATTCGTTACAGAAAAAACTGTTTTTGGTGCCAATCTGACACAGTCCCTTTAACTGTTACTTTTATATTTGGAAGCGAAGTGTAGGCCCCGCCCTTCAGTACCAATATTTGGCAGTACCGTGCAATGCAAAGCAAAGTGTGTTTACCAATTTAATAAAATTTTCTTTTAATTTCAGTCAAAAAATAAAAATCTAGAGAAGCTCAACGAAGAGCTGGGTGAACTCCGGCGGATCATCGCAAATCACATGTAAACTGGTGCAATCACATGTTATTTATTTTAAATAAAGTTTAAAATGCGTTGCAACTGCTTTGGTTCTTACTTTTGACATTGTCTTAGACACAAAAAAATCGGGCATAACAGCGCCAAGTAATTACAACTTGTCTACACTTATCTTACACGGTCAGATGCATGAGAGACGTCACCAACTTCCATCTATCAATGTTGACCTTGTAAACAGGCTTCTACAACGGCCTATGGTGCATGAGCTTTGTAGGAAACAACAAACGGACTTCGAGAAGACTGGTCATATAAAAGTAGACTTTATTGCATAAATGTTTAAATCCTCAATATACACTTGTAGACGACAGAATGGCAACTGAATGACAGACCAGTTATATTTTGTAAAGCTGATGATGCAATGCCCAATTACTTTAAAAAAAATATAGAAACATAAAATGTCAATTATCCCCTCAAGTACAATCTACCTAAACTCACACTACATATTACTGCCACTTTAACCAACTACTAACTGAAATATAAAGAGTGAAGAAAGTTTACAAAAAGTTCAATAAACCCAGATATACAACAAGAAGTATCAAACAGTAATATACCAATTAGTAACACTCCTGGGCCAGTATCATACAGTAATATACCAATAAGTAACACTCCTGGGCCAGTATCATACAGTAATATACCAATAAGTAACACTCCTGGGCCAGTATCATACAGTAATATACCAATAAGTAACACTCCTGGGCCAGTATCATACAGTAATATACCAATAAGTAACACTCCTGGGCCAGTATCATACAGTAATATACCAATTAGTAACACTCCTGGGCCAGTATCAAACAGTAATATACCAATTAGTTACACTCCTGGGCCAGTATCATACAGTAATATACCAATTAGTAACACTCCTGGGCCAGTATCATACAGTAATATACCAATTAGTAACACTCCTGGGCCAGTATCAAACAGTAATATACCAATTAGTAACACTCCTGGGCCAGTATCAAACAGTAATATACCAATTAGTAACACTCCTGGGCCAGTATCAAACAGTAATATACCAATGAGTAACACTCCTGGGCCAGTATCAAACAGTAATATACCAATTAGTAACACTCCTGGGCCAGTATCAAACAGTAATATACCAATGAGTAACACTCCTGGGCCAGTATCAAACAGTAATATACCAATGAGTAACACTCCTGGGCCAGTATCAAACAGTAATATACCAATGAGTAACACTCCTGGGCCAGTATCAAACAGTAATATACCAATGAGTAACACTCCTGGGCCAGTATCAAACAGTAATATACCAATTAGTAACACTCCTGGGCCAGTATCATACAGTAATATACCAATAAGTAACACTCCTGGGTGGTATTCATAAAACATCTTAAGTCATTTCTTAACTTTAGTCAATTTCCTAAATTTTACATAGTCAAATTAGAAGAAAAGTATTTTTAAAGTGTTTTTAACATGAAAGTATGTATTTGAATCAGATCAATGATAATGAAATATTTCAGATATAACGAAGCAATTATATAATATGATAAGAGTGATACTTATCTTAAGAAAATGACTTAAGTTATGAAACGACTTACTGATGAATACCGCCCCAGGATCATAAATAAGATAACACCAAAACATCCAAGATGCAATCAAACTCCCAACAGTAGTAACATACAAAAGAAAACAAAACACCCAAGACAGTTCATCAGAAGAGTCTTGTTACAACAACAAAACGTTGATAACATATCTACATCACAAATGAATCTCCTACAGTCAGCACAGATCTTTCTTAGTAATAAGCAAAAGAAGATTGATTCAAAATTGTATGACACACATTAACAATGTTGAAAGGAGGTATTAATAACCAATACAATAAATGTGTAGCCACTAGCCACTGTCAAAAAGTACTTTAAATATTTATACAAAATCCATATAAATTGTGCATTTTTTTTCAATTTGAACATTGAGTTTTACCACTACATGTTTTTCTAAAAATATAATTCAATTTCATAACCAGGCACAGAAGTAGCCGACATAGATTCACACAGAAGTAGCCGACATAGATTCACAAGTAGCCAACATAGATTCGACATAGATTCACAGTAGAAGTAATCGATTAAAGTTTTAGTTGTTAAGCAAATACATCCATATATTTGATTATGCATCAATGTACCCAACATACTATTTACAAATATTAAAATAGCAACACTGAAAATTGTACATCATAATTAATGATTATGGAACTACGTGAGAAACAATACAAATATCACAATTTCTGATCCCAGAATAATGTAGATAGATATGACAGAGTATAATGATTCAGAATGATTGTAGTGTATGACATCTAATATCAACTCCTAGATACATGGTATGCTTAAGTGTGGGGTCCTAGAGCCTGTTATGGTATGGTAGAGTGTGGGCTCCGAGATCTAGAGTGTGGGGTTCTAGATACATGGTTTGCAAGAGTGTGGGGTCATCATAATTCATCTTTCCCCTCCTCATCACGCATCTTGGCCAATATCTCATCTCCTGAAAGAGTAAGTTTGCTAAACTGCCCAGAGAGTGAATCCAATGTTTAATAAAAGTAAAATCAAATGTTTATTTAGTGCAGTATATAGCAATGATGCAAACTAGACGATTATACGCAACTCTATAGGTACTTTAATAAAACCATTTAGATATTCAAATGTTTACAGCTGATATATTTTTTTGTAAACACTCCATAATAAAAATCACTTCTATTTCTGCAAATATATTTCTATGAAGTAAACGACAAGTATTATAGTTCCATAAATTAATCTTCAAGTATCCTAGGTCCATGAATTTATCTGTTTGTATTATAAATGAATGAATTAATCTGCAAGTATTATACATGTAGTTCCATAAATTAATCTGCAAGTATTATAGTTCCATAAATTAATCTGCAAGTATTATAGTTCCATAAATTAATCTGCAAGTATTATAGTTCCACAAATTAATCTGCAAGAATTATACATTGATGAAGAAAAGTATTTAAAAATGTTAAAAATTACAGTTAATATTTAAATAGCTATCAACCTGAAATTGTTGAAGGCATACCTGACTTTTTCGCCTCCTGCAAGTATTCATCCAGTAGTTCATCGTCTTCTTTCTCCTCCCCATCCCTCTCAGGCATTTTCTGCCCGTCCCCGTGGGTGGACTCAACATCCGCCATGATATCATCCATCCCTGAGAACTCTGACCTTGGCATCGGTACTGCTAAAGCCTCCAAAGTACACTCCCCTGATATACAAACATCCTTTGGTAATCAACAAAGCAATTATAATAATAGCAATGATACAGCCAAGGTACAAGAACTTAAAAACTTGTTTTCAAAGTTATGATTTAAGACTTCAAAATTCCATCCCTTCGAGTACTAACCTGCTAATTCTACGCACACTGATTTCTCATAATCTGGAATGTTCGCTTTGCCAAACAGAGCTATCATGTCATCTTCAAGCTCCTCCAGCAGGGCATCACACTAAAAATACAACTCATACAATCATATTTAATCCTTCGCAAGGCACCACACAGAAAAAGAATTATCAAACAATCACATTCCTCCAGTCACACTGAAAAAACAGCACACTCATACAATCACATTTCTCCAGCAGAGCCTCACAGTGAAAAACAGCACACTTATACATTAAATGACGAGTCAAATTCATTTTTTGTAAAAAAATATTTGAAACTGTACAATTGAGATATTTGAAACTTTGTGCAGTTCAGTTAAGATATCACTTTGAATTCTTTTCCTTAAAATAAATGTTCAATTTGTTCAAGATTTTATCCATGCGGAGAGAAAACAGATTTTAATTATTTAACATTTAAACATCATTTAACACTATTAACATTTAAACATACAGTACCATACATGTTCATCATCCAATGTCATCCTGTAAACAATATAAATAAATGGAAAGACTGCAATATAAATTTGATTTGTTACCTTTCCGCGCAGGGATGCTTGAACTTCTGGGTTGATTTTGATGTCTTTCAAAGCAAGTGTTTTACCCTCTCTAGCTTTTGTTCGACAAACACTTCTTTCATCGATATCATTAGTAGTTTCTGCGTAGTCCTTAAACCTCTCACACAGACTTTCAAATATCTCCAGAAGATGTGCCTCCGAGCGAGCATAGGGTTTCTAAATCAAAATAACTACAATCAATCTTTACCTATGAAACAAAATATTTCTGAATATCTTTATTGTATAAAATTTGATCTTAAGTTCTCTAAATTTAAGTTGTCAAAATCAGCACAAACCCACAAGGTATGCATTGAGAAAATGGTTTCCTGGACTTTACAAAGCAGGGCTTATTGACCAATTTAAATTTAAGCAAAATGAGGTCGAAGCTTGATCACTGAAATGTAGATCGAGATTTAGCTTTAGTAGTAAGGATCGGCGATATTACCGATTAACCGCCTGACAGATAGACTGTGATATGGAGTAGAAGTACATATAAATGAATATGTAGGGGCAATCATATTGACATATTATTTCGTGCTACATGAAATTTGTTTTGCCCATTTTGAATCCAATATAATATTTCTTGATATTAAATGACATTTTTGTTATACCGGTAATTAACAAAATGATCATATTGTATACAGTAAAAGATACAATACACTGCAACATAACAAATAGTTTGAACATGCATTATCTATTTTTAGTTTTAAAAATAATATTCTTTATAATTAAAAATAGATAATGCAAGTTACAATATACATGTGTAACAATATGGTGATTTTCTGGTGAAATAACAAAATTGCCAGTAATACACCAGGGATTTAGCTAAAGAGTTGTCAGTGGAAGGGTGCTGCACCCTGCCCTTTATTGGTAGCACCCTCTTGCCCTCGTGTAGACCAACATAATAACCTCCAGCCCTCATAAAACAAAATGATTAAGACTTTCAAATACTTCTTTGTTTTGATTGAAACTCAAAACACCATTATAAACAATACATATTTGGAACTTGAACCCTACCGTAATATTATGTTTTATATATTATATATATTATACGCGCTGATACTGTTTCTCTGCCAAAAGGGTGATAAAGTTAAAAAACAAATGCATTGACAGCTACCAGAGTATGAGCATAATGGAATTTTGAATGCAAAACTTGATAAAATGTTCAATGTCAAAAAAGCTCATTAATCCTGTTACTAAGTTGACTTCTGTTAAGTCGGATGACCCTGATGGAGCTTTAAAATAAATTCCACAAGTGGTTGCTGAGAAGAAACACAAACATATTTCAAAGTAAAGCACATAATAGAATGTTTAAAAAATTTATCATCCTAATTTCTACAAAGCACCTTGTAAGTATCTTGATTTCCTCTGGAGTCTACTCTGAAGCTGCCGACCTGGATGGTTTGTTTTGGATCCACCTTGCTGATAGTGTACGATACTTCATCTACCATTGCTCTGCAAACTGAAAGTCAACACATTATTCAGTTCTTTAAATATGTACATTTCACTAAAAAATGAACAATTTGTTAATTGTGAGGCAGAAAACATTTTGAAGAACCTTAACAAAGCAAAAATTATCTTTAATGTTCAGAACCTGTCATGCACTTGTATAAACAAAACGCCAGTCAGTGATTTTAATTGGATGTATGATTTGGATAATTTCCAAATCTCAAAACATTGTTTATTGAAGTGAATGTAAATTAATTGTGCGTGCAAAATGTTTGGCTCGTGGGTTTGATGCTGGGCTTGTTGATTTAAAAACAACAAGCCCAGTTGGCTAGTGGTCCAGAAAAGTTAAGTTATATCCCTATTATTCCAGTTAAATTTTCTTTACCTGCACATGACATTTGCTTGTCTAATCCAAGAACAGAACCAACCAACAATAAGACCTTCAGGAACAGGGATATGACTTGAACGTCCATTGTCACGGTTGCCTGAAATGAATAATTGCATTCTTTGACTGCACTCCCTATGGCTGAATCCTCTGAAAAGGTCAAACAATTATTTTTCAAGATGTACTGGCATCAAGGCACATAATATGAATGTGACATCACTTAAAAGTGAAACATATATCATGTTACTAAGCAACATCAGATCATTAAATGAATAATTGAATAATCCGAAGTGTTTATCCGAAGTAAAGTATACTTAGCGAACACTGAATATTAAGAAAATTGTCTTGCAACAAATGCAAGAGTTGAATTGAAACATCATTGTCTGTTTCTATATAATCTAAATAGCAATCGTACATACTTTGTCTCTTTGCAGTTTCTTTCAAAATTGTATTTGTGGCACCGGCAAAGAATGACATGTACGGTGAATATTTTGTAGTACGTTGTGAGAATTACATTTCGGAAAAAATGTTACGACGCTCTCTGACTCTGGTCAATCTCCACTGCAGTGACTTCCCCTTGCGACAATGAGAGATACTATAATATATGTACATCAATGTGGTGTCACGGACCAATAAACATTTAAAAGTCAGTGATAGTTAGTTACAACATTAATGGTATCTACATTTTTACATAGTGCAATGTAAACTGGCAAACCAAATCGCGAGAATATATGGTGAATAAAATACTAATGATGTACTATATATCTGGGAGTAAGATTAATATATGTCTCAGAATCCCAGTATGTCATGATTTACTCGTTTCAAAAGAGCTCAGGAGGAATTATATTAGAACATATATATCAAAGCTCTCATATGCATGTACATGTATCCCATATATTCAATGATTGCTGATATATTTAAGTTTTAAATAAACATCAGAAAGAAGAAAGCAATATGCGATTTCCGACAAAGATATATTAAATAATATATTCTATATATCTTAAATTGGTTCCTTTATAAAATGCCGGATCTTAGGTCAGTATCTACCATTGGTTTATCTTCCTTTTCATGATCATCTACAATTACACTGAAAATACCTTCCCTAGCGTTCACTTCTGGCGATCTACAGAAAATAGAGCAGGGTGCAGCGTCATACTCGTAAGGGGACGGTTTGAGTTTGAGTTTTTCAGAAAATAAAAGAGAAAGCACACATAAACAGACGTTTCATCGTGCATCCTACAATCATGAATGACTGTCTCCACCAGAATCAGTTTACATGAAAGCTTTAGAAAACTTTTCAAATCCATGACTGTCATTGACGCACGTATACATGTTTTATAAGCGAACACCAAATCTATAAACTGTGCCGTCTTATCAGTTATGAAACGTGGGCACTGTTTCATCTAAAACTAAAGGCATTGAACGTGTTATTCCCTTGAAAATCAAAACGTCTGCGATTTCCATTTCAAAATGAATTTGCCACTGGCCTGTCTTCTTGTAATTCTGCCATGTGCGTCTGGATATCCTGTGGATGAAGAGATATTGAAGAGGTTTGATGTCTTGGAGAAAGACCTATTTAAAGGTACGTATGGCTTAAATACATATTTTACATGTTAGTGGGTACTAATAAAATGATAATGAAATGTACAAATTGTGTTTCGCCGGTAACTTGCTGCCGTTCAATATATTCAGATATTTTGGTCAGAGTGTCCAAACAAACACGCACAGTCCTATATACTCATACAGGAATTGATGACACCAAAAAATTCATACATTTGTTAACGAATGCTAATGAAATCATTCTTTTTATCAGGCAACAGTTTGCGGAAGAAAAACAGCGAAATGCGCAAGAAAGAGCACAACTGTCGTTGGAGATACAACAGTTAGCACAAGAAAGACAGCAGCTAGCTCAAGACAGGTCAGAGATGGCCAACATCATGGCGAAACTCCAGAATGCAGTTCATGAATCTTCTCCACAGAGATATACACGACAAAGTACAATATTACTGTCACAATGCTGTTACACACCCTGTAATAACGACCTTATGTATTTGTTTTTTTAATAGACTAGGTTATGATACCAACCGTTAACATTATTCCATTTTATGGACACGTTTCTCTGCCTTAACGGCATGCGTAAACGCAACTATTTAAAATAAAAAGAACGTGGAATGCTCGTACGAATAAAACGTATTTTCTGTTGTTGTTGTTTTAGGTGAGGGCGTGGCATTTTCTGTATGGCTCGATCATAGCGCCACACTTGGTCCGAGTCAAGTAATACGTTTCAACAGGGTAAGTTTTGTTTAAAAGACAGGTGGTTGGTGAACATATATACGATATAGTGCTGGTTATTCTGCCACAATAGTATAGTTCACAACAAAAAAAGAAGGCCTAATTTCGCTCACACGATGCCATAGAGTTTTTTTTGCGATAAAACAAACGTTTGAAACAATTCGAAATAAACTTGAACTAACGATAAGCCAAACAATTAATTCAGTCATATTTCATGAAGATTTGGTAGAAAACGTTAGAACAAAAGTAATTACCCTGTTCTTTAAACACTTTACCTAGTGATCAACATTTTAACCTGAACGACTTTATGTTAAGGCACGCTCTGATCAAATTTCGTAAGGATTGGGAAGAAATGTAGCATCTATGAATTGTTAATGAGTTTTATCGAATACCTGACCGAGTGAATAGCATTAACGCGTCACAATAGCCAACCTTGAGAACAGTAGGAGAATGATTGAGCAGGAAACTTATGTGCAAGTATGTGCACAATCCAGCTCAACAGAACTGGTCCGATGAATCATGGTTTGGATTTCAACATGAATATGTTGATAAAGATTCCTACATGTATATTCCAATAAAGGCATCGCGATGCATGTATCCTGCATGATGTTGAGGAATATTTCTTTCAGGTGATAACCAACGAAGGGAGCGGCTATAACGTGCATTCCGGCGTGTTCACCTGTCCCCAAGCCGGAATGTACCTATTCGCCTTCATGGTGACACAGAGAAGCAATGCGGGGGATAACTGCACAACTTGTTGTGAACGGAACGCCCAAAATTCACGGAGTTGCTGATCCATTTCATGATCATCAGGATCTTCAGGGAGGGAACACAGTTGTTCTCCGCCTTCAACAGGGTGACGTTGTTGAGATAGAGGAACAGTATGGAAACCACGTCGAGGGGTACGGAACTCTTGGGCTGACGTCCTTCACTGGTGTGCTTTTGTACCCATAGTCAACTTGTACAAACAAACCGAAAATGAACGTCACAAAAAAGTCTCCATCTTTTTTCTTTTTTTCGCAAACTGCAACTCTAAAACGGTACAACATTATGAACTACTAATACGCCAAAAGGATTAGAAGAACGTCCGGAAACAGTATAATCACTATAATGTATTGAACTTGAAGACGATGTAGTTTGTTTGCCAGGCATAAATAGAAGAAATATAGTTTTTCAATTGTGAAAAAGTAAAATGAATATTCATTGGAAGTACTATTCAATCAGCAATTACTACACATATTTACTTTCAATGTTCCTTCAACATTTATGTTGACACTTCGCTACCACGCAGTCAGAAAGAAGACTAATGAGAAACGTTCAAGAGGCATTATATCACAAGTGCTTTCCTTCTTTATTCGTGAATAAAAACAAATATATACTGCCCCCCCCCCCCAAAAAAAAAATAAAAAATCTTCAGCGTTAAGTTTCTTCATGATTAACAAACATGCCAAACACGGATTGAATTTCATTTCTGTATAGCTAAAGGATGCGTGTTTAAATACAACAGTGTATGAGAAATGAAATTATCACAGTATTAATTGCTCCTGCAATATTGCACATCCCAATACACAAACATTCACATTGGCCATGCTCAACGCCTCCAGTACTGAAATAAAACAAATACAACATATAAAAGGTGGATATAAATTCTGAAAGATACACATATTATAATAGTTAAAAGTGCATCTGCAACTATATACACCTGCTCTATGCAAATGTATACAAGCAAAGTATTTTCAACCATTGTTTACTCAAAATCATAAGAAACTTTAAAATTATAAACATGTAATAAGCATTGAATGATGAATTTCGAATCAAGGGCTACGACTATGACCTGTCAATTGAACACGTCAATGATAACCCGTCTGCCACCTTCACCGATTTGCCGAATTATTTTACGTATCACATGTAAATAACTACTGGAAGGGTTAATTACACCCATCCTCGGCACCACAGCGCCGAGGATGATTACACTGCACAACACCTATACATAATACTGATTGAATGAGTTTCACTTTTACCGATCAATTAAACCGTAGCTTAAAACAACGCCCGCACGAACAACCAACGCAACGCTTTGAAGAGTTGAAACTGACTCTCCGAAGCCGCCAATATGGCCGTTTATATTGACTCTCTCTTCGGTAATAAATACTAAATAGCAATGCGAGTAAAACGTAAGACGTTAAAAGTTGGTACAAGTAGCTCCCTTGCCTGGCGTTCGGCATTTAAAGGGTAGTCCTTGGAAAAGGGGTGTAGTCAGTACTGGTTTTACCCAGGAAAGTCGTACTCCGTGCATCGGTGCTTTACACGGGGGACGTAAAAGAACCAAGGGGTCTCTTCGAAAAAGAGCTACGGTATAGCACCCGCGGACTTCCTTGTATTCCACCACTGTCTCTTCAGCGTGCTGTCCCTTCAGCAAAAACAAAGGACCCCTGTTGGAAATAAGTGCTTGCACTTTTACGGGTTATCCTTGACCGCAAGGTCTAAAGAAATACATACATACATACACCTTAACTCCAACGTTATTTATTTTGCGGAAACTTACGTGAGGGAAATGTTAGATACAGAACAAAATGACAGTTTGTTAAAGTATTTTGGTGTTTCCGGATGATATTTTGATTAAGTAAGTGTAAATCATTATAACCGCAATATAAATACGCCTACCCGGAGGCCAGACAGGTAAGATTCTCTCGTTTTTTTTACCTAGATTTCTAGAGGCCTTAAAGCTGCACTCTTACAGTTTTAACGTTTTGACAACTTTTTTATTTTATGTCTTGAAACGAGCCAATCTATTCGAAAATGCATGGAAGCAAGTGATATATGACTGCTGACAAAAATTCAGAACACAGATTTTCATATTTAAGTTCAAAAATTGATGTTTTATGCATTTTCCTTAAACCATTAGTAACGGTTTAATTAAGACTTAAAACATTAATTTTCGAACAGAAATATAAAATATAGCGATTTTATAATGGAATAAGATATAACTCTGACCTTTTGACAGCAGTCATATATCATACACAAAAATTGGCTCATTCCAAGACAAAAAATAAAGAAGTTGCCAAAACGGTAAATCTGTGAGAGTGCAGCTTTAACAAAAAAGTTATGCCTGACTTGGATTTTTTGCATGTTTTTTGTTCGATGCAGAATCAGGAATAGCGTGCTTTAATATAAGTGTGATTAAGACATGAGCTGTAAGGCATGTTAATATTTTTAGCAGAAGGTAAGTTGTTACCCAATAAGAACGTCTCGCGTATTTGTTATTCAAAATTACCTACCAGATACACTTGTATATCAGCGTGTGTATACCACGTGATAAATTACGTCATATATGCTACGTCGAAAGGCAACATTTTGCATAAAATGAGGACTTAAAATCAAAAACTTTTCTTTTATTACATCATTTTAAATGAAACAAGGGGCAGTCTATGCCACTTAAAGAGCCCCGACCTCGTTTTATTACCGAAGTGTGATTAGGTGATAAGTTTCCTCAAACACTTCAACAAACCTGTTTCCATAATAATGTTTTGACAGTGCTCCGTCAGGCGGCCGTATTGTGAAAAGGTTTTTCGAAGTGTTTGAAGAAACTAAACTCTCAATCAAACTCTGGTAAAAGGTCGAAGGCGGGGCTCCGTAAGAGGCGTACACTGTTTACACTATGTTTCATTTAAAATGGTGAAGAAATAGTAAAGTTTTCTTTGTTTTAAGTCTTCATTCGAAGCAAAATATTGCCATCCGACGTAGCATTTATAACGTAATTTATCGCGTGGTATATGTACACACACTGTGTACTGTTCTAGCAATTCAGTTATGTGCTCATAAAATTATTACTATTTATATCAATGAAGGAACTTTTGATGTAACAAGGAAAGCCCAAGTCGTATAAAATAATTAACTGGATGAACAACTGTTAACTGAGGTTTTGTTTTCATTCCTTTCTTATATTATTGAAGATATCAGATTATGAGTTGCTCTGTAATCAAAACATGTTTATGACAGTATGAAACAGAATCAGGACTAGCTATCGATTTGAAATTGAAACAAAATAAAGAGCTAAAAAAATGTACGTGCACCCAACGGTTCATTGACACCACAACCTAATCACTGGCACCAAAATGTTCTCAAAATAAAGTTTCTGGACGCTCAGATTTTGTTCTGTTTTTGTTTCGAACATTTAAGATATGTTACATTTGTTTGCCGTAACTTTCATAACTACCAACAGCTTTATGTCATTACGTAGGTTTTAGTGTGGGTGTGTAAGATTATTTATACTCGCACTCGGGCCTTGCACATTCGGCGAGTGCTGTGCCCCGTTAAGATTGTTAACTAGTCAGTTTAGGTTTTTGGAGCATAGTGCACAGACAGATTGTTACCCTGGTTAGAGCTACCCTGGTTCTTTAACGTGCACCAGTGTATCACAAGGGACCCCCATTTAAAGTCCCCCCGGAAGACGCTTAGTATTTTTTTAGTGATACGACGGAGGATCGAACCTGCGACCCCTAGATTGATAGTCAAGTGTGTTACCACATGACCACGGGCCCGACACACGTAGGTTTTAGCAGCTCCCTCTCATATTTGTAGCTTTTTTATTGCCAATCAAAATATGTCTCTGTTTGAAACCAGAGCCCTCTCTGCGGAGGAATATACGTCGACAATATACGAGATATGCACACTGAAAAAAAACAAAAGGAGAAATATAATGCACATCATAAAACACTTTTTCATAATACAAATTTATTTCAAACGGTATTTATCTCGATTTAAGCATGACAAACCAGTTCGTCTCAGTGATTACCACTGTCTATGGCTATGATGCACAACAGGTCACAAATGTATATTGTACCTCTAGTTGGGTGTTCTCTTTGTGTTCGTGTATACATGCATTCATTGTCAATCACGAGCGCAGTTGTTGCAGTAACCACTTTATAGATCTCTGACAAATATCCCAGTGTCGTAGCTACACTGAGGCACACCGAGGCAGCTACCTCTGTGTTTCTGTCTTTTCGACTTTCTTCATTTGCCTCAATGTACACAAACCATTGACAAAAGATACTCCAGAATGCAGGAAATCGCTTCTTGCAAAAAAAATCCGGCATGCCCCCGGACCCCCATAGACCGTTCTGGCTCGGTGGTGTTTTTTTAAGTCTGGCTACGGCACTGTATCCACCAGAATTTCAAAGCACAAATTAATAAGAAATTTATATTACGGAATATACAAAGGCATACTACGGGTGATGTGCTTTTAAGCGTTAATCCGATTATTAACGTTTCATAACTCTTACATTAAGTGTAGTTGAGTTATGACCCTTGGTATCATTAGATGATAAGTATATGACGTTTATATACGTTTATATATACACTCCTTTAGTGTATTGAAAGTTCCTGTAAAATGTAAGCACTTTTTATAAATGAGCAATTTAAGAAGTTCGTTTTATGATTGCTGGCCGGTATATCAGTATTTCTACAAAAAATGAAGGTTTTATCACGGTCATGTATTTAGTATAGTAGTGGTGGTACTTTCTTATCTTATATAATAGCTATATAAATGCGTATTTCAATTGCACGTTCAGAGTGTAAGATTTGCATTTCAAAATGAACTTGCCACTGGCCTGTCTTCTTGTAATTCTGCAATGTGCGTCTGGATATCCAGTTGATGAAGAGCTATTGAAGAGATTCGATATCTTGGAAAAAGACCTAAGGTATGATTACAATGTACACTTAGAGACAAAATAATATATCAATATCGCCCTACTGATATATATCGAGAAAACAGACGTTCATTTTACATTCATGAACCGATCGGCATTATTGCGTCATTTTTTGATTGCAATGTTGCGCTCTGGTTGGACAAACGGAACAATGATAAAAGGCGTTTCAAACATCTGCCATCTCTTCGTAAAAGTTTTAAATTGTACTAACATATTTCTCTACTTAACTTTCTCTGAAATAATAGATATCTTAAATTTGAAACAATATGGGAAAATGCGGGTGGCGTTCATGCTGTATGAAAGCTCGGCGGCAATTTTAAAAACAAATCGAAAGAAGGGAGCGCTTATAAATGCGTTTCATGGATGTGCAAAATAGCGTTCATGATGCATATTGATAATATAATACCCGATACATACAGTACAGTACAAAACATGAAAGATTTAAATGTTTAACATTTATACAGGGATCGGTAATCGTGAATGAGTAATCGATGACCTTGTTTTTAAAGCGAATACATAATTATTTAAAAATTTAGTGGTTTTGCCTATGCATATGACATATTTTATCAGGCAAAAATTCGCGGACAAAGATAAACAAATCGCTGAAGGGATGAAACACCTTTCGTTGGAGAGACAACAGGTAGCACAGGATAGAAGCCTTCTAGTTCTTGATAGACAACAGCTGGCTCAAGACAGGATAGAGATGGCTAGCGCCATGGAGAAACTCAAGAAAGCAGAGGAAGAACTTTTACATCGGATAACGCTCCTTCCTTCAAATCTGAAATCGACCCAGGACAGACATACGAGACAAAGTACAAGTACATTTGTATTGATGGGCAAACACAAGTGTTAAAGCATTATTACAAGATTGTACACCTGTTATTTGTTCTTACACCTTCACTTTGATTTTTTTAATTATCATTTTGGTATCAACACGCAGACATTTATCATGCCACACGTAATGCATTTAATTGACTATTGTTTGTTTGTGCTTTCTGAAAATAATATTTATATATACAAGGTAAATTTAATTCAACGAAAGTACAAAATAAAATCTTGTTCGAACACCGTTTTTCCAGGCGAGGGTGTGGCATTTTCTGCATGGCTCGACCATAGTGTCTCACTTGGCCCAAATCAAGTAATACGTTTTAACAAGGTGCGTATCATGTAGACGTTCACGAGAGCAGGTATCAAAATCATTTCGGCTAAATGAAATAACGTTTTGCACGTGCCCTTGTGTTTGTGAAAAGTTCTAAAAGTTTGATGAAATTTATTTATGTATATTGTAATAAAGGCAGGAACTCTTTGTTTCAGGTCATCACCAATGAAGGGAGTGGCTATAACATTCACACAGGTGTGTTCACCTGTCCCCAACCCGGGATGTACCTGTTCTCCTTCATGGTAACTCAGAGAGGTGATGTGGCGCAGTTAACCGCCCAACTCGTTGTGAACGGCTCACCAAAGGTCCATGGTGTTACAGATCCATATCACGACCATGAGGATCGTCAGGGTGGAAACACTGTCGTTCTCCGTCTTCAACAAGGTGACGTCGTGGAGATAGAGAATTTCGACGGACATCACGTACAAGGATACACAGCTGAAGGCCTAACGTCCTTTACCGGTATTCTCCTCTACCCATAGGCAAAAAGAACGAGATTAAACAACACAAAAACATCGCTGTCTATTTGTCCTTTGCACAGTGCATACACAGGATATTTCTTTCAAATACATTGTAGTACAAATACAAGTTAAACAGAGGGCGAGAGTCGCCTGGTGGTATAGGTGTTCGCCGGTCACCCAAGATATTTTGGGTTCGATCCTCACTCGGGGTACTTTCTCATGGGCTCTCAATATGGATACCAGTACTGGTAACGGACTCGATAGTGATTCTATTAATAAGCTATCACCTTTCATCACAATCGAGCTAAAAGAAAGTTGTATAAATTTAAAATAAGCACCTAATTTAAATCCGCCAACCCTTTCAGGAGTGTCCGAACACCGTGTTTGGGCAATTTCTGAATTGAATAAGGGCCAGGGGCCGTATTCAATAAGCACCTTAGATTGAACTCAAATCTAAGACCAGAAACTAAGTGTTTTGATTGGCCTGTATATCTATCTGACCAATAGGCTGAATGGAATCACTGAGGCATGTCTGATAAGATCAATATTAAATACTGGCCCTTAAAATTGGTGGTTTGAAATCAAAAACAACCCTGACATGAAGTTCATGGTGTTCAAGATGTGAGAAGGGACAATAACTCCCATAAACAAGACGACAACAGGCGACATGTCGAGTCCGTCGAAAGATCCTTTGACACATGACACAGACATATGACTTTCCATGCAATTCCAACACAGAATCACGTAATTTAGACATCCACGTCCTTTATTGAAACGGCCCGGCCCCTGGGTCTTGCATGTGACACACAACCTCATTATGGTGACCATGTGTGCTTAGTTACTTGTTCAATGATGTAGCTTAGCCATGTAACAAGCCTCAACTTAATTACCTATGAACACAGTTCATTTTTACCTATAAGTGTGACCTTGATTTAGGGTTAAGTTGCACTGGACAAGATACAGTCTTAATAACAATTTGACATGAGTGCCCTTGACCTTTGATGTACAGAACTGGGACTTTTGCTTGACATAGGCCTCGTCATGATGAACAATTGTTTATACTTTCTTGGAGATCCTATAATACTTAGTCAAGAGTTAACAGTAATCATTTTAAGATTTGATCATGACCTCTTAGTGGGACCTTGACCTAAGAGGCATCGACCTGGGTCTTGCAGACCTGGGTCTTGCAAGCAACTTGCTGCTCATCGTGGTGAACATTCATGGCATGTTTCTTAAAAATCCCTTGATGTAAGGTAAAGATACAGCCCAGATAAGGTTGAGTATAACAGTGCTCATTTTTATCATTTAGCCATGTGACCAAGTGACAGTGACCTTTTATGTACAGACCTGGGCTTTGTACCCGACATGCCAGGAAGTCCTATAATCATCAGGCAACCTGGACATATTACAGTTCTATCATCAGACTTTGACATTTGAGGTACAGACCTGTGTCCTAACGACGCCAAGTCAGATCATCATCGTGAACCTTCATGTCCATTTTTTGGAAATCCTATAATGCATTGTCAAGATACAGCCCCGACAAGGATTATTTCAACCTTTGGCTTCTAAGTGTGACCTTTACCTTTGAGGAACAAACTGACCAATCCAAATAACTGACTTACAAGTAACAACTGACATGCTCACTCCTAAGAAACCCTTGTAGCTTTAAATATTGTCACACTCGCTCATTCCATATGTAGAAAGTTATAAAACATAAACAGCCACACTAAAATAATTAATTCATATTCAACCATATAGTCAGGCTGAGTATTGGTTTACACATGAAAAGGTTTATAAAGCGGCTTAAAAGCCTTCTATGTAATGCACCTAGTGATTGGTATTTTACACATCAAAGAAATACATGTTTATAGTATTCAGTAACAGCATTTAAATAAATTTCTTTTAATTTAAATCTTTAACCGATACATTCAGGTACACGTACACATAACAGCTTTCAACATACAACAAATTAGTTCATGATTAAGAACCAGGTTGAACAAGAAAGGTATTCAAGAAAGTGGAATTTATCATTTTGAAGGTTAACACAAAGGTTCTTTTATCACAAAGCGAAGAGCGCACTAGTGTAGCACTTTCTTGTAACTACATGTACATAAGAAATGTTATGATCACAGTCTTATTCCTGCAGTATTGCACATCCCACCACACAAACATACATGTTGGTCACGCTTAACGCCTCCAGTACTGAAATACAAGACATACAAAAGATCAGCAGTCGTTACAAAGAACATGAAAGTAAAATGTAAATCTGCAAATATTTATTGCTACATACACACTAGGCATTCTATTGGACAAAAAGGCAATTTGACTTGTATAACACGCAACAGTTTGTGATTGTATTGTTTATTTTCAATATTGCACTCTTAATTGGATAAGAGCAACAACATTTTACCAATGGTAAGCCATGTTTCAATTATCAGCTATTCCTTGAAATAAACATACGCTGTTGATAATCTTTTTTAAACAATAAATACACAGCTGCAGAAGATATTAGTTAAAATGTAAATATGAGGATTCATCATTTGTTTGTATGTTTGTTCATACTGTATGAACATAAGAAGGCACACCTGCAACTTTCCCCAAGAAATGCTAAAGGTAATTTTTTTAGTAAAAATTAAAAAAGTTGAAATTTTAAACATGTCAAATATACCGGTAAATTCTATATACGAAGTTGTACCAAAGCTAGATTGTGGGATTTATATCTTTCCTTACATCTTGAGTATACAAAGTTCTAATAAATCTAATGTTTTATCTTTTTTTACATCTTAAATAATAATACTTAAGGGCAGAAAAAATGGCACTGTCAAAGAAAACCCAAATGTTTAACCTAAACAACATAAGGAAGCAAAAGCGTTGTTGTTTCTGACATCTGTCGACCAACATGTGCATTCCCACCCTTGAGCGTACCTGTGCCATCTTATGGAACTGTTCAACCAGTGCGGGCATGAGGGCGGAGACACTCTCGTCAATCAGAGACTGGAGGTACGCCACCGCCTCCTCATCAGTCAGGTGTAACACAAACTTGTCCTGGACCTGCATGCAGACACTGATTAGCAAACCTTTTCCACATAAATCAATGAAACAGTTGAGTACAGTGTTTTCAATTATTGTAAGACTTCGAATTATTTTCACAAGATTCAATTTCTGCTATTAACATAATATAACTGAGGCCTTTTATTTTGTAAGTTGAAAAGCCCAAAAGTGACAAAGAACCAGTCACTTCACATAAAATGACATTAATAGACTAGAATCTCAGACCTTTTTCACAGTTTTGTCTGGCTCCAGGGCGATATCTGGAATGTTGGCATCCACCATCAAGGAAAACAGGTTCAGTATCAGGTTGGCTGACCTGCAAGAATAATTCGGTTATAACCAACATGTGAACACTTTTTATGACATCAAACTTGTGAATATCATTTTTTAATCCTTGTTGAACCTTAAAACAGTCTTCATTATTAAGTGAAGTATGAATATTGAAAAATAACTTAAGACTCAATGTTATACCCACAGCATAAAATCCACCTACCTCGGTAGATAGAAATTTAAATCAAATAATTTTTTTGGTGATTTTTAGAGTTTATGAAGGTCTGTCAGCATCCAATTGCCTGCATTTGGGCTTGTCACAATATTCAAGTGTATTAAAAGCCAGAAGTGACATGAGTTAGAAGTTACCGCTATCTTATTACATCTAGATATAGGGAGTTGATATAATCTATTATTATTTTTTTAATACTGTCAAACTTAACAGTGAAAATCTTTGCAGAATCCAGTATATCTAGTTATGAATTAATGATCATTAAAATCATCTCTTGGTTAGAAGAGTTTGATAGGAGCTGGTGTCATTCCTTTACCTGCGTAGAGCTAGGAATGCCGTGAAGCAGTGAAGTTTGAAGTCCTTGAAGTGGTCGGACGTGGTCCCTCCCATAGCATCCACCATCTCCTTGCTGAGCTTCATGGGTGGGGGTAGGGGCTTAGGATCCCGTCCCAGAATGTACCCAAAGTCTATGTGGAATAGCTTTCCTGGAGTATTCAAGTTAACAAATTGTAATGTCATCATATGGATCAAGAGTTTTGTTCTGCTAGTCCTTCTTTCTAATCTGGTCAAGAAACAGCAAGCATGAATTTTAATGCAGCTAATTAGAAAATCAATACTTTTACTTAGGCATTTTATTCAAACTTGTTCCATGGTGATCAAGCTGACAATAATGCAAGTCAATATCTGTTTATTGTCGGGCTCCATGTGACATTGGAAAATGTTACAAAATTATGGCACATAACCTACAGGGAACAAGGGATTAACTACCTGAGCTACATAACATTAGGTTGTCAAGATGGCGATCTCCAACACCCAGCAGGTAGGTGACAACGCAGTAGCTGGCACAACTCTTGATGTAGTTGTCCATGACTTCAGGCACAATCCCGTATGTGCTCCCCTCACTGGGCGCCAACTTGCGGAAGTAGTTCTGTATCGTCCCTTCCTTCTCCAACACGTCAGCCACGGGCTGCGACTCTATGAACTGCACAAAACCTGACAGGAAACAAATAATTCACATGTATATATGCACATAAACTTCTGTTATTAATACTCTTGTCAATTTTCTAGATTAAACAGTTGATTAATAATAAATATTACACTTTGTGAACTACTGAAAGAGAATGTTTGTGAGATCTCTATACACATACTGCATATATATGTCATACAGTAAATGGGTGGGTTGGTCGAGGTAAAGGTAAAGTTCAAAACTTTTTTCTTCACATGTATTTTAAAATGAATTATAATGACAATAATTTAGCACAGACAATAATAATTAATAGGTGTAATTGAGAAAATAATGATGAGATTATAACTTTGCTTTGCAATATGCAAATTAGAAAGAACATGACTTGTCAAACCTGAATAAAAGAAAATTGCGTGTTTTTTTCCACATCTAGTCGCAATTCCCATGATGCCAAAAAAGTAAAAATGGTGACAGCATGAAGTTACCCTCAATATACATACATGTACAAAGATAAAGTCATTCATTTTACTTATTTTAATAGTTGATAATCAAGTAATGATAAGAACTTTTACCACACTACTGTTAGACATTATTTTGTTTTTAATGACGAAATCTTTGTTATTCACTGAAAAGTAATACAAGTGTTATAGTAAACTACCGTACTAGAAGTGTTTTAATTGTCAAACATTGAAAACAAGACATTCATCAACTTAAAATGAAACTCAGGCCACTAAAAACAACGGTTAACTCAAGATTTTAGGCCGGTACTAAGCACCCTCAAGTTATCACCATTCTACTGTATAATAATCTGATATTCATATGACTCACCATGTTTGGTACTTGTTGCTAGAGTCTTGTACGGTGTCAGCTTAAGATCCAGGTTTTCCTTCTTCAAAAGCTGCAAATGGAAAACAGATTTTCATCAATATGTTCTCAAGCAATGTAAAAAAGCAGATGTTTTTTAAACCTATAAAGAAGTTAAATTACAAGTTATTACAAGTAATATCTTAATATGCAAGAAACATCCTTAAACTCACCCTGTCCATAAGTGTGAACATCTGCAGAATGAGTTGATCTTGGCGCAGGTCATCTCCGTGTTTAAACAATGTCACATACTGCCCACCCTCATTGGTCCGGAATGTCAGTCGGCACGGCATCAGGTTGCTCTACAGACAACATAGTTGTACAATACAATCGAAACAATGGGAATCTCATTGATACTAAGATAGGGTTCAGAAGAGATGATGAACACTTTAAACACTGGTATGAGTTGTTTGTAAATTCAGCTTATTTAACCATGATCACCATCATGTTTCTAAACTCCTGTATAAAGTGTCATTTCAATTAACAGATACAAAATTTGGCAGTAGCTGAATTCCTCAACAATTGTTGTCCAGATAGTATTCACTACAAGGTTTTATTAAACTTTTTCACATTTTAGTTTCGACATTGGGACTCCCTCTTTCCAGATTCGCGTCAGAACCCTGGACATAGATGAAGCAATAATGACGGGTCAGAAATGGTCCAACTGAAAACACATTTATTATGACAGTACATATATTAATTCACAGTATATTATACTCAACAAATGTCTTCCTATTACTTTTTCTAACAATACTAACCTTAAACAGCGTAGCAGATGTAGGTTCAATGGCGTTGACCTTGATATCGGGGTCAAGAGGTAGAGGAAGGGTCTCAAAGTCTGAGAAATTTATCTTGCAAACGTCCGGGTCCTGGAGCAGGGCCTGCAGCTTTTCTATCTGTAAACACACAAACATGGGACCGCATGGTATAAATAGTTCAATATGTGTTTTGATAATTATGTACATATGCATCAAATTACATAAACTGCAATCTTTGCTTGATAAAAACAAAAAAATACTTGTATAAGCTGAAAATGAAATAGAAAAGTAAACAATGAAATTGAAAACTTTGGTAATGAAGGATTTATTTTAGGGATGCAAACTAATATTCGAATATTTGAATAATTGATCGAACGTTTGGTATTCGAATGTCAAAATCAGTATTCGAATATTCAAAAAAAAAAGGTGAATAAATAGAATATAAAACCTTTTTGCCTACAACTATGTTATTGTGTTAATAGTTAGTTTGTGTTGTTTTTACAACGATTGGCCCATTATGCCAGCAGTGTGAATGTGATGGCATTACACTATACATGCATCATGTGAAACTTAAGGACATATTGTCTGGTACTATAAAAACTCCCCGTAATATTACAATAACTGGCAAGTGACATAAAAAAAAATTCACATTGCTCAAATTGCCGTGCTGATATGAATGACATGTGCTACAATAATGTAGTTACATGTATGTGCTTTAAACTGTTTTCAATGTTTCGATATAATGCTCGTGCTTTGAAAGGTAACTGTAGAGAATAACTTTTTAGTATATACTTCCTCTATTGAGTCAAAATCTACATGTTTTTGTTTTGTTATTTTACTAGTTCCTGAGTTGGTTTGGTTGGTAGTTATATTTAGTAAAAGTCAATCCAGGAACGTGGTTGCTGGTCCTACAGAAAGACCCTCAATGAACGCATAACGCCATTTGACCAGGAATCCATCTAATTTAAGTTTTAACATTGTTTACAAATATGAAGGCAGTGGAATTGAACTTAATTAATTTTGTTTGTTCATCCTGTATTTTTTTCTTTCTAATAATGGGGAATTTCTGAGACATTTGGGGGAATCTGGGTCCGCCGCGCGTACTGGCTACAACAAAGTACTGTTAAAATGACCCGTTTATTACATTAGCGAATAATAATAAAAGTTTACTATAACTTCTAAAAGATGTGTTTTGGTAATCAAATATTGGATCAAAAGAATTACCGAATATTCGAATATTAATTCTGCCATTTGTTTGCATCCCTTATTTATTTCAGTTTTTAATAAGTTGATTTATAAATAGCTCAAACAAAAGGGCAGACCTTTTTCTTCCTGTTGCCACTCTCCCGCGCAATTATTTTCACAAGGTTCACAAGCCGATCCATGAAGTTTTGCTGGCGAATCAACATGGCTCGGCGGTGGCGAAACTCCTGTCCTCCCTTCAAACAAAGGATTGTAAATGTGAATTTAATTGTTATTCAAATGAGGCTTCAAAACAGTAAATTTTTCTCTGAAACATAACTATTTATCAGCAATATTGAAATCGCGCCATATTCTTCCAGCAGTGGATTATCAATTGTTACCACTCAACAAAATAGATATTATTTCAACCCAAAATACTCATATAAAGAGAGAAGCATGTTTAATTTTCAGAAAATGGAAATAAATAAAATATTTTGTTTTTGTTTTTAATCAGGGATATTGTTTTGAGTTTCTTTAAATAAGTACCGGTAGGTGAACTATTGGTACGGACACAGTCATTTCAGTGAATTATACTGCGTGTGATTGGCATATGAGTTAATTCTATAAAATAAACCATAAATTATAAATATTATCATACTGATTTTTAAATCAGGAGCTATTCAGTATTTCTCAAGTCATTCAAGAAAAACCATCATTTCCAGGCAAAAAGGGATCCCTAAACAGTATGAGTAGTATGTATTTAACATTTCAGAAAATAAATTTCAACCCATGCTTTACAATGAAGCATATTATGGATTTTCTGTCTGGAAAAGAAGTAGTTGTACCTTGACGAGCTTGCTGCTGAATCGTTTGAACACTGTATAGTACATGTCCTTTGTCCGCTGATCCTTCTCCATCTCATGGTCTTCACTCTCCACCATCAAGTACCTGATACAAACAATAACTCAATATTATCTCTCCATGTCGAGTACCATTCAGGTAACTGAAGACTCTACACTATCAAGTATCAGACACATACGAGTTACTCAAGATCTTCAACCTTCACTACCAAGTACCAGACACATACGAGTTACTCTAGATCTTCAACCTTCACTACCAAGTACCAGACACATACGAGTTACTCAAGATCTTCAACCTTCACTACCAAGTACCAGACACATGCGAGTTACTCTAGATCTTCAACCTTCACTACCAAGTACCAGACACATACGAGTTACTCAAGATCTTCAACCTTCACTACCAAGTACCAGACACATACGAGTTACTCTAGATCTTCAACCTTCACTACCAAGTACCAGACACATACGAGTTACTCAAGATCTTCAACCTTCACTACCAAGTACCAGACACATACGAGTTACTCAAGATCTTCAACCTTCACTACCAAGTACCAGACACATACGAGTTACTCTAGATCTTCAACCTTCACTACCAAGTACCAGACACATACGAGTTACTCTAGATCTTCAACCTTCACTACCAAGTACCAGACACATACGAGTTACTCTAGATCTTCAACCTTCACTACCAAGTACCAGACACATATGAGTTACTCAAGATCTTCAACCTTCACTACCAAGTACCAGACACATACGAGTTACTCTAGATCTTCAACCTTCACTACCAAGTACCAGACACATACGAGTTACTCAAGATCTTCAACCTTCACTACCAAGTACCAGACACATACGAGTTACTCTAGATCTTCAACCTTCACTACCAAGTACCAGACACATACGAGTTACTCAAGATCTTCAACCTCCACTACCAAGTACCAGACACATACAAGTTACTCTAGATCTTTAACCTTCACTACCAAGTACCAGACACATACGAGTTACTCTAGATCTTCCACCTTCACTACCAAGTACCAGACACATACGAGTTACTCAAGATCTTTACTCTCAACTGTCAAGTACCAGACACATACGAGTTACTCTAGATCTTCAACCTTCACTACCAAGTACCAGACACATACGAGTTGCTCAAGATCTTCAACCTTCACTACCAAGTACCAGACACATACGAGTTACTCTAGATCTTCAACCTTCACTACCAAGTACCAGACACATACGAGTTACTCTAGATCTTCAACCTTCACTACCAAGTACCAGACACATACTAGTTACTCAAAATCTTCAACCTTCACTACCAAGTATCAGACACATACGAGTTACTCAAGATCTTCAACCTTCACTACCAAGTATCAGACACATACGAGTTACTCAAGATCTTCAACCTTCACTACCAAGTACCAGACACATACGAGTTACTCTAGATCTTCAACCTTCACTACCAAGTACCAGACACATACGAGTTACTCAAGATCTTTGCTCTCAACTGTCAAGTACCAGACACATACGAGTTACTCTAGATCTTCAACCTTCACTACCAAGTACCAGACACATACGAGTTACTCAAGATCTTCAACCTTCACTACCAAGTACCAGACACATACGAGTTACTCTAGATCTTCAACCTTCACTACCAAGTACCAGACACATATGAGTTACTCTAGATCTTCAACCTTCACTACCAAGTACCAGACACATACGAGTTACTCAAGATCTTCAACCTTCACTACCAAGTACCAGACACATACGAGTTACTCTAGATCTTCAACCTTCACTACCAAGTACCAGACACATACGAGTTACTCTAGATCTTCAACCTTCACTACCAAGTACCAGACACATACGAGTTACTCAAGATCTTCAACCTTCACTACCAAGTACCAGACACATACGAGTTACTCAAGATCTTCAACCTTCACAACCAAGTACCAGACACATACGAGTTACTCAAGATCTTCAACCTTCACTACCAAGTACCAGACACATACAAGTTACTCTAGATCTTCAACCTTCACTACCAAGTACCAGACACATACGAGTTACTCTAGATCTTCAACCTTCACTACCAAGTATCAGACACATACGAGTTACTCAAGATCTTCAACCTTCACTACCAAGTACCAGACACATACGAGTTACTCAAGATCTTTACTCTCAACTGTCAAGTACCTGACACTTACAAGTATTGTTAAAATGAAAATCTTAAGAATCATTAAGTTTATGTTTTTCATTGTCTCTTCCGGACTATATCTATTCATGCCTTCTATTTAATATATACCTTTAGCTCTATTTTAAACATGGCCAACATTGACAAAAATTTAATGAATGTTACTAAATTGGTTGAACCTTCTAATCATTCAATTTATATTTGTCAAATCATTTATGGCAGAAAAAAATCAATATTGAGGCTTATAGTCAAATGAAGGCTACAGGTTTTTAAAAAAATGCTGCAATAGTTCTGTTCTGTCAGAGAGAGACATCTTCAACTTGATAGTATCATCATTATCATGTACATGAAGTTTTCAAAACAATTTATATACAAGTCAAGATCTCATGAGATAGAAAGCTTTGTTAGGGATGCCACATACCAGTAAAAATAGTTAGCCAGGCTGAGATTGTGGCTAGCTCGAGAGATGAGGAATGTCGCCAAGTCCATCTCATTCTCCAGGCGCGTTGCTGTGCTTTCCTCCTGTTTTGGAGATGTGCCAAGTTCATCCATCAAGGAATCATGGGAAGTGGTCCGCGTCATCACAGGGGCTGAATACCTAGATATCAAATGAACATTTTCCATCAGTTTGGGTTCCACTCCTATACAGAATTCAACACTATCTGTTGGTTTTAAAGGATTGTTTAAATTCTCAATAGATTATATTAAAATTTGATTCCACTACTTTTAAATGGATTTCAAGTTCATGTCAACAATGTACATGGACATTCTATTGGCAATCACCTGTCCTTGTCTGCCTGTTGTGGGGAGTTATCATCCTGTGAGATAGATTCCCGGCGGGTTGTGGCTGTGCTGGTGTCTGCAGCGGCTGCCTGGATCTCATCAAAGTTCTCATACTTCAAGGCCTGAACAAGCTGGAGCAGGTACAGCAGCAGGTCCTAAGCATCAAAGGGCATATTCTATACAGTCAGATTTAGTAATTATTTTTTTAACATAACTGTGAAAAAAGTTTATTTATTACAATATAACATCAAACATGAGATTCTTTCATGATAAGCTACTGCACTAATCTTGTTGGTTACTTAACAACCAAACATACAATCTTCTGGTACTAAAGTAACAATACAATAACAAATGAAACTTTTAGTGGGCATCTACCTTAATCATTGGGAATCAGAACCTGAGAAAATCTAGGTGTATTCATTATTCACCAAACCTTTTCCAACACATACTCACATCATCATCAGCCTGTCGTAGCCTGTTGACAGCATACTTGCGGACGGCCGGGTGTGAGAAGGTGGGTGTGAGCAGCTCGAGGGCATCCTCCACATCCATGGGGCTCCAGGAGCCCAGAAGCTCCAAGGCTTGCTTAACCTCACCTGCCTGGCTCCACTTCACACACTTCAGGAACTTTGTCAAAGCCTGCCATGGTGAAAATATAGAAATAACTGAGTATATTACCATGTGCAATGACTGACATGATTAATGTCATGAAAAAAGTTAAGTTTAATGAATTAAGATAAGATAAAACATTAGACTCTACATCAATTGTCTAGGAAGAGAAAGAATTAACAAGCTCATCAATTAAATCTCAATGAAGATGTAGGACTAAATTTATATTATATTCTTCAACACAGGAGATTCTACAATAAATGAGTGCACAAAAGTAAGCCTACCTTTTTCTGCGAGGAGAGGTAGAACCTATATTTCCACACCAAGTCCTCTTCCTCTGAAGTAAGAGTTTTGGTTGGTGGGTAACCAACAATGGTGTTGAGCAGGTTACGGATCTTTGCATCTGGTTTCATGTCCCTGTCAGTGGGGCCACTACGGAGAGAGCGGGCCAGTCTGTGATGCTTGCTTTCTACCAAGTTCTCCAGTGAGATCTCTGGGTCAGGTATCACAACCAGGTCCCCATACGTGTTGAATGTGTTACCATCATCTCCTCCCTAGCAGCAGTAAAAACATGTAATATTTACATTGCTCAAAGTATTCAAAATGTTCCAATTTTCTTATATAGTAATGAAATTAACCATAGTTTTATTTGCTGCAAACATTTTTCTCTTAAATGTGGTTAGGACGGCTTTCATTTAAGTGAATGAACAGGTAGGTTTACACCAACTTATAGGTTCACATAAACAGATTTGGTTCACATAAACTGGCTGGTGACTCTCCCTTAAATTTCAACTCAGCACAAATATGAAATGAAAGCTGTGAAAACTTTAAGCACACCTTCTCAAAGTAGACAATGGTATAGTCAATGTTCTCATAGAAGACACGAGGGAACTCTATCATCAGGTACATGTGGTTGGAGTCACGTTTCTGTCGCTCATTGACCATCTCAATCTCCCTGAATGTCAGCCGATCCAGCCAGTCTATCTTAACCATGTGACCGTCGCGGTGGCGCTTGCTCAGCTGTAAATATTTTTATTTTACCATTTTCATTGTGTCTCTGATAAACTGACAACCTTAAGCATACATAAGTTGCTGTGCTTGATATTCCTTAAGCTGAACTTCAGTGGCTTAAATACCAGAAAGCCTAAACAAGCTCTGTTCAACTTTCTGCCAACAAACAAGGTTGTGTTCAAAACTAATGCCCTCAATTAACCTTTATAAACCCAAAATTTCCAGATTCAAAGGAGACAGTGATGTTTAACATGTACATATATATGTTCATCAGGAATGTCCTTTTAACCAAGGAGTTAATTTATAGAAAAAACAATCGCCATGTCATGAGCATTGGCGATTAAAACAAAAATAATAATAATAATATGTCTAAATTACAATTACCTTAGAGAGCCTGCTCATCTGGTCATGGCTGTCACGTGGTTTCCCTGGGGTGGTGGTCTGGGGGCGGGGGTCAGCCTCGACATCTGGCCACACTTTCAGGTCATGCATGCCCTGGCGAAAAGTCCTGACATGGAAAGAACAAAATATTATGTCATGAAAGTTTTATTGAAACTCTTCTGTTGCTAGAAACAAAATTATATGCCAGACACATGTACAATTAGCAGTAAAAGCTATCAGCTACAAATACCCTACCCCTTCTTGCCAAAGAGAGTGATGGTTGTTCCTCCCACAGGGATGACGCGGTCTGTGCCGTAGATGTCCCACACAGTCAGGGCCAATACTGAGTCCCGGGGCAGGTCACTGTATTTGATTGGCAGGCGCAACCACTCATTCCAACTGGAAGGACAAGAAATGTTAATAAACTTCTCAAACAGTTATTACAGTAATAAAACAAGAGATGTTTGTCAACAATTATGACCCAAGAGCGTTGCTTTGTCAGGAACAAGTGGAGGATTGAATTAAGGTGTTTAAGAAGAAATGTATTGATTAGTCTTCAGGAAAGGAGAAGAGACAAATATTTCAAACTATGAAGTGTTGACAAGCATTTATAAGACTGTTGACCCAATGACTTTGATCTTTGATACACTGTCTAATCCCTTCAAAAATAGGGGTAATCTACCGGTCAAAGACTCACCACTGAAGTTTCAAGGACAAAGTTTGATTGACAACCAAAGTGTGCTTAATTTACAGTGACTGAAAATCCAAATACTCTTTAAAATATTTCTAAGATAACGATAACTTTATCAATATAAATGTTGTTTAAACAACTTATACACCATTTGAATGGTCAGATAATTTGCTTTCTATCATATTAAAATGTATTGTTTAAACCATAGTCAAGAATTTTACAGCTACTTAAAAACGTCTAAATGGTTGCATGATTTGGATTGTCAATATTCAGGAAAAGTGTCTTTTGTCATTTAGAAGGTTCACTGTTCTGCTTTTATAGCAAAACTTCTGTGTTATGGTTAACAAATGACATAGCTTTTGGTAACTATGCACTTTCAACCAATTCCTAGTCAGCAATATCAATAAATTCTTCAATGGAAATAAACTGGGGTTTTTCATTGTCAAATTCTTTCATTGACTGTTTGGTCATGTAACAGAGATCTTATATGAAAAAATGAATGAATTTTTTTTATCAAAATTTATACATATATCTTAACTGGTATTATATCAACAGAGGTAACTGTGCACTTTTTATTTCCTATGACAAAATGTTGCTTATTTCTTCAGATGAAATGTGTTGTTTAAATGTCAATTGGTTTCATATTCTCAGCCTGACAAGTAGGTCATGTAAGTCAACATTTTTTAGAGTTAGCTTAAAGAATTCTTTTTAATTAACATTTTCATCAAACTAAATTCATATCTTTACAAGTGACTGAAAGGCCGGAATAATAGTATAAAAGGCAGACAGCCTGAAAAATGTGCTCGCCGAATGGGTATAACCCGATGGCGAGGGTAAATAAGCTCCCCCCCCCCCCCCCCCCATGGCCATTTCACTTAATCTCACAAAGCTGTCTGCTAGTAAAGACTGCCAGTACATTTTTTAAGATATTCAAATAATTTACAAGCACAAATTGCTAAAATTTGTCACATGTTTTATTTAATGTAATATAAACATATCCTATGAATTTCAAGTCTCTCACACAGTTATAAATACTACTTTCAAATATTTTTTTATAACTGTCAAACAAATTCAATGTTCCCAGCAATGTTGATTGGTAGTTCATGTTGCTCTAACAGCCAACTGAATTTCACTACCTATTCCTGTTAACCACAGGTTAACTATGAGGTTTTAACCGACATCAGGTGGGAAACATCATTTATCTTGGCTGATATATACTATCAAATGGCTTATTATAACACAATTATTTGTGGAAGTATTTATTACTTTATTAGTTTATTAATCTAAATTCTCAAATGAAAAAAAAACAATGGATATATTTGTCTGTACCACTCTATCAGTAGCATATAACACCACAAGCCATGTGAATGTTGACCATCAAAACTTCTGACCTGAGCAGACCTCATAAACCAGATTAACCACTCCTTCTCTGCCAAATAGGCTTAATGGCTGTCAAGTAGGATATTTTAGGTCATCATGACATGCACCCCAGCCTTTAAGCAGGAATTGATAATTTATTCTTTTGTTGATACAAATCATTAAGGATGGCTAGTGATTTACTGCATTCAATGCTTATCCCTCTGGATTATCACCCAAGAAGGACTGGTACATGTATCTTACTTCCATCTGGTACTGAAAGCCTTGTATGCTGTGTGGCTGATGAGGGAGATCGGGTTGCCTCCACTAAACACCCTGCAGGTCACATACAGATCCGAACAGTCTGGACAGTACGCCCCAGAGTACCTCAACATTGGATCATTGAGCAGGTCATTATAGCTGGGCCTCTCCCTCTCCCCTTCTAATGTCCCTCTGGATTCAGGGAAAGGAAGAACAATAATGAATATAATATTTTTAATAATGGAAAATATAAAAATATAACAGTTTTTTAACAATTACCTGAAAGGCCTAGTTTAATCCTTCTATAAGTGACCCCCCCACCCCAACCATGTATAGTAAACAACCTCTGTGTATTGAATATAAGTATCTATCATGTGTTTCCGGTACGGATAGAAAAATCCGACCAGAGGGCACGCGTGTAAGCCGGTAACGAGGCTTGTTAAATTTTGCTTAAATAATAAATATGGCACATTTAATGAATTGTACTTAAATTATAAAACAATATTCTCCAGTCAGTGTTTTATACTGATGATGTGTAATATACATAGAGAATGCTTCCTGGATGAACTACATTGGGTACGAAAACATGTCAGGAGATAATGACTGAAACATAATCTAATGGTAATGTGCAGAAAACAAACTCATATTATTAGCATTAATAACAAATTTACATCTTTATTTCGACATTTTCTTCTAAATCGCAGCTGTAAATGTATTGAAATCGACCCTCTGTCATTTTGGGGACGAAGTGGTACGAATTTCTTAATCTTTAAAAACCCACACCATATTGAGCAAAAACATGGCTGTCAACACCGGGAATATTGATGTTATCATTGATAATAAGGAGAAAGAACCACCTAAATGTGCACATGGTAATGAATATTTACAAAATCTTAATTTAGTACATTGAATTACATGAAAAACAATAATTACTCGTGATACAAGAAAAATGATAAAAAAGTAATATATTTTCGCGATTTAATTAATGTGGTAGCATAATAAAGAACAAGGATTTTAACGCACATACACCGAACTAAATTATAACAACACAAGATTTAGAAAGTAAATAAATGTGACTTATATATTAAAAAAAGTGATTTTGAAATTAATCACTGCAACATTTTCAACGATAAATATTTGCTTATAGACCAAGTCTACATATATAAAACAGGGGTGTAGAAATTAATTCAAGTAGCAGGGAATATCCTAAAAGTAGGCGGGGGGTCTGGGTGTCCTCCCCCTGTTAGGGTCAAGGGGGCAACGCCCCTTGTGGGATGAATTTAAGCCTTTTTAACCAAACATTCTAGTCTTCTGGTGCATGTTTATTTTGTAACAGGGAACCTTAACATAAATGTACTATAATATGATACTGAAACTGAGTACTATCCCCCCACCCACCAGTGAGGGCTAACTAATGAACCAAACTACTGTCAAATTCAGATTTAGGATAATATTATAACATTCCAGACCACATGCCTTGACATTTGCTAGCTATTCCCTCCTAATAATATATGTAATTTCTTCTCTACCAATTATATACTTTCAGCCACTGAATCACTATATTAACCTCTGAAAATTAAACATCTGACTTCATTTTCTGTGGTTCTAGATATTTCACCTGCAACTAACTTATTCCATTTTGATACCAAAAGAAATATCTGGACACTAAATTTCACCCTACGTACATGTAAAATTCATCAAAATAATGGATTGTTTTTAGCAGTGACATCACCGCAAGCTTGTTCATTTTGTTTACACCTGGTTAAGTTTAACACGCGTATATAAAATTTACTGTTGCGTAAATGGTAATAGGACTAACAGAAGGCCAGACACGCTCATGTTGCATACTTACTACGCTTTTTTGTGTCTGGAAAAAAATATTTATTTCACCCTCCATTGCTTCGCAAATCATTAATTTCAAAACATCCGCAGAGGGGATGCGACTAATAAGGTCATGTATCGAGCTAATGTTATTGTATTCGGAACACTGGGAAACCCAAACTTGAAAAACATCCCAGAGGGGGATGCGACTAATGACGTCACGTATCGAGCTAATGCTGTATTGTAGTCGGAACGCGCAGAAAGCAAAATTAACAATACCATAGCAACCCCAGACCATTTTTTTTAAAGTAAATTATAGCTTATTCATGAAAACCATTGGAAGCAGCTTATTAAGACCTTTACAGAACATTTTGATTTTTTTAAATATCTTAATAAATAAAAAAGTTATGGCATTTTAAAGTCAACAATTTCGGGCGGCTTTTATGAATTTTTGCCCCTATACAATCCTATATAACGATTCGCGAGTCGCGGAACTCGTTTTTCAAGAATTTTCACCATTTTTTTCATAACTTTTGTTTAAACAAAGTTATATTCATGAAACTTGGCAGTCTTGTGTGTTTTTTTCTCCTCTTTCCATTTTTTCTACTTATTTATTCCTTTTGACATACCTTTATATAGAAAAATGAAAAAACAAACCCCAAAATAAGACATATTTTGAACATTTTTATTAAGGTGATCAAATCAACAGTATTACTGAGATTTTTTTTTTTAAATCAACTGGAATATCAAAAGAAATTATTTCAATGAAAGCTTATAACTTTAATTACATTAAACAGAATTCTTCTATTGTATATGTCATTATCAATGCTACTCACATTTTATTGAAATAAAATAGCACTAAATTACTGAAACAAAATTGTCAATTGCCATCTCTGGCAAAAAAATACAAGTTACACTAAAAATAGCACATAGTTTCACATGACATTCAACTTAAAAATACAACTCTTGATATCCTTGATATTTAAGGTCAACTGCACCGTATGTTGGAAAAAACCACTGTCTTCCAGAGTTTTTAGCCTCTGGGACAAGTCCACAGCACAAAATAAATTCTTTGTTCACTTTTTGTGCATCTTTTCGTGCTGGCCACATGAACATACCAGCAGTACGACATGGTGCCATGAAGTTTACTACAGCGGTAGTTTCATCAACCTCTTCAACACATCCTGGGTACCAGGCATCTTGATATGCGATGGCAACATAGTCATTCACATGAAAAGAATGGATTGTAGAGTCGAGAATTGGCTCCGATTCTGGTTTGTCATATGGCTTACTGGACTTCTTCCTCTTCTTTTTTGGTTCCTCTTGCATGGTGTTGAAAAGTTCACGTTTGACTTAACTCTCCTCAGCCATATGCGCCTTGCGCAAGTCACGACCACCACTTCGTGCAGCTTTCATGAGTGTGGCCTTTTCATTGTCAGGTTTTTCATCCAACCACTTGAAAAGCTGTCTCCTATTCCTCTTTATGAGCTGAACACTGGAGTTGTGATGAAATGATGCATTCGGCCTTCTTCGCTGGGAGCTGTCCAGGTCCCCAAAGTGGTGCTCACACCCAAGGTTGGTCACGTGGGAGAAATGGGTGCTTTGTAGGTCTGATTTCGATGGTGTCCCTGCATAACGCCCACCGTCAAGAAAATCTACCAGCTGTTTCTCCACAGTTCGTCGCATTGCACCACATAGCACACTGATTAATTTCAGGAGCAGTTCATTTGTCGGGCTATTTAACAGTGTGCTAAACTTTTTTGTGTGTGGAACACAGCTGTGGTATAACCAGTGTTTTTCTAACATGTTGGCAGGTGTCTACTTTTAGGTTCCCATCTGGTAGTGCATTCAGATGGTTAGTTTCCAAGTCTTTGGTTGATAGATTGATGCTCTCACAGAACGGTCCAGGATGATCCATCAATGGTGACCGATGCTGTTCCAAAGGGTCCATTGTGACTGTTTGCTGCCCTCCTGGAATTGTTAAAGATATATATCTATTTTATTCATGGCACATTTCATATAAATAAATGAAATTAGTGTAAGACAGTATAATGTGTTTTGATTGATTGTTCTATTGGATGATAAAGTACTGCTCTATACTGTCTATAAATGTTGTCGACAAAACGAAAATGCAAATTTCCCAAAATGTGAATAATTCCTATCCGAAATTTAATATCCGAAATGCGTACAAGTTGCCAATGTCGAAGATAAGTTTGCAGCATGAATTTTCATTTATTCGATAAAAATAGTTGTTCATTTGATGTACATTTACAATTGACATAACAAACTTTATTGTACACATCGCAGTCGTTCATTAAACGCACTTTACGAGTATTTTATAGATTTATTTCGTCTTCGTATTTATTTTTTGTTCGAGATTTTTATTTAGGGCATATAACTTTTACGGGCATTTCGTAATAACTATTATATATAAAGGCATCATTTTTGTTGTTTTCAGTACTGGATAGGATATAGATGGGTTACTTCATCATATAATATACCTTTAGTATATATAGGGATGAAGTTATTGGTTTTCCAACGCATGTTATCAGCGAGTCAATTTTGACAACATGGCGTCGAACTCTCACCTCGGGTCACGCGCTCAATATCATGACCTTTGAACTTAAAATTAACATGCGAAAGTCATTTGCTGATGGATTTTATTTTTAAATATATCAAATTAAAGGTCTTAATTACAGTTGTTTAAAGGTGTTTGAATCATTTGAAAATACTCACCACGGACGGTACAGCGTGCCTTTGACTTTGGGAGACGATTTCTTCATAAAAAATGGCGACATAAAAAAGTTTCAAAAACCAACCGGAAGTTTATTTTCTGCTCTGATTGGATCATGTGATCATACACATTTGCATATAGATCATGTGATCGCATCTATTTTTAAACTGACCCATATTTTGAATACCGCGTCCCAAATTGTTGCATTACAGCGAGGTGAGATAATCACCTGTCAATCGATTTTCTAGTTACGATTTACAAATAAATTATGAATGCATATTTATGATTCATATATCAATTAAAGCAGAATTTTATAATCTTTTGATAGATGTAATTTTTATTTAAATACAAAGACATTTACACTTTCGAAAATCAAAACAAATACCAGCACCCTAATAAAATGCACTAATTCTAGTGGGATTATTGGCTTATCTGGGGTTGCTAAATACCAACAATCAAGGTTTTAAACGGATGTAAACAGAACAGACATGACAAAAAATAACAGATTTTATTTTTGTTGATGTGGGGAAATTAGCCGGGTGGAGATGCTAAAGTAACCGGGTTATTTTACCGGCTCCCGGCCCATTTCTACACCCCTGATAAAATGTACCAATATCTTTTTTTCAATGCATCATGTAGTGTGTGTAGGTTAAAACCAACCGCCCTGATAGCTTAGTTGGTTAGAGTGTCGTGCTAGTGTTCCGGTGGTTGTGGGTTTGAGCCCTACAACGGGCACACTTTTCCTCCCAAGTTTTACCACATTGGTGGCATCGGTAAATGGCAGGAGTGCCTCCGTTGGCCTAAAAGGTTTATGTCGGGAGGTGTGTAGTGTGTGTGGGTAAGAACCAGCCGCCTGGTTAGCTCAGTTGGTAAGAGCACTGTGCTAGTGTTCCGGAGGTTGTGGGTTCCAGCCTCACAAAGGGTGCACTTTTCCTCTAAGGTTGACCACAATGGCGGCAGCGGTAAACGGCATGAGTGCCTCTGTCGGCCTAAAAGGTTAATTGGGGAAGTAGTACAGTGTGTGTGGGTAAGAACCAGCCGCCTGGTAAGCTCAGTTGGATTCAAGCCCCACACAGGGCGCACTTTTCCTCCCAGGTTGACCACAATTATAGGTTTGTTTAACTCATTCGAATTAAATGATTAAAACCAAACAATGCATATATGTTTTAGATAGAGATAAAAATATATTAGCAATGTTTTGGCTCTTATTTAACTGGGGAATTTGTGGCCACGTTGCTATAAATTAAAAAAAACCAAAAAACTCATTTTAAATGGCTAATATTTTTTCATCTGTACCCAAATCATGTCCTTTTTAGCTCGACTATTCGAAGAATAGGTGGGCTATACTACTCGCCCCAGCGTCGGAGTTGGCGTCCGGTTAAAGTTTTGGGGCAAGTTGGGGTTTTCACTTATAAGTCCAATACCCTACATTTAATTGACTTAATACTTCACACAGTTGTTCAGGGCCATCACATGATGAGGTTAGATAACTCCATAGTATTCTTTACACAGATTATGGCCCCTGATTGACTATGGAACTTAGGTTAAAGTTTTAGGGCAAGTTGGAATATTTATTAATAACTTCTATATCCTTTGTTCAATTGACTTAATACTTCACACAGTTGTTGAGGACCATCACAAAATGAGGTTACATAACTCCATATTATCCTAATTACAAGTTATGGCCCCTGATTTACTTAGGTTAAAGTTTTAGGGCAAATTGGGATTTTCACTTAAAACTCCAATACCATTCATTCAATTGACTTAATACTTCACACAGATGTTCAGAGCCATCACATAATGAGGTAAGATAACTCCATATTTTCTTTTATACAAATTATCGCCCCTGATTGACTATGGAACTTAGGTTAAAGTTTTAGGGCAGGTAGGGATATTGTTTAATAACTTCTATACCCTTCATTCAATTGACTTAATACTTCACACAATTGTTCAGGACCATTAACCAATGAGGTTACATAACTCCATATCCTTAATACAAGTTATGGCCCCTGAATGACTTAGGTTAAAGTTTTAGGCGAGTAAAAGTTAAGGGCAAGTTGGGATTTTAATAAAAAAACTTCTACACCATTCATTAAATGCACTTAATAAAATTCAAAATTATTTACGACCATCTTACATCAAGAAACATAACTCTGTTTTAAGCCTAAATACAAATTATGGCATTTGATTATTTTTTTTATTTTTTTTTTAATTTCCTTTGAAAGGCATATTTGAATATTCTTAACCACATTTTCATAATGAGGAATCAAGTTATTTGAATGACTTGCGTCATTGTTTGGGCAGGCTTGTGGGAGGGCAGCATCAAAGTCACCTTATGTATCAAATAATTTTAGTTAGGTTTGACATTAAGAGACCAAACTTGGTATTATTACATTGTTATTGTAGTCTAAGTCAAAGCGGCGTTGTCGAGCGCGCTGTCTTACGACAGCTCTTGTTTTATTATTAATGTCAGATGAGTTAAACATGATTATGCATCAAAATTAGAAAAAAATAGAAAAAAATATGTCTGCATCATCCTATATTGTGTGCCTTTAACATATCAATATTACAACTGGCTTATAATTTAAGTTGGTTTGCTAACATTGAATCTTTATGGAACATAAATGAAGAGAAAGATCAAAAGGCCGTTTTAAACAGAGACTATGAATGCAGGCAAATAAAGGCGGGACAAAATCCATGGTTGCTATGGAAACATGAGTAATGTTATGGTCATAAATAAACAAAAATGATGTGCCAATGACAATCCTTTTAAAAAAAAGAAATTGATATACCCATACATAGAAAAAATAATAACTTTTGGCATTTTTATTAATGATTATTTAATTTGTTAAAATAATGTCCAAGGACCAAAATATGCAATGTAGCTCATGTATGTATCTCACTTATTGTGTCTGGGTTATTTCAGATAACCCTTCCTGTACAAACAATATTGTTACATTCCATTACGTTCTGTTATTTTGGATTGGATTAAGGATGTGGAATAAAAGTTGATTAGTGTATGAAAAACGATATTTTGGTTTAGTTATGTGAGCACATAAGATTCCACTGTTTAGTGATTTGAAACGGCAACATTATACAACTATTCTATACTTCAATATAGATCGTTGATGTAATACAAAATATTTTTTCACTTAACATGTTCATTCACTTGACATGTTTAAAGTGAATGTATATGTGTTTTAGACAGTATAATTTTGTATAATTCTAACAATAATTGTTTGGTCTCTTCGATAAACAAGATACATGTATAAATTTTCAATTCCAAGTTAATAGACACAGACCATGCTTACAGCATTTTTTTTAAATAATTAAAAATATAATATGGTAGTTATATATTTAAATCTTAAACTATTTGAATACTGTACAAGTCTCAGTCATTTATTTAGCAATTACTACTGTAACTGTAATAGTGTGATACAATTGATATTGTAGGCGAGTTATACAATGTTTATACATATTGCATTTAAATATTCATGGGAAATCTGATAACATGTATTTGTACTTATAAATATACAATGTATATGTTTATTGAAGTATTCTTTATTTTATAATATTATTTTTTAAAACATTAATGATAATCCTTGAAAATAGTTAAAATTTCTGGTTTGACGGATGATTTTGAACTACTAGTATACCGTAGCCAGAGTAGGGTGTCAAAATAACCTGAGTTTATTAATTTCTTTGAGGGAAAATTTGACACCCCACGACACATGATGTGTTAGGAACTCTCAAATGTGACAGTAACAAATGGTATTATTTGTGTTTACACAAGCTAGCATACATTATTAAGACTAAAGTACTATGCTGGTTTTGAAAAATAACATTTCATCCAATCTTTTAACAGGCGAAAAGTTCAATTGTTGTCTATGGGGTTATATGCTTTAGAGACAATTCCAGTATGCAGGTAAATAGCCATCACAATGCATATTGAAAAAGTGTGCAGTAAAGAGTCTTTTAGTTGTAATTCCAGAACAAAATAGTTTCCAAAATGCTTATTTATATCCTTTGTATGTTACAAATTTAAAAGATGTCAATAATATGCGATTTTGCTCTAGATCATAACATTTTGACTTTGTAGTTGTTGTTTTTTTTGTAGGACCAACGCTGTTGTTTTCACGATTTGACCAGAACTCAGGAACAGAACGAAGGTTTTATGCGTGTTCAGCTTTTCGAGACAGAAAGGCATGTCCATTCTTCCAGTGGGCGGATGACAAGACGAAAACCAGTCAAGAACACCAAAAATGCTTGCGTGTGCCATCCCTTTGGCCTTCGATGAATCACAAATGTTTGAGAAAAAGGTAACAATGACATGATACAAATATACAAGTGTAAATATGCTTGTAAATTCTATTGTAGATACCTTAATTTCTAAAGGTCCTTTTCTTTGTTTTAAATTGTGACATCATTATTTGATGATTGGAAAACAACCAATAATAATAATTATTGATACTTGCATTGGTTTTAAATTCACACCTGATTGATTCTTGGAAAAATTAGAATACTAAATTGTTACAAACTTTAACAAGTCATAAGTATATATTGACATCTAGCAAGTACTATTACCGTACATTAACTACTCTTATATATAGTAAATTTGTGAGTAAAGCCCTATGATCAAGCGTGGAAAATACAGTTATTTATAGCCTATAAATTATAGGCGGTGGTGTCAGCAACATCTTATGACGATAATAACTTTGTATTTATTATCTAAATACTTTATAACTCCAGAGTTATGCCCCGTTTCACTTAAAATTAGTATGTTTATAGTTTATATCTTGTGCGAACAATAACTTACTGGGTAAGTATTTATTATCCAATCGTAATGGACAGTATTAATGAGGACTATGTAATGGTCAAGTTGTATCGTGAGGTTAATACCACGTTATCTCCATAGTTATGCCCCTTTAACAATACAGCCAGTTTAACTTAGCTGGGCTTTTCAAACAGACGACACATTCAAATCTTCAAAACTTTAGTTTGTTTATAAATTTGAAATTTCTTTAAAGGTTCCTTATTGTGAAGCGGCTGGATCCCTCTCAAAGGCAGCTCTGCACAGACTGTGGATTGTTGTTGCTGCCAGGTGAAGCAGAGCAACATGAAGGTCAAGGTCACAACATTGTAACCGGAATAAAAAATGTCCAGCTGAAACATCCAACGGAACTCTTTACTCCTCTAGATGACAACAAAACTTTTGCTGTAAGCCTTTAATAATTAGTAAATAACTTACAGATACAATAGTAAGTACTTTTTATTTAACATATATAATGTGGACTAAAACCACTATTTTTTTTTCCAGGTTATCCTTTTATATGTCTGATATAGTTTTTCTTCCCATCAGTTTGATTGCTTTTTGAAACAAAAATCTAAAGTTTTGCCATCCCATTGTCATAGCCTTGCCATAGTGCTGTCATAGCCTTGCAATGCCATGGCATTGTCACTGTCATAGCAATGCCATGGCATTGTCATAGCCTTGCCATTCTGTTGTCATAGCATTGCCATAGATTTGCCAAAGCATTGTCATAGCCTTTCCATAGCACTGTCATAGCATTGTCATATCTTGCATTAGCAATGCCATGGCATTGTCATAGCCTTGCTATAGCATTGCCATTGTGTTGTCATAGCATTGTCATAGCATTGTCGTAGCATTGTCATAGTGTTGGCATAGCCTTGCCATAGCAATGTCATATCATTGTCATAGTGTTGTCATAACCTTGCAATGCCATGGCATTGTTACTGTCATAGCAATGCCATGGCATTGTCATAGCCTTGCCATTATGTTGTCATAGCATTGCCACAGTGCTGTCATAGCCTTGCAATGCCATGGCATTGTTACTGTCATAGCAATGCCATGGCATTGTCATAGCCTTGCCATTATGTTGTCATAGCATTGCCATAGATTTGCCAAAGCATTGTCATAGCATTTCCATAGCACTGTCATAGCATTGTCATATCTTGCATTAGCAATGCCATGGCATTGTCATAGCCTTGCCATAGCATTGCCATTGGGTTGTCATAGCATTGCCGTATCATTGTCATAGTGTTGTCATAACCTTGCCATAGCATTGTCATAGCATTGCCATTGTGTTGGCATAGCCTTGCCATAGCACTGTCATAACATTGCCATAGTGTTTGCATAGCCTTGCCATAGCAATGTCATATCATTGTCATTGTGTTGGCATAGCCTTGCCATAGTAATGTCATATCATTGTCATAGTGTTTGCATAGCCTTGCCATAGCATTGTCATAGCATTGCCATTGTGTTGGCATAGCCTTGCCATAGCACTATCATAACATTGCCATAGTGTTTGCATAGCCTTGCCATAGCAATGTCATATCATTGTCATTGTGTTGGCATAGCCTTGCCATAGCACTGTCATAACATTGCCATAGTGTTTGCATAGCCTTGCCATAGCAATGTCATATCATTATCATTGTGTTGGCATAGCCTTGCCATAGCAATGTCATATCATTGTCATAGTGTTTGCATAGCCTTGCCATAGCATTGTCATAGCATTGCCATTGTGTTGGCATAGCCTTGCCATAGCACTATCATAACATTGCCATAGTGTTTGCATAGCCTTGCCATAGCAATGTCATATCATTGTCATTGTGTTGGCATAGCCTTGCCATAGCACTATCATAGCATTGCCATAGTGTTTGCATAGCCTGCCAAAGCGTTGTCGTAGCCTTGGTATCATTAATAGGGCCATGTCTATAAATTGAAAATGTTCTTTTATTGAAATATTTATAAAAACTTTGTACATAGTTATCAATATTTTGAGATATAGTTTGGATGTTTTTCTATTTCAGCAATATTTATTCAGCCCAAACACAGTGGAGTTTGTACTGGAGACTCTAACAGCTCAGAAAGCAACACATGTACTTTGCATTGGATGTCCTAGGTTTGTCATGAATCATCATTATTGAAGCTCTTTTTTGGAAAGAAAAATTGCTGTGGTACTGTCATATCTTCAATTTTATTGTTAGCATCTCAAGATTCTTTGTGTGCTACCTTCTGTACCATATATTGTTGTTTAAAATTAAGAAAGTCAAGAAGAAGGTCAAGATCTAAAGTATTAGTGTAAGTCTGCAGTTTTATAGTTTTCAATGTTTCAAACTTTATTCAGACCATCTGTCTGGAGCTATGTTACAAGGTAACTAGCTGTTTACGTACAATACCAAAACACACAAGTATTTAAGTTGGAAAGGTTTAGAATTTAGACCTCAATGAGGAACAAAATGTAGTCAAAATATTAATAGACTCTTAAATTAAGAGTAATTAGACATGATGATATTATTAACATGAGTTTGATATATTTTCTAGAATTCATGAAGCAATACAGTGTATAAAAGATGGCTCTATGGATAGTCTTCTCATGGATCTAGACCATAGATATGTAAGTTTATGTAAGCAAATCAGATTATCCAGACTCCAGCACTTTGAAACATGTTCATTTATTTCCATTTATGAAAATTGTGTTTTTGTTGTTACTGTTAAATAGGCCACACAAATTGGTGCTATAATTAGTGTCAGGTTTAGATTTCTTTTCACTCACTTATCTTGTCATAAATCCAAGTACTACTAATTTGGTAACGAGCCGGCAAACAAATAATAAAACCCACTTACACATATTTCCCCCAACCATCCCTTTTTCAGCTGCAGATGTATTCACCTAAAAAGTTACTCCAGTACAACATGTTGAACCATCATTTCTTTGCTGGGGAAACAGACCGGTCCACCTATGAGGGGTTTCTGGGGGCAGGAAAGGTTGCTGTGGTGATAGATCCGCCCTTTGGTATCATGGTAGAGGCTCTGTCACATACACTGGACCGGCTGCAGCAGGACTGGAGGGCACACGCAGGTTGGTGATGAGAGACTGGAAATAGGTGGATAGTTGTTATATTCTCCCAAAATATATATTCTCAAAACTGCAGACATGTATTTAATGAATGTCATATAAAAAATACTTAAAAATGCAGTTTTTTTGAAAATTGAAAAAATAACACTAGGGCCATCATAAGATGTGATTAGGGCCCCGAATGATAGCATAAGTGACAATGGAGGCATGTTGAAGGTATGATGAATGTCAAATGTGGTAACAATGCATATATGGGTTTATGCAGCAAACATGTTGCCCTTAGATATTTTATCAAACATACTGGCTTGTCAAGGGAGGCAATTTGGGAATGAAAGATCAGTTATGGTTTCTGAAATGTACATAAGTCCATTTTACCATAAACCAATCTTTTCTTTAAAAAACAACACCAACAAATTATTTCATTTTAAGGGAAGCAGTTTGGTAAAAGATTTTCACAGATTTATAAATTTTGTACAACTCGCAATATCTTGCAATCTATTCCTGATTCAAGTATCATTAACTTCCATATATGAAAGTAAATTCATTTGCTAAAACATTTAGTGTGAAGGCTGTCAATTATGAACAATGGGAGTCAATTTGGTAACAATGGGTGATAGAGTTATGGTTCTTATACTACACATAAGTTCAAATTATAATTATTTTAATAATGCTTCAAGATTCATTCATATCCTTTCTTATGAAAAACAAATTGATAAGCTGAATCCGAATAAGTTTACTAAGGGCCATAACTCTGACATTATTTTTAGTTGGAGTTATATAAGTTGCCATAAAATAGCATATTGCTGTTGTGAGAAAATCTATTTAGTTTAAAGTTTGGAAAAAAAAACCTCAAAAATGTGGATTGAAAGACAGTTTGATAACTACAGAACACACGCATGTTTTGCTTGGTCCGAGTAATTAGTATTTTGTAAGTTACAGGTATATGACTTGAGAATCACTGCTGTCATCAGTAGTTCATCCACTGGTTTATTGGCACAAATAAATATTTAACATATAAATATATCATGGTTACTGCTATCATTGTTATAACTGTGTTTTAGATCTACCAGGTACTGGGGAAGAGACGAAGCTGCCTGTATTCTGGTTTTTCCCGTACTTTATGGAGCAGAGGGTTATAGACACCTGTCCAACACTCGCTATGCTGGACTACAAGGTTTTGCATTACGACATGCATTCTGTTGTTGTACATGTAATTTGGTGTGGTGAAATGTAAAAATAAGGACTGAGTACTTTAAGTCAGAAAAGGCTTTGCATACATGTACTTCTATTGAAATCAAAAGACTTGGTTGCATCACACATTGCCCACAATGATGTACAAAAAATCTAAAAACTTATTCGCTTTTGAAACAATTTAAAACAGATGTTTACAATGTACATATATATGATTATAAGCCTCATATAATAAGGTTAGAATTCAATTATGCCTCTGTGTGCTATCACCAGGTGGACTATGTAAATCACGCCCTGTTCCGTGGAGAAGGAGGCCGAAAGAAGGGCTCCCCAGTCCGCATCTTTACCAACATTCCTGCTAAACAGATCACTCTGCCTGCTGATGAGGGATATTGGTAAGGGCATATCAGGCTAGTGTTTGTAGCTGCCAGTGTCATCTTTGCATATTCAATGTTTAGATACGTTCATCACAAATTCTTGCTTATTCTGAGGTTCTTGATGACATTTAGCTGACAAACTGAACATTAAAGATAGAACCCATGTGACAAATTCACGACATACATTTAGATGATATTTGCTGCTTAAAGAGAAAGTTCTGTGGGATAGGTTTCCTTCTCTATAAAATGTAAATGTTGTGTACATAGTTTTCACTGTTAGATTCATGTCCATGATCACATTTACTGCACACTTGGTGATGCCCTTATAGAATCGCTTTGTATATAACATTGTTGAAAATCATTGGCAAAATAAGCTATGACCATTGAATAATTATGCCCCCCTTCGAAGAAGAGGGGTATATTGCTTTGCACAGGCATGTCGGTCGGTCGGTCCGTGGGTAGACCAAAGCTTGTCCGAGTGATAACTCAACAATTCCTGGACGTATGGTCATCAAACTTCACATGAAGGTTGGGCCTGACCAGTAGATGACCCCTATTGATTTTGGGGGTCATCAGGTCAAAGGTCAAGGTCACAGTGACCTTTAATGTTAAAATAATTTTAAAGCTTGTCCGAGTGATAACTCGACAATGCCTGCACCCATGGCCCTCAAACTTGACATGGCTATTGGGCCTGAGCAGTAGATGACCCCTATTGTTTTTGGGGGTCATCAGGCCGAAGGTCAAGGTCACAGTGACCTTGAATGATAAAAGGTTGTCCGAGTGATAACGTGACAATGCCTGCACCCATGGCCCTCAAACTTGACTTGGAGGTTGGGCCTGACCAGTAGCTGACCCCTATTGTTTTTGGGGCTCATCGGGTCAAGGTCAAGTTCAAAGTGACTTTGAATGGTAAAAGGTTGTCCGAGTGATAACTCAACAATGCCTGCACCCATGGCCCGCATCATTGAATTGGAGGTTGGGCCTGACCAGTAGATGACCCCTATTGTTTTTGGGGGTCATCGGGCCAAAGGTCAAAGTCACAGTGACCTTGAATGGTAAAAGGTAGTCCGAGTGATAACTCGACAATGCCTGCACCCATGGCCCTCATAATTGAATTGGAGGTTGGGCCTGACCAGTAGAAGACTCTTATTGTGTTTGGGGGTCATCGGGCCAAAGGTCAAGGCACAGTCACCTTGAATGGTTAGAGGTTTTTCGTGTGATAACTTGACAATGCCTGCACCCATGGCCCCCAAACTTGACTTGGAGATTGGGCCTGACAAGTACATGACCCTTATTGTTTTTTGGGGTCATCTGGCCAAAGGTCAAGGTCACAGTCACCTTGAATGGTTAGAGGTTTTCCGTGTGATAACTTGACAATGCCTGCACCCATGGCCCTCAAACTTGACATGGAGATTGTGCCTGTCTAGTACATGACCCCTATTGTTTTTTGGGGTCATCTGGCCAAAGGTCAAGGTCACAGTCACCTTGAATGGTTAGAGGTTTTCCGTGTGATAACTTGACAATGCCTGCACCCATGGCCCTCAAACTTGACTTGGAGATTGGGCCTGACCAGTACATGACCCCTTATGTTTTGGGGGGTCATCAGGCCAAAGGTCAAGGTCACAGTGAACTTGAATGGTAAAAGGTTGTCCAAGTGATAACTTGACAATGCCTGCACCCATGGCCCTCAAACTTGACTTGGAGGTTGGGCCTGACCAGTAGATGACTCCTATTGTTTTGGGGGGTCATTGGACCAAAGGCCAAGGTCACATGTACCTTGAATGGTAAAAGGTTGTCCGAGTGATAACTCGACAATGCCTGCACCCATGGGCCTCAAAATTGACTTGGAGAATTGGCCTGACCAGGAGATAACCCCTATGGTTTTGGGGGGTCATCTGGCCAAAGGTCAAGGTCACAGTGACCTGGAATGGTAAAAGGTTGTCAGAGTGATAACTCGACAATGCCTGCACCCATGTCCCTCAAACTTGACTTGGAGGTTGGGCCTGGCCAGAAGATGGTCCCTATTGATTTTAGGGGTCATCGGGCCAAAGGTCAAGGTCACAGTGACCTGGAATAGTAAAAGGTTATCCGAGTGATAACTCGACAATGCCTGCACCCATGGCCCTCAAACTTGACTTGGAGGTTGGGCCTGGCCAGAAGATGGTCCCTATTGATATTACGGTCATTGGGCCAAACGTCAAGGTCACAGTGACCTTGAATGATAAAAGGTTGTCTGAGTGATAACTTGACAATGCCTGCACCCATGGCCCTCAAACTTGACATTTAGGTTTCTGGTGACCAGCTGATGACTCTGGATTTTGAGTTAATAGAGTCAAAGGTCATGGTCATAACACACTCTATCCTCACACTTTAATGGTCATAATCTTAAAACTGCCTTAACGGCAACAAATCAGCTGTCATTTCGGTCCATGCATATTTCATTCAATTGTCCATATAATCCTGACAACATGGCGCTCAGGGGGGGGGCATAATGTTTGACAAACATCTCTTGTTAATATATATCTCTTGTTTTATAAACTCTTGTTAGCATTTTAATAAAAAAGATATTTTTATTGCACATACCATTAATTTATTACAGTATTGTTTATTGAAGGAAGGGGTTGTTGCTTCCTAATGTTTAAGTTATTTTCGGTATTTTTCGTTCTTCCGTATGCTGTCAATAATAGTGTTTATTTTGTCCTTGGCTTGGTCTTTTTGCCCATTGATTTTCCTGTGATTTCTTTGTTATAATCTTTCATTTATCCTGTATAATTGCTCTATGACATGTAAGGAAGTGAGCAAGTTTTTGCATTCAATATTTTAATACCCGTAATTTGCATAGACTAGAATCACATTGTAATTTTTTCTGTGCTACCCTATCCTCTAGCGTCATCATTTTTTATGTTTTCAGTTTTATCTCCAGTTGGTGCAAACACTGCAAATAAATGAATTTTCATGCAACAACTTGATAATGCCTTAAACATATGTTGTGTAATATGTTATAATACATATGATTTGATTATAAATGATAAAATATACATATTTCAATTTCGGAAGTTTTCCAATTTATTTCTGAATGATAATTGAGTATTCTGTACAAAATGTATAGCTTGGGCCCAGGAATTTCGTACCTGGTATGCTTGATGGTCAGGATAAGTGTATGACCCCTATTGATTTTGAGGTCAGTAGGTCAAGGTCACAGTGACCTTCAGGTGAAAAACGAATTGTCGGTCACCAGACCGTTCGACACACTTAATTTCAGCTCAATAAAAACAGAATGCTTGGACTCAGGAACTTCATACTTGGACCCAGAAACATCATACTTGGTATGCCAGTTGGTCAAGACCAGTAGATGACCCCTATGTTGGTTTGTCTCCAGACAAATAGTACATATTTCAACTTCATCACTGATTATTTCTCAGCTATGACCTCACAATGGGAAGGCGCTTTTTCAAAAAACCAAACTTTAATTTACATTGTAGCTTACAGAACATTGTGAACTATAAGCCTCGTGTTCAATCTTTCCAGTTGTCAATTATCATGTCCTTCAGGTACTGTGGAGATTGTGAACGCTTCAGCAGCCTGGAGAACAAGCACTGTGACCTGTGTAAGGCTTGTACCACAAAGGTAGGTATCCTGAGTGAGGTGATCACGTAGTGTTTTAGAACTTTACCTTATTGTTAAAAAATGTCCGACCTCTATGTATTGTCGTGAAGTAAAAATGTCATTTTAGTTTTCATTTTGCTTTCAAAGGATTAAAGTTGAAATTAACAGTGTTTTGTTTTTAAGTGTAATGTCATCAAAAGCCTGAAGTGCAATAAGTGAATATAAATATGTGTACTTGATACTTGGCCTGTATTATCTCTGCACCAGGATGGTTGTACCTACCGTCACTGCGACAGATGTGGGCGCTGTGTGAAGCCATCTCGAGTCCACTGTGACACCTGTAATGTCTGCGATATTCCCACTCACAGCTGCTCCAAACCCAGAAGTATAGGTATGGGCTTGTTTTAATGTGGCTGGAATGTCGTCTCATTTAGTAATCAAAGTTAGCACAGGCCCGCAATTCCTGCACTGGTAAAGTGCTTTCCTGGCTTGCTCAATTTTTGGACTTTTTAAAAGAAGAGCTACAGTCTGGAAAAAAGCTGCCTTATTTTTATCGGAACGAAATATTTTTTCTGAGACAAGTACAAGTCATATTCCAGATGTCTTCTTAGACAAGTCAAAAGGCTTAATACAACTGTGAAATAGGCTGATGCTATATCAAAAAAGCTATCATGATTCCTGTGACTTTTAAAAATAAAACATCTCATAAATCTTATCATTAGCAAACATTAAGTCTGAAGAGAACTACCAACAACTAGTGTTTCTTTTTGACAGAAAATGGAGCCAAATGTTGGGTCCCATTCACGATCCCAAAAAGACTTGCATAAAAATAAATTGGACAATTCTAATTTTATTTTTGTCCAACTGTTAACAAGTCAACTAACTGAGATATGTTTAATGGAGTGTTATTTTCTTAAAATTCTTCAAACCTAGCACTTTAAAAGGGGGCTGTATTTTGTTTGAAATAGACCTTGGTAAATTTAAGGCATTTTGTGGCTACTTTCAAAATTCTAAGGGCCCTGGCCCCATACTCAAAAAGATGTAGAAAAAATAATGTGGAATCAAGTAAGGTGTTTAAACAAGGCGAATATATTGTTTGTGTTTCAGGTTGCCATATCTGTGGGAAAGTTGGTCACAAGAGGAGAGAATGCCCTGACAAGGGTGGCCCACACGAACAATCTCTCGGCAGGTAAGGATCGTTTAGCAATAGCTTGATTTTCTACACTCTGAGAGTCTGTTTCAAGTAAGAAAGGCATTGGCAAGACTTAAATATGATTTTAAAGTATGTATGTCAAAGTTTAAATAAATACCTGTAGTTGCCCCCCCCCCCATCACTTTCCAAACAGGAAGGAACATTCAATAATTTATGCCTTTAGGATCAAGCCTTCTTTTGATTTTATATGCCAAAATAACAACACAAATACAATGCACTTTTCATTGTTTTTATTTTATTAATCTTATTACTTCAACTGTATGATTTCTTCATTATATTTTTTTTTCGTCACTAACATTTTCATTTTATTGGTCAGAATACTATCCATGCATTTTAGCATTCTGTTACTCTTACAGAAAAGGGAAGAGAAAGATGAGAACAGACATGAAGGCAAACAGCAGAGATAGAAAGAAAAGAAGAGAGACGAAGATGGATAGTGTACAATAGCTTCTTCACTGGGTCCATACATAAAAACAAAGCTGAAAGACTTAACAATAACATGTCAAGATTATGTTTAATATGGGTGATTTATTTGATGCAGTAACTTTGTTTATGGTTATTTATTTGTGAGGCAGTGAAAATAAATAAATAAAAATAACGATTGCTGAGTTCAGTTATCAAGACTTGATAGTAAAATTTGGTGTTGTAAGATGATTCAATCATTATAATTACTGTCACAAGACATGTGATGTATTAAAAGCAGGTAGACTGAAAATATCCTCCTAACATGTATATACTACAGCACAAGTCTTGGTCTTAATGTCATACACATAATAACAACAAATATATCTCTCATAGCATGCAATAAAATCAAACTTAAACATGACGTTGGTTAAAATCTTGAAACAGCAATAGGAAGACTGTAACAAATCTACGTTAATGGTATTTATCATTGCAAAATCCACTCAGAAAAGTGTGAGCAGTTGAATATAACTGCAGCATGACAAAGTCCTATTACCCGTGTATTGTGTGCATATTTTTGGCATCAATAAACAAAAACAAGGAAGAATCTGTCAAATATCGGTAAAACTCAAGAATAAAAATCGTGTAAATGATTAAATGTACATTTATAAATAAAAGTTTCTCTTAACAAATTAAACTTTACTTGATTTTATAATATTCATAAAATTCAAAGTATGTTGACTGATATCATTTTCACTTCCACCAATAGAAGCATAAACTAAAGAACATTTTGGCACATTTTTCATCTTCATGTCCATATTTACATTGACCCAGAGCCTTGGCAGTGACGACAAATCCCTGGGATGTTAGGTCAAACATTAAGCAATTGAGAACATCTTTTTCACAACTCTCAGCCTTCCATGGTCCCAGTTTGGCATCAAATGTTGAATTCCTGTCTGAGTGTGGATGTTTACAAAGGCAAACATGATTGAGGTTAAAATCTTCGTTGTTGGGCTCATTTTCTTTCTTATAAAGAAGTAAAATAACCTCAGTGGTTTCTGATGAGGCTGTTTGACTAGAGACGTTTATCACTGTGTCTAAACAGTCCCCAAAACCAGGGAACTGGTTACGATAATTGTTTCTTTGAATCTTTGCAAGAATTTGAGGATATTTTTCCAACTCATCAACAAGACCATGAATTCCAAAGTATGTTGCCTCACGATAAACAGCTTCTGCTATCCTCTGGGACGGAATATCTCCATAGCGCAAATAGTTAAGAATGTGAATAAAGTTGTCTCCATCGGCATCAATGAAATATCTGCCGTCCTTGTCTCTGATTACAGAATATTTGCCACTGAACATGGCTGACAGCATGTTATCAGGACATTTGGTAAGGGTAAGGTGTGTGGTGGTAAAAAACCTTCCACCTACATTAAGCTCAATAATGGGTGGGAACTGAAAGCAGAAAATAAAATTAAATGAAACAAAGATCCAGACATAAGTCAATACAAAACAGATTCGTATTAATGTGTAGTGAAGCAAGCAACGCCCATACATGTACCACCCTACATGTACAGGTTATTTTGAAGGCTATATGCATGTTTCGGTTGGTAACGATATACTGAAATATTGCTAATTTTTATACTTAAATTGCGTAATAAGTGACGGTAAACTTTTTATGCCCGCCGCAATCTTATTGTATAAGAATTTTACAGAACGCACAAAGAAAAAACAAAAATACCTTATGTTTTTCTTGTCCGTCCATTGCAACCAATATTGACCTAATTTTACGTGTTTACATATTTCCGTAAGTCTCCGACATTCCTCGTTTTGGTTTACGATTGGCCAACGGAAGTGGACGAATAAAAATGGAATTAAGCGGAAAATGACGACTACGAATGAATTCAATTTTTCACAACGTAGATATATGACGGCCACCGTGAAACAGCGGGAAACATGGGACCACCGAAGTCTACCCCAGCAAAACAGAAAAATACACTGTTCACTTACTTTTCCAAAAGCCCGTGTACTCCTCAAAGTGATGATACATCCAAAAACATTGAAAATACCGTGTTGTCACCAAAGAAATCTCCTAACAGAGGGAAGAATCAACAAAAAACTAATGGTAAATAGACTGGTGAAATTTGCCATTAATACATTAATTAGAATGCCATTTACTTACCGTTATCAGACCATTGATCACTAATTACTAACATAACGTTCTTGCCTTGATCATGACTATTAACTAGCCTATTAATGTTGCCTGCACCGCATTACATATCCATACATGCCATATTTTCTGGAGACCATTCAGGGGGATTTGTTCAAAAGTCTGAAAATTCAGGGGGATTTTGGTAGTATTCAGGGGGATTTTTTAGCAGATCTAATTTGGCAAAATTTCGAAGTATTTTAAGACGCAAGTACGAAAAAACAACAAATTGCCATAATTTTGAAAGGCTCCCGAGGGGATTATGTCCACAATTTAAGGGGATTTTGGTCACATACCAGGGGATTTTCATCATCGCCATGTAGCCTTACGGGCATGACACACATGCCAATTCACCTTGTTTACCCCTTTTTCCAGCACTTCATCTATATTTTTATAAGACACAACCATATTGCATAATAAAATCACTCACTTGCAAAATAGAATACTTCACAGAAAAATATGTTTCAGAGACAATTTAATGTGCTTACCTTCCTCTAAAATTGGATACAAAATCTGCAGCCTATGATCATAAATGATGACTTTCAGACTAATAGAGAGAATGGAATGAATTATCAATATTTTTCATTTCAATTCCCAAATAGTCAGAATTGTTTGCTTCTGATAAAAAGCAAATGCATAATTTATTAAGTTATAAACATATCTTCTTTTGGCATTCATAAAAAAACAACAAAAAAAACATCACCCTAATAAATAAATAAGTCATTTCATCCGAATTGTCTACTTTCAGTTTCTCTTCTGGAACTTGTGGAAGTTCTGTTATTTTCCAATATTTGCGATGAAGGTCAATGTCATGTATGTAAACATATTAGTGAGGCATAACAAAGAACAGCATTGTCTATTAGTTATTTTAATCCTTTTCTTTACTGAATAATTTACAGTCACCTTTAAATTATTAATTCTTTTGATGACAATGACACATGTTATGAAGAACGCTTTAATTTGTTACATCCTCTCTGATTGGATAAAAATTATAGTTTTAACCAATGAAAATCGACCTTTTATCTGACCAGTCTAATTGACATTTCTTACGCAACTTCTGTCAGTTTCAATCAAAACAATGCATGAAATGTGCCCTGCTGATTTATTAAGTGTCACCCAATAGGTGTTGTTAAAACACACCATCAGTTGATAATCCAATTAAGCTTCAGGACAGGAAGGGCATTATAACTGTAAAAAGGCATATATAATTAAACCCTGTGATAAATTTGCGTAATTTTAAACACTTTAATTCCGGGGGATTTTCATCCCCCTCCGGGAGACCGGGGGATGGGTCGAAATTCCGGGGGATTTTATCCCCCTCCGGGGGATATGGCATGTATGCATATCTTAGTCCAAATAATTGTACGTTGACGGATTTTTTTTAGATTTTTGATATGGCAAATCCTTCACGTACAAATTGTTTAGTATCAAAAGTGGGTAGTTGTTCCGATCAGGATTCCGGGTTAAAGCATATAGCGTCTATAAAATATCATAATAACAAGAAATATTACCAGATAATGTTATTTTATATTAGTTCCGTACGCACACAAAAAAATATCCAACTTGTAATTATGAGTTTGACGGCTTTTCTTCATTTCATTCTGTCAAAACATAACGATATATACATGAAGGGTGCCTGCAAGGCTTCAGGGCACAGTTTTAAATCGCTCGGAACATATCGGCCATGGCCGAGTTGTTACGATTGTATAACGAGGTCTATCTCGAAGTTTTGTCGGAGGAGGCCGAGTTATTACGATTGTATCGAGTTGTTCCCCTTCGCATAATTGTTATCTGTGTCAGTCAACTTTCATTTTATTGGAAAGGTAAACAACTTGTTTTAATGCATTAAATGCTTGTTTAGTGCAAAATAACATTTCACTTACATGGCAAAATATGAATTTAACTCTTTTTGATCAATTTCAACCATAAAATACTTCACTTAAAACAATTTCAATATTTTTAAACACCCCCGTTTTTGGCACATTCCCGTTTAGACGTTAGGGATTGGAAGAATCCCGTATAACACGTCTATTATTTTAGACTATACATAATCTGTAATGCTCTGTTGATAACATTTGTCTAGTTGCATCTGTAGCTCGGTACAATAATGAGCAATCAAGGATACTTTTTTATTATTTTGACATTTCTTATGTATCCCTGTAACGCTACAACTCTCTATCATTTTACACCGTGCGAAAGAAAATATAGTAATACTGTGCATCTATGTTGAATAATAATGACAAAATTGTTCAATATATACCTGACAGTGATCTAAACTGGATTGAATTTGTCATTAGAGTTGTTATTTTCACATAATTATATTCTGGGTCACAAATATCCTTTTATACATGAACACAAGCAGTCAGATTTGTCCCAGATTTATAGATATCAGAATACTTGCTAAGCAATCAACACATGCAAGTGTACATTTTATGATATCTGAACATGTTTTTTGGCATATTGACATAAATAAATGTGTGTTAAATAGTAGGCAATAATATTTTTGGGTTTAAATTTATAGCTGAGATAATTTCAAAATTGTGTCTGCAAAGATTCTCTGCGACCGTTTGCTACTTTTTGCTTGGATTGTGGACATCATGAGTCTGCCATAGTAAAAGAAATCGTCAAAAGACTCAAAGACAGCCATTTAGGTGGACTACATGTGTAGCTACAATAATAACCATGCAAAGATCCTTTTTTAGCTCGACTATTCGAAAAATAAGGAGAGCTATACTACTCACCCAAGCGTCGGCGTCACCCCTTGGTTAAGGTTTTGCGTGCAAGCACACATAGGTAAATATCTCAGCAACTACTTGAGGTATTCCAATGGGACTTTATACAATGGTACTCAACCATCCAACCTACTTAATTCACCAAGTTAGATAACTCTAGTTTGCATTTAATGCAAATAATAAGCCTTTATTATTTGACTTAGATATTCTGGTTAAGGTTTTGCGTGCAAGCACACATAGGTTAATATCTCAGCAACTACTTAAGGTATTGCATTGAGATTTGATACAATGTTATTCAACCATCCAACCTACCTTATTAACCAAGTTAGATAACTATAGTTTGCATTTAATGCAAATAATAGGCCTTTATTATTTGACTTAGAAATTCTGGTTAAGGTTTTGCGTGCAAGCACACATAGGTTAATATCTTAGCAACTGCTTGAGGTATTGCATTGAGACTTGATTCAATGGTACTCAACCATCCAACCTACTTAATTCACCAAGTGAGATAACTCTAGTTTGCATATAATGCAAGTAATTGCCCTTTATTATTCGACTTAGAAATTCTGGTTAAGGTTTTGCATGTAACCACTTTTAAGTCAATACCTCAGCGAATACATCGTGTATTGCATTGAAACTTTACACACAGGCTCCCAACCATTTAACCTTCTTATTTAATCAAGTAAGATAACTCTTATCTTTCATATTATATAATGTTTGCCCATTTATTATGCGACTTAGAAATTCTGGTTAAAGTCTTGCATGTTAACACACATAGGATAATATCTCGGCAACTACTTGATGTATTGCATTGAGACTTTATACAATGGTATTCAACCACCCAACCTAATTGAATAACCAAGTTAGATAACTGTATTTTGCAAATAATGGCCCTTTATTATTACACTTAAAAATTCTGGTTAAAATTTTGCATGTAACCACATTTATGTTAATATCTCAGCACATCATGTAATTGCATTGAAATCTAATCTAACAGTGATCCATGCATGTTTCGCCAAAACTTTTCAATCCTTACACTGAAAAGCGGCGGAATAGTTGAGCGCGCTGTCTCTGTGACAGCTCTTGTTTAGTCATCAAATTATCATTAGCCTTGTTACAGTGTTCACTTTACATTTGCACTGGACAGACTTGACATCCTGGTTGTATTGTGTTTAAGAACCAGCCACCCTGTTAGCTCATTTTGCCCTGCTAGTTTTTCGGCGGTCGTGGCGACATCATTTTCCTCCCAGGATTACATTTCTGGTGTTAGAAGTTAAAGGCTAGAAGAGTACCTGCATCTGCAAAATATGATCATGTTGGAGAAGTGTAGTGTGTTTGGGTAAGAACTTGCTACCAGCCTCCTGGTTAGCTCATTTTGTTACTCTGTGCTAGCTTCCCAGGAGCCCCACACCAGACCTACGTTTCATCCCATGATTACTTGTGTGTGTTATGTTTAGATGGTCAACATTTCACAAATCTAAGAAATTTATATTGAAAATGACATTTCTCATGATAATTTCCTGAAACTTATTCACTCGATGTAAACATTAGGGTAATGATGACCTAGTGCTTGAAAATAATGCACACCAGAAAGTTCTAGAACACTTAAGTTCTGGAAACTTTCAAATCGAAATTCCAACTTTTTTGGGTCTGCAAAAGAGCCACTCTTTCACATTTCTGAGATCAAATGACCAAGAATTGAAATACAGATATATGGCGACAGGTCTTATAAATTTTTTAAATCTCAATGGGTCTGGGTCATTCCCATCATCTTCCCCCACAAATGAGATTCTTCTTATGTATTGCCGTTTCTCTACGAGGAACGCTGTGATTGTCATTCTTTGACCACCTTATACTGAAAATTGTTTTGGTCACATTTTTTCATAGTATATTTACGTATAAGAAAATATATTTCATGTCGGCTATACTTTTATTACAACACTAGCTCATAGAGTTATTTTCCGCCAAAATGACGTAAGCAGGGCACTCGATGGTCTAAATGCTTTAGTTCAGTCTCTGCAGTTAATCATATGTGTTGCTGTTAATATCCAATAGTAAGGGCAGAACAGGATTAATTAATTTAGAATTTTATGGCTTTGGCAGAGTAACAATGACATCCTTTAATGATTTCATCTCTTCATAGCTTAATTGTGACAATTGTTAACATGAGAAGAAAATAATGGGACAGTGGACATCTCTTTGTTGTAGTAAAAAGTCTCAATTGATAAGAAATGAGTATCATCATTCCTTCCATTTTAGAGTAAATGCATATCTCAAAAATCTTTTGAGTACCAGTACAGTTAACCACACATAAGGATATCTATGAATGCTTTTTTATGAGCTTTCTATGTCCTTATTTGTGTTCTTAGTCTTAATTAAACTTCATAAGATGATAAAACATAATGAGAGGAAATGCAGTGTATAGTGCCATTACCCTATTTTAGCTGATTACAGAGTAATTGCCCTTTGTTCCTTTTATTATCTTGAGAATAACTTAAAAACTACCTGATAGAATCTAATAAAACTTCAGTGGTAAAGCACTATGAGAGTAAGTGTATTTTACAAGAACTATAACTCTGCTTTAGCAAATTACAACAATTTAGTTATTACCCTTTGATGTGTTTTTGTTGTCAAAATTTTGTCGGGACAATAATTAGCAAACTACTGGAGTGGATGGAATTTATTGAAACTGTGATAAAGCACAAAAGGAGAACCAATATAACCACAACTCTATACTATGTTAATAACCTTTACTAGTTAATATTAAACAGACATACTGCTCTTTGTTACCTACTGGATGAAACTACATACATGTACAGTGGTAAATCATGATAAGAGGAAGTGCGGTGTACAATAATCATAGCTCTATTCTAGCTTATTACAGAGTTATTGCACTTTGTATGCCTTTTATATAACTTCATAGTGTGGTAAATTACAATGAGAGGAAGTGGAGTGTACAAGAACCATTACCCTTTTGAAGCAAATTACAGAGTGATGCCTTTTGTTGTGTCCTTTTGTTATCAAACTTGTCCGTACAATACCTTGCAAACTACTGGATGGAATTTATTGAAACTGTGGTAAAGCACAATGGAGGAAGTGCAGTGTACACAACCACAATTCTATACTAGTTATTTACAGATATATTGCCCTTTGTTACCTTTCTCTTGTCCTAATATTAACTTAAAAGCTATGGAATTTAATTAAATTTCGTACAATGGTTATGCACCATGAAAGAAATAGCATTATTTGAGAATAATAACTATTTACAGAGTAATTACCCATTGTTTCTTTTCTTGTCTGTAAAATAAATTCTAAATTGCTACATTAATTTAAATAAAACAACACACTTTGGTGTTGAAATGCATTGTGCAATAACCTCGGAGATATCACCTCTTATTAGAGAAATAGTTTGCCATTCCTGTGTCCAGGCAGCATTCTTGGGGTATTCGTCACTCCTACGACAGCTGTAGTTACAGTAAATTTTCTTTGGGTCTATGAGATTGTTAATTGAAATTGTGGCTTCATAGCATAATTCATTAAGATTTATATGCCTAAATGCGTTTCAGTGTTTAAATGGATAAGAATCATTATGCTCTGAAAATAACAATAGGTAGAAAGACGATTTGCATACATATGTAGGCACGATACCCCATTATCATTAAAGAATGCTGAGATAACTATAAAGCTTACCAGTACATTTTAGCCGGATTTTTCAATGAAAAATTACGGGTTATAGAATGGCGAAAACTTGGCGGGCAGGCTTTAACAATTCTGCGTTAAACTTTTTTGTAATAAAATCAAGAGTTTTTATCCAATGGTTATCAAACTTGGTCAGACTATTTGTCAGCATGTTACCTTGAATATATAGCGGAATATGGGTCATCTCGGGTCAAAAACTAAGTCAATAGGTCAAATGATAAAACTTGGTCAGAATATTTGTCTGCATAATATATTGCTTTTTTTATATTGGTTATACCGGGTCAAATTCTAGGTCACTAGGTCAAATCTTAGGGAAATCTTTCCACGTCATAAATTCAACAATTTTTGTCAAATCTTTATGAAACTTGGTCGGAACATTTGTCTGCATAATATCTTGAAAGTTTTTTAATATGGGTCATCCCCGGTCAAAATTTAGGTCACAAGGTCAAATCTTAGTAGAAAGAATTCCACGGTCATAAAAAATCATTAATTTTTGTCAATTCTTAATGAAACTTGGTCAGAATAATTGTCTACATGTTGTCTTAAACATTTGTGAATATGGGTCACCTCATATCAAAAACTAGGTCACTAGGTCAAATCTTAGGAAATATTTTCCAAATATTATAAAAAAAATCTCAAAGCTGTCTGGATTGCCTTTTATGTGTTTACCATTATCATTTAAGGTTAACCATTTCATATAATCATGCCTACACAATGCTTACCAAACCTATCAATATCAGTCAACAACTAAGTTCAATTGCTATTTTATAAACACACATCCCAATCATGAATTTCATATCTACCCATCTAAATCTAAGGTGATAAAGTGTGTCATCTAGGGTCAAAATCTAGGTCTCTGGGACAGATCTTATTGGGAAAGCTGATGTATTTATAAAATGTTCATTTTTCCTCACACAAAAGGAATAGCTTCTGTTGATCAGATTATTTGTATGAACGATATCTCCGATAAGTATAAATATGGGTCTTTTTGGTTAAAAATACTAGGTTACTAGCTCAAATCCTATCTTTGCAAATTTGCATTGTCAAATAAAAAAACCGGCTTGACTGCGGTATTGCCGCATTGGCGTCTTGTTATATATATATTGCATTAACATTTTAATGAATTTTATTTTGAATGTATATTGTATTCAAATATTTATAATAAAGTTATGTCATATAGAGTTTTTGCTTCCTTTTGTTTAATTATGCCATTTAAGAAAAGAAAAACAGCTACATGTATAAATGGAAATGCTGTTTCAACAAGTGCTATCTTATTTAGGACCCGATAGCAGTTACAAGCCTGGAGACCTCATCTGGGGAAAGTTGGAAGGCTACCCCTGGTGGCCGAGCCTCGTGTGTAACCACCCAACTGAGAACAACCACTACAAGCCTGGAAAGCTGCCCCAAATACATGTCCAGTTCTTTGACAACCCTGTATCTCGAGCTTGGGTGAAATTGAAGTAAGATTGTTACGTTCATATGAATGTTATATCCAATCATGTGAAATATGATAAGTTTTTTGTTGTTAAGTTTTCATAGTTTATTCTCTTTCTAGCCAACAAAGTTCTTGTATTTCAGAAATTGCAAAAAGTTCAAGGGATCAGATGACCCAGACTTCCAGCCAGGTGGTCCCCTCCACACAAAGAGCACCCCGGTGGTGAAGGGGGTTGAGGAGGCTGACCACGCCCTGGGAATGAGCTGTGAGGAGCGACTGGGACTTGTTGTAGAGTTACAACCATCTGATGATGAGGATGACATGCAATGTAAGTGGGCAAAGAGAATGTTTATACTACTGTTTGCAGTTATTTTTTAGCAAAATGTGCTCATCATGGCAGTGCCATTTTGCAGACATCCACAATTTAATTGGCTGGTAAAAGTAAAACATATGCAAACTGTGTATGAATGAATGCTTTGCTGGGTAAAGAGTTTCCTCTTTAGTAGTGGGTTCCATGCGATACTTAAAATGATATAATCAATGATATTGGCGTGCGAGTTTGATATGTGAATTGATTGACGAGCCATAGATGTTAGGAGATGATCAAAGTTCATATGCAATCATGAGTCTGATGAAGATCATAAATGTCAGTATACTGTACCCACCAGAGGTTGCACGAAGGTCGAAGTCAGAATTTCGGTTTGGTACTTAGATTTCAAGAAAGGCCCCAGGTCTGGACTTGATGGTCAATGTATTGTTCGTTGTGATTCTTTTAATGCACAATGATCAACTATGCTGGTATAATGGTCCTTGCTTTTGTGACAAAACAGCTGTGTTCTATGGACACATTCATAGTTATGTTTTCAGCTGATGATCAGTTGTAAGGCATAATCTTATTAAGTGAGATATATCCAGATCATTCATAACACATGTATACATTGTATTTGGTTCCAATCAGATTTAAATGCGAGCAAGGAATATTGTGTACTTTAGACAGGTACTATAAAGTATTCATTCATAGAAAGAGAAGTATGGTCTAACACATTACAGATTTGTAATTGTCTCCCCTGCTTCCTGATATCGGGAAGATACCCTTTGTACCTGTTATGTACAATGAAAAAAAAAAGATATATTATTTAATAAATCAGCCTTAAACCTGCGTAATGTGACAAATGTATACCAATGTCATTTATCCTTGCAGCTGATGATGACAGTGGAGAGGGAAACAGCAAAGAAAATATGGATGTGGATGAAGATGTCAAGGTAAACTCCTTGAGAGGCTGCACATGTCACTTAACAACGTTGATTTCACTAAAGACAATAAAGTTTCATTGCATTGCAACTACTTATGTATCTGTTTATCATTTGTTGCTTGTTTCATTCAACTTAAGGAGTTCATTTGGTCGGTTTGGATTCATGATCTTTCAATTATGTTAAACAAAATTCATAAAAATGATACCAAGATATATAATTTTATGTTTGTTTTATTAATTTTGATATATAAACTTTAACCAACACAGAAGACACCTAGTAAGTCACCAGCAAAAGGTCGAAGGTCACAGCGATCTCAGCGGAAACGGAGACGGATCATCATTGAGGACTCCGATAGTGATGGACATGCTGGTTCAGGTATTCTGTTCTAGTTATTTGGTTTGATAAAATATTTGAACTTGTAATATTGAACCATTTTCTTTTGATTGGATTGTGGCTTTCTGATTTTTAGCTCGACTATTGGAAGAATAGGCGGGCTATACTACTCGCCCCGGCGTCGGTGTCGGCGTCGGCATCCGGTTAAAGTTTTAGGGCAAGTTGGGATTTTCACTTATAAGTCCAATACCCTTCATTCAATTGACTTAATACTTCACACAGATGTTCAGGGCCATCACATGATGAGGTTAGATAACGCCATATTATTCTTTACACAGATTATGGCCCATGATTGACTATGGAACTTAGGTTAAAGTTTAAGGGCAGGTTGGGATATTTATTAATAACTTCTATACCAGGGCTTCTAAAAACCGGCAATTTGCCGGTCTGGACCGATTTTGACCAAGCCAGACCGATTTCAGTTTCAAAAAGTGTAAAAAAAATCGGTCTGAAATTTCCTAATTTTTTTGTAATTTCGGTCCAAAACGACTAAGTCAGTAAGAGATGAAGAAATTGTAATACACAAACATTCATGGGTCATTCACACATTCAAAACTACATCCAATAGGTCATAAAAGTGTCTTTGTTACCATGATACCGATGCGACCAGCTGCTTTTTCCGCTTCGCTGATCACTCTATAGCCTATATGTTAATTAGCAGACGCTTGCAATCGGTCCAATCACATGTTTTGGTATAAGCAGAAGACACAATTAAACAAACTATGTGTTAATTATCTTATTGCAGCTTTCCTGATTAAGTGTTAAAATCGGTCCATATTTTCACATGGCAATATGCTATATCGTCGTCGATCATTACATGATTTCCGTTTGTTGATTACAAAACAGTTAAATTTAAATTGTTATAAAAAACCATTGCTGGTTAAGAACAGCTTTAAAGATAAATGCATGTCATGTAGGATACCAACAGTGATACGCTTGATTAACTACATAGTCTGACAGCTGAGTCCGCCGCTTACGTCATATTTATTCGCAGTAATAAAAAAAATTGTTGTCGATATCACACTTTAAGCTTGTTGCCCCGATTATAAATCTAGATATATACTATTATTCAAGATTATCAGTTGAATGTTGACCCACTAAAGAAGCATTAAGCAAATAAATCATAATACTGTTTCACTTTTTGTCTTCTGACCGCCTCCCGACAGCCACAGTTAATTACGATCGCAGTCTTTCTTGTTAGAAACGCTGCAGAACTCGATGAGAATCTCATTTGAATTAAACTTGTATCAATGACTATTCAAATCGGCTATGCTGGCTCTAGAGCCCTCTTACGAATTGCCACATCGCAAAAAATATTGACAGAAAAGACGTCGAGAAAATGTATGACATTTCTATAAAATCGGACTATTGAACAGGTCTTTCTTTTTTTGAGGGGGGGGGGGGAATCGTCGGCGGGTCCGGACCGATTGAGGTTCGAAAGTTTTAGAAGCCCTGTTCTATACCCTTTGTTCGATTGACTTAATACTTCACACAGTTGTTCAGTCACATAACCCCAAATTATCCTTAATACAAGTTATGGCCCCTGATTGACTTAGATTAAAGTTTTAGGGCAGGTTAAAGTTTTAGGGCAAGTTGTGATTTTCACTTAAAACTCCAAACCCTTCATTTAATTGACTTAATACTTCACACAGTTGTTTAGAGCCATCACATAATGAGGTTAGATAACTCCATGTTATCTTTTGTACAAATAATCGCCCCTGATTGACTTTGGTTAAAGTTTTAGGTAAGTAAAAGTTAAGGGCAAGTTGGGATTTTAATTAAAAAACTTCTATACCATTCATTCAATGCACTTAATAAAATTCAAAATTATTTACGACCATCTTACAACAAAAAACATAACTCCATTTTAACCCTAAATACAAATTATTACCCTTGATTTTTTTTTATATATATTTGTATATTCTTAACCACATTTTCATAATGGGAAATCAAGTTATATGAATGACTTGCGCCATTGTTCGGGCGGGCTGGTGGGAGGGCAGCATCAAAGTCACCTTATGTATCGAATAATTTTAGTTAGGTTTGACATAAAGAGACCAAACTTGGTAATATTACATCGTTATTGTATTCACTTCTAAGTCAAAGCGGCATAGTCGAGCGGCCTGTTTTACGACGGCTCTTGTTGTATTGTGTCTTAATATTTCATATTAATGTAAATTTGCTAATGCTGCATGGACACCTGCAGAATTTATTATGCCCCCGTTTGAAGAAGAGGGGTATATTGCTTTGCACAGGCATGTCGCTATGTCTGTCAGTTGGTCGGTCTGTCCGTCAGTAGACCAAAGCTTGTCCGAGTGATAACTCAACAATTCCTGGACGTATGGTCATCAAACTTGACATGAAGGTTGGGCCTGACCAGTAGATGACCGCTATTGATTTTGGGCTCATGAGGTCAAAGGTCATGGTCACAGTGACCTTTAATGGTAAAATAATTTTAAAGCTTGTCCGAGTGATAACTCAACAATTCCTGGACGTATGGTCATCAAACTTGACATGAAGGTTGGGCCTGACCAGTAGATGACCGCTATTGATTTTGGGCTCATGAGGTCAAAGGTCATGGTCACAGTGACCTTTAATGGTAAAATAATTTTAAAGCTTGTCCGAGTGATAACTCAACATTGCCTAGACCATTGGTCATCAAATTTTATATGGAAGTTGGGCCTGACCAGTAGATGACCGCTATTGGTTTTAGGGGTCATTGGGCCAAAGGTCAAGGTAACTGACTTTGAACGATAAAAGGTTGCCCGAGTGATAACTTAACAATGCCTGCGCCCATGGCCCTCAAACTTGACGTGGAGGTTGGGCCTGACCAGTAGATGACCGCTATTGATTTAAGGGATCAATGGTCAAGGTCACAGTGACCTTGAAAGCAAACTCGACAATTCCTGGACCTATGGTCATCAAACTTGACATGAAGGTATGCCAACCAGTAGATGACCCCTCTTGACTTTGGGGGTCATCAGGTCAAGGTCACAGTAACCTTTAATGCAAAAAAGTTAACAAATCTTCTCCCAGTGATATCTCAACAATGCCTGAATCTATGATCATCAAACTTGACATGTAAGTTGGGCCTGACCAGGAGATGACCCTTATTGATTTTAGGAGTCATTGGGTCAAAGGTCAGGTTCACAGTGACCTTGAATGCGAAAATGTTTCAAGTGATAATTGGACAATGCCTGCACCCATGGCCCTCAAACTTGACATGTAAGTTGGGCCTGACCAGGAGATGACCCTTATTGATTTTAGGAGTTATTGGGTCAAAAGTCAGGTTCACAGTGACCTTGAATGCGAAAATGTTTCAAGTGATAATTGGACAATGCCTGCACCCATGGCCCTCAAACTTGACTTGGAGTTGTGTCTGACCTGTAGATGACCCCTTATGATATAGGGGTCATCGGGTCAAAGGTCAAGGTTACAGTGACCTTGAATGAAAAAAGCTTGTCAAGTTATCACACAGACAAGCTTTTTTCATTCAAGGTCACTGTAACCTTGACCTTTGACCCGATGACCCCTAATATCATAAGGGGTCATCTACAGGTCAGACACAACTCCAAGTGGTCATAACACACTCTATCCTCAAACTTTTAATTGTCATAATCTTAAAAATGCCTCAACGGCATCCAATGTCAGCAACAAATCAGCTGTCATTTCGGTCCATGCATATTTCATTCAATTGTCCATATAATCCTGACAACATGGTGCTCAGGGGGGGCATAATGTTTGACAAACATCTCTTGTTACAATTTAACTTGTATTACTAGATAAATGCTTAATAATAACCTTTATTTATTACTGCTGACATCTTGTTGGTTAGTATCATTAATTATAATCTTATTTGCTTAATATGTTATGAAAGAATGATAAGTGTATGTATATCTTGTGTAGAGGATGAGTTTAAGCCAGGTAAGGATGATGGCAGTGATGATGAAGCCAGCAGTGGTGTCGATGAGGATGACATCACATCGGAGAGCGCATCTGAACCAGACTCACCAATCAAGGTAACATTTTGTATTTGTTTTGTTGTTAACTGCAGGTTATTAAATGATAGAAGGCTGTGGCTAGTTAGAAGCCAGTTGCATTTATGCCAAGCCAGTTTATTGGAAACAGATGATTTTGTCTTTATTAATAAAAAATGTTTAAAAGGTTGCTTTACACTTCAGAGCTGTTTTAAATGTTTCAGCCCATTAGATAAAGAAGATTTGTGAACAATACATGAAATTAGTGGCATTTTGACATAGATGTAAATATGTTGCAGTTACCACAGAAGAGAAAAAGGCCTGAACCCAAACAGACCTGGGGTCCAAAAACAGCAAGAAAACAGGAAGGCTCTAAGACTGCCAAGAAGGCTCTGGCAGGCTTCTCCAAGGATTCATCAGACACAGAAGAGAAGCTGCCCAGCCCAAGTAGCCCTGCCACACCTCGGCCGGTGGAGGCACGGTCTGACACTGCCTCCACCCCACAGGTCTCAACAGCAACCAAATCAAAGCTGGCTGCCTTCACTGCCAGTGATTCTGTAAGTAGTTACAGTGAATCTGCGTTCCCTCAAACAAGCGGTCGTTCGAGAACCGGCGTTCCCTCGAGGTCGGAGCTTGGTCCCGAACTTTTTTCCTTCTATTTTCATATAAAATATACCCACGCTGCATCGAAACTTAATTATGTCGAGCAGTCGAGCAATATCCTTGGTCTCAAGTACACAAATCGTGCACAAAACCTTATGGCTCCCTTGAGGACATAATTTCACACTTTTTCCCGAACGCGTGTTCCAAAATAAACAAACAATTGCTAGGTGTTCGCAAGTTGTAAAAATTGCAATGACAGTTGAAAGGCAATTTGATAAGGTGTGAAAAACCGTTTTTCACTGTTAACGCATGACCGATATTAGTTGATATGGGCATTTGAGATGATAATTATAAGAAGATAATGACGAGAAGTTAACGCTTTAGATGTGGTCAGAAGGTTCTTTGAATTCACTGTCGATGCTGACCGTGATCTTCAGACGCTCTGTGCGCTGTCACGTCACATTACGATTGAAGAGTTTCGCGAAACCGACAAGATGCGCCAATCAACAATCCCTGATTTTGTGAAACTTAAATCTGACTAATACCACTATATGTACTGTCATTCAAATGTTGCTTGCTACGAAAATGTGCTTTTTTGTTAAAATAAACATTTCTATTTATTCATTTATTGTTTTTTCTTTTGCATTTTACATTTAGTTTACATCAACTTTTGAACATATTAGCGATTTCCACAACGCAACACATAATCGGTGTCTTAGTAAACAGTCTGTTTGACGACTTCAGTCTTAAAATACACTGAAAGATATTTCATATCAAACTGGAAAATTGAAAATCGGGTCGTTCGAAACATCAGTTCCCTCGAGGTTTTGGCTCGGTCCCTGGGGACCTTGAGCGATCGCAGATTTACTATACATCAAAAGGCCTGTATTCTAGGACTCTGTGTGGGCCCTCTGCATACGTGTAAGGCATCCACAAAAATCAAACATTCTCTACAATCAATCAATAAAAGAGTACTTGGACTCAACCAGAAAAGCTGACGCTGTGAAAAAGATAGCAAAATTGCTAATTATACAGGGAATTATATACATGTATATTGCATATATTTCTCTGCAATTCACTTAGAATTATTAATTTATGACATTTATTTTAAAATGGCTGTAGATTTATCTCAGTTTTATCTGATTGCAACACTTCAAGTATAAGTACCATGAACTACAAATGCATTGGAAAGTGCCTCATTAAAAACATGAGTTGATATGGAGCACCCAGTGTGCACACCGCTGGAATAACAGCCTTACCGTACGTTTATATCATGAATTGCAGACCGGAAACCTTCATTTCTAGCTCGTCCCATATTGTCATAGCCATGGGGTTGGCGTCACTGGTGTCAACAACAAGCAAAAACCTTTAACCTTTGCCGTTACTAAAAAAATGTTCAAAACATTCAAACGAAACTTGTTCAACATGTCGCCAGAGACAGTGCACACATGTATAGCAAGGCTCATAATTTTGTTCAGCTGTAAAACAACAGATGAGCATTGGCATTCTCTGTGGTGCACTTGTAATCCGAGCTAAAGGTTTTGAGAGGGGGATATTGTTCTTGCATTGTCCATCCATCAAATTTTGTTCTGTCCGGAACCATAGCTTGGTAGGGATTATGTTCAAATAAAGTTCAAATTTGGTCAGAATGTTCCCCTTGTTGAAAGTTTGACCACTTGTAAAAGTGGGTCACATGGGGTCAAAAACTATGTAAATTCTTTGATAAATCGAAAGAGGCAATATATATCCGCTCTAATCTTTAGAAAATCAGATTATTTGCCCTGATTTTCCTAGTTTAATATGAGTATGAACTAGGTCACATGGGGTTGAAAACAAGGTCACTTGTTTATATATTCATTAAGTGGAAAGGTAGTAGCTAGTTTATACTGAAAAAAAGTAAATTTAACATTTCAAATTGCATGATTATCTAAAACACTTGCTTTTGCTCTTTGTTAGGCTAGCCCAGCTGGAGAGAGTGGTATCGTTTACCAGCATCTGAAATATGAGTGGCTCAAGGCAGACAACATCAGGTACATGCATGTACTTATAGCTTAAGTTTAGCTTGAAGTATACATGTACATTGAAATCAGGTAGTTGTGTAATTGTCACAATACCAGCACAAATATGCTTTGTGCATCAGGTTGAATTAGAACCCACGACCCTTTAATTTTTAGATGGACAGTACAATACTTAAAGCTAGCACAATAGCAAGACAGAAATAGGGCTGCTATATATATCTAATTACTTAATTAAATTGATACATTATCTAGTGTTTAAATTGAGGCAAAATCTAGGGGACCATTGTTAAAATAGTTTTTACCTTTTTGCTTCTTTCAAGAGATGCCAAGAAGAGGGTGAAGACAGATGAAGATTACGACCCCAGAACTCTATACATACCAGACGGTGAAAGGACAAAGTTCACTCCTGTGAGTTGCTGGTTCAATGTTTTGTAGTGAAATGTGATTACAATACAATCAAGGCACAGGCATTGCATATTTTAGTCTTGGGCTTGACTTCGTTTGACTAAAAGCATTACTTCAACATGGACATAAAAAGTACTTGAATTTAGGCTGCTGGATGAAAAGCCCTTAAATTTGCAAAAAATCCTTAAAACTAATTTTTATTTTGCTTTGAAAAGTGCTTGTATTTTGAAAAATAGTCCTTAAATTTCCTTTCCTGCTCAAATGAAGTGTCTTAATAAAAACGTCCATTTCTACATTAAATCTGTGTCTGAGTGTGACAATATGGACATGGTACAGGTTTTAAACTCCCGTGGTCCAGTTTACACTGGTTCAGTCTATTTCCGTTTCCTGTATCTTTTTTCTGTAAAGGTCGCTGAAAATGGTGTTTTCAACATCAAGAGGCTTTTTGCTTATCATTGGCTGTTTAACCTCCAAACTGAAATCAAAACAATGTGTTATCCTTGTATAAAAGTTATTGACATCAGTTCAATGGGTGAAAATGCCCTAAAATCTGATGTCAAGTGGGAAAAACAGAAGATAAATCTGCCTACACAGTACCACCAGTTATACCATGAAAATCGATTAAAGGTCCTTGAAATCTCCTTGCATGTTTTGCCAGTCTGGCTGTATGAACCCTGTTCTACACATATTTACCAATATATGCCCTATTCCAGGCGATGAGGCAATGGTGGGAGATTAAAAGCCAGCACTTTGACACTGTCCTTTTCTTCAAGGTAAGTCCACTTGTATTTTATAAAGATGTTGTCAACCTTACACTTCTTCCATTATAGACCTACAGGATTGTATGTTTTGCTTGATTTCATGTATATTTTTTTTTTTTCAGATGGGAAAATTTTATGAGTTGTTTCATATGGATGCGGCAATTGGTGTTAAGGAGCTAGGACTGATATTTATGAAGGTAAATGTGGGCATGTCTTATTATGTACAATAATTAGTTTGTGACCAAATACCTGACTTTGTAAATTAGGGCCCTTTGTTGACAGTTTGCAACTCTCGCAACAACTGTCAATTAATTTATTAGGGTCAATTGTGTGGGATTAGAGTGACTGTAAATTTTCGTCTTGGAAATGTGCCAGATCTGATACTTACGTCTGTTTAATCGTGTATTTGGTAAAAAAATTTTTTATTTTTTTCGAGGACTCAAGTAATGATTTGGTACTCAGGTACTTGGTTGATTGATCGAGAACTCGGGTAATCCTTGTCATCCCTAGTATATTGTAATCATTAGGTGCAATTATTACATAAAATTTGACTCAAAATGTGTTCTAAAGTGCTATCAAAATGGCCTAGAATGCTTGAAATGAAGCGCTCAGTTTCAAAATTTTATGGGGAAGCAATGCACTAAAACCATCTTAGCTGGCCTGTTCACATTCTGTTAGGGACAGCTCAACCAGAACCCTGGACATTTACATGTAGTTATATAAATCTTGCATCAGTATCTTTCTTTAACCGAACTCATTATCAAAACTTTGATTGTTAACTTTACAACAACAGTTTTATCCGGTACTCAACACCACAGGGTAATTGGCAGTTTACATCCCATACATGTTTTTTTACAGGGAGACTATGCCCATTCTGGTTTCCCAGAGATAGCATATGGTCGCTATGCGGACACGTTGGTGCAGAGGGGGTATCGAGTGGCTCGTATAGAACAGACAGAGACCCCTGATATGATGACAGAGAGGTGTAAAAACAGTGAGTAGCAGTTGGATAACAAGGGCTTTGGTGGAACAGTTTTAATGATGTCATTCTATATTTTCAGTGCAGAAGTCATAATCCAATTTAAAATATTGATAATAATTTGAGGTGAGCAATTACTTTGATCTTTCATTTGATTTTTGTAACAAAGAAAATGCTACAAAAATAATATCTAAGATCGAAGTAGTTGCTTACTGCGAATTATTATCAATATTCTAAATAGAATTATGACTCTGCACTAAATATATGGAATGACATTTGTATAAAGGTTACATACATCATTAATTTTTAGCTTGACTATTCGAAGAATAAGGAGAGCTATACTACCCTGGCGTCGGCGTCACACCTTGGTTAAGGTTTTTCATGTAAGCACCTTTAAGTCATTATTTTAGTAAATACATCATTTATTGCATTGGAACTATGGATATATATTCCCAACTATCTAACCCACTAAATTAATGAAGTTAGATAACACTTACTTGAATATAATGCAATTAATGGGCCTTTATTAATTGACTTAGAAATTCTGGTTAAGGTTTTGCATGTAAGCACAAGTAGGTTAATATCTCAGCAACTGCTTGATGTATTGCATTGAGACTTTATACAATGGTACTCAACCCTCGAACCAGCCAAGCTACTTGAATAACCAAGTTAGATAACTGTTTTTTGCACTTAGAAATTCTGATTAAAATTTTGCATGTAACCACATTTATGTTAAAATCTCAGCAAATACATCATGTATTGTATTTCAATCAAGTCTGTTTTCATTAAGGTCTGATTTTTTTTATTTTACACATATCTTTGCAGGCATCATTCTAATCTTATTTTACAGTGATCCATGCATGTTTCGCCAAAACTTTTCAATCCTTGCACTGAAAAGCAGCGGAATAGTCGAGCGCGCTGTCTCTGTGAAAGCTCTTGTTATTGTGTATTATAAATCGGAATAATTGTGACTAGAAATTATCATAAGTATCAACATTGTACTGCAGTGTCGAAGGCTCCAACCAAGTATGACAAGGTGGTTAATAGGGAGGTGTGTAGAATTACGACGAGGGGCACGAAGACGTTCAGCTTCCTGTCTGGGGAGTGCACGGACTCACACTCCACATACCTGCTCGCTCTCACAGAGAAGGTATGCAATATACTAGTATTTCAAGAAACGTTTAAATATATCCCAAATTAAAAGTTTCCATAACAAAACATAAAATCAGCTATTTCTCTGAAGTTTTATAAGAAAAAGGGCCAGTATGTTCCTTGCTCTGACATTTTCATCCATTATGTGTCTTCTATTATAAAAGTTGTGTTTTTGAAAATGAAATGTCAGATTGGGTAACAAATTGTTTATCTGATCACTGCTAATACAGTAAATATTCCTTGTTTATTAAGATTGACTTGTATGTGCAAAGTGTCAGATAATTTTTTAAATAAAGAGTCTTGTACTCTTGGGTTTTGTTCATTAAGGGTGTAATGGCAATTAAAGAGTACTGGCACATTGAATTATATGTATATGCATGTTATATACATACACTATAGAGTTGATCCTTAACACAGAACTTGATTGATTCAAAACTTCACACAGTGCTAACTTCCCTTTGCATTATAAAACACTTAAGTCAAGACAGATCACTGAGTAGGAGGCTGGAGGACTTCCAATGGCCATCTTCAATTTGGTCAACGCGGTTGTTCCCAGAACAGTCGTAAAATTGATAGATTTGTCGGATGCAAAACAGATGTGGTTTTATTTAGAAATCTACACATTTTAAAGCATGTTTTTGCCAATTATGACCCATTTCTGTTGATGTTGTTATTCATATTTCAGGAACAGGGCACAGAGGGTAGCAGTATGTATGGTGTGTGTTTTGTGGACACATCCATAGGAAAATTTCATGTAAGAAACCTACAGTACAGTTGATAAAATATTTTATGACATAAAGAGACTTCATAGATTTGGACGAATACATAAATTTTATAATTTATTCATTACTGCAATTAGTAAAATAAGTAGTATCTGTATTCGGATTACAGATAGGTCAGTTCAGCGATGACCGGCACTGCTCACGACTGAGAACCCTCCTGGCTCATTACCCACCAGTTCAGGTATTAGTTCCTTTATAAAGAACTTTGGTAGAAATTTGGATCTGTGTATCATTTTGGGATAAACATCTTTCTTTGAAATAAATAAATAATTCATATGATTTTAAATCAGTAAGACTGAACGGTGTCAAAACAATTTATATATATATATATATATATATTCATCCTAGATCCTGTATGAGCGAGGTCGACTGACAGCCCGCACCCAGCAGATGATCAGTGCCACGTTGCCCTCGGTGATGAAGGAAGGGTTGAACCCGCGCACAGAGTTCTGGGATAGCTCCAAGACACTAAAGGTCCTCTCAGAAGAGACCTACTTCAAGCCTGAGGGAGAGGACTTCCAGTGGCCGCCAGCCATAAAGGACATGCTATCTGATAGTAAGTGCCCAGATATACTAAAAGATACCATAATGCTTTCTCTATTTTGAAAAAAGAAACTAGACAAAACCTCATAGCTTACACGTGTAATAGAAATTCTGTTAGGTTTAAGATATAATGAAAATGAGTCAGGTTTATATGTTTATGCAGATGTATGTAATTAGCATTTACTTATTCTTTACAGGTGATGCCCTTGGATGTTCAGCTGCAGATGAATACAGCCTTGCAGTAAGCTCCCTTGGAGGACTCACTTGGTATATTTATCCATTAAGATTTTGCTTTGTTTGAGGTATTTGTTGTACAAATAAGCTTTCTGTTTTAATCATGCCATTGTAGTATTTATTTCTGTTTTTTATTTCACCTAAAATCCGATGTTTTATGACCTATTTTGCAATATTTCAAGAGCAAAATAGCTAGTTATATTTTATTTGTCGGTTAGATTTTTACAAACTCTTTCTTTACTTTCACCTTCATTAAAAATGTCTTCAAAATAGTATAGGGTCACCAGGCAACCCATAATTGTTCATGGGATATCTTATCAGTGTTAGTTTTGAAGTTTCAACTTGTCTCGTCTTCATACTTTGAACTGCTGTCTAAATTTGATATTCCAATTTTGCTTAAATTCTGATGGCTATGTAAAGAGTCTTTAACGTCTTTGATTAAATGTTTTAAGCAAAACAATAGTCCTGCTAAACAGCTCTATCTAATCAAGGTACCTCCAATATTGTTTGCTGGATGAGGAGCTACTGTCAATGCGGAACTTTGATGTTTACCGGCCCCTGGACAATGAGAGGTCAGCCCTATCGCCAAGTCCAAATCAAGGGCAGAATCTGCCAGAGTTCACAGGGCGACACATGGTGCTTGACGGGGTCACTCTGGCCAACCTGGATGTGACAGAGAACAGCAGCACAGGAACTACAGAGGGAACCCTACTGGAGAGGCTCGACACCTGTCATACACCGTTTGGTGAGGAAATTGGGACTTGTGTTTGAGTATTTCAATAACATATGTGGTGATGTTTTTATTTTGTTTACATTATATACATTTTAGAAAAATCCGTTTGAAACAAGAAGTGTACCAATTACTTTTGCCAACCAATTACTATGAAGTATTTTAGTCAACAAGATTCTTACATCGCCAGGCAAACGTCTGTTCCGCCAGTGGTTGTGTGCGCCTCTTTGCAACCCTGCCTCCATCAAAGACAGGCTAGATGCGGTAGAGGATCTGATTGGCTGCCAGGACATCACTGCTGATGTGGCCGACATGATGAAAAAACTCCCAGACCTGGAACGGCTACTAAGCAGGTGATGTCAACATTTCGTATATGAACGATTACCCAAGGAAGTGCAGTGACTTTTTGTCAAATTATTGTTGTCTGTGTTGGTGTCTTTGCGCAAAGTCATGCCATCATGGACATCACATAATGTATTCAGGAGACAATACACACTTGTATAGCAAGGCCCATAACTACAGCTTTAATAAGTGTTGTGTTAGGCCCCATGTCTAACAAAAAACAAACGGAGAAGCGATTGCTTTCACTCCATGGCTTTGTTGTTTTTGTTTCTTTGTTAAATAAATGTTGGGGGGGGGGGGGGTTGAGGTTATGTAGTACAAATAATAATCCATGGTAATACCTGAACATGCTTTCGGTTACTTGCATTATTTTATTAACAATATTTTGTTATATTTCAGAATCCACACACTCGGTACTGCAAAGAGCAAGAAACATCCAGATGCAAGAGCTATCCTTTATGAAGATATTACTTACAGGTAAGAATTTCAAGGTACAGACTGGAAAGCCAAGATGGGGATACAGGAGCTCTTTCACTCTGCAGCCATATTGCCTGTTTTGGTGGCAATATTTCACCAATACTTGATTTACTTTGCCTATTAAATCAGGCTGAGGATATAAATTCAATGAATTTGTAGGTTTCATAAGAACTAAAATTGTTAACAACATGAACAAGGATTTGCCGTATCAGCTTTAGATTTAAGCTATTTTATAGTGAAACTGTCAACAGATTTTTAGATCAGAAAAGAAGACTGAAAAAAAAAGAAATGAAATAATGATATGTACCAATTAGTGTCAGGTGACAAATGTTTGTGACATTTAGTACACTGGTTGTGTTATGTATATTTTAATCACATTGGTAATTAAAGCAAGAGATCAGTGGTTCATTTTGTCTTTAATAGCATAGGTTAGCAAAATGCATTTTATCTATACAAGTTTGTGAATTTCAGTAAAAGGAAGATTGAAGATTTCCTCTCCACATTGGAAGGTTTCAAAATATCTTCAAAAATAGCAAGACGATTCAAGGATGTGGTCGGGAATTTCAAGTAAGGCAGTTAAGTTGTGCTACAGGTACACATTTCTGACATTGTTGATGGTCTAATTTAATATTAATAAAAATATGTTGATCATCATGCCATTGAAAGGTTACAACAAAGAATAGCATTTGAAAAGCTTCAAAAACCAGTCACTTCTCACACCTGACTAAATATGAAATTGAGAATCCTTGAATGAATCATTGTACCAGTGTATCTTAATTCAGGTCTCAAATGTTGGGTCGAACACTGGGTATAGCTGGAAGTACCCCTGATGGCATGTTTCCCGACATTAAGGAACAGCTGGAGTTCTTTGATGTAAGGAGTGGTGTTTGTTAAGCATGTTGTATTACCAAGAATGAAACGGTATTTTGTAGAGTTTAATTATTAATCTTATTATGTTCTTCAATATGTAAACAGCAGGTTCAGCAGAATAAGAACTTAGAAGTAATACAGACATATTTATGCATTTTAAAAAATATTGTAACCTGTGGTTGTTGTGGAATTGAATAAAAGCATCTTTTGTCATGTGTACATGTAGTTCAACATTATTAATAAATCAATAAGTTAATTGCTTTATAAAATTGATGTTGTTTTTGTAAATGTATGTTTTATCTGTATTACAGAATTCCTTTGACCACAATAAAGCAAAGAAGGATGGTGTTATAGTTCCCAGCAAGGGAGTGGATTCGGAGTACGACCGTGCCATTGATGACATGAGGAAGACTGAGAACAACCTGAAGGATTACCTCGACAAACAGAAAACACGCATTGGCTGTAGGGTAAGGGGTTTGTGGTGCTTGTTATAACAGAATGTCAGGGTATTGTTGGCCTGAATTTTAATCTATGAATATCTAAATTTAATTAATGATTGTAAGTATAATGGAAGTTTACTCCTTTGTACACTACCAGCTTTGACATAAGATATTGGGTATATAAATATATATTCAAATTGTGTGCATGTTGCCATAGCCTCAGCCTGCACAGTGATATGTTGAATGAAATAAAACCATTTGTATAGAAAATATTAGATAGTGAGAAAACGTAAAATGTGCTATTTTTCAACCTCAGTCGATCACATATTGGGGTTCAGGGAAGAACCGCTACCAGATGGAGGTGCCAGATAGTTATGTAAAGAATGTTCCCCACCAGTACCAGCTGATGTCATCGAAGAAGGGAACAAAGCGATATCGGACAGGGGACATTGAGGAGATGCTTGAAGAGCTCACTGATGCCGAGGACAGGAAGGATTCGGCACTCAAGGACGTCATGAGGAGAATTTTCTATAACTTTGATAAACAGTGGGTTAACTTCAAAATTCCTTATTTTATGCCCTAACCTTTAGTGGGCACATTAAAATCACACCATCCGTCAGCTTGTCTGTCTGTGTGTCCGGTTCCATTTCTCATGTCCTCACAGTTACTTTATCTTGAATGGACTGATATTAAAATAACTAGCCTAATGTGTTTGACATACCAAGACAATACGTCGTGGCGCAACCAGTGTCCCCACCTTTAAGGTTAAGGTCACACTCAAGGGTTTGTTTACTATGCAATGCTGCTTATTAGGATATAAAGTATAGGTTGTCGCACCCGGGCAGTAACTTTCTTTTGTATGGATAGATTTTAAAGTAACTTACCACATGTTTTTGACATACCAAGAACGACCTGTATCCCTACCTCTAGGATAAATTTGAAACTAGGTCATGTGGTGTCACTAGCACAAATCTTAAGGCCTAGTTTAAGGAATGTTTGTTATGATAATCCCCTGCTGTGAATCTTCTGCTATTTGCACTGGTGTCACAGTAGGGGGCCAGTTTCCTGTGTATTCGTTAATTGGTTGAGGGCCATTTAGGGTACACTTTTATAATAAAACATGCTAAACTGCAAAGCATACTCAGATTGGAGATATGATAAGACAATTAGGAAATAAGATTAAGATCAATTAACAGAAGTTGTGTACAAATACACGGTTTTGGGGGGAATCACTTATAGAAGGATTAAACTAGACCTTTAAACAAAATATTAAGAACAAAATAAAGGCAATATGTCAGGTCCTTTATTTACAAAACTATCAGAATGTTTTCCTTTATAAAATAAATGATGAGTTTGAATCAAGTTGACATGACGTCAGAAACTTGGTCAGCCTTGTATAATGTTCCCCTTTATGTAAGTTTGGTAGACTTTTAAAGTGGAGCACATTGGGTCAAAAACTAGGTCATCAGGTCAAATCTTGTGAAGAAACAGAGGCTCTACATATACTCCAATCTTCATAAAACTTAAGAAGAATTTACCTCAATGATATCCTGGCTAAGTGCAAAACTGGGTTACTAAGTGCAAAACTGGGTCACTTAGTCAAATCTTGGCGACCTGTCGATTGCAAGACCCATGTCCCTACCTCTAAGGTTTGTCCTTCAGTGCATGTTGCTCAAATTCCTTTCTTTATCCACACATTTCATTGCTTTGTTTGCCCTTTCAAAATGACCTTAAATAACTCTTGAGTACCATTTCAGGGGCTTTCATCACTTAAGAGGGACAGCTCTTGCTTAGATTTAGATAATAATTATTTCTTAGCGAGAAAAGGGAGATAGGATTGTGATCACATTTTTAGCTCGACTATTTGAAGAGTAAGGAGGGCTTTACCACTTTCCCCAGCGTCGGCATCCGGTTAAAGTTTTAGGGCAAGTTGGGATTTTGACTCTATAGCTTCAATACCCCTCATTCAATTCACTTAATACTTCAAACTGTTGTTCAGAGCCATCATATAATGAGGTAAGATAACTCCATGATATTATCCTTCATACAAATTATGGCTCCTGATTGACTATGGAACTTAGGTTAAAGTTTTAGGGCAGGTTGGGATATTTAATAATAACTTCTATACCCTTCATTCAGTTGACTTAATACTTCACACAGTTGTTCAGGACCATCACACAATGAGGTTACTTAACTCCATATTATCCTTGATACAAGTTATGGCCCCTGATTGACTCAGGAACCTAGGTTAAAGTTTTAGGGCAGGTTGAGATTTTCACTTATAACTTTAATACCCTTCATTCATTTCACTTAATACTTCACACAGTTGTTCAGGGCCATCACATTATGAGGTTAGATAACTCTATATTATCCTTTATACAAATTATGGCCCTTGATTGACTATGGAATTAGGTTAAAGTTTTAGAGCAAGTTGGGATATTTATTGATAACTTCTATAACCTTCATTCAATGGACTTATTACTTCACACAGTTGTTCAGGACCATCACACAACGAGGTTACATAACTCCATAGTATCCTTAATACAAGTAATGGCCCCTGAATGACTTAGAAACTTCGGTTTAAGTTTGAAGGCAAGTTAAAGTTTTAAGGCAAGTTGGGATTTTAATAAAAAAAACACCTGACAACCATCTTACAATAAGGTCACATAACTCCATTTTCACCCTAAATACAAATAATGGCCCTTGATTTATTTTTCTATAAATTTCTTTTGACAGGCACATTTTTATGCCCCCACAAAGTGGCGGCATATAGGGTTGCCCTTGTCCGTACGTACGTCTGTCTGTCTGTACGTACGTACGTCCCGAAGATTGTTTCCGATCTAATTCTTGAAAACCGTTTGTCCAATCCTCACCAAACTTTAAACACATGTTTGTGACCATAATATCTTGATCAAGTTCCTTAGCCATGGAAATCGCTTTTGTCATTTAGGAGTTACGGCCCTTTATTTGCAAAAAAAGACTTGAAAAATACGTCCCGAAGATTGTTTCCGATCTAATTCTTGAAAACTGTTTGTCCAATCCTCACCAAACTTTAAACACATGTTTGTGACCATAATATCTTGATCAAGTTCGATAGTCATGGAAATCGCTTTAGTCATTTAGGAGTTACGGCCCTTTTTTGCCAAAAATACTTCAAAAATATATGTTTCCAATCTAATTCTTGAAAAGTATGTGTCCAATCCTCACCAAACTTTACATACATGATTGTGACCATAATATCTTGATCAAGTTCGATAGCCATGGAAATCGCTTTAATCATTTAGGAGTTAGGGCCCTTTATTTCCCAACAATACTTAAAAAATATCATCTCGATGTAAATGAGATGTGGATCCAACAAGTTTTTTCCTGCCTGAATGGCGCCATATAACCTATACAGTCTTGCGATGCCGTAAAACCCAACTCAACTCAACTTATCCTATATGTGCAGATTATCCTGAATAATCATTATGGCTTATTTTCTGTGACAAAAAATCGAAGTGGGGGCATCCGTGTCCTATGGACACATTTCTAGTTAAATTCTTAACCAGGTTTTCATAAAGGAAATATTAGAATGACTTGAGTCATTGTTCGGGCAGGCTGGTGGGAGGGCAGCGTCAAAGTCACCTTATGTATCAAATATTTTAGCTAGGTTTCAAATAAAGTGATAAAACTTGGTATATACGAAGAGTTTATGGAGGCCTTCCATGGGAATGCAGTTGAGGCCCCTATGATCAAGGTCAAGGTCAAAGTTACTATTAATAGAAAAATGGTTGGTATTGAATAACTTGTATAATAATAAGTAAGGGTCTACATATTGTGACCAAACTTGGTATATAGGAGGAGTTTATAAAGACCTTTCATGAGATTGTGTTTTGGGCCCGAGAGTTATGGTCTAGGTCAAGGTCACTGTTGCTAAAAATAGAAATATGGTAAGTATTGAATAACTCGAGTAAGGGCTGACATAGTGTGACCAAACTTGGTATATAGGACAAGTTTATGCAGAGCTTTCATTGGATTGCCTTTTGGCCCCCTAGGTTCAAGGTCACTGTTACTAAAAATAGATAACTGTTTGGTACTGAATAACTTTAGTTATGGTTGACATGCTGTGACCAAACTTGATATGTAGGAAGCGTTTATGGAGGACTTCAATGGTATTGTGTTTGGGACCCCTAGGATCAAAGTCACTGCTGCAAAAAAAAAGAAGAAAGCAGTTGAAACTGAATCTCTTATGCCATTCATTAAATACCTGGTTTGGACAAATCGCGATTCTTACTCACATTTTAATTTTATTTTTTTAATGCTTTTGACAGGCACATATTACATCGTTATTGTATTCACTTCTTAGTCAAAGTGCCAAAGTCCAGCACACTGTCTTACGACAGCACTTGTTTTTAATAAGTTTTCCTTTATTGTTATATAATCAATGAACGACAAAGAAAATGTGCCTTCATCTCTCTCCATTCAGATGAAAGTGCAATAAAGAAAAAACAAGCTTTGAGCTGTGTTTATATTGCAGCTACCAGATGTGGGATGGAGTAGTTCAGTGCTTGTCAGTGTTAGATGTCCTGCTGGCACTTGCCTGTTACAGTCGCTGTGCTGATGGCGCAATCTGCAGGCCAGAGATAGTATCCCCTGAGGCTGGGGTGCAGGTACTTGCATAGTTCAGTAAATCATATAGAATAATGATCACTTGTAAATAACACAATAGTTTTACTATGGGTGTGACTTGACAAAAAGAAACTAAGACAACAAGTTAAATATTATGCTAAAGTAAATGGGACTGTAAATAACTTTTTTTACTTTTAAAAAAAGAAGGTGAATATTGCCTTTCATTTTAAATTCCTCAGTTGCCATATTATTGATAATTTGCAGCCTTTCATTGAAATCAGAGAGGCCAGACACCCATGTGTTTGCAGGACATTTTCTGGAGGAGACTTCATTCCCAATGACACTGTTATTGGCACACATGATGTGAGTTATGTTAACATCTTTAATGCAATAGAATATACTGAAATATCCAAATGAAGTGTTGCAATAAATATAAACTTACTGCATTCTTATAATCACATTCACTATAAAATAAATTGAAGCCAAGATAATATGGATTTCTGTGAATGCTTGTAAAATATAACAATGCAGCAATGTAAGACAACAACTGCCTTTAAATATGTGAACAAAAAGCAAACTTAGCTGACCCTACTATTGCAGGATCAGGCCGATGATGGGGACTCCAGCAGCAGTCGCGTGGTCCTTGTCACTGGTCCCAACATGGGTGGCAAGTCCACACTGATGAGGCAGGTTGGGCTTGTGGTTGTCATGGCCCAGCTTGGGTGCTATGTGCCTGCAGAGAAGTGCCGCCTCACTCCAGTGGACAGGGTGTTTACACGCCTCGGGGCTAATGATCGGATAATGGCTGGTCAGTCCCATCACATGGCTCATTGAGGAAAATATTTATTAAATATTCTAAAGATAAATGTTTGATTTATACAATGTACAAATATACACTAGGTAAAATTATGTAATGGTAGATATTACCATGATTGCTAGCCGATTTTATATCGAAACTTGGTTCTTATTTGTGAAATATGCTTCAATGGTTTGCATTACTGATACCTAGGAAGAGTTTTTAACACAGATTCTATTGTTTTAGGCGAGAGTACATTCTTTGTTGAGTTGAGTGAGACATCAGCCATCCTTCAGCATGCTACCTCACATTCCCTGGTCCTTGTTGATGAACTAGGTAAGCAATACCTTGTATTTGAGAGTAAGTCGTAAACGAAATATGCATATACATGGTTTTATATGCATGTGCAGATATTGTGTATGAAGGTTCACATAACATGGTTTTGTGTTCTGGTATAAAGGTGCTAAATAAATAGCTTTGGTTTTGTGTGTGATTACAGCTTCTTGTACTGTGTCAATCATATATATTTATGTCTCCCCCTCTCTGGGGGAGACATATTGTTTTTGCCCTGTCCGTCAGTCCGGTAGTCCGGTAGTCCGTCAGTCCGTCCGTACGTCACACTTCGTTTCCGATCGATAACTGGAAAACCGCATGACCTAGGATCACCAAACTTGGTAGGGAGGTTGGTCATGAGGTGTAGAAGATCCCTATTGTTTTTGGGGTCACTAGGTCAAAGGTCAAGGTCGCGGCGACCCCCAATGTAAAAAACATTTCCGCTCAATATCTTGACAATGGTTTGACCTAGGTTCACCAAACTTGGTAGGGAGGTTGGTCGTGAGGTGTAGAAGATCCCTATTGTTTTTGGGGTCACTAGGTCAAAGGTCAAGGTCGCGGCGACCCCCAATGTAAAAAACATTTCCGCTCAATATCTTGAGAATGGTTTGACCTAGGTTCACCAAACTTGGTAGGGAGGTTGGTCGTGAGGTGTAGAGGATCCCTATTGTTTTTGGGGTCACTAGGTCAAAGGCCAAGGTCGCGGCGACCCCCAATGTAAAAAACATTTCCGCTCAATATCTTGAGAATGGTTTGACCTAGGTTCACCAAACTTGGTAGGGAGGTTGGTCGTGAGGTGTAGAGGATCCCTATTGTTTTTGGGGTCACTAGGTCAAAGGTCAAGGTCGCGGCGACCCCCAATGTAAAAAACATTTCCGCTCAATATCTTGACAATGGTTTGACCTAGGTTCACCAAACTTGGTAGGGAGGTTGGTCGTGAGGTGTAGAGGATCCCTATTGTTTTTGGGGTCACTAGGTCAAAGGTCAAGGTCGCGGCGACCCCCAATATAAAAAACATTTCTGCTCAAAATCTTGAGAACGGTTTGACCTAGGTTCACCAAACTTGGTAGGGAGGTTGGTCGTGAGGTGTAGAGGATCCCTATTGTTTTTGGGGTCACTAGGTCAAAGGCCAAGGTCGCGGCGACCCCCAATGTAAAAAACATTTCCGCTCAATATCTTGAGAATGGTTTGACCTAGGTTCACCAAACTTGGTAGGGAGGTTGGTCGTGAGGTGTAGAGGATCCCTATTGTTTTTGGGGTCACTAGGTCAAAGGTCAAGGTCGCGGCGACCCCCAATGTAAAAAACATTTCCGCTCAATATCTTGACAATGGTTTGACCTAGGTTCACCAAACTTGGTAGGGAGGTTGGTCGTGAGGTGTAGAGGATCCCTATTGTTTTTGGGGTCACTAGGTCAAAGGTCAAGGTCGCGGCGACCCCCAATATAAAAAACATTTCTGCTCAAAATCTTGAGAACGGTTTGACCTAGGTTCACCAAACTTGGTAGGGAGGTTGGTCATGAGGTGTAGAAGATCCCTATTGTTTTTGGGGTCACTAGGTCAAAGGTCAAGGTCGCGGCGACCCCCAATGTAAAAAACATTTCCGCTCAATATCTTGAGAATGGTTTGACCTAGGTTCACCAAACTTGGTAGGGAGGTTGATCATGAGGTTTAGAAAACTCCTATATTTTGGGGGGTCACAAGGTCAAAGGTCAACGTCGCTGTGACCTCTAATGTAAAAAAATATTTCCGTGCAATATCAGGAGAATGCTTTGATCTAGGTTCACCAAACTTTGAAGTGAGGTTGGTCATGATGTCTAGTTGATTTTGCAATCAGTTGGTCAAAGGTCAAGGTCACTGACCTTGAGGTGAAGAACCGGTTTCTGCTCAATAACTCAAGAACGTTTACACCCAGGAACTTCATACTTGGTATGCCAGTTAGTCATGACTAGTTGATGGCCCCTATTGATTTTGGGATCCATCATTGATTATTTCTCACCTACGACCACACAATGGGGGAGACATGCGCTTTTTCAAAAAAGCAATCTCTAGTTTATATCAGATTTTGTAGATAATTATAGTGTTGACTAATGTTGCCACTTCTAGGTCGAGGCACTGCCACGTATGATGGCACAGCAATAGCATGTTCTGTGGTGAAGGAGCTGTCTACCAGCATCGGATGTCGTACACTGTTCTCCACCCACTATCACTCACTGGTTGAAGAATTCTCGCACGATCCCAACATTCGTTTAGGACACATGGTTTGTACTGGCATGGCTGGGTTAATTTAAGTTATTAAGTAGTTTGTTTGGGAAGAAAAATCTAATAGAATTTTGTTACAAATGTTGCCTGAGTCAATATGTGCATGTATACAAGGCCCATAATTATGGGGATATAGAAATGGTAGGCGCGATTCCGTGCGTGCGTTTGTGTGTGTGTGTGCGTCCGTCCGACATTCATTTCTTTGCATCTCCTCTTAACATTTCTCATGTGATTTCTACCAAACTTTCACAGATTGATGATCATAAAGTGAAGCAGCGCAAATTGTCGGGCTTTTGCGATTCAACCGTTTTTGAAAGAGTTATAGCCCTTTGTTTATTTTACATTTAAAATTGGTTTCTTCGCAACTCCTCTTACGTTTTTCATGCGATTTCTACCAAACTTTCACAGATGGATGATCATAAAGTGAAGCAGCGCATATTGTCTGGCTTTTGCGATTTGACCATTTTTAAAAGAGTTATTGCCCGTTGCTTATTTTACATTTAAAATTGGTTTCTTCGCAACTCCTCTTACGTTTTTCATGCAATTTCTACCAAACTTTCACAGATTGATGACTATGTAGTGACGCAGGGCATATTGTCGGGCTTTTGTGATTCAACCATTTTTGAAAGAGTTATAGCCCTTTATTTATTTTACATTTAAAATTGGTTTCTTCGCAACTCCTTTTACGTTTTTCATGCGATTTCTACCAAACTTTAACAGATTGATGACTATATAGTGACGCAGCGCATATTGTCAGGCTTTTGCAATTTGACCTTTTTTTGAAAGAGTTATTGCCCTTTCTTAATTTTACGCATTTCTAATGTTCCTGAGAAACTACCCTTACTATTGATTGGCTTTCGTTACAAAAAATGCCTCCATGAGGCGGGGGATATAGCTGTCTGTAACCGCTCTTGTTCTGATTTAAATAATGTCATAACAAATATTCAGTTCTATGATAGTGATCTAGATCATTCATTAAGTCTAGTGTCATGGGAAAAAATAACATTGTATGTTGTTAAAAAATCCAGACGGTTGACTTGGATTACTATCAACAGCTTATTAAATTTGTATGCAAGGTCATTTCATCATTGCAGTTTTTTTTAATCTATCTGTATATTGAAATTAAACCACTATGCACAAAGAGGAAAAGAAAATGCCTATTTTAGGGGGACTATGCTTTTATGTAATTCCAATCCATGTTCTTTCACATTGTCCATGTTATGTCTGATTACAAAATTACCAGTATCATGTCTTGTACGCAGGCATGTATGGTAGAGAATGAGGATGAGGATGATCCAACCCAAGAAACCATCACTTTCCTCTACAAGTTCACCAGTGGCGCCTGCCCTAAGAGCTACGGCTTCAACGCTGCCAGACTCGCTAACCTACCTGATGAGGTACATGTGGATTTGTAACATTTGCACTGATTTTATTGCATCTGACTGCTGTCAGTATTTATTTTTTAGCTTGACTATTCGAAGAATAAGGAGAGCTATACTACTCACCCTGGCGTCTGCGTCACACCTTGGTTAAGGTTTTGCATGTAAGCACCTTTAAGTCATTATCTCAGTAAATACATCAGTTATTGCATTGAAACTATGGATATGTATTCCCAACTATCTTACATACTAAATTAATGAAGTTAGATAACAATTATTTGAATATAATGCCAATAATAGGCCTTTATTATTCGACTTAGAAATTCTGGTTAAGGTTTTGCGTGTAAGCACACATAGGTTAATATCTCAGCAACTACTTGAGGTATTGCATTGATACTTGATACAATGGTACTCAACCATCCAACCTACTAAATTAACCAAGTTAGATAACTCTAGTTTGCATTTAATGCAAATAATTGCCCTTTATTATTGGACTTAGAAATTCTGGTTAAGGTTTTGCATGTAACCACATTTAAGTCAATATCTCAGCAATTATATCATGTACTGCATTGAAACATTAGATATGTATTCCCAGATAACACTTTTTTAATATAATGCAAATAATGGGTCTTTATTATATGACTTAGAAATTGTGGTCAAGGTTTTGCATGTAAGCAAACATAGGTTAATATCTCAGCAATTACTTGATGGATTGCATTGAGACTTTATACAATGGTACTCAACCATCCAATCTACTTAAATAACCAAGTAAGATAACTCCAGTTTGCATTAAATTAAAATAATGGCCCCTTTTTTATTCGACATAGAAATTCTGGTTAAGGTTTTGCATGTAACAACTTTAAGTCAATACCTCAGGGAATACATCATGTATTGCATTAGAACTTTACACACAGGCTCTCATCTATTTAACCTTCTTATTAAATCAAGTAAGATAACTCTATCTTTTATAATACCGGTATATAAATTTTGCCCCTTTATTATGCGACTTAGAAATTCTGGTTAAGGTCTTGCATGTTAGCACACATAGGATAATATCTCAGCAACTATTTGATGTATTGCATTGAGACTTTATACATTGGTATTCAACCACCAAACTTAATTGAATAACCAAGTTAGATAACTGTATGTTTTGCAAATAATGGCCCTTTATTATTAGACTTAGAAATTCTCGTTAAAATTTTGCATGTGATCACATTTATGTTAATATCTCAGCACACCATCTATTGCATTGAAATCTAATCTAACAGTGATCCATGCATGTTTCGCCAAAACTTTTCAATCCTTACATTGAAAAGCGGCGGAATAGTCGAGCGCGCTGTCTCTGTGACAGCTCTTGTTTTTAATTAAACTAAACTGCATGTGTGTTTAAATCCTTGGGAAAATGTATTTATGAAATAATCACATGAACATAATTAATTCATTCAACATATCACTGTTGCAGGTTATCAAAGTTGCTGTAAAGAAAGCAAAGGAGTTTGAATCTTCATTGAACAGTATTAAATCATTCAGGTTTGTGGAAAAAATTTATGCACGCAAAGTAGGCGTATTAAAATCGTACCCTCCTTACTATCAGTTTTCAGTGTTCAGGCTATCACTTTGTCATGCATGGAGGGATTTTAAATAAATCGGCATATGTGTTGGGTACATAAAGGCAATGTATCCCATCCCACAAGCTTACCTCAGAGTCTGAGATTATACTAACAGGTTTATCATGGTGGAATACTACATAATTCGTCACGTTAGTGCAAGAACTCAATATCTGCTTCTATTTCAATAGGCAGTTATGGAGATATTGCACTAAGGTGATGATATGTGCACACAGAGTAGCTCTGTCCAGGCTGTAACCGAGGCATTCGTCACTTACTGTGACAATTCTTGTAAAAGTACATGTCCCATCAGTTTTTTTATACTTATTTTATTCATCAGCTTATATATACATGACATAAGAACACATACATACAATTTGTACAAGCGAAAGAAATGCTTGACATTAAGTTTTGAAAGGAAACTATGGGAAAAATCAGAATATTACTTGTGTTTTGTTTGCATTTTGTGAACCTGTGTAAATGTCACATGATATTTCCATGCACATTACACAGGAATTTGAGATCAAAGGGCAATTTATGAAACTTTTGTAATGTAGAGTCACCATGCATTGGAAACTTGTATTTTTGACATTTCAGGAGGGTGTGGAAACAGCCGACAAGGGACAATATTGAGGTTTCACAAACAGTCTGCTGATCTGACCTTTATGCTACATGTTCAAAATGTGATCAAGAAGAATTGGATATACTGAAAGTGAATTAATTTTGTTCAATGATTTTTATTGTATAAGATAGATTTAATAGTGATTGAAACAATTATTTGCAGTTGTTCAAAATAGTCTTTGAAGTACATGTTCCTCGTGTATCGATATAAGGGAGCCTATGAATGATTGATTTCAATGAATAATTGGAATGTGCTTTATAGTATCTCATTTGTTACTGTTCTATTTGTTGTTACCATTGAATGTCCTTGTTTGTTTGTATTACCTGTAAGGCATGATTCACAAGTTTACAAAGTCTCATTTATAGCATCAATTTCAATTTTTATGATATCAAAGTGCTATCATTTTCTAATAAATGTTGAAATCTCAAATCTTTTTTTTTTTATTTCAAAATATGAAGATATTGGAATGTGAAGGAAAGTTAGAATTTGTAAAAGTGAAAATCCAAATACAAAGAGCAGGGGTCCTTTTCATAATTGGATCTTGGTCATAATTTTAGTATTCTTAATCTGTATAATTGGCACAAATGGCAGGAAGTATGGCTCAGAAGGGAGAGCATAGTTTTCGCTGCTTCCATCTCTCACACCCTTATCCAGAAAAAAAACTTGTCCGGAGATTATCTTTAAAACTAATGAAATAAAACTTGGTATATAGATAGATGGCAATCGGGGAAGTGCAGTGCACAAGAACCATAATCCTATCATGCATAGTTAATAAGTTATCTCCCCTTAACCAATTTTTCTTAATTTGTGCTTGCACACCCTTGTCTGGAGAATCTTCAAAACTACTGATGAGATTGAAATAAAACTTGGTACATAGATAGATGGCAACGAGAGGAAGTGCAGTGCACAAAAACCATAATCATATCATGCATAGTTAAGAAATTCTCTGCATATAATCATTTTTTTTCATAATTGTTGCTTGCACACCCTTGTCTGGAGATTATCTTCAAAACTGATGATTGAAATGAAACTTGGCATTTAGATAGATGGCAATGAGAGGAAGTGCAGTGCACACAAACTAATGATAGGATTCAAATAAAACTTGGTATATAGATAAAGGCAATGAGAGAACCATAATCCTATTACGCATATTTATTAAGTTATCTTCGCTTAACTATTTGTTTCATAATTGGTGCTTGTCCTGGCTAAAACTTAAAAACTACTGATGAGATTGAAATAAAACTTGGTAAATATATATGATTAGTGCTTGTCTGTGCCATATCTTGGAAAATACTAAAGGAATTGAAATGCAACTTCAAATATAATTAGAGGTCAATAAAAGGAAGTGCAGTGCACAAGAACCATAATTATGCCCTGCATATTTTTAAGCTTTATCCCCTTTATCTGATATTTATAAAAATTGGGAACATATCTTGGAAAATACTAAATGGATTGAAATGAAACATAAAATGTAGATAGATAGCAATAGGCCTCATACAGTGACAGAATGTTTAAAGGCCTCATACAGTGATGGGATGTTTAAAGGCCTCATACAGTGACGGGATGTTTAAAGGCCTCATACAGTGACGGGATGTTTAAAGGCCTCATACAGTGACGGGATGTTTAAAGGCCTCATACAGTGACGGGATGTTTAAAGGCCTCATATAGTGACGGGATGTTTAAAGGCCTCATACAGTGATGGGATGTTTAAAGGCCTCATACAGTGATGGGATGTTTAAAGGCCTCATACAGTGATGGGATGTTTAAAGGCCTTATACAGTGACGGGATGTTTAAAGGCCTCATACACTGATGGGATGTTTAAAGGCCTCATACAGTGATGGGATGTTTAAAGGCCTCATATAGTGATTGGATGTCTAAAGGACTCATACAGTGATGGGATGTTTAAAGGCCTCATACAGTGACGGGATGTTTAAAGGCCTCATACAATGACGGGATGTTTAAAGGCCTCATATAGTGACGGGATGTTTAAAGGCCTCATACAGTGACGGGATGTTTAAAGGCCTCATATAGTGACGGGATGTTTAAAGGCCTCATACAGTGATGGGATGTTTAAAGGCCTCATACAGTGATGGGATGTTTAAAGGCCTCATACAGTGACGGGATGTTTAAAGGCCTCATACAGTGACGGGATGTTTAAAGGCCTCATACAGTGATGGGATGTTTAAAGGCCTTATACAGTGACGGGATGTTTAAAGGCCTCATACAGTGATGGGATGTTTAAAGGCCTCATACAGTGATGGGATGTTTAAAGGCCTCATACAGTGACGGGATGTTTAAAGGCCTCATACAGTGATGGGATGTTTAAAGGCCTCATACAGTGACGGGATGTTTAAAGGCCTAATACAGTGACGGGATGTTTAAAGGCCTCATATAGTGATGGGATGTTTAAAGGCCTCATACAGTGACGGGATGTTTAAAGGCCTCATATAGTGACGGGATGTTTAAAGGCCTCATACAGTGATGGGATGTTTAAAGGCCTCATACAGTGACGGGATGTTTAAAAGCCTCATACAGTGATGGGATGTTTAAAGGCCTCATACAGTGATGGGATGTTTAAAGGCCTCATACAGTGACGGGATGTTTAAAGGCCTCATACAGTGATGGGATGTAAGGCCTCATACAGTGACGGGATGTTTAAAGGCCTCATACAGTGATGGGATGTTTAAAGGCCTCATACAGTGATGGGATGTTTAAAGGCCTCATACAGTGACGGGATGTTTAAAGGCCTCATACAGTGATGGGATGTTTAAAGGCCTCATACAGTGACGGGATGTTTAAAGGCCTCATACAGTGATGGGATGTTTAAAGGCCTCATACAGTGATGGGATGTTTAAAGGCCTCATACAGTGACGGGATGTTTAAAGGCCTCATACAGTGATGGGATGTTTAAAGGCCTCATATAGTGATGGGATGTTTAAAGGCCTCATATAGTGATGGGATGTTTAAAGGCCTCATACAGTGATGGGATGTTTAAATAAAAAAGGAAATGCATAACCCAAGAACCATCATCCTGCCCTGCATTTGTTATCCCCTGCCGAATCGAAGATTTCTGGAGGGGGATATTGTTTTGGCGTTGTCTGTCATTCCGTCCTTCCGGCATTGATCAGAAAATGTTCAAACTTGGTCAGAATGTTCCCCTTGATCATATCTCCACCACTTTTTAAAGTGGGTCACATGGGGTCAAAAATGATCGAAAATAAGGTCACTAGGTCAAAAATATTGTCCAGAACCATATCATGGTAATGACTGGTCAAATTATGTTCAAAATTGGTCATGATGTATCCCTTGAAGAAATATGGACCACTTAAAAAAGTGGGTCACATGGGGTCAAAAATTAGATCACTAGATCAAATCTTAGAAAATTCTTTGGAACATACTAGAGGCATTATACATGGTCAAATATTCATGAAACTTAATCAGAATGTTTTCCTTGATGAACTCTTGGTTGTAAATAAAACTGGGTCACATATGATCAAAAATTAGGTCACTAGGTCAAATCTTAGAGAAATATTGTCCAGAACCATATCATGGTAATGATTGGTCAAGTTATCTTCAAAATTGGTCATGATGTAAAACTTGATGAAATATGGACCACTTAAAAACGTGGGTCACATGGGGTCAAAAACTAGGTCAGTACCGGTAGGTCAAATCTTAGAAAAATCTTTGGAACATACTAGAGGCAATTCATGGTCAAATATTCATAAAACTTAATCAGAATGTTTTCCTTTGATGAAATCCTGGACTTATTTAAAACTGGGTCACATATGATCAAAAATTAGGTCACAAGGCCAAATCTTTTTCTTTTTTTTGTCCAGAATGAAAATGATTGGTCGGATTATGTTCAAACTTGGTCATGATGTACCCCTCAAAATATGGACCGCTTGTAAAAGTGGGGCATATGGGGTCAAAAATTAGGTCACTAGGTCAAATCTTCAAAAAATCTTTTAACACATTAGAGGCAAAATGTATGGTCTTATATTCATGAAATTTGATCAGAATGTTTTCCTTGATGAACTCTTTGACATGTTTTAAACTGGGTCACATGTGATAAGAAATTAGGTCACTAGGTCAAATCTTTCAAAAATCTTGTCCGAAACTATTTTATGGTGGTGATTGGTCTGATTAAGTTCAAACATGGTCAGAATGTTCTGTTAGGTTAAATTTCGACTGTGTTTTAAAAGTGGGTCATATGGGTCAAAAACTAGGTCATATCTTACAGAATTCTTGGGAACACTCTAGAGGCAATACATCTGCTCTAATTTCCATGAAACTTAATCAGAATGCCTCGATGAAATCTTGGAATAGTTTGAAACAAGTTGGTCATGTGGAGTCAAAAATGAGGTCACTGAGTCAAATCTTAAAAAAAAAACCTTGTGGACACTCTAGAGGCTATATTTTTTGCATATATCTGGACCAATATTCATGAAACTTGATCAGAATGTTTGCCTTGATGAAATCTTAGATTAGTTTGGAACTGGGTAACATGGAGTCATAAACTAGGTTTCTTGGTCAATTCTAAATGTTACATTATATACAATATTTTTTTGTTATTTCAAACAGTTGCAATCAAACTCAAACTCATATATATATATTTCATCAACAATTGATTTCCATTCCTTGACTTAGCCCAATCAGGCAGAGGGTATCAATTCAACGAATTTGCTTGTTTTAGTTATCTCCTGTGAAACTACCCTTATCTGATAGTTTTTGAAAATCTGTCCGGGCCATATCCTGGATATTTGTGAGTTTCAATTACTGCTGTTTTATTTCGTTTCATGAAATTTACTTTGAAGTTTAAATCTCAAACCTGCTGATATCTTTTCATGTAATGAATTTTTCCAACTTGAATAATGCTACAACCATTTACCTCCTCCAGCACATTGTATTACAATTTCTGCCTTTTCATAGAAAATGGATATATGGGGAGCATCCATTGATTCCAGCGATATTCATGTTTTGTATTTCATCAACTTTGTGTTCATTTTAAATAATTTCTTAGGTTTAATTCACACACAAGTAGCAAAATTACAAAAATATGACTTGGATAATTTCAAATTATGACCTAAGATAAAGTTATTTCAAGAAATTGAGCCAGGTGCTATGACATTTGTCATGGGATTCCTATCAACCACAGAACAACATAGGAAGTTGTCACCATGTTTGGCAGGGTTTATTAAACCAAGTAAAAACCAACATTGAATTTTCCCTATTTTATTCTTAACAAATAGCAATACTGTTGTGATTATACAATCATACAATTACCAATAATCGCTTAGCAGCAAAACATTACTTGATCTTTATTCCTTCTAAAATCACTGACTCATTTACTAACTGTTCTACAAAGATAATATGGTACAAAAGGTATTAACTCATAAAAAAAACCTAAGAATTAACAATGACAATGGTAGAGGTTTGATAAATTATGGAACATGTACAACCAAAATCATTTTGCCAAAACCAGAACTGAGAATATCGTTGGAAATGATATGAGCAATTATAATTTTATGATAATTGAATAACTCCTTTAAAATCAACTATCAAGAAATATTTGACGTATACAGACATTTTTTTAATCAGTGCTGTAAGCATCATATGGTTGTTTTAACATGATACAGACAAAATGACATGATTTTAAAAATTAAACAGATATATTTTCAAAACTGAACGATATTTACATCATATCAAATGTTACAACTCTTCCACAGAGGGCAAAAGCAAAGTATTATTTTAATGTTTTCGTCAGGTTTATGTTCAGAAAACATGCAAAATAATTTGCTTCTGTCCCCTGTGAAAACTTCTGTTCCATCAGAAAACTGTGTAAAAGGAAAGTGCATTGCTATGGCCCATACAACATCACGAAAAGTCAACAAAAAAATGTCCAGTTATGGCAAAAATCACTAAACACACAAACAGATAATTTTTATGGTCCGTCATTAAAGTACTTCTATACAGCATTGTACTGGTAGGGTTTTGCATGTACCAGCTGTTTAGAGATTATTATTTTTTTAAGTTTATACATGCTTGTAAACAAGCTCAATACAATTCAGGTAATGCAGTATGAAGACATTATTCACACCATTAGAAAAGCTAATAAATACTTCTAATACATGCGAATACATGTTTTTAGTTCAAAGTATAGCCAGAGCGAAAAACAACAGAATAATGTGATGTTAATAGGCATTTACATAGAAAAAGTACAAAAAAACACACTATGAACTAACATTATTAAGTAATGCTTGAATTCTTTCCACAATTCGACTAGCAAATAACATTAACTGTCAATAACAAGAACAGAAAAATAACTTGTTAAATATATTACAGGTGCTGGCTCAACAGACCATTAGAAAATTACATAACAAAATGAATTATGCAACCAATTTATTTGAACTTAATTTTCAGCCCCAGATTCTCATGAACAAAGACTTTTACCTCTTGAACATAAACACTGTAGATGTATAATCAATGCATTACTGAGTAATCAAGAGTTGGTAATAAGTGGCTACCGGTCAATACATTCATTAGTAAATACTATGCCAGTGAAAAATCTGCAGTAATAATGAATTAAACTGATGTCTGTGAGCCATGCCTTTCATTAGTACAATCTGTGCATGCCTTTCTAAAGTACAACCAACTTTAGACGACAGAGCCGGTTAATGATTCATGACCATAATTTAAAAACATTCTCAAGCACTATAATGCCAGCAACAAGCGGTTCCAAACACTCTCTTTATGACAACTTTCAGAGGAAGGCATTGGAGTTCCATGAGCAATCACAGTCATATCATTGTCAAATCAATCTGCCCTATTCCACAGTCACTATATCCCTGTTATCTTGTCATACACAATATATAATTATTAAGGTATTACAAAAATACATGATTTTATACAGCATTATTCTGAGGTCGAGGGCAATGAAGTAGTTCTGGTAGAATAACAGTAGCAATGCAATGTTTAGCTATCACCACAACACCATTTTTTATAGAGTCATTTTCCCAACATTTTAGTAGACGAATCAGTTGGTGAACTATAAAGATAATGCTAAGATGTACAGATTAATTTGCTTTTATGAGTAAATCAAGACAAATATCTAGTTCGCTATCGGATTTCATACCAAACTGTGTTGTTTATCAAAGAAATAAAACATATTGTCCATCATAGTTGCCCTAAATGGAAGTGTAAGCCATCCCATACATGCCAAACAATCATCATTTTACCAGAGCAACTGCAAGGTTAACGGCCTTCAGTAAGCAGTATTCACAGCACAATGGTTATATCAAGAATAACAAAGGATGTTATAAGTCAACAAGAGTTAAAAAGAGCAGTTTCATATAACAGGAACGCCAGTCTTTTTTTCCATTTGGGGAATGACTCGTCAATTAATAACGCCCAAGTTATGGACGTTGCTGTACATGATGATGATTGTGTTAATTGTCTCTAACAACATGTCTACCAAGTTTCGGGTGAATATCTTTAACTCTGTTTTAGTTATATAGCAAGGTTAGTTTTTGCATAACAATGCAGTTGACCATGACACCAAGGCTATCATAATAACTTGACTTTTTTTCTTTTGAAGCTGAAAAGGTTTCATATTCAAAACATGTTGAGATCTTCTATCAGTATTGGTACAATTTCTGTTGTACATATATTGCAGTTTATATCACTTTTTTAACTGTTTAAACAATCTTTGAATCTTAAACATCCATTTTGTTGTTTCAAATTTCAGAAACCCTAAAAACAAAGATTTACCAAGTATTTACATAATCATCAACTAAGCATTGCTTAAATGTGATGAATGTGTCGTTGGTTTTGTTTTCTAATTTTTGGAATCATGGTTTTACAAGGCATTCAGTTTCATACATTGATTTATTGATTTTCTTGAATAGAAATGCATGATAGTTATGCTTATTCTTATTTTTCCAAGATACAAGAAGCTTTAAGACCGTAACAAATAAAAATAAAAAACAAATATCACACACAGGTCAACATGACCAGACAAAAATATCACAACATTTTTCATGGCCATTTTTCAATCATAATGTACAGCACAATAATCATTACTTACATGTAGGTGTAAAAACAATTAATATATATAAAAACAGCAGGCTTCCCTTTCCTAAAGAATGCTGTTATATCAGCATTAATGTTCTCTCAAAACCTTTAAGAATGAAAAAGAAATATCCAAAAAAGAGGTCGAATAGTTGTGACATGCCTGAAGTGATTAATTGTATTATGTTCATAAATTACAAAAAAAAATGGGTAATAAAGAGAGGGATCTATTCAAACATCTAGTAATTATAATATGTGCTAAATAGCATGTGAATGTGTCATTGTCTGAGTAAATTAAGATAATTTTAGACTCAAGTTGAAACTTTCCAAAACAAATTTAAAAAAAAGACAAAAAATAAAAGACTACTAAACAAAAACTAATTTATCTCATATAAATTACCTTGCACCAAATGTTTAACAAATATATATATACATATAGTGTCATTGAAAGGAGGAATTATAATTATTACACTAGTCTTATAAGCATTGATCATTTAAAGAATGTTCTACAAATAACTTTGAATATTACATTACAATCCATCTGTAAACAAATTCTGTCATTAAATACAAGAACGACTTCTTTCGTACCTAGTTTTACCACAACTTGCTCTCACACAATAATCGTTGGCAGGCTAGACCATATATTTTCTAAAACTTATTTCTAAACAGGGAAGCTTTTCATTAAGTATCCTAGAAGCAATTTTCTACCTTGTAGTTGTTCAACAGTATTAATGCTCTGATGATAATCCTTTCTAGGTAAAAGATTGCTCCTAGTCCTATGATTCATGAAACTGTTCCCAGAAATTTGAAAGGCTATGTGACATAACAAAGTTCGTACTTGGTGTTGATCTAAAAAAATCACTTCGAAATCATAAAAATGCAGTATGAAATCGTAAAAAATACAAAAAAAAGTAATGCAAAACTGAATTAAAAACAAGATTTTGATCCAAAACAAATAGTGATTATACACTAAGTGGGATGGTTACAATCAACATTGCCTCATCTCTTTTGTTACAGAATTTAAATAAAATAAATTAATAAAATAATTAAACAGAAAAAAAAGATGTCTGACACTACTCTGCATTGATATTTAACCATAAATGTCCAAGTTTGAAAAGTCATTCGATTACATGGCCCAGCCTGACTTATGTTTCTTGCAAGAGCATACGCTTTTCAGGACTTCCTCAAGCTTCTGGTACTTTTCTTGTCGCCAGGTGGCCTCCAGGTAGTGTTCGTTGATCTTCTCCAGCCCCGGGGCACCCTCCGCTAGAACATCATAGATACATGGTACATTGACCCGATCAGCAATTACGAGTGGGCCGTTCCAGGGATGGCGAGCAACTCGGAACACTTTAATCTTTGGTAGGTGCACCGCATTAAGGTAGAATCCACGACTTTGTGAAATGTCCAAATACTCAAGAGACTTTGAAACGAGGGAGAAGAACACAAGACCATGTCCACTAGGAGTCCAAACCTCCAGCATCAACTGCTTCAAGCAGGTTAGTCCAATCAACAACTTATCAATGAGATCTTGACATAGTTTCTGAAAGACAAAATACTTCTCCAGAACAAGGCTACGTAAGTTTTTTAACCTGAGCAAACTGTCCACACTCGGGTCAGACCAGTCAAACGGCATGACCAGAGTCTCAACCTTAGGGCACTGCTGCGTGAAGAGATCAAAGAATGTCACAAACTTTCTCTGCCTCAGTCTGTGCTTGTACATCACATCCTGACAGCCCATGTTTTTATCAGTCCAAAATGGTCTAGATGGTGTCTCCTTCCAGTTCATGCTAGCATACTTCAGCTCCTTTGTATTGGCTTTATCAATGAAATTTTCCAGTGGTGCTAGGAAGCCATCCACTGGCTCTCCAATGTCAAACTTGAACTCAATACTTCTCAATATTGGTCGAAGGTCTTTGAGGAAAGCAAGGAACTGTTTTACCCTGACTCGGTAGCGGATGTAGCAGTTTCCGAGACAGTTATGTTCCTCTCCTGTGATACACCAGAACGGGAAGTTGCTGAAGGAGACATGAGACCACAGGCCTGGGGTCTGCATCAACGACCACCAGTCATGGCACACCTGAAACCACAATTATAATGAAAGTGCAAAATAAACATTATTTTTAGTGACTTAGAATTCGCAGAATAAGGATTGAAAACACTTACTTTATCAGTTATGTACATGTTAATGTAAATTGAATATTTAGGTTGAAAAAATAAATAACAGGTCATTAATCAAAATAACAGTCTAAGTGTAAGCCATAAAATATATTTTTAAATTTGTATTAGAAGTCGGCTGACCTGCGCACATCTTCCTTTATCATGACTGGAAAGGAAGGTGAAGATTTTCAGTTTGCAGTCCACAGGCAAGGTCTGGAAGGGAAACACATCAAGATGCTGCCTCACATCAGTGGTGGGTGTGGTCACCTCTGACAGAACCTCCTCTGGTGTGCCTTCCCGTGTACTAACACTGCCTACTTGTACTACATCTGGGGCTTGGGTGGACATTTTGTCAGGCGCAACTGGGTTAACTGATACTCGCACATTGTTGATATCAGATTTGGATGTTACCTGTTCTACTGGGGTAGGGGAGACCTGCCCCCTTTTAGTAAGCCTGGCTTTAGAAGCATGGCTTACTGACAGGGACTGTTTACTCTTGGTTGAATCTGATGTGCCTGTAGTTAGTTGTGGTACAGGTGGTTTTTTGGCCACCAAGTTGTTTGAAAACAGAGGAAAACTGGTAGATGCATGATGTTTTGCTGGATCAGCAAATATCACAGCATTAGATGTTGGAGTCGTTCTCCTGCGAGTTGGTTTCTGGTTCTTAGATGCAGATCTTGGCCTTAGCGTGACAGAAATTTTCCTTGCTGCACCCAAAGTTCTGTCCCCCATATTCTTTCTTCTACCCCATCACATTTACTGCCTTTTAACTGGAGCTGAAATTATTGACAAGATCATATTATTCAAGTCCTACAATGAATGTTTTTCATAATATTTGTAGAAACATATAAATAAAAAAAAAAATCTTATAATAGTCTGCAAATTTGGTCAGCTGAAATTGATGCACCATAATTATATAATTATAAATTGTACCAAAATTTAATCAAAGTTTATTTAATACCATGTTACATATACCCACTCCAATTAGAAATTTGTGAATATCAGGGACTAAGGTACAATGTAAATTTCTTTACATCGAGGTTTATCCTAGGAGTCATTTGCAGTGGTCACAAAATGAGTTGGCTTGCACAAATATGCTTTGTGCATTTGATGGGCAGAAAACTTATTCAATGGACAGTCTATCACATTGCTGTAAAAACCTTCATTCTACCTCAATAGCAAGACATAGTTACATTATAAATAAAAATATGCAACATCACATTTATTTGCCAACTGATTTAGATTCATGCTTATGTTTAAATGCAAATAGATTAGAAAATGAATATACATCTGTATATCTAATACCCTGTAACATAAGCACAGGAGAGCCTTCAGACATCTAATTGTACAATATTCTGTGTGATCTTTTGCTTTTCAAGTACTGAAAAAACAACAAAAACTTTCACAAGTAAGAAACTAGAGCGAAAGAGCTAACGGGGAAGCTCATCTGTAGTTATCTTACTCACACAAACTTCACCCCCTTCCCCCACACACACACCCATTATCCTTTAAGCATCAAGCTTGTTACTCCAGACACCAGTTAAGTAAACCTGAAGCTGGAACTCACGACTGCTGCAACATGGCATGGCACTCTACCAACTGAACTTACTAGGCGTCTGGTTCTTAGCCACATACACTACACCAGACCAAGAGTACAGCATGACACCCTCCAGCTAAAGAGCTTGGACTGTGATTTTTGCAATTTTTTTTTGCAAACCTTTTTTTTTTTAAAGGAAGCAAAATAACAAAAATGCATTTAATCATAATGGTTTAATGTATTTTTGTTATTTTGCTTAATGTCCATGGATAATAGTTTTCAGTAAGCAACAGCAGTATCACAAAATTGTAAAATACTTTTTTCTAAAACATTACTGAAGTGCGAAATTTATCCTCGAATACATGTTCACATTAGTGACGACCATTCTTAACAATATTTTGAGTTATTTTAATACAAAAAATTTATTCTCAGTATTAATATAAGTCATATATAATAAAAATTATAAATTAAGTAGACAATTTATTATACATAAGTTGGTCTTGCAGGTATTCAAAACAATAGTCAATATTTACATACATTTAATAATATATCATGACATCAAAAAAAGAAAATTAAATCATTTACTGTATATGCAAATTAACTGTGTTCTTATTTTCACGACTTCACAACTATTCACGATTTTTATCTAAATAAAGGAGCATGCAGTAAAATAAACAAATCTATTAATTCTATCCTTAAGGTTGCACTATTGCAACGAAACCAAGATGACATGCACACAGTCTGCTTGGCCCACATTTGATACAGCTGACCGCTTTTTTTCTCTTCTCTGTGTTGGGATGAATGCTTAAGATCGGTGTCATTTATGCTTGATACACAACCAACTTTTTAGGGGCCAAATTTAAGCTTTACATTTTGTTCAATAATAAGGGTGAAGTCATTCCACACTTTCGACTTTAAAGTCCTATTTTAACTGCACGGGGGCAGTTATACTCACTCCCAATACTCGCGGGACGGACCTTAAAACACCTCCTTTTTTACATAAAACTTTCAGTTTCAGTCTTTGATCTAATTAGTGCAGTTCATTTCTTGCAGCGTTTATTGGAATAACATTATAATCACAGTTTTACATCATGCTATTAGGTTAGAATTATTACTTTTGTCAAAGATTACCAGTAGAGTTATTTCTGTCAACTTACCTAAAGTCTGATAATGGTTATTTATTTTGATTGTTTTTTTGACAAGGCGACCATTTTATTATTTCCGGCTTTTTCCGTATGATATCGATCTTCCGGGAGATGTCATCTTTCGTTGGTGACGGATGATTCCGGAAAAGTACGAACATTTGCGAACGCACCGGAAGCGGTTTTACATCTGTGATCGGAAACGTTTGCAAAAACGAATTATTAAGCGTTCGAGTGACCCCGGCCACGCAAACAATTTTGACAGAATATTTCATTTAACAATGGCAGATAAGGAAGCCATCGATGAACTTTTTGAAATAAGAACAAATTTCTACATAGGCAATTATCAACAGTGTATTAATGAAGCCCAAAAAATAAAGGTAATTGTGCTGAAAATGCCTTCTAACGATAACCGAATTTTTGATAAAATGTTATCTTGACTTGAGCCGTTGAGGTTGGTTTGTCTCACTTAAGTTACTGTTCAATTTTATGTTTTTGCTACAGTGGCTTAAGCCTGTTACAATTTCATTGCCAATGTTTAAAATGGAGGTTTTCCGACGGGAATTACGGAGACTTCTTACCATTCGGCTTGAGAGATCATACCAGATATATGTATTATAGTGTTTGTGGGTTAGAACCAGTCACCCAGTTAGCTCAGTTGGTTAGAGTGCTGTGCTCCGCGGTCTTGGGTCGACCCCACACCGGCTGCACTTTACCTCCCAGGTTTACTTTAAATATGTATATATTGTATATGTTTTTTTGATGTATGTTGTGTTTAGAAATGCATAGGCAATTAAGCCAACATGAAATATGATGAATGTGTCCAGAAATGTTTTAAACCATACAAAAAAGTAGATGTAAATAAAAATTTATGATGCTGGTTCTAAACACAGCAATAGTTCAAGTTATGTCAAGTTCCTGTGGTTCTAAGCAATGTTTGTTTATTCAGTCTTTGAAATTAGACTTTTGGATGAACAAGCTCCAATTCTTACCATATTACTTGGCATCATATTTTTTAAACATGCCCTGCTATATAAAATTCAGAATTTTAGCAAGCCCGGAAGACATATAACCAGTGCAGGGCTTGTGGGTTTGTGTTAATTTCGACCACTGTTTATTGGTAATTGTTTTAGTGTTTTATTAAGTGTAAAACAAAATAAACTTTGAATTACATAAAATATTTATTTTTGTAATTGCATTTCATTATTGTATATATGTTATGTGCTGTATTAATGTATCTTTTGATTATTAGTTCTATAATTTGAAAAATATCCATGAACTTGATTAAATATACATAATCCTATAACACTTGTTGTGGTTGAGAACTGTTTTTCACAGAATTCTTAACCTCAGTTACCCCAATTGTCTCCTTAACGACCACGTAAGCTCCTACTTGTCGCCTTTGAAAACCCTAATATAGTGCATTGTGTGGTATGGTGTTCTCAAGAATGGTACGATATTGAACTGGTACAATATTGAAGTGGTATGAAGTTTCCAATATCCTTCCGACAGTGCCTATGTTAATACATCAGCTAAAACAAAAGTAAATTATTTCATAGGCTTTGTTGTATTGATGATGTTTTCAGCTTGTGTGATGATAATAGCATGTGCTGGCCATAATTGTCAATAGGAAAATGGTAAAAAACTGGTTTTACTCGAAAATATCAATAAACAGAATGTCAGATTCATGAACAGTCTTCGATGCAACCTTAGAGCCCATATTTTCAGCTCAGAAGTACAACTTTAAATCAATTATCTGCATAATCTTCAATAAAAATTTCATGACAATAGTGAAAAAAAATAAAATTGTGAATTAATTGTCTGTTAGTTGACTACAGTATAAAAATATATATACATATAAAAGATGCAAACTGGAATGTCTATTTCACTTAGTTATTAATAGTTATGAAAATTTATCTTAATTTTGAAGCAAAAATAACGAGGAAAAACATTTTGGTCTAATGCAACTGACTGTTAAAAACTGCCTGAATATTGCTACAGCGCAATGTAATGCACTTTATATTGTGTAGATTGTAGAGTCAAATAGCAAACAGTAGATCTCTCCTTAAAAAAGAAAGCTAAGAAAGTCATATGGTTTTATTTGTATGTGATATTAACAACTTAGTTACTGTATCAGTCTTATAGCACTGCTCATATTAGCAGTATTACAGTTTTAATTGACAGTTAATTTCTTAACAAACCTTTTTTTTCTTTTACCTCTAGCCCTCCAATCCAGATGTGAGGACAGAGAAGGATGCACTCCTGTACAGAGCCTACATTGCCCAAAAGAAGTTTGGTGTTGTACTTGATGAGATTCGACCATCACACTCACAGGAGTTGCTGGCTGTTCGCCGCTTTGCAGACTACATGGCCAACGAGAGTCAGAGGTATTAAAGAGAAAAAAGGGTTCCATAATATATATTTGTAAAAAAATCATTATCTTACTGAAAGATCATATCATGTATATTGTTGCGAATTGTCACCTTGTTTGTTCTTACCTATTGTTTACTCATTTAGACATATTGGTGTATATGATCATCTCATACTATTGCATTTAAGAAAAAATACATCAAATATATCCCTCATAGAGTTTTATTTATTCATTTATTTTGTTTTAACTGTCATTATTTTATACAAAGTTGTACACTTTAGGGACAAGATAGTTCGCGACCTTGACAGCAAGATGGGCTCCAGTGTAGATGTTAGCAACTGTACATTTATCCTCATGGCAGCATCAATATATTTCCATGATCAGGTAAATTTTATTATCTTGAGATAATAAGAATATTAGATCAATAAATGGTATGACTACAGTGAATAAACTATATCATTTTGGTCTTATATTTCTAGTTGCTTCCTCATCATTTATTCCTAGTTTGGTTTTGCTGTTCATAGTTTGTGGGGTTAATAGATAAGTATATTTCAAAGCTTTACAGTTCATGACAAATACAACATGTGTCATAGTCAGAAAATAAACATGTTATTGATTAAGAAGGGGAGAAATGAGCACTGCATATGAAACATTTGTCATCGCTTTTTTGGGTATACATTTTTAGCTCGGTTTTGCGTGCAAGCACACATAGGTTAATATCTCAGCAACTACTTGAGGTATTGCATTGAGACTTTATACAATGGTACTCAACCATCCAATCTACCTAATTAACCAAGTTAGATAACTTTAGTTTGCATTTAATGCATATAATAGGCCTTTATTATTTGACTTAGAAATTCTGGTTAACGTTTTGCGTGCAAGCACACATAGGTTAATATCTCAGTCAGCAACTGCTTGAGGTATTGCATTGAGACTTGATACAATGGTACTCAACCATCCAACCTACTTAATTTACCAAGTTAGATAACTCTAGTTTGCATTTAATGCAAATAATAGGCCTTTATTATTCAACTTAGAAATTCTGGTTAAGATTTTGCGTGCAAGCACACATAGGTTAATATCTCAGCAACTGCTTGAGGTATTGCATTGAGACTTGATTCAATGGTACTCAACCATCCAACCTACTTAATTTACCAAGTTAGATAACTCTTGTTTGCATTTAATGCAAATAATTGCCCTTTATTATTCGACTCAAAAATGCTGGTTAAGGTTTTGCATGTAAGCACACATAGGTTAATATCTCAGCAACTTCTGGATTTATTGCATTGAGACTTTATAAAATGGTAATCAACCATCCAATATACTTAAATAACCAAGTAAGATTACTTTAGTTTGCATTAAATTCAAATAATGGCTCCTTTTTTATTTGACATAGAAATTCTGGTTAAGGTTTAAATTTGCATGTAACCACTTTTAAACTTTACACACAGGCTCCCAACCATTTAACCTTCTTATTTAATCAAGTAAGATAACTATCTTTTTTGCCCCTTTATTATGCAACTTAGAAATTCTGGTTATGGTCTTGCATGTTAGCACACATAGGATAATATCTCGGCAACTACTTGATGTATTGAAACTTTATACAATGGTATTCAACCACCCAACATAAATGAATAACCAAGTTCGATAACTGTATTTTGCAAATAATGGCCCTTTATTATTACACTTAAAAATTCTGGTGAAAATTTTGCATGTAACCACATTTATGTTAATATCTCCGCACATCATGTATTGCATTCAAATCTAATCTAACAGTGATCCATGAATGTTTCGCCAAAACTTTTCAATCCTTACACTGAAAAGCGGCGGAATAGTCGAGCGCGCTGTCTCTGTGACAGCTCTTGTTCAATAGTTGATCATGTATTTGAAAAACAATTTTATCATTATGGAATGATTTTCTATGTTTGGTGTATAACTTTGTCATGCATGGTTGGATTTGCAGTAAATTGGCACATGTTATTGCGCTCAGTATGTAACAGTCATGTGCTGGTTGCAAGAACAAAGGCCCTACCTACCAGTTCAATGTCACACTTTGAGACTAATCATTAGTGAATGCTTATTATATTCACATAGAGTATCGTTGCTACATATTCAAATGGGGTATAGTTAGCCATGTCCAGGCTGTAACTTTGTCTTGAATGGAGGGATTCTAAAATTAGTTGGCACATGTGTTTGGTACATAATAGTGATATGCCATATATATGCACTTGAATGGATTAAAGTTGGTCATTCGGTCTGCAACTTTGCCATACAGAGAGATATATAAAATGACATTGCACATGTGTTGAGTACATATAGACAACATGTCGCATTCAAGACCCATGTCCCTTCCTCACTCTTCTACACTTGACATCAGCCATCATAGGGCTGGCATATGCTTATAGTTTGTGATTGTTTTTCCTGGAGGCATACCGGTATTTGTGATTACATAATCTATTGAGCTTGATGGCACTTACAGGGAATTCGTCAGCTACTGTGACAGCTCTTGTTTAATGAATATTTAAACCAAATAAATGAAAATTGTTAATGTATTATATTGACTTCAAGGGCTTGAAATGAACACAAAAATCTTTCCGAATGAATGTAAACAAAACAACGTACAATATGAGATAAGTCAATGTGTTTTAAAATGTCAGAAACTAACCTGGGCCGGATAGTACATTTCCAAATTATGGTAACGCAGATTCTGAGCAGGCAGAGCTTAGATAGCTATCCGAACATTGAAATTCTCAACAATAAAGCTTAGTACCTAATACAGGCCGAGGATCCGTTTGATTTGCTTAAAATGTAGGTTTTTTCTAATGCTTATTACTCTATCTTTTATTTTCAGAACTATGATGCTGCATTAAGAATTTTGCACTCATCAGATTCAATAGAATGGTAAGTATAAACCTTAAAATAAGGTTACTTCTTGTATTAATGTCTTTGAAAACATCATTATATGGTTGGTAAATAACATACTTGCGTATCACAGAATAAAATCTCATAGGTTTAAACTTGTACATTTTCAATTTTTCAGCATGGCATTGACAGTACAAACACTTCTAAAGCTTGACAGAGTGGATTTAGCCAAGTAAGTTATTTTGGTAACTTTTCTATTAAAGCAAATAAGATGAGTGGTAGAAGCTTCAAATGTCTTGGGCTTTAAATCTGGTTTTAAGGTGTACCAAACCTTAAACTCTGCCATTTTTTTACAGAACACTAGTATTGTTTTCTATCCAGGAAACATAATTAAACTAAACTCTGTAAGCTATTAATCTTCATATCAAACAAAAGCTTGTACATACTTAGGGCTATTGCATTCTATACAACCCACTCCAGGAAGGCACTTTCATTGGACCCCCTGTAGCAAAAAACAAACAGGAATCTCAACCTGTAGTGTTTCTTCATATTTCCGTCCTGGGGTGGGTTGTATGTCCCTTTAAACAAAGCAACCCTTTAAATTTTGGATCTTGTCAACTTTCATTTCAAAACTTCTCTACTGTTGGAAAGTGACAATGAAACAACTACTAGGTATGTGGAAATGTCAGCCATCATCATACAGTATTTAGTTAATCTCATTAATACCTGTGTCTTCACAGTTTGGTTTGACTAGAGTCAATCTTACAGAAACATATACTATAGTGGTTGATGACAACAATTGAACAAATCCTTGTATACATTAAACATGAGACTTCTATGGCTTATCAGTTGGATGTATGTGTGTGTGTATTTTAGGAAGGAGTTAAAGAGGATGCAAGATACAGACGAGGACAACATTCTGACACAGATTGCGCAGGGCTGGTTCAACCTTGCTGTGGTATGTTAATATTCACTTAGAATAAACACCACAGGGCTGGTTCAACCTTGCTGTGGTATGTTAACATTCACTTAGAATAAACACCACAGGGCTGGTTCAACTTTGCTGTGGTATGTTAACATTCACTTAGAATAAACACCACAGGGCTGGTTCAACTTTGCTGTGGTATGTTAACATTCACTTAGAATAAACACCACAGGGCTGGTTCAATCTTCAGAAATATCTAGTTAAACCAACTTTCAATTATCAATGATTGCCAACATTAACGAATTGGTCTGTTTGATGTATAATAATCTTGTTTATCTTTCCAGGGTGGAGAGAAGTTCCAGGATGCTTACTACATCTTCCAGGAGCTAGCAGACAAGTTTGCCAGCACACCTCTGCTCCTGAACGGCCAGGCTGCCTGTAACATGGGCCAGGGGAGGTTTGATGATGCAGAAGGCGTACTGCAGGAAGCACTAGACAAGGTGAAGGGCGGTGCATTTAATTCTGTGATAGAACCGCAGATTATGTTTTGTTGCTTTATGTTTGTGATGAAAAGAGGAGATGCAATAAATGTTTACTGTTTAATGTTTGATGTAGTTTTAATAATAATCTAATCAATGCTAAAAGCTGTATATTATATTGAGTATTTCAAGGATACTTTTTTAACCAGATTTCACATAGTGAAACTGGTATATTAGAATGAGGTATGTTGTTTTTAGGCGGTAGGCATCAAACTCACCTATGATACTGGATAATTTAAGGTTGACATATGAAACCAAACATGGTATGTAGGAAAAGTTTATGGAGACCTTTTATAGGATTGCGTTTAGAGCACCTAGGGTCAAGGTCACTCTACCTGTGAATAGAAAACGGTTAAACTGGATAACTTAAGTTTGAGTTGACATATTTTGACCAGACTTAGTACATTAGAAGAGTTTATGGAAATTTTTCATTTGTTTGTGTCTGAGACCCCTAGAGTCAATGTGAATGTTACTGAAAATAGAAAAAATCTTTGTAACTGGATAACTTTAGTTAGGGTTGAAGTATTATGTCCAAACGTGCTATGTATGAAGAGTTAATAAAGACCTGTCATGGGATTGCTTTCAGGAACCTAGGGTAAAGGTCACTGTTACTAAAATAGAAATTAGGTTTAAATTTAATATCTTTAGACATATTGTGACCAAATTTGTTTGTAGGAATAGTTTATGGACCTTTGTATGGGATTGCACCTCTTGGTTAAGGTCAAGGTCATTGTTACTAGAAATAGAAAATTGGTTGTTTTGAAAATGAATATCTTCAGTTTGGGTTGACATATTGTGACCAAACTTGGTATACAGGAATAATTTATGCATTTTAGGCCCCTAGGGTTAAGGTCATGTCACTCTTACTCAAAATAAAAATATTATCTTTATTTGAAACAAAAAACACAGTGTTAAAAGAACTATAACTTTTTAAATATTATTTATATTACATAACAGGACAGCAACAACCCAGAGACACTGATCAATCTGATTGTTCTCTCGCAACACATCGGGAAAGCACCAGAGGTAAGATTAACTATGGTTTATATGCCAGGCAGCGTATTAAGTTGATTTGTTTAGTCAATAAATATTTAGAAATCAAGATTTGTGTGGAGTAAATACTTGAGGGTGTAACCTTCTACCCCCTTGTGTTCTGAATACTCCTTTATTTCTGATCTGAATCTTTATTTCTGATATGAATCATGCTTAGCAAATAATTAGTCAATTTCAAGAGACTACCTTGTGCTCCTTACACTGACTTGAATACTGCATACATAAGAGGGGTTACAGCCTAAGACACTAGTGCATGCATGTTCAGGTAATGGCATTGAATGGAGTTACTTTCACCTTTGGTGTCAAGGCAAGAGTGTTTGCAACCTACCTTCATTTAACCTCCCAAATCATGAAATGACATTTGATATTATTCTTCAAACTATGAAACAAAAGGTGAACATGTAAATTCAACTCATTTTGCTACCATTATATGAAAGCAATCATTTATTCATGTGTAAAAGAAATACAAACATTCTATTATTATCTATCATATCTTGCACCATCAGTGTGTGTTCAGTATAACAGCTGTATGCCATGTTCCAGGTGAGCAGCCGCTACATCTCCCAGCTGAAGGACTCCCACAGAAGCCACCCCTTCATCAAGGACTACATTAACAAGGTATGTGCTGGATCATTGCAGGCTGGCTTTGATACTAACCTGGTGTTGGGAGGGGCAGGTTAAGTTTATATAACTTACTTATAGAACTCAAGTCAGACAGCTGTAAGATGATATATTCACTCTTGAGTCAGTTTCCTGGTAAGTACCTTTTTGAAAGACCAAGAAAACTTGCCCAACCAATGCTAGGCATGAACCTGCAGGGTTTGAGGTGTTGAGTGTTTGGGAATCAAAGATTGGGCATGAACCTGCAGGGTTTGAGGTGTTGAGTGTTTGGGAATCAATGATTGGGCATGAACCTGCAGGGTTTGAGGTGTTGAGTGTTTGGGAATCAAAAGATTGGGCATGAACCTGCAGGGTTTGAGGTGTTGAGTGTTTGGGAATCAAAGATTGGGCATGAACCTGCAGGGTTTGAGGTGTTGAGTGTTTGGGAATCAAAGATTGGGCATGAACCTGCAGGGTTTGAGGTGTTGAGTGTTTGGGAATCAATGATTGGGCATGAACCTGCAGGGTTTGAGGTGTTGAGTGTTTGGGAATCAAAAGATTGGGCATGGACCTGCAGGGTTTGAGGTGTTGAGTGTTTGGGAATCAAAAGATTGGGCATGGACCTGCAGGGTTTGAGGTGTTGAGTGTTTGGGAATCAAAGATTGGGCATGGACCTGCAGGGTTTGAGGTGTTGAGTGTTTGGGAATCAAAGATTGGGCATGGACCTGCAGGGTTTGAGGTGTTGAGTGTTTGGGAATCAAAGATTGGGCATGGACCTGCAGGGTTTGAGGTGTTGAGTGTTTGGGAATCAATGATTGGGCATGGACCTGCAGGGTTTGAGGTGTTGAGTGTTTGGGAATCAAAAGATTGGGCATGTACCTGCAGGGTTTGAGGTGTTGAGTGTTTGGGAATCAAAAGATTGGGCATGGACCTGCAGGGTTTGAGGTGTTGAGTGTTTGGGAATCAATGATTGGGCATGGACCTGCAGGGTTTGAGGTGTTGAGTGTTTGGGAATCAATGATTGGGCATGGACCTGCAGGGTTTGAGGTGTTGAGTGTTTGGGAATCAATGATTGGGCATGGACCTGCAGGGTTTGAGGTGTTGAGTGTTTGGGAATCAATGATTGGGCATGGACCTGCAGGGTTTGAGGTGTTGAGTGTTTGGGAATCAAAAGATTGGGCATGGACCTGCAGGGTTTGAGGTGTTGAGTGTTTGGGAATCAAAAGATTGGGCATGGACCTGCAGGGTTTGAGGTGTTGAGTGTTTGGGAATCAAAAGATTGGGCATGGACCTGCAGGGTTTGAGGTGTTGAGTGTTTGGGAATCAAAAGATTGGGCATGGACCTGCAGGGTTTGAGGTGTTGAGTGTTTGGGAATCAAAGATTGGGCATGGACCTGCAGGGTTTGAGGTGTTGAGTGTTTGGGAATCAAAGATTGGGCATGGACCTGCAGGGTTTGAGGTGTTGAGTGTTTGGGAATCAAAGATTGGGCATGGACCTGCAGGGTTTGAGGTGTTGAGTGTTTGGGAATCAATGATTGGGCATGGACCTGCAGGGTTTGAGGTGTTGAGTGTTTGGGAATCAAACGATTGGGCATGGACCTGCAGGGTTTGAGGTGTTGAGTGTTTGGGAATCAAAAGATTGGGCATGGACCTGCAGGGTTTGAGGTGTTGAGTGTTTGGGAATCAATGATTGGGCATGGACCTGCAGGGTTTGAGGTGTTGAGTGTTTGGGAATCAATGATTGGGCATGGACCTGCAGGGTTTGAGGTGTTGAGTGTTTGGGAATCAATGATTGGGCATGGACCTGCAGGGTTTGAGGTGTTGAGTGTTTGGGAATCAATGATTGGGCATGGACCTGCAGGGTTTGAGGTGTTGAGTGTTTGGGAATCAAAAGATTGGGCATGGACCTGCAGGGTTTGAGGTGTTGAGTGTTTGGGAATCAATGATTGGAGCCTGTTGTATAAGTCCGTTTAATTCTTTGTTTTTGCCAAAGCCAAATTAGACATTGATTGGCCAATATTTATCCAATAATTACTCTTTACCAATCAAAACATTTAAATATGCAAACTGAAAAATGATAATTTGTTGGGACTGCAACATGTTCAAGGCTTGCTTACTATAAAGTCAAATTTTTTGGATTGAAATTAAGACAATATTCTGGAAATAAATAAAATAAGCTTTGCTTCATATTATGAGAAGAAATTGATTATAAATTAATGACTACATGATGTTCATGTGATTTAAAGTTTATTGATATGGCTGTGTTTGCAGGAGAGTGACTTTGACAGAGTTTGCCAGAACTACAGTCCATCTGTGACCGCATGATGACTCCACACCTGTGTTTTCAATAAGGTAAATTTTGCTCTTTATTTGACAGAAATTTCATAACAAAAACAAATGAATTTACTGATTAGGCATTTTCCTGAATGGTATATTAAATACTATTTATTAAGTAGAGACATATAAATATCATAAGGCTGGTGACTCAATGATTTGGCATTTCAATGTAGGGTTGTATTGGTCATACATAGTATATTCAGCAGACTTTTGGGACATTTGTATTTCAAATGCAAAAGAACCACCAAAGAAATAAGGAATTGTTAAGGTTTAAGTTCTTCTTAATCTTTAATTTACACAAGATAGTAACAACCATATGGTCATTTTTATGTAGGGATTTTGAAAATTCCTGTTTA